>NC_136384.1:81091575-82341575 GCF_965140285.1 Lepidochelys kempii
GTTTTGTTTTTAGTTAAAGTTACTCAGAAAATGCTAATATATTTTCTGCGAAAAACTTCACACAAAATTAAAATTTTTGGCTTTCTTTGGAATATTTAATAGAATTTTACAATAATATGAAAATTGAAACATTTTTTTAGTTTTTGTCCCCTCCTCCACTTTTCTCCTCCCTCCTTTTCTACTTGAAAAGAGTGTATCTGATGGAAACCCAAATGCACTTTTTTTTGGTTCTCATTTTTTGACCAAAACAAAAATGTTGCATTACTTTTTTCATTTTGGCAAAACATACTCTGTGTTTAAGGCTAAAAACGAATCTGGCTTTTTCTAGAAGAGCATAAGCACCATGATACAAGATCCCATTAATCTCACTTCTTTCTAATCCCCTTCTCTTCTTTTTCTTCTCCACACAGCTGCAGTCCCAAGCCTAACATTTAGATTCTGTTTGTAAACAGGGCACAGTCTGTGGTCAGCCTTGTCCAGAGGGTCGTTATGGAAAGAACTGCTCTCAGGAGTGTCAATGCCACAATGGAGGGACATGTGACTCAGCAACAGGACAATGTCACTGCAGTCCAGGTTACACAGGGGAACGGTAAGTAAAACTCACTTCTACCAAATTGTACCAAGGATTTTACAGCAAAAGGAAAAACTAGGAAGCAGGTAAAAGCATATTATCAGTGATATAATGCAAAGTGTTTTATAGATTTGTCAGTTATGTCACCAAATGATAATGAATCAAAAGTAAAGGTGGCAGTTCAATTCTTGAAAGATGTTTTAGTCCCTGTGAGAAATGGTTTAGTTTAAGGACTCTCGTACTGTGGCCTGTGTACCCCCAGTAATGTACAGGCCCCTTACTGAGGGGTCTGCAGAATGAGATAGTTTGAGAACCAAGAATGGGGTGAGATGGATCAATGGTGGCTATAGGATGAGGTAGCTGAAGAAGCATTGATCCATTTGGTCTCTGAACTGGGCTACCAGCTGTCTTTTTTTCAAAGCAGTTTTATTCAAAAGAAGAAATTAATCTTTTTCTTTGCCTAGCTGCTGTTAAAATGTCCCTCAAATGTGTTTCATAGCAAAAGTGAACATAATAACATTTTTCCCTTATAGAGGGGTAGAAAGTGCTAAAAGAAGCACCTTCCTGCATACCTTTTAAACAGTACACAACCCAGTTGCTGAAGTCCACAGTAACTTAATCACTGGGGTTAGTCCATAGCATTTCTGCCAACAATGATACGTACAATCACCACATTCCACATGCAATTCCAGTGCAGGCATCCACAGGATGTGGGGATAACCCAACCAACCATAAAAAACATAAACAACCCCAAAGAAGAAAAACAGCCAATCCAGAGCTATTAGTGTTGCCAAAATTAAATGTTTGCCTCTGTGAAAGAACACTGGAGATTGTGTTACATGCATTTAAACAGACACAGGCAAATCAGAATGAAAGCACAAACCGCCTTCATGAGAGACAGGATGATATACACGAGAATCTCCATGCTGCACACGTGTTTCTAAAGACAGTTGTGGCTTCTGTTTTTCTCAGTTGAGATTCAAATTTTGCTGTAATATTAAATACATTACAAATCAGAAGCAATTATAGGCCACACTGTGTCTATTTCTTGCAGAAGTTTGAGGTGCAAAGAGCCTTCCATCTTTTGCCCTCCTGCATAGGGTCCAGGGACAGCTGTAATCCCTGTGCTTACCAACATGCTGGGACTATTCCCTGCTAGGGTGCTACTTATCTCACCATGGTATGGATGAGTCAGAAGGCCATGGTCCCATTGGCTACTCCACAGCAGTTGACCAGCTATGGAGGGACTTGCTGTGTCCCCCCCCCCAAAGGGTGTGTGTGTGTGTGTGTAATGGCTGTGTTCCTACTCACAGGATGGTGTGAACAGGTGTTAGACTACTCCCTATTTCAATTTATAACTTCAAGAACCTTCTTCTGATTCTTCAGTGTGGTAGTTGCACTAACTTAGACTCCCTCACACTCACTTATACACCAGCAAATGTATGTTAGTATGTCTAATAGAGTCTAAGTGAGTGTAATGAGATCTAATTAAATTCAAGGAAGTCCAGTTTATGCCACCTTACCTGTCATTTATGAACACAGCCCACTGGGTATTCATTGATACAGGTCTTCATTAGAGGACAGAAGAGGTTTTTTCCTAAACAAATATCTTGATGAGAATGCAATTTTTAAAAATTGCAGTGTGAAATTTGGTCTAATATTGTTGGATTTCTTTATCACCATTTTGCAAAATTTCTCCTTTAACTTTTTTTGCACAACCACAGTGAGTAAACATGTAGGTGGGATTTTCTCCCAGTATTGGCCTAATGACTCTTCTATTAATGTCAACAGAAGCATTAGGTCAGCACTAAGCATTTTTGAAAATCCCACCATCAGTGCTCATGAAACTGAGGGACTAACAGCACTGGCTTGAGCTAGGCACAGGGTGGGCAGGAGCTGAACATGTTTCCCCCACTTAGCTCTGTTAAGAATCTCTCTTCTGCTCTGAAGTGCACCATTAGTAAGCAGAGTCTGCCAATCATAGAAAGATTGTGAGGTACACAAGAGGACCAGAATGAGACCTCCAAGAAGACTATTTTTTCATGTACTGGGGAAGAGAATTGGTTCCTTCTTCAATAGGCAGAAAAACAGTATTAACTCTTGGCCAAATCTTCAAGTTCTCAAGCTAAATCTCTCATTTAGCCAAATCCTGGAAGGTGCTGTGCATCTGGAACTCCCATGGGTACATAACACTTCTCATAACTTGAGTGTCAGTGTGGCCTGAGTAAGGATTTCAGGATTTGGCCCTATTTATCTATCTGTCTTTCTGTTTCTCTGTGTACATTTGTATGGACCAGTCAGTACATCGTGTAATTTGTATAGGGCCTGTATCAATAAATATTCTCTGATCTTCTCTGGAGTGTAAAGCTGTGAAACACTCCATATCCTGGCTCTGTGCATGGTAACCTGTTCAGTGGGAAGGTCAATCTGCTGTGAAATGCATCATAAAATCTTTAGGGCTTTTAATAAGGTGGTGGTGTCATTTTGCTTTTTAACAGTTCAGTCATAAAACACAGAGAAGCACAAACTGAAAACATGAAGCTGAGATCATATATTTTTTCTAAAAAACCCCAAGTGAAATGTCTATTAAAAAGTACATCAGGAAAATGGGTTATATGTTTTAGAATGATCAAACAGGAAACTGGCTTTTCAGTATTTGTGCTAGACAGCGAGATGTATAGACACATCTTCAAAACAAAAAAAGTCTTTTTACAAAACGTGTCAAAAATTCAACAGATTTTTACTCTTGGAAAAAGCTGTTAATTTTTCCTCAAGAGCTACATGAAAGAAAGTCTGATGGAGGCTTTAGAAAAGTAATCTCTTGATCAGAAATTGATTTTCTGTCTTTATCATGCTGCTACATAAATGAAGCAAAGGAAAAAAAGGCTCATAATTTTTTACTATCTTCTGTGGGATAATTTCAAACCTCCTCTGACATGTATGTGTGAAAAGGAGTAGGCAAGTGGGTTGTTGTTTTGTGCCCACTCCCAACTACCACTGAATCTGTGGATGTTCTCTGTACCACAGTTTTCTCTCTCTCCATTTGTCTGATCTGTTTAGACTGTAATCTCTTCAGGACAGGATCTGCCTCCCACTATAGGTCTGTACAGTCCCTTAGCAAAATGGGTCTTCTAGGCACTACTATAAAATGAATAACTGGAGCCATGAAAAAGGTTTGCATGTCAGAGTGGTTTCTGTGTTTTAACACAAACCCCTTTGGTCCCTTCTGTAGTTTCCCTGCTGGGATTAATCCTAATTTTGATTTCATTTCGGAAGTCCATTCAGGGATACTTTTAACATTAGGGTTAATTAAAGACCAGTTTAATTATTTTCCCTCAGATGGAAAGTCAGGTTTGTCTTAATGACATAAAAAATGAATTGACCCAAACTGCTCTTTCTGAATTGGAATTGGAAGGAGTTTTGGTATTTACAAATTCCTTACTTTGGGGTCAGGGCTGTCTTTAAGGCACAGTCGTGAAGATGGAAATTATTCCTGGTGCAATTCCAAGAGGCATTGTGTTTGAAGCAGAGAATGTCCAGATTCAAGGCTACTGTGCCCAGGGGGCTCTCTCTTGTTCCAAACTGGGAAAGGCAAAGGACATAGTTTTGGGGAGGCCAGAAGAGAAGTCTGAGGCTGTGGATCTAGTGACTGGAAACCTCTACATGTGGGCGCTACTGTTGCTATTCCAGCCCTTGGGCTGTAAAAATGGCCCAGGAGAGGATGCATTGCAATTTGAAACCCAACCTCCCATTTCGGGGGTACATAATGCCATGGCCTGACATGGAGAACACTTGAGGTGGGGGCTACTCTATCGCACAATACTTGTAGTTTTCTATTTCAAACTGAATTGAAATCATACCAAGTGCCATATTTTGTGCTGCTTGAATCCTTGAAAGGTAGGATTTTATTCACCCACCTTGTCTTTCATCTCGTAGAAGATTCCGAGCAATCAGCATTAGGTGCTGTATACCTGGAAGCCAGAAGGCAAAGAATAATGAAAGGCAAAGGATATATATGGGCAGACTCCACTCTACTACAACCTGTCAATATTCTTTGCCTACTCTCTTGCTTCCTGGCATAATTGTGATTGTCTGAAATCATCTGCAGGAAGGGAGGAGATGAGGGAGTCTGACAAACAGAATTACTGGTGATGAGTAATTTCCCCTGGTTTTAATGTGGGTTCAGTGTTGTATGTATCGGAAACCTAGAAAAGTTAATGTGACTGAATTACAGGGAACTGTTAGTGGTCTCCGTATATATATTTTATCATATGTTGGTAGAGCACTAGTGTTGTGTGGAAAACATCTGTAGCAGCTGGTCCAAACTCAGATTTTTTTCCCTAACCTTCAATTATCTCCTTACAACCAGCTTATGTTCTAAAGAGCAAACGCTGTTGGGCATAGACTTTTTGCTTTATTCTTATGTCAGCTGTCGCAGGAAAAATAACAACCTGTATGCAAGCCTTATTGATCTTTCAGGGCCTGATCCCGCAAGGGGTGCTGAATGCCTCTCATTCTCACTGAAGTCACTGCACAAGTTCAGCCCCTTTGTATTCTTGTGGGAGTAAGTTGTTAAATCATGTCCAATTGCACTTCACAAATCCCAGTGGCTACAGAATTTATAAGAGAGCCTTTAGAAATCTGCCCTGTTTTGTTTTTAAAGAGTAAATTGCTTCATATTAAATGAAACACAACAGCAACGGGGGAACTAAGAGAGGGTCACAATGAATGCTGTGAAAGTGTGACTAAACCTTTTTCTATCCTCATATTTGCATAATGGATCATTTCAACTCCCAAACTGAGATGGCTCTGTTCGCTCACATCTTCAGAATCATAAAAAAACATGTAACACATCCAGTGCAAACCCATGTTAAAAAGAAGTTAACAGGTGTTTGGGTGACAAGTTCTACAGTGGTGGGACAACTCCATACAGATGGGTTTTTACAGCTTAATTGTTGATCTAAATAGAAACTGCAGCCTTCACCAATCTCTTTGCATTTATCCTAATCTATTATTAAACATTATTTTGCATAGATTTACAGACCTTGTTGGGTTTTTTCTCTTGAATGTTTATTTTTAATACAATTGAATTTTTTATCTTTTTCCTTTGCTAGGCTGACAATTTCTTTAAAATGAAACACTGACCCAGATCCCTAGCACTGTATTTTTTTAATGACTTGACAGCATGAAAAATGCCTGCTACACTGACTTCCCATTTACATTACTTCACTTGAGTCCCTAGAGGAATGTTTCTGTCTCTCCAAATATTGCATACCATGCTCCAGGAAACTACATCTCTCTCCTCAGTATCTAGCTAAACCTTTCAGGAAGAAACTTAACCTGAGAGATTAGTTAGTATAAGTTCCTTCTTGGGAGAAATGATTAATTCTTCTCCTTCTCAGCCTTTCTCCACTGGAGAAAATAACATTTTTTGCAATTGCTTGCCATTTGGCAATCTCTTTCCTGCTAGGGGACAGTATCATCCCCTTCATCAACATCTTGAATTTGTGTAAAGCAGAATTAGGATTTCCAGTGACTGGCAACAGTTTCCACAGCTAAAACCCAAGGAGAAATACTATCTATTTAATAAAAGTTCACCGTGCTTTAGAAGCAATAAGTCTTAAGGCTTCTTTAGAGGTAGGAAGTCAAGCCTACTTCTAAAGACAGAGCCATACTCCCACATTTTGACACTATTGAATCATATTCACAATCACACCTATACAATTAATTCCAAATTGCTTTACTACTGTGTGTTTATTATTCATATTTAATACAAAAAACTATATTAAAAGTAGGTAGGAAAGTCAAGTGCTCAAAAATTCTGAAATTTTGTGAAACTTTAGTTTTACCCGTTTGTACATTAATATAGTCTTGCCCGTCATCACATAGGAAACCTGGGACAGAGCAAAGGAGGGAATCCAGATCTCCAAAATCCCAGTCCAGAAGCATTAAACACAAGAGACCAGGCTTTCTCTTCTTGCAACTTACTGATTCATTCCTTGTCCATCCTGTGCACTGAATGAGGCAGGGGTTCTATAGAACAAATACTGTGTGACTGCGTAACTAAAGTCAGGTTTCAGAGTAGCAGCCGTGTTAGTCTGTATCCGTAAAAAGAAAAGGAGTACTTGTGACACCTTAGAGACTAACAAATTTATTTGAGCATAAGCTTTCGTGAGCTACAGCTCACTTCATCAGATACATACAGTGGAAAATATAGTGGGGAGATTTTATATACACAGAGAACATGAAACAATGGGTGTTACTATACAGACTGTAACAAGAGTGATCAGGATAATATTACCAGCAGGAGAGTGTAGGGGGGGGAACCTTTTGTATATGCCATCATGTGCCAGCAATGCCCCTCTGCCATGTACATTGGCCAGACTGGACAGTTTCTACCTAAAAGAATAAATGGACACAAATCAGACGTCAAGAATTCTAACATTCAAAAACCAGTCGGAGAACAATTCCATCTCTTTGGTCACTCGATTACAGACCTAAAAGTGGCAATTCTTCAACAAAAAAAACAGACTCCAATGAGAGACTGCTGAATTGGAATTAATTTGCAAACAATTAATTTAGGCTTGAATAAAGACTGGGAGTGGATGTGTCATTACACAAAGTAAAACTATTTCCCCTTGTTTATTTCCCCTCCTACTGTTCTTGTCAGCTGCTGGAAATGGCCCACCTTGATTATCACTACAAAAGGCCCCCCCCCCCCCTCGGCGCTCTCCTGCTGGTAATAGCTCACCTTTCCTGATAACTCTTGTTACAGTCTGAATGGTAACACCCATTGTTTCATGTTCTCTGGGTATATAAAATCTCCCCACTATATTTTCCACTGTATGTGTCCAATGAAGTGAGCTGTAGCTCATGAAAGCTTATGCTCTAATAAATTTGTTAGTCTCTAAGGTGCCACAAGTACTCCTTTTCTTTTTAACTAAAGTCAGTATCATAATGCATATTCACACTGGGGATGAATTGACTTTTGCTTTACGTTTCTTAACTTTTGAGTGTTTGACATTGCAACCATAATGGGTGAGATCCTTGCTCTGGCCTCTTTATTCTGCAGAAAAGGGCCAGAGTGGCATAAAGGGGCCCCCAAAGACCCATATTCAGCTGGGTGTGGATTTCCCCTGATGCAAGCACTGTGGAAGACAGCTGTGTGGCTGCCTTCCAAGGACCCCTTCACAAGTCCTGGTGTAATGTGTGTGGGCAGAGTGCAGAGATACCAGGCAGCGCTGCAGTCCTTAGGGAAACCCAAGGATCCTGTTGTAATTTAGACAGGCCTGCTGGGGGTCTCGCTACCCACTGGAGCAGCCCAGGATCCGTGGACACACAAAGGTGACTTAAAGCTACCCTTTTCTCAGGCTGCTTGTTAGAGCACAGAATCCCACTCAATCTTCTTCTAACATACGTTTTTGAATGTCATTTCTAGGATTTTTAAAAAAACAAACTGAAAAACCATGTGGAACTATATTTACATTCCTGGTCTGCAGCCCTCATGGGTCATCAGCTAGGTACAAAATCAGGAGCTTTAGATCACAGCACAGACAACTACTTGAGCTACAGAAGTAACTGGTAGTGTCAGTACGTTGTCACCCCCTGTGTGAACCAGCCATTAATAGAGGTGGGGTGTGTGTGTGTGTTTGTGTATGTGAGAGAGACATATTTAACATTGTAAAAACTATTTTCCCTAACTTTTGTACTCAGAAACAAACAACATGTTTTTGCTGAAACTTTCCAAAAAACATTTAGTCTGAGGCAGATGAGCATGTAAAAGTTAAAATTTGGCAAAGTTATAAGCCATTGAAAACAGGAGCTTATAGTGCAAAGTATTAGGCAACCTTAAATAGAAGCAAAATTACTAGCTCCACCTATAATGATTTTAAGAATTCTATCTAGAGAAAACTCTTCAGAAACTAAGATACATTTTTATATTGATTCTCCAAAAATGTTTTAAATTTAAGGCAAGTAAACCTAATATTTCTGACTTTCACAGATGCCAGGATGAATGTCCAGTGGGTTCTTATGGAGTGCAATGTGCAAAGACCTGTCAGTGCATGAATGGAGGGAAATGCTATCATATTAGTGGCGCGTGTCTCTGTGATCCAGGGTATACAGGAGAACACTGTGAAACAAGGCTTTGCTCTGAGGGAGTCTATGGTCTCAAGTGTGACAAAAAGTGCCCCTGTCACTTGCAGAACACGCACAGGTATGTTGTTATATCTTTTAGCAGATTTTCTCCATGTGGAACATTTAACCAAGAAAGTAAATTATAAGGAAATAATTTCCTTAGGTTTCCAGGAAAAGTGAATCAGCTAAGAGTCACAAGCTCAGAGAGAGAGAGATTGTTTAATGTTTTTATAATCCTAGCAAGAAACACAATAACAAGCAGAGCAAGAACTGCAGATTTTTTTTGTTTTGTTTTGGCTTACAGCTTTATTTGATTTCTTTAAATAGCAATCGATAATCAGATTTTAAGATGAATATCAAGATTATTAACACAAGAGATAAATATTGACCTGGTCTTGGCCTTTGTCTATATTTACCACATATAAAAATAAATCTTTATATTTTTCACCATATGAGGTCAATAGACTTGCTTCTTCTTTCACTTACACTGGGGTACTATTTATTAAAAGTATCACCAATCAAGTAAATGGAAATACACCATCCCGTACACATAAAACTGATGGGAGCAGAGAATCAGGCCAAATATATATATATATATTGTGGGGAGAAAGCATGCTGATTGTTTTAATGTGATATATCTGGAATTCTCATCATTGTGACTGATTTACATTTCTCCATACCTGTGTAGTATTGGGTCAGAGGAGCTAAACAATAGAAACACACTAACTCATTGCATGACTCTTTTCAGGCAATCATGAGCCAAATATTTTTGCATTGTATTTGTATTTACAGGACCCACAAAGCCTTAACATGTTGTAATAAAAATCTATAAACCAGAAATTCTGAGATAATCCCTGGGGATACTAGGAGAGGGATGGGAGTTAAAACAAGATAACATACAATCAAAATATAATTCTCATGACAAGGCTTTTCTTCTTATAAAGCACACCTGGCTATATGAAATACTCCAATAATTCTGCATTCAGTCACTCATAATGCCATTAATAATACACAATATGTCAGATAAGTTTTCTGTACATATGCCAAATGTTTTTCTGTCACAGATTGCTGTGTTAAAACTATTTGCAGAAATGATGCACTCTTACACAGAGCAATGTTGTGTTTTGTATCTGAGATGCACATTTTTTATACATAAAAATAAAGCCTTTGTTCAGAATTTAAAAGTGACATTAAAGTACACTTGGGCATTAATGAAAAAATCTCCTTTTGAATATCTCTGTTTGTGTAACCCTGTGAGAGGGCGGTGTGAGAAATAAATTCTTGGATTGCTTAAATTGTTCAGCATAACTTCTGTTGACAAGCCATGTAAGAGAGGGCTGCATTTCTCTCATATTTCACTTACGTATTTGAATGTTGGTGTACTTGTACTTCTGTTTATCCCATCTACTTGAAATGTGATTTGAAATAATACTGTTTGGACAGGATGTGAAATCCAGTAAATTATGGGTTGGGGAGAGAATTTAGGAGTAAGAAAAACCATAATCCCTCCCCATTTCCCTGCACCTTGTCTGGCACTCAAAACAGCAGTATTTGGCCCTAATAGCACTATGTGTATAAATTATGGTTAGCCAGTTTTCTGCAATTTTAACTGAAGACGACTATAGAAGTTTAGCTTGACAGGAAAGTATTGCATTGTATAGCATTTCTGATATTTCAAGGATTACTTCTGATTTGTGTTCAACACAGCTGTTCCTTCATTTATACCTCTGGAAGACAGCTTGTGGTCAAATCAAATCACAAATGTTCAAACGTAAACAGCAGCATATGGCTGATCTTTTTTTGAGCATTTTCCCCTCTGTATGACAAATCAAATGGAACTTAGCACTGTTGTGGGTGTGGGAGCATGTGTGTCTGTAAGTGCATGTTACAGCTGAGTAGAGAAAAGTGAGGGGAGGGAAGCAAAAATTCACAGGCTTCACAAGACATTTTTATATACTTTTTCTTCCTTCGTGCCGGAGGGTGATTAAGACCACCAACTAGTAGCAATCAGATAACTTATGAATAATAATTGGAAAAACACAGGCTCCACTAAGAATACTTTCTTTCCACTTTTGATGATACAGTTGTTTCTGGCTATCTTCTGTGACTAAATGCCAGCCTGGTGGGAAAGAACTTACTCTCACATAAACACATCAGGGAATATCTATGTAGAACTGATTGGGACTTTTTCCATTAAATGTTTTTTGTCAAAACGGAAGCTTTTCATGGAAATGTGTCCAGTTCAGAGGGAAGATCTCTGAGGTCCAGGAGGGAATTTTGGAGAAAGAGAGAATAATTAATGCATCCCAGTATAGCTAATAGTCCAGTGGTTAGGGCACTGAGCTGGAAAGTAGGAGACCTAGGTTCAAGTCTCTGCTTGGCTCTAACAATCATGCTACAGAGTCAGTCTCTTTTTCTGGCTCATAGGCTGGGGGAGGCTGTGCAGGGAGGCGGTTTGGCCCTGCCCATGCTCTGCCCGCAGAGTCCCCCTGCACTTTGTCCTGGCTCGGGGTGGCTGGTGCTGGGGTTGCACTGCCTGCCCTGGCACTTGGACCGTGCCACCTGGTGCTCGGGGTGGCTGCCCAGAACTGGGGCTGTTGGCCATGGTGAGGGCGCTCTGGGCTTGAGTGGTAGTGGAAGGCGAGGGGTGGGGCCTTGGGCAGAAGGGGTGGGGCCGGGGGCTAGCCTCCCCCAAAACCTGGGTCAGCAGCCGCCCATGCTCTGGCACAATGAATATTTAACTATACAAAGTGGGACAGCTTAAACAGGAGAGAAAGAGTGACTGACTCTATTGCCCAGGGGTTAGGGTGCTTGCTGTTGATGAACAAAGATCAAGCGTCCATGCTGATTCTTTTAGATACATCAGCTGCCTTGAATGATACTGACCACATGATATTGTTGACATGCCTACTGACCCTGGTGGGGATGAAGTTGTATTTGAGTTACTTTGTTCTCTTCTGTCCTAGATGGCTCCAAGGGTAGTACTGGGAGACCGCCCATCTACTCCAAGGGCTCTCTCATGGAATGTTGTATTCTACTCCCTCTCAATATGTCTGTGAAGTAGTTTGGGCCGCAGTGTCAGCCATATGCAGATGGTGTGCAGCACGTCTCTCTGGTCTTAGACCAAATGATGCTACTGATCAGTTTTCCAGTAACTAGGCACGAATGAGAGCTAGCTGGTTGAGGCTAAACTCAGATAAGACAGAAATAAAACTAGAAGGTTACGGGAACAAGCTGAAGAATTGGTGAATGTAATATCTAGCCCTTTTAATGAGGGGGTTTGCCTGCCCTTGCTACTCAGGTTCACGAACTATGGGTCTTTTTAGATCTTCAGTTGCTTCTGGAGGTTCAAATGGCAGGAGTCAGCAAATAGTGACTTTCCATCTGCCTTTGGCAAGACAGAACTGCCTTTGGCAAGTTCTTTTGGATATGGACCTGCGCTGTGTCACTTTGAGGAAGGATTACAGCAGTCCCTCTACTTGGGTGGCATCTGATGATCATTTGGAATCTTTAGAAGGTACAGAATGGAGCTCCTCACTTACCTAGTAGTAATTCTTACAGGGAGAAAGCTACACCTACTCTCCAGAGAGTGCCCTGTTTTCCGGTTCATTTCTGAATGCAGTTCAAGTTGTATTATTTTTTATGTGATAAGCTTGTCAGGGCTTTCTGTTTCATCATTGTTTCATCCTGGCAGTAGAGATCAGCTGGGACACTCAACCTGGCATGCCAAGGTCATTCTTAATAGTGGGACCTTGACTCAGGACTTATTCATTATCATAGGTTTAATACAGCCCCAGTATGTTGCTCTTCAGGGCATATCTATTTTCTCATGCTTTTTCTGAGGCAAGAGTGGATGAGATGATGAGGGGTGGATTCAGTTTATGTGTGCTGACAGTGTTTTTAATGTTGACATTAGGTCATTTTGTATTTCTGGATGGGTTTTTTAGGGTGGAATTGTACATATAAATTGCCTAGGGAGGTTATGGAATCTCCATCATTGGAGATTTTTAAGAGCAGGTTAGACAAACACCTGTCAGGGATGGTCTAGATAATACTTAGTCCTGCCATGAGTGCAGGGGGCCAGACTAGATAACCTCTCGAGGTCCCTTCTAGTCCTATGATTCTATGATATACATAGATTTTTCATCAGACCATTTTATAAATTGAAATAAATATATGGCATAAAGTGTGCCAGAAAACTGCAGGCTTAAATTACTCTATATTATTACCAAATATACTAAAATTTATTTTAGTGCTTATATAGGAAATATACATATATGTCCATAAATTGTGAACAAAAATGAACAGGAAAAAAAGCAGAAATACTTGCAGCATCTCTCAACGTTTATTCTACCTCCCTATCTTAACACACAAATCTTATTGCCAATTAAGCTAACTGCATGAGAACCATCAAAAAACTTCAAAAGTGCTCCAGCTTCCTACATCTAATTACAAATTACAGAATACTAATTTTGGTGTCAATCAATATATGTGCGAGTATGCCTTACTAATACTCACTGGGGGGCACAGAATATCAATGCCTCTGTCTGCCTCATATGCTACACTCTTTAAAAAAGAAAAAAAGGCAGCTCAGAGGATTTATTTCCTGAAATCACTGCACCACTAATTTTCATTTTTTATATATTTATCTTATTTCTTCATGCTATGCTGCCTATTGTTGGGTGGGTTGAGAATGCTTTCCATATCGCTGAATACCTCCTGTAGTGATAAGAAATATGGGGATTATATCCAAAATGCCTCTGGAGGCATACAGAAAAGCAATTAGGTATAGGGAACTTATTTCTCAGGGAACACATTTCTGCTTCTCTTTCTACATCATGTGTTTCCTGAGGTTAACATGTATTTCATTTGAGAATATTTCCATTCCAGCCCCAATTACCTGCAGGTGTTCTAATATTTTAATATACAGACTATTCTCAGCAAACACCACATAGCCTGTTGGTGTGGCTTGATCTGTTTCCATGCACACTAAATAGACCACTCTAAACTTCTCAGTTACTATTCAGTTGAAAAGATCAGGGGCCAGATTTTCCTCTCATTTACAGCAGTTTTACACAAACTAGTCATGCCTTGTTAAAAAGAGACATATACGTTTATTGCCACATTCCCTATTTTCACTTGCGACTATTTTAAGGATGATGATTATTAATTTTTCAACACCCAAAAGTGTCATAGGTACTTTTCATACCTTCAAATAGGAAAAAAAAACAACTCACAGTTTTATTCATGTGTACACACACACACACACACACAAACAGCAAATGAAGGAAGTCTCGAGGCATGTAAAACTTCCTTGATGTCATGGGTCATTTAATGTGTCTGGACTTAGACACATTTTTTCCAGCACACTTCAGGGGACTTTACTTCAATCAGTGCCAGAAGACTATCTTTAAACAGTCTTCCTATTGTAAATATATTTGATTTGGACATTGAGACTTTCCTTTGGTGAGAATTAAGCAAGTGCTTTGTCTGCCAGAGTGCCACAGAGTACTCCATTGTGTCCACTTTTCCAGCACATATATCTTAGCACAGCTGATGATGTCCATTTGTTATGAGGCAACAGCTGTCCAACTAGCCATTCAATAGAACTGCTGTTTCAGGTAGAGACAGCTGGTCTATCACCAGGTATGTACAGTGTAGACTAGACACTTTCTGAAAGGTCACTGAGTTTGACAGTGCCTCTAACTTCTCCCTGTGAAAGTGATTTGGTATCATTTCTTGGAAAGAAGCCAGTTGTACACTTCTCAACCACAGCTTTAAAGAGAGGAGCATTCATATTACTCCTTGAATGTTGCTTTATTAAAGAAACTCATCATCTTTCTCAGACAAAACGATTATATTTCTAAATGGGCTTTGTAAGAAAATAAGATGCTGATTTTAACCATTATTCGAAAAATAATGATGTTTTAGTTACAGCTGAATTACCAAGAAGCATAGATGGAAGCTTGAATTTTTCACCATTTAAATATTTTTAATGTCATGAAATTTATGGTCATGAAGGCTAACTGTAGTGTACTTAGGGTTTTTTTGACACAGAAATAGAAAAGATAGATCTTTTATTTTCAAACTAAATAAACACATAGATTTGTAAGTATGTGTCTTTATGTTGTATTATGTTACATTATACTAATTGTGTGTGTGTTGTGTATGTTTAGTTTGGGGAAAATATATATCTTTATACACAGTATATGAGATCCTTTAAACAACATATCTGTAACAGCATGTCGTTCTCTGAAAAAAAAATACATTGGGATCTTGGTGTCATATTTAGTCCCAAATTATTTATTCCTTTCATCTTCTTCTTCCAGCTGCCACCCTATGTCTGGAGAATGCTCCTGCAAGCCAGGCTGGTCTGGCCTCTACTGTAATGAGACATGTTCTCCTGGATTCTATGGTGAATCTTGTCAACAGATCTGCAGCTGCCAAAATGGTGCTGACTGTGATAGTGTGACTGGAAGATGCATCTGTGCCCCTGGATTTAAGGTAAATAATTCTGAAGTTCACAGTTTATTTTTTTCTTTTCCTGCCTTCAGTTAGGGCCCGATTCAGTGAAATGCTGAGTGTACTCCTTCCTGTGAGGTTAATGGGAGATCATGACATTCAGCTTGTCACTTGTTGGGAGTCGCTTAGCTCCTTGTGGGACAGGCTCGTAAAGGAAAAAATTTGCATTTGGATCTCTTAAAAATAATGTAGTGATGAGAATGGAAAAGTGCTAATAAGGTATACATACCTACTACAACAGAAAGGAATTGGGGGAACTGTGACTGTTGCAGCACTAATCTGTGGATTTAAGTAACTATTTTATAGTAAAAATCTACAGTAAATACAGTTATTTCTACAAATCATGATACCTGATTTCAGTGGTTCTCACAGATGTTTGTTCTTATACAGAAATTTGATGATACTAAAAATGTAACCTTGAAGACGTATTATGGTACTTCTTTTCTTCTGTCAGTAATACTGTGTATAGTAGAAAAAGCACTTTAATCAAATGATATTTTTTGGAATATTGTATATGTCCAAATTGTTTTCTATTACATTACCATTTTACATTACACTTTGCTTTTGTAAATTGCTTCTTTGTACAGTAGTACTGAATATTGGGTTACCCAAGTGCTGGCAGGTATGTGACATGCTCTCCCACATCAACTAATGTAAAACAAATACTTATTGTAGATTTAAAGAGTATTAAGAGCCTTGCTTAATGCTTTCCTGTAAACCCAGGCTGACCTGATGACAGCCTAGAATGTGACATGGTCTGCACATTTTCTTATACAACAGTCAGTCTCTCAGAAAGGGGTAGACAGTCAGTTAAATCTAGGATTAGAGAAAGTGCTGGTGATATTTTATTGTTTGAACTGTCATTGATGTTTTGTCAAATAATTTTTTAATATATTTGTGTATGTTTTAGGATTCTGATTGTGCTACTCCTTGTCCTCCGGGAACCTATGGAGTAAACTGTTCTGCTGTGTGCGACTGCAAAAATCAAGCCGTCTGTTCTCCGGTGGATGGTTCTTGTACCTGCAAAGCAGGTCAGAGTGCCTAACAAATTAGTCTCCCATCTCTGTAATCAGTCATCAGTATACGTTATTTATACACATCAAAATGAGCTTCTGAAATAGAGAAGAAGAAATTAAACTTAAACTAAACTTAAACTAAAAAAGAGCCAGGCACTAACTCCATAACAATGCTGGCTCCCTCCACTGCTCAGAAAGGTGACAAACGGAAAAATTATCTTCTCAGAGACAATTGTGGGCAGCTTGCCTTTGCCACCACTATTCTGCTTTGTATCCACATACCCTTCACATTGCTCTCTGTGCAGGTCACACTGGAGTTGTGGATGCGGGGGGGGGGGAGGGGGGCGGGAATCACTAGTACCCACCCCAAGATAGGATGCTGCTCTCTTCTCTGGAGCTGCTGAGCATAAGTTGCTGTAGGTTTCCTTGTGAGTGTGTTACTTGTCAGCAGCCCTACTTGACTGTATACTTCTTTTCTACTTCCACTCCAAATCAGCATGAATCTGAACAAGCTCCAGGTCACTGCAGCCTCCATCCCACCATGGACACCTGATATTCTTCCTGCCCGTTCAACACCACTATCTATACCCCCAAAATCATCACCTCCACTTTGGCTCCCCCACACCTTTCCAGCTCAATCCTGTGTTCTCCAATCATTCTCTGACCCAGTCCCAACACTTACCCTACTCCCCTTCTCAGCGTCACCATCATTAGTGCGAGGTACTGCTCCTTCATTCCTCGGCACCCCCACTTTATCCCCACTCAGCTGGCTCTGCCTCCATCAGTATCACCCATCCCACTTTCTTTCATAACCCTCTACTTTGCTTGGCACTTTCTCCCTGTCAAATCTTCGATGTACCACCTGCGCCCCAGCTCACCTTCTCCCACAGCAGATGTTGGAGTGAACTTGCCTATATACGGCAGGGATTCAGACTGTTTGCAAATTCTCCAGCCATGTGTTCTGCAGATAGAAAGGAGCATGATAAGAACTTCATTTCCCATCTCCCATACAAGGTTCTGCAGCCTTGCCTCATGTCTCCATGTAGTTCCTGTCCAAAGGAATATTCAAGGTGAAGGCACATGTAAGGATATTTTCTTACACACAGAGAGCCTGAGGTTGTCCCCCATCATCTGCAGGTGGGGAAAACCTTAAAAGCAGGATAACCATCTTGGCTGTGCTCCTGGATTGGTCAGGGGAAATAGACAGGCCACAGAATGCTGAGCAGGGGGATCCTGCGCCTTGTATGTGCCATGGAGCTCTCCTCTAAAGTGCTTCTCTTCTTAGAAGCACAGGAAAGGGTCTTGGAGGTGTGGCAGAATCAGCAGGGAAGTGACTAGTTGATTTGCCGCTCCAGGGATTCGTAGGCCTAAATCCTCCATGTAGCAGGTGTGCTGGCATCCAAGCTACTATTGTAATCTATGTGCTGTAATAGTGGCAGTGGGCAGATTTGGACTTGCAGCTGCTCTTTGCCAAATGGCTGGATTGGGAGAAGTATTGCTTTCCTCAGATCCCTGCCCAAAGGTCATTTGCTTGGGCCTTGTGAGAATTGAACAGAAGGTAGAATTTTACCCAACATAATTAATACTAAGATGAAAAAATAACTGATTTAATTGTTTTACTAAGTATTAAACAGATACTTGTCACAGCAAAAATAGTGTTTGACACAACTGCTAAATAAGGTGAGGATCATACCTACCCCTCTTGCAATGTGTTAGCCCTTTATGGTATTTCTGAAGAGCTCTGGGTGAAATCCCATTGATTTCAGTGGGACCAGGATTTTACCCTCCATTTTCAAATATTCCATGTAATTACACATATTATTTCCCCCAAATTCCTCTACATTTTTTCATTAACAACCATGTTCTTGCCCAGCCCTGGTGATGGAGCAGGGAGCAAGACAGTGAGTCTGTGAAGGGGGGAGTGGGACAGATTTGTGGAGGGTGGGTCAGAGAGAGTTTGGGGAATATGACATACTAGAAACATTCCAAATTTTATATGATTCTTCATGGAATTGTTTACTTTAATGATTCTTGCATTATAGGAGGCAATGTAAGGAGTGAAGGGATAGAATACAAATCCTGAGAAGAGTATTGTAGGAAAATGTGTTTCCATATTTTAATTATTACAATGCAATATTTGCAACAAATATTTTTTCCTGAATGAAGCCCTTAGTTCTGCAGTAAGAAATCCAGAGCACAAGGGAGATTCATGACAACACGTGTTGTGAATAGCTTATTGATTAAATTCAGTACAGTTATTTTTACCCTCACTTACTGTAAACAGAGTATAGAAATAGAAACGTAACTTGTGTCACTGTCGATGATAGCATATGACTACTTGGCTGCTATATCCAATAGATGTACAGTAGCATGTTTTTAAAAGCTTTCTGCTTTTCTGCTTACTTCAGTGTGTACTTCCTGAGTCATTTTTCTGACTTAATCACTTAATGAAGCATCATTTTATAGGCATCTTCTAATTTATACTGGGGTTATTTTTAAATATTCAGAAGGAAGTGGGGAATCTCCTGAAGCATCTCATATCTGTCTTTGGAAAAACCCACCTTACATAATAACTCTTTCACTGATCTATTTTTTTTAACCTTTGTTTTTTTTTCTGCCAAGACCACTGTAATGCCTGCACCATAGCTCTGTCTGCACTGAATGTAGTCTGCAAAGAGCCCATCAGAAAGACTACTATAGAAGTAGCTATATGAGTAACTTTGTTTTTAAGAAGAACTGACCCTATTTTCTAAGGGACCCTATTTTCTTTTTTTATGCTGTCCCTTGCAAAATTCAAAATAGTTCAGTGCATTTCAGTGAGCATTCTCAAGGTGTCCTATTTTCCCTTCAGATGTACTATTAATTGCTTTCATATGTTGACACCCATCTATAATGTGTGCTGTGCACAGCTGTTACAGGTGCACAAGGACACCTCTGTTTGAACTTGAGCAAGGCCTCAGCTGGGAGGACTAATACTCTCTCATAGGCTACATGGTCATCCTTGCTGCTGTGCATCACTGAGAGATTCCAGAAGAGGAACCTCCCAGCAACGGAAGAGAAACATGTTCTTGTTTAATATGACACTTCATTTTTGTTGTGGCAGGTTGGCATGGTGTGGATTGTTCAATAAACTGTCCCAGTGGTACATGGGGTTTTGGCTGTAATTTAACTTGCCAGTGCCTTAACGGAGGGGCTTGCAATGCTCTGGATGGAACCTGTACCTGTGCTCCAGGTTGGAGAGGGGAAAAATGTGAACTCACTTGCCAGGTAATTAAAATTCACTCAATGATGAGCTATAGGGGTTCTGTTATAAGTGGTCTAATCCTGCAAAACTTCCAACTGAGAGTATTTCTACTGAGTACAGTGGGGCTCCTCAGCTGCATATATGAATGTACAATACTTTTTTGTGCCTTCATATTGAAAATTTTACTCCAGATGTTTCACTGACTGTTTCAGAACTTGTTTAAAAGCTTAGTTAGAGACAAATTCTGCTCTTAGTTACAATAAACCAGGAGTCACCCAAACTATTTCAATGACGATATTTCAAAATGAGCATGTAAACAAAAAATATAACCTCTAATTAACAAAAATTACTCTGAATATAAGAATGTGTTTATCTAGGTTAGTTTGTCTTCCAGCATGAAAATAAAACCAAAATGAAAATCTTTCTCTCTCCTTCAACCAGATGTACATAATCTTTTGTTGTAGTAACTTGTCTTCCTCTGCTTCAGGGCTTTGTCTGCTACTTCCAATATTTAAGCAATCTCTCAGGGAACCACAAAAAAATCTGGGTTTTAACAGAGGAAACTTTATAATTAAGATAGAACAAAGTTTTACTCAAGATCTTTGGGGGTACTGTGAGTCAGACACTTCAGACAGGAGAATGCCTAGTAAAGGTGGTGGTCTCTTCATTAAGCTTTACTGCATCTAATTTCTTCCAGCCTGTTGACCCACACCCTTATGCTTCCCCAATTCTATCTCCATCTCTTCTTTATTTGCTTCCAGAGACCTGCAAATCTGTTTGTCTCTTCTCTCTTTTTCTTCTACAGACTCTCCCTCTGGTACAATTGTTTTTCTAGAGTGGGCTAGAAAACTGAGATTTTCCCCAGGAACATTTTAGTAGGAAAATCCCCTTTTGAAATTTTCCCATTGGGAAATTTCAGTTTTCTCACAGGCAATGTATAAAATGTGGGAAAGTAGTTCCCTATTGACCTTTCTCACTGTTCCCCAGTTTTTTCAGCTGGGAAAGAGCAAAAAAATGGGAGCTAAATAAATTATGTTTCACTTTTAGAAGTAACACTTTCAATTTTAAGGGTTAAGAGTTAAAAGTGCAAGTGTTACTTTGTCTTTGAAAGTGTTAATTTCAGAGGGAAAGTAACACTTTCACATTTGACATTAAGTGCTAAGATGTTACTACTGGCAAATGGGAAACCATCAGATATTGACGTGGTGGGGGAAATTCACAATTTCAGAATGAAAACATGGGAATCTTTTTTAAAGAATTGTTTTTTCTCTGCTTTTTTTTTTTGTTTCAAATACATTTCAGAATGAAAAAAAATCATCCAAAAGTTGTTTCCAATGAAATCTTGTCTTCCAATGAAAATAAAATGTTTTGTGAAGACAACTCTCTTCTGGAGTTATGGATAAAGAGAAGCTTTGGGTTAATTCAGTTACAGATGAATTATTTGAATTTCACATGACCCCTGTAAATTCCCCACCCCGCCACTTCCACATCTATGTGTTTTGCTTAGTTCCATTATTTTCAATGAGATGGCAGTGTGAACAGCTGGATTACAACATGTCTAACAGCCGAACCTATGCTACTTCATTGGGTCTGGACTATGCAGCTCTCGGAGCAATCAGGAGTTAAATATTGGGGAGACTGTTTTGCTTTTAATTAATTTTCTCCACAAAGTAACAATATAATATAACTTATACTAAAATGAAAACACATTCTGTACAAACAGAAAACTGATAGGGTACTAACAATATAAGCACATACAATGCTTCCAACAAAAATATGAATTAAGCTCCTAGAAAACAGGTTCAGATTTCTTTAAAACAACCTTGTCTATTTGATTTTGCAAGATGCTGAATGCCCTCAACTTGCATTGGCTTGCATTAGCACCTTCCAATATTGTCTCCTTAAGAGAAAGCTGCTCTTTCGAGGCTGCTAATCCACAGCAGTCCACTATTTTCAGCAAAATGACACCTACAAATACTAACCTTTATCAAATGCTTTTTCCATCTCAAAATTCCATAACATGAGAATAAAAAAAAACTAATTTGAATGTAAGTCTCTACATATGTCTTATCTCTAAGCATAGAGAGATAAAGTGTGTGAGGTAATATCTTTTATTGGACTTCTGTTGAAGAGAGAGACAAGGTTTTGCACTTACACTTAGATCATCTTCTCTAAGCCTGCTGTTTAAATTATAAAATCTTCAAAACAGGGACTGTGTTGAGTACAACGTTGAAAATTAACAAACTAATATTATGAAATACACATCATTTATCCATTAGAGTTTCCATCCATAAATATTTCCCCTCTACTTTTATTATGTGAGAGATGTTTTTGCCAACAAGAAAGTAAATTAGTTATTTGGATCCACTTTAATGTACACATTCATTATTAAATTGATCCTCCTGACTAATACTTTCTCCCAAAAACCACAGATCAGAGGAAGTGCATATGACATAATGTTGTTGTTTTTTTGCCCATATCTCCAACAGTTATTAAACTTGAATCTAGACCCCATTAGTTTTCCTGTGTCCAGTGTGATCTGGGGAAAAAATATTTTATTATTTCAGCCACCATTTCAGGCTGTATACTTAGGCTGGTCATTCCAGTGAGCATAGGACACATCTTTTTACTAAAATTACAGCTCATATTAAAAGTAAGTGAGTTTGCAGTCTTATTTCTGCTATGTCTTATTACAAATTACCCCCTTTCCAGAATATATTTGAGGATTTTCTTTCTTCACAAATCTGATTATATGCAAAAGAAGTACTTTCCTTAATCTCTTCTTCTCCCTTACATTAAAATGGATTATTGAGATAAGTAAGACACTGCTTATTCTTGAGTCGTGTGCAGGGCAGTGTTGTTCTGTTTTGGAATTGAAAGACTGGTAGTTAAATGGCCAAATCCTGTGGAACTCTTTTCTAATGTAGGCATGAGTATCAGGAAACAGCAGATGAAACTTGATTTAGGCTGCATTTCAAGTTCTAATGTTATTATGACAATATGTTTAGCCTTGGTATTTAAATTATCCCACTGTACTAGCTTTTTAAATGGTGCTGTGTGTATTTCTTTTCTTGTTTTCTTTTATGCAGGTGGTACCAGGCACATAAGTGTGATTATACTACCTATTCTGCCTTATATTTCATTTTGGTTCCAACCCCTTTTTCTATAGTTGCATATTACTGCTAAACTTTTCTTTCTTCTGGGAGGTTGAACCTAGTGGTTTTCCTTGGTGCAGTTTCTTGAGTTGGCTTGATGGGGAATTGTCTCTAAAATCAGTTTACCTTCTCCTACTTAACAGAAACTAAATGCAGTTAGAATTGGGATTCCAAAATCCAATGGAAGTCATCTGAATTGCATTGGGGAAACTTAGAGGAGAATTTGACCCCTTATGTCAAATCCATCATATACCAGCTTTCCATCAGTCCACAGAAATGCTACCACACTAAAAAATAATATTACATAATTGTCCCATTTCCTTTTGTGAACAGTAAGCATCCTTCCCCTTGTCAGGTTGCATTTACTGTAATGCAAAAGAAGGGAATTTTAATAAAAAGAAAGTGAGGCTGTTTGTGCTTGTTTATAAAACATGTATATGTAAAATTTAGTCCTAGTGTCACAGCACGCTAAAAGTTGTACTTCCATACTTCTACTTTCTACTGAGTTCATTATAAAAGTCTGGCACTAAGTGGCATCCTTCTTGGCAATCTTAATAGAGAGGTCAAAGACTGAGTCGGGATGGAAACTGAATTACTCCCTCCTTCAAGGTCTCTCCAGGTTTCAGGTCAGGTTTGAGGGCCATTAGAGGGACATTGCAAGGAAGCTGCAGTGCCGCTGTTAACCTTGCAATAACTGTTTTGCAAAAAGAGTTGTCTGTCTGGGATCTGTCAAAAGCATTTAATTAACTTTTTTTTTCTTACCCCTGGCAATAAAAGAATAAAACCACAGACTTTGATTTATTGAAAGCCAGAAAGGTGTTTTACCTTAATTAAGCTGATTAAAGTATAAAAAGGGAAGATTGTTGCTGCTTGAGAGAGGACTGATCAGAACTTGTTCTCCTCTAGCTCTCTTTTTTAGCTCTCATGGTTTCAGCTATGTTTTTTGTTCTGACAGGATGGCACATATGGAATGGACTGTGCTGAACGCTGTGACTGCAGCCATGCAGATGGCTGTCATCCAACCACTGGTTACTGTCGCTGTCTCCCTGGATGGTCAGGTAAAGTAAAGATTAGTATGAGGGTTAAAAAAATTATGACAACCTAAATAAGGTGGGACCCAATCATTCCTTTTGCTCTGGTGGGCAGAGAAGATCCAGACTGGTAGTTTCTAGGATGGGAAGTACAGGAAGATGGGAATGCCACCTCCATGGCATGTGTTCCCTTTCATGTGATCCTTGGAATGTGGAGCTCCCTGGGATCTGGGCTCTGCATACATTTGAGAGTGGAAGGGGGAAGTCACAAAATGCAGCCAACCTCCACACCATGGTCCCTTCAAGAGATGGTCAGTAATTGTGTGGATATCTAAGATAATACTGACAGAAAAAGCCTTGATTTCAGACCCACACCTGCACCATCCCCAAGGAGACTTTCTAACATGCAAGCACCAGGCAGCCAGCCAGTGGGATCATGGCTTCTGCAGAAGCTGTGTTGTCAGTAGAACTGGCTGAAATTTTTTGCACGCAAAGTTTTTCTAATGAAAAATAAGCTTTAAAAAAGCTGAAATTTTGGTAACATTTCTGCAACATTTGTACTGATTTTTTATTTAATTTTTTTGTCAAAATTGTATTTTAAATTGTTACTGAACAGTTATTTGCAGAAAAATATTTTCAGTAAATGAAAATGTTCATTATTTTTAACATGATTTTGATTTTAAAAAATTGATGATAAAAATGTTGTGGAAACTTGCAAAAAACAAACAACTGGGTCCATTTCAAACACTGTGAAACAGAAGAGGTTTAGAAATTTTTTATGAGACTCTTGTTCCATTTTTTCTACCAGCTGTGCAGTAACGCCTCACTTAATGTCATCCTGGTTAATGTTGTTTCGTTGTTACAGCCCTGATCTATTAGAGAACATACTCATTTATAGTTGCGCAATGTTTCCTTATAATGTTGTTTGGCCATGCAGGCTTGCAACCAGGGTTGGGCTGGCAACCCCCATCAGCTCCCCTCCACCACCATCCCCAGTGCCTCCCACCCCCCGGCGGCCTTGTGGAACAGCAACTCCCTGCTTCCTCCCGCGCCTCTTGCCCGTAGCAACCAGCTGTTTTGCGGGTGTTCGGGAGGCTCTGGGGGGACTGGGGAGCAGTGAGGATGCAGCGCTTGACAAGATATATCATATTTTCCTGCTCACAGAAAGTTTGCAAAAAGACTGATTTCCTCAAACATAAGCACTATTTGAATTTACTTGGTTTATTTTATAAGTTTGTTTTTTAACTCTGTAGATAGATCACAGACATTTCAATGTAAGGTATTTGATACTCAATATTTGCAATTCATGTTTTGGTTAGCTGTTGAAATTGGTTATAACTTGCATTATATCGTTTCTGTTCTCTGATCGGTTACATTTAGTTCTTACAGTCAGGAGAGGCACTGACAAAGCCAGTGAGGCTTTGATTCTTGCAGAGAGAGAGAAGGGAATGAGCAAGGATTCATAGACCTTGCCTGAACGATCATTCCAATGTGTGTGATAGTGCCGGGGCGGGGGGGAGGGGGACAAAAATAGGATACTGTACGATTTATTGACTGGCTGAAGAGCTTAAATTAATTTTCACTTGTCACGTTCATACAAAATAACTTTTTGCACAAAAATTCTCATATTGTGTGTGCGGTTCCTGATTGTGAGCATGAGTGTTCAGGGTTGGTGCATGTAATCGGATGTCTTCACAAATTGTGCAGGCATAAGTAGGAAGACCAACTGAAAATTTGTCCATTAGTCTCTTAATCTGGAGGCAAATAGTCATAAAGGCCAACATCATTTTATAAAACTTAAAAGGAAACTTAAAAAATATAACACATTTGTTGTAATGACTTTAGTAGAATCATGACAAGCTTTTTTGTAACGGGTCTTCCCATAAAAATATATTAGAGACTTGAGAATTATAAACTAGGTTGTGGCCAAAACTCTTAAACATAGCACAAGTCTCCAGTCCTATTTGAAGCCAGTTACTGAAAAGAGGGCAGTGACTATGCATATTTGCTTCTTTCAAAGTTAATTTGCTTTTTATACTTAAGGATGAGAAACATTTACCAAAAAAAAAAAAAAAAGCCTCACACGTGATTATGAGTGAAATTGAGTCTTCCTGACAATGTCATCTTGGCAGTGTGTGTAAGAGAGACTAGTTTCAACATGTCAAGGTGTCTAGACATACAGTATCTTATAAACAAGAAGTTTTCTTATACTGTCTGAAAAAATCCTCCACCCACACACCATGGGTCAGACTGACAGCCATGAGGCAGCCACACTTATTTATGAATGTACTTATATTTAGAATGGAAAAAAAAAGACTACTTTAGAAGGAGGTTCTAAAATAGCTGTGCCATAGATTCACATTTTAGTGATGACATTTTGACTGTTGGGAGTAAACAGACTAATAGTGGTGAAGATAGCTTTTGTTATAACAGCAATTTAAACAGATCGGTCGTGTATGAAAAATTAATGGAGATACTGAAACTCAACAACATAAGAAGATTAGATTTTTAAAATGTGTCCCAAATGTATTTGGAGATCATTGAGCTGGTATATGCTAGAATTAAAAACTCCAAATTCTGTAGTTTACAGAGATATCAGACCTGATCCTTCTTCCATTGAGGTCAAGGAGAAATGTACAAGTGGAAGGGACCCCGAGAGGTCATCAAGTCCAGCTGCTTGAAGTGAGGCAGGACCTAGTAAACCTAGACCATCCCTGGCAGATGTTTGTCCAAGCTGTTCTTAAAAACCTTCAATGATGGGGATTCCACAACCTCCCTTAGAAGCCTGTTACAGAGCTTAATGACTCTTAGAGTTAAAAAGGTTTTCTGAATATCTAACCCAGAGATCCCCAATCAGTGGGGCATGCCCCCAGTAGGGTGGCGCAGAGGACATTTGGAGGGGCACGGGGGGCAAGAAGGGGGTGCCATCCAGCTCCACTCCTGGCCCCAGCCCCTACCCTGGCTGCCGGCCCCATGCCTGGGGTCTTGGGTGCCAGCCCTGCTTCTGGGGCTCCGCTCCTGGCCATGGCTGCCAGCCCCGTGCCCAGGGATTTGGCTGCCGGCCCCATCACCAGGGTTGGTTTGGCATGATTTGTTCTTGATAAATCTATGCTAGCTATTTCTTATAACCCTATTATCCTCTAGGTGCTTACAAATTGATTAATAATTTGTTCCAGTATCTTGCCCGGTATTGAAGTTAGGCTGACTGGTCTGTAATTCACTGGGCCCTTTTAGGGTACGTCTACACTGCAATTAAACATCTGTGCCTGGCCCATGTCAGCCAACTCAGGCTCATGGAGCTCAGGCTACAGAACTGTAAAATAGCAGTGTCGATGTCAGGGCTTGGCCTGGGACCCGGGCTCTGGGACCCTTCCCTCTTGCAGGGTTCCAGAGCATGGGCTCCAGCCCAAGCCCAGACATCTATGCTGCGGTTTTATAGCCCAGCAGTCTGAGCCCTGTGAGCCTGAGTGAGGCTACTACGGGTGTTTAATGGAAGTGTAGACATGCCCCTAGTTCCCCTTTTTAAAGACAGGTATTATGTTTTCTCTTCTCCAGTCCTCTGGGACCTCACCCACACTCCATGAGATCTCAAAGATCATTGCTAACAGTTCCTAGATTGATTCAGATAGTTCCTTAAGTACCCTAGGATGAATTTCTTCAGGTCCTACTGACTTGAATACATCTAACTTATCTAAATATTCTTTAACCTGTTCTTTCCCAGTTTTGGCTTGTGTTCCTTTCCCCTTGTTGTTAATATTAAAAAAGAATATTGCTATCAACTTTATTGCCAATATGATCAGTTCTTCGAAAATACTGTGTCTGTGTCTTCCCTTTTAAAAGAAAAGCAGATATTAGGCATTTTCATATGGCAGTTTTGTACATCAGGGGAATATTATGCAATGGATTGATTTTGAGGCATAAAGTATGATCTTAAGAGGGTGCTAAGCAATTGTTAAAGTCGGGAGCAGTTGTAGTATTTATGGGGGAACAGGTACACAGCAAATACATGTAACATTTGGTAGTTAGCACTTTTCCTCAGTTTTCATTATTCCTCCTAAGGGTCATTTGTGTGCCTCGCATCATGGGTAGCATGGTGGGGAAGTAGGGCTACTATGTGTCCTCTTCAGACAGGTGGTTCGGAGAGGGCAGAACAGGGCAGGGTTGGGTGGGGTCCTTGGCTTCACCTCCTCCTCCCAAAACACACTGGGCTGGGGAGCTGCACCAGCATGCTGGGGAATGGTCACTGCACCAGACATCGACCAGGTACAAGTTACTTGTTCTCAGGAGCAGTGAGGAAACTGGCTTCTCCTGAGGCAGTGCAACAATACATTGTCATATACTCTGGTCTTATGGCAAAGTCACAGTTGAGCAGAATGTCAACAAATTAAGATAGTATTTAATTTATTTTTATAAATAAGTTTGCCTTTAATATGAACAATGCCCCCAAAATATTGTTTTGCTTCTAGAAGTCTTTATACTTTTAAGAACAAAATTGTAAACTCACTATTGGATATTACATTGTCATGAGCTACCACAAAGCTCAAGGAGTAATCAGAATCATTTTTTAAAAATCTATTTTATTCCTACGGTATCTTCTGCAGTTACACAGTGAGAGGTTTATGTTAAGAATGTTCATCCTAAAGGAAACCCCACCCTGTTTAGAGAATTCAACTAAGAATGCTCACCGTATAAGAACCCAGCCCTGTTTGGAACTTAAACTAAGAATGTTCACCATATAGAAGCCCCTCCCTGCTTAGAACAGCTAGAATTAATGGAGTGGCTTATTTTCGGGTTCTCACTATTCTGATGCATTCCAGGAGCCGGTTGAATTATTATGGTATAAAAGGGAAGCACCCACACACATTTCAGATGACCTCTGTGCACAGACCCACCCTCTGTACCTTGCCATCTTTCACTCTGATGTTTTTTTTAATGCCTTCATTTGGATGGAGAAGAAGAAATAGGACAGTGGAAAAGAGTAATGTGCTTTAAAATAAGAGAGCCTTAAAACGGAGAGACTTACACACACACACACAAACACCTTATTGTTAAATAGTGACCATTAAATTTGGTACAATGTGTCCATGCACATTAATTTACATATGTATATATTTTTGGCATTTCTAGTTCCCACCTTAAGCACTGGGTACTCTATATCTAATTAAAATAAACAATAAACTACCATTTTAAACCTAATGCACTTGGGTACTATGCGTTGTTCCTCTCAGTAATCATTATCCAGCAACTTCAGTAACATAACAAAGCTATTATCCTTATCCCCTAATTTCACCTCTTCCACAAACAGCCGTAAAAAAAGTGGAGTTTGGAGCAGGCCAGTAAAATTAGCAAATTCAGGCAGTAGCAGGCCAAGTCGATCCATTGAAACAGTGTAAAAAGCACAAGGTTTTATTTCAGACAAGTTAAAATATGCCTTATTTCTTAGTGATAACACATTATTCTTTTGCTGTGTTGCACACTATTTTGTTAGATGTTTGGAGATCCTGAAGTAATACCATGTCACACTGATACTGCACATGCAATTTTAAAAATCAATTTAAGGCTTATATGGCACTGGGGATTATGAAATATGCTATGTATATCAAAACAATAGCACTGGCTTATGGAAAAGACAGATGCAATAATTCCTGTCTATGTTATGCCAGCAACATGTACAGTATTCAACCATATGTTATGCCAGACAGGATGTTGGTGGCTTTTCCCTAATATGGACACCTGCTGATACTAGTCAGATTGTCCGTCACCATATGTGTCTGCTGTAATGAGGAAGTGTTGTGTTTTTACCATGTGATCCTGACATAACTTTGGAAGCCACACTTGTTACTGAATAGAAAAGTGAATTGCCATAATTATCAAAACCTGCCTCACGGATGTAAATAAGCAGGTCCTCTGGGACGCCTGAACTAGAACACACTCTCTCTCTCTCTCTCTCTCTCTTTTAGTCAGTTTGCATTTTTGCATACTGTGGGCTTGTCTCCACTTACCGGTGGGTTGACCCTGTGGCGATTGATCCACCAGGAGTCGATTTAGTGGGTTTACTGAAGACCCACTAAATCGACTGCAGCTCACTCTCCCGTCGACTCCGGTACTCCACCAGAACGACAAGTGTAAGGGGAGTCAACAGGAGAGCATCTCCCATCGACACAGCGTAGCGTGGACCCCATGGGAAGTAGATCTAAGCTATGTTGCTTGAGTTATGCTACTAACGTAACTCAAATTATATAGCTTAGATCAATTTTCCACCCATAGTGTGTGCTATCTTTTGTGTCTTTTTTTCTGTGACTTTCCCTCCCCACATTAACAGCAAAAAATGATCCACTTCAGCGTAGATGAAAAGAGGATCACTGACTCTTTAAAAAGATTACTTGTAAGAAATGGTGTGTATAGCACTAGTACCCTGATGGAATCATAATGCTTAGCTGTGTCTCATAGGCACTATACTGCTGACAGCTGAAGGAGAGTCTTGTTTTGCTCAATTGACTGGTGTCTGTAATTTTGGAGCATAAGGACCTGAGTCCTATCCCCATAATCTCAGTGAGTGCTATAGCGTACTGACAGCCATCACCATAATCGTATATTGCCACACATTTGTGATAATTCTGTACTATGATAAAGAGCACATTTACTTTCCAAAACACATGGTTTGATAAACTCTTTGTTAATAAATAACACTTTGTTTTGGCCCATAATGTTTTACAGTGGGTTCATTGTGCCCCCAGACCTGTTGGGGTTGTGCACTCTGACTCCTTCTATATACAGAGGCAATAGTGCTTTCTTTTTAAGAACAAACTTTCAATAGATTAACATAAGAAAAGGAGACAAGTTATTTTATTTCTTTTTCCTGTGGCTGTTCAGAATGTGGTAACTGAAAAGTAAAGTATCATTGGACACGGTGGCAGTGTGTGGAAACAATAGAGCCTTGAAAAGAAAAGATCACCCACTAAAAAACTGGGAAATCTTAGACGTGACTGGGCTCTTCCTTTAATAAAATAAACAAGATGTGTGCTACCAGCCTCTGTTTCAGCAGGAATTTTGTAGAGAGGTTGTTGGTGGCTTGCTCCCTACAAAAGCGGCTGGAGACTTATTCCTTCCCCATATACAACATGTCATTAAATCAGTATATGTACCTGTGTGCTTATATGTGCCCCTTCTCCTCCCCAACCCCCAATAGAGTGGAACTGCCTCGCTTATACTGAACTTAGATATAATGAAATTCCATTTATAATAAACTTGATGGAAAGTTCAGAATTCTTTCAATGCATTACGTTGTGCAAATCGAAATTCCAAATGGTCTGAACTGATATGAAAAATTCTGTGATCCTGTATTTTCTCCAGTGGGATACACTGAAGTTCTAGCTATTCCCCCAGCTTCCCCTAAATGAAGACCAAGAGCTCCCCCTCTTCTCAGCTGGAGACAATGAAGGCATCCCCAACAACAATATCCCCCTTTGAGACTGTCCACCTCTGCACCCTGTGCTCTTCCCATCAAGCACTCACCTCAACCTGATTCCCTTCTCAGTGTTCACTCACTCATCTAGTAAAGAATTAGGGAAGCTTTCCTTGGTTTTCTCTATTATAGGATGCACCTGCTTTCCCGCTCACAAGTCTGAGCTTTCTTTTGAACTGAAGTATTGTAAGTTTAAGGAAAAGTATTTCTCATGTGAATAAGAACAAGGGGTGAAATCCTGCTCCCCACTGAAATCAATGGAAGGGCAAGATTTTATGGAACATTTTGATGGCCTGATCCTGCTCTCAGATGCAGTGTTCTGTGACAGAATTAACTCCAGTGTATAGGAGTGATAGTTGGTTAAAAACAGGTCTTGATTCTGTTCCTTAAGGATATAATGGGAGACTCCATATGCCACACAGGGTATAAATACACTGGCATAGTAGTGTGGTATTTATCTTATTTTGTGTTGGACTATTTTCCTCAGTCAAACGGAGGATGAGTAAGCTAGAGAGCATGCTCAGTGTCTGGGAACAATAGTTTTGCCTCTGTCACTACAGATCAGAAATAATTATTTATGGAATTTTCCTCTTAAAGGACAAAAATAAATAAGCCATGAGCTTTCAATGTGGGTTGATTTGGATGAATCACTTACTCTGAAAATATTAAAAGTACAGTGTATGGAGTATGTAAACATTCTGCTAGTATGGCTGAAAACACTGATACCCCTGAAGAATTATTTACTTCAGTCATGCAATTCGGATGCTGAGGGAATGCTGATTTAGATGTGAGGCTCTTGGCATAAAGCACTGGGCATTAAATGCATGAGCATTTCTTCAGAGCTGCTTAGCTGAAGTTTATCATCACCATTCAGCTATTGCCTAGCAACTTGTGGAAGCTATCAAAGAGCTCTTTGTCCACAGCCCTGGCAAAAACATTTCTTCACAGATCTCCTTATCAGGATCAAAAGCAACACACAAACTTATCAAAAATACTTTTATTGCATAAGAAAGAAAATTCACATTTTTAAATCAAATTGTTCATCATCAGGTGTATTATTGGCACCCCTGTTAAGGTTATGTCAAAACATCTCTTGCAAACCCCACTAAAATCTTGTTTTCCTCAGTTCATAGCTTTGCTATAAAGCTTAGCTCTCTTTTCTGAAATGTAGTATACAAAATCAGAGCTTGGAGAATTCTTTATCTTTTTTGTTTAATCTTTTTGAAATTTCTACCCTTCTCTCAAAAATAAATTAGTTTTTAATTTAAACAGATGTAAAAATTAAAATTATATTTTCCTGTGAATTTCTTTTTTGTGTTCCTCTAAATAACAACTAATAGATGAGATATTTTAAAATATGTAGATAGAGATACAATATGTCATTAAATCAGTATATGTACCTCTATGCTTATACATGCCTTTACCTCTCAGTACAGTGGAACCTGCCTTCCTTATACTGAACTTAGATATAATGAAATTCCATTTATAACGAAGCGGAAGGAAAGTTCAGAATTGTTTCAATGCATTATATTGTGCAAATTGCAATTCCAAATACATCAGTCACCATTAAAAATGCAACATTTGCCCACAGTTATGGCACAGTAGTATCTGAGATGCCATGTTTTTTCCTTTGCTAAGTAGCCTGAAATAATTCTCCACCTGATCACCTTCACCCATCAGAAAACACATGGGAAGAGGATAAAGAAAAGGAAATCTTTGAGGTTTTCTGCACAGAAGTTTCTCCATGACCACTATAGGGGGACAGGGCTTGTCTTTTTTTCTTTCAGAGTAGCAGCCATGTTAGTCTGTATTCACAAAAAGAAAAGGAGTACTTGTGGCACCTTAAAGACTAGCAAATTTATTTGAGCATAATAAAGCATAATTATTTGAGCTGGCCGCTTCCAGGGTGCAGCACAGTATTGGAGCAGGTAGGTACTAGCCTGCCTTAGCTGGGCAGCACCACCATCGGGACTTTTAATGTCCCGATCAGCAATGCTGACCAGAGCCGCTGGGTCACCTAAGCAAGGTGATCCAGTGCCTTACATGCCATGACCCAGAACTGGGTCACAACCTGAACTTTGAAAAACGCTGTCATAGAGGTTTCTCTGTGGGCAGATCACAGGAGCCGTGTTGTAATAACTCATAACTCATGGACTACATAAGCTCAGAAACACTCTGTGGTAGCTGTTGGTAAATGATGACTTGCTACTAGTGACCACTGTATACTGAAACTCAACTTGCCCTCATTGAAACTCTGTGAAAAAATGTGTTCACTATGACTGTGTGAAGCAGTGTATGATATGAAGGATAATGCACAAACAAAATGAGTTAAGGCAGACAATGTACAATTTAATTCTGAAATTGGTTGTATTTGACAGGTGGTGTTACAAACTCATAAACCCAAGCCAGAGTTTTCAAATTTGGGTACCTAAATAACTCCATATTTAGGCACCTAACTAAGTGGTCTGGTTTTCAGATATGCTAAAATCCCACAGTTCCCATTGATTTCAAATGGGGGTCCTTAACATGTCTCAATATCAGGCCACTTAGGTGCCTAACTATGGTCTTATTTTTCTAATGTTAATTTCTAATGTTAATTTCTAAATTTGAAAATATTGGCCCAAGTTATTGAGAAGCTGGTTGTTTTGTGTCTTAACTGTAGATAAAAGCAGGACAATCAAGATCCCTATGGAGGCAAAAAATCAAATGTGATGGTGGTATTGTTAAGATACAGTAACTCTTTCACCTCATGACAATAAAAATTCTTTTCAGGTCAATATTAATCGAAGGGTTGTTATTATCTTATGGCTGTTAGGTGACCTGTATCTGGATTCTAATAGACAGAAGTTTTCTCTACTGTTGGCACTATTTTGGCCCCCTTTTTGACAGTCTTAACAGAGAGGCCAAAGATTTAAGAATCTGGAGATTCACCTTTCCTCTAACCAGAGCGGTGCTCATTCCTTAATTAGATTCAGGCAGTTTGCAGGGCACTTGTTGCAGGGCTGGGAGGGGGGTGGGGATGGGGGGGTTTACACTGTGCCAGTATGGATGAATAGGGTAATTTATTTTCAAGGATTTTCAGCATTTCACTAACACTAGATATTCACTTTTCAGTGTTTTTAGAAGATTTTTCTCAAATATCACATGTGAAACTATTTTTCCTTTTTTGAAAAGTGTGACAGTAAGTGACCAGAACCATATTTTGCTGGAAATACTTCTAAAGCAAGTCGTACTTGTGACTGGATTTAGTCCATTTTTTCTTTAGCCAAATGATTCATTCAATAGAGGCACTACAATAATCGCCAGTTGCTAATGCAAAGTTCTGTAGACACAATAAGGTCTGAGTACCACAGTGGTTGCTTACTGGCATTTAACATGCGGGGGAACTTTTCAGAAATGGGTAGAAAAGAAAGAAAATCAGGAAAGTTAGATTTAGTGTTGCTGGTTTGCAAAGAAAAAAATGTCTATGATTCTAATTACTAGTTCATATTATGATTTGTGCCTGTTTCTGTATTGGGGTTCAAGTCATGGCAATTTCATATTCAGTTTTGTGCCAAAAAGAGACAAAACACTGAATGACGGATGTCCTTAGTACTGTGTTGCAGCTAAGCATTTTGGAATGCTCACATGGTGTGTTTTGAAACCTTTTGTGTGCTCTACATTTTTCCATTTGGTATGAGGCTTAGTGGTAATCAGCTCACCACTAATTAGAAGTCATTCCCTGTCCCGATCACTATTGTTACATGAAATTACCTCAGGCCTTCTGAATTTTTACATTCAGAAGAGGAGTTTCTGAAGTAGCTTGCTTTGTCTTGTATATTTTTCTCACAAAGCAGTGACAATGATCTTCTGCTATCTCGAATGATCATTACAGCGGAACCAAAAGCCATTTATGCCGCATTTGAATTATTTTGCACTTTTCCATTTCATTTCTCTTTGCAGCTGGTACACAGAACATACCCATGGTGAAAATGAGGAGTGCACAAGGCCTGGTTTTATAAAGGTCATGGGAGACACCAAAAACTTTTGTAATACTGGAGGCTTGGCTAATTGGGGGCTTCAGCCCTGTAGAAGTCTTAAGCTTTGCTAAGCTGAAGCTAAGCACCTGAAGAGTTCCTAAATCATTGTGGCTTAACTTCAGTTTTACTGATCTTAAAAGCTCAGAAGGAATGAAGCTTGAAGGTAGGATCTTCTGTTGCTCATATGTTCTGTGGAAGCAGAACTGCAGAGATGCTTTCCTGCTGTAGAGCTTAGGATCAAGTCCTGCACACAAATAATCAAAGTGGGAATATAAAGGGATCCAGTGTTGTGGAGTCCAGGAAAGGCAGAGGGGATGAAAGCCCTGACCCTATTAAAGTCTATGGAAGTTTTGCCCTTGACTTCCATGGGGCCAGGATTTCACCCCCTTGTTTGTTATCTGTGGTCTATAGAATCTGACTACTGGTGTTGCTGGTGACATCTCTGTGTATTTAATGGCTTGCAGGTATACACTGTGACAGTGTGTGCACTGAGGGCCAATGGGGTCCAAACTGTTCATTGTCCTGTTACTGCAAAAATGGAGCTTCGTGCTCTCCAGATGATGGAATCTGTGAATGTGCACCAGGATACAGAGGCACCACTTGTCAAAGAAGTAAGGACAATACTTTAAAATTTTCATCCCTTCTTCCTTTTTAAAATATGTGTATCATATAACACTATGTGGTTTTGGTAATGTTTGATGTAACAGGCCCACATTCTGCATTTTAACTGTGCTAATGTACAGGTGTACCGAAACGTGCTTTACGTACAGTTATCAAATAGTTCCCAACAGTAATCATCTTCTTTTTGTTACTATAGTTTTATGTTTTTTATTTATTATTTATACACTGCTATTGTAAAGGGTCTTACAATCAAAGTCCAAAATTTTCAAATCCAAGTTCCTAATATCAGGGTCCTAAATCCATATTTAGGCAACTAAATAAAAGAAGCCTGATTTTCAGAAGCGCTGAACATCTGCATTTCCCACTGCGTTCAATGGCAGTTGCTAGTCTAATTATTGCTATTATTTAACTATTATGTTGCAGGAGCAACTAGATACCAGCCAGATCAGGGTCTCATTGTTCTAGGCACTAACACAGTATACAGCATACAAATGGACTATATGTACAGACATATAAATATGAAAGGTTTTGCAATCTAAAAGACTGCATAACAGAGGAGACAAACAAATGGGCTGAGGTGGGGTGGCAAAAAACAGGATCACAAAAATAATAGGGTGTGCACAATTCTTAACCATCCAAGAGTACTAATCACTATTCACCACCTTCGTAGCTTTTTCAGACTTTATTTTTCTGTTTGTACCATAGAAGAGGTGAGGGAGAGAGATCCAGAATAGAGGTAGATTTGTGAGTCATAAGCATAGAGATGGTAGCCTTTTTTCTGAAGGAGATCATACACTGGTAGGGTTTTGAGTGAGAAGAGTAAGGGACAAGGATGGAGACCTGAGAAACCCCATTGAAAGAGGAAAGGAGAAAGGCCCATCCAATGACAATCAAAAGATAAGAGCATAACCAGGAGTAGATGGAGTCACAAAGCCCAGGAATGACAGGATTTCAAGAAGAAAAAGATGATGAATATGGTTGACCCTAATATTAAATGCGTGACATTACTGTGGCATTAGTATTCTCTAAGCATTTCTAGTTAAGTGGTGTAATTGTTCTTTACTATCACTTGCATGGCTCTCAAAGGACTTTTTCAGTAAATTAGTTAACCCAAAAGAAGACTAAGAACCTAGGAACACAAGAAAGGCCATACTGAGTCAGATCAATAGTCCACTGAGCCCACAATCCTGTCTTCTGATAGTGGTCAATTCCAAGTGCTTCAGAGGGAATGAACAGAACAGGCAATCTTTGAATGATCCATCCCATGTTGTCCACACCCAGCTTCGGGCAGTCTGAGGCCAGGGATACCCACAGCATGGGGTTGCACCCCAACCATCTTGGCTACTAGATATTGATGGGCCTATCCTCCATGAACTTATCTAATTCTTTTTAAACCTTGTTGTAGTCTGGCTTTCACAACATCCCTGGAAATGAGTTTCACAGGTTGACTGTGAGTTGTGTGAAGAAATAGTTCCTTCTGTTTGTTTTAAACCTGCTGCTTATTAATTTCACTGGGTGACCCCTGGTTCTTGTGTTATGTGAAGGAGTAAATAACACTTCCTTATTCACTTTCTCTACTTCATTTATGATTTTATAAACCTCTATCATATCCCCCCTTAATCGTCTCTTTTCCAAGCTGAAAAGTCCCAGTCTTTTTAATCTCTCCTCATATGGAAGCTGTTTCATACCCCTAATCATTTTTGTTGCCCTTTTCTATACTTGTTTGAATTCTAATACACTGGACCCTCGCTAGAAGGCGCATCTATATTGCGCGAATTCGCATATAACACGGTCGCAGCCATAGATCCCAAATTTAATTACTCTAATTGCAATTCATTTTAACGCGGTCCCCACGTTAACACGGTGCCACGCATGGATCCCAAATCCTGCATTCTAGTGAGGGTCTGGTGTATATTTTTTTTTGAGATGGGGTGACCAAATCTGCATGCAGTATTCAAGATGTGGGCATACCCTGGATCTATATAGTGGCATTATGAAATTTACTGTCTTATTATCTATCCCTTTCCTAATGGTCCCTAACATTCTGTTAGCTTTTTTTTTTTTTGACTGCTGCTGCACATTGAGTGGATGTTTTCAGAGAACTATCCACAATGACTCCAAGATCTCTCTCTTGTGGTAACAGCTATATCATTTTATATATATATAGTTGGGATTATGTTTTCCAATGTGTATTACTTTGCATTTATCAATATTGAATTGCATCTGCCATTTTGTTGCCTAGTCAACTGGTTTTGTGAGATCCCTTTGTAGCTATTCACAGTCTGCTTTGGGCTTACCTATTTTGAGTAGTTTTGTATTCTCTGCAAATTTTGCCACCTCACTGTTTACCCCTTTTTCCAGCTCAATGAAGAACAGCACTGCTCCCAGTACAAATCCTTGGGGGACACCACTGTTACTTCTCTCCATCCTCAAAACTGACCATTTATTCCTACCCTTTTTCTCCTGTCTTTTTACCAGTTACTGATCCATGAGAGGACTTTCTCTCTTATCCCATTAAATAAATGTAAACCTTCCTAGTGACTTGGAACTATGGGTATAACAAAGTGTAGTGGCTTCCACAGTTTAGCACTCAGATGGCTCTCAGAATCAATGGCTCCTGCACAGTCTAGAGACCAAGGAGACAAAAGGTCATACAAATACAGGGCCTAATGATCAAATGCTTTTTTCTGTAAAAAGTCAAATCTTATGACTGACACAGTGCTTTACTTGAAAATGGTGAAGCACTCCAGAGGGATTTGACCAAGTCAACTGTCTCGAGTGTACATTTAAGAGACTGAATTTTGAACTAAATTAAAATAATGAAAATATACCAGGTTACTCTGGTGAATAGTAATTGCTGCTGTATAACAGACACTAAACTTGAAGTATTACCTAATATATGCTAATTTATCAGGAAATAAGGGATTAGAGAAACAAAGAAAGAAATTCCATGCAACAGGCCTTTTTTCTTTCAGTCTCTTTATGTGGTTAGTGATGCAGCTCTGCTGAAGAAGGGACTAGTACCATTGGCCTCAAAATGAACTGGAGGCCTCAGTGTTTCTGGTCTGAGGTGGTGTGTAGCTCTCTGCACTGTTAGTGAATGGCTAATCTAAAGAATCGATGGAAAACACGGTGCACCTGGGCCTTTCTGCCAATACACCAGTGGGCTGAAGTAATTTAGATTTGTCCAACAAGTGAGAAAAAAAATGAGACGTCAATAATAGCAAAGCCTTATTGAAAGTCTTTCCTTTTAAGGATACAACTCTCTTACTCCATTGTCCTGGATTGTGTTTTAATGTTTTTTCCAACTACTTATCCTTTAATTTTCAAATCTACATATTTTTTATACATAATTCATGAAAGTTATTCCTCTCATCCTCTGCTTAAAGGGAAATAGGTTTGATCTGAGTCATATTCTTGTTTGTATTTGTTTGGCTGGTGCAAAATATAGCCTGACTACATGGCTAGGCCAAATTCTGCCACTGAATTACAACTTGTGCAACCCCACTGACATGAATGGGATTGCTCGGGGTGTGAGTCAGGCCAGAATTTGAGTCACTGTCATTATAGGCTTTAACACATTCAGTGCTGTTCTTCAGTGCCACTACAGTATGGTAGTCCATTGTGACAACATCCTTTCAAGTGCCTGAATGTCACCAGTTACTAACCAGACTGTAGTAAGCTCCTCAGGGTAGGGACTTTTATCTTCTTAGATATCTTCAAGGATTAAGCACTAATTGGAACTAGATAAAAAACAATAACCACTAGTTCAACAAGTATGCACCTAGTAAATGGAGGTTTCAGAGTAACAGCCGTGTTAGTCTGTATTTGCAAAAAGAAAAGGAGTAAATGGAGCAGTACTGGAAGTGACAGGAAGGCAGCTCTGAACTGGTTAACTGTTAACCCATTTAGTGGTTGAAGAGGAATAGAACATGGTGGGGTAGAAAATGCAAGAGGAAATGACAGTATATTCTTTCTGATTTCAGTTTGCTCTCCTGGGTTTTATGGACATCGTTGTAGTCAGGCATGCCCCCAGTGTGTGCACAGCAGTGGTCCCTGCCATCATGTAACTGGACTTTGCGACTGCTTACCTGGTTTCACAGGAGCCCTCTGTAATGAAGGTAAATGCTGTAATAAAGACCCTTGCAATGGATACAGTGACCAAGTGTGGCAATTTTTTTCATTCCGTGCATTCTAGACTTATCAGATCACATTATTCCAAAGTGGTTTCTGGTTTTGTACGTGCAGTTTGTAAATGTAGAAACTGAAGGCAGGTTGAAGTTGGTTGAAAAGATAGCCCCTAACATATGAAAAATACCTTTCTTCTAATTATGGAGACATCATGCTCATTATCAAAAGGACCCTCTAGGTAAAGGAAATAGCTGGTCAATAAATAATATAAATGTGCTTGACTGAATTTATAGCAGCATTTATTTTGGCATCATCCTAAATAGGAATTTTCTTGATCCAAGACATCAGATTTCAGTTAGAAGTATTAGGGAAACAATACAAATATAAATTATGGAAAAATTCACTAAAATGTTTTAACAGTGTGTCCTAGTGGGAGATTTGGCAAGAATTGTGCTGGAATTTGCACATGCACCAACAATGGAACATGCAATCCTATTGACAGATCTTGTCAATGTTACCCTGGGTGGATTGGCAGTGACTGCTCTCAGCGTAAGTACCAGTTTTTTTCTTTCTTGAGATATCTTGTTAAAACGAGTAGACTAAGTTCAGTTCCTTTTAATTTTCTTCTTGTTGTTGAGGAAATGCTTTGTAACTGACTGATAAATGACGAGACTTGTATTGGCACCTAGAATTTGTTTGGTTTGTTATAAGAAAAAGAGATGGACAAGATTAAATAAATAAAATAAATATATACAGACTCCTATGTAATATGGTTAAGAGATATTTACCTACTTTACATTTTAAATCCCATATAAAAAATCCATTTGAACATTTTCATAGTAGTTTCATTATCATAACATTCAAACTTCATGATTAAACAGTCATGCACCTTCCTTCTCTGTCTAGCTACGTCCATTGCCCCCATTACTCTAGTATTGTGAACACCCCATAAACATTAACAAATGTATCCTCAGGACACACTTTTAAATTATGGGAGTATTATTGTCATTATTATCATCCCTATTTTACAGCTGGGGAACTGAGACATATAAATGGTAGGTGATTTTCTCATGATCACACAGGAAGACTGTGGCAGGGCTGAAAACACAACTCAGATCTCCTGTGTTCAGTGCCTTTACCCGCAAGACCATCCTTCCTCTTCTTAAACATTCTGAATTTTCAAAGCATTTTCTTGGTTTGATTTTTGCAGTCTGGCTTCTTATTTAGCATCATTTTTACAGATTTCTCTCTGTTCCTTATTGATGTAGCTTTTATTGATGCATATTTTTTCCAATGGCAGTCTATTCCTTGTTGTTCAGTCTGTAGATTAGTCTGATCATGTACCAATGAAGTCAATGAGAAATGTTATCAACATTTTACTTTTCTTATGATTTGTACAATCTGTTATTATATTAAATATGGGCTTCCTACTGACACCGATGCTGGGTCTTTCTGAATCAGTAATCACTGGCATTAGATTTCTGACACATGCATTTTCATAGGTAGCAAGGCCTAGTACAAAAGCAACTTGATGGCCCAATCCTGTAGCCTGTACATACATAGCTTCACCGGGACAGTCTCAGACACAGAGATGTCAGAATTCAGAAATGTTTGCTGCAGGTGTGGGAAAGCTGTTCAGTTTCCAAGGAGATGCATCTCCTAATAACCTCAATTTACATTACGTACGGCTTGACTAGCACAGGTTAACTGGCTGTGTCCCAGTGCAATGCAAAGTCTCATCGATTTGGGAAAAAAACATTAATTGGCTAAATTCTCAGAGGCACTGAACACCCACAACTCCCACTGCTGTTATTACTGGTCAAAATAAAACTTAGGACCTAATGAAGTCAATGGCAAAATTCTTCATTGGATGCAGACTCTTATTCTGTTCTTTTCAACTCCTTACCTCCTTTTTGGGGTATGAGTGTTTGAGAGGAGGCTGTACTTACAGAAGCAATGCAAGAAAATGATGCCAACAGCATGAATGGGGGCATCTATTAAGGCTGTGCTTGTGACCACAAGAGAGGAAGTTTATTTGGTTTGTGCAAAGGCCATCAGTTCTCATGGAAAATAATGGTTCCATTAATTTCTATCTGAACTGGTGGCTTTTATGAAGCCCCTTAGCCTTTTTCTACACGTGACCTGCCATTCCTTTTTGGCTGACCACTAACTTCATGCAGAAATTTTTAAAAATCATCATTATTGTTCACAGCTAAAATGGAAACCTCAGAAAAAGAATGGATTGAGATTTAAGGAAGAAGATACTTCTTGCAAATGTTTTTTTATTTCCTTAATAAAATGAAATTTGGATTGTGGCAATAGTTCCCAAAAATACACGTTATACATATATAAAGGGGAAAACACTATCTTACCCTTAACATAGTCAAAATCAGGGGTCAAGCCCCACTGCCTAATTTGTTTCTTCTCTCCTGTAAAATATTAATTTTTGTTTCCACAAGACTGTATTTAAATTCAGAAATGTAACTTAAAGCTAATGATTTCACAGTGAAAAATGACAAAACTCTTTACTTACGCTAAAAATAGAAATTTGGAAGAGTAATTAATCAAAAAATAAGAGGTAATTTTTATAGCACTCACTACTCTCAATGGGATCTGATTTATTCATATATACTTTTAACTTTTCTTTTCTATAGTGCTGTTTACATATCATATTTAGCATTTGGGGAGACATTTTACCATTCTTTCTATTATTACCATTCAGTACCAAATTCATTCAATGTACTATTTTCAAAGCAGTCTCTAAACCTGCATCAATAATATTTGCAACTGTGGTTGTGTGTGCAAAAACCTTCACTTTATTGTTTATAATTAGGGCCCTACGAATTCACGGTCATGAAAAATGCATCATGGACTGTAAAACCTGGTCTCCCCCCGTGAAATCTGGTGTTTTGTGTACTTTTACCCTATATTAAACAGATTCCACGGGGGGAGACCAGCATTTCTAAAACTTGGGGTCCTGACCCAAAAGGGAGTTGAAGGGGGGTTGCAAGGTTATTTTAGGGGGATTGTGGTATTTCCACCCTTACTTCTGTGCTGCCTTCAGAGCTGGGCGGCTGGAGAGCGGCGGCTGCTGCCCAGGCACCCAGCTCTGAAGACAGCGCCACCGCCAGCAGCAGCGCAGAAGTAAGGGCAGCAGTACCACGACCCCCTCATACAATAACCTTGCGACCTTTTGAGGTCAGGACCCCTACAATTACAATACCAGGAAATTTCAGATTTAAGTTGCTGAAATCATGAAATTTATGATTTTTAAAATCCTGTGACCACAAAATTGACCAAAATGGACCATGAATTTGGTAGGGCCCTATTTATAATGATTTGTTTGTTGGAAGGATTATATTGATTCATGGTCTGATGGGGACCAGTGAGGAATTCAGAGGCCTCAAATCAAGAAACTAAAGCTAAGCCATGGAATCTCTGATTCATCCTGCTTCAGCCATAAAATTACATTTTGGGAGAGGAATGCAGGGATTTAATTGATAACTGGGCCAGGGTGCAAATATTGTTCCTCTCTCCCTGTTTATTCTCCTCCTGTGCTAGGATTAGAATGCCCAACCTCTCCATCTAGTTCAGTGGAATTCAGGAGGGGTGAAAATGTTCAGTCACTGGAAAACAGTGAAGAATCAATCAAAAAACCTGATTTATATGACTCCCTCTTTTGAACTATGAGAAACCAGTGATACTGGCCACATAGTACTGTACTGAGATCAGGATCTCACACATTGATTCCTGTTTCCTGTTTGTGTTTTTCATTTGTTCTTATCTAGGGTAAAACACTAGTTAGTTTCAAGAAAAAACTAGGAAACGATTTGGTTGAAATTGGTCAGACTGAAGACGGTAGAAAAGAACAATTTAAACATTTGTATGTAGTGCTGCTTTGTGTCTTTACCAGATGAAATTAATTAATTGATTTGGGATATTTTAGCTTGCCCACCTGCCCATTGGGGTCCAAACTGTATTCACACCTGCAATTGCCATAATGGAGCTTACTGCAGTGCCTATGATGGGGAGTGCAAATGTACTCCAGGATGGACTGGCCTTTATTGTACCCAGAGTAAGTGACTCTTATGATCTACTTACCTTGTTGTGTGACTACCAATTAATAACAATATTTTCCTCCATTTCTTTTAATACTCCCTCTTTGTTCACTTATTTTCCAACACTGTTATGCCATTCTAATCCAGAGGATGTGTCTCATGTCACCTCAGCTGGTACAAGTGATGAAAATAGTAGCCACCTATATTAGTCGGGACTGCTGCTGCATCTGAGGGGGAATTCACCCTTGGAGGAGGATAGGCTATCTTCACACCACTGCCTTCCCTTTGGGTTTCCTCCAGAGGAAGGCAATATTCAGTTACAACCAGGAGTCCACAGGAGTCTCAGCAGCAGAAGCTGGCATGTGCCTGTGCTGAATGAATGAATGAATGCTTTCCCAGGTGCCCAGACATGGTCTCCCAACCTGGCCAGAGCTATACACTTCTGGGCAGCACTTGCTAGGTGTGCGTCCCTGACAAAAAGACAGTTTGCAGTTACTTTGTACCCCTTCCCCACTCAGAACCTCCTCTGGGAAGAATACTGCCAATGGGCACTCTGCACCCAAGATTACATCAGCATTACCCAGGGCTGAATCAAGTCCTATGAAGTGAATAGCTTCAAGTTTGCTAATGGCAATGATTCATAGAGACACATTCGTCTCCTCAGCAGCATTGTAAAGTGATTTTAATACAGGTCTCCTATCTCTCTGGTCATTAGATTACAGGGAACAAGCTTTACCAACACATAATTTAGGTACTTGCATGACTATTTATATTATCTGGAACCAGAACCGGAACTTCATCAGTTCACTATTCTATACTCCACTCTGGAATTGTTTTTGAGTGACTAATACATTTAATACCTGAGATCTCTCTCCAAGAACTAGACATTAATGAATTAGATATTGGAAGTGTTGTGACTGGAAATCTGCATATGAGTTCTGAGCAATAGTTCACACAAAGTCTGAGATAATTTTTTTGTTGATTGAAGGAATGTTGTCTCATTTTCCTCATTACAGGTATCATATGATTACATTTATAGCTATTATTTGGCTTATGCTCAAGTCAGGTATACTCATCATATTCGATCTCAGAAAAGTACCACTGAAATCTGCTTTGCATGCAGTGCTTTTTAAAGTCACAACACTCCTTTTTCAATAGCACAATGTCAGAGCGGCAGGAGATAACACATATTATGGGGCCATATGGATAATGCTGTGGAAGACATTCACTGAATTGGTTCAGCTGTCAGCTATCATGGTTCTTTTGCTTCCTGCTGGTGAATAATGATCTGTTTGCAGTGATATGTCTTCTTCATAGTGACATGGCACCTTTGTGAGGAGCTGAGATACAATATTTTTACTCGTTAATGTTTCAACATCAACTGTGCAGCAAATATGTCCAAAGATTCATTCATCATTCAACAGTTTTCCTGGGCTCTTGCATGAAGTCCCCCCTCCCTCCTCCTTCAAATGTCTCCTTAAAACGTCTTCCAGCAATCTTTCCTGCCTACCTTCTTCTCATCATCAGCAATCCCCGCATCCTCCCTTACTTGTTACTTTGTCTTGTCTGTTTGTCTCATTTAGACAGTAAACTTTTCAGAGCAGAGAAGCTCTTCGTCTATTATGTTTATAAAGTCCTGTATAAATTAATGGCACTATAGAAATGATTTTTAATAAGTAATAATAATACTTTTATATTCCTCATTGAAGATTCTCTTCTCTTCCCCCCGTCCTCCCCTTTGCACTGCAGGGTGTCCCTTGGGATTTTATGGGAAAGACTGTGCATTAATATGCCAGTGTCAGAATGGAGCTGATTGTGACCACATATTGGGGCAGTGTACCTGCCGCACAGGATTCATGGGAAAACACTGTGAACAGAGTGAGTAGGAAGCAGAAATTATTCATGCATGGTAGGAACAAATGCAAAACTCCCTAAACCGAATACTGTGATTGTGAGTCCTTACTCAGACAAAACAATACTGACTTCAAACGGAGTTTTGCCTGAGTAGTGACCACAGGGTTTGGACCTAACTCTATCCTGTGTGATGTTAAGGTTGTTTCTCCATCTTTTGAAAGCCTGAGAGATTAGTAAGTAAGACTTATAGTCTTTCTTTAAATCTTTTTGATTGTTTATTTACATTTATATCTATGTTTAAAAAGCTGCTGTCCTGGGCTACCTATAGTTAACTGCCTTTGACATAATATTAGAAAAATGTACATAACAGTACAAAAATAACAAATTAATCCAAATAACTATTACCATCATAACACCCTGATGAAAACTAATAGCTGGAAGACTGAGAGCCAAATTCATCCCTGGAATAGCTCTATGTAAGTCAAAAGAGTTACCAAAGGGAAGCATATAAGGCACATTATATTTGCTATACATAGGGCCTGATTCTCCTTTCACACATATTAGTTCTATCCCGGTTTAACTTCATTGGTTTCAGTGAAGTTACATGAGAGAGAAGGACGAGGCCCAAAGGCTCACAATTGTGCTGGCCTAGTTTTTGTCAGGAGAGTGGTGCTTCTATGCCTAATACATCATACTACCCCAGAAATTGGCTTCTGTTCAGAAGATCAACACAAGGCCTTGTTCTAAGTGTTTAATTAGGACTTGAGCGGTACATAAGCCTTTGGTAGGCCCTCTGCACAGGGCTCAATTTCATCTGTGTAGGCTTTCCATTAGGTATAACAGATGTTGGTTTTGTAAAATTAACTAACATTTTTTGTAGAGCTAGTCAAAAAATGTTTGACAGAACAGTTTTCTCTCAGAAAATGCAGTTTTATCGAAATCTTAATGTTTTGCGGGAATGTTTTGATTTTGATGGAATTTTCAACAGCAAAATCTCAAACCAAACCATTCTGACTTTCTTGTTTCATTTTGACCATGTCAAACATTTCATTTTGATAAGCTGAAAATGTTTTGTTTTGACTTTAGCATATTGATTCATTTTGTTTTGAGTTTTATATTAAATTAAAACATTGATTTTTAATATAGCATATTTGTACAAATTATATTTAATATTTTATATTATAAAATGTTGACATTATTGAAACAAAATGTTTTGATGTTAATGCATAGAATTGTTTCCGAATATCAGTCCTATGGAAAATTTCAAAATTTTGGTTTTTTGTTTTGATTTGGAACAAAACCAAATATTTAAATGTTGGAATTTTCCATGTCATAGATATTCCCTTTTCTGATCAGCTCTAATTTGGGGGGAAATAAAACATGGACTTAAATTGCAATAAATAAATAAATAAAAATTAAGAAAGCAAACTAGTTTTCCATCCTCCCCTTCCCAAAAAGTCTGAGAACTTCACAAAATTTAAGCTCCACTGTGTCCACAAGTAAGTCTGCAGTGCTTTGGCACTATGTGGGTACATTAATGGGATACCACATACCCTTCGGAAAATATTTATTTCACCACTTGAAAATTAAGTTGCAACAATGGCCAGTTCCTTTTTATTATTTAGCCTACAGCCAAGAAGCTGTAACTGGTCTTTTCATATATCCACCTTTGCAACTGTCGTGCATGTCTTTGCCACCCACATCAGGATTGTGCAACTGTAATGTTCTCCACATTGGTGGGCAGCGATCAATCCAGCAGGGGGCAATTTATCGTGTCTAGTATAGACACGATAAATTGACCACTGAGCGCTCTCCCATCGACTCCGATACTCCACCAGAACAAGGAGCGCAAGCGGAGTCGACGGGAGAGTGTCAGCTGTTGACTTACCGCAGTGAAGACACCACGGTGAGTAGGTCTAAGCACGCTATTCACGTAGCTGAAGTTGTGTATCTTAGATCGACCCCGCGTGGTAGTGTAGACAAGCCCTCAGATTCCCAAGCAGAGAGAGGCCGCTCCCTGCAGCCTAGACACGTGTCAATCTCTGAGAAAGGGGTGGGACTTATTACCCACCCCTTGGTTTAGCATTTCCCAGGCTTTGTGAATCACAGTAATTTTCTAAGTCCCTAAAAGTTAGGCATAGCAATGCTTAGGATCACCATGCCTAAGTTCCTTTGTATATCTAGCCCACAGTGCCTTATTCTCTACTGCCTTTTAAACCTGTGCCATTATGATTAGGAGACAATTTACATTCATTTTGCATAGATGTAAACAAAGAGCTGGGCAGTGGAGAATCAGGCCCGGGTATTCACGTGTGAACGTAATATTTTGCTTGTTTTCCCAGTTAGGGAAGCTATTTTTTTCCTCCTAGAGCTCCAGCATCAATAACACATTGCCACCTGCTGGTCACTTATAAAAATGTACTTGCTTTACAATGGCAAATCTTTAGGGTGCTTAATACTGTGTATCTGTACACTCAGTAGCATTTACTACACACAGAGTTCATATTCATAGGTTCAAATATAAAGATGTGCATTTGATTTTTTATTATTTTGCACAGAGTGTCCCCCAGGTACATACGGTTATGGCTGCCGGCAAATATGTGACTGTCTGAACAACTCAACTTGTGACCACATCACAGGAACTTGTTATTGCAGCCCTGGCTGGAAAGGAGCAAGGTGTGATCAAGGTAGTGACATAGAATAAAATGATTGTGAAAGTACTGTAAAATATTGATGGATTAAATTCTCTTAGATATCATATGTACATAAGTAATGAATTCCCTCTGGGATGTGTATTTAAATGACTTGCTTGTTTATTAATAATATTTATACTTATGAGTCTTAATCATCAGATGACTTATTGATAGTTTACTGGAGGAAGGAAGGACCGTGAGCTAGGACAGTATCCTTGGTTTTAACACAGCACTTGACGATATCTTTTGAAGAGTTGTACAGAGATAATGCCATACAAAGCTGCCGTTGGGTCAAGTACTTTGTACACTGTGTATTTCTTGGCCAGAGGGCAGAGTGCTATTTTTTCAGCCACATGAAATAGACATATAAAAGTAGAGTATTGGCCAGGTAAGGCTTGGGCTGTCACTCCTAAGGCTTTCGGCATAACTCTAGCTATATTTAAAATATTTAGACATGAACACAGTAAGAGAGTTTTAACAATAGAAGTCAGATCTCTACTCTTCATTTTAGAATTCTTGTATGAATTTATGCCATGTGTTTTCATTTCTGTTTGTTTTCCAGCTGGTGTGATCATAGTAGGAAACTTGAACAGTTTAAGCCGTACCAGTACTGCTATCCCTGCTGATTCCTACCAGATTGGGGCTATCGCAGGAATCATTATTCTTGTCCTGGTTGTCCTCTTCTTGCTAGCACTATTCATTATTTATAGACACAAGCAGAAGGGGAAAGAAACACATATGCCAGCAGTTACCTATACACCTGCTATGAGGGTCATCAATGCAGATTACACCATTTCAGGTAGGAGTAGAGCTGTGTGAGGCACATGACTAAGTAAATCCCAGTTGGAGAAACAAAATTGCAAGTTTTGTTCCTCACTTAACTTTCACAACTATTCGTCCTCTCTTAATCAAGCTCATATACTGGCTACATAAATGCCCCCACAGGCTTGAGGAGGTGCAGATGGCACCTTTCTGCATCAGTAACTGCTACTATGAGCAGGGAAGTTTATGCTCTCAGGGAGGGTAATTTGGGTTTCTAGTGCCACCCTTCCTTGGGCGTTCCACCAGTGGGAGCAGTTTTAATCTCCCTGGGGATGAAGCTTCAAAGATGTCCCATATCAAAGAGGGAGATTCTCAAGGATCCACTGAATTTGTATATCCCCAGTTGCTGTAGGCTGTCCCTCCTGTCTAGTCAGCAGCTCAGCTTTTCAGGACACACTGGACAGCAACAGCCCCCCCCCCCCCCCCCCCCCCCAGCAGCCCCTTTCAGCTGTCAGTAGCACATAGTCATAGTTCTGAGTGAATCTTTCCAAGCGTCTATAGCTGTGAACTGTTGTGTGTGGTGCAATATAGCCTTTTTAATCTACGCATTTAATATATAAAGCCCATCTATGCTAGTAGAAATGTGTATTGTTGAACAAAGGAAAATGCTGACCACATACCATGCAGTACAACTTTATTCTCTAGCATCTTTCATGCAAATTGTATCTCAAAACATGTTTCAGAGTTAAGTAATACAGTGCCGGGGTTAATTTTTCTGTTCCTCTGCTAACTACACCGGACCCTCGCTAGAACGCGGGGTTTGGGATCCATGCACAGTATCGTGTTAACGTGGGGACCGTATTGCCATGGATCCCAATTTATATATTTAAATTTGGGATCCATCGCCGCGACCACGCTATATGCCAATCCGCACTGTAGCAACACGCACTCTAGCGAGGGTCCGCTGTATATTTAAGGGGTTTAAGAAAGGGTGAAAGGATATGGTTTCCACTGAGATTTGAAGTGAAATAGAGTAGTATGAGACAAGTAAAGGGAGTGGGGAGAAGAGAGGAGGCAGGAGTCATGGGTTAGGCTGGAGCAAGGCCATGAAGGGTTTTAAAACAAGGAGGGCAGTTTTTAGTTAGACCCTGAAATCAACATGGAGTTGTTTTAGAGTTGGGTTGATATTGTCACATTTTTTTGTATTCGCAAAACTTCAGGAGTTAGAGAAGCTGGGGCTTTGGGAGGCCAGGAGTTGCAGTAGTTAGAGCAGATGAAGGTATGTGTGAAAAATGCAGCCAAGGGGCAGTCACAGTAGTAACAACACACACAATGTTGTGGAGCTGGTGGCTGGCAATTTTGCAAACTGGTTAATGCCAAGGTTGCAGACAATGGAGGGAAAAAAGAGTGAAGGGACTGAGTATCAGGGAAGTATCTTCAAAAGGCGACAGCATGTTCCTTTAAATTGTTCATTTTCTTCTCCCTTTCTTTTCAGAAACCATTCCTCATACTAATGGTGGGAATGCGAATAGCCACTACTTCTCCAACCCTAGCTATCACACCCTAACACAGTGTGCAACCCCACCTCATGTCAACAACATGGACAGGATGACCCTTGCTAAGGTAAAACAAGAAAACGGTGGTGACCATTATGCAGATCAACAAACAGTATTAGCTCAATGTTTTCTTTTACATGGTACATCTCTCAACAAGTCATTTTCATAAAGGATTTGATTTCTTAAACTACCTTATTGGACTTAGTTTTGTTTTCCCTGATTATTATCTTGTGCAAACATTAGTGATCTATAATCAGCTGCAGTCTACATTATCTTTTGTTTGTCTGTTTGAAATAGTCAAAAAACAATCAGCTATTTGTGAATCTTAAGAATGTGGATCCTGGAAAACGGGGTGCAGTTCTGGACTATACAGGAACACTGCCTGCAGACTGGAAACATGGAGGCTACCTCAATGAGCTTGGTAAAAATATAAAGAGAAAGGGTGCTGTATGTTACCCTGTGTGGATCGAAGGGATGGCAGAGCAGACATTTCCTATGTGAGGTATAGGCACAGTCTGGTTCTTCTGTGAAGCTAGCTAACATTGCCACTGGTGTTAGCCTTGCCAAATTGAGAGTAGAGGGGTCAAGGCCATGTGGACCGGTGGAGCACTACCCATAGAGAGAGGAATATAATTAAAGACAATCTAGTTGGTTTTATGGAAAATAGGTCTGGTTGATAAAGGAAATTGTGTAAATGTAATATACTTAGACTTTTATTTAACTTAGGCCTGGTCTACACTAGGTGACATTTAATGGCCTATGATATACAGAAGATCAGATTAAATGATTAATGGTTCCTTCTGGCCCTAAACTCTATGAATCTAGGCATTGTTAGTCAGTATATAGGTGCACAGTCACGCTGCTTCTGCAGTGAATCTGTGCTCTCATTGTAGGGGTATTTCTTCTGTGAGGCACAAATTAGCCATGAAACAATTCTGTAGAGATTTTGAATGGTTTCCCAGAGAATTGCAATTGGATTTACAAAATGTTCTGTTTTTGTTACTCTCCTTTTTCATAGGTGCGTTTGGGCTTGACAGAGGATATATGGGAAAATCCCTGAAAGGTGAATTTTTATTTTCTGACACATTTTAATAAAAATACACAGCTATTTCATGTCCTATTTAAAATTATTCTTGGTTTCTGTGGAAAGAGAATATATGAAGTGCAGTGACTCTTTGTAAGCTGATAGGTTATCTCATGAGCCCAGGAAGAAACCAGTGCAATACCCAAATCTTTTGGACCTTTGCCTCCTGGCACAATTTATTGTTAAACAGAAAACTCATGAGTAACACCAAAATAAAGCAACTCCCCTGCTAATGCGGGCTGCAGTCCCCAGAGACTTTTTCTTTGCCTCTCTTCCTTTCTGAAAGGAGGATACATCATTCCCTTAAATCCCCTGCTGGATCCTGTGACAAGCAGGTAGCCCATTACCCTTTCTTAGCTGTTTCCCCATATCATACTCCAGTTACCACTGCGAGGATAATATAGTTTTGCATGAGGCTGTGCCTTTCGGGCACAACTGAGCTTTCATGAGTGAACTGAAGACTTTTGTCAGACCTGTGTTCTGCTTTGGTAGTAATAAGACAAAGAAAATAACTCCTTTATATGTCAGTAAGCTGTTAAAAGGTCAAGAAGACAGCAACATGTTAATACTGCAATGAAAATTAAATGTTATAATGCTGCAGTGTTTCAGATTACAGAGCATCTGTGGTTCCCACTGTGTCCACAAGTGAGCCCGCAGTGCTTGGCATTACGTGGGCACATTAACGGGATACCACATACCCTTCAGAAAATATTTATTCCACCACTTGAAGATTAAGTTGCAGCAATGGCCATGCCCTTTTTATTATTTAATCTACAGCCAAGAAGCTGTAAATGGTCTTTTCAGATGTCCACCTTTGCAACTATTGTACATGTCTTTGCCACCAACATCAAGATTACGCAACTGTAATATTTTCTACATAGGGCTGTATCTTAGATCCATCTGGATAATAAAGATGGTGAAGAATGTGATGGCCCATCTGGTAAATTTAACCTGTGTTCCATGCTCTGCCCTGGCTGGCTGTGAGCTTCCAGATGAAATCTAAGGTTCTGGTTTTGACCTTTAAAACTGTAAATGGCTTAGTACCTGAAAGACCATCTCTCTCCCCATGCTATACCACCACAGCTGAGATTAGCAGAGGTAGAGTCCCATTGGTATAAATGAGAGGGGTAGCTGGCAGGGTATAGTCTGTCAGGGCACTACAGCAATGGAATTTGCTCCCCACCTTGGTCTGAAATAGCCCAATTCTGATCACCCTTCAAGTCTCACTGGAAGGCTCATTTTTTCCCAGGCGTCTGAAAATGGGAGAGTTAAGTATATAGACGAGAGCAGCTATTTTGTAGAGCATTTCTATAATACAATATAATTTAATTGAAGGAATCAATTATAATGTTTCAATATGTGATATTGTCTGGCAGTGAAGGATTCTCTTGATGTTCTTGAAAGATTTTGGGGTGCTTCATTTGAGACTCCTTAAAAGGGCCTGGTTGTTGAAAAGCTCTGACCATCCACTCTCTGAAAGTCAGATACCTATAAGGCGTCTCAAGTTGCATACCCAAAATCAGGGTGTATCTACACTATGGAGCCCATACCAGTACAGCTAGGTGCCGTAGCTATGCCAGAATAATCCCATAGTGTAAACGCGGCCTACACCAATGGAGGAAGTTTTCCATCAGTGTCGGAATACACCCAAATGACAGTAGCTAGGTCAAAAGAAACATTCTTCCATTGACATAGCTGCATCCACACTGGGGGTTAGGTTGACATAGCTACAGTGCTCAGGGATGTGGTTTTGTCAACTTAACTTTTAAATGTAGACCAGGCCTCCGTAGTAAGCTCTGAAAGTCTTAGATGCAAATCTGCAAAGACAGAAGAAACTCTCACAATGTCTTCCCAGCCCAAGAAAACACATGACTCCCTTAGCCACAGCCCAAACTGACTAACCAACTGACCCCTGCTCATTCTTTCCTCCTCCATCCCTACCATTAGGGAAATCGAGGAAAAACAGCTGAATCTTTTAGCATGTCTTGATGGTTGTCAGTGAAGGCACTGGCAGAACAAAATGGCCCCTCACTAAAAGCACCCTGCCTTCAGTTCTCTCAGAATTATTACAGGAGTCATCTGTTAGCTCATCCCCTTCAGTAATTGTAATGTTATTTATGTGTCATGAGTTCAGCACCTGCAAAGGCAAATGTGTTCTAAAATTGTCAGGTGCAGCCTGATCCTGAAAATTACCTTTAATTAGTGCCGGACCCAACTTTAATGAGAGTTGAACTGTGCAGCAGGAATGCCCCAGGCAAAATCAGGCCCATAAAAAGCAGAGCAGTTGAGGTAACTCTATTAATCACTGTGTAAAACAAATCTGAGGAAGTATTATGACAAGTTTCTATATAGTTATTGATTTATGAGAAACTGTGCAGAACTCAAAGTAGCCAATCTATTTGGTGGCAAACGTTTTCTGGAACAGAAGTTTTTGCTTTACTTAGTCACAATATTTATGCTTACACATTACGCAGCACATTCAAAAGATTTACAGTGCTATTTTTTCTATTGTCAGATTTAATGAAGAACTCAGAATACAATTTAAGCAACTGCTCTTTAAGTAGCTCTGAAAATCCATATGCTACTATTAAAGACCCACCAGCACTTGTGCCAAAAAACTCAGAATGTGGATATGTTGAAATGAAGTCACCGGCACGCAGGGACTCCCCATATGCAGAGATCAGCAACTCTGCTTCAGCCAACAAGAATGTTTATGAAGTTGGTAAGTACAAACTTCATTGTTAGGAATCAAGCTGTGGTGGGGCAGATGAGCCCCCACCAGCCAGACAAGGGTTAAGGAACTGCTGTGGTACCAATCAACTGCAGTTTGCCGCATGTGCTTGTCAGGCCTGGAGGTGGGCCCTTAAAAGGGAGGAACTCCGAGCAGTAGGGGTGGCACTCCGAACAGGCAGAGACAGGGCTTAGTGTTCCCAGACTGGGGGCCCTGTGCCACTAACTGACTGATCGCTTGCAAACACCTGCTCAACCCTTTGAGAAAGAAGATGAGCTGGGCTGATCCTTTGTTGAAATACCCCAAGGATTAAGCCCTGATTTTTGCTCACATTGAGAGGTGGGAAATGAGACTACCTGCAGGGCTTGAGAGACTGCTTCTCTCTCTCTTACACAATAAAGGGGGTCAGGGAAGTATATTCCTTTTATTCGGACTGCCTTATAGCCCCTGAAAGAGGGAGGACTCACTGAAGGGCCCAGACAGAGGGCTGTACCTGGTAAACTCGGAACCAGACCACAGGGTTGTGACTCCCCAGAGAATGACGTAAGAGCTAACCGCTCTCACCCCAAAAAGATGACCTGAAGACATCTTCCACACAGGCTCAACCAAAACAAACAAACAAAATCACTGAAAAAATACTGATACTCTTTCAGGTTCTATGCAGCTCCATGTTCATGTAAGAGCAATCCCATTCTTTTCAAGCTCGTGAAGCAATTCACAAAGAAGATGGTTTCAAATACCTTAGTTTCAGTTGTGCAAATAAAAGTCACCCACCTAAATATCCCTGCGAAAGAGCCATATTCTTGCCCTCCTTCAAGCAGCAGCGGGAGACATAAGTAGCCTCTCACTGCCACATAACTTAGCCCTGTACCAGGTTGTCCAGTCCTGAATATGGTTATCCCTGGTGGACAACAGGGGGAGAAGAGCTCTGTGGCTTCTGTGCTCAGACAATGTGCATCCTGTCCCCGACCCCAGCTCTCCTATCAGTAACTCTGCAGATCCTGGTTCCTTTCCCATGGCAGGTCCTGATGAGTTATTACAGTCCTAAGAAAACTGTGACATACTGGTAGAATATTTAAATAACTTACCTAAAGTCACAGACCAGATCACCTGACTGCCCATCCAATGCCTTAACCACAAGACCATCCTTCCTTTCTTAATTCATACAGAATAGGCAACAAGATCATTAACCCCTTACTAGCTGGAGTGAAATACTTTAAGATTTTAGATGTTCTGTTTTCTTCCTAATATACAAGGTCAATGCTTTTAAAAAGTCAGAAGCATTACTGTGAGAAAAATAGAAGAAAAATAGCAGATCTCTGTATGGTTAGTTGTACATTACTTAATTATTCTAAAGTACATTAGCAACATGGGTTAAAAAACTAGTCCTAACCCTTAAAGGGGATCTGTACTATACGTTTTGGATTTCTCCTAGTAGGTTGAAAAATGTCCACGTTGACAGTTACCACTGATGAAAGATGGTCTAAAAAAGTTGTTTAAAGTAGAATCAGAATTTAAAGAACATGTAGCTGCTGTATACATCAAAGGACCTAACTCTCCCTTTCTGTACCTATGTGGAGATTTCTTAGAATTCCATGAGGGTGTCCACTGTCTTGCTAAGGACTGTCTATTCCATGGTGACTCTCTCTGGGGCATCCCGGAGAAGAGTGGGATCTGTGGGATGAAGAAGACTGGGACATGACTAATGAGTCTGTGTGAGAGAGAAAGCCAAGTAGCTGCATGGTATTCTACAACCTGTCTGTGAGGATTAGTATGCAAATTTCCACTGGGTGCTTTGCACAATATCCTTTTACTGCTGATGCTTTGCTCAGAAGTCCAAACTTTGGCCCAATGTGTGATTAAGCAGGAGCCTGGATTCCTGCAGCTTGCCCAAAAAGAAAAGAGGACATGCAGTTCTGCTTAATTGTGTTATCATCTTACAAACTCATGAATGCACACACAATTGAGTTTGTTGCATAACTGAGGAGTTTTAATGCCAGGCCAGCAAATTTTTAAGCAACATGCCCTTTACTTCAGAATTTAAAGCTGAGTGAACAAGTTCTTTCTTTTAAGCAACAGTAACTATTTAGCAAGACTTGTTCATTTTTATGAAGATATTTTCCTCCCATTTGCTATTACCAGTGCCCAAATATGTGTGTTTTCTTTTATCACAGAACCTACCGTGAGTGTTGTCCAGGGCGCATTCAGTAACAGTGGACCTTTCAGCCAAGATCCTTATGATCTTCCAAAAAACAGTCACATTCCATGCCATTATGACTTGCTACCAGTACGAGATAGTCCATCATCCTCTGAGAAAGAGGTCAGGAGTGAATGACATCTCAAGCTCACTGTACGGCACAGTGGAACTCTTAAGGAGAACAGTGGCTTGGTTATGCTCCTTCCTGTACTTTGCCACCATATTTGGCTCCTAATCCATTCTGTAGACAATTGCTGTATGTTAAACAGGAAGCTCAAGCTGAGGTGTGTATATACACATACAGCATGTGGATAGATGCCAAACTGAAGAGACCCTGATCAGATTTTCCATTACAGTTATTTTTACAAAGACACCAATGCCACACATTTACACTGTAGTATACTTGTTTAAACATATTAGTTTGCAGAATAGTTCTGATAACAGTTCCATTTCTGCTACTTTGAAATTGGATTTCATGTTTGTTTTTCACTGGCTCATGTTTCATAATAGAGATGCCCCTAAGGACTGTACCACCTGCCAAATATCCACTTCTTTCAGTCTGTAGTCTGATTCATTTGTTACCTAGAAGAAAAACTGTCTGATATTGCCAGATTTCTTTCACATCACATCATATTGTGGTGGATTATATTGTTTTTAGTCAAGATGTGTAAAAAGACTTGATCTGATGGGATGTAACCAAATGCAATGCTGCAGTGATTTGAAAAACTCAACACAGGTTTTTCATGTCTACTACTGGTTAAGGAAATACATTGCCTGTGTAGTTTTGAAGGTGATGAAAGCATTGCACGCATTAATATTATTGCAACACCTGAAGAACAATGGATACCCCATACTAGTAGGCTTTGGCACCCATCCTTGCCAAATCATTTGGTACATTACTGCTCCATATACTACAGTTCTGACCATCATTCCTGTCATACACAAGTAATAATCCATAACATATCAGTAATTATTGCATAAATATGTAAATGAAATCAGTTTATTTTTGTCAGAATGGACTGAATGAGAGTGTAAGGACTGAACAAAAATGATGAATGCTGTAAATTTGAAGTGCAAGAAAAGGTTTAAATTTTATAAACAAGTAGTGATATGGACTGTACTATAGAATAAGAATTGTAGTGTTTTGATTAATTTTTTCCCTAGAAATGACTGAACAATCTCTGTGCATACTTGCTAAAAAGGCACCTTTTTTTATAGTTGATGTAGGGAAAATATGCTTAAGCTGGTCTTTTGCATTGCTAATAACTTGACTCATATACCCCATGTTTCATTAACTTGTATCTCCATTTTTAAATTTTGTATCTATGTTTCTAGTGCTCTAGCTTATAACTGCAAAATATTTTATTGTACGTCCACTGTTTATTGCATTTTTGACAGCTGGCCTTTATTTTGTCTGGTTAAGAAATACTGACATTTTTTCTTTGGAAGGGATGGTGGGGTGAGTATAAAAGTGATAATTGATATAATATTATTGTCCACCAGAGATGGGCTAAGCAGGTTAGGTAGTAGTGTAAACTGGTGGATTGAATCAGCAGGGGAAAAAAAAAACAATTACAAGGTGTTTTGCTTGAGGGATAATGTTTATAACAAGAAAGCAGGGGGAAAAAACCAGGACCCCTAGCTTGGCGTTCAGCTCACTCCTGACCCTGCATGTGGAGGCCAGCCTTCCCAAAGGCATTCTCTCCTCTGTCTCCCAAGTAGCCAACTTATAGTCAGGGCCCCATGTCTTCTGCAATTCAGTGGAAGTAGAATTGTTCATGGAATCCACCCCTTGAAACAGAATTGTGTTCCAGAGTCCAAGCTTTTATTTATTTGTAATTGTTAAAACTGTTGCAAGGACATCTCCCTGAATCTTCAAACAGTCTGAAACAGTAGCTCTAGGGTGTCTGGACTGCTTGTTTCATCTCATTGGGATGTTAGATTCAAAACCTAAAGATGAAAGGTTATATATCGGTACTGTTGAAGATACCACTGCTGATCATGTTAGTGAAGCATCCTGCTGATGGCCCATAATCTCAAACAGCCTTTTTCACCTTCCCAAACTAGCGACTCTGCACCCAGTCACAAGTAGTTTTACCTTTAAACGCATCCGAACTGTATGATGTGATATAAAGGACAGTGGTTGGTCAAGCATTTTGGTACTCTTATGCTCTCTGCCTCAGTACAGTAGGTGCCATTATGGCTCTGTATCTGAAAGTTTGGATTATGTTAGAGTCAAAGACAAAGAATTGTTGACATTGTGATGGTATTGGCTCTGAAGAGAATGATATCCCATTGCCTTTGGCTGGAGGAACAGTAGCTACAATACAGAACCTCAATGAGAAAAATGGAAAAACATTTCTGGATACAAAAGACCTCCTTGGGCTGAAGTGGAAATACTGTCTGTCTGATGTTTGCTGCCATTAAAGTGGTGACAGATCAGAGCTGTACACCTGAAGACCTCACCATAGCTGGGCTCAGGCCTCTGCAGCACATGTGGATGCATGGGGATGCCCATTTACACCCCATGTTTGTGTCATACATAAATATTGGCTGATTTGCGGACAAACTGGAACTTCCTGGGCAATTGCACATCCTTGTAAAAGTTGTATGACCAGCTCAGGACATCATAGATGTAAAAATAAATGCTGATGTTTAAGAAATCAAGCAGCACTTTACACCCCACTTAAGGTAAACGACTGATTTGGGGGGGGGGTGCCAAGTACATGTAGTGATATCGAAATACATGTGTTTGTACCATGTGATCAAAACTTAAAAATAAAATCTCCTTTCTGAAACTGTAAATAGAAAATGCAATACACTATAACTGTGAGTTCACAAAGTCCTCTCCTCTTACCTCATGTATAATTTGAATTTGATGGCCAATAGAACAATTATTCTTTGTAACATAAAAAAAAAAATCCCTGTCATTCATACAATACAATGGTGAAGAATAGCTCAAATTGTTTTTAACTTGTGTAGGAATTCCAAAAGTGGTGCCCATCTTCAAATTATGTATTCAAGCGAACACTCATGACAATAAATCCTGCTCAGACACTTTGGGGTATAGTGTATGCTCTAACTATACTCATACATACAGGTCCAAATTCATCCCTGCTGTATGTGGTGGCATTTCTGCTGTGGCCAAGGGAAGTTGCGCCTGCTTATATTTGGCCCACATAAGTATACATACGTCACATAAAAGACTTGTGAATATGCATCAGTGTGTGAGTGGGTGTACATGCTCACACACGCAGTTGTCTGGACAATTAACACGTTCTATTTAAACAATCTCTGCATGTCATTAACGTGAGTGAATAAAGCACACTGGAAAATGTAGAAATTTATCTATAATCTTTGATTTAAAAACCCTAAACCAATCAATGTTTACTGGTATTAATAAAGGCTAAATACCTGCTTGGTGCAACAAGGGGAAGCAGAAATTTTCCCAGAGCACCTGCTTTAGCAATCATGCCATCCGGAACAGGTTTCCTCATGTGCCTCAAGAAGACATGCTTTGGAATGCACTTTGCTGCTCTGTTAAGCACAAGCAGAGCTCACATCTCACAGCTGCCAAAGAGCCCCAGCTGCCGATCACAGCGTGTTCATGAACTCAGAAGGGGAATTTAGACTCTTCCCAACCTCCATACCAGGCCACCTTAGGAATATGATGTATATGCTGGTGCATTATCTGGTTATCTTTCCAGATTTCTTCTTGAGAACTATGGGGAGAGATCCTGCCTTGCCACTTGCACAAATGGAAAAAGGCGCCTGTGTCTTTTATATGTTCAGAACCCCATAAAGAGGAAAGCAATATGAAACGCTAGGATAAATGTCCATACAAGCTTGTTTGCTAGTGCAATAAAGTGAAGAATTTAACCCAAAGTTAATATCTGGTTTTAAAATGTGGTATTTGGTATAATCCCTGAAATTTTAAATGAGTTAGGCAAACTATCTCTTAGCCATTTAGAAAAACACTGAACCTCAGAAAGACTTTTTGTATCAGAGACTTTTACTCCCTACATACTGCTGCACTTAAACTTTGCCCTCATCTTCATTTACACAGAGAACGCCCATTAATTTTAATTGGAGCTGTGCATACAGATTGAGGGGTGAACAGACTTCATTGTGACTATCCTTTCTATCACAATCTGCAAAATCAAACTAATGAAATAAAGGTTAATAAAAGCATAAATATTGCTGAGAACACTATTAAAAATGCATTTGATTTTCAAAATATTATGACTGAAACTGGACTGTTGAGTAGGGTTATGTTTCCAAGTAATGACCCTTACACTGAGCCACGTGAATAGGACAAAGCATCTTTAAGATCCATACTGAAGAATACAGAGCTAAAGTTGAGAAAAATGCTTTATATTAAAGACTGTGTATATAGCAGTTTAAATGACTTAAAACTGATGGGTGCTTGTTTAACCATTGGACAGAAAACCTTGCCCTTTTTGGTACAATTAACACTAGTGCCATAGCACTGGGCCTAACTATTATATTTTCAATGTTTTACCCCAGCCACTCTCCACTTTGATATGATTGAATTATAATATATATTTTTAAAGAAAACCTACAAACAGTGTCTGGCTTGTATCTCGATTGTAACAAAAAAAAAACTGTTGCAATGTTGAAATGTTTTCTATTTTCCAAAGATGACTGATGCTCATCGTATTACCCTTCACTACCATTTATATCACCGAACATGCTTGTAGGTTAATGTAATAAACTTTCTAATAAAAGACTTGAAATGTTGTGTTTGATTTTTCCGTCCTGTTTGTCCTCTCTCTAGGGGCACATGAAGTACCACAAGAGATACACATAGTGGTCTGTGTGTGGAAGGCTTTATGTGTACGTGGTCAGTTCAATAACAGTCATACGGTGAAATCCAGGCTGCATTGAAGTCAATGGGAGTTTTGGCATTGACTTCAGTGGGGCCAGGATTGAAACCACGGAGTATTACATCAGAGCTCAGCCATTTTTACTGTATTTGGGTCTGTTCCTTGCCCCCACTAAGGCTGCTTTGCACTGCTCCAATAGCACTAAGCAGAGATAAAGTTGGCTTAATTGGCTCCCTGGGCATTCCGCTTGTGTAGGGAAATCTCTAGGTGGAATAGAGCCAACTCTACAGCACCCCTCTTTTGAGCCTTTCGTGGCATGGCTGGAGACAAGGGCCATAGCTGGAGTCCTGTTGTACTCTGTTGATGCCTAGCTGTCAGAGTGGTCCCTTTGGAGCTGTGGCAGCCAGTCTAATTTTGAGCAGCATTGAGACCATCAAGGAAAGATTTAAATAATGTCAAGGCATTTCTCTTGACTCCACACATCTATTTGGCAGGATAACAACATCCTCTTATCAACCATGTAAAATACCAGTATAAAGCCTAAAACTACATGTACGTAGAAATGAAGAGATCATCCAGCAGCACGTGCATTCTCGTTTCTGTTCCATATCCTGGCATGAAGCCTCTAAGCTGGCTGAAGAACACTGGCTGTGGACAAATGTGCTTGGAGATGGCTTTTTACTGTCCCCTCAGTTAGATTGCACAGGAATGTGAGATCTGGTTCTGAGTGTTAATTGGAAAGTTCTGTTTCATCTCACAAAGTTTTTTTCAGGATTGGTTGGGCTACAGTGTACTTTAAGGAGGGATATAGTAGCTAGTTAGTCTAACATCCAACCTGGAGATCAGGCTATAGCTGTGTGACTCATTATGTGGCTGTCACTAGAGGTTACTGTTAAGAGTTCAAGTTCAATTCTATATAGAGAGAAAATAAAGTTTTTTGGTGTTTGCATCTGACTCCCTGGAATTAACTGAGATTCTTTAAGATAGTTCACTCAAGTTTCTTCTTTAACAGGTTAAACAAACAATACCAAATATAGAGCCAAATCCTGAAGTCACTCCTCATGTATAATTTTTTTTTAAAATTGTAATCCATAGTCCTGAGAATCAAAGAACAGAAGAAAAGGAAATGCCTCAAACATAAAAACATATACTTCCCAAAAATGTCATGATCTTTGTAATATTTGAGTGAGTTAAATTGCCTCCTTAGCATCTTTAATTTGTGTGATCAGCATTTATGCTGCAGATCAACCAAAGCATATCTGACCTCAGCAGCATTTCAAGGATAATTTTTTAAACAGATCAACTGCACTTTAACAACTGTCCTATTAAAGAGCCTCTGGCTCTTTTCTTCCCATCTACAATAATTATCAGAAACTTCAAGGAAAATTCTACTTTCCATTCATGTTACAGTTCCTGTATACCTCCATAGCTAACATGATTATGATAATAGTGTGCAGGATCTTGCTCTACATCCATGTCCTTTTGACATGGAAAAAGAGAGAGATTTTCTTTAAAGACTCTAGTGCAATGAAGCAGCTGATCGTGTTTATAACTTTTCTAGAAGTAATTCTATTTTTGTGGTTACAGAGATATTGATTGATTATACTCATCATGACATAATGCATGAGGGAAAGAACAAGCTAAAAAATTACTTAGACAAGTTAGATGTCTTCCAGTCACCAGGGCCTTATTAAATATATTCTAGAATACTTAAGGAGCTGACTGAGGAGATATCTGAGCCATTAGCAATTATCTTCGTGAAGTCATGGAAGATGGGTGAGATGCCAAAGGACTGGAAAAGGGCAAATATAGTGCCAATCTATAAAAAGGGAAATAAGGACAAGCCAGGGAAGTACAGACCAGTCAGCTTAACTTCTGTACCCAGAAAGATAATGGAGCAAATAATTAAGCAATCAATTTGCAGACACCTAGAAGATAATGAGGTGCTAAATAACATTCAGCATGGATTTGTCAAGAACATATTATGTCAAACCAACCCTAATAGTTCTTTGACAGGGTAACAAGCCTTGAGGGGTGAAGCCATAGATGTGGTATAGCTTAACTTTAGTAAGGCTTTTGATGCTGTCTTGCATGACCTCATAAACAAACTAGGGAAATACAACCTAGATGGAGCTACTATAAGGTGGGAGCAAAACTGGTTGGATAACTACTGTTGTTCCTAAAGAGCAGTTATCAGTGGTTCACAGTCAAGATGGAAGGGCATATCAAGTGGGTTCCTGCAGGGATCAGTTCTAAATCTGGTTCTTTTCAATATCTTCATCAATTATTTAGATAATGATATAGAGAGTACACTTATCAAGTTTGCGGATGATACCAAGCTGCGGGGGTGGGAGGGGGAGATTGAAAGTGCTTTGGAGGATAGGATTAAAATTCAAAATTATCTGGACAAATTGGAGAAATGATCTGAAGTAAACAAGTTGAAATGCAATAAAGAACAAATGCAAAGTACTCCACTTAGGAAGGAACGATCAGTTGCACACATACAAAATGGGAAATGACTGCCTAGGAAGGAGTACTGCAGAAAGGTATCTGGGGATCATAATGGCTCATAAGCTAAATATGAGTCAATAGTGTAACACTGTTGCAAAAAAAGCAAACATCATTCTGGGATGTATTAGCTGGAGTGTTGTAAGCAAGACACGAGAAGTAATTCTTCTGCTCTACTGCACGCTGATTAGGCCTCAGCAGCAGTATTGTGTCCAGTTCTGGGCACCACATTTCAGAAAAGATGTGGACAAATTGGAGAAAGTCCAGAGAAGAGCAGCAAAAATGATTAAAGGTCTAGAAAACATGCCTTATGAGGGAAGATTGAAAAAAATGGATTTGTTTAGTCTGGAGAAGAGAAGACAGAGAGGGAAAATTATAACCATTTTCAAGTAAATAAAAGGTTGTTACAAGGAGGAGGGAGAAAAATTGTTTTCCTTAACCTCTGACGATAGGACAAGAAGCAATGGGCTTAAGTTGCAGCAAGGACGATTTAGGTTGGCCATTAGGAAAAACTTCCTGCCAGGGTGGTTAAGCACTGGAATAAATTGCCTAGGGATGCTGCAGAATCATTGGAAAATTTTAAGAGCAGGTTGGACAAACACGTGTCAGGGATGGTCTAGATAATATTTAGTCCTGCCTTGAGTGCAGGGGACTGGACTAGAAGACTGTTCGAGGGCTCTTCCAGTCCTACAGTTCTATGATCCTATGTGAAGATCAAGAATGTTCCATCTCTCAGAGGCACTGACACAAGTAACAAAAACCATCAGCCTCAATGGGTGGCATTGATGAAGCTTTACCACCTTTTTTTGAATAACAACAAAAATTCATGTGCACTACACACTGGTGAAGACTGCCTCTTTCATAGGATTATTCAAAATGGAAGCAACATTTAGCTCAGTCATCAGTCTTTGCACAGGGCCTGGATTGTGGCAAGATTTATATAATTATTCTTTTCCATTTTGTCAAGTGTAAGACAAGAGTTAGAATTCCATGAATGTTGGCTCTCCAGGGCTAACAGGACTTAACAGATTTTTATCACAGAAGGAATTTGCTATTCCTTTAAATACACACAGGGAGCAGAATTATTGCATAAAAAGTTATCAGTTTTACTTAGTTACCGCTCTGACTGTAACCTTGTTAAGTATGTCAAAGTACATGCACAAATAATATCTGTAGCTGCTTTGTAAATATTCATGTTTACAGACTAGCAGAACTCACAGACAGGATATTATTTAGACTAATAAGTTAGTAATTTTTAAAATGGGTTATAAGAATAAAAATACCACTTGTGTAGTTACATTATACAATATAAAGCGATGCTTCAGTGTGCAAGCTGATCACCCCCCTGGGGTCAGGAAGAAATTCTTTCCAGGTCATTAAGGAGAGTGCATTAAGGATGTATTACATCTCCTTCTTAAGTACTCATTGTTGGCCACTCTCACAGACCAGATACCAGGGTAAATGGATGATTGTTGTGTCCTTCTATAATTATTCTTGTATTACTCCAAAAAGTCTGTGTCAAAAAAATAAAAGTTCTATGCACAATATTTAAATAAAATTTGCAGAATTTTAGTCAATAAATATGGAGGCTCCAGTATGGCAGTGGGGAGCACAGGTCACTGGCTACACAGAGGTGGGAGATCACCCTGCAGGCCTCCCCCGAGACGTGGACTTGGCAATGAGGCTGCACCCAATTCTAACACAGCAACAGGGCCGGGCCTCCCCAGAAACACCCTGCGGCCCTGCCCCTCCATGCCAGGCATAGGTTCTGGAACTAGGGGTGCTGGGGGGTTCTGTTGCACCCCCTGGCTTGAAGTGGTTTCCATCATATACATGGTTTAGAGTTTGGTTCAGTGGCTCTCAGCACCACTCCCTCCCCTCCCCCTCCCTCCCTCCCCCCAGCTCCATACAAATTGTTCCAGCCAGGCCCCCTAAAATAGCAAGCAAGAGGGACAGAGTTTCTCACCCACACCCAGCCCTGGCCCCCAATCCAGGAGTAGGCCGGCAGGCTCCAAGTGTGGAGAGGCTGTGTGGGGTTCTATGTGGGGCAATCTGGGTCCAGGCAGCTCAGTGGGGGTTCTGGGTGAGTGGTGGAATCTAGATGCACAGGGCTTGTTGAGGAGTTCCAAATGCAGGGGTAATGGGACTCTGCAGGGGGGGTCCAGTGAAGGTGGTTGGGCCTCAGCATGGGGAGGTCTGGGTGTGTGGAGCTCATCGGGGGATCCGGGCGCTGGGGAAGTGGGGCTTGGTGGGGTTGCGGTCTGGGTGCAGCTGGTTGGGGGCTCAATGGGGTGGGGGGGTCTAGGTACGGGGGGCTTATCAGGATGGTTCAGCTGCAGGGAGGACCCCATGGTGATTTTCCTCTCTGCTGGCTGCTCTAGGTGCCCAAAAGGACACATCTGCACTCGTGGGGAGAAGTGTGTGAACACTTTTGCAACTTCCCTTTGCTTCCCTGTCAGAAGTCACTTTTCTGCTGGGAAGCAAAGAAATCTGTGGGAAACATGAATGCTGTGCATGCGCAGTATTCCCCCAGGAGTATTGTATTTGAGGAAGTTAGGTAAATTTCTGCATAAATTCCCAGGATAGACTTTAAGGCCAGAAGGGATCATCATGATCATCTAGTCTGACCTCCTGTCCATTGTAGAGCACAGAACCTCACGCATCCACTCCTGTAATAGACCCCTAACCTCTGACTGAGTTAATGAAGACCTCAAATCAAAGATTTAAAGACTTCAAGTTACAGAGAATCCACCATTTTTTAAACCAGCAAGTGACCTGTGCTTCATGCTGCAAAGGAACGAGAAACCCCCCCAGGGTCTTTGCCAATGTGACCTGGGGAAAATTCATTCCTGACCCCAAATATGGTGATCAGTTAGACGCTGAGCATGTTGGCAAGACCCACCAGCCAGACATTTGGGAAATAATTTACTGTAGTGATGCAGAGCCTTCCCCATCTAGTGTCCCGTCTCCGGCCATTGGGAATATTTGCTACTACTAGTCATAGATCAGCTACATGTCATTGTAGGCAGTCTCATCATACCACCTCATAGACATTAAGGTTAGAAGTGACCATAGTGATAATCTATTCTGACCTCCTGCATATTGAAGTCCACAGGACCTCACTCGCCCACTCCTGAAATAGATCCTTAATCTCTGGCTGAGTTACTGAAGTCCTCAAATTATGGTTTAAAAACTTCAAGTTACTGAGAATTCACCATTTACACTAGTTTAAACCTGCAAGTGACCTGTGCCCCATGCTGCAGAGAAAGGCGAGAAACCTCTAGGGTTTCTGCCAGTCTGACCTGGGGGAAAATTTCTTCCCAACCCCAAATATGGCAATCAATTAGACCTTGAGTATATCTCCCCTCAGCCTTCTTTTGGTTAGGCTAAATAAGGCAAGCTCTTTGAGTCCCCTCTCATAAGGTAGGTTTTCCTTTCCTCAGATCATTCTAATAGCCCTTCTCTGCACCTGTTCCAGTTTGAATTAATCTTTCTTAAACATGGGATACCAGAATTGCACATAGTATTCCAGATGAGTTCTCACAACTGCCTTGTGTAATGGTACTAACACTTCCCTGTCTCTATTGGAAATACCTTGCCTGATGCATTCTAGGACTGCATTAGCCTATTTCATGGCTGCAACATATTAACGGCTCATAGTCATCCTGTGATCACTCAATACACCCAGGTCTTTCTCCTCCTCTGTCACATCCAACTGATAAGTCTCCAGTTTATAGCAAAAATTCTTGTTCTTAGTCCCTAAATACATGACCTTGCACTTTGCACTATTAAATTTCATCCAATTTCTATTACTCCCATTTACAAGGTCATCCAGATCTTCTTGTATGATATTTCAGTCCTCCTCCTCTGTATTGGCATAAACTTGCTCCATAAAATTGCCAAGCTCAGTCTTGAAACCAGTTATGATTTTTGTCTCCACTGCTCCCCTTGGGAGGCTGTTCCAGAACTTCACTCTTCTGATAGTTGGAAACCTTCATCTAATTTCAAGCCTAAGCTTGATAGCCAGTTTATACCCATTTGTTCTTGTGGCAACATTGGCACTTAATGTAAATAACTCATCTCCCACCCTGGTATTTATCCCGCTGAAGTATTTATAGAAAGCAATCACATCTCCCCTCAGCATTTGTTTTGTTAGGCTAAGCAAGCTAACTCCTTAACTCTCCTCTCGTAAGGTAGGTTCTCTATTCTTCTGATCATCCTAGTAGTCCTTCTTTGCACCTGTTCCAGTTTGAATGCATCTTTCTTAAACATGGGAGACCAGAATTGCATGTAAGTCTTACCAGTGCCTTATATAATGGTAATAACACTTCCCTATCTCTACTGGAAATACCTTTCCTGATGCATCCTGGGATTGTATTAGCCTTTTTCACAGCTGCATCACATTGGTGGCCCATGGTCATCCTGTGATCCACCAGTACACCCAAGTTTCTCTCCTCCTCTGATAGGTCCTCAGTTATAACAGAAATTTTTGTTGTTAGTCATTAAGTGCATGAACTTGTACTTTGCACTGTTAAATTTCATCCCATTTCTATTACTCCAGTTTTCAGGGTCTTGTATGATAAGAATGCAGACCTTTCCTAAATAGGGCCAACTTGCACAGTTATCTATTTGGAAAATTTTCTTGTCTATTTTTATGAATCAACATCTTGTTAGCAGCCTCCTTGTTTCTTTTAGCTCCACCCTTTTGGCTGTCCACAATGTCCTTTGAATGTGTGAGGAAATTGCTATCTTGGGGTCAGATTCTCTCCTGTGCTCAGCAAAGGCGAATGGGGGGAGATCATCAGGGAACTGGTTATGACTCCTTGATTCTGTGGGCCAATCTGCATGTTGACTATGGACCCCAAAGGTCAAGGGACCATCTACCAGCTGAGAACTAGCAGAGCACAGCTGTGCTCCATCTGTGACATGCTGCCTCCTTTCCCAATACACCCCTGTCATAAATATAAATGGAAGGGTAAACACCTTTAAAATCCCTCCTGGCCAGAGGAAAAACCCTTTCACTTATAAAGGGTTAAGAAGCTAGGATAATTTCACTAGTACCTGACCAAAATGACCAGTGAGGAGACAAGATACTTTCAAAAGCTGGAGGGAGGGAGAAACAAAGTCTCTCTCTGTCTGTGTGATGCTTTTGTTGGGGACAGAACAGGAATGGAGTCTTAGAACTTAGTAAGTAATCTAACTAGATATGCGTTAGATTCTGACGCCTTTAAATGGCTGAGAAAATAAGCTGTGCTGAATGGAATGTAGATTCCTGTTTTTATGTCTTTTTGTAATGTAAGGTTTTGCCTAGAGGGATTCTCTATGTTTCAAATCTGATTACCCTGTAAGGTATTTACCATCCTGATTTTACAGAGGTGATTCTTTTTACTTTTTCTTCTATTAAAATTCTTCTTTTAAGAATCTGAATGCTTTTTCTTTGTTCTTAAGATCCAAGGGTTTGGGTCTGTGTTCACCTATGCAAAGGGGTGAGGATTTTTATCAAGCCTTCCCCAGGAAGGGGGGTGTAAGGTTTGGGAGGATTTTGGGGGGGAAAGATGTTTCCAAGCAGGCTCTTTCCCAGTTATATACTTGTTAGACATTTGGTGGTGGCAGCGATAAAGTCCAAGGGCAAAAGGTAAAATAGTTGGTACCTTGGGGAAGTTTTAACCTAAGCTGGTAAAAGTAAGCTTAGGAGGTTTTCATGCAGGTCCCCACATCTGTACCCTAGAGTTCAGAGTGGGGAAGGAACCTTGACAACCCCCTACAACAGGGTAGGGGTTAGGTCGGTGTAGCAGTGGTAAAAAGGGAGGAGAGGATCTGGTTTCTGTGTAACTGGTCCATAAAGCTGCATCTGGAGTAACTGATTAAAAGGATTGGAAATCAGGAGCAGAATAAATTCTGGAGTGCAAGGTATTACCAGCTGTGATTGTCTAGAATAGTGGTTTCTTTTTTTCTTCAAAGTCACTTTAATATAAGCTCTCTAAAGCTTTATTTCACTTTCCAGGGGCCTCCTCCTGATTTTTTTCCCCCCATTTGTCTCTGATGTTGATGATTTTTTGACTGTTGTTTTAGGTGGGAGTTGAGAGTTATAGTCCCTCAGGTGATGAAACTTAGCAATATCACACTTTGCCTGCTTGGGGGGGAAAGAGTTTAGAAGATTGCAAACCTTTGCACTTTACTCTGTAAGGGTACATTTAAACACTTTTGTTTCCCCCAAGTGATCATCCCAGTAAGCTTTTAGAAAACTGTAAAGACAGACACTACTTACAGCTGCAAAGTAACAGCTCCATTTTAAACAGTCTACTTATCCCCACAGCAGTGTGCAATTTTTCCCTCACAGGCACATGCATAATTTAGAGACCTCCTCTTTATGTAGGAAAATGGAAAGAAATACTGTACCTATATCTATTTCCTAGCCACAATGTGAGAAAAACAAATTGCTCTAAAATGAAATGCCTTGCATATTAATAAAACACAGATCATTTCTACTGATTAATTGATGATTTTCCATTTGACCACTGATTTCCCTTTGGTAGTGGGGAATAATTACTTAAAATACACAGAATCTGACATATAACTGTAACACCCCTAAAATTTTTACCAAGTCATTCCATTGACTTCAGTAGTGTTGCTATGGATTTACCCAAATGTAACTCGGAGCAGGATTTGGCCAGAGTTCTTAAGCAAATGAATTTACTCAAGTCTCATCCTTATTACATTAAATTAATTTTAATTTAATTTAAAGCTCTATCATAATAAATTTGGCACACCCTATATCAGGGGATTTGAGAAAAAATCAGGAGGATAGGCATAGGTTCTAGAGACCAGGAGAGTAAGTAGAGTTATTTTGGATATACACTGTTGTAACTTGGAACAGGAGTTGACACCTTACATGTAAAAGGAATTAGTGTATTTTCCCTAAAACCTCTGCCCCGACTATTGTTTCTGCTAATTGGATGACATGTTGTACATTCAACGCCTGACGTTTTCCTTAACCAGCTGAGATGAGGAAACAAATCTACTGACGTTCCCTATAATAGTAAAATGAAGCAATTTGAATCCATTTCTCATCAGCCCCTCTGGTCTGCTGAGACCTCATTCATCACCTCACTGTACTGTTTTATGCACTTGTGTACTGAGTGATCAATATTTTTTTCCTTGCTCTTCCTTTCGACTGTGCCTCTTATGACCTGTTTTAAAGCCACTGTCACCTGACACACTTACAAAAGAGATGTTTCCTACTTTTAAAAGCTTTCCTTCTTCCCTCTATCACTTACTGATCTACTTTCAAAGATACCTTTTGGCTTTTAGCTTGTCAACTATATGTGACGTTTTCAAAGGGGGAATACAAGCGTGTGTGTGTATATACATACACACACACACACATACCGTGGTGTCATGGCAGCCTGGGAGCTGTGGGTGGCCATACCTGCGGACAGTCAATGTAAACAAACTGTCTCGTGGCCCACCAGCGGATTACCCTGATGAGCCGCAGGTTGCCTACCGCTGGGTTAGACCATCCCTGACAAGTGTTAGTATAAGTATACTTAATCCTGCCTTGCTGCAGGGAGATGGACTAGATGACCTTTTGAGGTCCCTTCTAGCCCTATGTTTTTATGATTCAACCACCATGAGACTGTCCTTTCTCTTCCTGCAGTTCCCGGTCTCATTCACTACAGACCTTCCAATCCTGGTCACCTCATCAGTGGCCCCAAAAAGTTGTGAGATCTCCTAGTCAACTTCCTCCTGGCACTGGCCAAGATGACCAGCCATCACTCCAGCAGAAGGAAGTTGGATTGGGGTGGGGTACTCTGAGACTGCAGGGCCTATTTCTGTTGCCTTGTTCAGTCATGCCTCCAAGCACAGTTCTTTGGGACAGTGTCCACTGACTTCTTAGAAACCTTTGAGGAGCTGTGGGCACTGTCTGGGGCTCTCTGCTTTGTGTCCCCTTCCAGCTACCTGATTTTCACCCTATAACCATCATTCCCATCCCTGTTTTTTCATTTGTTGACCCTAGTATTCAGTTGTGGCCTAGGTTCGGTGCACCTCCATGTCAGCTAAGAGGGAGGGACTTTAGTTATGGGTGGCTTAGGCCCACTGTATTCTCATTACCCACAATAAGTTCAGAGCTTCCAAGTTTCTCAACAAATGAGACAAAGGTCACAAAGACAACAGTCTCCTTCTCTACATAACCCTGATGCATTCCCAGAGCCTGTCTGTCCTGTGCATTGAATGAGACAGGATCTTGTGGGAAAATAGTATATGCTGCACAGGCAACGTTAATTCTGGTATTTCTTATCTTTTGAATGCTTGACTATGCAACTTTAGCATTCATTTAAGAGGGTGTGGGTTGTTTATGTATTTTATTAATCTCTTAAATTTTTAAATAAGCCAACAGGAGGGGGTGGGGAACAAATTCCATCATGTGGCATCATATTGATACCCACATGGTTCCTCAACAGGGTTGGAACCATTGGAGCCATCATACCCTCTGCCTACCTTCAGGAGAGAGTTCATGGCTGTGAATGCAAAGGAGAGATAGATGAGGTCTGGTCTACACCAGTGCTTCTCAAGTTGTCTGATGTGGGGGACCGGCAATTTTTTTTCCCAATGTGCACGCAGACCGGCAGCCGATGGCTCGCAGACTGGCACCGGTCCGTGGACCATCACTTTGAGTAGCACTGGTCTATGCCACCCACCTAAATCGGTATGATTTTTTCATACTCCTGAGTGACGCAGTTATACCAATCTAACCCAGTGTAGACAGTGCTATATCGGTGGGAGAGCTTCTCTGTTGACCTAGCTACACCTCTTAGGGAAGCTGGATTAACTATGTCAATGGGAGAGCTCTCTCCTCTCGGTGTAGAGTGTGTTCATTAAAGCGATACAGCAGTGCAGCTGCACTGTAGCAGTGTCTTAAGTATACACTTGCCCTGAATTAGACTCCTAACTCCCTTTGAAGGGAAGGGATTAGGCCACACCCCTATTTTCAGCATTTACCACAGACTAGTTTAGGAAGCTCACCACTCAACATGCTGGCTTCTGTGAATCCCATTCTTGGGCACCTAATTCACAGGCATTGCATAGGGAGCCTGGGTGCCTCACTAGGGGCTGCAGATTCCACTAGGCTGCAGGGCACTTATATGTTAGGCATTGCGACACTGAGCCTAAATCCCCTTTGTTGAGCTAGGCTTAATATTTTCTTTGAAATGAAAGCTCTGCTCTGTCCATGCACCCTGGCTAGTTAATCATCCCCTCCGCCCCGATTTCCTCCAATGTGGTAATGCGCTACACCTTGGAAAGATGTCACTAATTAAATCCAGTGGGAGAGTTTTCAGTGTCTCTGCTGGGCTTGAAAATGTAGGGAGATTCAGAATGCTGAAAAAACATTCTGACAGTGATGATGTCCCTGGACTACTGAAAGTATCTCTGATTGATTTTAAAAGCTCACACAGAGATAGGAATAAAGCCTTGAGCTCCCTCTACAGTGCAAAAAGATAAATGAACATGAAAATGTTAGAAAAGTAGCTAATGTATTTGAATGCACTTAAAAAGTGTTAAAGTAATGAGACTAAAATATTCTCTTGGGTACTTAATTATGAAGTGTTTAAGGTTCCCATAATCAGAGAAGGATGAAGAGTTAAAGATTCTATGATGTCCACTAGGACTCTCTCTATTGCAATCCAATTAACTGGGGAGGCATTCAAATACAGCAATGATAGGAAACACCATATAGCCCTAAGGTAGTTGTTGTCAACCAGGGCTACACAGAGGTCTTCCAGGGGGTACATCAAGTCATCTAGATATGTCTAGTTTTACAACAGGCTGCATAGAAAGCACTAGTGAGGTCAGCACAAACTAAAATTTCATACAGATAATGATTCATTTGATACTGCTCTGTATACTGAAATGTAAGTACAATATTTATATTCCAATTGATTTATTTTATAATTACAGTAAAAATGAGAAAGTAAGCAATTTTTCCATAATAGTGTGCTGTGACACTTTTGTATTTTTATGTCTGATTTTGTAAGCAAGTAGTTTTTAAGTGGGGGTGAAATTTGGGGGTATACAAGACCAATCAGACTCCTGAAAGGGGCACAGTAGCCTGAAAAGCCTACTTCCCTAAGGGCTTGATTGTGCAATTATAATTTTCTCTGTAGAAGTGGCAGAGGAACAGCACAGAGAAAAAATCATTCCTTAGACATGCTCAGTTCCTTCTGAGCTTCCCCCTTGCCTCAGACAGGTGGTAAGCTGTGTGTCCTGCCTAATGTATGCCATGTTGTAGCCGTGTTGGTCCAAAAAAGATATTACCTCACTCGCTGTGGCTCTCTGTCTTGCCTAACTGCATATTGCTACCTCACCCTGTGCCAGCTTTAGATGTAGTTGTTGGTGCATTGTGGGGGGTGTCAGGGCAGAATACCTGAAACAAGAAAGTTAAAGAACTTACTAGCACTAGAGTGAATCAAAGAATAAATGTGCTATTGAGGGGAGTGGAAATTAAGTGCTTCCTGAACTACTTAGGGTATGTCTACGCTATGAAATTAGGTCAAATGTATAGAAGTCGTTTTTTTAGAAATTGTTTTTATATAGTCGAGTGTGTGTGTCCCCACACAAAATGCTCTAAGTGCATTAACTCGGTGGAGTGCTTCCACAGTACGGAGGCTTGTGTCGACTTCTGGAGTGTTGCACTGTGGGTAGCTATCCCACAGTTCCTGCAGTCTCCGCTGCCCACTGGAATTCTGGGTTGAGATCCCAATGCCTGATGGGGCAAAACACGTTGTCGCGGGTGGTTCTGGGTACATGTCATCAGGCCCGCCTGCCCGCCCACCCTCCCTCGTGAAAGCAACGGCAGACAATCGTTTCGCACCTTTTTTCCTGAGTTACCTGTGCAGACGCCATACCACAGCAAGCATGGAGCCCACTCAGCTCACTGTCACCGTATGTCTCCTGGGTGCTGGCAGACGCAGTACTGCATTGCTACACAGCAGCAGCAACCTATTGCCTTGTGGCAGCAGATGGTGCAATAGGCCTGAAAACCATCCTCATCGTGTCCAATGTGCTCCTGGCCTCCTCGGTAAGGTCAGTCAGGAGTGCCTGGGCAGACATGGGCACAGGGACTAAATTAGGAGTGACTCGACCAGGTCATTCTCTTTAGTCCCGCAGGCAGTCCCATTGCACCATCTTCTGCCAAGCAGCCAGGAGATGTGGATGGCTTGCAGTCCTACTGCACTGTCTGCTGCCAGCCAAAGATGTAAAAGATAGATGGAGTGGATAAAAACAAGAAATAGACCAGATTTGTTTTGTACTCATTTGCTCCCCCCTCCCTCCCTCCGTGAAATCAATGGCCGACAATCATTTTGGTTAGGTCTGTCAGGGGCACCTTGAAAACTTTAATGGAGATTCAGTCCTACCTGAAATAGCAGAGGGAGGGATAGCTTAGTGGGTTGAGAATTGGCCTGCTAAACCCAGGGTTTTGAGTTCCATCCTTGAGGGGGCCATTCTGTGTGACACTTGTTTTTGTTTCTCCTTGATGTAAAGCCACGCCCTTTGTTGATTTTAATTCCCTGTAAGCCAACCCTGTAAGCCATGTCGTCAGTCGCCACTCCCTCCATCAGAGCAACAGCAGACAATCATTCTGCACCTTTTTTCTGTGCAGACACCATACCACAGCAAGCATGGAGCCCGCTCAGATCACTTTGGCAATTAGGAGCACATTAAACACCACGCGCATTATCCAGCAGTATATGCAGCACCAGAACCTGGCAAAGCGAAACCGGGCAAGTAGGCTACATCAGCGTGGTGACAAGAGTGATGAGGACATGGACACAGACTTCTCTCAAAGCACAGGCCCTGGCAATGTGGGCATCATGGTGCTAATGGGGCAGGTTCATGCTGTGGAATGCCGATTCTGGGCCCGGGAAACAAGCACAGGCTGGTGGGACCGCATAGTGTTGCAGGTCTGGGACGATTCCCAGTGGCTGCGAAACTTTCGCATGCTTAAGGGCATTTTCATGGAACTTTGACCTGCTTTCCCCTGCCCTGAAGCGCATGAATACCAAAGTGAGAGCAGCCCTCACAGTTGAGAAGCGAGTGGCAATAGCCCTGTGGAAGCCTGCAACGCCAGACAGCTACCGGTCAGTTGGGAATCAATTTGGAGTGGACAAATCTACTGTGGGGGCTACTGTGATGCAAGTAGCCAATGCAATCAAAGATCTGCTGATATCAAGGGTAGTGACTCTGGGAAATATGCAGGTCATAGTGGATGGCTTTGCTGCAATGGGATTCCCTAACTGGTGGGGCCATAGACGGAACCCATATCCCTATCTTGGCACCGGAGCACCAAGCCAGCGAGTACATAAACTGCAAGGGGTACTTTTCAGTAGTGCTGCAAGCACTGGTGGATCACAAGGGACATTTCACCAACATCAACGTGGGATGGCCAGGAAAGGTACATGACGCTCGCATCTTCAGGAACTCTGGTCTGTTTCAAAAGCCGCAGGAAGGGACTTTATTCACAGACCAGAAAATAACCATTGGGGATGTTGAAATGCCTATAGTTATTCTTGGGGACCCAGCCTACCCCTTAATGCCATGGCTCATGAAGCTGTACACAGGCAGCCTTGATGGTAATCAGGAGCTGTTCAACTACAGGCTGAGCAAGTGCAGAATGGTGGTAGAATGTGCATTTGGACATTTAAAAGCTCGCTGGCGCAGTTTACCGACTCAGTTAGACCTCAGCGAAACCAATATTCCCACTGTTATTACTGCTTGCTGTGTGCTCCACAATATCTGTGAGAGTAAGGGGGAGACATTTATGGAAGGGTGGGAGGTTGAGGCAAATCGCCTGGTCGCTGGTTACGCGTAGGCAGACACCAGGGCGGTCAGAAGAGCACAGGAGGGCGCAGTGCGCATCAGAGAAGCTTTGAAAACCAGTTTCATGACTGGCCAGGCTACGGTGTGAAAGTTCTGTTTGTTTCTCCTTGATGAAACCCCCCGCCCCTTGGTTCACTCTACTTCCCTGTAAGCTAAGCACCTTCCCCTCCCCCCTTCGATCACCACTTGCAGAGGCAATAAAGTCATTGTTGCTTCACATTCATGCATTCTTTATTAATTCATCACACAAATAGGGGGATAACTGCCAAGGTAGCCCAGGAGGGTTGGTGGAGGAGGGAAGGACGAGGCCACACAGCACTTTAAAAGTTTAAAACTTATTGAATGCCAGCCTTCTGATGCTTGAGCAATCCTCTGGGGTGGAGTGGCTGGGTGGCCGGAGGCCCCACCCCACCGCCTTCTTGGGCTTCTGGGTGAGGAGGCTATGGAACTTGTGGAGGAGGGTGGTTGGTTACACAGGGGCTGTAGCAGCGGCCTGTGCTCTAGCTGCCTTTCCTGCAGCTCAGCCATATGCTGGAGCATATGAGTTTGATCCTCCAGCAGCCTCAGCATTGAATCCTTCCTCCTCTCATCACGCTGTTGCCACCTTTCAGCTTCAGCCCTCTCCTCAGCCCACCACCTCTCCTCCTGGTTTTGTGCTTTTCTGCACTCTGACATTGTCTGCCTCCATGCATTCGTCTGTGCTCTGTCAGTGTGGGAGGACTGCATGAGCTCAGAACATTTCATTGCGAGTGTGTTTATTTTTTTCACCTTCTAATCTTCACTAGCCTCTGGGAAGGAGAAGATCCTCTGATCCTTGAAACACATGCAGTTGGTGGAGGGAAAAAAAAGACAGTGGTATTTAAAAAGACACATTTTATAGAACAATGGATACACTCTTTCACGGTAAACCTTGCTGTTAACATTACATACATAGCACATGTGCTTTTGTTCCAAGGTCGCATTTTGCCTCTCTCACCACGTGGCTAGCCCCTCCCCCTCCCCCATGGCTAACAGTGGGGAACATTTCTGTTCAGCCACAGGCAAACAGCCCAGCAGGAATGGGCACCTCTGAATGTCCCCTTAAGAAAAGCACCCTATTTCAACCAAGTAACCATGAATGATGAAGTGAGCTGTAGCTCACAAAAGCTTATGCTCAAATAAATTGGTTAGTCTCTAAGGTGCCACAAGTATTCCTTTTCTTTTTGTGAATACAGACTAACACGGCTGTTACTCTGAAACATGAATGATATCACTCTCCTGAGGATAACACAGAGAGATAAAGCATGGATGTTCTTTGAATGCCAACAAACATACACTGCAATGCTTTGTTCTACAATGATTCCCAAGTACGTGCTACTGGCCTGGAGTGGTAAAGTGTCCAACCATGGTGGACGGAATAAGGCTGCCCTCCCAGAAACCTTTTGCAAAGGCTTTGAGAGTACATCCAGGAGAGCCGCAAATGCCAGGGCAAATTAATCATTAAACATGCTTTCTTTTAAACCATGTACAGTATTTTAAAAGGTACACTCACCAGAGGTCCCTTCTCCACCTGGCAGGTCCAGGAGGCAGCCTTGGGTGGGTTCAGGGGATACTGGCTCCAGGTCCAGGGTAAGAAACAGTTCCTGGCTGTCAGGAAAACCGGTTTCTCCGCTTGCTTGCTATGAGCTATCTACAACTTCTTCATCATCATCTTCCTCATCCCCAAAACCTGCTTCCATATTGCCTCCATCTCCATTGGAGGAATCAAACTACATGGCTGTGGTAGTGGTGGCTGAACCCCCTAAAATGGCATGCAGCTCATCATAGAAGCAGCATGTTTGGGGCTCTGACCCAGAGTGGCCGTTCACCTCTCTGGTTTTCTGGTAGGCTTGCCTCAGCTCCTTAAGTTTCATGCAGCACTGCTTCGGGTCCCTGTTATGGCCTCTGTCCTTCATGCTCTGGGAGATTTTGACAAATGTTTTGGCATTTCGAAAACTGGAATGGAGTTCTGATAGCACAGATTCCTCTCCTCATACAGCGATCAGATCCTGTACCTCCCGTTTGGTCCATGCTGGAGCTCTTTTGCGGTTCTGGGACTCCGTCCTGGTCACCTCTGCTGATGAGCTCTGCACTCACCTGTAGCTTGCCACGCTGGCCAAACAGGAAATTGAAATTCAAAAGTTTGTAGGCCTTTTCCTGTCTACCTGGCCAGTACATCTGAGTTGAGAGTTGTCATAAATATAAAGGGAAATCCCTTAAAATCCCTCCTGGCCAGAGGAAAAACCCTTTCACCTGTAAAGGGTTAAGAAGCTAGGATAACTTTGCTGGCACCTGACCAAAATGACCAATGAGGAGACAAGATACTTTTAAAAGCTGGAGGGAGGGAGAAACAAAGTCTCTGTCTGTCTGTCTGTATGATGCTTTTGCTGGGAACAGAACAGGAATGGAGTCTTAGAACTTAGTAAGTAATCTAGCTAGATATGTGTTAGATTCTGTTTTCTTTAAATGGCTGATAAAATAAGTTCTTGTTTTTGTGTCTTTTTGTAACGTAAGGTTTTGCCTAGAGGGATTCTCTGTGTTTTGAATCTGATTACCCTGTAAGGTATTTACCATCCTGATTTTACAGAGGTGATTCTTTTACCTTTTCTTTAATTAAAATTCTTCTTTTAAGAATCTGAATGCTTTTTCATTATTAAGATCCAAGGGTTTGGGTCTGTGTTTACCTATGCAAAGGGGTGAGGATTTTTAGCAAGCCTTCCCCAGGAAAGGGGGTGTAGGGTTTGGGAGGATTTTGGGGGGGAGGGGGGGAGAGATGTTTCCAAGTGGGCTCTTTATCGCTGCCACCACCAAACATCTAACAGATATTTAACCAGGAAAGTACAAGGGCAAAAGGTAAAATAGTTTGTACCTTGGGAAAGTTTTAACCTAAGCTGTTAAAAATAAGCTTAGGGGGTTTTTATGCAGGTCTCCACATCTGTACCCTAGAGTTCAGAGTGGAGAAGGAACCTTGACAAAAGCGCTGTCCAGAGCGGTCACAATGGAGCACTCCGGGATCGCTCCCGGAGGCCAATACCATCTAATTGTGTCCATGGTACCCCAAATTCGACCCGTCAAGGCAGATTTCAGTGGTAATCCCCTTGTTGGGGGTGGAGTAAGGAAATCAATTTTAAAGAGCCCTTTAAGTCAAAACAAAGGGCTTTGTCATGTGGACGGGTGCAGGGTTAAATCGATTTAACACTGCTAAATTCGACCTCAACTCCTAGTGTAGACCAGGGCTCAGTTGATGATAGCTCCAGGACAAACTTTTTGTTATGCATTTTATCAGGTATTTCTCATTGTATTCACCATACCATTTGATAATTAGAATGACAAGGGTTATGAAGACTGATTTAAATGTGTGGAAACAGTTTTGAAAGGTTGCAACTAAGGTATTAAAATGTAGAGTTCTATTACTATATGCTGCTGGAGGCTTGGGAGCTTCTTTTCAAGGACACTGTCTTTCTCTGGGTAGGTGATTAGCATAGTTAACAAAGCTGTATTTGGAGTGAGTATTACCAGAGCATTTCTCAATGGCTTCCTAAGGGTTAGGCATGCAAGACCTTTACCTACGGGATGCAGGGGGGGGAATCATTCAGTCAACTCAATAGCATTATGCTGGAGATTGGATGGTTCCCAGCAAGCATGTCTTTGATCTATGAGCTAACAAATTTATTTGTTAGTCTCTAAGGTGCCACAAGTACTCCTGGTTCTTTCTGCAGATACAGACTAACACGGCTACCACTCTGAAACCTTTGATCTATGGGCAGTCACAAACTTAGTTGAAGTTGATGGATATGTTAACTGCCTTCCATTCAGGCTAATGAGAGAACCATTAAATGCTTGCTTTTGTAGTGATAGCTGAAACAACAGAAATCACCACCCAAGGACTGGACTGATTGCAAACCCAGCGGCTGGGATTGATTTGGTTGCAGCTGTCTATTGGTGCGTGTGTAAAAAGGGAAACCGAGAACAGGAGAGAGCCACCTGAAAGTAGGTGACAGCAAGAGAAGCACTAGTCGTGTGGCCCTGAAAGAGTTTTTAGGGCAGTGCTGGGTAGAAAGGCAGGCTTGGAAATGTGAACAAATAAACCGACTCGTGCTTTTGTTTGTATTGTGTTCAAGGAAACAACAACGTTATGTACATTCTTTGTAAATAAACAGGATTGCACCAAAGAAATACCTGACCCTTATCAATTTCTCCTCCAAACAGCAATAACTTGCAAGGCCCCAGATATTAGCTAACTACTCGGGGTATAGTGTTGCAGAAGCAACACTATGTGGCTGATAGATTCTTCATTCAAAGTCATTTATTTTCAGGTGCTTATAACTTTCTGAAAAAAATATTTGGGAGATCAACATGATCCTGCTTATTCTCAACCCAAAAGTTGAGAATTTCTTTGGAACCTTGGTCAAATTTTATTTGGCGATTTGAGATACAAGTTTTGCTTTTATCGGTACTAAGATAATGATAAAAGCATAATTTTAATACTTTGGATTTGGCATATATGTAACCCACTATGAGGAATGCATGTTTTGCCATGTTAAGAAATCAAGTAACAGTATAATGGAGTAAAAATAGCATCTGCCATATGCACAGTGCAGCCTTTCCTTTATTGATTTAAGTGTTCACCAGTTGAAGTTATTCAGTTATCTCCGCTTCTGTGTATATTGAAATAAAATGTAGCATGCATTTCAGTGATTAAAAATTCAAATATGAAAATGTATATGAATATCTGAGCACTAAAATGAATGCTGTTCAAGTATATTTGATTTCTTTGTATATTCTCACATTTACCAATGTGATGTGCTAGTTTTTTTTAAACACAGATGAGACAATAACTAACTTGTTTAAAATGTGATAATTTGGATCATGTCACTTGTGGAAATTAACATGCAGTCCCATGTATACTCCTCTTACACCCAGTTTTATAGTGGTGCATCTGTACTGACTTCAATGGAGTTTCAGGTGATCTTTCTAACCCGAGCTCAGAATCAAGTCCTGTTTTTCTCTGGTTCACTACTGCCTTGCTTACATCTTTTGACAGTCATTTACACCAGCGAATGTGAGTGTAAAATGCCACAAGAGCAGAATGGTAACAGTTTACACTCATTTCACCTAGATGTAAGTAGCAACACAAAGTGCAAGTACAGTAGTGAAGAATCGGTCTGTTTTTACATGTGACGTTGTACTCCATATGCTTTATGGAAATATGCTTATGAATGACATAACTGGAATATGCTTTACACTAAATACCCCGTATGGTGTCATTATGCTGAACACACTTAGTAGATTATAAGATATATGTTTCATGTATTTCTTTATCTGGAGTTAGGAGAATAAGATATAAACTTGTTTCAGAGTAGCAGCTGTGTTAGTCTGTATCTGCAAAAAGAAAAGGAGTACTTGTGGCACCTTAGAGACTAACAAATTTATCTGAGCATAAGCTTTTGTGAGCTACGCTCACTTCATCAACTTGTATCACTGATGTAAACATAGTAAGTGGAGGTCATTAAGGGTGCTCCAGAAACAATCGGCTGTAAATGGCCTTAGTTACTTGAAAGTCTTCCTCTGTACATGTGGGACAGCCGATGGGGAATGGAGAGTAGGAGTCTTACAGTGACATGTGACCATGTCACCTGATGATGAAATCCATCTTAAATCTGGTACTTTTCCATTTAGAAGGAGGGATGGGAACCCAGAGAGACAAGATTCCCACCTTGTGCCAAAGCTATAAAAGGGGGTGGAGCAGGACAAAGGGGGCTGTCAGTCATGAGAAGACCCCTGCTTACCACCTGAGATGTCTGCTGGAACTAACAAGGACTGTACCAGGGAAAGGATTGGGCACAGACTAGGAAGGAGTCTAGTCTAAAAGAAGCTTATTGGAACATCTCTGAGAGTGAGATATTACCTGTAATCAGTTTCTTAATGTATTAAGCTTAGACTTGTGTGTTTTCGCTTGATTTTGCTGGGTGACTGACTTTGTGTCTGTTATTACTTGAAACCACTTAAATCATACTTTCGATACTAAATAAAATCACCTCTGTTTATTAATAAACCCAGAGTAAGTGATTGATATCTGGGGGAGCAAACAGTGCATATCTCTCTACCAGTGATATAGAGGGCGAACAATTTATGAATTTACCCTGTATAAGCTTTATACAGAGTAAAATGGATTTATTTTGGGTTCAGGCTCCCAGAAAGGCTGAGCACTGGGTGCTGGGAAAGTCCCTGTTAATTGAGAAGATCATGGGCTGAGTAAAGCTCAGTTTCAGTGAACTGCAGAGAGGTGTCATGGCTCAGCCTCTGGGTCTGTGCTGGAGCTGAATGTAATGTCTAACTCACCAAGACAGGAGTGGAGGGGCACCGGTTCTGACAGCAGGGTTGTGTTCAGTAGTACCCCATCTCATTGACTGACAGTCTCAAGGGGAGTCTCTGTGACCAAACCCATCACAGTGGCACAGTTGGCAGAATTCGAACCTGCACGGGGAGAGCACCCTTAATGGCCTCCACTTAATATGTTTACATCAGTGATACAAGTTTATATCTTATTCTCCTAACTCCAGATATAGAAATAATACATGCAAACAAATAGGATGAACACACTTAGTAGATTACAAGCTTTCTAATGACACCACACAACAGGTATTTAGCATAAAGCACATTCCAGTTATGTCATATTCATAAGCATATTTCCATAAAGCATATGGAGTGCAATGTCAAAACAGAAAACTAATTACTTTTTTTCTTCAAAAATATCAAGCACCTTTATAGAATCTGAATGTAATTCTAGGGCTGAAAATATACATACATATCAAAGACCTGAAATTACACTATGCTCACTGTATACTATAGCTCACTCAAATTGCACATCTCTTTTAGGGCATAAAAGTTTTAGCATATTGAAGAATAAAAATACTAAATTATACTGAAAAGGACTACGTTTCAACTGATGTAAGACCCATAACTCTGAATTTCTTAATTTTCTTATCTGTGAATTCTATATTGCATTAAGTGTACGTGCTTTTAATAAAGATAAAAATGCTATGTGGTGGTGACTTTTTTGGTGTTTTTTTTTTTTACAATTCCCTACCATAATGGCATTAGTATATATTTATATTTTGTCCAAAATATCAGGTTGTTTTGCAAGTCGAGGCGGGTGAGGTAATGTCTTTTATCAGACCAACTTCTGTTGGTGAAAGAGACAAGCTGGTGAACTTACACTGAGCTCTTCTTCATTATTGTAGATACAGGAATAATCTAATACCGGATGTTCTTTCATATTCATACTGGTTCTGGTTCCAGAACTTCATGTAGGAGGCCAGTGTGAATTTTTTGCTATTGCTATAGGTTACAAAAGAGTTGGATTAGAATCATGGAGTGGTTTATGTGATATTGATAGTAATTGTGATATTGATAAAACAAGGAGGAGGGGCTTTTCATATATTAATGATCTCATAATTGACCAATAACAGCATAATTTTGGGAATCTTCTTAAGTGATGGCTGCTATAGCAAGTAAAGCTTAGCTGCATCTCACAGCTTTGAGAATGTTGTATAACTGGTGGTCAGAGAGAGAAGCCAGTAGGACTACTCACATCCATAAAGTTAAGCATGTGCATGAGTCTTTGGAGGATTGAACCCAAAACTATTTAACAGCAGAGACCCCATCTAGGGGTACTTGTACTTGCTAAAAGCAAGCTGTTGTCACAGCTAAGACTAGACTGCTGCTCTTGTAGATACAGTTGCCAACCCTCCAGGTTTCACCGACAGTCTCCCAGAATGGGGCTCTATCTGCCGGAGGCTACTGAAGCCAAACAGGGACATTTTAAGCGCTAAAAGTGTGGTGGTGCAGCAGGGCTAAGGCAGGTTCCCTGCCTGTCCAGGACCCGCACCGCTCCCGGAAGCTACTGGCATGTTGCTGCAGCCCTGGGAACTGTGGCCAATGGGAGATGCGGGGGGCAGTGCCCGCAGGCAGGGACAAGTGTGCGGAGTCCCCTGCCTCACCAGGGGCCGCAGGGACATGCTGGCCACTTCCTGGAGCAGAACATGGAGGGGGCAGAGCACCCTGACTACACTTACCTTGGGCAGCTCCTGGTCGGTGGTGCAGCAGCGCTAAGGGAAGCGCCACCCCCTCAGTTCCTGGCCAATGGGAGCTGTGGAGTCGGCACTCGGGGCACAAGCAGCGCATGGAGACCTCTTCCTCCACCCTCCAGGGGCCGCAGGGACATGCCAGCTGTTCCGGGAATGGCAGGGAGCCTGCCTTCACGCCGCTGTGCTGCCAACAGGGAGCCACCCGAGGTAAGCACCACTAGGCTGGAGCCTGCACCCCTCACCCTCTCCCAGCCCTGAGCCCCTTCTTGCATCCCAACTCCCTCCCAGAGCCTGCACCCCTCACCCCCTCCGGCACCCCAATCCCCTGCCCCAGCCAGGAGGCTGCATCCCACACACCTTCCCACACCACAACCTCCTCCCCCAGCCCTGAGCCCCCTCCAGCACCCAAACTCTCTCCCAGACCTTGCACCCCAACTCCCTGCCCCACTCCAAAACCCCCAGCCCATAACTTGCACCCCAACCCCAGCCCAGTGAGAGTGAAGGAGGGTGGGGGAGAGCCAGCAATGGGGGAGGGGGGAGGATGGAGTTGGCAGGGCCTTGGGGAAGGAACAGGAGGCAGGGCAAGGGTGTTTAGGTTTATGTGATTAAACAGTTGGCAACCCTAGAGCCTCCTGCTCCTAATCTTCCTTCCCTCACACCAAGCTTCTATCCACTCACCTTCCTGCACCTGTCTCATTCCCTCTCCCTACCCCAGTTCCTTACCCCATTACATTGTTTTAGTTAGACAGCTTCCTAACCTTTCTCCTCCTTGCTTGCTGGGTGTCAGATGGAGGAACACTGAGAGCACAAACAAGGAATACTTGTGGCACCTTAGAGACTAACATTTTGGGCATGAGCTTTCATGGGCTAAAAGCCACTTCATCAGATGAATGGAGTGGAAAATACAATAGGCAGGTATAAATACACAGTATATGAAAAGATGGGAGTTGCCTTACCAAGTGGTGGGGGTCAGTGCTAACGAGACAGTTCAATTAAAGTAGAAGTGGACTATTCTCAACAGTAGAATACAAAGGGAGGAAAAATCACTTTTGTAGTGGTAATGAGGCCAATGTAATCAGGGTGGTCCATTTCAAACAGTTGACAAAAAGGTGTGAGTAACAGCAGGGGGAAATTAGCATGGGGAAATTAATTTTTGTAGTGACCCATCCACTCCCAGTCTTTATTCAGGCCTAATTTGATGGTGTCCAGTTTGCAAATTAATTCCAGTTCTGCAGTTTCTCATTGGAGTCTGTTTTTAAAGTTTTTTTGTTGAAGAATTGCCACTTTTAAGTCTGTTATTGAGTGTCCAGGGAGATTGAAATGTTCTCTGGCTGTTACATTATAATTCTTGATGTCTGATTTGTGTCCATTTATTCTTCTGCGTAGAGACTGTCCGGTTTGGACAATGTACATGGCAGAGGGGCATTGCTGGCACATCATGTTGATAGATGTGCAGGTGAACAAGCCTGTCAGGGTTCCTTCCCCACTTTGAACTCTAGGGTACAGATGTGGGGACCTGCACGAAAGACCCCCTAAGCCTATTCTTACCAGCTTAGGTTAAAAACTTCCCCAAGGTACAAACTTTGCCTTGTCCTTGAACAGTATGCTGCCACCACCAAGCATTTTAAACAAAGAACAGGGAAAGAGACCACTTGGAGACGTCTTTCCCCCAAAATATCCCCCCAAGCCCTACACGCCCCCTTTCCTGGGGAGGCTTGAGAATAATATCCTAACCAATTTGTTACAAAATCATCAAAGACCCAAACCCCTGGATCATGGAACAATAAGAAAATCAGTCAGGTTCTTAAAAGGAGGATTTTATTTAAAAAAAAAAGAGTTAATCTCTGTAAAATCAGGATAGAAGATACTTTACAGGGTATCCAGATTCAAAACACAGAGGATCCCCCTCTGGGCAAAACCCTAAAGTTACAGAAAACCACCCTCTTAACACAGGGAAAATTCACATAAAATAAAAGATAAACTAATCCACCTTGCCTGGCTTACCTATACTGGTTGCAATATTGGAGACTTGGATTAGGATGGGTTGGAGAAGATGGATTTCTGTCTGGCCTCTCTCAGTCCCAAGAGAGAACAAACACGGAAACAAAGAGCACAAACAAAAACCTTCCCCCCCCTCCTCCTCTCCCCCCAAGATTTGGAAGTATATTGTTCCCTTATTGGTCCTTTGGGTCAGGTGCCAGCCAGGTTAGCTGAGCTTCTTAACCCTTTACAGGTAACAGAATGTTGCCTCTGGCCAGGAGGGATTTTATAGCACTGTATACAAAAAGGTGGTTACCCTTCCCTTTATATTTATGATAAAACCCCGATGGTGTGGCTGATGGTGTCCCTTGAATAAATATTTGGACAGAGCTGGCAATGAGATTTGTTGCAGGGATAGGTTCCTGGGTTAGTGTTTTTGCTGTGTGGGGTGTAGTTGCTGGTATTTGCTTCAGGGTGGGGGGGTGTCTGTAAGCAAGGACTGGCCTGTTTCCAAAGGTCTGGGAGAGTGAGAGATTGTCCTTCAGGATAGGTTGTAGATCCTTGATGCGCTGAAGAGGTTTTAGTTGGGAGCTGAAGGAGAGAGTCTCCTTGCTCTCAATTCTGGTGCCCAGCAGGACAGCCACCACCAGCAACCTGGAGGAGCACTTGCAGGGGCAATCCTGGTAAGCCCGTTCAGCTCTAGGATGGTTCAGTTGCTCTTTACATGTATCCTCTTCACAGTCTGGACTGCTGTGAAGGAATCATACAGTGCAGATGGAATCTTCAGATAATTTAGCTAGCAAATTCTAACAAGCCTCTATTGAACTGTGACTTCTCAGAGATTTATAATCTGGGCAATTTTTCACCATGTTAACAAAAAAAGACACCTTCCTGACACTATGGCAACTCTTCTACCAAATTTCAAGCCCTTGCTCCAAAGCATGGAGACACTAGAACTTCCCAATAAACACCTGGTATGGAAAATTTCAGCCTGCTCAGTTTAAGGTTTGCAGTTATAGGCAACTGAAAATGGAATCTTTATAATGGCAAGTGTAACAATCAGCCACCACCTGAGCATCCCTTCACTTAGGGCTTCTCAAAGTCTACAAAGGAGTACTGTATGTGTCCATGTAAGCTTACAATTCACTAGCCAGCACCCTCGCGGTAGCAGTCATTCTGGCCCTGTGGTGGTCTGCTTCTCCTTTTGACTTGCCCCTTCAGCTAAGTCAAAATTCCATCCCTTCCAGGGTAAACCAGTAATCCAACAAACAAACAGTTCTTCAAGTTCATGTTGGACACTCCGAGTCCAGACTACCTAGTATAGGGGTAGGAGAGTTACAATAGTCCTTACACCTTGTCAGGGGAATGGAACCCAGGTCCTCTCTTCTTCCCTGGATTCCAGTCCAGGGACCCTTGAATGGGCAGTCAAGCCATGACTACACAGACCCTCTTGCTGCTTCCCTAGACCACTTCCTACCTTGCCCTGCCTTAGGCCTTTGCCTCAGCCTGTTCAGTGCATCAGCTCAATGCTCTCTTTGAGCCTTGTCCAAGAGCTTCTTACCACTTTCTGCCACCTAGCTGGTCCTGCTGCAGGAGAGTTTTTCCTCCACCTCCCAGGGCAGTCCCTCACTCATCAGGAGTCTTCCTACTCCCTGTAAGCTCTTCCACCACAGTACAAAATCTTGGGTAGACTCATTTCCTGACACTTTCTTTCCTAACTACCTTGGGCTCCTAGCTACCCCACTGAGCTTCCTGATTCCAGCCAGGCTTCTCTCACTGCCTGAGCTCTATAGGTGGGCTTTCCTTCTTAGTCAGGCCCTAATTGAACCAGGTTCAGCCCTTTTAACTCCTCCCTCCAGGTTTGATACTGCAAGTGTAGTAGGGCAAGGCTGATTGCCCCCATAGGCAATCATTAACCCTTCAAGTCCAGTGTAGGGTTGGTATACCTATCACAGTCCAATAACATCCCTTCTTAGGGTCTGGTTTATTAACAAAGAATAAAATCTCTTCTGCCCCCATCACAGGCTAGGCACAGCTTGTTAGACTTTCCCAGGTTCTGCTAAGTCTCTCCCCATAGCCCACCCTAGACTCCTTAAAACACTTCCTACCCTCTTGTGAGCAGCCACTCCAGCTCTTCTACCAGGAGTCTTTCACATGCTCCATAGTGTGCAAGTAGTCCTCCAGACCCAAATGCTTAAAGGAGTCGGGGTCACCCTGTGGCAAGAAGCGTAGGGCATTCTTCACTACAGGCATTGCTACCTCCACTGCCTATAATTCATAATACATTTTCTGGCTTAACTAGCAGACTACAAATATTGATTTTTTTTTGAACGTTTGACATCCAGAACAGCCAAACACGTGTATAGCTTTGTTTAGTAGTTCTGACTAATGAAAAAATGCCATAAGGTAACTTTGTGTATGAAACTAATCACTGCAAGATATGTCTGTGAGATGAAAACAGCTTTCTAGTGAGAGAAACATAGCAGTTTGTCAGGTTCAGTCAGCTGCAGGCTCCATTATCTTCCTGCCAACTTTCCAATCGCACAAAGCCAAACACCCTTGCCCTGCCCACTCCACCCCCCCCCCTTTGCTTGCTCTTCCCTACCCTCACTCACTTTGCCCCAGCCTGGTGAGACTTTGGGTGTGTGTGTGTGGGGGGGGGGTGATGGCTCCAGCTAGGGGCTCTGGAACGGTACCAGAAATGAGGGATTCAGGGTATAGGAGGGGGCTCTGGGATGGGACAGGGTACAGGAGGGAGGGGGTGCAAGCTCTGAGGAGAGGATGAGGGGTTTGGGGTGCAGGAGGGGTCTCTAGACTGGGGCCAAGGGGTTTGGAGTGCAGGAGGGGGCTCAGGCCTGGGGTTGGGGTGCATGCTCCAGCTGGGGATATGGGCTCTGGGGTGGGCCCAGGGATGAGGGTTTTGGAGTGCAGGAGGCAGCTCAGGACTGAGGCATTGGTTTGGGGTGTGAGAGGGGGTTTGGGCTCCAGGAGTGAGTTTAGGTATGGGAGGTGGCTCAGGGCTGGGGCCCAGGATTGGTGCAAAAGATGTAGGCTCTGGGAAGGAGCTTGGGTGCAGGAGGGGGCTCAGGGCTGAGGTGTGGGGTGCAGGCTCTGGGAGGGAGTTAAGGTGTGGAAGGGGGTTCTGATCTGGGGTAGGGGGTTGGAGTGCAGGAGAGGGTAAAGGGTGCAGGCTCTGGGAGGGAGCTTGGGTGCAGGAGGCGGCTCAGGGCTGGGGCAGGAATGTGGGAGAGGGCGTAGAGTGCAGGCTCTGGGAGGAAGTTCTGATCTGGGGCATGGAGTTGGACTGCAGGAGAGGGTGAAGGGTAGGGGTTGTGGGAGGGAGCTAAGGTGTGGGAGTGGGCTCAGGGCTGAGGAGCAGAAGGGAGTTTGGGCTGTGGCTGGGCAGTGCTTACCTCAAGCTGCTCCCAAAAGCAGCTGGCATGTTCTGCAACCCCTAGATACAGGGCCTCTGAGCTCTGCCCACAAACACAACCCTGGCAGCTCCCAGTAGCTGTGGTTCCTGGCCAAGGGGAGCTGCGAAGCCAGTGCCGCTGCTCGTGGTGGCTGCCTCTGCGCCAAGGAGCCAGACATGCTGGCTGCCACACAGAGCCAGGGCAGGCTAGGAGCCTGGGCAGTCAGGGAGTCTGTCTTACCCCGCCACTCCCTGGACTTTTAGCGGCCTGCTCAGCAATGCTGACCAGATCCCCCAGGGTCCCTTTTCGACCTGGCGTTCTGGTTGAAAACCAGCTGCCTGGAAAACCTAGTTGACCAGCAGCCTTGGCATGAGCCAGCACCCAGACTGCCAGCACATCACAGCCTCTCCTTTTTCCTTAACTTCATCCTATTCCACCCACTTGTACCACCCTCTGCCCGTGTTCACAACCAGCCTCTGCTGTCGTACTTGGGGGAGCTGGGGAGGGTACAAAGGTCTGTGCCCTGCTTCGCGAATATGCCCCCCCCACCTCTGTGGGGGCATGACGGGGCTCCGCTAGGGAGATGTCTGAGCAGGCTGAGAGGAAGAAACCCCGACATGCCCGCTGCAGGGCGAGGGGTAGCGACCAGGCTGCCAGGGCAGCGGGCTGGGCACCAAGAACCCCGCGGTACGTGGCCGGGCTCTGCCCCACCCCAGGTCACGCGCTGCAGACGGCTCCGCCCGGCCCCACCCGCCGCAGGCGAACGTGGCAGCAGGCGGTGGCGTCCAGCTCCCAGGCGCGGCCATTTTGGATGCGGGAAGCGAGCGGCGGCGCGGGGCAAACCGCGCCAGGGAAGTGGCGCCTGGAGGCCCGGCCAAGGAGCAACCCGCAGCTAGGTGAGAGTAGGTGGGAGATGCCGCCGCCGCCAGGCCGGACAGCGCGCGCGGGAGCGGCCCGGCCTGGCCCCGAGGAGCGTGAGCAGAGCCGCCTGCGGCAGAGAGACGTGGCAACCCGGCGCGGCGGCGGGCATTGCGCATGTGCGCCCCAAGGCTCATGGGAGCTGTAGGCCCTGCGCTGCGTCTGCGCCCCGTTGCTCGCGCGCTGCCCCCTGCTCTGCGAGGCTGCCCGCGCGGGGGTGGGGGGCGGTGCGTCTCCTCCCCGGCGGCCGCGTCAGAGCCGGCGGCGGGGTCACGCCGCGCCGCGGGCCTGTTGCTGCCGTTACCGGGGTCCTTCCCGCCGCCGGGCGGAGCTGCTCTGTAGGCGGCGCTGGAGAGTCTGGCAGCGGGGGCGCAGCCTGGGATCGGGGGGCGCTTCTGCGGAACGACCAGAAGGGGAACGGTCGAGGCTGCTGTTTAAATAGCGCGTGCAAGGCCCGGAGAGATCGTCCCGCCTCTGGGCGCTGTGGCGGCCGGCTCAGGAAGGCCGCCCGAGGTGGGTTTGCACTTGGGTTACCTCGTCAGGCGTTGTTCCTTCCCTGCTTACCGGGGGGTAGGAATGACTTTGAAAAACAAGCCAACGCAAAAGCGGGGCGTCTGAAGGGGGCTTTTCTAACAGGGCGTGGGGTTCACTGCAAGTTCTGCCCATGGACGTTTGCAGCCTTGTTTGTGCTGCCGGTGTAACTTACTGTCATAGAGAATAATCTAGTATCCTACACCCCCAAGTTGGGTGGCTTTTTCTTTCATTTAAAAATTGTGGGATTTATGCATCCTATGAAGATTGGCCCTGTAGTTCATTAATCATTTGTGCTATAGTGTCTCTGATCTAGACGGTAAACTCCTTGGGACAGAGGCCAGCTCTTCTGTCTGATATTTAGCGCCTATCCCTCTGGTATCTGAAGTCTTGTTGGTACAGTGATGATGATTAAATGTTAAATACTCATAGTTTGGCAAGCAAATGTTTCGAAAACGGGTAGTCTGATCATGCTAGAAACGTAAGAAAGGGACTGGTATAGAAAAACTCAAGTAGTTCTGATTTTGGCATTTTCCTCCGGCTTTGAGCATGTCAGCGAGCATCCATTCTTGCTGTGCATGGTCTTCCCTGTGCCCACGTGGCACTTCATTTGCATCAGCAATGCTCTGTCACCCGAGGGGCCTGCCCATCTGCATTTCAAAAAATGTGTGGGATCCTCTTCTGTCAAATGGAACTAACCTCATGTGCTTAGTTTCTTCAGGAGGCTTGTCAAGATTAATTACTCAGTTATAATATCTGATGTTGAAGAAGACACCCCATTGAGTTGTAAATGGGCATCACAGCATGTTCTGATAGTTGCTGTGTCTCTTTTGTTATCTTTTTTTGCTTTGTCCAAGAATGAGCTGAGTGCCACAGGGGTACAAAAGAGAGAGACAGGGTGGCAGAGCTTAAGTTCTTATTCCAGTACCTGTGAGCTGTTTCTGTTCTGTGGCCTTTAATGAGGTTGGCTGTCTGAGGTAAATAGGATGGATTTTAGTGAGCCAGCTCCCCACTTTATAAGCAGATGAAACCATATGTTTCCAGTCTGTATAGGGTGGTACGAATCTGATGTCCTTCAACTTCCCCTCGCCGCACTGATCCTTTCCTCTACCCATACACTCCCACCCCCAAACTAACCTGGTACCCATTTAGACTGGGAAATAATGGCTTAATATCTGTAAAAGACTTAGGCTATGTCTACAGTACCACTTATGTATAAAGCCAGCCCAGAGCGACATAAGTTATACTGACCTAAGCACTGGTGTGGACAGCACTATGCTGATGGGAGAGCTTCTCCCATCGATATAGCACAACTGCTGTAAGCTCTCTAGTTTAGCCATAGCTTTAGAAGATGAAAAGGCCTACAGTTCATAAGGAGTACTTGTGGCACCTTAGAGAGTAACCAATTTATTTGAGTATAAGCTTTCGTGAGCTACAGCTCACTTCATCGGATGCATCCAATGAAGTGAACTGTAGCTCACGAAAGCTGATGCTCACATAAATTGGTTAGTCTCTAAGGTGCCACAAGTACTCCTTTTCTTTTTGCGAATACAGACTAACACCGCTGTTCATAAATGAGTATTATTTATATCTGTGCCTATACATCCCTTAATTAGGATGTGTGTATTCAGGATGGCTGTTCATTTGGGGATCCTTCCTAGCAGTTAATTGGCCTAATAATGGATAGCAACACCTGCTGCTTAATCAGGAGAGTATTAACAAAAATTCTGCTTAATGAGCTTAACCAGTGCTTTAGGTGTTAACCCTATCTTACCTTTTCACATCTAGTTATGGAAACATTGCCTGTTACATATTTTAAAAAATGCATTAAGTAACATTTGAGTCTGGTATTTTAATTGATTAGTGAGCTTATTCACTTCTCAGGTTAAGCCTGAGCCTCTCAGAATAATTCTACTCTGCTTTGTTAACATGGATGTCTACTCAGCTGTGGAAATCTGCTTGTTAAGGGTTAACATTTAAACATAGCACCACTGCAGACTGTGATTCAGTTCTAGAAATTGACTTTATCCTTGTCAATTTTGGGTAGTCTTCCTTAACTATCAATTTCCGTATTTTTGGGACATAACCTGAAAATGATTTTAAATTAAGATTAGTCAGAAAAAGAAATATGTAAATTATTTGGTTTCACATTTTTCAGTTACTTCGCATTACTTTTAAAAAATCAAAAGCTAACTTTTTCTGATTGTCAACTCAGCAAGCTCAACCTTTGATCAGTAAAATGAAACTTTTTTTTCTGCTTCTAACATAATCACCACTTTAAGACAAAAAGTTGTGCAGTCAGAATTTATGGCCTGATTTTTTCCTAAATGCCAAATACCCACACATCCTGCTGAAGCAAATGAGAGTTGTGGGTGATTTTCACCTTCGAAAATCAAGCTGTTAGCCTTTTCCCCAAAATTGTCAGTTAACACCTGACTAGAATTCAGCTCCCTCTTCCTTGGTCGTATTGGCTCTGCATTCTGAATCAAGTAAATAGTTACACCTCAAAGAGGTACAGACCTCGTCTGTACTAAGTATTCTTCTTCTTGTTAAAAGCTCCCATGATCGTTTTAGTGTTGATGCAGCTCTGACATTGCTGGCCACAGTGGTAGCATTAGCATAGACCAGTTTTTTTTCCTCACCCGCACCCCCTTGTCATTTAGTAACTTAACCCTGCTGAGTTTTGTATTAAAATAAACCCTTCTGAAAACTGGATCTATACTGATGGAACTCTTTTTAGTGGCAAATTACACACAGATTTTTTTTTTTTAAACAAAGCCACAGAGCGAGAACCTGTTAGGAATATGCTACTTTTGTTATTAATTTAGTTATTAAACACAATTTAATGAATTCGTACAGAATGCACTCAAGTCTGGGAGGCTTTTCCAAATTCGGTGACATGGCCAAGACTCATGAAATGAACTTTTAGTCACAAACCTCTAGATGGCAGGAGCATAATTTCTTTTGGGCTAATTACACATTTGCTTGACTCTGCTTGTAATTCTTTGTCTCTTGGGTTTTATATTTTTGGACTGGTTTGTGGGGCTTGTTTGCTTTTTATTATGTTAACTTCAGGACCATAGATGTGACATAGGAAGTATCGGTTTTGTGGGTTATGTTCAGACTTTTTTTTTTTTTTTTTTTTTAATAATCTGAGAAAAGGCAGCAGATGATGTGCAGAGGAAGTGACATGCCCTAAAATATTTCTACAATGCAAATAACCATCCCTTTTCCCCACCCTCCAGCTAGCCCATACCAGCTGACTCTGGCTCCCCAGGTTTGGGATGCAGGGCTGTTTCGTTGTAGTGTAGACTGCCAAGCCTGCACTCAAGCCCAAGCCTGGAAGTCTATATGGCAGTGAAAGAGCCCCTTAGCCTGAGATCTGTCAGGTGAAGTCAACTGGCATGGGCTGGCCGCATGTGTCTAATTGCAATGTAGACATACCCTAAAATAGACTTTACTAATTTGCATTAATGACTGGTAATCCACTGCTGATTGAATGTTCTTGTGGTAAATAAAAATAAAATATCACAATGCATGTTGCTAATATATTTGGACAAGCATTTTATTTTTGACAGTAGGTTATAATGTAGTATGTTATGTAGAAACAGTGAAGTCTTAGGAAGAGAGACTTCACTGTAGGGTTCTGTAAATATGTAAAACTAAATCTTTGCTTGGAAGGGGGTTTAACCATCAAGGATTACTTGCTGAGAATTATGGGTTTGTGGATTGGAGCAGCGAGGAGAAAGAGAGGTGTTTCTGTAGCTAAATGACTTTTTAATATAAAGTTGGGAGTAATAGTAAAGGCCACTGCCAAAGCTGGTAGAAACTAAGGATTTGGGGCCTGATCCTGATAGGCACTTTGCCCCTGCGGTTTTCTTCAGGACTTTTTCAACAGCTTTGTTGTGTGGTGACTAGTCTTCAATCCTTATTTGCCCTCTTTTGGTTTCTCTTACTCTTCCATACCTGCTCTCTTTTAATTCTCTAGAACAGGGGTCTCCTATGCCTACCTCCCAGTGCTTCCTACCGCCAAACAGCTGTTTGGTGGTGCTTAGGACTTTCCAGGAGGGAGGGGGGAGGAGCAGGGACATGGTGCACTCAGGGGAGGAGGTGAAGAACAGGCGGGGCCGGGCGGGGATTTGGGGAAGGGGTTGAAATAGGGGCAGGGAGGGGGCGGAGTTGGGGCAGGGACTTTGGGGAAGGGGTTGGAATGGGGGCGGGGAAGGAGCAGAGAGGTAAAATATGAATTAATGGATCCTTGCAGTACAGCTACATTTTGCATTTCTTCAGCAGTAATTTAGTGGGGGACGTAAAGAATACAATCTGCACTGATGTCTTTGAGCTACTCATTGTGGGAGGAGATTCTTGGGGCAGCGGTATGAAGGAGGTAAATTGACTCGTTGTGAATGATGTTAGTTACTTTAAATCTGTCTGTTCTGTGGAACAGGACAGGAGCTTTTTTCTTTATGTATGACTCAATTATTTTCTTCCCCCATGTCAGTGAGGTTCCCTCATTCTGTCTCTTCCCACTGTCCCCGTCACTTTCTTTTCAAATCCTGTGGTCTGATTCTCAGGGCCATTTCCAATGAGAGAGAGAGAAGGAGAGCGTGTGTGAGCGCTAAACAGGAACACTGCAAACAGCTGGGCACATCATTGGCTGGTGTAAATTGTCAGAGTTCAGTGGAAGTCAGTGGAGCTATGGCAATTTACACCAGCTGAGGATCTGCCCCAGCATTTCTATTCTGTAGGGCTATTATAACATATCTAAGGTTTCAGTGATGTGGCCCTGAGACCAATGTACTAGTCCTCATGTGGACCTTGTGGTGATTTGAGTTTGAGATCCCTGTTCTAGAATTATATCTATGGGCCAGATTCTCCACTGTCTTGCTTCTTTGTAATCGCTTACACCTGTGCAAACTGAGAGTGGATAAGTTTAATTTGGAAGCATGTTATACTTGCAGCGTTACCAATTCTTGTGGGTTTTTTTTTTTTCCATGAGCTTTGTGACTGCGGTTCCCAGGTTTGCCGGTCCCACTTGGTCACAGGGTGTGGTTGGGCCCCCTCCCTGTGCAGCACTTGCCAGAGCTGTCAAACTGCACCCCTCAGGGAGAGGCAGGAGCAACAGCTGGGAGTTGCAGGGAGGGGCTGCTGCTTTCTGGGAGAGGAGACTGAGAGTAAAAGGGGAGGGTCTTGCAGGGGGAGGTGACTAGGGTTACTAGGTCCAGGTTTTCCCAGACATTGCCTATTTTTTGATCCTCGATGCTCTGTCCGGGCAGATTTTTCTAATACGAGACAATGTCCGGGTTTCTTGCAGAGCAGATGTTGCAGCTCAGAAAGAGTCCTGATTGGTCTGCTTTGTGATTGGTCTCTCCCGTGCATTTACATTTGATTGATCCCTTGCAGCTGCCAGATCCTGCCCACCCATGCCCTGGCTCCCAGCCCTGGGCAGGAGGAGATCCCTGCAGGGAGGCGCTGACTGACAGGCTTGCACTATGTTCTGGGTCTGCACCAGCCTCCATGCCACTGTGACAGGGTGACACTGCCCCTCCATCTCAAGATTGAAGCCCCAGGTACCCACTCCAGCACCCCTCAAATCCCTCCTCCCAGTACACACACCCTTCCAGCACCCTGTCCAACTCTCCCCTCACCCAGGCAGTGTCCTCTATTTGGAAACTGGAAATATGGAAACCCTATGGGGTAGGGTGAAAAAATGGGAATAAACTAAAAGACTGGAAGGGTAGAGTTGCACATGTGACATACCCAGGCTGAGGCACCCAACAAAAGCATAACTGAGAAACCAGAACTGGGTTGTCTTAGGGGTTTCTTTAATTCTCTATTCCTGGATAAATCTTTTTTGTTATCTGTATTGTTACAGACATACTTGCTGACAGGTATTTTGAAATAAATTACAAATATAATTGAAACTGGTATGGTACTGTGTTGTTTTGATAAATAACATATGCAGAATTTTAAAATGTGCTCAGAATTTTTAATTTTTTTGGGGGTGCAGAATTCCATCAGGAGTAAACTTGTCTGCTAGGACATGAATTGAGAATATCTTGTTTACTCAAGAGTAGCTAATGTCTTCACAGCCATAAAAACAACATTTGATTTTTGGCAGGTAATTGAAGGAGGAAGAGCTTTAGGAATGTTTTTGTTGTGAAATATAAACTTGTGCTATTAGCTTTTTAAAAACATTCTATTAAAAAAAAAAATACTTCAGCCCGGGTAAGTTTAATGGAAGGCTCTACCCAATGCAGTTCCACTGCAGAGGGCTGGGGCGGATGCAGAGATTCCGCAGACAGGATCCATAGCCCTACAGGCTGCAGAATGCTGCTTCAGAGGTCCTTCATCTGTTCTTGGATGGAGAGAGGTTTTGATTTGGAGAGGAAAGGGGCTGGCTTGTAGGCAGTAGATCTAATGGCATATGGGGAATTCCCCCCATGTTGGGGGACCTCAGCCATGAAGAGTACTGCTTAGTGGATGTGAAATGGATCTGTTGCCTCTCTGTAACTTGGCTCAAGTATTCCATCTCCCTCCTTGTCACCTGAACCTTTTGTGCAAAGCCTTCTGTTCGTGTTTTCCAGAGGCGACAGAACTGTTCCTTGTATAATTTAAACTTTCATTTATTCTCAGGAGCTTTACATATGTGAGCATATGTCAGAATTGACTGTTGCTATACCTTCTTTTGTGTGTATATGTAGGTATATATTTTACCTTCCTCAGCTTGGTAACAAGAATGTGAACATTTTTAGTGTTAAATCAGTAGCTGACTATGTAGGTTTTTTACATGGAATATGACTTTTTAGTAAAAGGGGGGGGGAAACCCCTGTAATTTTCTAAATGGAAATCTGTGTGTTGTATTGCATTTTTAGCACATTTTCTAAGACCTTCCCACTGTGCCTTGTTAAAGGAATATGCTGGCAGAGCTTGATAGCTCCTGACGTAATGGATATTGTAGACAAGTCTTATCAAGACTCAGTCTATTTGTTATACATATAATGAGTTCACATGGGATTTGTATTTCATTATAGCTACCTTAGGAAACGTTCTTCCAAGAGACAAATAACTGCCTGGTTTACCAGACTTGTGAGAAACAAGACATTATTTGTTGTTTTTTAATTACACCGGACCCTCGCTAGAACATGTGTCTATATAACGCTAATTCGGATATAATGCAGTCAGGGAGATGGATCCCAAATTTAAGTACAGTAAAATTTTTTTTGAGTATAGACACAATAAATCAACTGCTGAGCGCTCTCCTGTCGACTCTAGTACGCCACCAGAATGAGGCGCACAAGCGCAGTCGACAGGAGAGCATCAGCTATTCATGCACCGTCAGCTATGTGATCTTAGATCAACCCCACGCGGTAGTGTAGACAAGCCCTAAGACGATTGCTGTAGGCCTAGAACGCCATACAAATGTCATGTAATAAAACTTTACAGGTACAGTACTGTATTTATCTTTAGAAAGATGTCAAAAATGTCGGGCAAAAGGAAGGCTTACTCGGTGCAGGAGAAATTGGACGCTATTGAACGACTTAAAAATGGCGAAACCCAGGCAAAGATTAGCTGCTATATTGGCATGAACGAGTCCACCTCCGTCGATGGCTAAAGAATGCTGACAAGCTCGGAACTTACATTCATAACCTGGATGAAGAGCATGGCCTTCAAAGAAAACGAGCCTGCTTAGCGAATGATGCCGATCTTGAATCTGCAGTGTACACATGGGGTTTGTGCAAAAACAGTAGAAAGGCATTCCTATCTCTGGTCTGCTTATAGCCATGCAAGCAGAAAAATTCGACCGGGAACTTAATGGCGAATTCAGCAATTTTAAGGCGAGTTCAGGTTGGCTATGGTGATTTCAGAAAAGACATGGAAAACTCTGCTGACGCCGCCGCACAATCGTGCCCTGCAAAGCTGAGGGAAATTTTACAGGTGGAGGGTTACTCAGAGGAACAGGTTTACAATGCAGACGAAACAAGAATTTATTATAAAATGTTGCCCGATAAAACCCTGGCTGTCAGAACAGATGAACATAAGAAAGAAGGATATAAACAGTCAAAAGATCGCCTTACTTTATTGTTTGTGTGAATGCAACAGGCAAGCATAAACTAAAACCATTGTGCATTGGAAAGTCTTGCGTGCCTCAGCGCTTTCATCACGTAGATGTGAATTGCCTGCAGTTTTCGTACAAGAACTCCAAAAATTCCTGGATGACCAGAGATTTTTGAACAATGGTTCTTCACCAGATTTGTCCCGTCTGTGCAAAAGCATTTGTGGGCAAAACGCTTAGAAGAAAAGGCCATTCTTTTGTGAGACAACTGTCCAGTGCATCCTCCAGCCGAAAGACTCAGAACCCGTGACAGTACAATATGGGTTGAATACTTACCCAAAAACATGACTTCCAAAATCCAGCTGCTTGATCAAGATGTTATCGCCATTTTTAAGCAGCATGATCAACGGAACTTGGTACGACAAATGATAGAAAGTGAGTTGTCTGTCACCGATTTTCTGAAGAAGTTGACTATAAAAGACTTCTTTTACACCGGCGGCAATTCCTGGAATTTATTACTTGCTGAAACGATAAACTGCTGTTGGATGGTGGGACTGAAAGAGTCGTTTGGCCACCCGCTCCTGGAAGAGAGTGAAGAAAGCAGATCACAGTCTGATGAGGAATTTGACTTTGAGGGATTTACAGAGGAGGAAGTTGGAAGAACAGACATGGAGTGGATGCAGGAGCTGTGCCAGCAACTGTCCGGGCTCGAGCTGTTCTGCCACTAAATATCGAGTCCTGGATAAGAGGTGATGATGAAACAGAAGAATTTTGACCCATTGCTGAAAGTCTAACAAATGACCAAATTCTTCAGGCAGTATGACCAAACAACATTCCAGAAGCTGAAGAATTGGCCTTCGCCGTAGAAAAAGAAGAGGAAATGGACGTCATTCCAATGTCAACTGTGACCGTAGCCTGCTTAGAGACTGGTTTGAGACGCAAGCCGTTGAGCCTATAAAAACTATGCAGATATGTAGTCTTTTGCAGTTTGCTAAGTGGAAGCAGCACAGCAGCAAGAAGCAAAAGCAATTCACCGACTTTTTAAAGAAAAACTAGACTAATTTATTGTAATGTCTACTTTAAATCTCTAGTAAAGCAACCCTTTTTTTTTTTTCTTGTTTCCTTCAAGTAGGAGTTTATTTTTTTAAGGTTTTCTATACTTTATGGATGTGACATTTACTGTATACAGTAATTTCATTTTAACGCGGTCCCCGCTATAACACAGTACTTGGCATGGATCCCAAATCCCGCTTTCTAGCGAGGGTCCTGGTGTACCTTTTGTACTGTAGAACACAAATCCAGAAATGAGAGAAAAGGAAAGTTGAGAATTCATTTTCATGGTTTTTCTCCCATCTCTTCTCTCTCTCTCGTGCTTCCCACACATTTTGTGCTACCTTTTAATAATAAGATTTTTAAGCAAGGGTGTGGTTTCATGTTTCTTGGGGTAAAATGGATTTTCCAGTGTTTTAGCATGATGAAAGACACTCCTATCCTCTACTGGTTGTGAAAGAAAACCAGTTTGTCATTCAGCCTTAAGCTTTGATGTTCTCATTAGATTAGTCAGGAGAGAACTAGTGTGGCCTCAGGGCTTGTCTGTTTGGTAAACATCAACTGCTGCAGCTAAATCATTATAAAAATCCATCTGGTTACACCGGGGGTAACCCCCTAGTGTAGACACACTGAATCTGCTTTAAATTGTGCTTAAGCTTAATGCAATAAGTCCCCTTAAGTGCAATTTAAAACGGTTTTCCATTGTGTCAGTGTTAGGGACTTGCACTGGTATAAAAACATAAATTTTTATATTCAATTAGTTACATCAGCACAAGTTTTCTAATATAAACAAGGTCACAGTTAAAGCAGAGGAAAAGGACTCAGGATTTCCTGGGTTTTGTTCCCAGACGTGCCAATGGTTTCCTTTGTGACCTTTGGCAAGTCACTTGAATTTACAGAGTTGCTACCTCAACTTCTTTAGAAATAAGTTCAGGTGCTCAGCACCCTGTTGAAAACAAGTGCTGTATTTGAGTGCTTTAGTTTATCTGTCTGTAAAATGGGAATATGTACTTATCTGCTTTGTGTGGATTTTGTGAGGTTTAGTGTTTGTAAAATATTTCATATCCTTAAATGAAAGGTGTTATAGAAGTAAGGATTTCAGAGAAGTTTCGAATTTGAAACATTGTCTCTATAGTATAAGGTGTGGAAAGAATATTTATTATACAGATGTGCGGGACACTGAGTAAATGGTATGCCCAGGGCTCCTCAAAATATTTGTTTTGGAGCTGGTATTTCAACTTTCTTTGTCTCCCAAACCAGCATCTAGTCCACTATACCATACTCCTTTCTTTGTAATTCAGTTTGAAATAGTTTTGTCTTATTTTTCAATACAGATTTTGTTTCTCTGCAGTTTGTTGTAGCTGAAGAAAAATGATGGAAGAGAGTGGAATAGAGACAACCCCACCTGGCACTCCCCCGCCAAGCACATCAGGGGCAGTAGCTGCTGGTATCACCATTGCCGCCACCATCACCACACCTGTCTCATTAGGTATAAGAAGCTTCCAAGCATCTGGGTTTTGCTTGTTCGTGTGTTTGAAGCATAGCAATTAGTCCAAGTGAAAGCAATATTATAATGTGTATAATTGCAGTGCACTTCTCCAGACTAAATTGAAGAACTTAATTTCTTCCTTAATCCCAGTTGTGTGCTCCTTAAATGATTTTCTACATCTTTTAAGAATATGGCTTTTTAAATTTACACTTCTATAAGAAATTATGTGGGTGTATGTCTAGGATTTTTATGGACGAGTGGGCGCAGAAAATACAGGCTTTGACTGCTGTGTAGGGAATAACAATAGAGTTGGCTAGTACTGTAGATAATCTGAAGATTTTGCAGGATCATGTAGGGAAATTACCTGCTTGCTTGGCCTGATTTTCTAGTGTTTGCACCATTTTCTGTAGACTATATTTCCCCCTTTTTGGTGAATATGCAGTTACAATTGTGCAGCCTCAGAGTAACATCTGACCCTCCAGTCGATACTTAGAATCTGTTTACTTTCCAGTAGTTGTATTGCCTCTGAATTACTAAAAGGCATAAAATGTAATGAGTTATTTTTGTTACGATTTTGAAGTCGCACCAAAGTTGGAGTGTTAACTGAGTAGTGACTCCAAAGGAAGATTGTCACCTATTGAACTGGCAGCACGTGAGGCCACTTTTTGAAGTCTCCATTCAAATACTGACCCATCCTGCTGCTGTCTAGCTTGACATCTGATGGGGTCACAGTAGAAGATGGGGCATTACTTACTTTTTGGTGACAGTTTACTTGTAACTGGAATCATTACTACATACAACTTATTTTTTGCGGAAAAGCTTTAGGTATCTTATTCAGATATTTTTGTAAAGAATTTTAAAGCTATTATAATTTCTTATTAAAGTGCCTTTTCTTTTTTCCATTTTTCCTCTCCCAGCTTTGTCCAGTTCTCTCACTGCTCCAGACATATCCCCTCTCCCATTTTTCCCTCCTCAATCATTCTCCACACCTCTACCACCCTCAGTATCTTCACTTCCTCCTATGAGGTCGTCAGCGCCTTTGCCATTTGTGCCTTCTGCAACAGTTTCAACTATTGCACCCCCTTTAACTCCTGCCCCACCTCCTATTACCCCTCCAACTGCTTCAGCTTTTAGTGGCACCATGTCCCATTTCTCAACACCTCCTCCTCCAAGCTGTATTCCTGGCCCTAACCTTTCTGTACCTCCCACGGCACCCCCCATTTCAGGATTTTCCATTGCTTCATCCTATGACATTACCAGAGGTCATGCTGGGCGAGCACCACAGACCCCGCTGATGCCATCATTTTCTGCACCTTCAGTCACAGGTAGTATTTTGTTCCGTCTTGTAAGATGGGGGCAAGTTCTCATTAGTGGCCTTATGTGTAACATAAGGGGTAGTAGGGTGTCAGCATTTTTCTATTCACCCTGCGTCCCTGTAGAGAAATGCTGGCTGACTTCTGTATTATGCCAGGTACATCTAACTCATTCTGAGTATAAAGAGGTGGGAGTGCCTCTTTGGGGAGTAGTAGTCATGGTCTAGGACAGAAGTGTCACTTCAGGGAAACCCTAGGAACAGACAAGTTTGGGGGGAAAAAAAAAATAACTAAAACAAAAGGTTACTCTGGCTAACCCATGTAGCCAAACTCCACTGTACATAAGCGGGCTCTGTTCAGAACAGCGTAGAAACTTCAGTTGCTGTACAATGATACTATAGTATAACATTTTGAATCCATAAATTATACTCTAATGCAGTAGTTCCTAAACCTGCTGGTAATATATAGGGAACTGGCTGGTCATGTGGTGCTGGCTTCTGCTTTCTTATTTCCAGCCTCTATATTGCTTTAGCAGATTAATTGTGGTAAGATACATGAATGTTTGTGTGTGGCTTGTTTTTGCTTATCAGGTGTCTTGACAAATCCTGTTACTCAACAAACAACTTTTCCATCCTCTCTGGTGCCTGGAACTGGAAGTGGCCCTGCAATAACTTTCCCAGAGGAGAATGAAGACCCCAGAGTTGCTGGCATACAGAATGAAGCATCTGCTGGAGGCCTCTGGGGATTTATAAAAGTAATTGTTTTATTCTTTTACCATTTGTGGATTAAGTCTTTTAACAGACTAAAATGTACCGTAAGTTCTTCAAGTATGTGCTGGTGTGGATCCCATTGTAGGTGCACATGAGCTTCATGCATATGAGACCAGAAGGCATTAAGGGCAGGAAGGCTGCATCCCTCCCTCAGTTCCTTCTTGCTGCCTGTGACAACAAGATAGAGCCTGGCATTTGTCTGACCCACTAGTTGATAACTCAGGCTAAACTTCGAAAACTTACAAGGTCTTCAGCACTACAACTTATTTTTTATGTTCAACTACCACGAAGTAATCTAACCAATATAGGCTGAACTTTACTAGTTAGACACCCCTGTAGAGAGCTTCTTAACATGACAGATTTGAAACCTGCAGGCTTTAAGCACTGTCTATCCTGCGATGGACTAATTTTGTATTTGTCTTCTGCTTGGGGAATGGCATATTCTGAGCAGATACTTGGTTTGCTTGTCCTCTGTTATAATGCACAGTTGCAAGGCCTGAAATTCCATCTTCTGGAACAGTCCATAAAGTTCTCATCAGATCTTAAGGAAACAAGCTCCAGAATCCCACTGGTGAACAAGTCCGCATCCTACATTGGCTCTGTCAAGCCAGACAGGTGACACCTGAGACAAGTGCCGAGAAGACAGATGGAAAGATCTGGTACAGGCATTCCTGGCACTGAAGCTGCCCTCAACATAAATTTTGAAGCTAGCACCAAAACCTCAGGTGTTGAAGTGAAGTACTGAGAAGGATTGCTCCAAATACAGAGGAAGACTCTCAGGAAGAAACTCACTGTCATCCCACAAGGACTGACTGCTGCAAAGCATTCACAGAGAAGTCCAAGTCCTGTACAGACTCAAGAACTGAGAAAGGGCAGGCTGCTATGCAGCAGATTCTGCTGGTCCTAGTCCTGGCTCCAATAACACATCCCTCGTTGTTAACCCTGGCCTTGGGGGATGAGACTAGGGCAGAACTAGATCCATCACTGGTGCTGAGACACTGGCACTGGTACAGACTCTGGTACTGTGAGCACCTTACATGTTGGTGCTGCCCCAGAAGAGGTTTACTGCTTTTCACTGTCACTGGGCATGTTTTTCCATCATTGAGTAGAGAACTCTCCCCTGTGGTCTGCAATCAATGCTATTGGGAGACCTATGGGCTTCTCTTATCGATCTCAAACACCACCGGCCCATCAAGACTGGCATTAGACTGACCAACATCCAACTAAGTCAGCTGTACTCCTGTGCTATAGTAGTAGTAGTAGTTAGTACCACAGGCATTGAGAAACCAATTTCTATAACCAAAGAAAAGAAAGAGTTCTTTCTTGCTAGCAGTATGTATGGCCAGACCCCGAATGCCTGAATACCAGAAATAACCAGATTTAGGGTCAGAGCAACATCAATACCCTAACTTATTGCTAAAGAATCTCTTATCTTTGTTGCTAGATGAACTGTATCCTTGATATCCGTACTGGCACCAGATGACTTCAGGGTGTTCCAGTCTGAGCAGTCCTCAGATCAGAGAAATCTCACAAGCTGTTTGAAAACCTTTCAGCTTTTGGTCTTGTCATGATCACCCTCCCCATGACTGCTTGACCTCACTAAAGCTCTGTCAGACTCCATCCACAGTAATGCCAATGGCAAAACCAGCTGAGAAGAAGTACCAGGTGCCCCCCACAGGATTTGAGGACCTTTGCGCTCTCCTCAACCTGGGCTCCTTAATTATGTGACTTGTACAAGAGAGGTAGAAACTGAGTTAAAGCTCATCTAAGGACGAAGACCCTAAATTACTCAATTTATCTGAGAGGAAGTCATGCTGTTCAGCTTAGCCTCACACAGCTAGAGTGAACAGCCAGCCCTTTCTGCCAGATTATGATACTTACAAGAAAGGGTGTCGCCCTGTTCACCGTGAAATTCCCTTGTGACAGCAGAGGGTCTTCAGGACATATTTAGAAACGCCAGCACCAATGGTGTCCAAGACTGTGTTGTAGGCAGCAGTGGGTGCTTTAGACATTGCAGATCGGTCTATGTCCACTGTAGTGGCCATGCACAGAGCACTGCGGTTCTAGGCATTGGGCATCCTGAGGAAAGTGCATGCCATGATTGAGGATTTATCCTTTAATGGCTCAGGGCTGTTCAGCATGCAGACAGGCAGTCCTGTGCACTGACTGAAGGACTTGAAAGCTACCCTGCACTCTCTGGGGGGCTTACGCCTCTGCTCCATGTCACAAGATGTACCATTCACAGTGCATGCCATCCTACCATCCCACACAGATGGAATATCATGACAGAATATGGTGTGATAGCCTCCTCTTCCTAAGCAATGCACCCCACTCCTGTGATGTATTAGCAGATTTGACAAAGCTGTTGAGAGCCACGTTAGACCTAGACTAGAGAGTACGATCTTTAGAGTCGCATTACCACTTTCTACTACGTATTATCTGTCATGACATCAAATGGTCCTTGGCTACCCCTTCCCTGACTCTGTAGCAGGGTCTTGTGAGAAAAGTCTCAAAATATAAGTGGCCTCATTTCTTTGTCTAGGAACCATAGAGTAGGTCCCAATAGAGTTTGGGGGAAAAGGCTTCTACTCCCGGTGTTTCCTCATTCTGAAGATAGGAGGTCTTTGTTCTATCCAAAACCTGAGGAGACTCAACAAATACATATTTCTCCTCAGGTTCAGGATGATAACACTTACCTCCATCATTCTATCTTTTCGAGCTTAGGAATAATTCGTAGCATATAGGATGCATCCTTCCACTTTGCCATCCATCCAACCTGCAGGAAGTATCTAAGATTAACAGTGGGGCCCATTCATTATCAATACAGGGTTGTAGCCGTTGGACTCCTATTGCACCGAGAATATTTACAAAATGCTTGGTAGTATGAGTAGTACACTTAAAATGACAGAGAATTCATGTTTGCCCATACCTGAATAACTGACTGATCTGGGCAGTTCTCAACAGGATACTGCAACAGCCTTATGTGGTGTTTCCCCATTGTCTCAAGTAGGTCTGTGTAAACTACTAGAAATCATGCCTCGCACCATTGCAGACTATAGACTTCGTAAGAGCTTTAATAGACTCTAGATCCACTTCTAGTACCAGGCACCAGAGAGGACAAGTTTCAGTCACTTCAGCCAGAGGTTTATGATCTACAGCCTAGTCTGATGATGATCATAGTGCATATGTGTCTGGGGCTACAACATCACATGTTAGTGTGAACATATGACGCCACTTGCCATATTTAATTTACAGACCTTGCAACTGTGGCTGAGGTCCATATACCTCTGGTCCAGACATCACACGCACAAAGGGCTCACATTCCTGCCTCAAGTCCTATGGCAGCTTGCTTCATGGCTAGATCCAATAAATGTGAGAAAAGGGATGCCCTTCTGTCCCCTCTCTGACTACTCTTATCACAGACTCCTTGGAGGCGCCTACCTGGAATATCTGCAAATACAAGACACGTGGTCTTGGGAACTACACATGAACATCCTGGAATTGAAGGCCATCAGATTGGCCAACACAGTGTTCCTGCTTGTTATGTGGAACTCCGTGGTGCAAATCCTGATTGACAACACATCTGCAATGTACTCTAAACAAGCAAAGACGTACACTATCATCCCCTCTTTGCCATGAAGCCATCAGGTTCTGGATATGGTGGTGTTGTCACCATGGTAATCCCAGTGGCTCAACACTTTCAATGGGTCAGCAGCCTAGTAGACTACTTGAGCAGACATATAGTGACCAGAATTGAGTGGCCACTGGAGAAATCCATCCTAGACACAATATTCAGTCAGTGGTGGGGGGACTCCTGTCATAGACTCATTTGTCACAGAGGACAAAACTAAATGTCTGCATTTCTGCTTCAGAAGAGGTGATGGTCTCAAGGACTCCTATACACTTTCCCATAACTTTTTTCTGATTCCCAGGATAATATCCAAGATCAAACAGGACAAGGCCGGGATTATCGTAATAACCCTGTAGTGGTCAGGACTTTTTCGGCTCTTGAATGTCCCATACGCCTGCCACTGTGCCTGGACAGAACTTCAGAACTGAGATCCGATAATTCACTCAAACCTGCAGTTGTTGCACCTGACTGCTTTGTTGTTGGCTGGTTGAGTACTGACGTTGCCCCCAACAAGTTCAAGAAATTTTATATAAAACACAAAACCTTCCACTAGGAAAACTTATCCTTGAAATGAAAAAAGATTCTCTATATGGGCAACTCAGAATAATGTTGACTTAGTGGCGGCCCCAATACTGAAAAGATCCTGGATTATATGCTGCTCCCAAAATACACAAGGATACCCTTAAGGTTCACATTGCTATGGTATTTGCATGTCACACTCTGGCAGTCAGACTGTCTTCTAACACCCTATGACATCAATATTTTTCAAGGGCTTTCTTTGTACTTTGCCTCCAGTCGGAGACCTGATTCCCACTTGGGATCTGTGTCCTCTTCCTACAGCTTTTATGGAGCACTGTCAGAATGCTCAGAACACCCCCTTACCAGCAAGACTGTCTTTCTCTTGGCCATTACCTCAGCATGGAGTGTCAGTGAACTCCAAGGTCTTATGGCCAGACTGCCTTATATATGCTTCCGTAGGGACAGGCTGGTGCTGAAACCACACCCCAAGTTCATCCCTAAAGTGGTCTCAGATTCCACCTAAACAAATCTGTTTACCTGTCTTCTTCCTGAAGCTTCGTTCAATGTTGGGAGAAGAACTGCCTACTCTGGATGTCTCCAGAGCTTTGCTCTGTTACCTCAGGCTGTTGTGTCACCTCTTTGTAGTCCTATTTGGTGCAGCAAAAGGCCAAGCTAGAATGCAGCAGAGAATTTCTAAGTGGATCACACTGAGTATTTCCAGATGCTATCAAATGGCTGGGGATCCTCTCCCTCCGAATGCCAAGGCATGCACCATCAAGGCACAAATAGCATCTTCTGCCTGCTTCAGGAACATGCCTCTCGGAGATTTACACGGTGGCTATATGGAGTAACTCACTAATTTGTGTTAAACTGCCATCAGGTTATTTCCTGGTGAGCTAGGATGACCTGACTACCACAAATAGTGGGGAAGAAGCTGAAGACTCTAGCATTACTTCACAGAGGTGTACTGGTATTTGTTACAGAATTTGGACTAAAAGTAAATCAATGAGTTTCTGCTCTGTGTTTCAAGAGCAATTAAACTCCCCCCCCCCCCTTTGGGAAGTCTTTAAAGGAAGCAGGTCCAGCCCATGCCTGCTGTTCCTGATTTGATACTTTTCCTTTCCGAAGGTCTGTCATGTTCCAGAATCTCTTGGGCTCCATTTTAACCTTCCTGGGTTACTTTTCAACCTCCTGACTCCCAGCTTTCACTAGGCAATCCTTCTGGAAGCAACAGAACACCCTTCCTGGAATTGACTATTCTCTACTGGAGTGAGCTGGGCTCCCTTCTGCTCTTAGCAGTTTCTGTGAAGATTAGTGATTGATTAGCATAGGCTCAACCACAACTCTAGTTCTGACTTCCTGGGGTAGTCCACTACATACAGCTGCTTCTCCAGAGACTTGGATTTCTTGTTTTTGTACCCAGTAACAGTTGACTGTGTCACACAAACATTATGCACTTGACATGGTAGCAAAGCCAGATGTCAAATTTTGGGAGAGCAGCACTTCGCTGTCTGAGTGATTCAGCCAAAACTCCTTTGTCCTACCATCCAGGGAGGATACTGCTTGCCAGTAACCTGCAGCAGGATCTACACTGACACATACCTGAAGAGTCAGTTACCCTATAGTCACTGGTTCTTTGACCTGTTGTAATCAGTGTGGATCTTGCCCTCTGTCCCTCTTTCTGGAGTCCTCAGCAATACAAACTTTGAATTACAAGGAACTGACGGAAGGTCATGGCGACCCTACCCTTTATGCACTCCTTTGGGAGCACAAGGTAATGTGGGGAACGTGTGCATTCCCGACTGACATAACTATTAAAAAAAACTTTCCTCTCTCATGCACACCTGCAATGGAAATGACACGGACTATAACAGCTCAAAGAGCCACGGTTACTGGAGAGTAAGTAACTATTTTATTTGCTGTATCTAATCAGACAGTTATCTCGCCAAGCCTTATACCTGTCTCTAGCAATGACCAGTGTGACAGATCATAAAAAAGTGGAAGATGTCTTTCCTCAGCCACCTCCCTGATCCCCAAATTAATGCACCTGGTTACTTCTGCAGTGCTACACAGGGTGGTGGAGAGACAGATTCTATCTTGTGACCTAATGAATGAGAATTGACCGTTTGTTGCTAACGTGTAGCAGCCATTGCTATTGTTTATAAATTATGTGGATTTACTTATGTGCTCCATCTGCAACAAAGAAATGAAAAAATCAGTATTTTGTGGAAAGTGATTAAAAGTATTCCACGTTTCCTCAAAATATTGTAAATATACTGAGCAACATAAACAACAAGTGCTTCATGCTAAGAGAAAATGTGCTGGGCTATAAGATGCCTTTCACTATAGCAAAAATGTAGGTATATAAATGTGAAGAATGGCTTTTAAGTCTGGTTTTATACTTTATTGTGTATTTTTGCGCTTGTGAAATGCTTTTGTCGAACAGTGTTACTGAGCTGACTCTTCATTGGTGCCTTCGCTAAACTAAATAAGTCTGATAAACTGCTCTGGAGTGACACTGGCATTCACTCTGATTTGGAGCAGTATTTGCATTCATATTGAATAAGAATCGAATACAATTTGAATGCAGTAGAAAGCAGTTCCACCTATGATTATTTGGCAGAGGAACACTGGGCACGTTGCCAGTATTGTCTGGAATCTGTATGGTGAACTATACAAAAATAGATCACATTGGCTTTTCAAGAAGGTAAAAAAAAAAACCCTCCCTCTTAATGTTTGTTTAAAATTGTTTCAGTCCAGTTACATGGTGTGAAAGCATCTACAGTCAATACCAGGGACCTTTGCATAAATACAACCCTACGACTTCTGGTCTCAGGGTAGTGGTACTAGACAAGCTACAGTAGGTAATGCTCTTGGTCACCGAGAGAGAGGGGTTGTTTAATGTACATCTCAGTAAAGCCTTTCAGTAATGAATTTATGGAGTAGCATTAGTGGCAAGGTCAGAAAAGTGTACCCTAGTTGAAAAAAGTCATACTATGGTAGGTTTCAGAGTAGCAGCTGTGTTAGTCTGTATTTGCAAAAAGAAAAGGTGTACTTGTGGCACCTTAGAGACTAACAAATTTATTTACTATGGTAGTGAGAGCCCAAAATTCTTGTGGTGCAAGAGGAAAATTCATTGATGTGTTTACACACATGTATACATATGCGTTCTCGCTCTCTTTCTTTCTGTTGTATGTGCCTCTTAGGCAAGAAAAAAGGTAAAACTCAGTCTCTCTTCAGTGGATAAAAATCATGATTTAAAATAACTTAAATCATATATTTACATGTATGATTCTTTTTACTTTTTATTTTATAGTCTTAAATTGTTATAGTACACCTCTACCCTGATATAACGCGGTCCTTGGGAGCCAAAAAATCTTACCACGCTATAGGTGAAACCGCATTATATCGAACTTGCTTTGGCCTCAAGCATTTCCATTATTAATAGCCGCTTCCAGCCCCTGACTGATCCCTCAGAACCCCCGACTATCCAACCCCCCACCCCCCACTCCCTGTCCCCTGACTGCCCCGACTCCTATCCACACCCCCGTCCCCTGACCGCCCCGCCCCCAGAACCTCCAACCCCTGGGCCCCAGCCGCCTTAACACGCTGCTCAGAGCAGTGTGTTGGAGCCTGACACGCTGATCCACCAGAGTGCACAGTTCTGCCCCCCAGAGCACTGCTTTACTGCGTTATATCCAAATTTGTGTTATATTGGGTTGCGTTATATTGGGGTAGAGGTGTAGTACTTGTTTCTTAGTTTAATTGTTAAATCTCCTTCCCGCCCCCCCAACTGAGATCTGAAATTCAGTAGGAAAAATTTCACAATTACATTGCTCATCTGTGCTGCAACAAATTCAGAGCTTCATTAATATCCTTAATGCACAACACCACAAACTCCAATACAAAATTGATAAGCAAAAGAGCTTGAGCTGTTTTTGCAACCAACATTACTTTTCAATATATTGAACTTTTACGTTTCAAGAAAGCTTGAAATACTTTGATCACATTGTCCTCTTTCATCGGGATTTGCAGTTTGAAGTCAGTGGGACCTGTGTGCCTAAATCGCAAAGGTGCTTTAGAAAATGCCAACATTAAGACCCTAAATTCAGGCCTAGAAATCTAAGTTAAGGCTTCTATTTCTGAACTTTGGCCTGTGTGTGGTTGGTTGGTTGGTTGTTTTTAAGTTCACAATAACTTCAATTGAAAGTTTAAATAACGTTTAATTGTTAAAACTGAGGTAACTTTCATTTTGAAGCGACGATTTCATACCACTAAGATTTTTAATAAAAATGTTAGCCTTTAATTCTGGACGCAATTATGTACATGCTTCGCAAGCACAGGGGTGGTCCCACTGAATTCAATAACCTTTTCGGGATCAGGACCTTAATTTTCAATGTTTAGTTTTTTGCATATAGCATTTGTGTAAAATTCAACTAAGATACACCACCAATAATGGCATTTCAAAAAAGCATTAGTTCTGTGTAAATTTTAATCTAAAATTGCAACGGCACAAATTTTTACATCAGTTTTACAAAGCCTCAAACTGATTTTAAATCACTTCTGTCTGGTTTTTGCCCTGAGATGCATAATGTTAAAAAGGGTGGATTCATCTTCCCTAGATGCCTACTGAGTGTCTTGACTTCTATTTGAATGGAAAATCTGAAGCAACTTCTTGTCCCAGGTTTGTTTTAAGTGTAATATTTCAAGGCTTAAGAAAAGGCCTGAAGGTTTGAGAATAAACTTGATCTACAGTATTTACTTATTTATTTGTTTGTTTTGTAGGGTGTAGCTGGAAATCCTATGGTAAAGTCGGTGCTTGATAAAACAAAACACTCAGTAGAGTCCATGATCACCACGCTGGATCCTGGCATGGCTCCATATATCAGTAAGTACTTGAGGCAAACTTCCATAGAGTAGTAAGTGTGAATCATACAAAACTCGTAAACATAAAGAGATCTTATAGTCTTCAGATGAATTTTTAGGTACTGTACAGGTTTATAATAAAACTGATCATTTAAAAGCAGTACTGGAGTGTGGTGTACACCAAGTTTTGTACATAAGACAGGTTTTTTGTTTTAATGTTGGGCCATGATTCAAGTTACAACACCGACTTTTAGTGGTGTGGTTGCATTTGGAATGCTGCTATCTTTCTATGCCCCACTTTGCAATCAATTTGTAACTTCCCCAGTTAAACTTGGGGTTGAAATGTCTCTGATTCGGTTCAGCAAGTGTGCCATAATTTCCAAAAATAGGCACTTTTTGGAAAGTTATATTAAAAACCCATTCTGCCATCTTAATTGGATGTTTTGTCAGGATGGTCTTGGGGTAAAGCACTGGACTGAGACTCAGGGGGCCTGGGTTCTAGTCTCAGCTTTGCCACAGACTTTGTGTGATCTTGAGCAAGTCACACAGCTACATCTACGCTATGAGCCCTGCTTGTGTACACATACTCATGCTAGCTCTTGTCAAGATAGTGTGAGTATAAATAGCAGTGTCGCTGTGGGAGCATAGGTGGTGGCAGTGGACACACGGCTGAGCTATGCCGAGTACATATCCACTGGTTTCAGGTGGGTTTGCACTCAACCGCGTGTCTACCTGCTACTACCTGTGTTACCACATCTGCACTGCTATTTATGCTTGGGATCGCTCCATAAGAGCTGGGGTGCGCATGTTTACACAAGCCGGGGAATCACACCCCTAACTCATAGTGTGGATGTAGCCTTAATCTCTCTGTGCTTTAATTTTCTGCTTGTATGTTCTGTCCCTTTGTCCCTCTCGTTAGACTGTAAGCTCTTCAGTGTAGGGACTGTCTCTTTGTATTACACTGGTGCCTAGAAGTCCTACCTGAGATTGGTGCCCCATTGTGCTAGGTGTGGCATAAACACACAGTAAGAGACAGGCCCTTCACTGAAGAGCTCAGTCTAAATAGACAGGACAGACAAGAATGGGATGGGAAACAGGTGTGTAAAGTGCCTTGATGCAGCTGGTTAGTGGTAGATCTGGGAATAGAACACAAATATACATTGTAGTCCAAGGGATAGGCCAGTGCCTTATCCATTGGATCACACTGATTATTCCAATGTTGGTTGGACTTCTAATATATAGGTTGCTATGTCTGCACAATATGTTAACTTCAGAAAGATCATTCATGGTGTCTCTAAAAATTTGCAGGTGCAAACTTTGGAAGGTGAGCAGTTATCTGGGCACCTATAGCTACTTCTTCAGTTCTCTGTTTGCTGTAGTCGTCTGCATAGATACATATGAAAATACAAAAACTGAGGGAAGGGAGAGGGAAGAGCTTGGAATCTTATTTAATAATTCGTAACTGAAAGTCCGTGCCCACCCATGGGTATGGCATTTGGGTCAAGTAATTCACCATCCCTGTAGTCTCCTTCATACAACTAATGAAATTGTTGTATGCAAATTAGCTGTAGAGTAAGAGTGGTGGTTTTGTTGAGTTACTTCTGTTGTCACAATGCTGTAAGACTTTGCATGTCATAGAATCATAGAATATCAGAGTTGGAAGGGACCTCAGAAGATCATCTAGTCCAACCCCCTGCTCAAAGCAGGGCCAATCCCCAATTTTTGCTCCAATCCCTAAATGGCCCCCCCAAGGATGGATACATGCCTTTATTTTAGCTGTTCAGTGCATGGATGTAATGTGTAAAGTCACAATGGCTGAGAACTTAAATTTGATGGCAGTAAACTCTGAAGCCCAGTGATGATTGAACCTGGTGATGTTCTGAACCAAAAGAGCTCTCAGCCTTGCTTGTAGCTGTTTCCATTGCTTCACACTGGTTAAACAGGCATTCTGGGCTTCAGAGTGACACACAGTGAGCATCCTGGAATCTTAGAATAGAGTGTACAGCAACTTTAAAATACTTTAATTACAGAGTTATTCTTGGCTAAAAGGAAAAAAAAAGTAATGTTGTAGTTTAGTGCTAAAACTTGTTGCATGCCTCAAGTGTGTTGAAGTTTGTTTTTGTCCCTTCAGTAATCCAATGAGTATGCTAATGGCTAAGGAATACTCACCCGGCTAGTGACTTATTTCTACTATAAAATGGTGCCTTTGTGGCAGACATTCCAAACCCATGAAGAAAACGCAGAAATTACACTTGTTTTTGGCTTAATTGGCTTGTGAGTTGCTTGTTGGCTAGTGTTTGGCTTGTTGCTTCTTTTTTTTTTCGATCAGCTCCTGGCAAGGGCGGGAAAGCAGAGACAAGAGGGGGAGGGAGTCAGGAGTGCAGAGTGGGCCCACCACAGTCCCAGACTGCATGCCAGGGGGATGTAGTCACATAGAGTGTTGGGTTTCTTAGGGATTGGCTTGTTTTGGCCTTGTTTTGAAATGGGATTAGCTTGATTTTTGGCTTATTGTGAAAGTCGGGGTGCTTATTTACCGCATGAAAGTTGGCAACTGTGCTTTGCGGTAAAGACCATTGGATTTCGTTTTTAACTAAGTTTGAAGGAATTTCGCTAACCACACCCTTCTAGTATGAAAAAAAAATACATAGATAAAAATAAAGATAAAGTTCTCTTGTGTGCCACTTATACTTTTAATAAATGTTTAAGATTTTTATTTAAGGTTATCTAAATTGCTTATACGAATCTTCCATCCAGTATGCCTCCATTTAAATGTGTTGAGTTTTCATGCACCAATGTCATTGTACAGCCTTTTTCAACTTTCTGTAGTAAAACCTACCTAATGGGGTACTTAAATATCATCCAGCATAGTTCTGATACCAGAAAGTGAGAATCGAAAGTCACTAAAAGGCCACAAAACACAACTTAAGGGTTTGTAGAAGCATGAAGAGGAAATGCTAATACTTGAATGTTTCTCCTCTCCTCCAAAAATACAGCATTTGCATTGCTTCTTGAGAATCGCTGGCAGCAGAATTCAGAGAGAGACTTCATGGTACTCAGCACTTTGGAGGTGTCTGGAATATATAATATGTTCCTTATAATGGATTTGAGAACTATTTCACCCCAATTCACCCTGAAAACGTCAGGAACCTAGGTGGAGTGGATGCAAACCTATAGATTCTTTGTCTTTTTGGCTCAAATACGTAAAGATAATAAATATTCAATAGCATTGAGAGCCTCACATTTAAGTGACAAAGGCTTATCTGCTCATTAAGTAGGAGTTATTGTGTGTGTGGTATGAAATCACTTATAAGGCCAACCAGCCGTGCAGAGAGTATTTGGGGGGCAGGGAGCCCCAAAGCTCTAGTAAATGTTGATTACACACAATTCAGGAAATCTAGAGTTAAAGGTTCCCACTGCTCTTTCACAGGATCTGATCATATCGCTCTAGGCATTTATTATCTAATGCAGCAATAAATTTGGAAACTTAAGATTCAGTTAACCAAATGAACTTGCCCACATTGCCTATATCATGTACTAAGTTGTATCAAATTCTCTAAAAAACCGCAAATTATGTCAAAGGGGAAGGTTGTTCTTGGAACTTTAACTGTTATGTATGCTGCCATTTTTTGTATTTGAGGAACCCTGTATGTCGCAGGATCAGGACATAAATTCGTAACCTTCCTGTTGTCATGAAAATAGCAAAAGGCTAATCCCTGTTATCAGGGTGATTTCCCCCATTTTTGCAGAACTTCAAATCCCTGCTCCAAATCTGGGGGTGCTAGAGTTGCTCAGTGGAAAGGTTGTAAGAATTTTTTTTAACATGGGCAAAACCAATATATTTTTCCCTTATGTCATTCTTGGAAAGAGCTGAACTGTTTTAACTGACATGTTCTAAAAAGAATTTAGCCTAAGGCAGGCACTTGGCATGGAATATTTCAGTTGGAAGTTTGGCCAAATTGTGATCTGTTCAAAATGGGGTCTTATAATGGAAGACTTTGAGCAAGCTTTACTATTGGTGGCGCTGCCAGCTCTGCTTATGATGTGAAGCATGTGTTACTAGTTTTGCAATCACGTAATGAAAGCCTCTGTTCTAATTTAGAGGAGGAGAGCTAAACTTGACATGCCAACCTTAACTCTGAATTTCCTGACTTGTGGTTAAAACCTCAAATTTAACATAGCTTTTTGCACATAATACCTTTATTTCTATATTGTAGCATTATATAGCATATAAGATGAGTGAACATGTGCTCTCTCACACTCATTACAGAAAAATAATGATCATAAACCCAGGGCCGAGTCCTCCTCTTAATAAAGCTAATGGCAAAACTGCTGTTGAATTCAGTGAGTATAATGTTGGGAATGAATCGCTTTCCTTTCCAAATAGTTACATTTGTGAGTGTGTCCTTGAATCCCGATAGCTTTGGTTTGACAAGCTGCACTATCTAGCTCATGCAGTGCTTGCTACAATAAAGAGTATACCGTATATAGAATAGTTTATTGGACTAGAACGCATTAGCACCAACCTCCTGGAAGATTTTTATGCTGTCAGGGCATTCCACTAGGGTTTACTCCTGCACAAGTCCTAGCTGAATCTTCAAATACCTATTAAACTATAGTGCCTGATTCTTTATTCATATCAAGATGTTCTCAGAAGTTTTCTGTCCTACTGTACCTTACAGTTTAATACAATTGTTAATGTTCAGTGATGTATACATAAAATTCCATTGAGCAATAGTTACTTCTTGAATTTTTTGCTTTAAACATAAAAGGTTTGGGTAGAATGTCCTGTTGTCACCATTCCGGCAAACCTTCAGTGACTTCTAATAAAGATCAGAGGGGTAGCCGTGTTAGTCTGAATCTGTAAAAGCAGCAGAGAGTCTGTGGCACCTTATAGACTAACAGATGTACTGGAGCATAAGCTTTCATGGGTGAATAAAGAAGAAGTGGGTATTCACCCACGAAAGCTTATGCTCCAATACGTCTGTTAGTCTATAAGGTGCCATAGGACTCTTTGCTGCTTCTAATAAAGAGAAACTGTTCCCTGTAATTGAGGGTTGACAAATCAATATAGGCCAAGGTGAAAACTATTCGTTTTCCAATATTTTTAAGCCTCATGTTGATTGTGGTAAATGCTGTTGTTGATGACATATTGGGGTAAGTACTGCAGACTTCATCAGCACGTTTTCTCGGTGCACTATTTGATGTCTGTAGCATCTGCTTTTTTGGGGGGGGATTTCAAAAAGCATTACATTGTGTTGGCCTTTTTTTAAGAGGTTGCTTTAATTTTCTGTTTGTTCCTGCTCTCAGTGGATTCTCAGAAATGGCAGCTTAACAGACTAACAACTTTCCAATCTTCTGTGTTTGTACAAAGTACTCATATTTGATACTTTGCAAGGGAAAATTAACATCCAACCAAACTACTTGAAGTCCAGCATTGTTTGCTTGAAAATACCAACATGTTATATTGACGGGGTTTTTAAGCTGTTCTTAAGAAGTGAAGCATGTTGCAGCAAGGACTTTTGGAAGGTGCTGTGATGGATTAAAGCTTATCCAAGATTGGCTAGTGTAAATAAGAGGAATGTAATATCTAAAATATTCTTAGAAGCAGTTAAAAAACAATTGTGTGGTGGTGGGTGGAGGAGGTGAAAATGTGTCATTTTTAGGCTTCTTTCAAAAATACGAATTGTTTCCTATAAAGTTTTTTTTTTTTTTAAATTCTTTCCTTAAAATTTATTTTCTTGATTAAAAATACAACCCACATTTCATAGATGTTAGCTGTCGAAGGAAAACCAACTACAAAGATGCGGAACCATTAGAGCTGCAAACAAGCGGACCCAGTTAAACAATCTATGTTGAAGCTCATGGTTCAAGAATATACTTGGAAAAAACTTACTTTCTTTTGGGCTCTTACAGTCTTATAAGTGTTAACAAGTATGAGGTGTCAGTTCATTTGCTTGTGGGCAAGTTTCCACATCACCAAAACGTATCAGAATTTATACCTATGTCAGGATTTAAAATAAATAAATAAATAAAATGTGTTAGGCCTCTAAATCCATATTCTGGCTTCTATAAGTTGTCTGATCTTTAAAAAGGGCTGGGCACCCCATCAGCTCCCATTGACTTCCCTGAATGCAAAATTTACTTAAAAGCTTAATCTTAACTCTTCACCTAAAAGATTTCCTAAGTAGAGGTTACTTCATAAGAGATGGCTGGTGGGAACAATTTCCTTCTAACCAACGCTCCCGTTTCCAGTACCCATTACAAGAAACTCAGCTTGACTTGTACTGATGGATAGTGTGTTGTACATGAGGATGATAGGGAAAGAGACTACTGATTTCTATTGGGGCCTACTCTGAGATGTGAGTGTATTTTGAACTAGCTTCTATTAAAATATTTTTGTCTTCGTAGAATCGGGGGGAGAACTGGACATAGTGGTTACCTCCAATAAAGAAGTAAAAGTTGCTGCCATTCGAGATGCTTTCCAAGAAGTCTTTGGAATGGCCACAGTTACAGGAGAAGCTGGACTGTCTAACATTGCACCACAACCTGTGGGCTATGCAGCTGGATTAAAAGTAAGGGGTTAAGGGGAGTATAGAAAGTTTTGTGCAGAGAATATTACAAATATCAGTGACCATGAGCGGAGCAGTTTACCTAGAACAGTCCCATCCTCTGAGAAATACCTTTGTCTCCCCAGAAAATTTAAATGGGGAAGCTGTCTTGTTCATTACTGTCTTTGTGTATAGGTGTCATCTATGCTACGTCAGTCATTAGAATGTGCTCTCAGGCATGTGTGTCCTGTTGCAAAGACAGCTAAAGAGCATAAATATATTGTCAATTTTCTGCATGGTCACTGACTGCAAATGACAGGTTTCAGAGGAACAGCCGTGTTAGTCTGTATTCGCAAAAAGAAAAGGAGTACTTGTGGCACCTTAGAGACTAACCAATTTATTTGAGCATGAGCTTTCGTGAGCTACAGCTCACTTCATCAGATGTTTACCGTGGAAACTGCAGCAGACTTTATATACACACAGAAATCATGAAACAATACCTCCTCCCACCCCACTGTCCTGCTGGTAATAGCTTATCTAAAGCTATTACCAGCAGGACAGTGGGGTGGGAGGAGGTATTGTTTCATGATTTCTGACTGCAAATGTACATAGCATGTTGTGTCAGATCATAAGAGTTTCACAGTGTATCAATTCTTGGTCCTCTGTCTACTTGATAGTACTATTTAAAATAAATTATACTAGTTTTAAAGGAGAGATTCTCCTATGATGTTACTAACTTGATAAAGTTTTAACACAATTAGGTGATTAAATAGCCAGAACATAATGCTAGAGAATGTATGTGAGAGTAATAGAAACATTTACAATCTTTAACCATGGTGAAACTCAGCACCATTACAAGTAAAGGTGTCTTAAATTTCTTTCAGTATAAAACTAGTTGTTTTTCACATGAAGTCAGTAATTTGATTTGTAATGAACTAAAGCATATTTGAAACTGCCAAAGTTTTATCACAGTTCGTGTAACTTTTGGGATTCTAAAGGAAGCATTTTTTACTTCAAAATGTTGTTTATTATGCAACACCAAAGGCTTTTTGAACAATATCTGTGGTGTATGTTAATGATAAAAGTTACATTCATCCATCAGTTTTATGCTGTGTTGTGACCTAAAGAGAATATTTTCTAACCACTCATTACGTTGTCATTTAGGGAGCTCAGGAAAGGATAGACAGCTTGCGTCGGACTGGAGTGATACATGAGAAACAGCCTGCTGTATCTGTAGAAAATTTCATCGCAGAATTGCTTCCTGACAAGTGAGAGGCTTAAATGTATTCTCTGGGAGAAAAATCATTCTGTATTGGGTCCAGGTGCCCCATAAAGAGTTGTTAGCAGTATTCTACTTGAGAGATGAAAGGAGAGAATCTGTCATTGTATGGTATTGTCTTGGCAGGCTTTGCTTTGATGAAATTGTTCAGTTTCCTGCTCAAAAAATCTTGAGAGCTTAATAGCTAAATTCTGTCAGGTTTATGAGACTTAAAGTTGAAAAACATGCCACAGTTGCACTTAAATCTACAGAAGTGAGAAACTTATAGTAAAGTAAAAGCTGGAATTGGTTACTAGTTCTGTTCTGAAATGACAACTGATTTGGAGAGTATACTAGGTAGGTACTAAGCATCAGAGGGGTAGCCATGTTAGTCTGGATCTGTAAAAGCAGCAAAGAGCCCTGTGGCACCTTATAAACTTACAGACGTATTGGAGCATAAGCTTTTATGGGTGAATACCCACTTCGGCATGCATCCGATGAAGTGGGTATTCACCCACGAAAGCTTATGCTCCAATACGTCTGTTAGTCTGTAAGGTGTCACTTTGCCGTTTAGGTAGGTACTGACACTCTCTAGTAATGTTATGCTTAGGTAGTACCTTTTATCTAATAACGTATGATATTCTCAAGTCTGGTCAGCTTTCCTTTACCATTCACACACAATGTACTTCCCAGCACTGCTCTCAGCAGTTGTGACAGTCTCTTGTTTTGGAATTCACATTAACTTGTTTTCTAAACAAACTGTTTTCCTAAGAAAAGATGGAACTGACAAATAATTTTTGAGGTAATTAGTTTCATAATACAATTTGAGAAGTATTAGGGCCCATTTCTTGTTTGTCTTATATGATTTCTTTGGCAAGGATGTGAAGGGATTTTTTTTTTTTTTTGGTAATGTGCTGAGCTTTGATTTGTGTGTTTGTTTTTTTTTTTTTTAACCTACTCTGCTCCATTCAATTACACTTTTCAAAACTACCTTTAATAGCTTAGGTAGAAGATGGTGCTTGGATTTTAACCCTGCCAGAGTTGCATCGTTGCCAGAATGTCATTCTTCAATTGGTTGATGTTCTTTACTGTTTAAAGCTTTGGGTAACTTGTGTGCCATTGCAGGTGGTTTGACATTGGATGTCTGATTGTTGAAGATCCAGTCCATGGGATTCATCTAGAAACTTTTACCCAAGCGACACCAGTGCCTCTGGAATACATTCAACAGGTGAGGTGTTTTGTATCTTTTATCGGGGGTAGACTTATGGCCTGAGCATTAGGAGTTAGAACTCATGAGTTCTAATCTCATCACCAACACCGACTCTCTGGGAAGTTACCTCTCCATTTATAAAATGAGGCTAAGGTCTACCTGAAAGCTGTTGTGAAAGTTAGTCAATACGTTTAACAGCTTTTTGCAGAAAAACACTGTACAAGTCTCATTACTTTTTTAAATTAAAAAATCCAAAACAACCTGTAGACACACATTTCAGTTTGCAAACATGATTTTTTTTATAGGTAGTCATTTAAATCCAAGATGACAGTTGGCAAAAGCCATGTCATAAAGGTCTAGATTGTGCCCAAGAAAGAAATTTAAATTTTAAAATGCTTTCAATAAAGAATAATGGGAATGCTTGAAAATAATGAATTATTAAAAGATGCTGTGCAAGTTACTGCTGAGTCAATATATTTTTCCATCATTGAGACAGATGGCAGTTTCTGAACCCTAATGCTTGCATTTGTATTGTGACTTAATGACACAACAAACTATTGCCCAATCCCACAATACGTTAGAGGGCCAAAATGCTGAGCCAGCATGGAGTCCTATTGCCTTCAGTGAACCTATATGCAAGTGCAAGGGTCTTCCCTTGCATGGTGTTTTGCTGGGTTAAGACCTTCTGTTTAGCATATTTAATTTTGGTTTTAGGTTATTTTGCATATAACTTAAAATAATAAAACTGATCCTTGTCTTGTCACTTTAAGTAAAGTGTAGCCTTGGTCTAGGGGACTTGGGATTCACCACTCCTGGATTCAGTTCCCAGCATTGCCACTGATTCGGTATCACCTTTTCTAAGGACCTTAACCACCCTATTCCTTGGTTTGCCCTTCTTTACTTGCCATCTCCACAGAAGTATTGAGAGTTTCAATTAATAGTAAAACTGTTCCAGAGGTTTGGCTGAGATGAGCTGCGTGAGTGCAAATTTTGTTTGTATACATAAATGTTAGCATTTTAACAATGTGACTTAGACTCTATTTAGATCTTCATTTATAAAATATGTAGCTATCACATCAGACTTGAGGCAAACTTTAATGACTTTTTAAAAAATTTAGTTCACAAATGGTATTTAAACTGCCAACAGTTAGCAGCAAACAGACAATCCCAAGATTCAATAGCAACAACCACTATGGAGGAAATACCTCACCGACTTTGTCTCTCCAGTATCCTGGGGTCTACCTTGCTACAACTACAATTCATACAATGTTCCTTAATCTCATCCACTTTAAAGGACACAAATCAAATATAACCCAACATCATCTAGCTTTTGCAAAACATAACGAATAAGTATTTTTTCCTATTGTTTCCCAACATTTTTTTGTAGGCACTTTCCCATGAAAAATTGCTAAACAAAACTGTTTTTGTTCTGAATATAAACTTCAGTTTCAGGTTTTGAAAACCTAAAACACCCAGATGTGGGTGTTTATCTGTTTTGCTACTGAATCCAATGGAAGACTGCCATGATCTTTTTTTCATTTTAATTTTTCAGAACTTTGTCCAACTTTGGGGAATGTGCAGATTGCCAAAAGGAAAAATGTAACTTTGTCAGTCTCATGAGCCTTTTTGCAACTGCATCACGTTGTTGACTCGTATTCAATTTGTGATCCACTATAACCCTGAGATCATTTTTCAGCAGTACTATCACCTAATCAGTTATTCTCCATTTTGTAGTGTGCATTTGATTTTTTCCTTCCTAAGTGTAGTACTTGGCATTTGTCTTTACTGAATTGCATAGTGTTGATTTCAGTCCAATTCTTTAATTGTCGAGGTTGTTTTGAATTCTAATCCTGTCCTTCAAAGTCCTTGAAAACCCTTCCAGGTAGGCGTCATCCACAAATGTTATAAGCTGTCGTGTTTTGGTGTGCAACCCGGACTAGTGACAAGTTGTCACCATCCACCCTTTAACTCTGGATGCCTTGAGTGCTCTTGTACTGTGGCTCCCCCCCAGACACCAGCAGACAAATACGCAGTTCCCGAAGTGTCTATGTCCTGTGCAACCCTGGTTCAGTACTCTGACACCAGCAGCCTGCCTACAACACAACAGCACCCCATTGATTTCCACAGGCCTCGGTTACTATGTACAGGGTGACCTGAACACACTCCTAGTTCCATATTTCCTCCAAACCATTGGCCGTGAAGTGTCCAGCCCTCTTCTGGAACACTCAAAGAATTGATAAAGTTTTTTGCTCGTTTAAAAAGACAAAAGCACAGCTTATTATTTTAACTGGAGTTAACAATCTTTTCAATTCAAACACAGCACTGAGTTGGATTATAGTGAAAAAAGATACTTTTATTAACAAAAGGACTTAGGTTAAAAGGTACCAAGTAGAAGTGATTGAAGGTGGAACAGGTTGCATACAAAAGTAAAAATACAATTTGTGGTGGCTAAGACTTAACTCAACAAGCCACAACCTTTGTTCAAGGTAGATTTCTTACCAATCTTTTTCTTTCCATCCATGGCTGACTTTCTGTCAAAGATCTTTGCCTAAGCAGGTTTTTTTTACTTACGTTCAAGCCCCAGAGACTTCAGCCCCCTTGGTTGAATTACCTGTCTTTCTCAGCCTGCAAGATCTCTGGCCCCTTGTGTCTGTCCAGTGATGGACGCCAAGATGGCTTCTTCTCTCTTCTTATATCTTCACAGACTCACTGTTTTGTCCCCAGACTCAGGATGGACCTCTGGCTATTCTTCCCTTTCTGTGGGCTTTCTATCCCCTTGCTGATTCATATGTAAAAGGACTTCTTTTGTTTTGATTCAACAGTGCTACCTTCCCTCCTGTCTGGGGGAAAAACTTATTTCTCTCTGTGTTTTGGTCACAGACTTTAAAGCATAATATCATTGAGTATCCAGATTTCTTCATATAGTGTTAATACGTACATTTCATAATGATATTAATCAACAGTGTGTTCCTAACTTTCATAAAAGACCTTACTCAATAAACATTTATAAAAAAATAATTATATACAATCAGTTGATTCCATTACTTCTTGGTTGAAGTTCAGATCCCCTCCAGAGACTATCTCTCCCACTCACTGGGTTGATGTCTTTGTTTACCTTTCTATATAACTGTGCCTTCGTTGTCTGCCTGACCAGCAAACACACATTTCTTTGTTTAGGGCAGACTGGCCTTATGCATTGCTTTCCAGTGATCTATTACGTGCCATCTTTTGGGTATGTATCATGATGGAGTGTCAGGTGTAGTGAGCATGTCAGACCTGATATGAGTTGCTGACTCAGAGTAGTGAACCGCCTCTGTGTTACAGCATACACCCACTCCATTGCCTAAGTCATTAATGAAAATGTTGAATAGTACCAGGCCCAGGAGTGATCCCTGTGGGAGCCAACTAGATAAGCCCTCCCAGTTTGACAGCAAACTATAGATAACTACTCTTTGAGTACAATCTTTCAACCAGTTGTGCACCCACCTTATAGTAATTTCATCTAGACCACATTTTGCTTATGAGAATGTCAGACTGTATAAAAATTTTACTAAAACAAAAATATATCCCATCTACTGCTTCCATCCTAGTCAGTAGCCAGAAACGCTGTAAAAGAAGGAAATTAGATTTGTTTGGTATGATTTGTTCTTGACAAATCCAAGCTGGCTATTCCTTATAACCCTGTTATCCATTAGGTGCTTACAAATTTATTGTTTAATCATTTGTACCAGTAATTTGCCAGGTATCGAAATTAGGCTGACTGTTATGTAATTTCATGGGTTCTCTTTGTTCTTGTTTTTAAAGATAAGTACTACCTTTACCCTTCTCCAGTTATCTTGGACCTTACCCATCCTCCCTGAGTTCTCAAAGATAACTGCTAATGGTTTTAAGATTGCTGAAACTAGTTCCTTAAGTACCCTAGGATGAATTTCCTTAGGCCCTACTGACTTGAATACATCTAATTTATTTAAATATTTTTAACCTATTTTTTCCCTGTTTTGGCTTGCATTCCTTCTCCCTTGTTGTTAATACTAATAGCGTTAGCATCAGGTCACCCATCAACCATTTTGCTGAAGACTGAAGCAAAATAGACATGAAATACCTCAGGCTTCTTGATCATCCATTATTAGCTCTCTTCTCCCCTCCTACCCCGCCCCCACCCCCAGGACTTTACCCTCAGCCGAGTGAATGGACAAGAATACAACCTGCGCCCTTGACTCCTTCACCCTCACTCCCAGAGCTCTGTACTCAATTGCTGAGCTGCTCGGGGTCATATCTGGAGTGTCATTCATGACCATATGGATGAGCAGCATGAAGTAGTGGTTGGAGGGACAGAGGAGCCTCAGCAACTTTTCTGTAACATCTCAAGTGTGGGCTCCAGGCTAGCAGAACACCTCCCGAAATATCCTGTCAGGTTGGCAGATGGATTCCTCCATTCCCCTCAGAAGGGAGTCCCCGACCACCACCATTCTGCACTGCCTTTTTGAGGTGGGGAGGGGGGGCAGGTGGGGTGGTCGTAAGCATCCTAGCTTTGGGCGCAGGTGGCTCCTCCTTCTCAGCCATTGGGATCTGCTTCTCACATATTACCATCTGTCACAATTATCTATCCCCTTATTAAACAATTCTTTTGCTGCTAATTTAATTCTCTGGAGAGGAAACTTTGGTCTTGCATCAAAACAGACTACCTGTTGTATACTTTTGTCAATGACAACATTCATGACAATGGTAGGGCAGAATTTGGCTATATTCTAGCAAGTGTACGGGCATTTATTGTCATCTAATGGTGTATTGCTTCTACAGGACATTAGGATCTAGTGAGGTTGTGCACACAGTATGGGTATTTCAACTTAGGTAGATAGTGCACACACAGGAACTGATTGAGTCAGTGAGAATGTTGCCACAGCAAGGAGCGAAGAATGTGGCCCATTGTAATTTTAATGAAATTAGTATGGTATGGTGATCTAAGGAGTTGACACCCAGTTCTGGCATGGACTCCTTCTAATTTTGGGCAAATCGCTTGGAGTCTGTGCCTGACTTTCCACATTGAGATGGGATACTTACTTGTTTCACAGGGTTGTTGTAAGGATTATAATACTTTTAAAGTCCATTGAAAGATGAAAATCACTAAATATATAAGTAACTTTATTGGTCACATCTGTTTGGCAGCTTTTTTTATATAACTTTCTGGTAATGACAAGGTAACTTTATTTTAATAGTCATGCTGTATACCGGCTCTGGGAATGTCTAATGGTTGTCTAAGAATGTAATATGTAGAACTCTGAAAACCTGTTGGGTGAGTAGAGATGTAACCAGTTATTGTGGGACAAACTTTTAGGGTCAGATTCTAATATCCTTTCTCCTTTGTATATTATTATTCAGGAAGTCCTATTAAAATTATTGAGACTACTGACCACATAAAGGACTAATCCAGGGGAATATGGGTATTAGAACCTGGCACTTTATCTCATTCATTTAATAACATCTCCTCAAATTATTACACAGGCTCAGAGTCTCACTCCCCAGGACTACAATCTAAGATGGTCAGGTCTTTTGGTGACAGTTGGTGAAGTGCTGGAGAAGAATTTACTGAATATCAACAGGACTGATTGGCATATCGCATTCACTGGTATGTCCCGTCGACAAATGATCTACAGTGCAGCCAAAGCTATAGCAGGAATGTACAAACAACATTTACCACCCAGGACCATTTGAAAGAAGCTTGACTCATCACACTGAATGCTGTTTTTCTGTTCAGCTTGATATGAAGGAAAAGATTGCAACTTCTGCCAATATTCAAGTCCTCAGTGAATACAGCGCAATTTGGTAATCTACCTGTAAACTGTAATTTTTTTCTTTTTAAAAAAATGAAGGTACTGTTCCAATCATGGAAATGAACAACTCCAGTTTTTAATAATCCAGTATAATTAATGAGAAGAGAATTAGATGCAAACAGATACATTTATAGCAGGGCCAAATAGCATTAAAATTTGTCAGGTGGAATGCATTTTCATTTCAAAGACACTTAATAGGTATTTGCTGAGACACTTAACTTAATATTTTATTTACTCAAATATAACTTTTTTTTAAAGGGGGCGAGGGTACAAATATTATCTTTTGCATTTCAGTCGAGACAGTACCCTGTATTTTCTAGATGCCTATGTTTTGGAAGTATTTAGCACTTCACAGGGTTAGCCCCTATGTGTGCATGATCTCAGAACTTGCTGAGTAGCTCTAAAACATCTTAAAAGTGAATGACCAAGGAAGGGCATAGGTCCATGCTCAAATATATCCAAGGTGTAGACCAAAATAACTTTGAATTTTCATCTTCCATACCTTTTTTTTTTTTTTTTTTTAAATACTTTTTCTGAAGTATGGTCCAAGCCAACTCCCCTGGAATCCAATGAATTAGGCACTTCATACGCATAAAAATGTGTCGTCAACTCAGTATAACACAATTCAGTTACTCCAGCATTTATCTACATACAGTCATCCGGGCTACAGAAAGAAAATTACATAGGAGCTTGCATTATCAGTTTTCATCTACCGCAAGTTAATATAGCAAACTGTGTGATATTCATACTGTTTGCTCTGCCATTCTGTATTTTCCAAAGCAGGAATAGAATCCTGCATGGTGTGATAAGTGTCATTGATTCACTACTTCTCCTATACATCTTTGATATCTGTCCTTCATAGCTGAAGATACCCCATAGCTATGCTCAAAGATAATCCTAAATCTCGATTCAAAAATACAGAAGTTATTGTAAAAGAATATTTTGATAATAGGTTTGTTTTAAAAACAAACAATGAATTCTTTGTTTGCCTTAAACACTAGATTTTCAGCTTGAACTGCTCTGCCTTTATCTTTTGTAGATGCTTTCAAAGAACATTTTTGTATGCCATATACTGTCTAGCCAACTTATTATATTTGCACCCAGAAAACCTGTCCTTTTTCCAAGTAATATATTTTGCCATAATTGGCTGTGTAAATTAATATTAAATAAACATTTTTTCCTACAGAATTAAACCTTTTTCATTTAAGATTTTTTTTTAAATAGTTTGTCTGAATGAGTGTAACTTTTACTGTATCTTACACAGGCCATTTGTATAACTAGTATATAGAATTGATACAGCATAGCTTGTTATCTGAAAATAGAAACCTACTACTTCAATATTTTTGGACAAAGAGCTCAAAGTAAGAGAGAGAAGTGGGCCCAAACAAGCTCTTTATTTTCTTCGCTGCTCTGTGTCTCTAAACCATTCAATCTCATGCCCTATTTTCTCTCTCAAATTTAGAATATTTGACCTCTTCCCTAAGAAAATAGCTTAAAAGTGGGGCTTGGATAATATAGTGATGAAGACCACCGAGCAAGTCTTTTCATATGGAGTCAGAGTTCTCTTCCCTCCTCATGAATCTTTTGAAAAAAACTGAATAATAAAAGTAAGTCAAGAATCTGAGATAGTGTCAGGAGAAGAAAATCAAGCAAATGAAAATCACTTCAGAAACAGTATTTTATGTCTTATACAATCTCTTACAGAATGAGTGTGTCTCCAGTCAATTTTATTCGTACCACTACTATGTGGCAGGCAGCATGCTACCTGAAAAATATTTTCAGCAAAGATGGTAAGCTGCTGCTATGTCTAATCCTGTCTGTAAGAGCAGCCTGGCATTTTCCATCATAATCCAAAAAGATGGTACAGAAACCTCGTCTGTCAGTCTTCAGTAAGGGCATCTTTGCCCTTTCAACTCATGGATTTTTTTTTTCTTCAATACACATTGTGAAAAATGTTAGTTGCTCTTTTTCCTCAAGGTGTAGGTAAAAGATTTCTAATACTCAATGGGTTTACATGTCCAGGCATGAATCAGACACCCTATTAAAATTGAAATAGGCTATCTTGTTTTTCTCCTGGACCTTTTTTGTCCTCTCTCCTCAGTTGTCACCATGATGAAGTGAACCACTGCTTATTTTTCAGCACCTTGCTCACAATGACAGCTGCTCAAGAATGGGTGGCCGTGACGTGTACTTCCTGTGATACTACTTGGTAGGATTGAAGTTGCCCAACTGCCTGAGTCAGGTTAGTTGTGTAGTGTACAGCACTGTTATAACTCTCTTTACCTCAGAGAGTTCATCACCATACAAAACAGTCAAGAGTCTGCTATGCCAATGCGGTCTCTGAATCCCCAGTGTCAGTTGCTCCAAAATTCTGGGTAGATGGTACTTTTTTAAAAGGATGCCACTCATTCAGACTCAGAATTCTCTACTTCTTGAGTTCTGGACAAAAATTCAAACCACTAACAGTTTCTTCTCGAATGAGGTATTAAACTGTGAACAGTTGGAGTGTATGAGGCAGGAGCATATCTACTCTATGGAGTACAAGTAGTTTCACAGTGAGATCAAACACATTCTTGACTGCCTTTAGAAAAAGGAAGCACTGAAACTGCTTGTCTGTAAGGCAAGCAGGTAGGGCTTGAATTTCACTTCACATCCTAATAACACAGAGTTGGTTTCACCTTGTAGTTTCCTAATATAAATTGTTCCCAATTACTCCTAACACTTCTCAGTATAAGTGAGAGAGTTTCTTGTAGGCGGCATGGAGGAAGTGGGCCAGTGACAGACTTACATGCAGCAGACTTCCAGGTGAAGTTGGGAAAGGTGTTCTGTGTAAGGTTTATTTTTTAAAATTTTATTTTGATTTAAATGAGAGAGCTGAGCACTGTACAAATACATTGAAATCTTTGATTTTATTAATGTTCAATCGGTTCACTTCTATCAAGCAGCAGCTCTTCATACAAATAGTAATGCCCCCATACGTGAGTCACTACCTCAGTCTCTCCTAACTCCTTCGTAAAGGCCAGGCCAAACACAAGCTCCCTGCACTGTGCTCTGAAACCTGACAAATTAGGCTATATTGGACCTGTGTGGGAACCCACTGCAGAGTCTGAGCCCTTGCTAGCTGCCCCAACTCCTCTGTTACATCAAGGGAGACCATCAGCTCTTCTTCCACTGATGGTAACTCGGACTGTATCATGGGGGAAGTGAGGTGGTCTCTCAGGTGTACAATATGATGGCCCACAATTATAAATTAACACACTTCTTTAAGAATAAATGTGGTTGCTTATAAGGTAAAAACATTACAGAGAAAACATTAAAAACAAGAAAAGAACCTACACAGATGCTAAAAAGCTTACCCGAGGTCACCCCAATTCAACCTTCGGGTTCTAGTAGGTGTCAGTCCTTAAAAACCTATGACTTGCTTTTCCTTGTGGTTACAAGTTCATAACTGTCTTAGGTTCAGAACCGGCTCAACCATGAATAGTTCAGTCTTAACTTTATACAGCTTGGGCCTTTGATCCTGGCCTTATGTAACAGGTGATCCACAGACTGATCCCCTCTGCAGGGATAGTTTCAAAAGGCTGCATTCACTTCCCTTCAGATATTCCCCTGGAGAAAACACGTTTTGTTCCAAAAGTCCATTCATGTATGTCACATTGTTCAACAGAGTTCTTTGAACCTCTCCCCCCGTGTCTCAACTGTCCTAATGTCCTCCCTTGAGAGGTTATATACAATACTGGTTCACAGGAATACATAAACCATTCATTTAATACCATGGACCCCAAAGATACTTAAACTTAATTCAATAACATCTTCTAATGACACTTTAAGAAACTGCCATCTGTCATTTCTAGTATGCTGCCATTATCGTGCTGGTACAATTAATTGATAATGAAAACTTTAAAACAAAGACAAAAGAAAATGTGTGGTGCTTGTGAATAACTTTTGAAAATGTGACCATCACTTTGAAACTCCCAGCTCTCTCATACTGGTTACGCTGTCTCAAAATGGAACAGTTCCTGTTATCGCTAAGATTCTTTGTAGGGATTTTCTCTGTACTTCACAGTTGGATTCCACTGCTTTGACCCTAATTTTCTTCAAACTTCTTTAGCAAGCAGCACAACATGAGATTAAAGTAATTACCTCCGTTCTGATGACATCTGATTTGCTCTGTTTTTAACTTTCCTTTTTTAATGTCCAGTACTTCTGTCATTCTGTTTTGTCTATATTTTGTTTCTCCCCATCTCCTCCCAAAGAGTCACTTCTTTTACTTTGTTCTTTAAACTTTTCTTCATATAACTGATCATACCGCTCTCCATTCAATGGAAGTCCTGCTGCTGTCACTATATCTTCCTCAGGCCTTTCATGCTCTCGCAGGCTGCCGTTCTGAACCTTCTGATTCCATCACTTCCTCCTACCGTTGACATGCACCCAGTCCTTCCACTTACTCTTTGAAGCAGGAGCTCTGTGTATCAACTGAGAATGCAAGTTGCCCCTCCCCTCTCTGTTTTTGCATTCAGCATTTAACATCAATGTATGTTGATGTAGCATTCAAAGCAAGATGTTAAATGTTTCCCATCTTGCCTGGTGTGTCTTTTCCCCTCTGATTCTTTTTATTATGTATTTGAAAAGGTATTCAAGGGCAGAAAGGAACCACTGACACGCCTACTGAATTCTACCTACTCCTGTGTAATGCTCCCAAACATTTGGAGCCATGACTCAAAGGAGTATTTATGGTGTAATTTTACCATAGAAGGGACTGCAGTCTGGATATTTTCCATTTGTGAAGTTTTCAGTGAATTAAGGATGCACCCTCTGCTTCTAACGAACATCTTTTTAAAAGGCAATTTTTAATAATTTAATCTCATCAGATTGTCTCGCTTACATGTATTAAAACTCATTTGTATTGTTTAGGTGTAATAAATCCATGGCTACCCAGAACTTTATGGTTGTCACTAATGCTACCGACTTTTTGGTTGTTTAGCACTTTGCAGTGCCAGAGAAGCTAGAATTCATGTTCTAAAAAGCACAGGCCCATACCACATAAACGTTCGGGAAATCTTCAGCTGTTTTGAGAACTGCAATAATATAAATAATAATAATAAAGGATCTATGGCCCTCATTAAGCATTTCTAATTATATCCAGAAGGTGGCAATACACATATGTGCTAACCAGCTCATTACAGTTTTAACTGACTAGAATGAGACGCTCGTTTAGAAACTTCTTTGTTCCTTTGAAATCTCATTTTTCAATTGTGCGTGATGGGCAGCAATTTACTGCTGGTGATTGGCTGCTGGCTTCTAAATCTGTCATGTGAACTACCATACACAAAAACTGATGGACAGTCTTAAGGTTTCCAGGGCCCCCATGTGTGCATCATCATGCAGATTTTTTTAAATCACAAATAATTTTGTATTTTTTATTAGTCACTGTAGGCATAAACAGGCAGCCATAACTTTTTAATTTTTTGACTTGCTCCCTTTGCTACCATAACATTCTTTTAGTGTGGGAGGTGGTGAGTACAGAATATCTAATGTTCTTCAAGTTACAGCCTGTCTAATAAGCCAGCAGAATTATGAGCCCAACTGAAGTGAACCCCTCCTTATAGCACCGTAGTTTGTCTCCTCTCAAAAAAGTGTTTGTCACAAAAGCCAAATTCTACTTATAATTTTAAAAATATAGTTCTTTTAACAAACTGAAATATTTTTCCAGTTCATGAGGAGCATCGCAGACAATGGCCCTTAAAGGGAAACATGAGGGTACAAAGTGTTGCATGATTTATTGAGAATGTGCTGACAGCTGCTAATCTTTATAAAATTCTAGTACCTGACAGGATCTCATTAAATACTATTTTGCACTAGTCTGAAATCTATGATAAATGTGGCACATCACTGATTGCAGATAAATAAAATTTCAGGAGCAGTAGATCGCTGAAGAGGAACTTGCAGCCTGAGTCTTAATTTGCTTTCTCTCACCAACACCTTTATGCTCCCCCCTGTTTGTATAGTGTGGAGGGGAGCAAAGGAGCCACAAAGGGGAGGAGAATTCCCACTCCAGTGACTAGGTCATGGGACTGAGGGTATGTCTACACTACGAAATTAGGTTGAATTTATAGAAATCGGTTTTTTAGAAATCGTTTTTATATATTCAAGTGTGTGTCCCCCCACAGAAAATGCTCTAAGTGCATTAACTCAGCGGAGTGCTTCCACAGTACCGAGGCAAGCGTCGACTTCCAGAGTGTTGCACTGTGGGTAGCTATCCCACAGTTCCTGCAGTCTCCGCTGCCCATGGGAATTCTGGGTTGAGATCCCAATGCCTGATGGGGCTAAAACATTGTCGTGGGTGGTTCTGGGTACATATCGTCAGGCCCCCGTTCCTTCCCTCCCTCTGTGAAAGCAAGGGCAGACAATCGTTTCGCGCCTTTTTTCCTGAGTTACCTGTGCAGACGCCATACCACGGCAAGCATGGAGCCCGTTCAGCTCACTGTCACGGTATGTCTCCTGGGTGCTGGCGGACGCAGTACTGCATTGCTACACAGCAGCAGCAACCCATTGCCTTGTGGCAGCAGATGGTGCAATAGGACTGGTAGCCATCATAGTCATGTCTGAGGTGCTCCTGGTTGCCTCTGTGAGGTCAATCAGGAGTGCCTGGGCAGACATGGGCACAGGGACTAAATTTGGAGTGACTTGACCAGGTCATTCTCTTTAGTCCTGCAGTCAGTCCTATTGAACCATCTTATGGTGAGCAGGCAGGTGATACAGATTGCTAGCAGTCATAGAATCATAGAATATCAGGGTTGGAAGGGACCCCAGAAGGTCTACTCCAACCCCCTGCTCGAAGCAGGACCAATTCCCAGTTAAATCATCCCAGCCAGGGCTTTGTCAAGCCTGACCTTAAAAACCTCTAAGGAAGGAGATTCTACCACCTCCCTAGGTAACGCATTCCAGTGTTTCACCACCCTCTTAGTGAAAAAGTTTTTCCTAATATCCAATCTAAACCTCCCCCACTGCAACTTGAAGAAGTCCTATTGCATCATCTTCTGCCGGGCAGGCAAGAGATGAGGATGGCTAGCAGTCCTATTGTACCATCTTCTGCCGAGCAGCCATGAGATGTGGATGGCATGCAGTCCTTCTGCACCGTCTGCTGCCAACCAAAGATGTAAAAGATAGATGGAGTGTATCAAAGCAAGAAATAGATTTGTTTTGTACTCATTTGCAAACCACCCCGCCCCCCGTCTAAGGGACTCGTTCCTCTAGGTCACACTGCAGTCACTCACAGAGAAGGTGCAGCGAGGTAAATCTAGCCATGTATCAATCAGAGGCCAGACTAATCAGAGGCCCTCCTTGTTCCAATAAGAACAATAACTTAGGTGCACCATTTCTTATTGGAACCCTCCGTGAAGTCCTGCCTGAAATACTCCTTGATGTAAAGCCACCTCCTTTGTTGATTTTAACTCCCTGTAAGCCAACTCTGTAAGCCGTGTCGTCAGACGCCCCTCCCTGCGTCAGAGCAACGGCAAACAATCGTGCATCTGAGTTGAGAGTGCTGTCCAGAGCAGTCACAATGGAGCACTCTGGGATAGCTCCTGGAGGCCAATACCATCGAATTGTGTCCACTGTACCCCAAATTTGACCCGGCAAGGCCGATTTAAGCACTAATCCACTTGTCAGGGGTGGAGTAAGGAAATCTATTCTAAGAGCCCTTTAAGTCGAAATAAAGGGCTTCATCGTGTGGACGGGTGCAAGTTTACATCGATTTAACGCTGCTAAATTCGACCTAAAGTCCTAGTGTAGACCAGGGCTGAGAGTAGGAGACCTTTGGTTCTGTCCTCAGCTCTGTTACTGGCCTGCTGTATAATATCTTGGGCAAATCACTTCACACCTCTGTGCCTTAGTTTCCCCACCTGCAAAATGGAGAGCATAATATGTATCTTCTTTTGTGAAATCCTCTGAGATCTCCAGGTGAAAATTACTGTGTGAGCTAAGTATTTTTATTATCTACCTTTGGGAATTCAGCCAGTGGGATACTCTTGTTCCCTCCTGAGGAGCCCATGGAAGCACTGCTCTATGGGCTTGATCCAACTCCCACTGAGGTCATGGGAATCTTTCCTTGACTCCAAATTGATTCCTTTTTTACAGTCTATTTTTGTTCCTGGAGAACAAGAAAAAAGGCACTAGGAAATAGCCTTACTGCCACTAAAATATAGCTAAACTGATTTAAATGCAAGCCTCTTTAAAAATATTTTTCTGATGGAGGTGAAAATGCTAGTGTCTCCTTCACTGCTCAGGCTCTAGTTATTAAAACTTTGTATAAATACCAGCTTTTTTGCCAGTATTAATATTTGACTGAAAATTGGTGAGAGGAAATAAAGCAGGTGTTTCCCAAATTTAAAATGGCTAGTGCCATTCATGAGTGTAACTCCTGGTTCATGTTTTGAGGGGAGGAGGATTTTAGCTTGGTAGTCTGTTGCTGGAGCAGATGTGGTGTTTAATAGGTTGTGTCAGGGATCCAGCAGGGAGTTGGGAGTTTTAGCAAGCCTCTTATTTAGAAAATGTATGAACGCAGGACAAAGTGCCATGTTTAGTACCCTCACTGAGGACAATTACAAGAAAAGATTGATTGCCTCAAAGAGCCAGCATCTGACACATTGGTGAAGTCCCTATAGCAGGTGAGCTTTTATGTTTTCCTGAATGGTCTATCCACTTTTAACAGCGGGGTTGGCTAGGATGATTCATCAGTGGGATGGTAATATTAGAGGAGTGCCTGTCCAATCAACATGCTCACTGCATGGATATCATTTCACGGCTGATTAGACCATTTTCATATGGGGAATTTCTGACAGAGTGATGTTTCTAAGAGGGGTTGCTGTATTTATTTAAACAGAACTGTTGAATATGCATTAGTTATCAAAGGCCTGGCGTAGGAGGACATACACTACCTGATTACCATGATTGGCATGCTGTGCCTGACAGCTCATCTGCACTGTAGAAGCATTTGGGCCTATCTGTGCAGCACCCCAGGGGGTGTTATCACATAGCTCAGCTTTTTTATAAAAGGAAACTACCTGTTTTGCCTAGCACAAAAATCTCAGATGTTTGAATGGTGAAATGTATGTATTGGCATAGCTGGACTCCAAAATATATTTGCAAACATTTCCAGTGGGCATTTCAGAGCCAATTAATCTTAGTGGCCATCTTGCTGACCTTGACGACTAATGGCTAGAGTTGTCTTCACAGAACATTTCTCTAGCTTGGTAGATAGAACTGCCTTCAAAAATTGTCAAGATTTTCCCATTCCACACTGGGACAAACAGGGCCCTTTTGAAGTGGGAGACTCAGCTTCAAGTTGCTGCTCTGCCTGATTCTGAGTAGGGACGTGAACCCCAGTCTCCCGCATCCCAGGTGAGTGCTATAACGAGGCTATAGACTCAGTCTCTGGAGCCACTCAGATTAAAGAGTGTTTAATTTATGAAATACTCTTATTGTAAAGTATCAGGGGGTAGCCATGTTAGTCTGTATCCACAAAAACAACAAGGAGTCCGGTGGCACCTTAAAGACTAACAGATTTATTTGAGCATAAGCTTTCGTATGTAAAAACCCCACTTCTTCAGATGCCTGGAGTGAAAATTACAGATGCAGACATAAATATACAGGCACATGAAGAGAAGGGAGTTACCTCATAAGTGGAGAACCAGTGTTGACAGGGCCAATTCGATCAGGGTGGATGTAGTCCACTGCCAACAATAGATGAGGAGGTGTCCTCTTCGGGAACAATATAGTGAGAGGACAAATACAAAACTACCCTTTTGCTACTCCCATAAATATTCTGGTTGGCGGTGTGTCCACTTAATGAAACACAGTAAAATGTACCATAAAATTAGACAATTAATATGATATGATGAATTTCATGATCCAAAATATTGTTTCTCTATTTGATAAAGATACTTACATTCATTGCTCCACTATTTTATTGAGACAAATCTTTCCCCAAAAGGTGTTTCATATGTGGCAAATTTTGGCTTCTCTTTGGGTCTTCAGACTTTTGTTTAAGATACTTGATGAAGCATAAACATACATTCCATTCAGTTCAGATCTTCAGGTTGAATGTTTGAGCTATACAGTGCTTGAGTCCTGCTGGGAAATTCTAGTATGCCGTTCCAGAACTTTCTTGAGGAGCCAGAATGGCTTCTGATGGCACTTCTGGTACTTGTGTTCAGGCACTTCTTGAGTATAGCATTCACCTACTGGACCTCTAGTAAGCATGCAAACCACAGGCCATCAGCTTGAACAGAGATACATATGCTCAGTGATGCATTCTGAGAAGGAAAGCTATTTTGAATCAAGTTTTAGAAATACCAATTACTTGCTTGTTTGAAGGTTCATAGATTCAAAGGCCAGAATGGACCATTGTAATCCTCTAATTTGACCTCTTGCATACCATGGGCTAGAACTGCTTTTGACTTCTCTTGGGAAATGCCTTGCACTGCCAAACCAACATTTATATATTCTCTGCAGTAAAACATGTGGGCCAGGAAATATAGTTCGTCCACCTCACTATCTCTTTGATGTTTGCTAATCGGTAATGGAATCCCCTATCTTTCTAGCCTGGTGTGTTTTCTAGGTGTGGAGAATTTGCTAACCTAACAATTTACAACAAGAATTTGGTAGCAATGTCTTAAGTATTATTTATTCATTTTTCATCTCTTCTTTCTTTTATAGCGTCAGCATCAAATAATTTATCTGAAGTTAGAGGTGAAATCCTGGCCCCATTTAAGTCAATGTCAAAACTCCCATTGACTACAAAATAATACCTAGTTCTTATATAGGCTTTTTGCATCCATATTTTGCAGATGGGGTAACTGAGGCACAGGATGCTGAAGTGATTGCCCAAGATCACCCACTAGAGGCAGTGGCAGAGCTGGGACTAGAACTCAGGTCTATCCATTAGGATACACTGCCTCCCAATAGGGTCAGGATTTTACCCAAAGTCTGTTAAAGGCAGTAAATATGATACAAGGAAGAGGTAACTCCATGTTCCCTCACTTGAAGGCGGTGAAGTTTGTATCATTCTGGCTTCTGCAAAGAGAAAGTGACTTTGCTACTCTCTCTCTCCCTTTGCCAAATGCCTGCTATGTGGGGAGAAGGTTTCCTATGCTCTACTCCTCTCCCAGCCTCAGTCTTTGCAGCTGCTTCCTCTGAGTAATACCAGTGCCTAAACAGACAAAACAGATGGAAGGAAACAGAGGTCTGCTGCTGCTTAGAGATTTCTCAAGGAGCAACACAACAATGAAATTGAAATGATTATTCACAGTTTCCTGCAGCCAAATTCCAAATAAGAGCAGTGAAACTGACCAATGCTTTATTAATTTCATTTTGTTACAGCTTGACAAAGCAATGAACTGCAACTTGCTTTGGCTCCACAGAGCTGTCCCTGCATCTCAACAAATGAACGGACTAATCTCAAGCTTCCATTTCTTGGGGAAAGTCATTGAAATAGTGGTGGCTGGGCAACACCAGAAAGCACAGTAAATTTTTGTTTTTTTAACCTTGCAGTCTGGTTTCAAACCAGGATAAAAGGCCTGGGTGCAAACCACCCAAGCCACAGTTTATACCAGTGGTTTTCAAACTTTTGTACTGGTGACCCCTTTCACATAGCAAGCCTCTGAGTGGACCTCCTTATAAATTAAAAACACCTTTTAATATATTTAACACCATTATAAATGCTGGAGGCAAATCGGGGGTTTGTGGGGGGGGCTGACATCTCACAACCTCCCATGTAATAACCTCACAACCCCCTGAGGGGTCTCAACCCCCAGTTTGAGAACCCCTGGTTTATACAGATAATAACATAACATAAGAACAGGCATACTGGGCCAGACCGATGGTCCATCCAGCCCAATATCCTGCCTTCTGACAGTGACCAACACGAGGTGCTTCAGGGGGAATAAACAGAACAGGACACTTTTTCAAGTGACCCACCCCATCATCCAGTCCCAGCTTCTAGCAGTCAGCTGTTTATGGACACCCAGAGCATGGACACCCTGACCATTTTGGCTAATAGCTATTGTTAAGCTTAGCCTCCATGAATTTACCTAATTCTTTTTTAAATCCAGGTATACTTTTTGCCTTCACAACTTCCCCTGGCAATGAGTTCTACAGGTTGACTATGTGAAGAACTTCCTTAAGTTTGCTTTAAACCTGCTGCCTATTAATTTGATTGGATGACCCCTGGTTTATATGTTATGTAAAGGGGTAAACAACACTTACTAATTCACTTTCTCCACACCAGTCATGGATTTTATAGACCTCTATCGTATCCACACTTAGTTGTCTCTTTTCCAAGCTGAGCAGTCCCAGTCTTTTTAATCTCTCCTTGCTTGGGAAGCTGTTCCATACCCCTAATCATTTTTGTTGCCCCTTTCTGTACTTTTTCCAATTCTAATGTATCTTTTTGGAAATGGGGCAGCCGGAACTGCATGCAGTATTCTAGGTATGGATTTATATCATAGCATTGTGGTATTTTCTGTCTTATTACCTATCCTTTTTGTAATATTTCCTATTCTGTATGGATGCAGTATGTATGGTTTGCACCAGTGCAGCTATGTCAGTGTAACTATGCCCAGTAAAGCCACCAATGTAGCAATTGATGAAATAAAAAGTTAGCCCAGGGCATGTGCATGTCACTGAAAAAACAGGGATTGAAGATGGAAAGTGACCTCTGACACCAAGATTTTGGCTCTTTTCTAGTGCATTTGTGGTAATATTTTCTACAGATGAGCTGAAACAAAGAGCTAAATCCTCAGATGGTGGAAATCAGCATTAACTCCAACTGATTTTAGTGGCATCATACTGATTTAAACTAGTCAAGGATCCAGTCCACAAGCTCTAGAGTTTCGACAGGCTGTTAAATCTGAAATTCAGTTATGACAATTTCTGTTTACTTCAACATTGAATAGAGCTTTCAGGAAGCAAAGCAAAACTGACCACTTCAGCCACTATCACTGACAAATACTCCCGTCCTGCTGGTTCCATGGAAACACCAGGTACAATTAATAAACAATCAAGATACAGTCAGTGATGGCAGTGTTAGAGAGGAAACATCTGGATCCAAACATGGCTGGTGAGGAAATATGTGGGTCTTGTCAATTCCAGGGTGGTTTGATCTAGGAATAGTTAGTGAGGAAACACTATTTACTAACATCTATTTTAAATGAAAACTGCAAAATGGGCAGATGCTTAAGAACTGCTTTTACAGAGGAAGCACTCTCTATAGCATACAAAATTCAGTGGCAGAAAAATAAAATGGTAATTTAAAGGCTGTTTTTTCAGTGAAGGCAGTGAAGTGCACATGTCCTGGGATATCTTTTTCTTTCATCAGTTGCTACATTGGTGGCTTTATTGAATTTCTGCATCATGCCCTCACTGCTATCCAGATGAGACAGATTGACTAAGAATCTGTCCCACATCAGAAGTCTGGACATAAACTGTCAAAAAGAATTTATTTCTCTCTTTAAAACCATGAAAATGATTGTATGAGGGTTACAATCATATTCCCTGTGGATGTTTCTCCACAATTTTATCATTAGAAATAAAATATTGGTGGCTTAATATTAAACTGGATAAGATAAACCTTAATCATAGGAACAACATTATAAAAACTTTGGTTTAAAACATTTTGACAGGAAACAAACAACCAAACCTGAAATGAAACATTTTTTAATGGGAGAATGCAGAGAGGAACAATCACATATTCCAAAATGCAGTCTCATTTTAAAAAACACAGCACTCTTTAGAAATTGCAACTATAGGCCATAAATGCAACAATACATTCAGCTTATCAGTTTGGAAACTGGTATTTTGTCTTGTGAAACTTAGCAAAATATTTCAATTAAATAAATTCAAGAATCAAATAACATTTTATCCACATGTGATTTTTAAAGGTAATTTCAATTGATACTAACCAACGAAGCTCAAAGAATCCAGTACCAGTGAAGAAAACACAAGACAAAGAGGTAGGAGAAACAATCATTTATAATTTTATAAATCCCTGACAAAGAAATTGTGATATCCTCCTTTTATTAGTTCACAGAGTTTAAATTCTCACTCTTTTGTATAGTTTTGTGGTTTCTTCGAGGCTGTACTGACATTAATTCAATCTTATAAAGGAGTAGATACTTCTTACCATTCTTTACCTTTTAGTGAATTTACCCTTTTCACAGGAGAAATTTTAGTATAAGATGAATTTCAACTTGCACACTTACAAGTCACTGAAAAATTCAGATCCTTATTGTGCTTCAATATAAATAGTTTGACTGTGTGTAAAGTTCCTAGATAGTATGGTGAATGGCATTTCAGAAGATGCTTATTATAATCATAGGTTTCAGAGTAACAGCCGTGTTAGTCTGTATTCGCAAAAAGAAAAGGAGGACTTGTGGCACCTTAGAGACTAACCAATTTATTAGAGCATAAGCTTTCGTGAGCTACAGCTCACTTCCTCAGATGCATATCGTGGAAACTGCAGCAGGCTTTATATATACACAGAGAATATGAAACAATACCTATTCCCACCCCACTGTCCTGCTGGTAATAGCTTATCTAAAGTGATTTCCAGCACAAATCCAGGTTTTCTCACCCTCCACCCCCCCCACACAAATTCACTCTCCTGCTGGTGATAGCCCATCCAAAGTGACAACTCTTTACACAATGTGCATGACAATCAAGCTGGGCTATTTCCTGCACAAATCCAGGTTCTCACATCCCCCCCACCCCCATACACACACAAACTCACTCTCCTGCTGGTAATAGCTCATCCAAACTGACCACTCTTCAAGTTAAAATCCAAGTTAAACCAGAACATCTGGTGGGGGGGTAGGAAAAAACAAGAGGAAACAGGCTACCTTGCATAATGACTTAGCCACTCCAAGTCTCTATTTAAGCCTAAATTAATAGTATCCAATTTGCAAATGAATTCCAATTCAGCAGTTTCTCGCTGGAGTCTGGATTTGAAGTTTTTTTGTTTTAAGATAGCGACCTTCATGTCTGTGATCGCGTGACCAGAGAGATTGAAGTGTTCTCCGACTGGTTTATGAATGTTATAATTCTTGACATCTGATTTGTGTCCATTTATTCTTTTACGTAGAGACTGTCCAGTTTGACCAATGTACATGGCAGAGGGGCATTGCTGGCACATGATGGCATATATCACATTGGTGGATGTGCAGGTGAACGAGCCTCTGATAGTGTGGCTGATGTTATTAGGCCCTGTGATGGTGTCCCCTGAATAGATATGTGGGCACAGTTGGCAACGGGCTTTGTTGCAAGGATAAGTTCCTGGGTTAGTGGTTCTGTTGTGTGGTATGTGGTTGTTGGTGAGTATTTGCTTCAGGTTGCGGGGCTGTCTGTAGGCAAGGACTGGCCTGTCTCCCATGATTTGTGAGAGTGTTGGGTCATCCTTTAGGATAGGTTGTAGATCCTTAATAATGCGTTGGAGGGGTTTTAGTTGGGGGCTGAAGGTGACGGCTAGTGGCGTTCTGTTATTTTCTTTGTTAGGCCTGTCCTGTAGTAGGTAACTTCTGGGAACTCTTCTGGCTCTATCAATCTGTTTCTTTACTTCTGCAGGTGGGTATTGTAGTTGTAAGAAAGCTTGACAGAGATCTTGTAGGTGTTTGTCTCTGTCTGAGGGGTTGGAGCAAATGCGGTTGTATCGCAGAGCTTGGCTGTAGACGATGGATCGTGTGGTGTGGTCAGGGTGAAAGCTGGAGGCATGCAGGTAGGAATAGCGGTCAGTAGGTTTCCGGTATAGGGTGGTGTTTATGTGACCATTGTTTATTAGCACTGTAGTGTCCAGGAAGTGGATCTCTTGTGTGGACTGGACCAGGCTGAGGTTGGTGGTGGGATGGAAATTGTTGAAATCATGGTGGAATTCCTCAAGGGCTTCTTTTCCATGGGTCCAGATGATGAAGATGTCATGTTCACTAACATTTTTTAACCAATATGATGTTAAACATAGTTTTGCACCTACCATAGATGAGACAAGTTGTGTTTTAAAATGTGTCAGCTTCTCATGGTTAACTCCACCTTAGAGTTAACTATGTTCAGCTAGGACCTTTTTTAAACATGACTGTCCTTGTCCACAAAAAGGACAAAATCATGTTTAACTTGGTGTTAGTTGACATGTTTGTTAACACAATGCATTTCTCCAGTGTAGCCAACATCTAAGACAGTTGATTTGTTCCCTCATTAATCTCTCTCATCCTTGGATTTTTGGGATCTTGTGCTCTTAAATCTTTTCCTCTGCTTGTTTAGCAGCTCTGGCAATAGCTTCACCATTAACACTTTTCTATGTCAGATCCCCCCATATCTCTCTCCCATCTACAGCTGGTCAGAAAATAGGTTTGTCCTCCAAGCAAAATGTCTCTGGAAATTTAAAAAATTGTTTTCATCAAAATTTTCCATGGAAAATGTTGCCATTTTGGCAAAAAATCAAAACCTGGAAATTTTTGTTTGAAAACCAAAAATTTGTATTGGGAAATGCAATTGTGGTGTCTCATGGTAATTGTAGCGCAGGTGCTTCATGCCACCATTCTCCTGTATGGGCCAGGCCCACTGGCCAGCCTATTTCTCCCAGGATGCACCATGGTCTCATTTATTGGTGAGCTGCTGTGGTGCACCTTGGGAAGTCCATATCTGTGGTGCACCATGGGAGATGTAGTCCAGCTGAAGAGCACCCAAAATCTATTATTTTTTAAAAATTTCATATTTTTGCATCTGACTCATAATTTTTGCATTCTTGGGGTTGGCAATACTGGGAAGGGGATGACATCAAAGTAGGGTTTGGAGTCCATGTTCTCTGGGGGAGATAGAAAAGAGGGATACATGGAAAGATAGCAGAAGGCTAGAGAGTCAAGCATGGTGACTGAATGGGGATGCACAGGAATGGAGAACATGCAAAAAAGGTCAAGGAAGGGTGGCAAGACACTGGAGGTCATGACATGGAGTGCAAACTTCCAGGGAAAGCATGGAGACGAGGGACAGGGGATTGGAGGAGGGGTTCTGGGGATGGAGAAAGGCAGAGTTTTATGGCTGTTAAACTCTAAACATTTAACATTTTCTAGCTATAAACCTTCAAGTTCCCAATTCTACGAAGACTGATGCACATGTTTAACTTTATGAGCTGTGTGTAGACCCATTCCTTGAAAGTCAATGGGAGCTGAGCACTTCATTTCCTTAGGTTGCTTTGAAAATCCCAGTAAAAAGACATGCCATTTTGATGGAGATCCTTGCAGCAATCCTTTAAAGCGTGTCAGACACAGTAGTTCAAGATAAGCATCGTTCAGCTTCTCTTTAAGGAATTCCGTGAAGTTTTCATGTTCTACTTTGGAGGCTGAAGTTCAGAGTACTTCAAAGTAAATTTATATCTAAAGCAGCTTTGTAACAGAGTTTCAGAACTTTTACTGTATCTCACATTGATTAGATTAAATTATAACAGTGATTAAACAAGACTGTAACCCTTCTCAGATCCACATGAAGTGTATGTAGCCTTCAAAAATAATAATACTTTTGTCTATTAGGCATCCACCATTTAATATACAAAACAAATAGAAACATCATAGAAAATAAAACTAAGTACACTGTATATTATAAAAGGCAAGAGGACAATCAGATAATGGTCATGAGAGGTTAAAATTGAAAATACTACTGAAATAAAAGTTGGTGTTCAGATGCTTTTAAAATAAAATGTGAATTAGAGATAGAAAAGAATATTAATGTATGATGTACTGTGTTTGCTTTCAAGCCAGCACCCCGCCTGTCAACTTTTTGGAAGAGATATACACACTTCCAGTGCAGCATTATAATGAAAATGTATAAATCCTATTTTGGGAAAGAAGTCATACATAGTCTGAACACTAAAGGCATCGTTATAACTCCAGTAACCATCTTAACCATCCTAACACATGGGTGAGCTGGACTGGTTTCCAGCAATGAATTTGTCAGTGCTTGGCTGAGGCCTAAAGTCTTGCTGAAAGCTGGTACCTGGTCTGCCAGCATCACACTTAGTGCTACAAATTGCATTTCTATATCATAAGTAAGGTAGTTTCAAATCTCTGCAAAAGGCACAGTTTATCCATTCTTTAGTGCGATAGCATTTTTCCTTTTGCTCTCCCCTCAAAAAACTGGGGTGTAGGTGGAACTATGTGCAAATTATAAGGAAACAAAATAAGAAAGCAAATGCAAAATGAAGATTGCCATAGCGTTAATAGCTTGCATATATTGCCCACAATGTGGTTTTCTGGATTATTATTTTTATGTATTATTGTTTATGAATTTCCCCCATTCTGCAAACCCCTGCAAGTAATTTTACTTATGTGTATCTCATTGACTCAGTTACTGACATGCTCCAAATCAAAATAAGGATATGGTCCCTGAGCGGAGGAGACTACACTCTAGGGTACTGATCCTGCAAACATCAAGTCCTCAGTGTAGAACTTAAAATGATGAGCAGTCCCATTGTCTTCAAAGGGACACCTCATTGTAATGCACTTTAATACACCTGGTAGTAAATTGCAAGATGACTTTAAAAGAGATGAAATTCTCTAGGCTTGATCCTACAAACACTTAGGTGAGTAATTTTGCTCATGTGAATAGTCCCATTAGATCAACTCATGCCGCTGAAACTATTGGGGGAGGGTCTGCTTAAAAAGTGATGGCATGTTATGGGACTTCTCACATAAGTGAACATCGGGCCTTTCATTATTATTTACTTGTTCAGTGCTGACTTTATTAAAACTGATGGCACAATAAGGCTGATTGATGTCAGTTGCAGGATGAGGCCCTAAGGTTATATATTTGTCATGGCTTTTCACAAGAGTCACAGATCCTGTGACTTTCATGGTTTAAAATAAAATATCCACAATGTTCACATTTTGAAGCTCTTGCACATGGGAGGGTGTGATGATGGTGACAGATTTCCTGGTGAGCCCCAGGGCTGCCCCTATTAAAATACTGGGCCATGTGGAGGAAGTCTCATAATTAGTGCTAGTGGCTGGCCAAAAGGGGAGTCACATATTCTCTGATTTTTCTTTGAGTGTGTGGAAAGAGTCAGAATGTTCAGAGCTGGTTTGCATGTTCAGAATGTTGAATGTTCAGAGCTGGTTTGCATTGCATGTTGAATGTTCAGAGCTGGTTTGCACAGTGCTGCTGCTCCTTCTGCAGAGGCAGAGAAGCTGTACTGAAGATGCAGCATGGCTCTCTGCTGCTCAGGTGCATCAAAATAAGACAAAGTGCCACCCTTCTTCCCCACCACACCCCATTGCTCCTGGAGAAATAGGCCTTGCTATGGGCAAGTCTGCACTTAAAACGTTGGGTCGGCACAGAGGCACTGGTGAAGCTGCATTGCTGTAGCGCTTTGATGAAGAGACTGCTCTGAGAGGAGAGAGCTCTCCTGTCAGCAGAGTTAATGCTGCTTCCCAAGAAGCAGCAGCTCTGTCGATGGGAGAAGTTCTCCTGCCAACATAAGGCTGTCTACATGGGGTAGGGTGGGGGAAGGGGATTAGGTCTCACAGGCATGTGGATTTTTCACACGCCTGAGCGACATAGTTATACCAATATAGGTCTGTAGTGTAGACAAGACCTATGAAATATTAGGTTGGGAATTTTTTCCCTATCATCCCAGGAAATAACCTTATGCCTTGAAATACAGGTTTAATTACACTTGTTGCTTTCTTTAGCTTGAAACCTAACTGTGAGCTTGAATACTAAAGTATTTGTGCTGGATTCTGGAAGTGGTATATTGTATATGGGTTGAGACACTGCTCTGTGCAGAAGATAGATGGTCTTCCCCCCTCCCCCCAAAACAAAACAAAATAATGCTCATCAAAGTGCTAGCACGGAGTCTGCTAAAGGATCTAGGCTGGGTCTAACCATACCCTTCGCTTTCTGTGACTGTGATTGGACCATGTTAAATTTAAAATCTGGACCCAACTCATGTATGTTAGATAATCTTTTTGAGGAATGATGCTTCTGTCAAATCTATTTGGTCCAGCCAGGAACATTTTTTAAACATTTTAAATTTGTGATAATCACAAGATCTGAATGCTAGTTATCTCCATAAGGGTTTGTCTTCATTACAAAGTTAACTCGAGTTATACCTCCAGTGTTGCTCCTAACTCAAGTCCACCCACACACAAAAGGCCTTTAACTTGAGGGTGGTGGTGCTTTTAACTCTCAAGTTGGCTCACTGGTCGGGGGTATATACTAAGGCCATGCCTACACTACAAAATTAAGTTGACCTAGCTTATGTCAGCATTATATCATTTGTGTGTGTCTAGACTTTGGTCCTTGTGTCAGCAGTGCATGTCCTCACCAGGAGTGCTTCTTCTATCAATTGTACTGTCATTGTGGGGCGGAGCCTGAAAGCCAGTAACAGTCGACCTAAGCTACGCAGTGTCTACACTGACGCTGCACCAAACTAACTACATCAACCTTGACTCTATGCCACTCATGGAGATGGAGTTATTAAGTTGGCGTAGTAGGATACTTACATTGGCAGGAGTGACATTTAAGTGTAGATGCTCCTGTAGTTAGGTCAATGTAAGCTGCCTTGCATCGAGCTAACTCTGTAGTGTAGGCCAGACCTAAGCTCGAGTGAGCACAACTCACGAGCTGCTACCACAACCAATTTGCAGTGTGGATGCAGGCTAACTCCACTCAAGTGCAACTAATTCTCCAATGCCTCCCCTCAATTTGCCCCATGTGCCCAGAAAGGATGGACAAGCTCTCCCACAATTCACTGGGAAAGAACTCATACAGGAAATGAGCTTACTGCAGGACACAGCACCATGGAATACGTTTTAATGCTATGCAGAAGTGAGTGCAGCACCACTATGGACACAACAGCTCAAGTGTTATTTCACAGCATGGCTACTTTCACTCGACAGATGTAACTGGAGAGTAGATAACTTGAATTAATTCTGCAGTGAAGACATAACCTAGCAGGGTGGTAGGATTGTTCTGTTGACCATGTTGACAGGTGTTAGAATCCTGCAGGGAGATTGATTCCTGCTGACTCACTGGGTATTTCTACACTGCAATTAGACACCCATGGCTGGCCTGTGCCAGCTGACTCAGGCTTGCAGGGCTTGGGCTAAGTGGCTGTGTAATTGTGGTGTAGACACTTTGACTCAGGCTACAGCCTGAGCTCTGGGACCCTCCCACTTTGCAGGGTCCTAGAACCTGGGCCCCAGCTCGAGCCCAGGAATCTACATGGCAATTAAACAAACCCTGTAGCCTGAGCCCTGTGAGCCCGAGTCAGCTTTTAATTGCAGTGTAGACATACCCATCATGGCAAATGTAGCACCATTAACTCAACCTGGACGATGAGAGAGGTGGGAGTAGCCTCTTTAGACAGAAGGGACTAGGGAGTAGGACAGAGAGGTCTATGCAGGGAAACTTTAGACCTTTAGCCATGGTTAGGGAGAGAGTTTAGGCTGTTGTTTTGATTACTGACAGTAAACACCAGGAAGATAATAGGTTTTGGATTAAATATAGTGTGTGTAGGTTGTACAAATCCGGGTGAGACTTCCACCTATGCAGCCAGTCCTCTCCCTGAGTTATGGTAACTGGCATTTTTAATTCATATAATATTTCCCCAAACATTTTATGTATAGAAGAGATAACATTTTGCCATTTTAAAAACTTATATTCCTTAATTCTTCCCACTATGGTCTCCTCATCTCTCTCACTCATTCATCCTCAGTTACAGTTTGGGTTTCTTTCTCAATTCTCCCTCCTTCACCACTTAGTCTTTTCCCTCCTTCTTTCAACCCAAAGTTCTTCTGCACTCTAGCACCTCCAGCTCATCTGTAACACAGTACCTATGATCACGGGACATCTGCAACCCCCAGCTTATCTGTTACCCAGTCCCTACCAATGCCAGTTCATGTGTTACCTGTGTATCTGTACCACACAGCCACACCAACCCATCTGCACAATGACAGATTCTCCTAGCCCATGTGAACCTTTCATCCTAAGGCTTTAAGAGTGTGGGTTTATCCTTGGTGTTTTTCCTCTTCTGCAGACAGAGGAAGCACAACAGCCCCTTCTGGCTGGAGGTTAGAAGAGTAGGATAAAAAACAAACAAACCATCAAGCCTGCCAGTGCTGAGGGCTGAGGCTGAGTAGGCTGTGGAAGGGAATTGAGGAGGTGAAGGGCATGCTCCCATCAACGGTCCTGACGGGATTAACTTTGTAAAAGTTTGGCTGCTGAAATCCAGTGTAAATGCTGTTAGGTTCTTTGCTGGTGATTCTGTATTATATATTGTACTTCAAAGCAGGGCAGGATAGACCTCAACTAAAATGCAGCTTGACTTCATTAAGGATGAGTGAAGTGGAATATGCTAACACAGGAGAAGGCTGGACAAATGACTGCTGCTCAAAATAGAAATCTTTATGAATTTCACTCTCATGTTAGTGGTTATAATGTAACACCAGTCAAAGGATATAAATATTTAGATGGACTTGTAATAGATTCATTACGTTGGCATATAAAAAACAAAGTAAGGCCTAAAGAGACTTTCTTATGTGCAGTATCATATAAGATTTGTTTATACATTTGCTGGCATACTTTTCCTTGTTCGTGTCCTTGTAGAACATCCAGCTTCTTTATGGGACCCTTCAAATTAATTTTTAATTAATACTTTAAGGACCATTCAAAGGAAAGCTTACCTATATATAGATATAAATAGCAGCAAACATTTTACTCAAGTTACGGCAAATGTTAATAGGTTTCTCTTGTGTTTGACACAATCAATAGTGTTAAATATCTCTTTCACGTATATAATTTCATCTTCAGTTGATGGAACTAATTCTGTTTCAAAGAAAAATAAATTCTATGAGACTGGATCATAAGATGTAGAATTATGACATACTGGTGGTTTAAATATTTTTTTCAGCTAAGATAATAACTGAATATTTTATCACCTAAGGTTAACTCTGCTACTGGGTTCACATTTGAAAGTTATCCAATAACTGTTTACAGCCTATTATTTCTGAGGGATTAAAATGACACAAATTTCTGTCTTCATTTTTTACCTACTATTGTTATAAATCATACACAAAAGTACTGCAACTGAAATATATGAGTTGTGAAAAATATTTCCCTACTATTCTCCTTCAGCTATGGTAATCTCAGCTGTTGTAAATATAGTAAATACAAATTGTTCAAATAAATCTGATTTTCAAGTTGACACTGTCCCCTTTAACTAGAAAAGGCAATGTGGGCAGAGCTGGCCTTTTGCATTTCTGGAAGAGTCAGCAAGTGGACTCCTTCATCTCATTCCCACCCCCAAAAGTAAGTGACTTATTTTAAATAATAATAATATTTTTTTAGAAAGTGGGGGAGAATCGTTTGGCTGGTACCAGCATCCTCTGCCAAAACCCATGTGGAGTACTGCATAAAATTTCAACAGAATGGGTTTATTGTTAGAGACATTTCTTTCTCTCTCCTCCTCCCACATCCTACAAAGGTTACATGGTTGTGAAAAGGGACAACTCTTGCAACAAAGATGGAAATCTTGAAGGAGGAAAACATACCGTCATTCAAATCTCTCCATGTGTCAGCACTTATATCTACTATATCTACCGCTCCTACCTCATTTCTGACCTGTAGCTGTCTGTTCAACTGAGTTATTGAAAATCAGGACAAAAATCATATAGCAGAAAAGTCAGTGTTTTGTCCCTTAACCTCTCTCTCCCCCACTTTTGTTCTTGTTTGATGCTATGAAGCTATTTATATTATTCCGAAAGGACTTTCAGGGACTATTAGCTAATGGAATTAGGAATGTTAGGGAGGAGTTATTTTTTTAAACAATCAAGTCTGTTCAGTGCTGTTACTGTTTGTGTGTGTGTGTGTGTGTGTGTCAGTGTCACTTCGACATAAAACGCGGCTTGAAGGCACACTAGCTGACATAATTGAAATGTATGAAGCAAAATCACAGTTCTTACTGAATACGCTGTAATGCTCTCTTTAAGGATATAGATCTTGATTCAATATTTTAATTATCAGAGCAATAGTAGTAAAATTTCACATTGCTAGTTCATTGGTTAATAAAACATAGTAATGAAAAAATGGAATTATTCATGCCCTTTTATTCTGCCATGGACATGTGAGCTGTAATTTTAAGTAGTTGTTTTTTGCCAGAGCTGCCTGTCATGGGTTGTCCAGTACCCTTTTACGTGCAACCAGCATTTATCACTGCTGTATTGCTTTCAGATTTTTACATAGCAATTTACATAAACCACTATGTTTTTTGAGGGAGGAGAAAGCAGAAAAGTTTAATATTTGTTTACAATCTTTGTTTTGGCAGCAGAAATGTGTTGTGTTATGTTAGACCTCACTTCCAGGCTGAATTAAAAGAAACAGAGGAATGCAAATAAAGTAAATTCAGTTTGAAATGTTGATTTTATAATGAATTATTTAAATGATATTGTGGAGCTCTCTTTTTGTTTGATACCCCTACAGCACAAACAAAGAGTGCAAATCAAGTTGAAAATAAATGAATCAGTAGTGCAGCATAATATGCAAGTACAGCTTCTGAACTGTCATGGTGAAATGAGTTAGTGTATTAAACATCACGTTTGGATTAAGGTTCTCATCTATAGCACTTTCTAAAAATGGTAACAGTAAACTCAATGTGATTTGCAACAGGAAGAATTTTTGTTGATTTTTGTAGAAGTGCCATAATTGAACTGTTTATGAATAGTGCCTGAAATTGGCAATACTATTGCCTAGGCCATACCTGCTTAAACTTAAAATGGACAAACAAAAATGTAAGAGAGTGCTTCATACCTCTTAGAAAATTTTGGCTCTTGGGTAACTTCCAGTCTTGCTCACCTCACCCAATGGTGATTCTTGTCCTCTCCCTTCCTCAACTTTCTCTGTATATAAAAATGCTTAATGAGAAGATAGAATGGGATTCCCATCTCTACCTGAACCAAATTTTAAGATCCTTGGTAGACGATGACCATATAAACAGGATTTAGACTAGTCTCATTGATGCGGTATCTATAATCTGACTGGTATAAAAGTGGTGACTGTTTAAGATACTATAAAATGGTCAGGGAGGTCAACTAGGAAAGGGAAAAAGCACAATATCCAGAATAAATTCACTTTAAAATGTGGTTTTTCCCTAAGCCACGTTGATATCTTATCCTCTTCACTTAACTTGGTTGGATTATCAGACATATCTAACATAATCATTTCTCTGCCATTGTGGGGGCCTCTGGCACTGGTGCATCTCCATCTCTCCTATTCTCTGCCTGTGGCACATAATAGTCCAGTCTCCTATAGATTGTAATATCTTGATCTAATTTTAGTTGCTGTGTTTAGTGTGTGGGTGGTGTTGGTGGCCTGTGATATACAGGAGGTCAGACTAGAGGATCTGTTGGTCCCATCTGACCTTAAACTCTATGACTGTATGACTTTACCCAAGATATGGGAGCTAATTGTCCTATTCCATTCAGCACCAGTGTGGCCTCAACTGGAATACTGTATCCAGTTCTGGGTGCCACAGTTTAAGACAGATGTGGGCAAATTGGAAAGAGTCCAGAGGACAGCAACAAAAATGATAAACAGTTTAGAAAACTTGACCTATGAAGAAAGGTTAAAAAGCATTAGCCTTGAGAAAAGAAGACAGATAACTGTCTTCAAATATGTTAAGTGCTGTAATAAAGAGGACAGTGATCAGCTGTTCTCCATATCCAGGACAAGGATTAATCAACTTAATCTGCAACAGATTTAGGCTGGATATTAGGAAAAACTTTTGAACTATAAGGGTAGTTAAGCACTGGAATAGGCTTCAAAGGTAGGCTGTGGAATACCTGTCATTGTAGGTTTTTAAGAACAAATTGGACAAATACCTACCAGGAATGGCCTCAGTTTACTTGGTCCTGCCTCAGTGCAGTGGGTTGAACTACATGACCTTTCAAGTTCTCTTCCAGCCCTACACTTTTATGTTTCTGTGATTGCTGCAAAAAGATCTTTCAGGCCATATATCCATCCATAACTGGGACTAATACAGTACTGCCAACTCCACACATTCAAAAATCCACACATTCAAAAATCAGCCCTCCTACCCCCGAGCCCCCAAATGGCTTAAAATCATGAGAGTTTCAAAATAATAAATTTGGGGTTCTTTCTATTTGTCTTGTGTTTTCTGAGTCTTGAAGGGTTCCCACTTTGAAGCTTTTCGCTGCAACCATAAGGATTTTTTTTAAATGAAAGTTGAAATACTCACAATCACCTGACTCCAGGAACTGGGACTTTAATTAAAGCACCAAATATTGTGAGACTTGTGATAAAATCATGAGTGTTAGCAAAACTGTAATAAGTTTTCCATATGTGGACAGGAAAAGAACACTGAACAGTTTTTTCACTTGGTGGTACAATTTCCCCCTGACTTCAAAGGGAACAATGTTTGATTTAGATAGATATAAATAGAATAAATACATCCTTATGAGCTGCTGCTGCCTACTTGGTCAAAATATTTCTTTAAAAGTGCCTAAACTATCCTGTTATTTTGGAGCTACAGGGCCATAACATAATGAGAAGAAAATACACACACACACACACGTGCGCACACACACTTCTACACACAACAGGATGGAGTGGTTGATTGGGAAGAAGCAGGAGTGTAGAAAGTAGATCTATGATTATACAGATATACTTTTCAAAATCAGCTCTATAGAGGGCTTAAGGGTGTGCCAAGACTAGAGCTTTGTGGCCTGGGAGGAAGGAGTAGGGGAGAAAACTCCATGTCCTCCAAGCCCCTCTAGACATCCCAATTCCAGCTTTGTTTTTGGAACCAAAATGTGATCCATAGTGTTTATAATATATGTGCCAGAATATTCTCATGGTACCAGAAAAACACATAGAGGGGATAGATTCTTACAGGTGTCTGAGCCAGCCAGAGGCCTAAAGGCCAACTTTCAATGAAAAACAAAAAATTAATTTACTTATGCAAAATATAGTTTTACACATGTGGAAGAGCTGGCAGGAATGTCTCTGAATCTCAGTGAATGTGACATTGTTGCTAAGATCCTCACACTTGTGGATTTTTGCTCAAAATCAAAGTGGCTATGAAAGATTGCTTTTATAGTTACATTTAAAAACTGCTTGTGTCTGTCTTTGAATGCACACTGATTTTGGGTCTGATGCCCATATAAATATAGATCATAATTATCATTAAACCACTTTTTATAGAGTAATGTAGTTCTTCACATCAAAACAAGTTAAGAATACGAAAAATATTACAATGGCATTAGCTTAGAAAAACTGTGAAGAACACAAAAGCACAATGCACTAGGGAAATACAGTTTAATTTTTTCTGAACTGATTCAAAATGGAAGGTTTCAGATTAGTTCAATAAAATGAAATATTCCAGTTAAGATTGAACCGAGCAGAAAAAAAAATTCATTTTGATTTTCCTGACAGAAAATTGAAAAATTTCAGCACAACTGAACACAACACAAATTTCTTGGGGAAATTTTTTATTTTTGTCTGAAACTGCATTTATCATCTGAAAACTACTCTTGCAGAAAATTCTTGACCAATTCTACCTATTATTTTGTATCCTTTTTCTACCATTGCAAATAGGTAACAAGCATGCTAGGAGTAAGTATAATGAATTATTTTAAAGTTAATTGTATTGCATTTTACTTGACATTTTATAACCATAATTTACAGCTCTATTTAACTTGCACTTGAGTCCCCTGAATATTAAGAGATTCAATGTTTTAGAGTCTGGATGGAGGGGCAAGAGGAGAGTGTCCAGAAAAGCTACCAGATGGAACTGTAGGGTTAGCTCAAGTTCTATGCCAGTCTCAGAGACTCATGACAACAGAAAGTCCACCAGACCAGGATGATGCAAGTGTCAAAAAACTTTGCAACTTCCCCTCTGTTAAGGGGCCTGTATGTGGCCAACACAGGCCCCAAAGGAGAAAATCTTGGCCTGAGGCGGAACATGGGGAGAGTCATCAGTTTTGCACTAGAACAATGTGCCCCTCACAGCCTCTGCCAGGGGAGCTCCAGTGGATTTCACCTCCTAAAAATGGAGTGTTCTCTTTCTTTCCCGTCTCCCTTTCCCCCAAGAAAACAATGAGGGAAGGGTAGCTGTGAAGCTAGCTCCTGCCCTCATTTAAGATGGATCTGACTTGGAGCACGGAGGGGGCAAAGCTGGCTCAGGGAGGTGTAGCATCTCCCTGCATCCATTTCAGTGAATCTGGCACACAAAGCCTATTTTCAGAATGTCAGAGTTGACATGTTTGTCTGACACAAGGTTAGTGCTCAGTCCTGCTTTAGGATGCCTAAATGATCATCACTACAGACCTTGTAAAATCAGCCACTGCTGGAACATGCATGCCTAGCAGCCAGTCTGACAAGATACATAGCTATGAGCAATAGACCAAGAGCAAGGCATTAGCATGTTTCTCTGTCTTCCCTTCAGTCAATTCACATGGATGTAGAGTCTAAATGCAAAGGAGTCTGTAATGCCCAGATATTTGAGAAAGTGAGTTGGAGATAAATGGGCTATTGATTTTTTTTTCTTTCTTTCTCTTGCTCACTGTCAAAGATTCAGTCAGTCAGTGACAGCAGCATTGGTAGTCTCAGACCTGCTTGCATATCTCGGAAACTTCTCTAGATGAGTTCCTACAGAATGTTTTCAATATTCTGTGACTTTCAGATCTGTCAGTTTTGCACAGCTCATTCTGAGTGACATGGCAGGGTGAAGAGTGAATCAAAATTATTAGGATTCTTCCAGTGATGTGGAGGAGTCATGGTAACTATTGGTGCAGAGGTCTCATTCCATCTCTGGGTGACATTTTAGTATTTCATAGCCTTTTGGAATGGTTGTGCAATAATAACCAGCTAACTTCAAAAGATACCTTCAGACCTATTAATAAAATCACACCAAGAACATCCCTTGAACACCAAATAGAGTCAGATATAGAGATGCTGTAGTTTAATACTGTATTTAGAATTAATTCGTGGGATGGTTTGAGTATTACCTCTGGAGAGCAATTGACTAAAATGGCTATAATATTTTTTTACATTGCTGTTCCTGCAGAGTGTTTTCACCAAATGTGATGTATGTAATCTTCACAAGCACAGCTCTACAATGCCATAGTTACAAAGAAAAATCTTGAGGTTCTTGCTGCGGCAAACCTCAGTGCAGTGAAGTGTGAGCACAACTAGAGTAAGGACATGAGGATTTAAGCCCATAGTAAATATCATGGGACAATTGTGGGAGGTATTGTTAATTTGGTAACTACAGCACAGTGATGTCATTGTTGATATCAATAACATCCAAGGCCACTGCATTAAAGCCCAGTAAACTCACTGGAAAGACTCCCATGGACTTTATTGGACCTTAAATGAATATCACTGTTGTCATCTGTTTGTAAGACTTATAAAATACAAAACAAAAAAGATAAAATGAATCTTTAAACCCATTGTTTCATCAGTTCTCTCTGTCCTCATGTTTATTAGCCACAAACTGCATTCACTGGAGCATACATGGGTTCAGAATTGTGAATCTCTACAAAGAAGGGAAGACCAAAGGAGAAAAATTCTAGAATGACAGGTTCTAAATAATTGGAAAATATCTACAACTTTGTTTAATATAGTAAAACAGCCTCTCACTTGCAGTTTTCCTCTTGGATCTAACAAGCCTCTTCCTTCCTGCCTTTATCTTTTGTATTCATGCTGATCCTCTAGCTAGGAAAGAAATTGAGTGGATTAGTATACGAAGGCTGAAGCCTGTGTCACAAAGGGAATAATTCACTAAGAAGTGCTCAGCAGAAACAGTTTATTTTTTAAAAACACCAAAGTACCTCCCTATAACCCACATAACGTTGCTGGGAATCACAAAGCTGTCCTGAACTGGGCTCTTTTTACAGTGAGGCAGTAGTGTACTACCTCTGTGCTACCAAGACTGTAAGGCCTTGACTAGCTACACGTGTAAGTTGTACCACTTTCCAGTATAATTAAAGCAGCACAACACCCTAGTGTGGACACAGTTATACTGGTATAATTAGGTTTATACTGGTATAGCTTATTCCTGTACAGCAAGGGGAATAAGCTCTACTGATATAACACTGTTATTTCAGTTTAACTGCATCCACACTAGGGCTTATACAGGTATAACTCTTTCAGTAAAAAAAACCACACCCATAACTGAAATAACAATATACCTGTACAAAAGCTATGTGTAGACCAGGACTCAAGCTCAGTACAAACGCTGTTTCTGCATCCATGCTGCTGTTCCTCCCCACCTGGAGCCACAGGGCTCTTATAGCGGTGTATGTGGAATTTTGCATTTGTGTGTGATGAATTAGTGGCGATATTATATATTTACTATGGTGAAATCAGACAAAGCATTAAGGGCCAGATTGCATGTAGTCCTTACACTGGCCTGCAGGGGTTGAAGGGGAACCACAAAGGGCTCCCTCAATAACCATCAGAGCACCTTGGGAAACAGATTATGCCTTAGATGGGAAACAATTTGTCCTAGGATGCTGCTGGGGGCACGGGTTTCACACTGCCCCCTAAACAGGGCAGTGGCACAAATGCCCCGATCTAACCATAAATTGTTCAGCCATTCCCCTGCCCCACCCCTGATCACCCTAAAAAAAAAAGTGGAAACCAGGGCGCAACCAGTATTTAAATCAATTGACACACCATTTTAAAACTAGTGTTGTTTTCTTTCAGGAAGGAAAATAAGAACCATTATGCTTTACAGAGTATTTTTCCCCTCAAATAAAGTAGCTACTTTATTAAGGGCAGCTTTTGCACATGACTTGAAAACAACTACGGCTTCCAGAAAAAAAGAAATGCTAGAAATAAGTTTAAAAAAAAAGCAACAGCTATGTTGATGGCCAGATGCCACTGCCATCAGGTTATTTTTATATAGTAAATGTAGCCCAGAATTACTCTCACACATTGTTCTTTAAAAGTCTTCTAATTAAGGAGTTTTCTTGAAGGTCACAAACAGTAATCAGATTGGCTGATGAATGCTATTTGGCATCAAAAAAGCCAGATTACTGACAGCAATCCTTACAGTAAAAAGAGAAATACTGGTATATTTATGGCTTTAATTTTAGCAAAGGTACGGGAATGCCCTGTGATTTTTTATTTATTTCTTGAACTACTTTTGAGTGTTAATATTCTCCTGAAGACAGTTTCAGACAGATTGCTAGGCTGCTGCTCTACTCAGTGAAGCAGAATCTACTGAAGAGTTGCTGAGGCAGAACTGAAATCATAGCTCGCCTCAAAGAAACGACAGTATTGTCAGCTAATTACTTCTAACACACAAACAGCATTCTTGTATAACATTGTTTTTTATGTAAAAGTCTAAGCCTTTTAAAGGCAGCTCTAGTGCTTTTAGGTGTTCATCCCGGTTCTTTGCAGTCCCTGCTACTTTGCACTTACATTGCGAGCAAGGTAAAGAAGAATGGAAACTAAAGATACCTGTAACTACCCGTAACAGCTGCAGAAGGAAATGGGTCGGGTTTTCTCTCTACTAGATGAAGGTACTTGTATAACAAAAACTGTATGCCCATTTTACTTATTTATTTAATAAATAATCTTTATATTTTACAAGCCTGGTTAATACTGTTTATATGCAATATTTCCTGGATAGAGGGTAAGAATTTGTGACATGGAGATCTAAAACCTATGAAAATTAAATGTATCTAAAATAAATTAATACAAAGTATAGTGACCTTTACTGGTTTTTTATATTTATTTTTTGAAAAGTTCATTAAGGTTAACAAAGTTAACCTTTACTAATGAAGGAAAAAGGAATGCAAAATATATTAGTCTCACTGAGCAGCAGATTTCTTAATCTGGAAAGATTTGTAACTGTAATAGGATTATTTTTTCCCAGTGGGATCCAGCCTAATCAAATATTTTAATAACATGTTAGCTTAAAGGGCTTTAACATTTAATATATTATGGACATGCCTTAGCAATATGCAATGGGGAAAGAATTACAGTGCTAGCATTTGTAAATTTTGCTAGCTACAATGCTAGCTGTAAACTTTTTAGAAGGAAAAGTACATGGAGACAAAGGGAAAAGGAAATAGTGTATTTTGTATGGGGTTCAAATGGTGTAAATCCATTGAAGCTATGCTGATTTATACCAGCTGACTCTCACATGCTGTTCCTTTTGTTTAAATCCAATTAGCCAGTAAAGGGAGCAGTTACTTCGACAAAGTCAGTTGCTAATTGTGGCACTAAGTGGTTCCCCCAGTAACTTTGCCCCTATGTGCATATGCATTACAATAGGGTGTCTCATTAAATGAATACACGCAGCATATATACAGTAATACAAAATGCTACTTCTGTTCATCTAAGGTAAAAGATACAGGTGCAGTTTAAACATTACAATATACTATTCAACATAATTACAGTGCACAGTGTTATTGGAGAGGCAGCCAAAGAAAAAGTACTGTTCCTTTTATAGTAATATAATGATAATACCCCTGAAATCCAACTAACTCCATCAAGTTGCTTTAACAAAGTCAGTCACTGATTCTTGCACTATGTGGTCTTTTTCTTGCCAGACCACCAGAGGCTCTGCCCCTAAAAGCTGTTGGGAAGAAGACGAGGATGTGTGCGTGCATGGGGGCCAGTGGCAATCTGCTGGTCCTGGGTTCATAAATAGGAGAGGGTGAGGCAGTATAAAGTAAGTCAAGAGTCACTGCAGTCACACTCAGACTGTGCAGTGACTGTTGTCAGGGTCAAAGTGCGATATTGTACATGAGGGTTGTGAGGCATAAGTAGATACCACAGTGGGCATATTTAATACAATTTATCAATTTAGTGGCTATTTCTGTGAAGTCATATGTATTCCAGGTGGCTCTGATATGTCTATCACTACAATAGAGTTGTGAGCGTATGGAAAAAAATCTTTGTGCAGATGTTTAGAATAGGGATATTTGAGTGTGAAGAAGCTTGTGTGGTGTTTCTATGTAAGGAAATGCTGTGATTAATCTGCTAAATTAACTAGAAAGGATAGTATAGAAAAATAGTACATGCGGCTGTGACACAATTTAGGTCTTGCATGTAATCACATGATTTACATTACACTAGATAAGCCATAATGGAAACCCACTTGTGCCATTAAATCCATAAACTTACATGATATTATGCATACTTGTGAGGCACCTGGTGAAGTCACAGAGACAAATTCTGCCCTTAAGAATGAAGTCAGTGAGTTTGCATGGGTGTAACTAAGGGCATATGTCAAAGTGGGTCAAAACTCTATAAATTGTATATCTATATGGTTTCAGCGGGTCAGCTTCCTCCACTGATACAGCTCATTTTAAAGGGTTGCCTGTTAATTTTAGGTAATTTGCATAAAACAACTATATAGCAGGTGATTTATTAAACAATAGAGATCAATGTAACCTGGAATACATTTAACCTGGAATTTCATTTTTAGTCTGTGGAAAGGGAATTTTATATGGAAGTTATATAAAAATAATAATTCCAGAATTTTTATCTCTGAATTTCCTTTGCTGATGTCTTTAAAAGCCTGGAGATTATGCATTCTTCATCACACCTAGAAACAAAGGGCCAAATCCTGAGCTAGTGTTAATCTGTGGAACACCACTGACCACAGTGGACCTACTTCAATTTACATAGGTGGGGGTCTAGCTTAGAATTTCATTTGCTACCGAACATCAACTGTGTTTCAAAAATTAGGCGGTTTTGCAAATATTTGACTCTGTTCACTGCAGTGTTTATACACAAATGTATAATAATTGCAAAAAACACAACACATTGAATGGTAAAGGGTGAGATTCTAATTGCACAAAAGTCAGCAAATTGAGATTTCAGGTTCCCTCTTGTACATATACGTTACAAGAGTCTTTCATAAAACAAACACAAATCCTATATTAAATTATATAAAGTAGTATTTTATATAAATGGTAATAGAAAAAGGTGGAGTTTAAACATAACAGTGCAAAGTCCAATTCAGTTACAAACACAGTGGTTTTGGAAGAGTGACATTTAAAAAAAGAACAGTTCCTTTCTGTTGTCCTCTTGATCGATCAGCCCTCAGAGGGGGCGCACCGGTCACAATATGCCATTTGAGGTGTTCTAGCCATTCCTTCAGCCACTCGCTGGCCAGGCTGCCAGTGGCAATGGACACCCAATTGGCATAGCACACTGCAGCCCAGAACCCCTGAGCTCAAGCGATCTGCCGGCCTTAGCCTTCCAAGTAGCTGGAATTACAGGCGCACGCCACCATGCCTGACTCCATTAGTCTGTTATATTGTTTTCAAAATAAGAAGCTTTGCCATGAACCCTAAAAAGAAATCATTAAAAAACACGACAATTTTCAATGAAAGTTTGCCTTTTTCAAAACCGAGTGTTAGAAAGCCTGGAAATGCTGATTTAATGTGCACTGACCTTAACTCTGGCTGCATGTTCCTGGTAGCCTGCGTCCCAACTTTCTAAAGCAGTTTCATGTATTCAGTAAGTGCATCTGTATCAAAGCTAGTAACCTACTCAACTCAATATACTTGGGTGATTTGACTCCTGCAGGGGCACCTCAAACTTTAACAGTTCACCTTCAGATTTTCAGGTAGGTGGTTTCTGTAGCATGAGATAGGTAACTGAACCAGCAATGATATACAGGTTCACAGCATCCAGAGTAGATGTCCAGTCATTGTAGATTGGGTGAGTCTGGGTGAAACTAGGGAGAGGTCAAAATTTGGTTGATAATGATAACCTTGCCACAACTTTAACAATGGAGAGAGACTGTCCAAAAGAGTGAGAGATCCTAATGTCATTCAAATGTGCAAGGGGACAGAGTTAAGCTGGCTGTGGTAACCCTAATTCTGTTTCCTGACTTGTTTGAAATAAAAGTTCAGTCCCTATGTGGCAATAACATGGTCCTTGGTACGTTTCAATTATTGTTTCAAGGAAAATGATGTATTCCATTAAACCAGACCTCCACTGATTTCTTCATCTCTGCCTAATCCACAAAAACAAAACAAAACCTTCTGGGCTGGCATTAATCATAAGCATTTGTGTTCTTTTGTTTTAAAAAATGTATAGCTACTATAACCAAGTGTCTTAGATTGAAAGTGCCATCTCAGCCAGAACTATAATAAAACGAGCTAATGGTTATGTGCATGTTAGCAAAAATGAATGGTAACAACAGAGCCGGATGTGGACAGAAAGGTATTCAATTGTGTACTCATTAAATGAAGGATTATTCATATCGGTGAGGAAATCATTTCAACAAGAAATTGAACTTGAATGCCTTTACCTCTAAAAGCTACTTATTGAGTTAAAGGCTAATCGGTTTGCTCAATCAGTCTTAATTCTACTTAAGTCATATACAGCTGCCTGGTGCTTAGACAAACCTCTGTTTATAATATTTTTTCCCTTGGGGATCTCTAATCCAGGTAATAACCTGGCCTAGCTCTGGCTGGCTTTTAAAATCAACAATAAGAAACATATTCAGATCACCACAGTCCTACTCTTGTTTTGATCATCTGACAGCTGCCACTACAGTCATAACTTTCTGTGATGCCTATAATGTATTCCTCTCTGGATCAATGTATACTTATGCAATATCATTATTTGAGTTTTACACCATTAGCATCAATGTTGCATAAACCACTGCATAGACAAGAAGGTGAAAAGTAATGAGGGGTGGAAGGATGGTCTTGTGGCTAACGGAAAAGTGGAAATCTGGCTCCAATCACTGACTTTGCTCCTCTGCTTCCTTTGGGCCCTTTGGAAAGTCACTTAATCACTCTCTACTTCCATTTCTCAATCTCTAAAATGGAGATGATAATATCATTTGTATCATATCCCAGTGGGGATCAAGGCCTGTTGTGCTATGTGCTGTACAAACAAGTAGAAAGACAGTCTGCTCGAAGAAGCTTGCAGTGTAAGATGCCACTCCCCGCCCAAAATCTGAACATGAAAGGGACCCTTTAGGCACAGAACTCCTCAGAACTATGTGGAAAAGTTGCTTGGGTACTTCTGTGGCACGATACCTTCCATCTCCCAGGCCCCCCAAAGATCTCCCCAGGAATCTAGGATCTATACTGGGAAAGGGGATGCAGGCTGGAGGAGAAGAGGGTAGGTTGTGGATGGGATGGATGCACAGGTGTTTCCCAGAGAAGATAATACAACTTGAGGTTGTATTAGCATTTCCCTGTAGCCCTCTATACTGGGGGCAATGTTGCCATGAGGAGTCCCTGGTACACAGCTCCAATGGAGTCACACTGTCAGAGTGCTGTAGGAAGCTGCTAGAATCACTTAGCAATCTCCTTGAGACCCAGGGATTCCTACACAAAGGGAACTCACAGTTGCTCAGGAATGGTGCAAAGGAGCTGGACTGGGAGCTGAGAGTCTGTCCCTACATGTTTGTTTGCGCTATGGGCAGTGTAAGATCTCTGAGGTCCTTATGTAGTTGTTTCCTTGCTTTCAGAAAGGTGAGTTTTGTAAATGATGTGAAAGATAAGCACTTTGCTTTCATTTTAGCAACATTTTGTTGTTGGATTTAACTTTTATATTGCAGTGGCCACAGTTAGGATCAGAGCCCCATTGTGCTCCAGTGAACTCCAGTATGAACTTAAGGCGAGACCCGTTGTTGGTGCATGTAGTTATAGCATGATAATGAGCAGTCTGGGGCTGAATGGCTGCCGAGTCCAAAGCATGCTTCACACCTCTGTTGATACATAAAATCAACTGAAACCAGTTATGGCTATGAGAATGATTACCCAACCCATCTCTGCATCTGCAGTCATTCACCACACACCCCATTTTTGGTGCCTGTTCAATCCTTAAAGAAAGTAATTAGCACACAATCTTTAATAATTCATCAAATGATTTTGAAATCAGGTTTCTTCAAAGAATACAAAGCATTTGTGTTTTACTGAGCAATATATACCTGCTAAGTTTAAAATGAGGTTTTTCAAGTACAGTAAAAATCTGAACTTTCTTGACAGGTGAAAATTTCCCATTTCTCACCGACCCCAAAATCCTTAGCCCATTTTTAGATGATTGCACATTATTGAATGTATGTTTCCAACCCTTTCCTAAATTACTCAAATCTGTGCTGAAAGCAAGCATGACAAAATGTATCTCCAAAATGTAGTTTTAGGAGAGACTTTCAAGCTCCAATTCAACAAAGAATTTAATATTGTGGTTAACTTAAAGCACATTCTTAAGTCATTGTAGTCTATGAGACTTAAGCATGCACTGAAGTGCTTTGCTAACTCAGGGCTTTGGTGACTAAAATGAAGGGTTTTTTTGTAGCAGTCATTTGTCTTCAACCTTCATTATAGCATCATTTTCAAAATGTTATAATCCTGTGTCTCAATTTCTGTGTTTTTATAACAAGATTTATCATTGGACTTTAGTTACATTTCTTCCTCCATGTATCATCTAAGATCTGACACTTTTATTAAACTGCTTGAGCCTAAGGTTACAGCTCTTTTTATTAGCGAGGCTCATGAATTTTTCATCAGCTGGTAGCTGGAAATATACTTTCAAAGATATGAAATTAACAACAAATTAAATTTATATCGTTCTGTCATTTCAGTTATACATTGGATCGGGCATTAATAATTGTACAGCTGTGACATTTGTTCTTTTATTACCTCTTCCATTGTTTTATCTGAAGTATATGTGGTTTTAAAATTATGCTTCATGTGTAATTATATAACTGCTTTCTCAATACCACATTTAGTGGTAATTATTTTTATTGACATGTGCTTGTAAGTCATTACTGACCAAGTCTCCATTGTAAATGACAGCTAATTCTCAATGGATTTAAATGGCAACATAAAAGTTTTGCTTGTTTCCACAATTTTGTGTCCTTCCTCCTAGTCCAGGTTTGATTTTGTTTAAAAACAGTCTCTTTTCTTACCATTTGCATGAAGTGCACCGATTGTAGCCTATAGTGCTAAATTGGGGACAAGCAGGGATAACCTGTAGCCATCATACCTTATATGGATTTTATAATCTAGATATGTTAAGGCCTTGCCAATGCCTGAGGTGAGACTAAGAGAAATGTAAGTACTGTAGGCAGTGCTGGCGATGATTTTGGTAGGGGACATTCTTATAGCCACATTTAGGCACCCATTTGAATATACTTCACTTTACTCATTGATTTCACTGGGGCCATATGTAAGGATGGCATGATCTGGCCCTGAGTCAGTACTGACCTGATGACACTACACGGCACTACGGCATGCTGTGAAATATGAAACCTAGCTCCTGACTCACTGTATTTACTAAAAGATCACAGATTGAATTTCAGCATGAGGTAAGGTCATTAACTAATATGTTGGGCTACATTTGAGACTGAACTGCCTCCCTAAAATTCCTCTTGTTTCAAATGAAGAAGCTATTTTCCCTGTCTTTTATAAATGCCATGTTGTGCTATGGGAACAGAATGGCTGCCAGCATCCAGCTCAGAGGTGTCTGCATTTCAGTTGTATGTAAAAGATCCCTGTTTGTGTCATCTGGGTACCTTTGGGATCATTATGGATGAAAGGTGTTAAAAATTATATTATTTTCTGACCCTCCTCCTCCAGAACTGCTGGCACAGTAATGACACTCTTCTCCCAGGTGGAATGAGACACAGTCTGCTTCAGACCTGTTCTTTCGGTAGCTTACCTTTTAGCAGTGTTCTCTGAGCAGTGTGATTGGCACCCTGACACTTCCCCTTGAAGATAGGGAAAATTCTATATCAATCCAAATGGTACATGATCAGGAAGCTACTCCAATCACATTTAGGCCCAGTACTTGGCCATCTTATAGCCAAGATGTCTGTTCATGCTATTTAACAGTAATATTAGGCCTTTCATATTATGAAACAAATAAACATGTTCAGAAAACAATAATAGAGGAATGGAAACAACCATAGGGTTCTTTCCCATATGCCCTCTGTGTTCAGATGAGACCACACACAAAAATAAGGTGCTTTCATAGCTAAAATTTTTTTCCCCTTCCCCTGCAGATAACACAAGTGCATCTAAGTGACTTCTACCATGGCCTCAGCAAATTGATGATGAAAATAAGGAAACTGTGGGATTACTTCTTTCAGCTTCCCTGGACAATGGAAGGAGAGCCAATCACTTCTACTTTGTTGCCTCCTGGGAATGTTCCACGAGACGCTAGCTTGACCCTGGAGCAGAAAACCACATTTGTCTTTGTGATCTTATTATTTATTTTCTTAGGCATTCTCATTGTCCGATGCTTCCGAATTCTCCTAGACCCCTACAGGAGTATGCCCACCTCCACCTGGGCTGATGGACTTGATGGGATAGAGAAAGGCCAGTTTGATTATGCCCTGGCTTAGACTGACAACTCAGAAATATTATTTAGAGGAGTTTGTTTTTTTTAAAAAAAACTGGAATGTAGATTTATTTTCCCCCAATTTTCTCAGACATTATAAAAGCCTTGCATGACTGCACAAAATATTAATTTGTTTTTAAATAAACATCAAAGTGAGTTAAACATTTGAAGGTAGACTGGTGATTCTCCTAATGGAGGGGGAAAAATAAAGCTATAACTGTGGTTCAAAACATATTGGAACAATATATAACATAGATGGTATCTTATGACTCCGAATAAGTTTGATTTGTAGTTGCTGAAGAAAGCCTTATTGTTTGAAAGTAGCTTTTTTACAAGCATCAGTAGATTTACAGGTTGGGTAGGAATGTTTTTTTATGAGTTGTATGTGGCAATTAAATAAACTTTTAACGCCCCACTGGCTTTTAAAATAAATGTAGGGGGGGGGAGACTCATACCAGATTTCCTCATGTCACAGTCACAGCTCTTCCAAGCTGCTCTGGTTTATTCCTCCGCCCTTCAGTACAGCTATACATAACACATAGAATGTAGCTGGAGTTCATGCAGATAATTCCCAATTGCTATTGCCAGCTCCAGAGGGCAGAGAGGGTCCTTTATTGTGAAGCCTGGTACCTCCAACCAAGGTGACCCCTCAATTTGCATGAGACACAAGGGCTGCTGTCCCTTAGGAAAATGAATAATGCTACCACAGCTGGCACAGAGTATAGACCCGGTTACCCGCTACACAAGAAACAATGAAGTACATCAACCCAAACCACAGCAAAGGAATGACACTATCCCAAAGTAACAATATAACAAAGGGAGAGTTACTGGGAGCAGGAAAATAGGATCTAGGGAAGGTTAGAGTTAAGGTTAACTAATGAGTACTAACATATCAATACTCCCAACACTTCCTAGACTACAGTTTCCTCCCTAGCACTTTCCCCAGGCAGAGGGTATACTGAAGATGAGTCTAGAGATGAGTGTTGTAGCACCATGAATGCTGGCCAGCTTAAACAAAAAAGGCCACCTTTTGACTAAAGTGTAGCCAATTGTTTGACTACATTTACAGTTTTATATTTAAAATATTTGAGAGACCAAATAGCCAAGTTTAATCAGTTTAAAGACAAAGCACTGCAACATGAAAATGAGCCATCCATACCATTCTTTCTAGGAAGCAATCAGTTGCACAGGATGGCATTCATCTTATACAGGAGATCTGATTTGAAACTAGGTACCTAAGTCTAGCTATATTTGTAGTACAAATTAAACCTGTTTATAAGTTAGAGAGCACTTGATAAGTCATCCACCAGTCTATACTTGTTTTTTGATACAATCCTGTACCTTCTTTATCTTTGCTTTGACTACCACGTTCCAGGTATCAGTAGGTCATGACAGCATTCCCTAGTGGTACCAGGAAATACCATTCATACATGTTGCTTCTGATAGGTTTTGTATTTGGCTGTGCCAAACTGTTGCAAATGTTGCAAACTATTATGGGATGTTAACATCATTCTGGAAAAAAACATAACACAAATCACAAGTAATAGAATTTAGCATAACTACCCAGCATTCAATACAATGTTACTACTGTGCACAACACATATCAGTGTGGTGTGCCAGAAACATAACAATAGATATCGGATAACGCACCACTTCATGAACATGATGCAGTGGAAATCAGTGGTTGCAAAGAGCTGTGGTGTCACATGAGGTTGTCCTGCAGTCAGTGCCAGATTAAGGTATAAAGTATAAGGTAGCTAAACTACAGCTTAGGGCCATGCAATATGAGGGGGCCTCTAAAAAAGAAAAAACTGACTCCATTTCAAATTTTATCGAAATCGGTTGATAAATAAAGGAGATATGGGAAAAAGAAGATTCTCTCTAAATATATACATTTTTGTTCAAATATGACAAAAATATACACATCAGGCTACACAAATACCCTTACCTACTCTTACCCTTCACTAATTGTTCATTATTGACAGGCAGCAGGACAGGGCTGAGAAAAAAATAACGATAATTGCACTTGTAAAATTAGTATTTCTACATGTAAATCTGCTATCAGTCTCCTAAGGCAGCATTTTATTGGCCAGCTGCTTCTGGTAAAATTCTGACCATGCCTTCATAACTTATTTAAATAAATAAATAATCTCACTGCCGACAAAATCGGGAAAATGTGAGGTCGGAGACTGCAATGTCATGAAGCAATCCTGCCAAGCTCATACTCGTATATTAGTGTGTTCTTTCTTCTTTTGACCTGTACATATGTACGATAGTGTATTTAGTGCGCACGCCATTTTCTGCTTCATGCGCTATCCATGCTGCACATGATTGAGTTTGCAGGTGATCGTCTTATGGACTTGGGTCAAGTGGATCTTGAGGAGGATAAATTTGTGTTGGCTTTCCTTTGTCAGTTTCAGGAACCTTCACAGTAAATATCAGAGACTGCTGACGAAAGGATAAATAGAGGATTTTGAGAGCAGTGAAGAAAGATATACATATATATCAAAATATTCTGAGTACTTTGGTGAGCAAGTTATTTCAAACTATGTGCAGCTATGATTTATCGGCTATTAAAGCCTATAATATTCATTATATTTGTTTGCCTATATATTCAGGCACTTTCTCAATGCCTGTCTAGAGATTACCAGACTTTTTTCTGGTAAATGCTTTCTTTCTCTTTCATGCATGTAGCTTGTTGTCACTCTGTGTGTCCCAAGTGTTTACTTCAGATTAATCAGTGGTCCTGGGGGAGACAGAGGATAGACAAACGACTGCAAAGAGAGATGTCTGCCTAGAAGAAGTCTGGGATTTTCTCCTCACTGGGTTTGGTGCATGAAAGATAATATTTTATTATAGGTCGTATGCTATGTAAAAATTCTAATATAGACTTATAAATCACATACTGTATGCATAATACATTGTATTTTTATAGTATAGCAAAAGAAAAATCCCAACAATTAATTGTTTATTTTGTATTTTTTATATTGTATTATTTCTACTTTACTTACATATGCAATTAGTTCAAAGAATTTGTCTAAAATTTATTTCTATCATGATGTCATTATTACAGAGAGGGCTGCTGAAAATGAAGATTATTGTTCTATTTTTACAACTTCACCTTTGTATATATGCAAACATAAAGCTTTTGTGTTTATATATTCAGTGTGCTTTCTGTGAAAATAAGAAATTCATTTTTTTATGGTATGGGGCCTCTTACACTTGACATAATTTAGGGCCTCAGAATGTCGTAATCTGGCCCTGTCTGTAGTCTTACGAAGTTGTCACCCCAGACAGACATATACTGAGGAAGAATAGGCAATACCTTCTACACCTTCCAGAAGGAAGGGAAGTAAGGGACACTAAGTTTGCCATTTTGCCTGAGAAGGTCTCAGAAAGGCAACAACCACCACAGGTCATGATAACCAAACCCCAGGACATTAAACTGGCAGAACAAATGACGTTACCATCTCAAGACAACAGTGGCATTCAGGGGCATGCACAAGAGGGGCAAGCAGGGGCATGGGCTTCCCCGTAATCATTGTGGGCACCGGACTCCTCCAGCCCCGGGGAATGGGGGCAGCAAGAGCTTCTCCCAGCCCTGGGGCTTTGTCCGGGGAGGGAGAAGAGCGAGCTCTTCTGGCCCCAGGGCAGCGGTAGAAGCTGACAGCTCCTCCAGCCACGGGCCTTCACAGGGGTACAGAACGTATCCCTCCAAAAGGGGTCAAATTTAGATTCCTGCGCATGCCCTGGTAGCATTGATATTTCAAGAGAGACTACAAGTCCAAGTCCAAGTCCAAACTACAGTGTAAACTGCCTTAGAGGGCACATTGTTAATGAGTTTAGTTAGTAGGCTAAGTATGAGTTTTTGGACTGTGACTTATATAAATGTTGTTTAAGGGTATGTCTACACGGCAATTAAAAACCCTCGAGTGGCCCGTGCCGGCTGAGTTGGGCTAAGGACCTGTTTAACTGCAGTGTAGAAACATGGGCTCGGGCTCAGGCTGGAGCCTGAGCTATGAGACCCTCCCCCCTCACAGGGTCCCAGAGCCCAGGCTCCAGCTTGTGCCTGAATATCTATACCACAATTAAACAGCTCCCTGGCCTGAGCCCTGCTAACCTGAGTCAGCTGGCACAGACCAGCCACAGGTGTTTAATTGCAGTGAAGACATACCCTAAGGCAGGGATCGGCAACCTTTGGCACGTGGCCCATCAGGGAAATCTGCTGGCGGGCCAGGACGGTTTGTTTACCTGCTGCGTCCGCAGGTTTGGCTGATCACAGCTCCCACTGGCCGCAGTTCGCTGTTCCAGGCCAATGGGGGATGAAGGAAGCGGTGTGGGCCGAGGGATGTGCTGGCCGCCACTTCCCACAGCCCCCATTGGCCTGGAATGGCGAGCTGCGGCCACTGGGAGCTGTGATCGGCCGAACCTGCAGACGCTGCAGGTAAACAAACCATCCCGGCCCACCAGCGGATTTCCCTGACGGGCTGCATGCCAAAGGTTGCCAATCCCTGCCCTAAAACCATGTGTACACTTGCAAGGTTACAACAGTACTGCTGTAAGATCATTCATGTAGATGCTCTATGCTGGTGGGAGAGAGTTCTTCCATTGACATAATAAAACCACCTCCATGAGCAACGGTAACTATGTTGAAGAGGTGCAAGTGGCCAGCAGGTGGGCAGGTGGCGGGCGGGAGGGAGCGAAGAGGCATGAGCAGTGGGCAGAGGGGAGAACTGGGGGAGAGGGCGAAGAAGCATGAGTGGCAGGTGGGGGAGGGACTGGGGAGGAGGCAAAGAGGTGTGAGCAGCAGACCGGGGAGGAGGCAAAGAAGCACGGGCAGGGTGACTGTGGGAGAGGACAAAGAGGTGTGAGGGGTAGGTGGGGCACCAGGGGAGGGGCAAAGAGGTGCATGAGCGGTCGGTTGGCCAGCTGGCAGGTGGGGGAAGGGAGCTGAGAGGGGCTGGGGGTGGAGTATGGGTGAGGCTTCTTGGGGAGGAGGCTGAATGGGGGTAGGACTAGGATTGGGGCCACAGGCTGGGTGCACAAAGCCTCCCCCAATGGAGGAGTCACGCACAGCCCATGGAAGATGTAGCATTGAGAACAGTACTATTTAGTGGTTTTGTTTCCCAAGCAGAAAGTCTGGGGAGGGTTGCTTTCAAAAATCTTAGGCCCTGACTGAACAGCCAGGCAGGCCAGCTTTCCTTTACATGGGGCAATTAGAATAGACTTTTGCAAAGGAAGAGCCATATTCCATTCCAAGTAGGCAATCTTGGTGTCATGGGGTGATTAGCCCCTTTAGTATGAAGCAGGGTCCAGTGCACCTGTGACTGATTAGCTGCTTAACAGAAGGGCTTAAACTGAGTTTAAAAGAAGGCACCTGGGCTATAGTAGGGAGACTGGAAGAGTCTGAAAGCAGTCTGACACAGGAGGGTGCAAGGAAAGGGGATGGGCGAGGCACAGCACAGCACCCGTGCAAAGGAGTGGAACAGAGCAGGTGAGAACTACCTGGGAGAGTCAAGGCAGTTGCAGAGAGTGGGAAGCTCTGCAGGACCTCCATGTAAACAGCAAGGAATTGATTGAGAGACTAGGGAGGGACTAGACTGCTGACTTTCCTGAACCAGAGCTGGGAGGCTGAAAGGCTATGTTGACACTGCATCTGGGGGTGAGTCTCTAAGCCAGTGGTTCTTAACCTTTACTGCAGCCTGTACCCCTTTGGTTCTCAAAATATGTTCTCGCACCCCTTTATCAAAAATTGTTGCAGTAGGTCAGTTCTTTAAACCTAGATATATTTTTTGTTTGTATATTACAGAAATCATTAAAAAATGTATAATAATAAATGCATAGGTTTGATGAAACAAAGTCGTTGTACTTACATGCGTGTGTTTAGTTTGTGTTTTCGATGATTTACCTTCTAAAAAAATCTGGCATGTCTTGCATCCGCAGAAAGGGCATCATGCACCCTCTGGGGGTGCGTGCTCCCTAGGTTAAGAACCACTGCTCTAAGCCCAGGTAGCCAGACTTGTCCTAGTGGGGCTCAAACTATTGTGATAAAAATAGCAGTGTAGATGTTGCAGCTTGGGCTGTAGTTCAGGCTCTCAAGCCTGCCTAATCCCCTGGTCTGAGCTTGGATGGCTAGCCTGAGTTGCTGCTGGAACCATGACATACATATTGCTATTTTAGTGTGTTAGCTACAGCCAAGCTAGGCATGAGTCTGTCCACCTAGGCTGGGAGGCTTGCTCCCAGCTGCAGTATAGATATATCTGACAGAGCTCAGGCACTGGACTGTGTTTTGGGTTGAAGAGTCATGATGCTGGTTGCTTTCAGGAGAGTGGGGCCCTGGACCAAAGGCAGAAAGGCACTAGGAACTGAGTGCTGCTGGTCTCTATTCCCCTCTCAGGTGGATGAGCTGGAAGTGAGGTCCCCAGAGAGAACTGCTGTATCTCTGTTTTACAGCAGAACTGGGGACACTTGCTTTACCATGAGGTTTCTATGGACTTTTATGTGTACATGACTAAGCCATGCCCAGAGGTGGGACTTTGAATTGGACAATGAGAGGAACTGTATTATTTTTATGGCTGGACTGAGGGGAAACTGAGGCAGATGCATCTGTCATACAGTGCTCTGATGCAGGAGGCTACCCTAGGCCAGGTCGCCTTATTACATTTTGTGGAAAACATGGGCACCTCAATTGGTCTCTGCCCAGAGAGATGCAGTACAGCAGGAAAGTGCTCAAGAAGGGGCTGCTCTATCACGCATGGACACATGTCTCACCTCCCATAAGCATGTAGGGTCACTGACTCCTTAAATGAAATATTGAGACTTAAAAGGGAGGGCCTGCATGTTAATGTAATCACAGGACAGGGAGCTCTGTATCTCTTCACAATGTGGGCTGGGCCCAAATCTCTAGTTTATCCTATTGAAGAAAATCTTTGTCATTTGAAGGAAAAACTCACTCAAAAAAGTTGCTTGATATGTTTAATTACAGTCTTGCATGACAAGGTGTGTTTAAAAATGAGGCCTTTCTTGGTGATCCATGTTTGTTCTCAGTGGCTTCCACATCAAATTTGTTCAGTTTATAACTCAAAGCAAGCTTTTACTCTTGCTAGTACAGTGAGTTCTACTTTCATATTTGAAAATAAAGTTGTTTTACTTCCCATTCTGTGCCTCCTGTGATCAGTGCTCTTGGAGTTCTGTGGCACTTCAGAAATTATTTCTGAAGCAGGTTTTTATAGATTCTGTGCCATTTCTGCAGCATCGATATGAGCCTGCAGAATCTAAGTGAAGCCTACTCCCTTTGTGTGTCATAATAAAAGCACTTTACACTACACAGAGGACTCTTCAGACACTAGGTTCTCATTCTTCACAGCAGCCCTGAGAGGTCAGTACTATTACCCCTGTGTTGCAGAAGGGGAAGCTGAGGTAGAGATGTTAAGTAACACTCCCAAGGCAGAGCCAGCATACAGTTAGTGGCAGAGCCAAGATTGGAACTTCAGAGTTTGGCTCTCTGACCTAGGCTGAGATCACTAGACAATGCTCCTGGACCATGGAGTAATAGCAGAGGTGCCCCTTGATCTTTGTTTCAACTGGGAGGCTACAGTATTCCAAATTGGTCCTGCAGCTGTACTTTGCATTGGGAAATGGCCAGTTCATTCTGCCTATTGTGGCAGATGCACTAGTCCCACTGGTGCCCTAAACTCTACTACTTAAGTCAGCATTTCTCAAATGTGGCCACCAGGGGCTTTTCTTGTAGCCATGGCCTTCTGGACTGTGATTGAGGGGGTAAAGTAGCACCTTGGTGTTGGTTGCTGGGACCACCAGCAGGGGTTGGGCCCTGTCCCCCTCTGGAGACACCTGGGGCACAATGCTGGAAAAGCAGGCAGCCTGTGATTTTCCCACCTTCGCAGGGGTGGTGGGGCTCAGGCTTTGGGCTTCAGCCCTGGGGTGGCAGGCTCTGGACATGGGGCTTTGGGCTCCATTCCCAGGCTCCAGCTGCGCAGGGGCAAGTCCAGGCTCCAGCCACATGGCTTCAGGCTCCATCCCCAGGCCCTGTGCCCTGGCCATGGGACTTCAGGGAAGCACCAGCAGGCTGGAGCCTGGTCCCTGCTGCCTCCCCCAACCCCCCATCCGGGGCTTAATTTGTCTTGCCAGGACTGAGTACATCTGCTGTGAAAAGTGATACTTGTATGTTTATTAAAATCACTTTTCAGACCTACCATGTAGCAGGACCATATGAATTCTGCTGTAGGCAGGGCCTTCTATTGTGACAGTAGATGGGTAAAGATTAGGTCCAAAGGTGTACAACATGTCTACAGGAGAAACCTTAACTTTGGAAGCTTTCTAACTTTTGAGTTCTTAATTTCTTAATCCTTATGCTAATGTATATTACCTAGTCATCAGTGCCTTCACTAAGAAAAGGCATGCACAGCGTGGGGTATAGTTTTCAGTGACATTTTGTTAGCTCATACTAACTTTATCTACAGTGGCTTAAATTCTTATCCTGCTTAATATAATGTGGTTGTAGCAGTGTCAATTCCAAAAGAAGTTGGTCCTTTAAGATATTCTCCCCCACCAGGTCTCCCTAATATCATTGGTATCAGGTGCTGTGCATATAAAAATGACATTGATGACTGGGTGTTAAGTCTCTGCTCAGGTACTATGTTCTCAAGGTGGTAGAAAGCTCTATTGTTTTAGACTGCCTGGCCAAAGAAAGGAAAAATTACGAAGAGAAGACTGGTTACATGAAGGGTTCCAGCTAAGATAGATAGAACCCAAAGGGAAGGGTCAGGGAAAAAGTGGCTTTCTGCCCAATTTTGGTGATCACTTTTGCCCTCAGTATAAATCTGAGCAGCCTTATGGGTAGGGCCCTACCAAGTTCAGAGTCCATTTTGGTCAATGTCATGGTCATAAGATTTTTTAAATAGCTGAAATCATGAAATTTACTATTATAATTTGAAATTTTATGGTGTTGTAATTTTGGGGGTCCTGACCCATAAAAGAATTGTGGGGGAGTTGCAAGGTTGTTATAGGGGGTGGTCACGGTACGGTTACACTTACTTCTGGGCTGCTGCTGGCGGTGGCTCTGCCTTCAGAGCTGGGCTCCCAGCAGCGCAGAAGTAAGGGTGGCATGGTATTGCCACGCTGACTTCTGCGCTGCTGCTGGCAGGGCACAGCCTGCCGAGCTGGGTGCCTGGCTAACAGTCACAGCTCTTCAGCTGCCCAGATCTGAAGGCAGCGCAGAAGTAAGGGTGGCAATACCTTGATCCACCCTCCCCACCCCCAAAAATAACCTTGTGACAGCCCTCCCCCTCCAACTACCTTTTGGGTCAGGCCCCTCAATTTGAGAAACACTAGTCTCTCCTGTGAAATCTGTATGGTATAGGGTAAAAGCACCCAAAAGACCAGATTTCACCATCCGTGACATGTTTTTCATGGCCATGAAAAACGATGGGGCCCTACTTATGGGGCTATATCCTATGCAATCTGCAACACTCCAGGAGTGTTTTCTGCTGCTCCAAAAATGCTGGAATGCAAGGTGCTTCAGCTGCTGTCCCACACCATGTTCCTGGAATGCTGCTTATCCTGGATGGGGAGCAATAGGGACAGAGTTAAGTGGCATAGAGCCAACATAGCTATAACTTCCCCTACACAATGCTGCTGGAGTGGCATAAGTAGGATGGATTGGAGCCAAGGACCTGGCCCAGTAAACAGTATGCTAGATATGTGAAAATTATAACCATTTTCATTTTGACTGGATTTACTTCCAGTTTTAATCAGAAAGCTACCTATTTTTATGCCAGTCATTTATCATAGCCACATAAAAGGGAGTACATTTATGAATCTGATGCTTTCCAAAAATCTGATTCTGACCTCACACTGAGTTAACACCAGTGTGATGCTCCTGACTTCAAGGGCATTATTCCAAATTTACAACAGGGAAACTGAGAATCAGGCCCCAAATTTCTAATCCCATTCTGTTGCATCAAAGAGCTGCAAGCTTACAACTGATGTTTAATACATGTGATATCTTTTTGTTTATCAGCCACTTTTTAGATAGAAAACCCCTTGGATGTTGAACTTTAATAAGTTCTTTAATACCATGACATGCTTCAAGTCTCTCTCTTCTCCCCCCAACATGACTGAAAATAACTTCCAGTTAGGAGACTTGAATCATATAGTAAGCATTATAACTATTATTTATAGTACAAGAATGGCTTTTTTTTTGTAGTTAATCATAGGGATTTTTTTTAATGCTGGAGGAAAAACCTCAGCAACGAAGATTAGAAAATTGCCCAGTGCTGTGAAGAAACATGATCTATGACCCCACACTCCCACATCATTGAAATGACTTTGACAGATGCAAGAGATTACACCTATGTACAACTTAACCAGTTCTGATAATAGCTGTAAATAAAGTAATACTAATGTTCCTTTCCCTTCTCATGGATTTCTAAGTAATGCCTATCCTGATACACAGGAAAATGACATGCATTTGATAACTGGAGCAGGTGGGCATGTGGGGAACAAGACCAATGCAAAATCATATGGCTCTTCTCTCATCACTGGGATTTCTATGTCTCAGATGGGACTTTGTTTATCATGTAATTCTACTTTCCTTACTTGAAACTTGGTTATAAATTCTCTATTCTTCCTTCCCTTTCAGATCTCCTCTCTTCCTTGTTTCTTCTCTCTAGTTCATGTGTTGTGTTTTTTTTTTTTTTTTTTTGCTGTTCCCAACTCTACTCTCTCTCTCTCTCCTTGTTCCAAGCTTTCTCTTCCCAGAGAGGGGTCACTTCCAGTAGAGTAGTGAAGGATAAATGGAGTTCTCCCATTTCTTATTTGGAGATGATGGAGTTTAGTTTAGGTTAATTTACTCACTTCTCTTATTTTTTTTACCACTTCACCACTTGTCATTTCCATGTGTGATCATGTAGGACAAATTGTCCTAGTAGCAGAAGCAACAGAACATACCTTTAATGTGTATACAGTGTAGTTGTAGCCATGTTGGTCCCAGGATAGTAGAGACACAAGGTGGATGAGGTAATACCTCTTATTGGACCATCTTCTGTTGTTGAGAGAACCAGCTCTGTATGGCTCGAAAGCTTCTTTCTCTCACCAGCAGAACTTGGACCAATAAAAGATATTACCTCACTCACCATACCTTCAACAAGCAGTAGTGAAGAAATAGTAAACTAGATCTTAATTAAAATTGTTTTTGAAAGCACAGATGCAATGTCCTAATGGCTTTGATTATTGGCATCATGATTCAGGACATGTCTCCATTAAGGAATTTAAGGAAAAACATTCCCATTAGTACATCACTGGCTCAATTGCACCAGTGAGGCTCTAATATATTCTTCCAGCATTTTTGAGGACGGTGGCAATTAGTTTACTCTTAGTTGTAGTTGTACTAAACACAATGGCTTTCCCTAAAAGTTTTATAGTGTGTTGGTGACACACATGCTATAATAAAACGAGATACAAATGGATGAAATAATGCACTGTCTCCAGGGCTGCAAAATATTCTAGACACTCAGAAAATGGCTAATGCTAACACAACAGGCTGGCTTACATATGGGGAAAAATGGACTTGTTAGTTGAAAGTTTCATTTTAAAAAACGTAAATGGTAAATACTTATTGGATAACAGTCACTTGGCTATACATAGGCTTGGAAGAATTAGACTTTTATCTGTAAATGTAAATCACACACGACTGAGAAAATATTTCTACCAAAAATTGAAATTTATAGATAGCCAAGTAAGAAACACTACTTGAGAACTTATTAGAGTTTGATTTTTAAAGATATTTACTTTGTATCTTTTGACATGATGTTGATAATTTGACTTCTAATGGTTATAAAGTTCTAACTTTTTGAATATCAATGTCTAATTCCATTAAATATTGCCTGAGCTTCCAATACGTTCCTGCAACTCTGAACATTTAAACAGAGAAAAATAAAGTGTAAACTAATAATTTCTTGCAATTGAGTATTTAAAGCAATAAAATGCTAAAAAATAAAAATCAATGTCAATTCAGTAAATAATTACTTGTTACATACAAATAAACATGATAGTGTTACTGCAAGCAACTCAGGCTATGTCTTCATTACAAAAACAAATAAAGCTGCTTTATATTGAGATAGCTGTCTTGAATTAGCTATCTCCTTTTTAAAAAAAAAAACAACATAAGTAGTTTTTACCTCCATATATCTAGTTTAAAACAACTCCATACCCTCCCTTGCCCCCAATCTGGGGTTTACCTCGATATAGCCACATCAAGGTAAAAAATGGCAGTGCGTTCTCTCCAGTAGAGTGTTTTTTACCCTGCATAGCATCTTGATGCAAAAAAAACCCCACACCCTTTTTGCAGTGAAGACATAATTCATCCATTTCCTGCAAAGAAAAAAATGAACTCTAAGCAGTTATTAACTCCCATCAACTATGCCATCCAACTATTTGGAGAGAAAAAAGTGATGCAATACATACGTATGCATCCTAGTGGATATGTTAGGAAACAGAATTATTTTTGGTGTACAGGTTAGTGACAATTTTTCCTACTCTAGATGGGATCTAAAATTCTATGTTATTTTTTCATGTTATCCCATCCCCTATACTCAGTGCTGCCTCTTGCAGTCTGTTTTTAATTCTTATGATATACGTATGTCTAAAGTACTTATCCCACCTTGATGTCTAATTACTACCATCAGCCAAGATTTGTGATTAGTGATTTTTTTATATATTTATTTAATTTTATTTATTTAGGGTCTGGCTGCTTCCTTTTTGGGGACAGGGGTGTGCATGTGTGCCTCCAACTTGAGTACCTTAAATGGGCCCAACTTTTCAGGATGTGCTCTACACCTGCCCTCTGAAAATCGGTCCCCTTAAAGTGCCCCAATTTAGGCACCCCAATCACTAGTTAGTCCTGAAAATCTTGGTCATTGTCTCTCTAGAAAAGCAGTATTGGAAACTGCAAACCTTCCACAGGAATGAAAATGTCACCTCTGAAGAGTCAGTCTTATTCTGTAAATACAGCAAAAGAAAACAATTTTGAGAGCCCCAAATCAAAAGCCACTTAAAGAAGGTGGCTTGTTGATGGGCCTTGGGCTTCTACAGTAACTCTACTTAGGTCATTTATTAACTGTTAATATGGATACACATATCAGATGTAGAATCTGTTTCTAGTGACTTCATGTAGTTACTCCTGATTCTCACAGATAGAATTTTAAATTAAAAAAACCAAAAGTTTTAGGGGGGGGGACGGACCTCCCAGCAGAGACAAGACCTGAGTGAAATCTGGATCAGGCCTTAGAGCTGTGTCTGCACCAGGACTTTTCAAATTTGTAATTCCCATTGGTTAGTAGCAGCCCTGCAGGCTGCACTGGAGACAGGTCTCAAAATAAGCATGGAGACCTGAACTTTGTTTACTACAGATTCATGAGTGCAGGGCCGGCTCTAGGCACCAGCAAAAGGAGCAGGTGCTTGGGGCGCCACATTTCTAGGGGCGGCATTCCGGCGCCGGCCATGCCACCCCTAGAAATGTGCTCCAGCTCGCCTCCACCTGCTCCCCTGAGCGCGCCACCGCCGCTCCGCTTCTCCTCCCTCCCTCCCTCCCAGGCTTGCCGTGCGCCAAACAGCTGTTTGGCACTGCAAGCCTGGGAGGGAGGAGGAGGCCAGCGGCGGCGCGCTCGGGGGAAGCGGCGGGGGTGGAGCGGAGGCGAACTGGGGCGGGGAGCGGTTCCACTACCCCCGCTCTCCTCCACCCCGCCTGCTCCCCTGAACGCGCTGCTTCTCCTCCGCCTGAGAGGGAGCGGGGAGAAGAGGAGTGGCGGAGTGGAATAGGCGGAGCTGAGGTGAGCTAGGGCGGGGGATGGGGGGAGCCGCAGGAAGCAGTGGGGAGTGGGGGGGGAGAATTCGGCACGTCCGGGGGAGGAGGCGGGGCCGGGGATTTGGGGAAGGGGCGGAGTTGAGGCGGAGCCGGGGGCGAGCGAGGGGGCACGAAAAAAAGCAGGGAGGGCAAAAAATGCTAGAGCCGGCCCTGCAGAAGTGGTACCAATAATAGAGCTGCACATGTTGGGAATTATGAGTCTGAAAATGCTTAGGTCTAAAAGACCTCAGCGGGAACTTCTAGAAGTAGGTACTTTGCCTGTTTCTGCTAGACCCGCCTGTTCTGAAAAGCCACGCCAAGGTTATTCTTTGTTTTATATTGTGAAATGGATCATTTTTACAGAGCCACTGCTCTGTTTTTGTCTGTGCACACTTTTGTTTGCTGCTGTTGTGTGCAATATTCCTGTGTGTCTACTGATGAAAGCTGGGAAAACCTAAAGTGTTGCCCTAGCACAATGAGTTGGGCAACTATATCAAAATTAAGGGGGGAGGGTGTTGGGAACTGCTAAGCATTATTATGGAAAAATGTGTCTAGATTTCCAATAGTAGGTCAAGAAGCTACTTTTCCAAGGTGTTTTCTGTGCTTCATCTCATTGACAGCGCTGTGTGTGAGAGGGGGAAACAATTCCTAAAATTGAATGTTAAAATTTTAAAAGCCGCATAAACTATGTAGATTACATCATATACCAAAAACTTATGCCCTTCATAAATCAAGAAACTGCCAGAGTGTGGTACCAATATAATACAAACCCATTGATACAGACCTCTTGGGCCAGATTCCTGGCTGCTTTGCACATTGTGTAGTCACTTACACTGTGTAAAGTGCTACCAAATTATAAGTCTCTATTCTCACAGCCAAGTCAGTGATGACCAGGGAGAAAGCTGCCCTGAAAGGTCATTTGAGCATTTTTCCTGCCACAATGGAATCCTCAGGTTGCATAAAAACAACGTAGCTGGTTCTATGCCACCCATTAATGCAGGAAGCATAAGAAGATCAGAGGGGGCAGGGAGGAGTGCACAGTAGTCTGACCAATTATTGGCCACTGCAGCTGCTGGATGTACAGGAGGCATAACCTAGAGCAGCCCTGCAACTGCTCTAAGGAGCTGGAAGATGTACTTTTCAGCTTGAGTAAACATGCCAGTTCTAACCACAGTTGCCAACTTTCATGCGGTACATAAGAACCCCAATTTTCACAATAAACCAAAAATCAAGATAATCTCTCCCTGCCCTTGCCCAGGGCTGGCCTTACCATAGGCAAACTGAGGCGACTGTGTGTGGGGGGTGAGGGGGGCAGGGGGTGCCTCTAGGACCCAGAGTGTAGAAAATTGTCTGTCTGATGCTGGTGCATATGTATTCTCTGGCATCTAGATGCACAGAGGTGGTGGAGTGCTGTGCTGGAGGAAGGAGGGCACAAGAGACATAACTGGCAGGCAGGAGAAAAGGTGAGAGGGAATAACAGAAAGCAGCAGGAGCTGCAGAGAGAGAGGAGGAGCCTCTTATGTACCTCTCTAGCACCCCCAGGAGGCTGGACTGATTAGTACCAGCTTCTCAGGAAGCTTCCTGTTTCCTGCTGCTTCCCTGAACCCACTTGAGGAGAACAGGTTTCAGAGAAGCAGCCGTGTTAGTCTGTATTCGCAAAATGAAAAGGAGTACTTGTGGCACCTTAGACTAACAAATTTATTTGAGCATAAGCTTTTGTGAGCTACAGCTCATGCATCCGATGAAGTGAGCTGTAGCTCACAAAAGCTTATACTCAAATTTGTTAGTCTAAGGTGCCACAAGTACTCCTTTTCTTTTTGAGGAGAACAGGCAGTCAACTTAAGTAGTAGGAGCCAGTTAGGCCCTTAAGATGCTGATGGCTCACTCAGGCCCTGCTACCAGCCTGCTTATTTGTCCCTTCAATTGAGTGTTGAGAGCTACTATAGCTGGCACAGAACAGCAGTCATGAGTGAAAGAAGAAAACGCCCCTCTGGGGAAGCATTCATAAAAAGAAAGAAATCAAAGGAAGCTTTTCTATCTAAGCAGGAAGGAGCTCTCCTGAGATACATAGACACAAATGTTCACGGTGAGCCTTCTGGTCCCAGTGAGGATGTGAGTGGTGAGGAGATCCCTGATTTTCCCCAGTTAGTCAGAGTGCAGGTGACCTGGCAGCTACTGCAGCATCCATATCTCCATCTCAAATGGATGTAACCTACACTTTTCTTCATGAATGTGCATGATCAGAGAAGAGTGTGGTAGAGGTGCAAGAAACAGCTGAACAGCTGCTGCTGAGTTTAGTTCCTTAAGTCTAGATGATCCAGGACTGTGGACCCACTTGAGCAGTAGTCTGAGGGACTTCCTTGTACTACATGGGCCACAGCAAGTGGAAAACTTCATGTTCCCCAAAGACAATGAAAATAGAAGTTTCCATCCAACACATTACTGGCGTGAAATCCCCAGTGGTGACAAAGTAGAGAGGCCATGATTTATGTACTCAAAAACCCAAAATGCTGCATACTGTGTTTGTTGCAAACTCTGCCAGTCTAATGTTCCAGCCACATTGGGTTCTACAGGAACAAAGGACTGGAAAAATCTGGCATGCCCTGAGAAGGAAGCAAATCACCAAAGAGCATTCCATAGGTGGAAAGAGCTTGAGATGAGACTAAGGTTATAGAGCACCATAGATGATCAGCATCAAGAGAAGATTGCATCAGAGTCTCTTTACCAGCAAAATGTTCTGAAAAGGTTCATTGCCATTGTGAGAATGCTTGCTACCCAAAACCTAGCACTGCATGGCACTTCAGATCAGCTGTATGTGCCAACCAATGGAAACTTCCTTAAAATTGTGGGGCTGATGGCTGAGTTTGATGCTGTACTCCAGGAGCATCTAGGGAGAGTCACCACACAAGAAATGTACACACACCACTACCTTTGAAAAACAATTCAAAATGAGATCCTACAGTTACTGGCAACAAAAGTCAAACAGAAGATTGTGGCTGATCTGAAGTCAGCAAGATATTACTCTGTTATGCTGGACTGCACACATGACATCAGCCATACGGAACAAATGACTTTAATGGTGCATTTTGTAACAACTTCAGAACCTAGTGAAACTGTCCCTGCAATGGTGACTTTCAGAGCATTTTCTAGAATTTGTTGACATTGATACTACAGGAGCTGGTATGACAAATGTGCTGCTCAGAAAGCTGGAAGGGGAATTGCAATAGGTAACATGAGAGGTCAGGGCTACAATAATGGTGCCAACATGAGAGGAAAGAACAGAGGAGTGCAGACACAGATCTGAGAGTTAAACCCTCGAGCTTTTTTTTGTCCCATGCAGTTCTCATTCATTGAACTTTGTGGTCAGTGATGCAGCATCAGCTTCTAGTGAGGCTGCTGAATTTTTAAATGTAATTCAAAGCATCTGTGTGTATATATACATTTTTTTTTCTCTGTATCAACTCATTGATGGCAAATTTTGAAGCAACAGCTAGAAACATCCTCTCTGACACTGAAACCACTGAGTGCCACACGATGGGAAAATCGAGTGGAGGCAATAAAGCCTATCAACCACCAAATTGGGAGGATAGATGATGCCATAGTTACCATTATGGAGGATAATGCTATGACAGGAACTGTTCATTGGAGAACAGTGGCAGAGGGAAATGGAATAACCAGAAACATACATAACTTCCAATTTCTGTGTGGCTTAGTGTTGTGGCATGACATACTGTTTGAAATAAATGTTGTAAGCAAGAGACTCCAAGGTGTTGACCTTGATATATCTGGACCAATGGAACAACTGGACAAAGCAAAGTCATACCTAGAGTCTTACTGGTCAGATGAGGGATTTCAAAACCTTCTGAAGAGTGCACAGAAGTTGGCAGAGGAACTTCACACTGAAGCTATTTTCCCACCCATTCAAGAATACAAGAGTCACCAAAGAAGACCTTTTGATTATGAGGCCTGGGATAATCCCATAAGAGACCCCAAACAACAATTCAAAGTTGAATTCTTTAATCAGGTGCTAGATTGTGTAATACAGTCAGTTGAACGTTTCATGCAGCTCAAGGAACACAGCAGTACATTTGGGATGTTGTATGATATTCCAAAACTCCTCACTGTACTTGAAGACCTACACCAGCAATACAGGGCACTAGAGACAGTGACACATGATGACGTGCAATATTGATGTGAGTGATTTAGGTGATGAACTGAAAGCCCTTTCAAGATGCATTTCAGCAGGATCAACTCCAAAGGCTGTTCTGGAATATATGTGCATAAATAAGATGACCACCCTCTTTCCAAATGCTTTTGTTGCTCTGCGCATACTTCTAACACTTCCTGTAACAGTTGCCAGTGGAGAATGCAGCTTCTCCAAGCTGAAGTTAATAAAAATACCTGTACACTCCACAATGACACAGGAGAGGCTGGTCAGCCTTGCAGCCATCTCAATAGAGCATGAGCTGGCCCAGACTGTGGACCTTCAGGAAGCAGTTCAAATCTTTGAACCAAGAAGGCAGGGAAAGCACCACTTTGATTATTCAAACAAATAAATATGCCAGTGTTTACTATGCAAACAAGAAAAGTTCAGTGTTGTTTAAAATTTCTGAACAAGGCATATTAAGTTGTTAGTTCTCCTTTATTGGGGTAGGTAGCAGAGCACTAGAAGAAGGCAGAACTGAGACCCTTCCAAGTTTTGGCCCCAGTGAGGGGGCATGGGGCATCATTTGAGCTCCCCGCCTCAGGTGACAAAATGTTGTGGGCCAGCCCTGCCCTTGCCCCTGCTTGCTGGGAGCCGATTCTTCCCCCCCCCCCCCAAAAAAAAGCTACAAGCCCAACAAGATACTAGCCAACCAGCAAACCTTAAACCAAAAACAAGCCCAATTTTTTTCCGTGGGTTTGGCATGTCTGGCTCTAACTCTGAGCTAGCATGCTGTAAACAGAAGTGTAGCTGTAGTGGTAGGAGGGCTAGCCACCTGAAATACATACTTAGGTACTGAGACAAGATCATATTGAGGGCAGCTAGCCCCTTCTCTTGCTTCTATTTTTAGTGAACTATCAAAGCTAGCAAAAGTGTGTCTACTTGAGTGGGAAAGTACAACTTCTAGCTCCAATGTAGACAAACCCAGAGTCACACCAGGAGGTTGTTTCAGCTCTTTGCTGGTCCAGGAGTTGGAGAGAAAAAACGTTATTTTATAGCTCCCTTCCTTTTCAGCAGCACTGAGTTTGACTGAGTCTACAAATTGTAAGGAAGAGGATAATCAGGATTTATATTCCTATTGTATTGTAAATCTATAGTATTACTCACTAGGCAATGGAGCCATATAATCCATTAGCCTTTACTCCTGTCTTTCAGATAGCCAGGGAAGATCAAGCATAAAGTTGTACTTTGACAGTCAAATTAAATATCTTCATAAAACCTGTTCATGCAACTCACTTCATGCATGTATGAGCCACTTCTAATCTCCAGTTCACTGCACTACAATTTTGGCCACTTTTTATATCTGATGAAGTGAGCTGTAGCTCACAAAAGCTTATGCTCAAATAAATTGGTTAGTGTCTAAGGTGCCACAAGTACTCCTTTTTTTGGCCACGAAGTGTCCTTTCCAAATGTAACCATCAGTTATCACCTGCACATAATCAAACAGACGCAGTAAACACATAGTTTCAGGACCAGGGATCTCATGTCAAGCAATTTCTGCTATACTTAATTATCGAGACATTTTGATCCTTCCTGCTGTAGGGGACCAGATCATGCAGGGCAGACCAAAGACAATCTCTCCATTCTGCAGCTTTAGAACAGAAGTAAATTTTTTTAACTGTAATGTGTAAGAAACATTCAGGAGCACCTGGGGTTAGACTGAAGGAATAGTGGTGCTGTATATCCTATAATTCTAAGAACTATTTTGGGATGTAGTTTGTATGAGAGATGCATAAAATTAAAGTAGGATTGGTTCTGGTTAGCTTGAGAGAGTAGAATGACCAATTGGAAGTTGAACAAGTGGGACCTTTCAAAATTCATTTTTGTAGTTTATAAATAGCTTCAAAAAAATTGTGCTGTAAGTTGACTCAGTCACAGTATGAACAAGGGAATATCAGCTATTTTTCAAAACTGCAAGAACATTGGTTTGACTTGTATCTTTGAATGGCAAAAATACAATAATGTATTGACTGACTTCTCACAAATGCTATTAATTTAGACTAATACAAGTAATTTACATATACTTGAGTGAGTTCTTATTGTAGTATATGGCCTGCAGGTATTAAACTTTTTGATACTGGACATTTAAAAAACGTATCTACTGTGCATGTCTAGTAACTCTTTCATGCATTTTTTTTTGTAAAGCTACAAAGAATTCAGTTCTTTTGAATGTTTACAGTGATCTTAAACAGCAAATAAAGGAAACAATTCTATTGCTATTAATGCTTTTAAAATTATTAAATCTGATCTTGTTAATATCAGTTTATGTATGTTAGAACTGGTAGGGGAACAGTTTTTCCCCCCCCCCCCCCCATATTTTGTAAGAGTTTGAACATTTTTATCCTCATGAATTGGGACAAAAATCTCAAATGGTCACAAACTGAACTTTCCGTTTGAGTCAGTTGAAATTAAACTAAATTTGTAAACGGTCATTTTGAACCAAATATCAGAATTCTTCATCTAAAAAAGTCTTCAACATTTTTTTTTTTTTTTAACATTTTGAGTTGGGAGATCTGTCAAAACTAACCCTATTTCATGAATGGGTTTGGTTGCGATTTAATTTTTTTTTTAAACTAGAAAAAATGCTGATTTATCTGGAATTTTTCAGTCAATATCTAATTGTTTCCCATCTACAGTACATAAATATACATACTTGGGGTTTTAGACGAATTCCACTAAAGTCAAGAAATGTAAAACTGGGGCTGAAATGTACCAGCAGGTTTTTCAGGACACAGGCCCTTAACACCTAAAGTGAAACTCTAGAAATGTATTTAAGTATTGGGAAATAAAAGCACAGCCATATCTCTTTAAACTTCTTTTTCCCTTGGCAGAGAAGTTATTTTACTCTTTAACATACTGGTTTTGGGCAGTTTTACATCTTTTCCAATTCAGAATAGTTTATATATGTACACTCCCAGAGATTTGGCTGGAAAATGAGTGGTGTATACTTTCCCCTCCCTCAATCTTGTATTTTAAAATTAAGTGCTGACTGCAACCAATTCTGACACCAGGATGAATATATGAGATCGGTAAATTGAAGGACTGGTGCCAATGCAATACTAACTATCCATCCATAAGAGATTCCAGGTCAGGCAGCTGCAACAGCTTTCTCATATCTCCCCATCTACTTTCAAGCAGAGCCCTTCTCTTTGTTTTAGCCAAAACTGATGCCATGCTGTGATGCACCATTTCACAACTGACTCCAGCTCTTCTCTTTACTAGAGAGTAAATTTGCTTCTCAGGACTTGTAAAATACAGGATCAAGTGTTCCTCTTCTGCAATGTCTTCCACATTTAAGGATATATAGACTGTTCCCTGCCAGGTCTGGAAATAATTTAAGACTTTAAATTGTACCTGAACTAGCAATTAGACCTTACTTATGCCTGGCTGCCTAGGTCCCAAAGGGACCACTGTGCTGGTCAGAAATAGCCAGAGCATATTCTTCACCAGCTAAATCCCCTAGACTTGGGGCTGACAGAGCATGGGCATGTAGTAATTATACTGGCTTGATACCATGCAGGGGCTCCTTCTGTGCCATGAGACTTCCCCAGTCTTGGGTTCTTCCAACTTTATAGTCCCTTTATGCTACTGGCCTAATGGGGCCACAGTGAAGTGATAAACCAAGCCCACAGAGCCTGACTCAAGCACAAGAAACTGCCATTAAAGTGGTGACAGGTTTGAGTGGTAGCTGTTAATCTGTATCAGCAAAACCAACAAGGAATACTTGTGGCACCTTGGAGACTAACACATTTATTTGTGCATAAGCTTTCGTGGGCTAAAACCCACTTCATCAGATGCATGGAGTAGAAAATACAGTAGGCAGAATATATATACACAGTACATGAAAAGATGGGAGTTGCCTTACCAAGTGGAGGGTCAGCTCTAATGAGACAATTCAAGTAAAGTGGAAGTGAGCTATTACCAACAGGGGGAGAAATCACTTTTGTAATGGTAATCAGGGTGGCCCATTTCAAACAGTTAACAAGAAGGTGTGAGTAACTGTAGGGGGGAAATTGGCATGGGGAAACTTAGTTTTTGTAGTGACCCATCCACTCAGTTTTTAGTCAGGCCTAATTTGATGGTGTCCAGTTTGCAAATTAATTCCAGTTCTGTGGTTTCTCATTGGAGTCTGGTTTTTGAAATTTTTTTTTTTGTTGAATGGTCACTTTTAAGTCTGAGTGTCCAGGGAGATTGAAGTGTTTTCTGACTGGTAAGGCAACTTCCATCTTTTCATGTACTGTGTGTGTATATATATTCTGCCTACTGTACTTTCCACTCCATGCATCTGATAAAGTGGGTTTTAGCCCACAAAAGCTTATACACAAATAAATTTGTTAGTCTCTAAGGTGCCACAAGTATTCCTTGTTGGTTTTGCCATTAAAATGGTGCACCTCAGCACACCCTTTTCATCAAGGATGGTAGCAGCTTGATCTAGCTCTTAGTTCCTCTCAAGTGCTTGAGGGGAAGACTGCTTAGAGGTATGAGAGAAAAGCACTTCGTCTGGGAGCATACAGTAGCAAAACAGGTTTCCATATAAAATTGAATTCTGTTTAAGGTTGGTGAACCTCACAGACTACTTTTGAGCCCACAGAACTATTGTAAATATTCATTTTCTGTGAGCTCATGGTTTTCATTTCCCCTCAGGATTGATTCAATGTGGGTGGAAAATAAACCAACACATTTTAAAGGAAAGTCTGGCTATGAGATTAGAATACCATCCTTAAGCCCTGGACTGCCACAAGTGGGCGCCTTGTATACAGTATATATGCTGCATTTATTTAGTCATTCTTTTAGAATTTCTCTCTCCCCCACTCTTTTGTTTTTTCAGTCTCCACTTAGTAAAACGCAAAGCTGGTGATTTTAGAACTGGACTCAAATTGTTAGATGCTTAATGTTCAGATTTAGGCAAAGCATGTTTACCAATCGCTGGAGTTTATAGACTGAGGACAGGCCCAAAATTCTTACAGCCGCACCACAGTGATCTGAAAAACCATATTGGCTCAATAATCACTTGGGTAAAGGTTGGTGTAATGAGTTAGACAAAGGCAAAATAATTGAGTCATACAAGTGTAAATTGATGCAATTAATTGCTAGCTCAACTGTGATCTAAATAATTTTTTGTCAGGTAGTTGGTCACGGCAGGCATACTGTAAAAGACTCTGGGATTATACAAATTGATCCATCTTTTTCTGGCAGTGGCACGTCTGCAGCGCATAAGGAGTTGTAAAGGTGTCTGAACTCGGTGTGTAAATTAAAGTTCCCCCCGACACACTTTCACCACCTGGTTTAACACTTGCATAACACTGTCCTGCAGATAACTGGGAGTGTCTACACCAGCTCAACCACCTGGATTTGTATCAAGCTACTTGGAACACTTGTCATTGGATAGCCTTTAAAAGTGTATAATAGAATGACAAACCAGACTTCCTTTGAGGGTGGCAGTTTTTGGAGGAATAATACCTATGCTGCCATCTGAATTCACTGAGGTGTATGTACCAGTTTTCCATGAGGGGGACCAGCAGGACAGTGTTTTGCATTCATTAGCATTCCTTTTTTTAGTCTCTGTAACTGGCCCACTAAAAGTGATGCTGCTCTTGCACAGCCATGCAAGGACTGAATGCATAAGAAATCTTCACAATGAAGAACAGTTTCTGGGTGACCCTTGATGTTTGGGCACTTTATGCAAAACATACTCCATCCTCCATCTGCCAGCCACCCAGTACTGCACTTGGCTTATTCTACATCAACACCAGCAATGCCACTCACAATACATACTCTCCTAGGTGTCTAATTTAAAGACAGACATGTGCACTAGTTTCACTTTGCCAGCCAAGAACTGAATGGGCCCCAATCAGTAGATTTAATGTGTTGGGTTTTTTTATAAGCCATTGATCATTTTAGCAGTACAAAGGTTACTTCCTATTTCTTTGAATGTATCCTGTCAGATGAGCAATCATTGTTATCCAATTATTGTTACAGCTTTGACAGGGTAGTGCCAAACAAAGCAAGCAATGTCAAATTCAACCCTGCTTTAAGTTGATGCTACTCCAGTGATTTCAGTGGAGTAGTGCCTGCATACACCAGAGCTGCCTTTGGTCCCTAGAGTTGTATATTAAAAGAAAGAAATGTTACCTCAAAGCTATATAGTATTGGCACACAGCCCACACTGAGAGTCCTTCAGCTGCTTTCATGAAGTGTCTGCTTTTACTACAAGAAGCAGTTTCAGATAAAGGTGTATATTTATTAGGCCTGATTTATAATTGCACTTGTTTTCTCATCCATATGTATTATAACAAGAAATGTCTAATTTACATGGTGTCCATTTTGGGAAGATGATTAACTACCTCAAACGAGACAGGCATACCTATACAATGGAAGCTACACAAGAGGATAGTTTTCTGGGCCCTTTTCTTAAGCCCACAAGACAGCTTCTCCATCATCAGTACTTTCTATATCCCCTCAAACACCATTGTTCAATATGTACAAGTGGTAATGGAAAAAAGAGTTCTTCTCCCCTCTCATTGCACTGTGACCTCAGATTGGAGGTTACTCGGTAGCCAGACTAAAATCCTGAAGCTTTTTTCCCCATGTTGCTTGCTCGGTGAGGAACCCTGTTAACGTCAATAACAGGTCTAGAATCATAGAATATCAGGGTTGGAAGGGACCCCAGAAGGTCATCTAGTCCAACCCCCTGCTCGAAGCAGGACCAATTCCCAGTTAAATCATCCCAGCCAGGGCTTTGTCAAGCCTGACCTTAAAAACCTCTAAGGAAGGAGATTCCACCACCTCCCTAGGTAACGCATTCCAGTGTTTCACCACCCCCTTAGTGAAAAAGTTTTTCCTAATATCCAATCTAAACCTCCCCCACTGCAACTTGAGACCATTACTCCTCGTTCTGTCATCTGCTACCATTGAGAACAGTCTAGAGCCATCCTCTTTGGAACCCCCTTTCAGGTAGTTGAAAGCAGCTATCAAATCCCCCCTCATTCTTCTCTTCTGCAGGCTAAACAATCCCAGCTCCCTCAGCCTCTCCTCATAACTCATGTGTTCCAGACCCCTAATCATTTTTGTTGCCCTTCGCTGGACTCTCTCCAATTTATCCACATCCTTCTTGTAGTGTGGGGCCCAAAACTGGACACACTACTCCAGATGAGGCCTCACCAATGTCAAATAGAGGGGAACGATCACGTCCCTCGATCTGCTCGCTATGCCCCTACTTATACATCCCAAAATGCCATTGGCCTTCTTGGCAACAAGGGCACACTGCTGACTCATATCCAGCTTCTCGTCCACTGTCACCCCTAGCCATTCGGTCCCTAGTCTGTAGCTGTGCATTGGGTTCTTTCGTCCTAAGTGCAGGACCCTGCACTTATCCTTATTGAACATCATCAGATTTCTTTTGGCCCAATCCTCCAATTTGTCTAGGTCCTTCTGTATCCTATCCCTCCCCTCCAGCGTATCTACCACTCCTCCCAGTTTAGTATCATCCGCAAATTTGCTGAGAATGCAATCCACACCATCCTCCAGATCATTTATGAAGATATTGAACAAAACCGGCCCCAGGACCGACCCTTGGGGCACTCCACTTGATACCGGCTGCCAACTAGACATGGAGCCATTGATCACTACCCATTGAGCCCGACAATCTAGCCAGCTTTCTACCCACCTTATAGTGCATTCATCCAGCCCATACTTCCTTAACTTGCTGACAAGAATACTGTGGGAGACCGTGTCAAAAGCTTTGCTAAAGTCAAGAAACAATACATCCACTGCTTTCCCTTCATCCACAGAACCAGTAATCTCATCATAAAAGGCGATTAGATTAGTCAGGCATGACCTTCATTTGGTGAATCCATGCTGGCTGTTCCTGATCACTTTCCTCTCATGCAAGTGCTTCAGGATTGATTCTTTGAGGACCTGCTCCATGATTTTTCCAGGGACTGAGGTGAGGCTGACTGGCCTGTAGTTCCCAGGATCCTCCTTCTTCCCATTTTTAAAGATTGGCACTACATTAGCCTTTTTCCAGTCATCCGGGACTTCCCTGGTTTGCCACGAGTTTTCAAAGATAATGGCCAATGGCTCTGCAATCACAGCTGCCAATTCCTTCAGCACTCTCGGATGCAACTCGTCCGGCCCCATGGACTTGTGCACGTCCAGCTTTTCTAAATAGTCCCTAACCACCTCTATGGGTCTAATGGGATTGGTTTCTGCAATATCCTTAATGAGGCTCCACTCCTGGACCTGGACCCATATGGATGGAGCCCCATGGAAATAATGGAATGGAGCTCTTTTGCAGGACAAGGGGCTAAATTTGGATATATTTGTTGGGTTACTATCTTTGAGGAATCGTTCAGTGTGTGACTGGGGATCCAAAACTAATCTCCACATTGTTTCTTACATATTAATCTGGGGAAAGGTTCTCAAAATATTGTTTCAAGTAATTTTATTTAACATACACTCACATTAATGATGTGCCAATTTTAGTCCATATGTTGGATCAGTTAGTAATGTGAAAATCATAGACTTTAGATGAGCGGTTGGCAACCTATGGCACGTGTGCCAAAGACAGCACGCGAGCCAATTTTTAATGGCATGCTGCTGTCTGCCAGGAACCCCAGCAGCGTGCCATAAAAAATCCAGCCCGGCCTGCTCTTCTCTGCCCACCGCTCTCTCCTTGCAGGTCAGGCAAGCTTCCCCCTCCCTCCCTTCCCCCCAGCGTGCTGGGTTCCTGCCCCTCCTTCTTTCCCTCCCTGCGGCCGATCAGCTGACAGCCCTTAGGAAGGGGGTGGAATCAGCATATCCCTTCCAGCCCCCTGCCGTGAGCCGTTCCCCACCCCCACCCTGCGCACCGAACAGGAGCTCTTGCACCCCCCCCCCCCACATTCCCAGCCTGCTCCTTCACCCCTAGCCCTGTTCTCAGCGCACTCCCACCCTCATCTCAGTGCAGAGAGAGGAAGAGAAAGAGTAGGTACATCTCCCTGGTTCTAGCAAATGTGGACAGGGCCGGGACCCCAGACTGGCAGTGGGCTGAGCAGGGCCAGCAGCCGGGACCCTGGCTGGCAGGAGCCAGCGGACAGAACCCTAGACCAGCAGTGGGCTGAGCAACTCAGCCCACTGCCGGTCTGGGGCTCTGGCTGCTGGCCCCTTTGCCAGCTGGGGTCCCAGCCGCAGGCCCCCCTCAGCCTGCTGCTGGCCTAGGTGAACGGAACCCCAGGCCAGCAGCATGCTGAGCGGGCCGGCGGTGTAAGATCAGCATTTTAATTTAATTTTAAATTAAGCTTCTTAAACATTTTGAAAACCTTATTTACATACAATAGTTTAGTTATAGAATATATAGACTTATAGAGAGATCTTCTAAAAAATGTTAAAATGTATTATTGGCACATGAAACCTTAAATTAAAGTGAAAAAATGAAGACTCGGCACACCACTTCTAAAAGGTTGCTGACCCCTGCTTTAGACTATCATAATGGTCCCTTCTGACCTTAGTCTGACCTCCTGCACAACGCAGGCCACAGAATCTCACCCACCCACTCCTGTAACAAACCCCTGACCTATGTCTGAGCTATTGAAGTCCTCAAATTGTGGCTTAAAGACTTCAAGGTGCAGATAATCCTCCAGCAAGTTACCCGTGCCCCACAGTGCAGAGGAAGGCAAAAAAACCTCAGGGCCTCTGCCAATCTGCCCTGGAGAAAAATTCCTTCCTGACCCCAAATATGGCGATCGGCGAAACCCTGAGCATGTGGGCAAGACTCACCAGCCAGACACCCAGGAAAGAATTCTCTGTAGTGACTCAGATCCCACCCTCTCTAGCATCCCATCACAGGCCATTGGGCATATTTACTGCTAATAGTCAAAGATCAATTAATTGCCAAAATTAGGCTCTCATATCATATCATCCCCTCCATAAACTTATCAAGCTTAGTCTTGAAGCCAGATATGTCTTTTGCCTCCACTGCTCCTCTTGGAAGGCTATTCCAGAACTTCACTCCTCTGATGATTTGAAACCTTCGTCTCATTTCAAGTCTAAACTTCCTGATGGCCAGTTTATATCCATTTGTTCTTGTGTCCACAATGGTGCTGAACTTAAATAATTCCTCTCCCTCTCCGGTATTTATCCCTCTGATATATTTATGGAGAACAATCCTATCTCTCCTCAACCTTCTTTTTGGTTAGGCTAAACAAGCCACGCTCCTTGAGTCTCCTTTTGTAAGACAGGTTTTCCATTCGTTGGCTCATCCTAGTAGCCCTTCTCTGTACCTGTTCCAGTCTGAATTCATCCTTCTTAAACATGGGAGACCAGAACTGCACACAATATTTCAGGTGAGGTCTCACCAGTGTCTTATAAAGAGGTGTTAGTACCGTTATACAGCTACTGGAAATACCTCGCCTGATGCATCCCAAGACCGCATTAGCTTTTTTCACGGCCATATCACATTGGCAGCTCATAGCCATCCTGTGATCAGCCAATACTCCGAGGTCCTTCTCCTCCTCTGTTACTTCTAATTGATGCGTCCCCAGCTTATAACTAAAATTCTTGTTGTTAATCCCTAAATGCATGACCTTACACTTTGCACTATTAAATTTCATCCTATTACTATTACTCCAGTTTACAAGGTCATCCAGATCTTCCTGTATGATATCCTGGTCCCTCTCTGTATTGGCAATACTGCCCAGCTTCGTGTCATCCACAAACTTTATTAGCACATTCCCACTTTTTCGCCAAGGTCAGTAATAAAAACATTAAATAAGATTGGTCCCAAAACCAATCCCTGAGAAACTCCACTAATAACCTCCTTCCAGCCTGATAGTTCACCTTTCAGTATGACTGTTGTAGTCTCCCCTTTAACCAGTTCCTTACCCACCTTTCAATTTTCATATTGATCCCTATATTTTTTCAAATTTAGCTAATAATTCCCCATGTGGAACTGTAACAAATGCCTTACTGAAATTGAGGTAAATTAGATCCACTGCATTTCCTTTGTCTAAAAATTCTGTTACCTTCTCAAAGAGGAGATCAGGTTGGTTTGGCACAATCTACCTTTTGTAAAACCATGTTGTATTTTGTCCCAATTACAGTTGACCTCAATGTCCTTAACTACTTTTTCCTTCAAAATTTTTTCCAAGACCTTGCATACTACATATGCCAAACCAACAGGCCGTACCCAGATCACTTCCCCCCCCCCTTTCTTAAAAATAGGAACTATGTTAGCAATTCTCCAGTCATACGCTACAACCCCTGAGTTTACAGATTTATTAAAAATTCTTGCGACTGAGCTTGCAATTTCATGTGCCAGTTCATCCAAGAATATTAAAGGAAGATTGTCTGGGCCCCCCCAATTTAGTCCTATTAAGCTGTTCGAGTTTGGCTTCTGCCTTGGACGTGGTAATATCTACCTCCATATCCTCATTCCCATTTGTCATCTTACCATTATCCTAAGACCCTCATTTGCCTCAGTCTTTAATGAGGATAAAGTATTTGTTTAGATATTGGGCCAAGCCTACATTATCCTTAACCTCCACTCCATCCTCCGTGTTTAGCAGTCCCACTTCTTCTTTCTTTGTTTTCTTCTTCTTTATATGGCTATCGAACCTTTTTACTATTGGTTTTAATTTCCTTTGCAAGGTCCAATTCTACATGACTTTTAGCCTGTCTCACTTTATCCCTACATGTTCTGACCTCAATAAGGTAGCTTTCCTTGCTGATCCCTCCCATCTTACACTCCTTGTAGGCTTTCTGCTTTTTCTTTAATCACCTCTCTGACATGCTTGCTCATCCAGCTTGGTCTATAACTCCTGCTTATGAGGTTTTTTGTTTGTTTTGTTTTGTTCCCCCCCACCCCCTTTTCTTGGGATGCAGGCTTCTGATAGTTTCTGCAACCTTGACTTGAAGTAATTCCAGGCCTCCTCCGCCTTTAATCCACAAGTTCTTCAGTCCAATCCACTTCCCTAACTAATTACCTTTAATTTTTTTTAAGTTAGCCCTTTTGAAATCAAAAACCCTAGTCACAATCTGTTTTTGTTTATCCTTCCATTTAGTTTGAACTGAATTAGTTCATGATCACTCAAACCAAGGTTGTCCCCTACAACCATTTCTTCTGTGAGGTCCTCACTACTCACCAAAAGCAAATCTAAAATTGCATTCCCTCTTGTCGGCTCAGCAACTACTTGTTGAAGGAATCGATCAGCTATCGCATCCAGGAAAATCTGAGCCTTATTATTATTACTAGCACTCGTCCTCCAGTCTATATCTGGGAAGTTAAAGTCTCCCATGATCATGCAGTTTCCATTAGTATTTACTTTCATTAAAGAGGGCTCTATCCATATCCAAATTGGATCCCGGCGGTCTATAGCACACCCCAAGCACTATCCCAGGGGAGGCTCTAGTAGCTTTCTTCCCAAATGTGATTTTTGCCCAGACAGACTCTGTCTTATCCATTCCATCGCTTCTTATTTCTTTACAGTCTACCTCATCATTGATATACAATGCTGCTCCACCACCTTTACCTTAATTTTGGTCTTTCCTAAACAGCACATACCCTTCAATACCCGTAGTCCAGTCATGACGACTATTCCACCATGTTTCTGTATCCCTAGAATATCCGGTTTCACTTCCTGCACCAGTAGCTCTTGTTCCTCCATTTTGTTACCTAGGCTCCTCGCGTTGGTGTACAAACATCTTAATTTTTGCTGTTTTTGGCTTTGCTCACATTCTTTACCCGATTAGGTGCAGACATTCTACCACCAGTATCACCTATTAGACTGGTATCTACACTACTCTTCCTCCTTATGTCCATTCTCCTACCCACGGCTGTATCCTTTCTTACTTCGTTTTCTTCCCCCTCAATGTTAAAATCCGGCATGAAGATTACTTGGACATCTCCCAACCATCTCCCCCAAATTCCTAGTTTAAAGCTCTCTTAATCAGTTTTGCCAGCCTCCATCCTAGAAGTCTATTTCCTTCCCTATTCAGATGAAGTCCATCCCGAGAGAACTGTCCTCTGTCCATGAATGCCTCCCAGTGGCCATACATCCCAAAGCCCTCCTTATAGCACTGCTGCCTGACCCATCTGTTGATCATCATCATCTTGTCACACCTTTGTTGCCCTTCTCTAGTAACAGGCAGAATCCCACTGAAGATCACCTGAGCCTCGATTTCCTTAAGCGTCTTCCCCAGCCTGGCATAGTCTCCCTTGATATGATCCAGCGAGAATCTAGCCGTATCATTTGTTCCCACATGAAGGACAATCAGTGGATTCTTTCCTGCTCCCGTTAGGATACTCTTGAGCCTCAGGTCCACATCCCATATCTTAGCACCCGGTAGACAGCACACCCTTCTGTTCTCTGGATCAGCTCTGGTTACAGGCCTGTCTATTCTTCTCAGTAAGGAGTCCCCAATCACGTAGACCTGCCTTTTCCTGGTGATAGTGCGATTCTCCGGTCTAGCCCCTGTTCCCTCTGGCTGCAAGTCCTCTCGATTCCTGCTGTCCCTTGCAATCCTCTGCAACCCATCCTGTATCCTCCTGGGGCTCATATTTGGTGTTATCTTCATTGACTCTTCCCCTCTTCCTATAGGACTAGCTGCTCTTCTTCTTTTCTTCCTTGCCCTCTCACCTTCAGTGACCACCTGATGTACTCCTTTTTCATTTTCCAACTCTGCAAACCTGTTCCTGAGCTCTGTTTCTCCTTCACTAGCCTGTCTTTTTTCCTCTGCCTGGTTCTCTTAGTCACATGCTTCCACTGTCCACTTTCCTCACCCAGCAGTCTCCCCTCAGAGTTCTTTGGTCCTGCTTCCATCTGCAAGTCTGAGCTTTTCCCTTCAGCCTCCTCATGTCTTTCCTCCATCATCCACTCGAACCCCCTTCTAAACTCAACCAGAGTTTCCACCTGCATCTCCAAACCTTGGATTTTTTTCTTCCATCAGCTCTATCAGGCGGCACTTCATGCAGACGAAATTCTTTTCGGGTACCCGGTCCAGGATCATGTAGATGCCGCAACTTCTACATCCAGTCACCTTCATTGTGTCTTCCACTGCTTGGGTCACTACCACTGCTGCCTCTGTATCTGTCGCGGCCTTCCCACCTAAGTCCTACAAATACCTTCTCCTCCAACAGAACTCCCAAACTCCCCTGTGTACAGCTCTGGTTTCTGGCTCCTGTGCCGCTGCAGCTGTCTGAATGTGATGATATTTTTATCTGTGTTTAAAGTGTACTATGTTGTGTGAAAGCCATCTGCAATTTTTATTCTGTAAATAGAATACTAGCGCAAAACACCACAAAGGGACGTACATATCCCAAAACATCAACTTTGGCTATAAGAAAAGGAGTACTTGTGGCACCTTAGAGACTAACCAATTTATTTGAGCATGAGCTTTCGTGAGCTACAGCTCACTTCATCGGATGCATGCCGTGGAAACTGCAGCAGACTTTATTTATACACAGAGAATATGAAAAAATACCTCCTCCCACCCCACTGTCCTGCTGGTAATAGCTTATCTAAAGTGATCATCAGGTGGGCCATTTCCAGCTATTGACCTTCCCTTGGTGAATCCATGCTGACTGTTCCTGATCACTTTCCTCTCATGTAAGTGCTTCAGGATTGATTCTTTGAGGACCTGCTCCATGATTTTTCTGGGGACTGAGGTGAGGCTGACTGGCCTGTAGTTCCCAGGATCCTCCTCCTTCCCTTTTTTAAAGATTGGCACTACATTAGCCTTTTTCCAGTCATCTGGGACTTCCCTGGTTTGCCACGAGTTTTCAAAGATAATGGCCAATGGCTCTGCAATCACAGCCGCCAATTCCTTTAGCACTCTCAGATGCAACTTGCCCGGCCCCATGGACTTGTGCACGTCCAGCTTTTCTAAATAGTCCCTAACCACCTCTTTCTCCACAGAGGGCTGGCCATCCATTCCCCATGCTGTGATGCCCAGCGCAGCAGTCTGGGACCTGACCTTGTTAGTGAAGAAAGAGGCAAAAAAAGCATTGAGTACATTAGCTTTTTCCACATCCTCTGTCACTAGGTTGCCTCCCTCATTCAGTAAGGTGCCCACGCTTTCTTTGGCTTCCTTCTTGTTGCCAACATACCTGAAGAAACCCTTCTTGTTACTCTTGACATCTCTTGCTAGATGCAGCTCCAGGTGTGATTTGGCCCTCCTGATTTCATTCCTACATGCCCGAGCAATATTTTTATACTCTTCCCGGGTCATATGTCCAAACTTCCACTTCTTGTAAGCTTCTTTTTTATGTTTAAGATCTGCTAGAGTTTCACCGTTAAGCCAAGCTGATCGCCTGCCATATTTACTATTCTTTCGACACATCGGGATGGTTTATCCCTGTAACCTCAACAGGGATTCCTTGAAATACAGCCAGCTCTTCTGGACTCCTTTCCCCTTCATGTTAGTCCCCCAGGGGATCCTACCCATCCGTTCCCTGAGGGAGTCGAAGTCTGCTTTCCTGAAGTCCAGGGTCCATATCCTGCTGCTTACCTTTCTTCCCTGTGTCAGGATCCTGAACTCAACCAACTCGTGGTCACTGACTCCCAGATTCCCATCCACTTTTGCTTCTCCCCACTAATTCTTCCCGGTTTGTAAGCAGCAGGTCAAGAAAAGCTCCCCCCCAGTTGGCTCCTCTAGCACTTGCACCAGGAAATTGTCCCCTACGCTTTCCAAAATCTTCCCGGATTGTCTATGCACTGCTGTATTGCTCTCCCAGCAGATATCAGGAAAATTAAAGTCACCCATGAGAACCAGGGCGTGCGATCTAGTAGCTTCTGCGAGTTGCCAGAAGAAAGCCTCCTCCACCTCATCCCCCTGGTCCAGTGGTCTATAGCAGACTCCCACCACTACCTCACTCTTGATGCTCACACTTCTAAACTTAATCCAGAGACGCTCAAGTTTTTCTGCAGTTTCGTACCGGAGCTCTGAGCAGTCATACTGCTCCCTTACATACAGTGCTACTCCCCCAACTTTTCTGCCCTGCCTGTCCTTCCTGAACAGTTTATAACCATCCATGACAGTACTCCAGTCATGTGAGTTATCCCACCAAGTCTCTGTTGTTCCAATCACGTCATAATTCCTTGACATCACCAGGACCTCCAGTTCTCCCTGCTTGTTTCCAAGGCTTTGTGCATTCGTATATAAGCACTTGAGAGAACCTGCTGATCGTCCCTCATTCTCAGTATGAGGCAGGAGCCCTCCCCTCACAGACGTTCCTGCCTGTGCTTCCTCCCGGTATCCCGCTTTCCCACTTACCTCAGGGCTTTGGTCTCCTTCCCCCGGTGAACCTAGTTTAAAGCCCTCCTCACTAGGTTAGCCAGCCTGCTCGCAAAGATGCTCTTCCCTCTCTTCGTAAGATAGAGCCTGTCTCTGCCCAGCACTCCTCCTTCATGGAACACCATCCCATGGTCAAAGAATCCAAAGCCTTCTCTCCAACACCACCTGCGTAGCCATTCGTTGACTTCCACGATTCGACGGTCCCTACCCCGGCCTTTTCCTTCCACGGGGAGGATGGACAAGAACACCACTTGCGCCTCAAACTCCGTTATCCTTCTTCCCAGAGCCACGTAGTCCGCAGTGATCTGCTCAAGGTCATTCTTGGCAGTATCATTGGTGCCCACGTGGAGAAGCAGGAAGGGGTAGTGATCCAAGGGCTTGATGAGTCTCGGCAGTCTCTCCGTCACATCGCGAATCTTAGCCCCTGGCAAGCAGCAGACTTCTCGGTTTTCCCGGTCAGGGCAGCAGATAGATTCATACCCAAAAAGACATTGTTACATTACCTGAAAGAGACATGGCAGAGCAAGAGAATATAAACTGCTAAGTATTGAGGAATTATAGTTGGACTATAGCTATGGACTATTAAATCAAGTTTGCTTTGCCATAAAAAAGAAACAACTAGAGGAAGCTGTGGCAGAATGAAGCTGTAGAGAGTTAGAAGGCTCCTGTTGTATTCCAGAAAGCAGAAATTTGCAGGAGAGCCTGAGACTTCAGGAACCAAATGATGCCAGCCAGGTAGGGCTGGAGGTAGCCTGCCAAATGTAGTGAAGAACCAGAATGAAGCTGGAAGGCTGGGCTCAGCTCCTGGAAAAAGGGAGAAGCTCCAGAACTGTGTGTCAGACACTAAGGGAAAAGGACTGCAGGTAGGAAAGCTTGGGAGTAGCCTGGGGGAGAAGGTTCTCTTTGGGGGGGGCAAGGGAGGAAAAGGCCCCCCAGGACTGAGTGTTTCTATACAAATTAATTAGGCCCAGAAGTGGAATGTCTTAAGGACTCTGAACTGGTGGAGTTTATTTAAGGATCCCTGAAGAGGGTAAACAAATGCAGGATGCTTGTAGTGTCCCCTCTGTCTACAAGGGGGTGCTTGGGAGGTTGCTGCCCTGCCACAATCTCTGCATCCACTGGCGCAGCTTCCCACATCATGAAGAGAAGCAGGCTCTTCAGAGTTGCAGTTGGGAGGCTGGAACATGATGGGGTGGTGGAGCCTTGCCTCTACCATTAAGTATGCCCAGACGCATAGCTGCACCAGAGTGCCAGGCAGAGTATATTGTGCCAGCTAGAAATCTGGTACAATTTATTCTCTTCCTGGAGCAGCAGGGGAGCAGAGTCACAATCTCCCTTCTGGGCTGCCCTGGAGACAGTGCAACAGTGTCAGTCCGTCCCCTCGCAAGCGTATCATTATCTCACAATCTAGTCCTTAGCTGTAATCTAGCTATATGATACACGGATTTGAGGCTTAGAATAGAAAACTCTTGCTCTGTGGCTTGGAAATTATGACCAGCGGTGGGTATAGGGTAATCTCCAAAGACTCGGTCCAGTTCCAGGGCTGCTATGCTTTTGTTTTTGAACATGAAATAGTTGGAAAAGCCCATATTATGCTGTATTGTTGTTTCAGATGGCAGCAAGAAATGTCAAGATGTTGAAACTCACATGATTATGTCCAAGTACCCAACTGAAAATGTGGCAATGAAATGGTTAATTGCATACAGGCTGCATGTGGTCCTGGAAGAAATGATACAGCAGTGAAGCTGAGCATTCTTCTCTAGCTTCTGCCTCTGTTGCTATGTGTACTGTGATGCTTTGTATTCATCTGGGTCATTGTTAAAGCTGGTCTAAACACTTCTAATTACTTATGTTTCCTGTCAGAAAATCAGAATTTTCCATGGGAGAAGATTAATTTTAGCAGAATTTTCCATTGGCAAAATCGAAACAAAATATCTTTTGACAATCTGTGTCTGCCTGAGTGGCTGCAGTCCTTCATGGGAGTTGTAGTTCTGGTCCCTCAAGCCCCTATTCCTCTCTCTAGGCCTTGCTTCCCTGTTGTACTAGGTCTTCCATGATACAGCACACTCTCTCTGTAGCTCAGCTGCTGCAGTGCTTATGGGATGAAAATAAATGTTGAAATATTGGACCTTCCCATGGAACAAATTTTGTTTCCCCTCCCCAGTTCTAATCACTGTCACATGTTTCAAAGGGCAGGATAACTGAGAGAGGCTGAGACCTTTGGCAAGTTGAAAGCTACCTCCTGAGCTGGAACCTTCCCACCAGAGGGCTCACTAGGGAGGTAATCTCAATCAGCACCCACAACACACAAGTCTGTACATGATTTCCAGGTAATTAGAGATGTTTCCACTAGTCTGATCAGCAGTAACAGAGTAAACAATATTGACATGTAGACTGTTAACCCTGTAGCCTAGTAATTACATTGCAGCTCTCAAGGTTCTTAGAGCTATTGTCTGCAGAGAGAAAGAATAGCTCTAAAACACGGCATCAGTTCACATTCAAAGAGTACTGGTGCAACTACAGGGGCTAGAAACTTAATTGTTATTACTGGAAACTTAGACTCATTTTCTTCAGAATTTATCAGAAGTGGCAGAATGCTGTAGCAGTGAATATCAATTCAAAATGACCCCTGCATTGGCTGCATAATGTAAGAATAGACCCTACTGCTGCTAGAATCTCAGTCAGGCCGGTTTAGCCTCAAATGATTGCTAGGAGATAAGAAACTCCCATAAGATTCTAAAACAGAGACCAAATTAAGAGAGAATCTGATGTGTTCACATGGGAGAAGCCATGTGCCTATTTTGTTTTGTTTTTTTCATTGCAATGTGAAACCACCTATGGGCCTGGTGATTACAATGGGGACAGGATCCAGCTGTAACATCAGATCAGTACCATGGAAACAAGCATGAGTCTGGGAGCATGAGGAGGTGAGATTAAAAAGGTCACAATGAAATGACAATAGCATCTCCTCCCTTCAGTTAGAGCATGTTCCCCTGAATGCAGCATTGTAACACGCTATTGTACATTGTAACAATCTATTGTCTACAATGCCTGACCAGAAAAAATATCACTATGCTGCAATAGAGGGTCTTTTTGTTGTTCCCAGGTACAGAAGACTTGAGAGGTGGGAAGGGCAGCCTCACACATCCTATGTTATGTAAAACTGTAAGCATTCCAGACAATGTGCCCTTTTTCACACAATGGGATTCTATTAAACAAAAAAAAATGCATGAACACTCCATCGGGAATAAATACCATCTGGGCACTTATGAAATTATATTTCAAAGTACCTAGCTGTTTCACATATGTTTAAAAATAATTAAAACATAACAAATAAACTTTCCGTCTTCTGCACAATTGTGATAGTGGAACAATCTATTAGACATTTCATAGCCTGAAACATTTCTTTCCCCCGCACCCTCAAAAAAGATGACAATGTTCATCAAGTTGAGGTGGTCCTGACCCAAAACTCACCAAACACAGCAGAAAGTCTCCCTGTAATGCCAAAGAGTTTTGGATTAAGTTCAGGTGATATTATAGCTGAACAATTCTGGATCTTAAAAGGGCAGTATAATCAAGTTAAACATTAAAGTAAATATATAAAATAACTCCTTGGAAATTGGAAGCTGAAATCTATCTATTTTGCCTCTTTATTTAACTGCCTCCCGTGCAACAAAGGTATCTCTTATTTAAGGGTTGCTTATTGCTAGTGGCCTGTTTGCTTGTTTTTAGGAAAAAAGATAAAACACTTGTTATAAAAAGAAAAAAAGTATGGACTTTGTAAACAGATATCACTTGGCAAAAGACAAGCCTTTCCTCCATTTGTCAATAGTACAATGTAGAATCAGGGAACAGAAGTAAATTACCCATGGAATTGTGGAAAAGCATCATTTTAAGCCCGTAAGTAAAAAGCAAACCTTCAACATTTTTGATTAATCCCTTCTACTCTTTTTTATTTTGCTTCAGGGATTACAGATAATCATGTTTTATATAAATCCCATAGTACATTGTCATCTGTATGTACTGAATTGCTGTGACTGAGATCAAGACCTTTCAATCTTATCCAGTCACCTTCAAATCACTGTGGACAGTGTTTCCTTCCTTAGAATTACAAGAAAGACTATAGCTGTCCTCAGAGTTAGTTATACATGCAGTACGTGAACATCTTTTGGACTGCCAAGCAAGTGTGACTTCATGAGCCTTTCTTCAGTCACTTATAACCTCCCTCTTCATTTCAGAACACAATATTAGGAAAGTTGGATGTGAAGATAAGTGAAGCCTTCCTTCTCCTAACAATCAGCTGTCGGACCTTTTGATTAGATGATTTTGCTATCACCCAAGTGACCCTTATTTTAGGAGTTTTAAAATCTCCATGGACAAAAGGCATCTCTTTGATCCCTCTTTGAATACCTAGTAGTGTGCTTGGAAGCCAGTCAGGTTTGGCTCTCCCCCTTCTGTTACTGCAGCCATTTCACAGTCCAGAGAACTATTCTCAGCTGTTAGAGTTGGAGCGATTAAGAGAGAATATATTTGAATAGAATAGAAAATAACTTGAAACAGGTTATACACAATACAAATATTTAAAAAAAACATCTGGGTGACCCTTTATTGGAAAACAAAACAAAAATACCCTTAGGATGAGCCATAACTGTTAGTTCTTTCTTTATCCATAATCCTAACTTTTTGGGTACACTTATCCTTCCCTTAGACAAAATCTTTTATGATACTGCCCCAGTAGAAAAAACCTGTTAAACACAGTTAGATTTACCTTTCACTCGGGACACGTGCCCTTGTAATCTAGGTACTGAGCCCTTCAGTAAACTCTGACCAGAGGAGGTAGAAACTTTTCTTCAGCTCTCAGCAAAGGCTGCTTCCAGATTTATACTTGAAATGAGATCCAACTATCTGTGAACAACTCTGAAAAGCTGAGCAGTTGGAATTGGGTGCTGGACAGGCTTTTTTTTTAAAAAAACTATTCTTTTCTACTTTTTTTTTTTTTAAATAAGGTGGAGGCATTTTTGTTTGTTCGTTTTACTGAGTTTCTAGAGTTGTTTGCATACCTTTGCTGGGTGAAAGTGACTGACAGCAACACAATAGAAATGTAACTTTCGGTCCTAGAATATGCACTTGTCTCAAGCTTTCTGGAAAGCTATTCCACGGAGCTTTGTCAACTATATGTACAACTTGCACTCCATCATTCTTTCATTTCCTTCTAAAAGTCCATAAACGGACTTTGGGAGGAAGTTCCATTTCTTGTTTATGGAACTAATTCATGTATATTATGACTATGGTCATATTTTATCTTATTTGGAACCATATTTGAAAAAGTAAGTTCTTACTTTATTTCAACTCTGCTGCTGGTTATTGTTAGCTGGGAAGTCCAGAGAGGAGCAAAACCAGGGTAAGGAATGAAGTTTACACTTTCCTGGTGTCTTTGTGTTCTGAGTATAAATAGAATTCTTCCTTAATCATTTCAATTTAACTCTTGAGCATTGTCAAATACAGTACATAAACAGGAAGCCAAATCTTGCAGTCCTAACTTAGGCAAATCTTGACTGAATAAAGATAGCAAGATTTTATATATAAACTACAAGTCCAAAATTAGGCCTGGATTCTGCTCCCATCAAACTCAATGGGAACAGAATCAGGTCCATATAAATTAAAATGCTGACTTTTGTAACAAGCTGCTATTAGAAGAAAATGTGTGTGTATGTGGGGGGGTGGGGGATAGGGAGCAAGAAACACAAAGTTAACCAATGTAGAGAGGTAAACAAGTGTGATTTTAATTATTAGTTGGTTGAGACTGGGTGAGTTTCTTGGTTCACATTTCTCAGTCTCTCTTCAGGCTTTAGCAAAACATCAAAGACACTATTGTTCAAGTTTATTTGTGATTCTGTAGCTGATGAAAGGCACTTTGACAGCTCTCTGCAGTAATTTCTGTTGCCTTACTTATTTACATGCTGCATGAATTTTTTTTAACCTTAACTATGGGACACCTGGCCAGTGGTTAAATTTCAGGGCCAGGTTGGTGGAAAGCTTAATGCACCAATCAATGCTTAGTCCTTTCCATTGTCTCTGGCAGCCAACTAGCCCAAGCACAAATAAAAACGACGCCAACTTACTCATCGCATTTACAGTCTTTATCCAGAATTCCAATTAGCTTACTGGAGTTCGGCTTGTGATCCAAATCCTCTTTTACATTTCACATTGTGATGAGAGCAAAGTTTTCAAAAGAGCTCAGATTCCAGTGGGCTGAGCTCTTTTGAAAATTTGGCCACTTCCTTTGGTGCCCAAATGGGAGGTGAGCTCTTTTATCCTCTGCAACTGGGACTAGATTTCCAGAGTCTTTCTGAGAATTCCAGCTGATGAGCTTTGAAGCATTATTCATTAGGGAAATTGCTGGTGACTCACTGGAAGCTCAGCTTTAGATGCTCTCTAGTTCAATTTTGGGGTCCCTACTTCCTTCCATCCATCCAGCTCACCTGGTCCTCTACCTGTGTAATTTCAATATATGAAAGGGAGTGTCTGTACCTCCTCAGTCACATTCAGGATGTACCTCTAGTTCTAAACATAACCCGAAATCTTTTGCCGTAGTTGAAGCAGCACTTTTAAGGATACAGACGTCCCCCGACCTATGCAATTGTTCCGTTCTGGAAAGCCTTGCGTAACTCAAATTTTGTGAAAGTTGGAAATGTATACCCATACGTTACGCAAAAATTTCTGCAACTTGAAAATCCTATTTCTGGCTTATGGAATTTTTCCGTAAGTGTGAATTTGCGTAAGTCGGGTCTTGTATAACCCGGGGAGTGTCTGTAGTGTCAGTTTGTAAATCACATTCTTAATTTTTCTCCCAGGTAAAATTACTGATAGCTCTCTAAAATTCACATATTTGTAATTTTCCATTTCTTATCGCCATCTGCCAGTGCGGATTGAAGGGGTATGCTGAAGCATTAATACTTTTTGCTCATGTACAACATCATCACACCTGTGCACTGCTCTGAAAGTCATATGCAGTCTCCTCCCTTTGCTCCAATGGAATCAGGTATAAGGAGAGTACAGAAAATGTTCATGGGAGGATATCTCTGAGGAATTTAACTCTTTTTAGATGTGGGGTGTGTGTGTGTGTGTGTGCGGGGATGGGGGAGAATGCCACCTTGATCCTGACATTCTGGATAGTAACAGGGTGTTAATTCTCTAGAATTTGCCTATTGGTGCAAGAGCTGGGTGGCTCTCTAGTTACTTGTGCTAACTTCAATCCTGACTCTTTAAGGACATGTTGGTTCAAACGCAGGGAGTTCTGGGGAAGGCAGATTACCAGGTGCTTGCCTAGATCCATTTTTCTTCTGCTGAATGTTCCCTACAACATATTCTTTCAAATACTTGCCTAAAAGTAGTAGTGGTAGTTTATTTGAACTTTTGAAAATACTGCATATACAAGACAGGTGTGTTAACATTTAAGAGCAAACAGTTTGGGTTGAAATTTAATATCTGAATATTCACAATGTGTCTTCAGTCGCCACCTTTAATTTGGTAATGACCTCTCAAGGTTCAGTTTATACAGTTTAGAAAAAAATTATCCAATATTCCTCCACTAGCCAATCTATTGTAAAATTCAGGCGAAGTCCACTTCTTTGAAGTTTCAATGGTCTCTTAAAATTTGTCTCTCACCTTTATTGGGTATAATCTTCCAAAGCCTGAAGCAGTGGAATCATAGAATCATAGAATATCAGGGTTGGAAGGGACCCCAGAAGGTCATCTAGTCCAACCCCCTGCTCAAAGCAGGACCAATTCCCAGTTAAATCATCCCAGCTTTGTCAAGCCTGACCTTAAAAACCTCTAAGGAAGGAGATTCTACCACCTCCCTAGGTAACGCATTCCAGTGTTTCACCACCCTCTTAGTGAAAAAGTTTTTCCTAATATCCAATCTAAACCTCCCCCACTGCAACTTGAGACCATTACTCCTCGTTCTGTCATCTGCTACCATTGAGAACAGTCTAGAGCCATCCTCTTTGGAACCCCCTTTCAGGTAGTTGAAAGCAGCTATCAAATCCCCCCTCATTCTTCTCTTCTGCAGGCTAAACAATCCCAGCTCCCTCAGCCTCTCCTCATAACTCATGTGTTCCAGTCCCCTAATCATTTTTGTTGCCCTTCGCTGGACTCTCTCCAATTTATCCACATCCTTCTTGAAGTGTGGGGCCCAAAACTGGACACACTACTCCAGATGAGGCCTCACCAATGTCGAATAGAGGGGAACGATCACGTCCCTCGATCTGCTCGCTATGCCCCTACTTATACATCCCAAAATGCCATTGGCCTTCTTGGCAACAAGGGCACACTGCTGACTCATATCCAGCTTCTCGTCCACTGTCACCCCTAGGTCCTTTTCCGCAGAACTGCTGCCTAGCCATTCGGTCCCTAGTCTGTAGCTGTGCATTGGGTTCTTCCGTCCTAAGTGCAGGACCCTGCACTTATCCTTATTGAACCTCATCAGATTCCTTTTGGCCCAATCCTCCAATTTGTCTAGGTCTTTCTGTATGAGTTACACCAGGGAGGAATTTGTCCCACTCTGCTTGCTCCAATAATAGTTCTGCAGTGTTAGGCAGAGACTACAGGAATTACTTCAGGTTTTGCAAATTTGTATCAAATGTGAGAGAGCTAGTCATATTCTTCAAAGAAGAGGTCTTGATCTGAAATTTGCTCATTGTAGTTTTGGTTATTGCAGGTATGTTGGACACTTTTAATTTTATAGGCCGGACCTAGGGAGGTCAGATACCAAATTAAAAGTGGCCACTGCTGGCACCTTGGCTTGAAATTTAATATTTGAGAAATTATTAATCCAATAAGACTACAGTGGGGAGGAATTTTGACCACTATGTTGCATATGTTAGCCAAAGATTTGTTCAAAGATCTGTTTAAATATACTTTTTACCAATTTTGCCAGATGGTTTAAAAAGAAAGGGAGTCTGCCATGTAAGCAAAGGGAATTATTTAGAAAGGATGAACTGGTACTTGCTGTTCTTCAGGCACAGTGGTTACTTTCTCTAAGGAATGAAAGTAAGTGAAGATGCTCGTTCTGTGCAGACAAACAGTGGCAATGGTGCTCAGTTTCTGAAGATAAGTCCTCTCATGTATAACTGTGTAAAACTACTTTAACTCCATTGTCTTCAGTAGACTAACTCTTGATTTACAACAATGTGAGTGGCAAATCGGATCCAGTGGGCTGTCCTAAGTCAGCTGTTATGAAGGAGATAAAATTCATGGAAACCTGGTTTAGTGTCACTCATTGGGACCCTCTGAAAAGTCTCTTGTCTTGATACCCCCAGATGTGTAAATTGAAACATTGGAGGACATTAGTATCCAGCTGTCTCTCCTACAGCATCATCTCCTCTTTCTCGTTTCACAAATTAATGCGCTCTCCTTTGGAGAGATGCTGCATATATTCCACATATTCTTGTTTGAAATAAGGTAACATTCTGCCTTGTAAATGGTCTGTGCAAATGAATTGTTCTCATGGGGAAAAGGTCAGATTGGACAGCTGTGATAACCACACCTTTGGAGGTTGTGGGAACTCTGACTTTTAGAGAAACAGTAATTATTATTACTGAACTTTTAGTGCAAGACTCTCAGATGGTATAAACTGGCTGTTCTGTTGATTTGAAGAGAGTTATGTTAATCTATATCATCTGAGAATCTGGACCTTAATTTTCTGCATGGTGTCTCTCTTTTAAAAGATGAATCAACTGTTCAGATAGTGTAAACACACACACAATTACTTTGTTTATAATGCATATAATTTAGTTCCTTTCATTGCTTAGAATCTGATCTTAATTCTTCTAATCATTCCAGCCCCTGTCTTCTCCCACATAATATGCAGAGGGAAATAAGTTAGTTTAAAAACCTCTGTTGTGTTTTGATCTTTTGGGGCTGTATTCTCTTCAGGACTAGTGGGGAAGCAGCTGGAAATAGGAGATTGGACAGGAAAAGGGAGCAGAGAACAGGGATGCCTGAGAAACCCTGGTCCTAACCTTCTTTTGAGCCACCCCTAAGTTTATGCCTACTGCCTTTGAAAAGAAATAGCTGTGTGGCCAAGTTAGAGGTTGCCCTATGTGACTCGTATGTGAGAGGTGGGTAGCTAATGATGCTTTAAGAAACCCAAATCTTTTTTGTTTTTTATGGGGATTTTAATCCTCAATGGGAGTAACATTCCACAGAATGGTTGTTCCCTGACTTCTTCCCCTACAGTCCCTGGCTAGGCCCAATTTTCCTGTATGGCTCTTTGGCATGCAAACTTCCTGTTGAAGGGAAAATAATTATGTACGGTGACAGCATCTCTATCCAGGAACTCTACCACAGCATTTCCTGTGGTTTTGCTCTACACCATTCTGTACAGTCAGAGGGGTTGGAGTACGGTTGGCTCCATGCACTAATGATTTGACAGAAGACTATAAAAGCAAGACATTCATACCTATGGTTGAAATATCATCCTCACTTCCATTATCTAGGCACAATGGAATGTAGCAAGTCATTAAGGTGGCATCTTGTTTTATCTGCATGCTGGAGAATATGTGGCACATTTCACTTTTAGCTCCTGGGCACCAGGATTTTAAGTGCAAATACTGAATGTGAAAACAATCTTAGTTCTGGCACAGAAAGAATAATAGAACCTCTCTGCTTTTATTGTGCTTTTGGTCACCTTTAACCTTTCCTTTCAAGTTATTATTAATTTGTGAAAATTTTCCCTTTTTGTCTGTATTCTAAAACTGTGTGTGCCGCTGAATTTTCTCCAGGGGCAGTAAAATCTACTTTAATAGCTTAAGCATGGCAAAATAGATCTATTCTATTCCTAGAGTAAAATGAATTCATTAAAAGACCTAAAATGTGAATATTGTATGTATATCCTATATTTGGGGACCTGAGAAATGGATGTTTTTAGGTGACCAAAAATTGATGCACAAGAATACCAAGAATGCAAAATAAATGCTGGGATTCTAATTTTTTCCCAAAAATGAAAAATGAAGTTTTGTATGTTTATTCCCTGATCAAGTCATGGGTCAGGGACTTCCTGGAGGATGGGGAAGGAAGGGAGTAAACATCTATCCCTAGCACAAAGCCTAACGTAGAGTTCTCCTCCTTTCAGCTCACACCTTTTCTGTCAGAGTAATAAAACAAAATATGGGAAAATGAATATATCAAAATATCTAACTTAAAAGTTGCTGCCTCTTGTTTTTCCATTCTTCCCTTCTATTCTCTCTTTCCTTCCATCCTACACTTTCACCTTCATATTGGGCTAGATTCTGTAATTATTTATTTTTCATAAATTCTAGGCCCAAAAGGGACCCATATCATCATCTAGTCTGACCTTCTATATAATCCAGGCCACTCAGTAGTTCTGGGGTCTGTTTAGCAGCGCTCATTCAGACAAGTCAGCCAATTAAGCTCAATGAGATTATTCATGTAAATGCTACTCTGGAGTAAATTTAATATTAATTTATGTAAATGGCATCTAGATTCCATGGTGATGGCCATATTAGAAATGCATGTAAATATGTATATAATATATGTATGAGAATGGGGTACATAAAACACCACTTCAGGTGAGCTCCTCTTGCTCACTCTCTCTCTCTACCTGGAACACTAAGAGTGCTACTTCTGATTCATACTTTTAATAGTGAGATTTCTAACCCCAAATCAAAAATCTAAATATCCCACTTTAGGGAAGAATACTGTGACTGATTTCTGTAAGCTCAGGTTCAAATACCCATGAATTTAGAAGATCAGATCTGATTCCAAACTCTACAGCTTAGGCCTCTCTCTCCTTTTAAAAATACAAAATTGAGAACTGCCTGGCTGCTGTTGAGACATTAAATGTACTGGATAGGCCAGCATCAAGACTATTGGTTTTGTTGCTTTGAAGTGTATGTATCTGGCATTCAAAGACAGGTAATTGGTAATGGGGGAGGGGGTGGGGAGACTTACATATATTCATTTCAGAGTTTCATCTACTTAACAGGCACAGTCTAACCCTGAATGCCTCTTCTGTCAAGTGCAGACAACCCCCAACCTCCATGGATTTCAGATAGAGTCAAATGTGGATAGTTCCATGAAGGTTAAAACTAAGAATCCTAAATAGCCTCCTCTTCAAAAGCAGGAAGCAAAATGATAATTAGTTCAGTAGGTCAAATTAGACTGTGGAATAGTAAATACTCTTCAGTATAATATGTAACTGTTCTTCATACCAAAGTCCATATTAATACTACAGAATGAATAAACATGAACAGGAAAATAAAATAAAAATCCTTTTACAACAACCAGATATAAATATCTAGAGAGCCTGGCCAAATAACCCAAGGGTTATGTTTTATTTACCAAAATAACGTAAGGTTTCATAGACAAATAATCCCAGAAAGTCATGAAATATTTATAAAATGCCACTAATGATATTTTCTCAAGCAACAATTCAAACTATGCTCCAGTTTATAGTGCTCTGGACGTCAGCTATTAGTGGACTTTCCATTACAGCAAAATTAAATTTTCCTCAAATTATATTGTTTAGAGTTTGCAACTTTCTTATTGAATTCTTTGAAAAACAGCATATATATGTGGGAAAAATATCAAATACAAACCCTAAATAATATACAGATAACAAAAGGTGGGTAAAGAAAAATGGAGGTGAACAACAAATCTTATTGCCATGGTCCAAAGCCAAATGATGATAAATAGAAGACAACCCATTGACTTAATGGGCTTTAGATCAGGCCTATTATGCTCATTATTTGAAATTCTAAAGTGGTATGCTTCAACAGAAATAAATTATTAATGCATATAGTGACTGAGAACCTAAAAGTCCTGTGGCTGTTCCAAGTTCCCTATCCAGGCATATGTTGACAGTGGAGCAGAAAACCAATTATTGCTGTCATGCCTCTTTACAGAGACATGGATCCTACAAATGACTATGTATGTGCTTAACTTCCTGCATATGTGTGCATTAAAACCAATGGAGCTACTTACATACATAATGTTAAGCACATATGTGTTTGCAGAATTGGATCTAAGTGTTCTATCCTACCTGAATCCACTGCACAGATCCCTTGCATCCTGAGCTGCAGTGCATTCTTTTGTTTTTGGTAGCAGTTAAGCAATACCTGTTTTCTGTATTATACAGCTGTCCAAGCCTGGTGGCTTCTCAAAGGTGGAGTAACACTCTGTCCACCTGAAATACCTTTATTTAGGCTTGAGGGAATGCCATTGCCCAACACAGCAAACACAGGAGATGGGTCCATCCCAGGGTAACTGAAGTTCAGCTTCCATACTATCTGTTTTAGTTTGGTTGTAGAGAGAAGTCCTTACAAGTTTGTCAATTGAATAGTCGCTTTCCTCTGGTGTCCAGGTCAGACAACCCACCTCTTTTGCTAGGAGGAACTAGAGATCTCTATTTTTAATTAAGCATCTATCCATAACATGCCCATCATTGTAGTACCTGGCTGCGTCAACCAAGGAAGAAACTTTAAGGCATGGCATGTCTTCAAACAGATCCTTTCAGTGCTTCCGCACTGAGCCAGAATTTGACACTTTACAGAATTCTTTAATAATAAGTATAATATGGATTTTAAAAAGATTGGCCAGATCCTCAGTTGCTACAAAGAGCCATGGTTTCAATAAAGCTATGCTGATTTATACCAGCTGAGAATCTGGACCTATATGTAATGTGAAAGATGCTTTGTATAACTGATCTGGAAATGCACTTAATATTCCTGCTTCACATTTTTATGTAACTCTCCTTTATCTCCAATTACCTAGCTGTTCATTTTCAGTCCAATTTGCTAGGAACTTTATGTCAACATTCTTTCATAAATTAAAAATTAAGTCAGTAATTACTAGCAGAAACTAATAAGGGCAACAGAGGGGAATTGTTCAGTTGAGAGAATTCTGAGTGCCTCCTTTAAGCAATATGGGATTTGATCTTTCAGCCTTCAGCAATGTGTGATACCTAATATATCTCAGATACTTCAAAGAGGTGGATCAATTAATTTTTAAAAATCCCAGTTCAGTGCACAAAAATCTAAATAGCTCAGGCATGTAGTTTGAAACATACAGTGTCTTAATTGACCTGGCAGGGTGATATTTTATGTTCAGCAAATGTAGTTTATTATTTATTTGGAGTAAAGTGGGTTTTTTTGAAGTGTTAATGGCTGTTTATTATTCAGATTAGTCAATTTCTTCATAAACGTCTCTTCAATAATCGAAACAGATTACACTCCTTAAATCTCTCACTATAAAGTAGGTTTTCCAGACCTTGAATTATCGCTCTTCTTCCTTTCCAGTTTTTCAATATATTTTCAAAGTGTGGACACCAGAACTGGACACAGAGTTCCACTAGTGGTCTCACCAATATTCCCTCCATCTTCCTATCTGATATTCTCTTGTTCATATATACATGAGCACTGTGTTTCCCCTTTTGCGACAGCATTGCCCTGTGGATTTATCTTCCGTTTGTTATCTACCTTGACCCCAAGTCCTTTTCAGTTTTACAGGTACAGTCCCTTACCCTGTAAACATGGCTTACATTCTATGTTCTTAAATATTTACCTTGCATTTAGTTATATCAAAATGCATGTTGCTTTACTGGGTTCACTTTCTCAGGCAATCCTCATCTTTTTGTGGTCATCTCCATTAGGGACAATGCTACCAATTTTTTTCTCATCTGCAAATTTTATCAGCAATTATTTTTATTTTCTACCAGATCATTGATAAGGTATTGGATTAGAGTTGGGCCAAGAACTCTTAGCTGGTCCCTATGGATAGACTGAGACACACTAGAGAAAGTCAGACTGGAGTGAACTAGCTACTGTGATGAATCCCTGGAGCAAGGGGTTACGGCTCAGAGAAACAGCCCTGGGGCTGCTGCTCCAGGAAGGGAGAAGAGCTGACTGAAACTGGGAACTGGAGTGCCAGAAATGGTGCCTCTGGAAATGGATCAGGTTGGCAAGGGCAGGTGAGGTGACTGTCAGCAGGGAGAGTCAGATCACTTCTCTGCTGGAAGCGTGACCGTGACTGCCCCATCTCTTTTTGTGCCGTTAGAAATGTGAGTAAAGAGTTTCTGTGCATGAGTAATTGACACAGTGAATTGGAAGGTACCACTCATCAAATATCCCTTTGTGGTCCAACAGTACAAGAATCCATCAAATTGACAGTACAGGCATTCTTCTCAAATAATTCTTCCAATGGCAGCTGAACCATCTATATCTCCATCAACCAATCGCCCCGCTCAGTGCTAGTCAAAGAACTCTCCTATCTCCACCTTGAGTTCATAATATTTTTTTATAAAGAATTTTTTTCATGGTTGGAACTTGATATAATTATTCATTTTAAGACTACTTTGGCAGTTTTCCAACATAAAATGTAATGCTCTTCATGGACAGCATTGCCTTGTCTGTATTTCAGCCTTGTTCCATCAAGTAGTTCATAAAACAATATTGGAAACACAAACAAGATAATGCAGGTCATGGAAAACCTTAAATAAGGATGGATTTGATGTTTGTTCAGGTGGTATCAGAATAATCAGCTAGTACTGCCAGATCAACAATCAGTGCAAGACCTATGAAATAATCCATTCCATCTCCCTGCTAATGAGGATTATTCTGTACAGTGCATTTTCTAGTATTTTTGAGCAGTCCTGTGCAATGGGGTTTCCAATCCTTGTCTTCATTTTCCACTGCAATTTAATGCATCCAGTGTCAGGATGCTTTTCTTCTCCTTCACTGTGGATGAAAATTAAGCAGTTAGAGGTGCAAGTGCTCAGCTTTGTGCCTATGTTTATTTTGCAGGCCCAAAAGGCACTTGTAAGGAGGGAAGTCAGGTCTTGGCTTTGCACATTTTGGGGATTATTTTTTGCAATGTGTGATATCTAGATATACATTTCAACATGCAAGGAACATGTGCTGTAGCTGTGTTTATGTTAAACAATTACACATCCTAACACACAGCATGTGGATGTTTGTGTGTGTGTGTATAACACTGAAATAAATATGTGCATTTCTTTCACTGTGTGATCACTAAAATAACAGTCTGCAAAAGAGTCCTGATCCAAAGCCTATTGAAGTCTGTTAACTTCAGTGGGCATTGGATCAGGTACTAATTATGCAGAGTGCACTCAGTCTCTTGAATATTTGTGGCTGAACTTGAAAAGTGCTAGATAATTTGTGACCATTAATACATTCTGCAGCTGTGCAAGCTAATCCCGTAATCTTGCTCAGTGGCAAAATTTGTGTTGACTTGAAGGGGAGAGCGCCAACCAATAATTTATGGAGAATAAATCCATTCTTTAAGTGTGTATAACGTGATTGAAATCCCTGACTTCTCTTTTCGTGTCACTCAGGCCCATTACTGGATGTTGGGGTGGACCATCTTTGACTCCCACTCCTCTTTAGATTCCACATCCAGGCTGTCTGCACACTTCATTACATTGACTCCATGATAACAGTTTGAAGTATAGTGAAATTACTAGTGTGTATATGCACCACTCAACTGAACTGAATTAGAAATGCTCAGTTCTGTTCCATAGGGCCCATACTTCAAACAGCTAAAGGTGAATCTCCTCATGCCTGACTAATCTAATTGCCTTCTATGATGAGATAACTGGCTCTGTGGATGAGGGGAAAGCAGTGGATGTATTATTCCTTGACTTTAGCAAAGCTTTTGATACGGTCTTCCACAGTATTCTTGCCAGCAAGTTAAAGAAGTATGGGCTGATGAATGGACTATAAGGTGGATAGAAAGCTGGCTAGATCACTGGGCTCAACAGGTAGTGATCAATGGCTCCATGTCTAGTTGGCAGCCAGTATCAAGTGGAATACCCCAAGGGTTGGTTCTGGGCCGGTTTTGTTCAATATCTTCATAAATGATCTGGAGGATGGTGTGGATTGCACCCTCAGCCAGTTTGCAGATGACACATAACTGGGAGGAGTGGTCGATACGCTGGAGGGTAGGTGTGATGGGTTGGATCACAGAAACCCGCTTGGGAACTGCCACCTGATGTGCCTAGACTACTTCTGAGCCTGTTTTCCCTGCCAGCTTTGGAATTCAGTGCCTTGCCTGGTTTGAGCCAGGCAAGCAGGCTCAGAGGTAGTCTAGGCACATCAGGTGGCAGTTCCCAAGGGGGTTTCTACAATCCAACCCGTCACAGTAGGAATAGGATACAGAGGGACCTAGACAAATCAGAGGATTGGGCCAAAAGAAATCTGATGAGGTTCAACAAGGACAAGTGCAGAGTCCTGCACTTAGGACAGAGGACTCACATGCACTGCTACAGAATAGGGACCAAGTGGCTAGGCAGCAGTTCTGCAGAATAGGACCTAGGGATTACAGTGGACGAGAAGCTGGATATGAGTCAACAGTGTGCTTTTGTTGCCAAGAAGGCTAATAGCATTTTGGGCTGTATAAGTAGGAGCATTGCCAGCAGATCAAGGGATGTGATCATTCCTCTCTATTCGGCATTGGTGAGGCCTCATCTGGAGTACTGGTTGTCACGGAGTCCCTGGGCAATGCTCTGGAATTGCTCCCCATGAAGCCAGTCAGGACTCTGGGGAAATCTCCTCTCTGGGAGCAGCCTGTCTTCAGGACACACAGCTCACACAGCTTCCACCTTCCTGGGTCTGACCTCGGAGCATTCAGCATCCTCTGCCCCTCCATGCGCTTCCCACAGCGAGTCCGCTCAGGCGGGGCTTCTGGGGAAGCCAGAGGGTCCTGCACCCCAACTTCGCAGTCAGACGTGACTCTCAGCCAGCCATTAAAACAAAGGTTTATTAGACCACAGGAACATGGTCTAACATAGAGCTTGTAGGTGCAGAGAACTGGACCCCTCAGCTGGGTCTACTGGGAGGCAGTGAGCCAGACAACCACGACTGCACTTCACTCCATGTCCCAGCCAGCCCCAAGCTGAAACTCCCTCCAGCCCCTCCTCCTCTGGGCTTTGTTCCTTTCCTGGGCCAGGAGGTCACCTGATTCCTTTGTTCTCCAAGGCTTTAGCTCTCACCTTGCAGGGGGGAAGGGCCCAGGCCATCAGTTGCCAGGAAACAGGGTGTCGGCCATTGTCTGTGTCCAGACCCCTGCACACACATGCCCTCTAGGGCTCTGCCGTGATTATACACCCTTACCCCACCACCTAGATACTTAAGAACTGCATAGGGGAAACTGAGGCACCTCCACAATATTCAGAGGAAACATTAAGAACAGTCCCACTTCGTCACAGAGGCCTCATCTGGAATACTGTCCAGTTTTGAGCCCCACACTACAAGAAGGATGTGGAAAAATTGGAAAGAGTCCAGTGAAGGACAACAAAAATGATTAGGAGCTGGAGCACATGACTTATGAGGAGAGGCTGAGGGAACTGGGATTATTTAGTCTGCAGAAGAGAAGAATGAGGGGGGATTTGATAGCTGCTTTCAAGTACCTGAAAGGGGGTTCCAGAGAGGATGGATCTAGACTGTTCTCAGTGGTAGCAGATGACAGAACAAGGAGTAATGGTCTCAAGTTGCAGTGGGGGACATCTAGGTTGGATATTAGGAAGAACTTTTTCACTAGGAGGGTGATGAAGCACTGGAATGGGTTACCTAGGGAAGTGGTGGAATCTCCTTCCTTTGAGGTTTTTAAGGTCAGGCTTGACAAAGCCCTGGCTGGGATGATTTAGTTGGGGATTGGTCCTGCTTTGAGCAGGGGGTTGGACTAGATGCTCTCCTGAAGTCCCTTCCAACCCTGATATTCTATGATTCTAGATTAAGTGCTTTGGAGGAGGAGGATCTGAGTTCCTGCTGCTGTTCCCGCTGCTGCCATGAAGTTCCAGCAGGCTACTGTGCATAGCACAATGACAACTGAGAAATTCCTAGGTGGTCACAGGTTTTGTTATGGAGCATTTTGTGCCCGGGACTCATCAGTCTTAAAGCTTTCTGTAACTTCAGTTTTGTATATTTGAGAAGCTGAGTAGCAGTTGTCAGATGACTTTGTAATTAGATTTACTGACCCCTGAGCAAAAGCATTGTCTCTGAAAAGCTCAGACAGATAGCTTTGTCATATGTTTTGTAAAAAAGTAAATAAATATGGGTTGCAATGTCAAATCTAGTTTGTTTATAAATGGGTAGATCTGCAAAATTCAGATATTTAGATATTTACCTGATATAAACTTTTCAACCTTTGTAGGTGTCTAGATCTTGGATTTAATTTGGGCACACTATTACACTGGGACTGAATTGAGTCCATTAAGGTTTTGTTCATCAGAGTTTGCGTTTCAACAGTTTTCATATAGCTTCTTTTTAAAGAATTTGAGGCCATTTATCGACTCTTAAAACTTAGCTTTGAAAATCTCAACCTTTCAATGTATCTTCGTATTGGGTGTCTAAATCCTCTATCAAGTTATGAAAATCTCAACTCAAATGTCTATCCTAATTTCCTGAGTCATACTTCTCATGCAACCTTTGTATTTATACTAGAGATTTAAGAAAAGCAAAGATTACACAATAAACTTCTAATAGAAGAACAAAACATGATCACACAGGTTTCTCAGATCATAAAACAATATTCATACTGTAACTTATTCAAAAACCGTCTCCACATATGACATCATGCTTGCCCATACATTGTCCTCTTACATGAGTCAGGCATAAGGGATAGTTCTTGAATAGTTTTTTTCAGGGTGTTGGCAGTATACTATGCTAGGTGTCAATATCTTCCCATATCTGATCAGCTAATTCTTTGTGGGTTTTAATGCATTTGAAATATTTCAGAAGCTTTATTTTGAACTGTACTTTATAGTCAGTCATCTCAGGCTTTGATCTCATTAGTTCTCACAAGCTAAGTAGAATTGAACCTGGTCAGGCTTTGGATGAGAGACCAAAGTGCTCCAGGATGTGTTGCAGTGATTTAGTAGGTAGAATTCTTTCCTTTGACTCAGCACTGATTTGATTTAATTCTCCAGCACAATGGGAAGGGGCATTAAAACTAAGGTTCCAACTAATTCTAGGTGTTAAAGATCTCACAGCACTTTTTGCAAATGGAGGAACTGTTGTCCCAGAATCTTAGGCTATGTCTACACTCGCAGAGTTTTTGTGCTGTCAGTTTAACCAGTGATAGTGAACCGGTGAAAGAAAAGCGCTGGTTTGTGTACTCACTTACTTCCACAAGCGTCAGAGAGTGTTTACATTTGCAGCACTTCCGTCACCGATGAGAGCAGTGCACTGAGGGCGGCTATCCCACAATGCAGCTCTCTCCATATTGACAATAGGTCTTGTGGGAAGGCGGGGCGAGCCTGATTGCAGGGCATCCTGGGTCCCTGCACAGCCTCCTCTCCCCAAACACTGATAAGTCAGCATTGCTCCAAGCAGGGAATCATTTGCTCTGTAGAGCAGGCATTGTCACCTGGCCAGATAAGTGAGCGCTTGCAAGAAAACAGGAAGGGGAGTTTCAAAGTTCCTGGGGCTTTACAAGGGGAGGGGTGGATGTCTGTTTACCTGGCAGCAGAGCAGCTGGCCAGAGTGGTCACCTAGGCACTGTGGGATATCCTGAGGAGGCTAAAAGCTGTGTAAACAGGAAGAATGTGTCTTCACTTGCACATCACCGGTAAGAGCTGTAGACCTCTTGTGGAGGTGGTTTTCTTTTTGTGATGAAACTTCTGAGTTTCACTGCAAAAAGTCATTGGCTACAAAAGTGACTTTTCCTCCCTTGGTATCCTAGTGTTAATTGAATTGTCTCATTAGCTTTCCCTGAACAAGCGGTGGACCGGCTTTGAGATCTACTGCTTTAGTGTACTCCCTTTTCTTAGCTCTCGCCCTATCGATCTCTTCCTCTCTTTCACACTCACGTGCTCTTTTGTTTCTCTTCCACTCCCTTCTCTCTGAAATGGGTTCCCCCTTTGACCAGCTATAATCCGGTGCTCATCTTTGTTGCAGGGAAAGGAAGCACAGAAACTAGTAGAGGCAAGGATAGTAGCCACCTCGTGCTGCTTCTGAGCTGCTTGTCAGCTTGCCTTCCTAGCGCCACCCAGAGTCCTCCTTTAACTCCATGTGGCTCTGTAGCTATGATGTGGGGGAGGGTTACTTCAAAGGCTCTTTGAAAGACCTTTTAGAAAGGGAGTGCAGGATGGAACCATGTGACCACTATGGTAGTGGGGTAATACTTGAGGCACATATGTATTGCATTTAAATTGTGTTGATTTTCCTGAAAAGTTGTACAGAGTTTAATGGAGAATAATTCTCCCTGATTTGGTTTTTGGGTTTTTTGGTTTTTTAGCCATCATATGGAATCAATGGTGGATTAGCCAATGAGCCCTAGGCCCAGGAGCCCTGGCCCATTGGGGAGCCCTGGAAAAATGGGCACCCCTGCACCCTGACTCGCTGCGGCCACCTGGTGCTCCTGCTAGGGAGCAGGGTCGGGGCATGGGGGTTTGCAAGCCCTCGCTCCACAGCTGGAGCACAAGGCAGGCAGGCACGCCCTGGCGTTACTTCCTGGCAGGAATGCGGGGTGGGGTAAGCCCCCAGGCCCTGACCCCATTTCCCCGGCAAGAGTGTGTGCAGGAGCACTTGCTCTGGCTCAGGGCCCCACAAACCCTAATCTGCCCTTGTATGGAATGTAATAGGGAATTATATCCCTGCTGTAGGATTACTCAAGCATAGCTACCAAGTTTTGTGTAGCTCCACGTGACATTTTATGCAAAATATTGCTAACTAATGGGTATATTTACCAATTTGCAGAACATCATAAACATCAGTTTATGGCCTAAGCAGTGACAGGGTAACATATGGTGCTACGCAAAGCTAGGCAACTCTCTAAGACTGAGGCATTCCTTCAATCCTATCTTGTTCCTCATGCATCCTAACGTGGTGTTTACTTTTTTGATTCCAGAGCAAATGTTGCTTGAGTAAGTAGTGCAATTCTGGCACTTTTTAAAAAATGTCCTCTTTGAAAACAGACTTATTTGGAAATCAAGAGGAGTTACTTTGGTAAATTGAGGTATGGCTCCCTATTTAAAAACATCCCAGAGCTCTTGAAATCAAAGCACTGAGACTCTAGAGTAAGATACATAACTGTGACATCCCTCTCTCCCCCCCGCCTATTGTGCTACGCAGGTAAGAAACTTTACATACATGAATAACACCATTGAGTTCAATGTGGCTACTCACATGCACAAATGCTTGTAGAGTTTCGGCCTACAAACTTTAATAAGTAGGTCTGCACCACACGAGTATCTATACAGCAAAGATCCAAAGTTCTGTCCAGTCCCAGCATTGATTGGGTTCAGTATGAAACCTGTGAAGGATTCTCATGAGGAAGCCTCTCCTGGTTGTTCCTAAATCCTTGTCCCTGATCCTGCAATGAGCTCCTTTGCAGACACCTATGCATCTCTACAAAGTCCTATTAATATCAGCAGGCTTCCAAGGGATCTGCTGCCTGGATCTCATTCTCACTGCAGGATTGGTGCCTTGCTCAGGACTCCGGAGTGGATATCCCCAGAACATTGCATGCCGCCTGATGCAGAAAGATATACATTTTCCAGAAGTAAGAAAGGACTATGTGAGACATTTCTCATGTGTTACCAAATTAATATAGTTGGGTTGAATAATTACTTGGAGCTCAAATCCATGCCAGTGAGAACTTTGGGCCAAGCGAGAAGTGCAGAGTTGTATGTATTTTTTTAATTGCTGTCTGTAAATTTGCCAAGTTCACAAAGCTGAATGAATGGAAATGGCAACTGGCATAGAAGCAGGCTCCCCACTTGCTCAGCTTATTTCGCTAAAAGAAAAAAACACTACCTGTACTTTCAATATTCTCATTTTAATTAACTTTCAACATTGCATTAGAACTGGCAATCTCTCTAATAGCCGCTGAAAAAAAGCTGCCTATTAATCAAGTAGAGACCAAAAGTACTTTACAAGCAGGGATTTTTTTTTTTTTACAAAGAACACTTAATTTTACTGTTTTTCCTTTAAAGTTGGGTTTTATCATATTAATGTTGCAACCTTTAGCATAACTATATATGGAAATTTGATCGCAAAGCAAGGGAACAAAAGTCAAGAGAACATTTAAGAAAAAAAACATTTGGCCACTGGGTGCCACTGTGTTTCCTTGTCAGCTAACTGGTCCTACCTAACAGGGTGATGGAATAATCTTAACTGTAAGGGGCCTGATCCTGCACCTATTAAGTCAGTGGTACAAATCACAGTGACTTTAGTGGTGCAGGATAAAATCCTAAGGGAGATGCTTAATTTCAACAGATTTTTTTTCCTGGTGTGTAGGACCTTAATGTATAGTTATGACTAGTGCAGGAACATTTTTTGCAATTTCATTCTGTTGCTGTGCATAGTTAATGAGAATAATTGCATACGAAGGAAGAACGAGGAGGACTTGTGGCACCTTAGAGACTAACCAATTTATTTGAGCTTTCGTGGGCTACAGCTCACTTCATCAGATGAACGTAGTGGAAAATACAGTAGGAATATATATATATATACACAGAGAACATGAAAAATTGGGGGTTGCCATATGATTGTCTCGTTAGGGTTGGTATGGCAACCCCCATTTTTTATGTTCTCTGTGTATGTAGATATCTTCCTACTGTATTTTCCACTACATGAATCTGATGAAGTGAGCTGTAGCCCACGAAAGCTTATGCTCTGATAAATTTGTTAGAACAAGGAGTAATATTCTAAACATTTCCTTTGGTGTTTCAAAGTCCTTTCTGGAGCCATAGATCATAAGTGCACTTATGGCACTTTAGAGACTTTCTGCTGATACAGACTAACACGGCTACCACTCTGAAACCTGCATACTAAGGGTTGATCCTGCAAACGTATAGCACATGAGTAATTCTGGAACCTGGTCTGACTTCCAGATTAGTCAATAGCAAACTGTATTTACTTCCATGGGAGCAGAATCGGACCCTTAGGCACCAAACTTGCAAAGAATCTGGGGAACGCAGAGTTGGCTTAAAGCCATCTTCTTGTCACCTCCCTTCCCCAACCTCTGCAGCGCATGCTGGGCTGAGAAGCTGGGAATCTGGCCACATGTGTTTTGGAGCATCTGCATAGAAAACCAGTCCCTCAAAGTCCTCTTCTGCTCAGTTCCCAATGCCTCTGTGCCTGAACTGCTCATACAGGAGTTGTGCTGTCATTGGACAGGGTCTCCTTGTCATGCATTCACTCTATCCCCCTATAAGTTAGGCACAGAGTAGAGGCCAGGAGTACCATTCACTATTGGTTCATTCTCTAGTGGTAATTCTGCTGATTTAGACACTCATCCTACTTAGAGCAGCTAATTCCCTGGCTCTATGCCACCTCCTCTACCCCAGCATAGCCCCATAGAACTCCATGGGTGCAGTGGTGCTTCTGGGGGGTTTCAGAAAGCAGAAGTAGACCCGGAGTGCCAGCCTCCTCCTTCTGTGGTTGTTTTGAGCCCTTCCATGCCCTCTTGCTTTCATTTAACCCTCTGTGATGTAGAACAGAAGGCTCCAAAAACTCACAGACGGGGAGGAGTCAGTGCTGTGTGACCATCTCCTGGGAGCCCCCAAAGCACTATTTCACTAATACTGCACAGCTGTGTGTGTTTGGGACATGGCTAAGTAGAGCAGGGGCCACAGACCACTAACAAAGAATATTCTACACATTTCCTTTGGTGTTTCAAAGTCCTTTCTGGAGCCATAGATCATACAATATTATAAAAACTAAAACAAGCATATGGGTAAAATGTTCAAAAGCATGTAAGTGACTTAGGAGCCTATGGACCATTTTTAAATGTGTGTAAGCACCTAAATAGCTCAAAGAGTATGTAGAAAAACCTGCAGCTGGCCCCTGCCAGCCAACTCCGGCTTGCGCAACTCAGATAGCAAGGCTGTTTCACTGCTGTGTAGATTTCCGGGCTCGGGCTGGAGCCTGAGCTCCAGGACCTCCCACCTCACAGAGTCCTAGAGCCCGGGCTCCAGCCCAAGCCCAGAAGTATACAAAGCAATGACATAGCCTTGCGAGCCTGAGTCAGCTGACATGGGCCAGCCACAGGTGTCTAGTTGCTGTGTAGACATACCCTAAGTGAGTAACCTGCTTTTGAAAATGGCACTTAGGATCCTAAGTCTCCTTGGAAGTCAGTGGGGCTTAGGCTCCTATGGGCCATATTTTGAAAGTGATTAGGCACTTAACTCCCATTGACATCAATTAGTTAGATGTTGAAAACGTATTTAAGTGTCTGAACCCAAGTCAGTCATTTTTGAAAAAGGGACTTAGGCTCCAAAGTCACTTTGGCATCACTGTAGTATGTTTTCATGAAGGTGGGCATCCTGGTGACATAAAAACGGATGTCATCATTTCCTTGGATTTCTGTCTCCCATCTACTCCTTCTTTATTTATTCCATTATAAAATGTGTAGGGGTCAGGTTACTGCTTGTTATAAAACAAGCTGAAAGTTTAGCTGTATTAATTTCAAGTTACCCTGATATCACTTCCAAGTGTCCAGTCTCTCCTGAATAGAATAATACATGTGGTTATGCAAAATTGATTCATCTAGTCCATGGGGAGAAATCAGCATTTGTCAGAATACAAAGAAAGGATTGTTATAGGTTGATATGACAAATAAGTGAACAGCCTTTTGATAAAACTAAATTATGCTAGAGCTCGTCAAAAGTTTAGCATGTTGTTTCTTTCAGGAGAGACTAAATGATGCCAGGAAGAAGTACAAGAAGGAAGAGATTTTTAAAAACAGCAAAGCAAAGTTCCACTTAAATATTTTTATTTTCCCCCTACAAGTTGCAAGTATGGGGTAGAAAGAGAGCACCTATAATCAGAATCTCAACTAATCAGATAACTCAGTTAATTGCCATGTTAGAAGGAGATGTTGCCTCCTGCATCTTAATAACAAACCACTCCTTTGTTTAGGTGGGAAAACTAACTTTTTGTTAAACATAGTTGTTTGGGTGGTTTTTAATTAAAAATATGTGGGTGATTTAATCTGAAAAGACATTTGTTGAGTATTAATGTATTAAAATAAACAGCATTTCTCGTTGGAGCCAGAGAACCACTTGTCTTCGCCTTGCAATCCTTGGTGTCACTTGAACTGCTCATGTGACAACCCTCTAATATGAAAAGAGACAATAGGCATTGTTGGGTGCACATATTAATAAATAAAAGAGCCACAGTGTGTGCAAACAAAGGCTTTTTCCTGGAACGTTGTGTCACAAGATTCTCAGGGTCAAATCCTGTTCTTTTTTCTCACATGAGAAGCCCCACTGAAATCAAAAGGCCTGATTCTCCTCTGTTTTACAGCAGTATAATTCCACTGGGTCAGATTCTTATCTTATTTACACTGGCCCACTGATTTCAGAGTTATTCCCAAGTTTGCCCTGTGTATGTGAAAACGGGGCTTTCTGGCAGTGTTTGAGTAAGGCAAGCAAGATTTGGTCCCCATTATGAATATCTGCAGGGTTGTAATCAGATTGCAAAATCAGCAGAAGTTCACAGGAGTTGCACTCAAATGTTTATTTTCCAACATTATAAATTATTGGCAAAGTCTCATTTTTTTCTATATAGGTGTCTTGTTCTTTTCACTGGAGATAGAACAAGCTGATAGAGATATTTGAAAGAGTGAAACTGAAGGATGAAGGGGAGAGAGGTCCTTGTGATACTGTTCCTTGGGAAGTAAATGGCATGCAAGGATTGGGCCCCAACTCTGAAAGAGAGGGAAGGAAAGATAACTACTTTCAAGGTCTGGGCTTTTCACTACAGTGTAATATAGTTCTCAGTCCTTTCCAGAACTGGTTGGTCCAGAACAGGGCTGGGTAAAATGCTGTGTGGTGACACTAGCCAGCAAAAACTCTGCTAATTAGATGAAATATGAGAACCCCAGAGGCCTCAAACAAATCCCTTTTATATTCATTCCCCTCAAGTTCTGCCTCTTTTCTACCTGAAAGGCAGATATCCCCTGTGATTTGCCTCCAAATTCAGACCCATGTTACACTATTATAACAATGTGTTGCTTTTTCTCTCACACATCCACAGCCTGCTCTTACCACTTAGGCACAGATTACAATCATGACTAGTGGTGACTTGACACCTAAACATAATAGACCATCATACATATTGGCACAAATGGAACGGTCCTCTTAGAAGGGATATCTGAGACTTGTGCAACTAACTAATTATGGCTGGCTTCTAAAAACACCAAAATTTACTTTCTGGACAGCTCCCAATTAGGTTTGTCTCCCTCCTACAATGTTTCGCAAACCACTCTGCAAACAGAAAAGTCTCTAGTTCTGTACCATTCGAATGGTAAAGCCTGCTATATAAACCATTAGGACTCGCATAAAATAGTGAAAACAGCGAATAAGATTAGAAAATGGGCATTTTTCAACAATTAAATCTCCACTGAAAAAGTTTAAACAACTTTCCTATTATTATGCTGATAGAAACCGCTGAACACATTGTTCAGGTTGCAAAACTCTTCATTATCATTCCTTTCCTCCCCCTGCTTGTTTTTATATGCTCTTAACGTTACAAAACATTTCCTTTGCTGAAGTTTTCCATGCTTGGTCTCCACTTTAAGATGAGTATATTAGGAAAACTTGAACAAAATCTCATCAGCCATTTGTTTCACGTTATGGCAGAGTAAATCTAATCCTTTCCTTGGCTGAATTTCTAGCCCACCCTTTTTTAAAATAGGGTGATGAGAAAAAACAAAGGAAGCTTGAAAGTTGGCATGGACATAGCCCTTATTGAAGAGTATGAAACTCACTTAGTATTGAAAAAATGGTTTCAGTTCCACAAAGTTGGAACTAGAGTTGAGCAAATGGCACATAGAGCTACATTGTGCCCATGTCTTCTTCAACCAGCTCCGGTAATGGAGAATAAGACACTTCCCATGCACCACGCTCTTGCCCCCCTCCCATATGCACACCACCTTGCTGGGCCTTGAATCTGCTGAACTAGCTCTGACCAGTCAGAGTGTTGAAAACACATAGGCCGTTTTATAAATTTATGTAATGGCTTCAGAAAACTGTACTCAAGTGAAGATTTCTGATTGGCTATTGATGGCGTCCTTTTTAGGTCAATGCTCATTCAGACTGTTTTCCTTTACGTTTTTGTGATCTCAGTTCTATAATAGCGATACAATATTTCAACTAGTGCATTTCTAGGGGATTATTGTACTTGCTGGGTGGTTAAACATCATCCGAGGCATGCAATAATTGCCCAAAAATGCACTGCCTATTATGTTTTAGTGGTTAAATAGAACAGGGGATCTAATGAGAATAAGCTTGTTTGAAGAAAGGTATTCTTAGTTGTCATGAAAGTGCATAAACACTAGCACGTATGTGGAGCCAAAGGTGTTAAAATACAATTAATTTTACCTGAATGCTTTCTAAAGTTATGTTTGCACCAGCCGATCACAATATCATAGGTATTAGGCATGGAAAAGTCCTGTTAGATCCTCTAGCCCATCCCAGTGCAGGATCACTTAAAGTAATTCTTATGTAGAACCAGGGCCTGCTCCAGGCACCAGCGTTCCATGGAGGAGCTTGTGGTGGCAGTTCTTCCAGGCACGGTGGCAATTTGGCGGCAGCTACTCTGTCCCGCCGGCCACAGCGGCAAATTGGCGGCAGCTTCTCCCTTTTGCCATCTGCGGCGGCAGTTTTTTTCACTGCTTGGGGCGGCAAAAACTGTAGAGCCGGCCCTGCGTAGAACTTCCTTATATAGCCAACTTTAGTAACTGGAAATTACTATAAAACAGCTATGTTAATCTGAGGCCATTCACATTTGATATCACCACAGATGAATTGTTTTCTAACAAGACATCCGACCTTTCTCTGCTGCTGTGTTGACTGGGTGGGGAAGAATCGGGAACTGAAAAGTGGAGCAGCAGTGTTGTGTTTAGAGCAGCATGTTGGTGTAAATAGATTGATGCAAATCGGACAAGTCAGTTTTTGTTGTTGTTTTAGGCAGGATGTTTGAGTCTGCTGGCAATTTAAATAAATGATTGCTTTGCTTAGCCTTAAATCAAGCTTGGTTTGTGGTGTCTGACCTAGGTGGTATAAACAGTGCAAATGAATATAGTTGTAACCTCAATGCAAAATAAAGTATGTTTTCTTCCTTTTCTCCCAATGATTTTGAGGGTTAGAGGGGTAGACTCGGAATTTCATAGTGTCTTTCATCTGACGATCCCAAGTGCTTTAGGCCATGTCTTCTTTGAATGCTAACCATGAATTAAGCAATCATGGTTTAATCAGTGTGGGGTAGCCTAACCTACTGCAGCAAGGCCACATGTTGCTGTCAATCCCCATGTCTGTGCTGGGGCCACAGCTGGTGTGATATGCAGTACAGCTATCTAGGTGCATATCCTGAGATTCATAGCGCCACAACTCACTGTGTAGCTCTATGCTTGCATTATCAGAATGTCTGCCCACTCTGGGATTGAGAAAAAATGACCTAGGCCTGGGAAATTCATCCTGGACAAGACCCAGGCTGGTGTCATGCCTTGCTATTACTTGCAGAAGATAAGGATCCTGCTTTCCCTAATAACTGATAATGGCTTCTTTTTAGAGAGGCAGTTTCTTTTTCGCAGAAGTTGCTGCCAGCAAATGGTGGTGCCCAATGGTAGCAGATGTTTCAAAGGCTACTTTTGATCTGGAGAAGGGAGATGCAGTGACTTATAAGCAAAAGCACAACAAAAGACTGGGACAATGAGGAGATGCTGGAAGATCTTGGAAGATCTCCCATGCGTAGAAAAGGTGGTTCTGGACCAGGACCACAAATATGCGTTAGTGGGACTGCATTGTGATGGAAACGTGGGATAATCAGCAGTGGGACTGGAATTTTTGACAGGAGAGGGGAAACCCACATTCTTGGAACTGTCAATAGTTTGCCCTGGCCCTTGAGCAGCAGAACCGGCAGATGAGAGAATTTCTATTTCGTGAAATAAGAACAGAAATGTTGGCTCACTCAGCCAGAATGTTGGCAGAGTAGCGCTTCTGTATATATAGACAATCAGTTAATTTGGGGAGCATTTCATTCCTGGATTCAGCTTTACTGACGTTATGCAAGAGAATGCCATTTAGGTTTACCGAATGGGACATCTACTTAGCGTGATTAAACATTTTAGTGTGTCTTTGTAGGATGTGATTCAAGGGCTGGAAGCCTTTTTTTGTAACTACTGAAATTTGAGAGGGTATGGATAATTTCCTTCCAGAAGAATGTAGCTCTGTGTGCTACCCAATTAAATGTAGTCTGTATTCAACCATCAGTACAATTTAATGGAGACACTGCATGGTATGGCATCTTTTGCTTAAACTGTTCTTTGGCTTTGATTACTTTAAAATGTATATTTAAGAAACTAAAAGTTCTTTGAAGAAAGGGAGTGTTGATGAGGTGAAGGTTGAGGGTGGAGGTTAAGAAGAGCAAGGAATTGCATTGCTCTTTCTATAGATTAGAGAAGGGGACAAAACCAGTTTGACAAGCTCCACATACCTCCATGTCTGGAGGGATCTGCCCTACATATGGGTAGGGCACATTTTTAAAGTTCTTACATCAGTTACACAACCAGCATCTCTGGATACTTGTTAGTCCAAATGAACCCTGGAAGAGATTAGCACAAGTGGACATTTTGTGGTTCAGTGAAGGCTTTTGCCTGTCTCAAAGGCTGCTCCTTCTCTGTGGTGTAATCTCTCCAAGACTTGCCTGCAGCCTTTTATTTTGTTTCTAACTCTGGGGATAATGCAGGCCACAGTTGTCTGTCAATAGCTGAAAGAAACATCCAAAAATTGCTTATGAAATGCACATAAAGGGATAAAAGCTATTTGAACCATTGACATTTTAGAATTTGTTACACAGTGTCTGTGTTGTACTTCATGAGCTGGGTCCTTCTGGAGGCTCAGCAAGAGAGCTACATACGCATCACACTAATTCACCTTACTCTGAGCATGCTCAGCTACCCTAAAACTAAAGTCCAAGGTTTGTTGCTGAAAAGTGTGGCCTTCCTATGCCTTGTTGACTTAGCATCACAGGAGCCAAGAAGTCCTATCATGCTATTTTGCAAGAGCCACTTTCTTTACTTCTTGGGACAGGCCTCCCAGCCCCTTGGAGTTTGCCAAGTTTTGTTTTCAATTCAAGGGCCCCCACAGGTTAATTAAATCCAAAACTGTGGCTAGTTTGTGACGATAGTAACACCATACACTTTCTCCCATGAGATCACAGCACTCTTAAAATGATTGTTGTGGCAGGGAGAGCGTTAGGATCTTATAAGGTTCCTTCCCCAAGGATGTCCCTCTGAGGTTATTACATTTTTAAAAGCTGCTCTGACCATTAGGTTAAGATCTATCTAAGAGACCAGTAAGAGTTGCTGTATAAGTCTTCTATAAAGGTTGCTTTTCCTATAGTCTCTTTACACAGGAAGGGTAAAAAGAGACCATGTAAAGGCACAATGGGATTTTATATATAAATCTGGACTTGAGAGAGTTCTTGACCAATAGTTGTAGCTTTACGATTAGGATATTTGGGAAGGTTTTTCCCGATGCACTTTTTTTTTTTTAAATGGTTCATGTGAATTCACTATATGGGGTGTGTCTACATGGTACACCAGTGTGCAACAGAGAGGTGTAAATTCTAGCATGTCATGCATTAATGGGCCTGTGTGGACCCTGCTGGCACATACTACAAAGGATCCCTAGTGTGTGTTAATATAGCATTGTTTGAAATGGGCCTACATTAACATGCAGTACAGACATTTTTAGTGTGCACCAGCAGGCTCTGCACAGACTAGTTAGTGCATGATATACTAGTGTGCACTAGAATTTATACCCCTCTGGTGCACACTAACCTACTGTGCAGACAAGCCCTAAGTGCTGTGTGCCTTTTTTTGTATTCCGCTTGCCTTTACACAAGCATACTTAAACTTCTATACAGTTTTTGTATGGCTGATTTTATCTGGGAAGCCTTATACTAAACTGCCCCCCATTACCAGATGCTTTACATCTGCATCTTCACTGAGTGAATCTGTGCTCTAATGTGGGAGTTCAGTAGTTTGGATCAACAACCTCTGCAGTCTAAGAAACAGAGCGTTGTTCTTTGCTCTTCCTCCCCCTCCCCTCTAATTTTAAGGTTTTACCAAAAACCCAACCTGTTGCTGTTGGTTAATCTCAAATCCCCATATAAAAAGGAAAAAGCACATGCTCTGCAGGTTTTTCTGGTTCACCTGAGTCAAAGGAGCATGCTGCCTTTTCTGCCCTTGTAGTGTTCAGTGTCCCTGGGTAGCATCAATCAAAAGTACACCAGGATGTCAGAATATACTTCAACACATGAGAAACAGTCTACAACACCCCTATGATGGCAGCCTTACCACCTGGTTCCAGCCCCCTCAAGGAAAGACCAAGCAGAGTCTTTAATAAAATGTAAAGAATTTCAAGCAAGTGTTGAGTAGAAATAGCACTAGCGGAAGTCGCTATACTGGAAGTCCTAACCCTCACCCCAAGGATATTGCAAAACAATTAAACCTTACAGGTACTGTACTGGATGCTTAAATCCAACGCTACTGGCCTGATGTGTGTACATTGTTCAGGGAAGTGGAAACTCATTGCAGAAAAAATATTTAGAAATAATTTTACAGTAAAATCAACTACTTATACAGCCTAGCTGAGATCTTGGATAGGAACAGGGGAAAGAATATACAGCTAGACCTTTCAAATGAGAAAATATAACCCCTAGAAAATCAAAAAGAAACAAAATGGGAAAAGTCCTGGTGGCTCACCTCAGTGGTTACTTTCAGCTGGTTTGATACCATAGTTTCCAAACAGTTAGCAATGCCTGTGGAACTTCTGACTGTCACGTAAATGAGTGTGTGATCACTGCCGTCACCGGGGATTAAGCCAAAGACCTCTATAGCTAAAAGCACAAACTGCTACAGATTGAGCTGAACAGCCAATGTTCTCTAGGTGGTGGCTGTAAGTGATTCATGCTCTAGATGGAGCAGGCATGGAGAAGAACTGGGAAAACACACTCACTTGTGGATTACAAATGCAAATTATTTATTTTCATCCAATTAAAAATTTGAATCCAAAACTCAGGGCTTGTGAAGACCCACAAGCCATAACAAATAAGAAAAGTTGGCATGAACCCCACAAAGCGAAACTCCTGAGTTTCACTGTTTCACGATATTGCACTATCCACACTCCAATCACCTCCACAAACAGCTCACCCCCTGTTGGTTGCCAATCAGCTGTATTATTATTGAAACAGGCATGTTGTAAATGAAAAATAATAAAGAGAAAGCTATCCCTAAAATCCAGGTTTGCAGAGCAACAGGAGCTGGGAACACTGAACAGCACTTTGACTACAGTGGTAGAGAAAATTTGGGGATTATCTGTTGCCTGATACCTTGTGAGGCCATTTACCCCAGCGCAAAGTGGCTGTAAAATACAGTAATACCATTCTTCTTGGTAGCCATTCACACCCACATCGCATTCCTTTTGTACTGATGTAAATAGACCAACAGAGGAGATGTCTATACTACAGCAGGTACAGTGGTGCAGCTGAACTGCTATAGCGCTTCTGGTGAAGATGGTCTAAGCCACTGGGAGAGAGCATGCATGTTGGCTTAACTCCTTCCTCCATGAGAGATGGTATGTCGGCAGGAGAAGCTCTCCCACCGACATAGCCCTGTCCATACCGGCATTTAGGTTGGTGTAACTTACATCACTCATGAGTGTGGATTATTCACATCCCTGAGCAATGTAAATTATAGGGAAGTAATTTCTAGTGTAAACATAGCCAGAGAAACTGACCACTTGTGTTACTCCTTAGCAATCCACTTCTGTCTCAACCAGGATAACTGTTGATGAGCAGAGGCAGCTGTGTTCAGCCCTTCTTAGCTGACAGGTTATTTGGGGAGGAGATAAAGAATTACATTTTTACAATCTGTCTTTCCTCTTAGTAATTACTGCCATAATTAACATCTCTCAGATGGATGACTATCTTTTGTGTGGATGCAAGCAGATAGCTAAACCCCAAAATGTCAAGAATTACTCCTTTAATTTTGACCTTAATTATTTGTGTCTGCAAAACTGTGAGTGTGTAAAGACAAACTGCCTTTAAATCAGGCCTAAAGGAAGCCTAGTGGAATGGAATACAGAAAAATATCAAGTTAACTTTTAACCTCCAAAAGTAGAACCAAAACTTCAATAAGTGTCAGAAAACAGAAATGGGAACACTGTTTTTTTGTTCTTTGCACAGGATACTTCACTTCTGGTTTTGCATAATGGGCAGCGCATCCAATATGTTTTTATGTGAATATAAGGATTTTTGAGAAATTTTCCAGTCTAGCTTTTTTTAATGCTTTGCATAATTTTAAAACGTTCTTTAATATATTTTTTTAGCTTGCATGCTCTGAAAGAACAAAGTCAGAGCTATATGGCTGAGTATCCTGGTTAGAGGAATAGCTGGAGGCAACTAGCATCAAGTTGCCTCCAACTTTCATCATGTGTTGGAACATTTGAAAAAACAGTACATGCCAAAGACCAGTTATGTTTTGGTATATATTGGGAGAACCAAGAAAACCAATTAAAAAAAATGTGAATACATCTCACACACACCCCTTTTTATATTAACTAAAACAAAATAAAGAGATTTGTGCCAAATTCCTTTTGCCTGAGGTACAAGTAGTTCTTTAAGGTTAGTATTGCAAAAAAATAAATATTTGGTCTCCTTAAATTAATTAAATGATGTTTCCTGCTGAACATTCACACAAAGATTCTAAAGATCTGGCATTAATGAAGTGAGTTTGACATGCGTCCAAAGCACTCAGCACTTTCACTCAGGAATATTTAGTTAACTATTCCTTTTTTATTTATTAATTGTAAAGTAATCTCACCAGTAGAAGGACATGCAACCATTTGTTCAAGCTCCAAGGAAAACCAAATCAAACTGTACAAAATACATTCTGAAAAGCAAGGCTCAGAACTTTTGAAAGATGGGTGGGGCAGATTTGAGAACAGATTAATTTATCCTCAGCTAATTACTCCACAAGGGTCAGTTGAGCTGCCACCTCAACTAACAGTCAAGACGTATCACAATGGATCAATCTGTCAGTTTGATAAACTAATTCACTAAAAGAAGTTGATTTCTGGCTCTGGTTGCAGATTAAAAATCAGCCAGTCACCAGTGTTGCCATAAAGTCTCTTTCTGATCTTTTTTTTTTTCTCTCTTCTAGTCTGATTTAATATTTTCAATCTGTTTTACACCCAATGTTTGTGATTCTGTGTGGTTTGAGAAGGGGTAGGAGTGTCAGGACCTGTAAATTCTTATCCCAGCTGTGCCAGGGATTCATTGTGCAGCTCCAGGAAGTTATTTAACCCATCTTTAAATTGGGATAATGCCCACATACTTCAGGGGGATATTGTGAAGTTTAATAAACTAGCTTGTAAAGTGAAAGATGCTATACTATATATAGTGCAATGATCATGAGTCTTTCATGTCTTTCATGGAATATAGATTCTTGAAGAAAGAGTTGTCCGGGCAAACAAATATTTAGACCTTGATCTAAAGTTTATGAGGTATCCTTCAGTAACAAATCAGTAATTTACTGGGAAGTTTTGGGGTTGGTTTATTTTTCGTAAAAATCCTGTAGTTTAGTCAAGCTTGGGAAAGATGATAGAGCTCAGAGCCAGCTCGCTTTTTATCAAGGTAACTACTGGATCTTTTGTTATAAGATGACATTCAGTCTTTGGGCTCATGACAAAGTGACCAGTGAACACTTTTGACTTTTAAATTTAAGAAAACAAACTAAATACAAAATTGAGTAAATTTGCTGAAGATTTGTGTCACTGCTTGCTGTATTGGAATGAGTCATGAGCTGCTTTTTGCCCAGTAATGTAAAAGAAAAAGTAAACATGCTCCTTACTGTGAGCAAAAAGACATTGCTTGTCCAGCTCCAGGGAGAAGAAAACCCACTGGATAGTTGTTAGTAGTGACTATAGGAGACTTAGGAAAGAGGTACAGGAAAATGTACATCCACTAAGTAGGGGCACCTCTAGAAGTGCGCAACCAGAGTGTACGTGTGTGTGTGTATGTGTGTACATATATATATAAATAAATAAAAGAGAGAGGATATGTTTGTGCATGATTACCTGCCTCATGGACAGGTGGTACAAGCAACTCATGGCCCTCAGAGACAGAGTACCCCAGCCAGAGAGACTTAACTGGATGAGCAGTGGGAGATGGAGGTACAGAGAAGAGACTTTCAGGGACACAGTAGAGCGATACCACCTCCTGTCTGACAGCCCTAGTGCTGTTAAGGAGAATGAAAGTCTCATAGCCAGAAAGCATCAAGTTGGAGAAGAGGGAAATGATCCCATAGCTGGGACCCACCTTCCAGATGATGTCATGTTATCCTCTCGCACTTAGGATATCCTTCCCGGGGGCAAGGACCCCGGTTATTATCAAGAAACAGGTAATAGTAGGCAGGGATTCAATTATTAGAAATATAGATAGTTGGGTTTGTGACGACCAGGAAAACCGCAGGGTGAATTTCCTGTTAGGTGCAAAGGTAGCAAACCTCATGAAACATCTAGATAGCCTGATAGGTAGAGCTGGGAAGCTGTCAGTGGTCATGATATATGTAGGAGCCAATGACACAAGAAAAGGTAGGAAAGAAGTCCTGGGGGCCAAATGTAGGTTGCTAGGTAAGAAATTAAAGTCCAGGACCTTCATGATAGCACTCTCTGAAATGCTTCCAGTTCCATGTGTGGGGCCAGTAAGATAGGCAGAACTGTCAGGTATTAATGCATGAAGGAGACGATGGTATAGGGAGAAGAGATGTAGATTTATTAGGAACCTTTTGGGGAAGAAGTTGCCTATACAGGAGGATGGACTGCACCTAAACCAAAGGGGGACCAGGCTGCTGGCAGGTAAAATTAGAAAAGCTATAAAGGATTTTTTTTTTTTTTTTAAATTCAGGGCTGGGGGACAGATGACAAGTGCCGAGGAGAACACGGTTCAGGCAGACACAGACCTTAGGAATGAATTTATTAAAGAAAAAAACCTCTATATTCTTCTAAAAATGAGAGGAAAGAGGTCAGAGCTAGTGAGGAGCAGTCAGATGAAAGAGTCCCATTTAGATATAATACATGAAGACAAACAACTGAATATTGACAAAATATACCAATGTTAGAAGTCTAAATACGAAGATGGGTGAACTAGAATGCCGAGCCTTAAATGAGGATTTTGACATAACAGGCATCATGGAAACTTGGTGGAATGAGGGTAATCCAAGCAGACACAGCTATACTGCGTATAAATTATAGAGGGATGACAGAGCTAGTGGAGGAGTGACACTGTATATAAAAAGAAAGCATAGAGTCAAATAAGGTAAAAAAACTTAAATGAAACAAACTGCACTATAGAATCTCTGTCTATTTGAAATTCCATCCTTGAATAATAAGAGTATAGCAGTAGGAATATATTACAGACTACCTGACCAGGATGGTGACAGTGATTGTGAAATGCTAAGAGAGGTTAGAGAGGCTACAAAAACAGAAAGCTCAATCAATAAGGAGTGATTTCCACAATGCCCATATTGACTGGGTAAATGTCCCCTCAAGGCATGATGCAGAGATAAAATGTCTAGACACTATTAATGACTGATTCTTGAAATAACTAGTCCTGGAGCTGACTAAGTGAGAGGCAATTCTTGATTTAATCCTACAGAGAGCACAGGAACTAATCCAAGAGGTAACTATAGCTGAACCACTAAGTAATAATGACGGTAATGTAATTAAATTTAGCATCTGTGTAGTGGGGGGAAGTGTATAAAAAAAATCCACCCTGGTAATATGCAACTTTAAAAAGGGGAACTACACAAAAATGAGAGTGCTTGTGAGATGGAAACTAAAAGGAGCGGTCACAAGGATTAAACGCCTGCAATTAGCACTGGGACTATTTAAAAACATCATAATAAAAGCTCAGACTAAATGTATACCCCAAATCAGAAAAGACATTAAGAGGATCAACAGAATGCCATCATGGCTAAAAAGCAGAGCAATGGAGGCCATTAGAGGCAAAGAAAGCATCCTCTACAATTTGGACGTCAAATCCTAGTGAGGATAATTGAAAGGGGCAAGAACGCTGCCAGGTTAATTGTAAAAGTATAACAAGGCAGGCCAATAAAGAATTTGAGAAGCAACTTGCTGAAGATGCAAAAATTATCAGTAAATTGCTTAAGTACACCAAAACCAGGAAGCCTGCCAAACAGGCAGTGGGGCAACTAGACGACAAAGGTGCTAAGGGGGCACTCAAGAAAGGCAAGGCCATTGCAGAGAACCTAAGTAAATTCTTTGCATCAGTCTTCACTGCAGAGAATGTGGGGCAGATACCCAAAAAGAATAGCTCTGATGGGGGTGACAAATCCCACACTGATATGTCAATACAAAAGGTTTTAGAACTCAAATATGAAATTGCAGAGCTACCAGCTGTATTATATAAGCTATTGTTGAAACAAGCCTCTGTCCCAGATGACTGGATGGAAGTTAATGCAATACCAATGCTTTTTTTTAAAAAGGCCTCCAGAGGCAACACTAGCAATTACAAGCTGATGAGCCTAACTTCAGTACTGGGCAAATTGGTAAAAACTATAGTAAAGAACAGAATGATCAGACACGTAGCTGAACACGATCTGTTATGAAAGCGTCAACATGGCTTTTGTAAAGGGAAGTCATGCCTTGTCAATCTATTAGAATTCTTTGAGTGTGTCAGCAAGCATGTCTATATGGGTGATCCAGTCAATATAGTATATTTGGATTTTCAGTAAGCTTTGAGAAGAGTCTTGACTAAAGGTCTTAAGGAAACTAAATAGCCATGAGCTAAGGGGGAAGTTCCTCTCAGGGATCAATAATTGATTAACAGATAGGAAACAAAAGGTAGGACTAAATGGTCAGTTTTCACAATGAAGAGAGGTCAACAGTGGAGTCCCCCAAGGACCTGTACTGGGACCAGTGCAGTTCAACATATTCATTATTGGAATCTCCTGTTAATATGATGGATGAGTGTTCAGCTGACTTGAGTTCTGGGTTTTTATTTTTATGGCTTCTCACCTGGGAAGTGAGTCTGATCCTGGATTTGGAAATGCAGTTGCATGTCTTGCAAGAGTAATCTTTGTTGCAGGGAGGGTTTGAGGCACTGGTCTTACAACTGGGTCCCTTCTCCTGCAATGACCTCACGCCACTCCTCAAAAATGGTCAGTGTCTCATGGCACAGACGTCTCCATCTGGGTCTGTCCAGTGCAACGAGTTTCCACGTTTTAATGTCTATCTTGCATATTTTGAGTTGCCTTTATATCTGACAATACATCTTTATATTGAGGATGGGTTCCCATGCTCACTTGGATGTAGAGCATAACTTTCAGTATACAGGAAGCCTCCAAGAGGACTACCTGTCTGATGCAGTGAAGATGAGCCCTGATGAGCATGCTCTTGATACCAGGGATTTGGCACCTTTCAAGGACTTTGGTGTTGGGGATCCTGTCCTGATGTTGCAGATGGATCTTAGGCAGTGAAGGTGGAAGCTCTCCAGCTGTTTGATGTGGCATCAGTACAGCATCTGTGTTTCACAGCCATAGAGTAGTGAGGTGAATAAAACAGCAAGAGAGATTTTTATCTTGGTTCTGAGGCAGACTCTGCTCTCCCTCCAGAGCCAGCAAACAGAGCTGAAAACGGGAGTTTGAGTGGGAGTTCTGTTGGAGGAGAAGATATTTGTATTTGGTTTTTGTATTTGTAATATTTGTATGTGTAGAGGCTTGTAGGGGCTCTGTGCTGATTAGGGGGTGGGGCTTCTCTGACTAGGGGTCCTCTACAGGTAGCCAGCAGTCAGGCAGTGTCACAGGAGCCAGCACACAAAGCTGTAAACGGGAGTTTCAGTGGGAGTTTGAAAGGGGAGTTTGTATTGTGGTGCTTGTTTGGGGTTTGTTTTTGCTGTGGGTGGTGGTGTTTGGGTGTGGTTTGTGTTTCCCAGAGTAACAGGATGTAGGTGGGAAGGCTATGACAGATACAGAGGCAGCAGTGGGAGTGACCCATGTAGTGGAAGACACAATAAAGATGACTGGATGTGGAAGCTGCGGTATGTACATGATCCTGGAGGGGGTACCTGGTAAGAGTTTTGTCTGTATGAAATGCCGCCTGATAGAGCTGATGGAGGAAAAGATCCGAGGATTGGAGATGCAGGTGGAAAGTCTGGATGAGTTTAGAAGGGGGTTCGAGCAGACTATGGAGCACAGACATGAGGCAGCTGAAGGGAAAAGCTCAGACTTGCAGATGGAAGCAGGACTGAAGAATTCTGAGGGGAGACTTCTGGGTGAAGAAAATGGACAGTGGAAGCATGTGGCTAAGAGAACCAGGCAGAGGAAAAGACAGGCTAGTGAAGGAGAAATAGAGCTCAAGAACAGGTTTGCAGAGTTGGAAAATGAAGAAGGGGCTCAGCAGGTGGTCACTGAAGGTGGAAGGGCAAGGAAGAGGAGAAAAGCGGCTAGTCCTATAGGAAACGGAGAAGAGTCAATGGAGATTACACCAAATATGAGCCCCAGGAGGATACAGGATGGGTTGACGAGGCTTACAAGGGAGAGTAGGAATGGAAAGAACTTGCAGCCAGAGGGAACAGGGGATAGACCAGAGAATCGCACCGTCACCAGGAAAAGGCATTTCTACGTGATTGGGGACTCCTTACTGAGAAGAATAGACAGGCCAGTAATCAGAGCTGATCCAGAGAATAGAAGGGTGTGCTGTCTGCCGGGTGCTAAGATACGGGATGTGGACCCGAGGCTCAAGAGAATCCTAAAGGGAGCGGGAAAAAATCCACTGATTGTCCTTCATGTGGGAACAAATGAACTAGTAGATTCTCGATGGAACATATCAAGGGAGACTATGCGAGGCTGGGGAAGATGCTCAAGGAAATTGAGGCTCAGGTGATCTTCAGTGGGATTCTGCCTGTTACTAGAGAAGGGCAACAAAGGTGTGACAAGATTATGATGATCAACAGATGGCTCAGGCAGTGGTGCTATAAAGAGGTCTTTGGGATGTATGGTCACTGGGAGGCATTCCTGGACAGAGGACAGTTCTCTTGGGATGGACTTCATCTGAGTAGGGAAGGAAATAGACTTCTAGGATGGAGGCTGGCAAAACTGATTAAGAGAACTTTAAACTAGGAATTTGGGGGAGATGGTTGGGAGATGTCCAGGTAATCTCCGTGCCAGATTTTAGCATTGAGAGGGAAGAAAACAAAGTTAGAAAGGATACAGCCGTGGGTAGGAGAATGGGAAGGGCAGTGTGGATACCAGTCTAATAGGTCAAACTGGCTGTAGAATGTCCGTGCCTAATCGGGTAAAGAATGTGAGCGAGGCCAAACAGCAAAAATTAAGATGTTTGTACACCAATGTGAGGAGCCTAGGTAACAAAATGGAGGAACGAGAGCTACTGGTGCAGGAAGTGAAACCAGATATTCTAGGGGTAACAGAAACATGGTGGAATAGTCGTCATGACTGGAGTACAGGTATTGAAGGGTATGTGCCGTTTAGGAAAGACAGAAATAAAGGCAAAGTTGGTGGGGTAGCACTGTATATCAATAATGAGGTAGAATGTAAAGAAATAAGAAGCGATGGAATGGATAAGACAGAGTCCGTCTGGGCAAAAATCACATTTGGGAAGAAAACTACTAGAGCCTCCCCTGTGATAGTACTTGGGGTGTGCTATAGACCGCCGGGATCTAATTTGGATATGGATAGAGCCCTCTTTAATTTTTTAATGAAGTAAATACTAATGGAAACTGCGTGATCATGGGAGACTTTAACTTCCCAGATATAGACTGGAGGACAAGTGCTAGTAATAATAATAGGGCTCAGATTTCCTAGATGCGATAGTTGATGGATTCCTTCATCAAGTAGTTGCTGAACGGACTAGAGGGGATGCCATTTTAGATTTGGTTTTGGTGAGTGGTGAGGACCTCATAGAAGAAATGGTTGTAGGGGACAACCTTGGTTCAAGTGATCATGAGCTAATTCAGTTCAAACTGAACGGAAGGACAAACAAAAATAAATCTGCGCCTAGGGTTTTTTATTTCAAAAGGGCTGACTAAGGTTTTTGATTCCAAAAGAGAAGGAGCTGGGTGGTGGTAGTGAGGGACTCTCTCCTCAGGGGGACTGAGTCATCTATCTGCCGCCCTGACCAGGAAAACCGAGGAGTCTGCTGCTTGCCAGGAACTAGGATTCACGATGTGACGGAGAGACTGCCGAGACTCATCAAGCCCTCGGATCGCTACCCCTTCCTGCTTCTCCACGTGGACACCAATGATACTGCCAAGAATGACCTTGAGTGGATCACTGCAGATTACGTGGCTCTGGGAAGAAGGATAAAGGTATTTGAGGCACAAGTGGTGTTCTCATCCACCCTCCCTGTGGAAGGAAAAGGCCTGGGCAGAGACCGTCGAATCGTGGAAGTCAACGAATGGCTACACAGGTGGTGTCGGAGACAGGGCTTTGGATTCTTTGACCATGAGATGGTGTTCCAAGAAGGAGGAGTGCTAGGCAGAGAGACAGGCTCCACCTAACAAAGAGAGGGAAGAGCATCTTCGCAAGCAGGCTGGCTCACCTAGTGAGGAGGGCTTTAAACTAGGTTCACCGGGGAAAGGAAACCAAAGCCCTGAGTTAAGTGGGAACATGGGATACCGGGAGGAAGCATGAGCAGGAGAGTGCAAGAGGGGAGGGCTTCTGCCTCATACTAAGAAAGCAGAACAAACAGCAAGTTATCTCAAGTGCCTATACACAAATGCAAGAAGCCTGGGAAACAAGGAGGGAGAACTGGAAGTCCTGGCACAGTCAAGGAATTACGATGTGATTGGAATAACAATTCAATTCAATTGGTGGGATAACTCACATGACTGGAGTACTGTCATGGATGGATATAAACTGTTCAGAAAAGACAGGCAGGGCAGAAAAGGTGGGGGAGTTGCATTGTATATAAGAGAGTAGTATGACTGCTCAGAGCTCCGGTATGAAACTGCAGAAAAACCTGAGAGAGTCTCTGGATTAAGTTTAGAAGCATGAGCAACAAGCGTGATGTCGTGGTGGGAGTCTGCTATAGACCACCGGACCGGGGGGATGAGATGGACGAGGCTTTCTTCCGGCAACTAACGGAAGTTAGTAGATCGCAGGCCCTGGTTCTCATGGGAGACTTCAATCACCCTGATATCTGCTGAGAGAGCAATACAGCAGTACACAGACAATCCAGCACATTTTTGGAAAGTGTAGGGGACAATTTCCTGGTGCAAGTGCTGGAGGAACCAACTAGGGGCAGAGCTCTTCTTGACCTGCTGTTCACAAACCGGGAAGAATTAGTAGGGAAAGCAGAAGTGGATGGGAACCTGGGAGGCAGTGACCATGAGATGGTCAAGTTCAGGATCTTGACACAAGAAAGAAAGGAGAGCAGCAGAATACGGACCCTGGACTTCAGAAAAGCAGACTTAGACAACCTCAGGGAACTGATGGGCAGGACCCCTGGGAGAATAACATGAGGGGGAAAGGAGTCCAGGAGAGCTGGCTGTATTTTACAGAATCCTTATTGAGGTTACAGGAACAAATCATGTGTAGAAAAAATAGTAAATATGGCAGGCGACCAGCTTGGCTTAACACTGAAATCCTTGCTGATCTTAAACACAAAAATGAAGCTTACAAGAAGTGGAAGATTGGACAAATGACCAGGAAAGAGTATAAAAATATTACTCGGGCATGCAGGAGTGAAATCAGGAAGGCCAAATCACACCTGGAGTTGTAGCTAGCAAGAGATGTTAAGGGTAACAAGAAGGGTTTCTTCAGGTATGTTCGCAACAAGAAGAAAGACAAGGAAAGTGTGGGCCCCTTACTGAATGAGGGAGGCAACCTAGTGACAGAGGATGTGGAAAAAACTAATGTACTCAGTGTGTTTTTTGCCGCTGTCTTCACGAACAAGGTCAGCTCCCAGACTACTGCACTGGGCAGCACAGCATGGGGAGGAGGTGACCAGCCCTCTGTGGAGAAAGAAGTGGTTCGGGACTATTTAGAAAAGCTGGACGAGCAAAAGTCCTTGGGGCCGGATGCACTGCATCCGAGAGTGCTAAAGGAGTTGGCGGATGTGATTGCAGAGTCATTGGCCATTATCTTTGAAAACTCATGGCGATCGGGTGAGGTCCCGGACGACTGGAAAAAGGCTAATATAGTGCCCATCTTTAAAAAAGAGAAGAAGGAGGATCCTGGAAACTACAGGCCAGTCAGCCTCACCTCAGTCTCTGGAAAAATCATGGAGCAGGTCCTCAAGGAATCAATTCTGAAGCACTTAAAGGAGAGGAAAGTGATCAGGAACAGTCAGCATGGATTCACCAAGGGCAAGTCATGCCTGACTAATCTAATTGCCTTCTATGACGAGATAACTGGCTCTGTGATTGAGGGGAAAGCGGTGGACATGTTGTTCCTTGACTTTAGCAAAGCTTTTAACACTGTCTCCCACAGTATTCTTGCCAGCAAGTTAAAGAAGTATGGGCTGGATGAATGGACTATAAGGTGGATAGAAAGCTGGCTAGTTTGTTGGGCTCAATGGGTAGTGATCCATGGCTCCATGACTAGTTGGCAGCCGGTATCAAGTGGAGTGCCCCAAGGGTCGGTCCTCGGTCCGGTTTTGTTCAATATCTTCATTAATGATCTGGAGGATGGTGTGGATTGCACCCTCAGCAAGTTTGCCGATGACACATAACTGGGAGGAAAGGTAGATATGCTGGAGGGTAGGGATAGGATACAGAAGGCCCTAGACAAATGAGAGCATTGGGCCAAAAGAAATCTGATGAGGTTCAACAAGGACAAGTGCAGAGTCCTGCACTTAGGACGGAAGAATCCAATGCACCGCTACAGACCCAGGAACAAATGGCTAGACAGCAGTTCTACAGAAAATGACCTCGGGGTTACAGTGGACGAGAAGCTGGATATGAGTCAACAGTGTGCTGTTTTTGCCAAGAAGGCCAATGGCATTTTGCGATGTATATGTAGGGTCATTGCCAGCAGATTGAGGGACGTGATCATTCCCCTCTATTCAACATTGGTGAGGCCTCCTCTGGAGTACTGTGTCCAGTTTTGGGCCCCACACTACAAGAAGGATGTGAAAAATTGGAAAATGTCCAGCAGAGGGCAACAAAAATGATTAGGGATCTGGAACACATGACTTAGGATCAGAGGCTGAGGGAACTGGGATTGTTTAGTCTGTGGAAGAGAAGAATGAGGAGCGATTTGATAGCTGCTTTCAAGTACCTGAAAGGGGGTTCCAAAGAGGATGGATCTAGACTGTTCTCAGTGGTAGCAGATGACAGAACGAGTAATGGTCTCAAGTTGCAGTGGGGGAGGTTTAGGTTGGATATTAGAAAAAACTCACTAGGAGGATGGTGAAACACTAGAATGCGTTACCTAGGGAGGTAGTGGAATCTCCTTCCTTAGAAGTTTTTAAGGTCAGGCTTGACAAAGCCCTGGCTGGGATGCTTTAGTTGGGGATTGGTCCTGCTTTGAGCAGGGGGTTGGACTAGATGACCTTCTGAGGTTCCTTCCAACCCTGATATTCTATGATTCTATGACTTTCAAAAATTAAGGAAATTAGTTAGGGAAGTGGATTGGACTGAAGCACTTATGGATCTAAAAGCAGAGGAGTCCTGGGATTACTTCAAGTCAAAGCTGCAGAAGCTATCGGAAGCCTTCATCCCAAGAAAGGGGAAAAAATTCATAGGCAGGAGTTGTAGACCAAGCTGGATGAGCAAGTTTCTCAGAGAGGTGATTAAGAAAAAGCAGAAAGCATACAGGGAGTGGAAGATGGGAAGGATCAGCAAGGAAAGCTACCTTATTGAGGTTAGAACATGTAGGGATAAAGTGAGACAGGCTAAAAGTCAAGTAGAGTTGGAAAGGGAAATTAAAACCAATAGTAAAAGGTTCTATAGCCATATAAATAAGAAGAAAACAAAGAAAGAAGTGGGACCACTAAACACTGAAGATGGAGTTGAGGTGAAGGATAATCTAGGCATGGCCCAATATCTAAACAAATACTTTGCTTCAGTCTTTAATAAGGCGAATGAGGATCTTCAGGATAATGGTAGCATGACAAATGGGAATGAGGATATGGAGGTAGATATTATCATATCTGGGGCTGAAGCGAAACTTGAACAGCTTAATGGGACTAAATCGGGGAGCCCAGATAATCTTCATCCAAGAATATTAAAGGAATTGGCACATGAAATTGCAAGCCAATTAGCAAGATTTTTTTAATGAATCTGTAAACTCAGGGGTTGTACTGTATGACTGGAGAATTGCTAACATAGTTCCTGTTTTTAAGAAAGGGGGGGAAAACGTGATCTGGGTACAGGCCTGTTAGTTTGACATCTGTAGTATGCAAGGTCTTGGAAAAAATTTTGAAGGAAAAAGTAGTTAAGGACATTGAGGTCAATGGTAAATGGGACAAAATACAACATGGTTTTACAAAAGGTAGATCATGCCAAACCAACCTGATCTCCTTCTTTGAGAAAGTAACAGATTTTTTAGACAAAGGAAACTCAGTGGATCTAATTTACCTCTATTTCAGTAAGGCATTTTTTACGGTTCCACTTGGGGAATTATTAGTTAAATTGGAAAAGATGGGGATCAATATGGTTTTGGGACCAATCTTATTTAATCTTTTTATTACTGACCAGAGCACAAAAAGTGGGAGTGTACTAATAAAGTTTGCGGATGATACAAAGCTGGGCAGGTATTGCCAATTTAGAGAGAGACGGGGATATCATAGAGGAGGATCTGGATGACCTTGTAAGCTGGAGTAATAATAATAGAATGAAATTTAATAGTGAGAAGTGTACGGTCATGCATTTAGGGATTAATAACAAGAATTTTAGTTATAAGCTGGGGACGCATCAATTAGAAGTAACGGAGGAGGAGAAGGACCTCGAAGTATTGGTTGATCACAGGATGGCTATGAGCCGCCAATGTGATATGGCCGTGAAAAAAGCTAATGCGGTCTTGGGATGCATCAGGCGAGGTATTTCCAGTAGAGATAAGGAGCTTTTAGTACTGTTATACAAGGCAGTGGTGAGACCTCACCTGGAATACTGTGTGCAGTTCTGGTCTCCCATGTTTAAGGAGGATGAATTCAAACTGGAACAGGTACAGAGAAGGGCTACTAGGATGATCCGAGGAATGGAAAACCTGTCTTACGAAAGGAGACTCAAGGAGCTTGGCTTGTTTAGCCTAACCAAAAGAAGGTTGAGGGGAGATATGATTGCTCTCTGTAAATATATCAGAGGGATAAATACCAGGGAGGGAGAGGAATTATTTAAGCTCAGTACCAATGTGGACACAAGAACAAATGAATATAAACTGGTCATCGGGAAGTTTAGACTTGAAATTAGACTAAGGTTTCTAACCATCAGAGGAGTGAAGTTCTGGAATAGCCTTCCAAGGGAAGCAGTGGGAGCAAAAGACCTATCTGGCTTCAAGATTAAACTTGATAAGTTTATGGAGGAGATGGTATGATGGAATAACATGATTTTAGCAATTAATTAATCTTTAACTATTCATGGTAAATAGGCCCAATGGCCTGTAATGGGATGGGATCTGAGTTACTACAGAGAATTCTTTCCTGGGTATCTGGCTGGTGAATCTTGCCCACATGCTCAGGGTTCAGCTGATCACCATATTTGGGGTCGGGAAGAAAATTTCCTCCAGGGCAGATTGGCAAAGGCCCTGGGGGCTTTTCGCCTTCCTCTGTAGCATGGGGCACGGGTCACTTGCTGGAGGATTCTCTACACCTTGAAGTCTTTAAACCATGATTTGAGGACTTCAATAGCTCAGACATAGGTGAGAGGTTTATTGCAGATGTGGGTGGGTGAGAGGAGGCCAGACTAGATGATCATAATGGTCCCTTCTGACCTTAATATCTATGAGTCTGACAAATGCCAAGCTGGCCTTTGCCAGGTGCTGAATAATTTCATCATTCAACCTGGCATTTCTGGAAAGTATGTTACCCAGGTGGCAGAATTTCCTGACTCTGTTGTGGGGTATGTTGTCAATTGTGATAATGGTGCTGGTGGTACTGGTGGTCTTGTGCTGGCTGGTACCTGACCTCAGTCTTTTTCAGGCTGATTGTAACTGAAGCATTTTGAGGCGCAGGCAAAGTGATCCAGGATAAGCTGAATGTCTTTGAGCATGTGTGCAATGAGGGTATAGTCATCAGCTAACAGGAAATCTCTTAATAGCTGTTTAATTACCTTTGTGCAGGCCCTGAGTTGTTGTAGGCTAAGTAGACCCCATGCAATGTAAACCAGATGTGTATGCTTCTGCCAAAAGTCCAGAAATGTGAACAAGAGAATGGCCAAGAAGACAAAGGCATAGAGGAATGGAGCCATTACTCATCTTTGTTTGGTCCTGTTGTTGACAGGGAAAGGTTCTGATGAGTCACCACACTCTGTCACGCTGGCCATCATGCCATCATGAAATGAGCAGATGAGAACAATCATCTTCTCTGGACAAATTTATGAAGGCGGTTTCCATAGGCCCTTGCGATTTACCATGTCAAAGGCCTTGGTCAGGTAAACAACCATCATGTACAGATCTTTGTTCTGTTCACAAGCCTCCTTTTGTATTTGTTGGGCTGCAAAAATCAAATCCATTATGCCATGGCCAGCATGAAAGCCACACTGTGATTCTGGATACACCAAGTCCTCTTGAGGACAGCCCATGCAAGGATCTTCCCTGCTGTAGACAGCAGTGAGATCCTGCAATGGTTGTCACGGCTAGATATGGTTCCATAATTTTGATATAGCTGGACTATGAAAGCATTATACTCCTGAGGCACAGTACCCTGTTCCCATAAAGTTTTGAAAAGGCTGGTGAGTTTCCATGTCCACATTTGTACACTTGTGGTGGAATGTTGTCAGGGCCTGGAGACTTGCCAGTGGACAGCTGCTTGATGGCCTTAATAACCTCATCTAAAGAAGGGGCCATGGACAGCTCCCCCAGGACAAAGTGCTGCGGGAGTGAGTCAGTGGCTTTGTTGGACATATTCTCCTGAACTGTCAATCCACTATCAAAGTGCTCTGCCCAGTGAGAGAATATCGCCTTTGTGAGCAGCTGCTGTGAGGACAGGGGACTGTACCACTGGATTTTTGGGCCATACACTGCATGGAGACCTTCATAGAAGGCTTTTTGCATCATATTTGTCAGCCACTTCCTGCTGTTCTGCAACCTTCTGCACCCACCAGTAGTTCATTATCCTTCATTGGGTTTATAGTGTATGTTTGGCCTGATTGTACCTGGCCTTTTTCAATGCTGATTTCTTGTCCAAGATATTGTACTTGTATGTGTTATGCATATTCTCCAGTAGCCAGTCTATTTTAGGGTAATTTTCATTGAACCATCTTGATATTTCCACCTTACAAAGCCAAGAACCTTCGATGCCATATTCTCTGTCATCAACATCTGTGGAGTTTCCTAGGACCTCTGGTTCCAACTTCTCTTGTTTTCTGGGGTCTTTCAGGGAGCCACATTGATCTTCTTTAGTGGCTTGAGGTGTCTTCTGGGAGCTTTGGTCAGAAGTGTAGTGATTTGATGCTGCTTACAAGCAGATGGTCTAACCAGCATTCAGCTCCTCTCAGAGCAGCTGATGTGCACATTCTTAATTGCTCTAAACCTTACAGTTACATAATCCAGAATGTGCTACCCATTTCAAAGTGGGATTTATTCACATTGTCTTATATTTAATTAGCCTGTTGGAAGATGGTGTTGGTAACAGCGAAATAGAATGTGGCACAGTTGGAGAGAAGTAGCTGGCCTTTGGAGTTTGTCCTTCCAATGCCATGATGGTCTAGCACCCTGTTCCATGAGTCAGAGTCAGCTCCCATGTGAGCATTAGCCTCTAAGGACAAAGAGTTTGTTGTGGGGTGGCATCCCTCTGATGACCCTGATGAGATCTTCGTAAAATATCTCCTTAACCTCCCTGTATGAGTCATTGTTGGCGCACAGGCACGGATACTGGTGGCATACTGGTCTCTGGACAAGTTCATGTGGTGCACCATAAGTCAGTCATTGACTTCCTTGTGGAGCGAATCAAGCTTGCAGACAATGTCAGATCATATGGTAAAATCAAACCTCGAATGTCTTGGCTCATCCTTAGACTTGCCAATCTAGTAGTAGGCATTGCTTACTCCCACCTCTTCAAGAGTGGGACTCATCAGTGAGTCTGGTTTCACTGAGGACAGTGATGTCTGTCACACCTCTTCAGTGTTTTGGCAATAGGGATATTCTTCATTCTGGTCTTTGGTCATTGTCAAGAAGAGTTCTGACATTCCATGACCCAAATGCCAGTTTGTTTTGTTTTATTTTGACTGCTGAGTTGGATAAGCAGCCAGGAGTGGCAGCCTAACAGGTACGGAAAGGGAAGGCTGTGTTTAGGATTTTTAGTCCCCTTTTCCTGGCCTGGGGAGAGAAGCGCTGTACCTAAAAAGGCTGCTCCATCACTTCAGAAGGATACAAGCTCCATATCTGCCCTAGTCTATGGAGAACGACCATCACCTTAAAACTGTGTGAGTGCAAAGTTGTGACTTTGTCCTGTCACCAATTCCTCATCACCACAGGACTCCGGTAAGTTGGTTGGGTTGAATGAGTTGGCTGAACAACTTGCACTTTGAAGTTAGAGATGTCTGTGCAGAGCCTTTCCTGCTCTCTCACCCAAGCAGCTGTTGCCACACTGGTGCAATAGATGCCACAAGCATGGCGATACAGAGACATGCCAGCAGCAGTCAGCCACTCCCGGGAGTGGTGTGGGGCCACGGCAGGCAGGCAACCTGCCTGAGCGACCCGCTGAGCCTTGGGACTTTTAGCAGCCCGGAGATCACAAGTACAGAAATGTTAGTCATGGCAGGCTGGACAGAAACGTTAGACGGGCCGGATCCAGCCTGCAGGCTGTATTTTTTCCACCTCTGCTCCAGAGGCACTTAAACCTTCCTCTCTGCCTTCTTTTATTTAATTATTTTTAGTGTTTTTAGCAAAACCTCCTTACATTGTGCACTTGCCATTAAGCCCTTGGCCTGTGAATTACCTCTAGTTTTGAACTAATGCAATTTCAATATGATATGGGAATAGGCTGTATTTCAGCAGAAAGTGGAAAGTCTGTAAAATATGCACTTTTGGTAGATTGGAGACATTGTTTCATAGACCCTCCATTTTTCTCCATAACTGGCATAGATTAGTTGGAAAAACTAATTGTTCTTCCCGTCTACAGACGCACATTCAATTTGTGCAGGTCTAGAGTTCCCACTAACTATGGGGGCTAATAGAGACTCTGTTACACCAGTATAAATGTGGAATAACTCCAATGAAATCAGTGGGCTAACTCCAGATTTACATTGTTGTCAGGGCCGGCTTCAGGCACCAGCGTTCCACGCAGGTACCTGGGGCGGCAGTTAGAAAGGGGTGGCAATTTGGCGGCAGCTCCTCTGTCCCGCCGGCCACAGCGGCAAATCGGCGGTAGCTTCTCACTTTTGCCATCCGCGGCGGCAGTTTTTTTCACTGCTTGAGGCGGCAAAAACTGTAGAACCTGCCCTGATTGATGTAACTGAGAGCAGAATCTGGCCTATTAAGTACTTACTCTATTGTCTCCGAGGACATTCATTTATACTCCCATTTTCTCCTAGCATCCTTGCTTGTCGTTCTAATCTTGCATAACACTAGGCATGCATCTTGCCCCCAAGTAATCCATTATGGTCTCTCAAACTGAAAAGCAAGGAGAAACACACAGTCAGAACTCCCCAGTCTTATTGTTTTAAAACCTTTCAGATTTGAAGCTTTGGTGGTCAGCAGTTAAGAAAGACTGTTCTGCCTGATACTGCATTTAAAATACTTGCAGAGGAAGCAGTGTGATATTTCATAACATGCAGAGTAGAAAAAGGAAGAACAAAGGTCAAGAAGAAGTTGGAGTTTTTTCATAAGACTATAGATGGGGTCCTTTTCCCACCAGCATACATAATCAGCCAGAGGTAGGTTTCAAAACATACAAGTAATAAAATACAGTGTTTACAATAATTATACTGCATGCTACTACTCCTGCTGATGATTTGATTATGAGCTAACATCTGAAATATGTTTAGTGGTAGGCCATAATTTATTTGTATTATGGTAGCACCTAGTATTGCTACACTGCTGCAAGCAATAGTTCATCGCACAATAGAAATATTTCTAAGCTTAGCAATAATATATCATCTTTCACCATAGATCTAAGTGCTACCTATCCACATGTAAAATGCTATATCCCCATTTTAGACATTGTGAACAAGTGGTACAGAGAGGCAGTCTTGTCACACGAAGACTGGCAGAACTGTGAATAGGATCCAGACTGCCTTGACTCTTGGTCATTGTTTTATCCACTGGATTACACTAACTCACTAAACATGATAAAATTTGCACAGAACACAAAGATTGGGGAAATGATGAATAATAAAGAGGACAGGTCACTGACACAAAATGATCTAGATCACTTGGTAAACTGGATACAGTCAAACAATCCACCCAAATGTAATGTCATGCATGGAGGAACAAAGAATTCAGGCCATACTTACAGGATGAAGCTCTATCCTGAGAAGCAGTAATTCGAAAAACACTTGCGGATCATGGAGGATAATCAACTGAAAGTGAGCTCCCAGTGTCATGCTGGGGCCAAAAGAGCTAAAATGCTAACCTTGGATGTGTAAATTGGGGGAATCTCAAGTAGAACTATAGAGGTTATATTATCTCTACTCAGCACTTGGTATTCCAATAATAAAAAAAAAAAAAAAGCAAGTTCTAGTGTCCACACATCAAGAAGGATGTTGATAAATTGAAGAGGATTCCGAGAAGAACCGTGAGAATGAGTAAAGGATTAGAAAACGTGCCTTATAGTCAACGACTTAAGGAGCTCAATCTATTTAGCTTATCAAAAGGAGGGTTAAGGGGTGACTTGATCAGTCTATAAGAACTTATATGGGGAACACAAATTTGACAATAAATGGCTCTTCAATATAGCAGACAAAATCCTATGCCTAGAAGTTGAAGCTAGATGAATTGAGACTAGAAATAAGGTACACATTTTTAACACTGAAGAAAATTTAACCATTGGAACAACTTACCAGGGGTTACAATGGATCCTCTGTCACTGGCAATTTTTAAATCAAGATTGAATTTTTTAAAAAGATATGATCTAGTACAAGCACAGTCATTGAAACTGAAGCAGGAATTTATACAGGGAAATCATATGACCTGTGTAATGCAGGAGATCAGGATAAACTATCACAATGGCCCTTTCTGGTCTTAAAGTTTATGAATATATAAATGTCCCTGTTTGTACCCCAAACTTTGAAATACCTGAAAACATAATTACCCGCATTATACAGTCACTTCTGCTCATTAAATTTTTCACATCTATGCTTGAATCTTTACACAAACATTTACATGATCAAATAAAACATTTGATGGGTTGGTTTTCTAAACCAGGTGTTGCATTGAAAAGATTTGCGTTTGCATGTTTGTGTGCGCATGCACGTGTGCATACCTGGTTTGAACAAATCTCCAAATTGTTGAGTTTCTATCAGCAGTGCTGATCTTGTTTATTCTGACCATTTCAATTTCGCTTCAGCTTGCTTAATAAAATGCTAGCCTATATATACTTCATGTTTTCCTGCTTTGTTGGTTTAAGCTTTGTAGCTTTAAGCTAATGATGAGCCATAGCCATAAAGTCCAGATCCACATTCAAACTTTCTCAAAGTCTGGGTAAGTTTGCAATCAGTTTTGGTTTGGGAACACCTCTACTTAAACTAGAAATTAGGCTATACTGCCCTTCCACCCTTTTTCTCCCTTTTTATTTTGTTTGAATAACTTTTTGATCAGAGCTTTATCACCTTGGAGAGCACAAGGAAAAGAAACCACTTAAGCAGGGCTGTCCCTAGCCATTTTGGTGCCCTATGGAGCCTCCAGAGGGGGAAGCTGGTCCCAGGCCTCTGCAGGGGCGGGGGGTTGGCCACCTCCTGCGGGAAGTGGAGTGACCTGGCCCGAGCCTGCTCTGCTACCCTGGCTCCCAGTCTTGTGGGGAAGGAAGGAACCGGCCCGCAGCACTCGTTGGTGGCGTGGCTGTAAGCCAGGGGAGAGGAGAGGAGCGGAGCGGGCTGGGTTGCTCTACTTACTGCCACCGGTGAGTGCAGGGAACCTGACCCCTGCTGCAGTCCTCAGGGGAAGGGCTGGCTGGAGTGAGGGTGGAGTAGGGGTGGAGTGGGGGCAGGGCTGGGGCGGAGCAGGGGTGGGAAGAGGTGGGGCTGGGGTGGAGCGCAGGGGGGCGGCATGGGGATGAGGCAGAGCAGGGGCTGGAGCAGCACTCAGCTGCATAGGGAACCAGGAAATTTGGTGCCCCAGATTTCCTGGTTCCCTACGCAGTTGCGTACTTTGCATACGGGTAGGGACGGCCCTGCACTTAAGCATTACTTGCCCTGCAGCTTCCTCTCAGGACTACATCTCCTGGTTCAGTCTGACAGTAGCTGAGCAGGAATCAATGTGAATGCTTCCAAGGCTGTAGGATTCTTTTGTCTGTTTGTTTTTATGAGTAGGCAATAGTGGTGTTTGAGGATTTGGGACAGCTAAAAGTATTATCTATCATTTCTCTCCTTACAGATGCAGTAACATCTTTTGCCCCCTTTTCCCCTCCTTGCTGTTGTCCCAATAAGCAATTACCTCATTTAAGCAGTACTTACCCCCCTTAATTAGCGCACTCTTGCTGAAATGTAATAGTGTAGGATTCTATTGATTGGATGCTTTAGATGTCATTTTAAAAAAGATAGTTTTACCTTTTAATTCCATAAAAGGAAACATGAAAAAACTTTGTCCTAAATGAAATCCGCTTTTTCTTCCTTTCAATATGTGGTGGGTTGTTCATTCTACACCAGGCTAGAAGGGGGTTAATGAGACTGAGGAAAGGCCAATTAACCAGATAGGCCACAGCTGAGGGGAAATAGCTGCCTAAGTAACCTCTGAATAATAATAGAACCCAGTTAGAAAGGAAAAAGCAGAGCTAGGATGTAGCTAGGAAGCTGGCAGTGGAAGAGGGCTGCAGTGTAGGAACCTGTAGCTACCCTCTGGACAGTAGAGAGAGGAAGAAGGGAGACTAGGTGGAGAGCGTGTAGGAAAAGGCTCAGGGGAAAAGGCAGCAAGGTTTAAGATGGTGCAAACCTTGGCTGTTGATTAGAGGAACCTGGAGTATAGGGTGGGTCCAGGTTCCCCTCTCAGCCACTGGGGAAGTGGCACAGTTTGGGAAGTGAACGGAAGACTGCCATCTTGGAGGCAGAGACTTTGATATCTGGGAAGGGGGAAAACACACAGTGACCTGGCTGGACGGCCAAGCCATGAAGACAAAGCACCCTGAGACACAGAGAGAGAGAGAGTGGCAGCAGGGTGTGCAGTGAGAGTGGCAGAAGGCTGTGTTGGATATGGAAAGAATGAATCCCCAGACGCACTCACAAGGAAGCACCACAGCGGTGAGTGGACCCTGTAACAAAATAACTATTAGGAAAAAAATGTACCAGTAACCAAATTAAGACATTCTCTGCTGGTCAGACTTCTGTATGGATATTCCACTGCCAAAACCTTGCTGCTTTTTTCTTTTTTTAACTAACGTTTAGAACCCAATATTTCCACAACAATGCAGCGTTTCTCAGAATCAGAAGAATGAGCATAGTATCAATTATTATTTTGATTCCCTTCTCAAGTGCCCTGCTAATATCAATCAGATCAAATCCCAGAAACTGCACCATGGTTGTAGTAACTGTAATTAAGTCACTGGCATGGCTCAAATGTTGAGGGAAGTAGGAATAATGGAGATTCCCTCATTAAATGTAAATTAGTTTTACTTAGTTAATATTTATTATGCAAGAAGAGAAAAGGACAGAGAAATTCCCCATTAATGGCTTGACCCTACTGGAATTCTGCCACTTATTTCACTGAGACCTACTGGAATTCAACCTAGAAGTAGTCAGGAGTGGTTTAAACTAATAGCAAAAGGGGAGGGTAAAAAGATGTGAGCCATAAAGATATGAGTGCTCAGCACAAAACCAAGATGTTGAGAGCAAAACTAATCAAGGAACCAAAGGACATGAAGACAAGAAATTTTGACATTGTGTGTACACTAATGCTAGGACCCTGAGTAACAAAGAAGAGAAATTGGAATTCCTCGTTTGAGCATAAATTTGATCTAGTTGATGTTTCTGAAACTTGGTGGGATGATTTGTACAACCGGAATGTTTAAGTCAATAGTTATAACCTACGTAGGTACGATCAAGAGGGCAAAAGGGGAGGAGGGGTCAGGCACTCTATGTCAAAAATGGTGTAATCTGTTTGAGTCCCTGATAACTGAGAAGAAAGTAATCTTGAATGCTTATGGGATCAATGTCCTAACAGATAAAGCACAAGGTGGGGTATTAGTTGGTGTCTGCTACAGACCACCGAACCACAATAGGACACAGGGTGACCGCCTCCTTACACACTTATCCATAATGTATAGGGGGAAAATGTGATCATGGGGGGCATCCATTTGAGTGACATTTACTGGAGGTGTCATGCTGCCAGTACTAAAACATCTTTCTAAACATCGTAGATGACAATTTCCTAACTCAAAAAGTGTTACAACTAACATGGGGAAATTTTTTATTAGACTTTATCCTACCAGATAAAGAGGAATTGATCACAAAACTAGAAGCTTAGGTATAAGTAGTCATGACTTGATCACATTAATAATGTGCAAGCAAAGTCCAGACCAGTAATATATACTTAGTGCTTTAATAGGGTTAATTTCACAACGCTGAAAACAAAAATATGAACCAAATCAGCGGTGAGGAAGAACGAGAAAAATGTGAATTATAATTGGGAATCATGCAGAAAATCTTACTCGATGCCCAAAAAGTTACAATCCCACAATTGAGGAAGAAGGTCATGCTGGGTAAACCAACTTGGTTTGGAGGGGAAGTGAAAGCGAATAAGAAGTTAAGAATTAAGGATAATGAGGTTTTTTTAAAAAAAATGTTAGGAATAAACAGAATCCTGAAAATGGTATTGGTCCATTACTAGATGGAAATGGTAGAATAATAATTAATAATAATGTAGAAAAGTCAGAAGTATTCAATAAATATTTCTGTTCTGAGTTGGGGGGGGGGAACAGATGCTATAGCCTCATCATATGGTGATAACTTTCCATTCCACTACTATCTCTTGAGGATGTTAAACAAAAGCTACTAAAACTAGACAAATCAGCAGGTCCAGATAACTTGCATCCAAGAGTTTTAAAAGAGCTGGCTGAGGAGCTCACTGGACCATTAATGTTGTTTTTTTTTTTTTTTGAGTAAATCTCAGATCACTGGAAAAGTTTCAGAAGACTGGAAGAAAAAAGGGTAAACATGATGATCTGGATAATGATAGACCTATCAGCCGGGCTCTATCCCAGTCAAAATAGCAGAGCAGCTGACATGGGACTGGATTGATAAAGACTTAAATGAGGGTAATGTTAATGCAAATCAATATGGGTTTATAAAAATAAATCCCATGTAACTTGATATCTTTTTTTATGAGATTACAAATTTGGTTGATAAAGATAATAGTGTTGATGTAATATACTTAGACCTTGTCTACACTACAGAGTTTTATTGATGCAAGTTATGCTAATGTACAGTGACCGCTGTAATTAAACCACTTTTGCATGTCCACACTATGCCAACACTCCCCAGCACCACATTTTCCCTGTTCTATGGCCTCCTGTTATATTTTTGCATCCTGTGGGCATTTCAGATGACCTTCTGGAGCTCCTTGTTCCCCCTTTGTCTCTGTGCCTGGCACTTTTCAGCATAGTTACCCTATTGTCTTATTGCATGGGTTGTCTGTCAGGGTACTGCAATGTTAACAGAAATTTTCTGACGGTCTGAAAAGGGCTCAATTCATGTAAGTCATTTTTAAAATATATTTCATGGGTTTGTTTTATAATTTAGGGACTTATCATCCCCTGCATGGGCTGCTCTTGGGCAGCAGAGAGGAAACACTGTAAGTTTCAGCCTGCAGAGTTTCCTGCAAAGTCCTCCCTAGGAAGGGTGGGGAGAGTGGTAAAATTCTCACTGACTTCAGTGGGATCAGGGTTAGGTCAGTCTGAAGCACTCTTGCAGATCCCACCTTTAGGGCTGGTTCAGCTCTCAATTACACTGGTTGATTTCAGTGTTTTCCGTGAACAAGAGTTGCATGTGCTTGATACCTTTTAAAATTACACCACTTAAATGCCTAAATATAGCTTTTTAGGTGCCTAACTTGAGACACTCACATATGAAAATTCTGATCGAACTCTCTCATGCTGCTACCATACACAGCCTCTGAGCTTTGGCAATAACCAGACTGACAGAGCATTAACTTGCACCACTAAGAACATAAACTGGCCCTATACTATTTTTTAAAAATTGTATTCTTGGCTTTACTATGTAGCGATGATACATTTTTATTATTTACAATAAACTTAATACTATGTATTGTTTCCCTAGTTTTATGTTCTGATTTTAGAGAAATGGAATAACAAAGTTATATTTAAACTACTTTTATCTGTAGTTTTTTTCAAATATTATAATGCATCTTTTGTTAGATAATATTTAATATAAATACTGCGAGAGATACTAGCCCAATCATTCTAGAAAGGCAGACCAATCGTTATTGCTTTCATGCTTAATAACCTGAAAGATGTTTTCAGTATCAATGTGATTGCCTATCTGTATACTACAACCATTCTATAATATCCATAATTATTTTAAATGAAAAACATCAATCTGTGTAAAATATTGAAATTGGATGGTAATTTATCAGTATAATACCATGATAATATAAGTGTCAAATACAAAACCCTGAATGTTTTGAGGGTGGGATTTTCAAAAGCACCTATATGACACAGGAGCACAAATCCAATTGACTGTCAATGGAACTTGTGTTTTTATATCATGTGGGGGAGGGGGGAGTTTGGGGCTTTTGTTTGTTTTTAAAATTTGCCTAAGACCTTGATCCTCCAAACACTTAATTTTATGTGTAACGTGTTGCCAGTCTGGGGACTTGGCAGAAGCAGTTCCCACAAAGAGCAGCCCAGAGACAGAAACTGAATCTGAGGCTCCTTCCTCACGTGCTTGAAAAGGAGACAAAGAGCCCATGGAGGCTTGGGGTCTGCTTGACAAGCTGGACAGCCAACTGCAGGCCCAGGAGTGCCTGTGCCTGGGTGGGATTGCCCTGGAATGTGCCCTGCTCCCAGACAAACCCATGTTTGGAAGGATGAGGAGTTCCTGTCCCAGAGCCTGAGATGTGCCTGTGTGAACAACGACAGACCTTGGAGAGCCTGGGATTACTTGTAAATGTGAGTTGACCCTGGGCAGTGACAGGTTTGTGGAGAGAGCTGGCTGTAGAGAGTTGTTAAAGCATCCCAAAGATAAGCAGCCTCAGAGTTGCTATTTGTCTTAGAAGGGGAGGAAATGCCATGTTTGTCTCTCTTAGGTAGAGAAATAGAGACTGACTTGGAGCCCACAAAGGAGAGACTGAGCCCCAAACTCAGCTGCCCTGCCACACTATCACCGACCTAAGGCCTGTAAGGAGACTTTGTGGACATTCTTGTTGGTTTATGTCATTTATAAGCATTTAGTGCTAATTGCTGTGAGATTTGGTTGGTTAATCAAGTATCTGAGTTCTGTACTTATTCCCTTTCTCTTCTTTGAATTTACCCCTATCCTGCCCTTGGAATAAAACCATGTTTGGCTTTATCTAATGATCCTTGACTTCTTGTACTTATAAATTGTAATGTCCCAGAGAAAGTAGGGGTTATCTATTAGTTTATGCACCCAGCCACTAGGTGGAGGCACTGAGTGCAAAGAACCCTGGGACCTATTGGTGCTAGGATCCTTCAGTGAGAAGGAAGGAAAAAGGGGTCTTTGCCACTCTTGGTGATCAGTGGATCCCCATGAGTGGGCTACATAGGCGCTGCAAGTAGTTTCATTGACTATAGTTTCCCTATTCACAGTGTGTAAGGTTAAGCATGACATAAGTTCTTGTAGGATTGGGACCTAAAATTGAACCAAAGGGGTGGGAGAGGCCTCAGCATGATTGCTCTCTCTTACAAATAGGCACCTATTAATTACAGAATTTTTGCAAGCTGCACCCAATCAAAATAAGGCTCGAATCAAAATAAGAATTCCTCACAGTCTGAATAGCAGTAAAGACAGACTATGAAACCACACCCCATCTTTCCCCTGAAAGGCAGATGAATTGTCTCCATTCATTTAACTCAGACTCTCAATCATAAGTGTACTAGTCTGAGGCTTATCGGCAGGAAGTTTTTCATGGAGGTTGTTCCACTTCTGGAAGAGATCACTCAGAAGGAGTGACTTGTTGATATGCTTATCAAATTACAAGCCGCTCTGGCCTTGCATTTCTGAAAGATAATAAATCACACCTGAACAGCCTGAATCTCCAGCTTCTGGGAAAATTCCTCTCCTCTCCTTCCCAAATTGCCCTGCCCCCCTCGTGCAGAGGGCTGGCGGTGTGGGGTCCCATCTACCCACACCCCTCAGGTTAAGGGCATCTCCCCCACATGACACCAAATCAGCTTCACTTTTGGACCCCCAAACTGCAGACGCCAGTCTTATTTATTATGATTTTGGGGTGGGGAGCTGGGACCCCACAACCTTGCCCTTCCCCACCCTGCAGCCAGAGTCTTAAGAAACTGATCAGGACACGTGCCACAAATTGAGAAAAAAATATTTCAATAAAGATGAGGAAACCTGTTTTTAAAAAAAAAAAAAAAAAGCAACAATGAAGGTCTTTAAAGGGCAGCTAGAGTCAAATGATCTTTCACACTTTGCAGCTTTTCTACAAATGCTCAAGAAGTAGAAGTGTGAGGGGCTTTTCAGGGTTGGACAGAATAGAACTGCTCAGAAATTTCCTATCAAAAGGTTTTTAGACAGAAAATGTTTTTTGTCCCCCCCCCCCATCCCCCTCCCAAAAATCAAAACTTTATGTAGGAAAATCCCCAGGCCTGTTGGATTCCATCTCCCATGATACACTGTGGTCTCCTCTCTGGTTGATCCATTGCAGTGCACCATGGGAGTCTCTGACCATGGGGATCATGCAAGACATAGTCTAGCCAAGGGACCCAGCCCATGGAGTAGAATGGGAGCATGAGCAAAATGAACTATAGCTCCCATGAGGCATTGCAATAGCTTAGGATAACATAGGTGGTTGTTTTTTTTAATCAACTTGAAATGAAACATTTTGAGTCAGTTCAGCAAACTGAAATGAAATGTCTCCATTCAGGAATGTCTAGATATTTTGTTTTGATAGAAAATGTTGAAACAAACCATTTCACTATTTCCAAATTGAAATTTTTTGGAACTTGCTATTCCATGAAAAATTTTTATATTTTGACTTTGTCCTGATTCTGGACAAAGACAAATGTCAAAAAATATCAGAATTACCTGCAGGAAAGAAATTCCAAGTTTTGATCATATCCGTTCATGAAGCTTAGTGATTTATATGACAAGTAGTTCAGAAACTTTAAAACTGACAAGATTCAGGTTGTTGGCAGGGTCATTCTCAGCTGAATTAAAAGATGAGGCCTAAATGCACCTCAAATTTATTATAGAAATGTATTGGATTTCTATAAATTTCTGCAATTACAGCAATTTAGGGTTAAGAGTTGCCTTTTTTGCAAGTCTCCCTGGAAGTGCTTATATTTAGGTTTGCAAAGATTAGACTTTTGTCAGTAAATGTTGATTTTTGCCATATACACAAACTGATAAGAAAATATTTCCATTGATGATAATTGAAATTTACAGACAGGCAATGTAAGAAAAATTCTTCTTGATAACTTAGAGTTTGATTTAAGAATATTTACTTCATATGTTTTGACATGTCATGTTGACAATTTGTTTTAACAATTATAAAGCTTTAACTTTTTGAATCTCAATGTTTGTCATTAAGTAATTATTGTCTGAGTCCTCCATAATTTCCAACAACTGTGAAAACTTAAATTGACTGAAAATAAAAACCCTTAAAATCCATAATTATGTACATCTGAAATTTTAAATAGCTGAAGAATGCTTAAAAATAAACATCAATATCTGTCAAAATCACAAAAAATCCCATTCTGCCAAGCCCACTTATAATTATGAAGAGAAACTTTCTAAATCAATCTAAATAAATCAAGAAAACATAGTTGCCTTACATTCCTATTTCCCTTTCCACCTTGCCACATCAATAAAACAGGATTTCCAGATTTTCTTTTTAGAGAAGCAGTGTCAGTCTTCCAATTGATCCTTATAACATATTTCCTTTTTTCTATATATTTTGTAAAGATCTGTGTACACTCACAGCACTTGAAAAATCTACAATACATGTGCAAATCACATGCAGCTCTCAAGTTCCTGGCAAGCTGTCAGTCCAAACCCTTCTGCGGCAAAGGTTATGTACCACTCCAATGCTTCTTTAGAAAGTCTAACAGTCTCAGTGGGAAGGAAGGCAGGTCTTAGCCACTAATTCAGGAGGCATTATGTGATATTGTTAATGTGCACTTCAAATTCAAAAACCACAGAGTCATTATCAACAGTTTTTTGGTATCCGCAGTGCATGTATGCATGACAGGTCTCTAATGTTTTCTCCCACTGGTACCCTGCATAAACACTACTGCCAGACTTTTTGCTCTTTAAGGGACCCAGCTATCTTAAGCAATCTGAAGCCTTATGGGGAGTACAAGTCTTTTTCACACCCCCTGGTGGGAACCATGAATCCTAGATGCTCCCACCTCACTGGTGTCTTTTGGAGGGGACCCATTTCTCCCTCCCCGCACAAGACAGAAAATGGCTTGGGGTTTCAGTCCATGGCCACAAGGGGATATAGACATAGCAATGCTCAGCACTGCAATGTCCACCTTTTAGGTGACTAGAAAATCACTGAATCCACAAAGCCTGAGTTAGATGCCCAGGCTCCTTATGCAACGAATGCGGGGAGAAAGATGCCCAAGAATGGGATCCACAAAAACCAGCAAGCTAGGCAGCTCCCTACGTAAATTAATCTACAGCAGATGCTGACAAAAGGGGTGTGTCCTAAGCCTTGTCCTTTCAGGAGTTAGGCACCTAAATTCAGGCTGGAGGAAAGCACCTATGTCTGCCTGGGTTCTACAGCTAGGAACCCTCTCCTGAAGTTAGGTGCCTAAGCCAGTTTCTGCAAAAACACTGGAGGAGGAGGTGCCACACTCATAAATTTTTAGCCCTGTTGTTAGAGCACTCACCCAAGATGTGGAAGACTGTGGTTCAATTTCCCCATCTGCCTGGTGAAGAGAAGGGATTTGAACAGCACTTGCACACTAACCACTGGGCTATGGAATATTCTGATAAGAAACTGTGGAAAAGCCACCTGTTGACATTGTTCCATTATGGATCTCAGTGGTGCCTAAATTTTGGATAGGCATCCAAATCCTTTTGTGGATCTGGGCTTCAGTAATTAATTCCCCATCAGAATTTAGATGTAGCTCACAGAAGTATCCCCAGCTGAGCCTATTGAGCACTTTCTTTTTAAACCACCACCACCACCAACAACAAAATGCTCCTCTGCGAGGAAAGAGCAATTGGAGTTCTATTGAATAGAAAGAAGCCTGGGATGACTCTACTTATTGTTTGTGTATGTTTGTCTGGTTTTGTGTGTATTGAATGTAAGGCTGCAAGGAAGAAATACAGCTAGAGACTTTTCCCAGATCAGTGTCAATTTGGGTCAAGCCAAACCCCAGCATTAATCCCTGTCCTGTAGTCTGTAGATCTGCAGCTATAACCTAATTACGTTTTTGGAGGGCAGGGACTGTCTTTTTGTTCTCTATTTGTACCGCACCTCTCACAGTGTGCTCTTAGGTGCTATGATGGTAATATAAATAATAATAATTTCAGAAGCTGAACCTTATAACAGCAGCAGTGGACATGTGCACTCTTGCTATTCCAAATAGCTTCAGCTGTCATCCTGATTGGATCAGAAAATGGTTACAAGACGGTAGCCAAAGATGATGAGTGACTCTCCAAAAGCCCTGCTTTGTATGAGAAGGCTTGATGCCTCCTTCCTTTCCCATCTACTCTCTGGCTGCTTCATTTTAAGAGCACTTAGGACAGAAGGAAAACTAATGGAATACTGTTTTCTGAGAAATGAAACAAATGAAGTAGTCAGTGACTGCATCCTGTAACCAGACTTGGTTGTGCACAAAAGCCTCCACTTGGATAATACTGAACATATATACTACAATGTACCAGGAAGACCGCAAGAGAAACACTGGAGGACTCGCTGGTAAATGGACTATAAGGCCTGGGCTACATCTAGAACTTAGTTCAACCTAGCAACATTTCTCAGAGATGTGAAAACTTTTGCACACTGTGTGATGTAGTTAGGTCTACCTAACCTGCACTGGAGACACCAATAGCTCAACAGAAGAATTATTCCATTGATTTAGCTACCGTCTCTTGAGGGATTGGAGTTCATACAGTAACAGAAACACTTTCCTTTGCTGTGCTCCTACTACTTTCTTACCCATGCCTGGAATTTGGCTGTTAATATTTGCAGCCTGGCTATGTCAATCTATTCCTGTCCTTGGGCTACATTGGGAGAGGCCAAGCAGGGTATATTTTCAATTCACTGATCACCACGAAGAGCTGTTTCTCATGTGGAATAAACATGAGTAATGTCTTGGTTTTCCCTTGGCCTGATAGGCCATGCTCCTTTCTTATCCATGTTTGTTTCTGGTGGTTTGCTGCTTTCTCTAGGCAAATGATTCACTTTTGTTTTGGATTCATTTGATTGGTACAGTGATGTGCTGGTGTCATTGCTCTGCCAGGATGTAAATCATGCAGAAGAAGCACTCAGTGAATGATTTAATCAAACATCTGTAGTGCTGCATGTAATAACACCTTCCGACTTCCCCAGGCTGTTAGGGAGAAAACAAGAAACCACAATAGGTATACCACACAAGAGGCTAGATTCTGTCCTGACTGACACTACATGCAACCCTGCTGATTTCTTTTGACAAATGTGTTCTTGAGTATAAAACACATAGGGTAGAATTCTACCCTGATTTATACCTTGTGGAGGTGAGCTGAAGCAGAAAGAAGTTCACAAACTGACAGGGAAGCTTAAAGAATTTATTTTCAATTGTGGCTCTGTCTTCACTGACAAAAAAGGAGATGGGAGTTAGTTAATACAGGTTAGTTGTCTCACTGTAAGATCCTAGTAGAGACAGGAGCTAGCTTGAATCCAGCTAGCATGGGAACAACACCAGTGAAGACAGTACTTGGCTCATTAGCCTGCTTTGAAGTCTTCTCTGCTGTTACCTGTGCTAGCTGGATTCAAGCTAGCTCAGGTAGGCTAGTCTGTGCACAGCTTTTGCTTTGTAGATATACCCTTAGTGGTAGTGTCTCACTTCAATCCTTGGGTTTCACCTTTCACTTTCTCACACTTGTTATAGTTTACTTACAAAATCCTATTTGTTGTTATATGTGGGACTGTATACCATGGGTTTTCATTATACTAAAAGTTATGATGTCATAACAAGGAAGGAAGTTCCATATGTCTGCTTTGTCCCTCAGTCAGTGGTTAAGCTGGCTGTAAGTTGCTGGAAGATACCGGTGTGCTGTTCTGAAACGGTCATCTAAATCCTCTGATTTACATACACCTGTATCTCAGTACCTGTTTGAGAAAGCTGCACTTCCAATGTCAGAAGAATGGCAACCCAGCGAGTTCATGTCTCTCTGCATATGTCTTCGCTGCAAAATTAACCTGAGTGATTGCCGTCTGGATTAGTCTAGTCTGAGTGCGAGAGCCACACTGCAAAGCCATACCCCAGTCACTGTGTTCTTACTAGTGCTGTGTTCTCCTGTGTGTGTCACTAGGAGCGCTGGAAGCATATTCCATGGTTCTTTGTGCAGCAGTAAGCTGAGGGGCAATGTGATTCTTTCCCAGTGAATTGTGAGAGAAATTTTGTCCTCCAGAGCACAGTCGGGGGAATTTTGGGAAGGCATCGGGGGACTATCAGAACTTGAGTGACTTAGCCTGTGTCTTCACTGCAAAGTGGATGGGTTACCATCCAAAGCAGGGGCGGCAGGTTTGTAGAAATTTTGGTGGTGCCCAGAACTCGCCCCCCACCCCGACCTGCCTAAGGCTCTGTGAGGGAATTTGGGTGGGGGAGGCAGTCTGGGGTGCAGGCTGGGAGGGAGTTTGGGTAGTGGCTCTGGGCTGGGTCAGGGGATTGGGGTGCAGGAGGGGTGCAGGCTTTGAGAGGGAGTTTGGGTGCAGAAGGGGTGAGAGGTCAGGCTCAAGGGAGTTTGGGTACAGGGCGTGTGAGGGGTCGGGCTCTGGGAGGGAGTTTACGTGCTGGGTGCAGGCTCTGGGCTGGGGTAGGGGGTGCAGGAGCGGGTGGGGGTGCAAGCTCTGGGAGGGAGTTTTGGGGTGAGAGGGTGTGGGGGTGCAGGAGGAAATTTGGGGGCCGGAGGGGGTGTATGGGGATGGGGTGTGGGTGCAGACTCTGGAAGTGGATGGGGGGGGGTTTGTGCTTACCTGGGGCACCCCCTCCAGCAGCGGCTCCTAGGCGGGGCAGGCTGAGGGTGGGGCGGGGTCTCCACGTGCTGCTGTCCCCAGGCACCGCCCCCGCAGCTTCCCATTGGCCACAGGGGTGTTCGGGGTGGGGGCAGTGCGTAGCGGCACAGCCCCACCCACCCACCACAGATTGCAAGGATGTGCCGGCAGCCACATGGAGTGAGTGCGCAGAAGCCACTCAGCCCCGCTGTGCTGTTTTAAATCGCCATGGGGTGGCAGACAGGGCGGGGAGCACGCAGGGGGGCAGGTGGGAATCAGTGCTGGAGCCGGGCCACCAGGCCAGGAATATTCCTGGTGCCCGGGCACCACAGGCCTATAGAACTCGCCACCCATGATCCCAAGAGAAAGCAGAATGAGGGCTCTAACCCAGGTATTTAACTTGGGTGAGAGGTTTTTGTGTGCGGATGGGAAGAGGCCTAGAGCTCAACACTTGACTAAGAGCCTGGATTAACACTACTGTGAAAACCTACTCCCTGAGGCCTCTTATCGGGATGCAGAATGCATGCCTATCTGTGGCCAGCCAGCTTCACCGGTGGAAGGAAGAGTGGTGTGGGTCCCAAGAGACCTTTATCAAGGCACAGTATATACAGTTGTGAGAATGCAGACGCTGCAACTGTGGCTTGGTCCTGGGCAGTGAATGCAAGGGTTGCGGGTGAGGGGGAAGAGAGACTTATTGGACCCCCTACACCTATTCTTGGGAGTGAAACTCATCCCTGAACAGCGAGCTTAGCACAAGGCCTGTGAACCGTTTACAGCCTCCTGTGAGTATGGACTGTGCATAGGACTTTTGTTGGTTCTCTGCACAGGGGTGATTTTAACTCTTGTGCTTGGGCTAGACACACTCTGGCCCTCAAGGAGTGAAGGTCTTATAATGAGTTGGTGTGTGCTTAGGAGCAGTCAGCATAGTAGTGTGGCTCGGTTTAGTTGTATTTGAAAAGTTCCTAAGTATAAACAGCCCATCTGAACTCCGGTTTCTGTTAAACTCAGACTGAAAATCAATTGAAGCAATTCAGGCAGCAGTTCTGTGGTGTGTGTAGTTGTAGCTAAAAACCCCTCTCATTAATCTGAGCCCTGGATATAAAAATACAGATTATTTTAAATAGCAGTTTTTATTTTAATAAAGGTTCATAAATTGTACGTAGCAGTTGGTGATTGCTCCAAAGAGAAGGTAGAAAAGTTAAACTGAATGTCTAACCCAAATGAAACAGGAGTACTTGTGGCACCTTAGAGACTAACAAATTTATTTGAGCATAAGCTTTCGTGGGCTACAGCCCACTTCATCAGATGCATGCAGTGGAAAATACAGTAGGACAATTTTATATACACAGAGAACATGAAACAATGGGTGTTACCATACACACTGTAATGAGAGTGATCAGTTAAGGTGAGCTATTACAAGCAGGAGAGGGGAAAAAACAACCTTTTGTAGCGATAATCAAGATAGGCCATTTCCAGCAGTTCACAAGAATGTGTGAGGAGCAGTGGGGGGTGGGGGAGAGAATAAACATGGGGAAATAGTTTTACTTTGTGTAATGACACATCCACTCCCAGTAGAATCATAGAATCATAGGGTTGGAAGGGACCTCAGGAGGTCATCTAGTCCAACCCCCTGCTCAAAGCAGGACCAATCCCCAATTTTTGCCCCATATCCCTAAATGGCCCCCTCAAGGATTGAACTCACAACCCTGGGTTTAGCAGGCCAAAGCTCAAACCACTGAGCTATCCCTCCCCCCAAATCTTTATTCAAGCCTAATTTAATGGTGTCCAGTTTGTAAATTAATTCCAGTTCAGCAGTCCCTCATTGGAGTCTGTTTTTGAAGTTCTTTTGTTGTAATATTGCAACTTTTAGGTCTGTAATTGAGTGACCAGAGAGACTGAAGTGTTCTCTGACTGGTTTTTGAATGTTATAATTCTTGACGTCTGATTTGTGTCCATTTATTCTTAGCTCACCTTAAGTGATCACTCTCGTTATAGTGTATATGATAACACCCATTTCATGTTTCATGTTCTCTGTGTATATAAAATCGTCCTACTGTATTTCCACTGCATGCATCCAATGAAGTGGGCTGTAGCCCACAAAAGCTTATGCTCAAATAAATTTGTTAATCTCTAAGGTGCCACAAGTACTCCTGTTCTTTTTGCGGATACAGACTAACACGGCTGCTACTCTGTAACCCAGATGAGTAAATGTGCATCTACAGGGCTGGTCCTAATGGACTACTACTCTGTTTAGGGTCTTCAGTAATTTGTGATTAACAATACTTAATCAGAAGTGGAGTTTAAATAGTAGCTACAGCTCCCTGGTGGATGGGCCTGGGTTCTGTTCAGGTTCTTAGACCATGCCTATAGCCTTGCGTGCCTGGTTAGGCTAAATGAGCCTCTATTTCTCCCCCAATAGTCCTAGCTCCAATATTACTTTTTCTATCACATTCCTCCCTGCTAGGATGCTCAGTGGCCACTTGCAGGACCTTTATTGCAAGCCAACAGCCAGAACTGGAAATTCTTAACTCGCAGCATGCTGATGAGTCAGTGGTGTGACATCATCAGCAAACAGCCTGGTAAGATTGCAGCTGGCCAGGGGATCTAATCCAGCTGGCTTTGAAGTCAATAGGAGTCTTGTGGCTAACTTGAGTGGAGCTGGAAGGTGAACCAGCCCCAGCTCAAAAATCTTTAGAGTCTAGACACTAGGTTTTTAAGGCTTAAACCTCATTTTGAAATTTAGATATTGGGAACGGAAAGTTGTTTTTGTCACACTTGTTTTGACAGAGGGGACTCAGGCCACCAACTCATTTCATCAAGTCCCATCCCATGATTATTACTTAAACTGTGGGTTTGCCACTGCTGTGATTTCTGGGACGGGGGGCGGAGGGAAGGGAGACTGACTTGGCCTTTTCTTCCCCTGCCAGCCTGAAACTCAGGCAAGACTCCTCCATTAACTTTTACTAATTTGATTATCTGGTATTTGTCTTGTTTAGCATAGTATGGGGGAGTTACCAGGATTTTTTAATGGTTTTATAATATTGAACATTAAATGGATTGTCAAATTTTACTTTACCATAAAATTGTTTGTTCTCATAATTTCGCATGACATAAAATTTAATTAAAATACCCTGTCACAGCTTTCCCACTTTTTAACTAAAATTATGACTTTGCCATGGTTATTACAAATCCATGACTTCCCCCTTTTTTAACCTATGACAAATAACCAACCATCTTTCCCATTCTAGCAAAGTGCTTTTGTATGTACATTTCTTGAAGAATGCAAGTTGTCACGTTAAAGTGAATTGGATTATTTACATTCTTAAAGTTCTGCACGTGCTTAAGTGTCTTGACGGGTAGGTCCTTAGTAATTACTTCTGACCTCTGCCATCTTGGACCAAAGGGGAGAGGCTCTATATCTCAATAACAGTTCCACTGAATCATCCAGACATTGGCAGTTTTAAGCCTCAGCCTGGTGGGTACTGTCCTGCTATTAGAGATTAAGCATATTTATTTTCAGATACATCAGGAGTTAATTGGAATAAAGGTTCTTTTTTTGTCATCTGACATTAAGCTCACACTCTGTCATTGTCGTGAATTATTATTTATTATTTTTGTAGCACCGACTATGCACTTAAGCAGAAGGATCACTCGAGAAGGATGATCCCTCCTCTGAGAAGCTCGCAATCTAAGGACAGCTAGACAATTAGACAGAAGTTAAGGGAAAGGGAACAATAGGCAATTTATGTACCTATGCATCAACTCAAATTGCTGTCAGCAGCACAACAAGAATGGCTATCTGAGAGGGATTTAAATGTGGATGGAGTAGGGGGAGTTGTGGAAGAACTCAGGGAAGTTTTTCCATGTTTACATGCTTACTGGGGCTATATGGAAGAAGGCACAGGGGATGGTATGAGAAGCTGACAAAAATGGCTGGGCAAAGCTGCAAATGTTGGCACAGTGCAGGGAACAAGGAGAATGCAAAACTTGATGTGTAAGGATGAATGAGGGGAGAGAGAATTCTGTAGAGCTTATAGGCGGTGAGACGCTTACAGATGATGTGGGAGTGGATGGGGAGCTGGTGAGGGGATTCAAAAAGGGAGAGGGACATGATCAGGTTGATGGGCAAGAAAAAAGAGTTTAGTGGCAGCATTTCCTGACAATTAGTCACCACATTTATGCAACTCTAAAGATCAATAATAATCAAAAACTATCGCTAAATACAGGTCACAGTGATGAGTACTTCCTACCTACTTAACAAGATTAATGATCAACAGGATTGGTCTGCTAAACCAAGACCATTGTTAAAGCTTTGCTTTGATAAAACTTGAAATCCTCCCACTTCTTCAGAAACGTATGGCACACTAAACCCTATCTATATATGACACAAGAACAAAGACATTTTACGTTATAGCTTTCAAATATCTGTGTTTCTGTCCAAGAGAGTTCTTGATGGCATTCACTGAGTGTGCTGGTCATGGTGACAGTGGCTTAGCTTGTTTTTCTCATTCTGATGATGGATTACCTGGAATCCTTTGAGCCCTGTGATTTTTAAAAACCTATGACTTAAAATGGAAAGAACCTCTCAAATATTTAATCACTGTAAAAGAACTGGGCAAGTCTAATGGAAGAACTTGTTGTGCTGTAAAGTATCATTAACACTGACGTTACTCCTCATGTTGGATGCAGTCATACAGACATTGATCAAAATCCTTCATTAAAACAGAAATGTACAAAACAATACAATAAACCTTGCCAGTGGCCTGACCTTTCCAGCAGGTATCAGTTTCCCACTCCAGCTGACAGGGTGCCAGATGTTCCTGAACTTAGAGTGTCTTTTATAATTAAAGATGTACTCCTATGATAAAAAGCTCTTTGACAAGGTCCTCTCTTCCGTACATATTTGCAAAGAATTTGCAAGTTGAAATCCTGTATCCAACTCCATTTCAATACTGAAATAACTGGTACTTTGTTCACCTGTTCTGGGAAAAGTTTCTTCCTTTGGATGTATGTAAACAAACTTAGATTCAACAGTACATGAGGAGGGAAGGGATGATCAGTGCCTTTAACTAGCTAATGTGGTGTCCTCGTACTATCAGCTGAGAAAAGGACATCTGGACACAAAATGTTGAGACTAGTCACAGGTTATTTTGAACAGGATAGTCCAACTTGCAGACAGCATTTGTTTTATAGAAACTGAAATCTCACAAAGCATAGTTGGAGATGCTAGAATAAACTGATTGTAAATCATTTGTAACCCAATTCCATTCTTTCTCTTGCTGGTCACCAATGGATGAAAAATGTGACCTCCTACCAAGCTTTGAATATCCGTTTGGCAATTAAAATTCCAGAAGATTGAAATGCTACTCTGGTTAGTGTCAGTGAATCTTCAGTATGAGAGAATTATTCAGATGCAGTACTAAATGTATACAAAAATTATATTGCTTTCTAACGATGAGCAACAACATATGGGTGGATTTCTCTCTAAATGTCTTAATCGCCTCCAAATGGGCATTTTTATCGCTTTTCTGGATTGCTCTATAATACAACATTTTTCTCCTCAAATCCATCAAGTCTATTTAAAATGACTGGAAATCCTATGATTAGTCCTCCTTATGCCTGGTTACATGCAAATTGTAATAAGGCTTGGGACAAGACAGATCTGGAAATAGCTAATATATTTTTATTTAATTACTAAGAAACTTTTTTCAATATCTGATCCATCTTGCCTGTTCCACCATCCAAAGAAGACTTGATCAGCTATTGCAGACTAACGTCTGACACATCCTGATTATCCGTGATGTGAAGCACAATGCTTGCTTTAAAAATAAATAAGTGCAGTCTTGTGAAAATGACATACTGTAGTGCTGTAGAAATTTTCTCCTTACCATGGAAAGAAGCATATCTCTAAGGGCACTCTCTGACCACTGAACAAAAACTGCCCTTTTTGATACTGTACATTTTTGTTTGCTTTTACTTATTTATATTAGTTGATATAGCTTTTATTAGTGATATTTTTATAATTTATATATTCTTTTGCAGAACATTTCAGAAATCCTTTTGCCCCTGTGGCAAAACGTAGATAATCCCAGACATGTTGTAGGTACCTCATGCATGCTGGTGTCTCTTCTCTCCTAGCAGCAGCCTTCTTTGACCTTGTTCAACCCTTTAGCAATGTTTCAGTTAAGTCCTTAAGGAGGTAACCCCAAGCTGCACAAAGAATGCTATCCCTGTAAATTGTGAAATTGCTGATGAAAGGACTAACTGTTCCTCATAAAGGGAAAGTCAAACTCCACCTGTGTCTTAAGAATCAGCAACCTTTTTAACTAAATGCCCTGGTGGAGAAGCCAGCTGACTTTCATGTTAGGCCACTCATCCTTAAAAGGGTCCAAAGCTGTTTGAGGTTAGACAGGTGCTCTTTTGACTTCTGATGGAAAATAACTTGTGATAATGCCACCAAAGTTAAAGGAAATAACAGCTACTCTGGTTGCTAACACCAATCATAGCTGTGGCCCTAGGCTGTCTTGAAAAAGTGTCTTTCATAAATAAGCTCTTAAAAACTGAGCCTAAATATGCTACATTTCTTACCTCACATAATGAGGTACCTACTCCCTATCACAGTTTCAGGGTACCTGCACCTGTTCCACCCTCCATGGTCCCTCAAGGGCATCCACTTAAAGGTTTTTAGTTCCCAGTTGTTGCCTCTCCTTGGTGGAGATACATTTCACTCACTCCTGAGCAGGAGTTTTAAAGTCTGCACAGCTTCCTGATCTACTTTGTGATATTCCCAGCAAGCCAGTGTGCCTAAAAGGCCAGCACCTGTGCTTTGCTTTCCCTCCAGAGGCTATGACCAATGTATTGCCCACAGTTATAAGTTACCACATAGCTCTTTCTGAGAACATAAGAATGGCAATACTGGGTCACATCAATGGTTCATCTAGCTCAGTACCCTGTCTTCCAGCAGTGGCCAATGCCAGGTGCCCCAGAGAAAATGAACAGAATGGGGAATCCTCAAGTGACCCATCCCCTGTCATCCACTCCCAGCTTCTGGCAATCTGAGTCTAGGGACACCTAGAGCATGGGATTGCATCTCTGACCATTTTGACTAATAGCCATTGATGGACCTATCCTCCATGAACTTACCTAATTCTTTTTTTGAACCCTGTTTATAGTTTTGGCCTTCACAACATCCCCTGGCCACGAGTTCTACAGGCTGACTGTGCATTGTGTGAAGTAGTACCTCCTTTTGTTTGTTTAAAACGTGTTGCCTGTTAATTTCATTGGGTGACCCTTGGTTCTTATGTTATGTGAAAGGGTAAATAACACTTCCTTATTCACTTTCTCCTCACCATTCATGATTTTATAGGCCTTTGTCATATCTCCCCTTAGTTGACTCTTTTCCAAGCTGACAAATCCCACTGTTTTTAATCTCTCCTCATATGCAAACTGGTCCATACCTTTAATCATTTTTGTTGCCCTTCTCTGTACTTTTTCCAGTTCTAATATATCTTTTTTTGAGATGGCGTGACCAGAACTGCACGCAGTATTCAAGGTGTGGATGTACTTCGGCTTGATATAGTGGCATTATGATATTTAATGTCTTAGTATCTATCCCTTTCCTTGTGGTTCCTAATGCTCTGTTAGCTTCTTTGACTGCCAATGCATCTTGAGCAAATGTTTTCAGAGAACTATCCACAATGACTCCAAGATCTTTCTAATTTTAGATCCCGTCATTTTGTACATATAGTTGAGATTATATTTTCCAATGTGCATTATTTTGCATTTATCAATATTGAATTTCATCTGCCATTTTGTTGTCCAGTCACCCAGTTTTGTGAGATCCCTTTGTAATGCTTTACAGTCTGCTTTGGACTTAACTATCTTGAGTAGTTTTGTATCTTCTGCAAATGTTGCCACCTCACTGTTTTACCTCTTTCCCCTGATCATTTATGAATATGTTGAACACCACTGGTCCCAGAACAGACCCCTGGGGGACACTACTGTCCATTCAGAAAACTGACCATTTATTCATTCTCTTTGTTTCCTATCTTTTAACCAGTTACCAATCCATGAGAGGACCTTCCCTCTTATCCCATGACAGCTTACTTTGCTTAAGAGCCTTTGGTGAGGGACCTTGTCAAAGACTTTCTGAAGTCCAAGTACCCTATATGCACTGAATCACCCTTGTCCACATGCTTGTTGACCCCCTTAAAGAATTCTAATAGATTGATTAAGCATCATTTCCCTTTACAAAAGCCATGTTGATGCTTCCCCAACCAACGGTGTTCATCTATGCACCCAATAATTTTGTTCTTTACTATTGTTTCAACCAATTTTGCCTGGTACTGAAGTTAGACTCACAAGCCTGTCATTTCTAGGATTGCCTCTGGAGCCTTTTAAAAAAATTGGTGTCACATTAACTATCCTCTAGTCATTTGGTACAGAAGTTGATAGGTTACATACCACAGTTAGGAGCTCTGAAATTTCATATTTGAGTTCCTTCTGAACACTTGGGTGAATAACATCTGGTCCTGGTGACTTATTACTGTTTAATTAATCAGTTTGTTCGTAAACCTCCTCTATTGACTCCTCAATCTGAGACAGTTCCTTGGATTTGTCACCTAATGGAATGGCTCATGTGTGGGATCCTCTGCAGTGAAGACTGATGCATGGGATTCATTTTGCATCTCCTCAATGGCTTTGTCTTCCCTGAGTGCTCCTTTAGCACTCAATCATCCAGTGGTCCCACTGATTATCTGGCAGGTTTCCTGCTGCTGATGTACTTAAAAACTAACAGCTAAATGTTTTGAGTCTTTGGCTAGTTTCTCTTCAAATTCTTTTTTGACCTTCCTAATTATACTTTTACACTTGACTTACCAGAGTTTATGCTCCTTTCTATATTTTCTCAGTAGGATTTAACTTCCAAATTTACAGGATGCCTTTTTGCCTCTAGCCTCTTCTTTTACTTTGTTTAGCCAAAGTGACACTTTTTTTGGTTTTTACTATGTTTTTATTTTAAATTTGGGATTATACATTTAATTTGAGATTTATTATGATTTTTTTAAAAAAGTTTTCATGCAGCTTGCAGGCATGTCACTTTTGTGACTGTACATTTTAATTTATCTTTAATTAGCTTCCTCATTTTTGTGTAGTTCCCCTTTCTGAAGTCAAATGCTACTGTGGGCTTCATTTATTCTTAAGGTACAAGCATTACAGAGAAAACATATAAAAACATCAATAGAAATTCCTATACACTTACCAGAGGTCATGTACCAGTCATAGAATCATGCACTTTAAAGTCAGAAGGGACCATTATGATCGTCTAGTCTGACCTCTTGCACAACGCAGGCAACAGAATCCACCCACCCACTCCTGTAACAAACCCCTAACCGATGTCTGAGCTATTGAAGTCCACAAATCGTGGTTTAAAGACTTCAAGGTGCAGAGAATCCTCCAGTAAGTGACCCGTGCCCCATGCTGCAGAGGAAGGCGAAAAATCTCTAGGGCCTCTGCCAGTCTGCCCTGGAGGAAAATTCCTTCCTGACCCCAAATATGGCGATCAGCTAAACCCTGAGCATGTGGGCAAGACTCATCAGCCAGACGCCCACGAAAGAATTCTCTGTAGTAACTCAGATCACAGGCCATTGGGCATATCTACCACTAACAGTAGTATAATAATTATAGTATAATAGTAGTAATAGTATAATAATTGCCAAAATTAGGCTATCCCATCATATCATCCCTTCCATAAACTTATCAAGCTTAGTCTTGAAGCCAGATATGGCTTTTGCCCCCACTGCTTCCCTTGGAAGGCTGTTCCAGAACTTCGCTCCTCTGATGGTTAGAAACCTTCATCTAATTTCAAGTCTAAACTTCCTTTAATAGGTTGAATCCTTCCAACCCTCTGCGAGGATTGTTCCCCTATTCCTTGTGGACACAAGGTCCTGTCTATCTGCTGAATCAGAAAGTCCTTGAGTCAATTTAAACTCAGGCTATTTATCCAGCAATCCTTTCTTTGTTGAGCATTGGAGAATCCAGTTTGAACTAGTATATGCGAGCCTTCCCAGGAGGTGATACCTCTAGGGGTGGGGAGTGTTTACAGCCTGGGTGATTTGTTTTAATCATCCCTGTGACCATATGGACTGCTGAATAGTTGTCTCCTCAATTCGCCAACCTTGGGTGCCTTTTACACTGCTTTACAGGTGAACAGCCACTCCTGGCCAGTAACACACAGCCTCCAGCATGAGATTTGCTCCCAGCTACACAGCACTGAGTACCACTAGTTAGTCACTCATGAACCACTCTGCAGAAGAACACCAGCAGACTCTCTAGTCCCAGACATTTCCCGAGAAATGTGTGCCTTGTATTACCAGCCCCTTGATCAACAATGCAAGCTCATATAAAGTCAATCATTTCATCAATGGAAAATGATATGCACCAGCTTTGTTATCCCAAATGGAGTTTCCCACACACTTTAATCCAAACACACTGGTTAGATAAAACAATGAAACAAGTTTATTAACTACAGAAAGAGATTTTAAGTGGCTACGAGTAATGACACATAAAGGTCAGGGTTGGTTACAAAGAAAATAGAAAGATAAAATACAAACTAAATGCTTAACTTAACAAGCTAAGTGAACTTAAAAGCAAAAGGTTTCTCACCCTAATTTTACAGTAGTTTATACTGGTTTGCTTCAGTCAGAACACCCTCCCACCACCCACAAGGTCAGTTCTTCAAGGATTGTTGATGTCATGAGCAGAGATGAAGGAGCCTGAGGTCAAGCATTTTTCTCCCCTCTTTATTATTCAATTTCTTGTGTTAGAAACATCCTTGCTGTGTCATGGTGACAAACTATCTCTTGTGGACCTGAGGTTTGAACCATCCTGTGATGAAATGTAAAATTCTTGTTCGCGCCTTCCCCCTGCCAGAGAATGGACACTTAAGCAGGTGACAATCTATTAAGGGCTGGCGGGGATGCCTTTGTCTCTGAAAACTCGTTTGGGCCTGCCTTTCTAACTCTGGAACATATTACAGTAAAATCTTATAACTTTACATACAATGTTGGTACACACATTTTACAAGGCCAATAATGTTCAGCAGATTGAGTTTTCAAATGATACCTCACAAGGCAAACTTTGTACAAAATGTTTCATAATTCTGTGAAAGTTGTGAACATAATGGTACAGACTGCTACAATCACCCACTGTTCTTAGTTAGTCCTTCCCTAAGGAATAGAACACAGTCATACATAAACCATTCATTTAAAACAATGGACTCCAAAGCTACTATGTGGGGTGGCTATATCTGTCACAGTCCCCATTACTGAAATATCTGGGCAGCTCGCAATCTTTTATATGTTAATTCTAATATTCCCTCTATGATGTAGGGAAGCACAGTTATCCCCATTTGACAGATCACAAGGGTCCCTTCTGGCCTTGGAATCTGAGTCACACAGGAAGTCTGTGGCAGAGCAGATTTAAACCCAAGTCTTCTGATTCCCAGGTTAGTGGCCTAACTACTGGAACATCTTTCCTCTTATTCTTCTGAATATATATATAGCTCTTCTTGACCTGCTGTTCACAAACTGGGAAGAATTAGTAGGGGAAGCTAAAGTGGATGGGAACTTGGGAGGCAGTGACCATGAGATGGTTGAGTTCAGGATCCTGACACAGGGAAGAAAGGAGAGCAGCAGAATACAGACCCTGGACTTCAGAAAAGCAGACTTTGACTCCCTCAGGGAACTGATGGGCAGGATCCCCTGGGAGAATAACATGAGGGGGAAAGGAGTCCAGGAGAGCTGGCTATATTTTAAAAAATCTTTATTGAGGTTACAGGGACAAACCATCCCGATGTGTAGAAAGAATAGTAAATATGGCAGGCGACCAGCTTGGCTTAACAGTGAAATCCTTGCTGATCTTGAACACAAAAAAGAAGCTTACAAGAAGTGGAAGACTGGACAAATGACCAGAGAAGAATATAAAAATATTGCTTGGGGATGCAGGAGTGAACTCAGGAAGGCCAAATAACACTTGGAGTTGCAGCTAGCAAGAGATGTTAAGAGTAACAAGAAGGGTTTCTTCAGGTATGTTGGCAACAAGAAGAAAGTCAAGGAAAGTGTGCACCCCTTACTGAATGAGAGAGGCAACCTAGTGACAGAGGATGTGGAAAAAGCTAATGTACTCAGTGCTTTTTTTGCCTCTGTCTTCACGAACAAGGTCAGCTCCCAGACTACTGCACTGGGCAGCACAGCATGGGGAGGAGGTGACCAGGCCTCTGTGGAGAAAGAAGTGGTTCGGGACTATTTAGAAAAGCTGGACAAGCACAAGTCCATGGGGCCGGATGCGCTGCATCCGAGAGTGCTAAAGGAGTTGGCGGATGTGATTGCAGAGCCATTGGCCATTATCTTTGAAAACTCATGGCGATCCGGGGAAGTCCCGGATGACTGGAAAAAGGCTAATGTAGTGCCCATCTTTAAAAAAGGGAAGGAGGAGGATCCTGGGAACTACAGGCCAGTCAGCCTCACCTCAGTCCCTGGAAAAATCATGGAGCAGGTCTTCAAGGAATCAATTCTGAAGCACTTAGAGGAGAGGAAAGTGATCAGGAACAGTCAGCATGGATTCACCAAGGGCAAGTCATGCCTGACTAATCTAATTGCCTTCTATGACGAGATAACTGGCTCTGTGGATGAGGGGAAAGGAAGTGTTGTTCCTTGACTTTAGCAAAGCTTTTGACACGGTCTCCCACAGTATTCTTGTCAGCAAGTTAAAGAAGTATGGGCTGGATGAATGGACTATAAGGTGGATAGAAAGCTGGCTAGATTGTTGGGCTCAATGGGTAGTGATTCATGGCTCCATGACTAGTTGGCAGCTGGGATCAAGTGGAGAGCCCTAAGGGTCGGTCCTCGGTCTGGTTTTGTCCAATATCTTCATAAATGATCTGGAGGATGGTGTGGATTGCACCCTCAGCAAGTTTGCCGATGACACATAACTGGGAGGAGAGGTAGATACGTTGGAGGGTAGGGATAGGATACAGAGGGCCCTAGACAAATGAGAGGATTGGGCCAAAAGAAATCTGATGAGGTTCAACAAGGACAAGTGCAGAGTCCTGCACTTAGGACGGAAGAACCCCATGCACTGCTACAGACTAGGGACCAAATGGCTCGGCAGCAGTTCTGTGGAAAAGGACCTAGAGGTTACAGTGGACGAGAAGCTGGATATGAGTCAACAGTGTGCCCTTGTTGCCAAGAAGGCCAGTTGCATTTTGGGATGTATATGTAGGGGCATTGCCAGCAGATCGAGGGACGTGATCGTTGCCCTCTATTCAACATTGGTGAGGCCTCATCTGGAGTACCATGTCCAGTTTTGGGCCCCACACTATCAGAAGCATGTGGAAAAATTGGAAAACGTCCAGCAGAGGGCAACAAAACTGATTAGGGGACTGGAACACATGTCTTAGGAGGAGAGGCTGAGGGAACTGGGATTGTTTAGTCTGCGGAAGAGAAGAATGAGGGGGGATTCGATAGCTGTTTTTGACTACCTGAAAGGGGGTTCCAAAGAAGATGGATCTAGACTGTTCTCAGTGGTAGCTGATGACAGAACAAGGAGTAATGGTCTCAAGTTGCAGTGGGGGAGGTTTTGGTTGGATATTAGAAAAATCTTTTTCACTAGGAGGGCGGTGAAACACTGGAATGCATTACCTAGGGAGGTGGTGGAATCTGCTTCCTTAAATATTTTTATGGTCAGGCTTGACAAAGCCCTGGCTGTCATGCTTTAGTTGCGGATTGGTCCTGCTTTGAGCAGGGGGTAGGACTAGATGACCTCCTGAGGTCCCTTCCAACCCTGATATTCTATGATATTAGAACCCTGAAAATAAGCACCGAAAACAAGTTTAGAGCTGTTATTCCACAGCAACTTCTGCAGCAGTAGAAGGCAGTCAGCCATCAAGACAGTGCCCCTGCTCCTTCTGGTATTGCCTGCCTCCCTCCCCTGCCTTAGGAGCTACAAAGATTAGCAAATAATTTTGAATTTCCTTTACATTCCCACACAATTTGCCAGTTTGCCACCAAATTCAGTGCAGCTCTGCCACCTAAACGCTGGAGGCCTTGTCCTACCATGTGGGCCTAACATTCTGCAGAGTAACTATCTAAATATTTATTTATGGTACATGGAGCCTTTGGTCACAGTTGTTGTGGGTTTTTTTTTTAATTCCCTGGAGGAAGTGTTGCATGATGTGTCCTGTCAGCTTTTCCAATTGCCAACCGCTGACAAGCAAGGGAAAGGTCACCATGTGAAACTGCCTTTACTCCTTTATTCTCTTGTGAAAAGGCTTTGGGGCTCTTCTGCAGCCCTTCAGGATGTGGGTAATCCTACAGGGATTGTTTTACTTATAAAACACCATTCCTTTGCCACCATACTCTCTTCCTTTCCTTCCCCCCCCAAACAATAAATGGCCTGGAATGATATTAAACCATTTTTTTTCTCCGGAGACTATTCATGGCAATAAGCTTTCACACTGCATGTATGAGGTGGAAAAACATGAAACGCTTTTTAGACTAGTCCCGATTTGTGATTATTTTGTTCTCCACTGGCCCCTCCAGGCTGTTTAAACCAGTTACCTCTCGCATCACAAACCACGTAACAAGGAGCTTCTTTACATTAAAAAATATTTTTCCTATTATTCAGCAAAGAGTATAAGTAGGTGCTAAAATCGCCTGAATTTTGTTTATATGAGTGCTTTTGTTGTTGGATCTAAAAACCAGAACTCATAAAACAGCATATTCACTCCCAGGATCTAGTCTCCATGTCATTCTCCCCTCTCCTCCAACAGGGGAGGGGCTGTACAAACAGGTGGGTCTTGCAAAATGTTCTGATTCAATCTGGACTCTGCTGAGCTGAGATGGAAAGAGAATTCTAGAGCTGGGTTCCTTTGCCAAGAACACCCTGTAGGCCAGCCCTTTCCAATTAAAATTATTTGGGACTATTAGCTCAAGCACCTCGGAGGGTCATAACTGCCATATTGCATGATAAGAGAGATGGTCTTTCAAATATCCAGGGTCAAAACCCTTTAGGCCCTGATTCAGTCAGGATACCTAATGTCATTGACTTCAATGGGACTATGAATCTGTTTAAGTTATGCACACACTGAGTCAGGGCCTTATGGATCAAAACTAACATATTTATATACCATGCATTTTTCATGGCAGAGCCATACCCTGGATTTTAGGGGTCCACTTGCATTTCTGTAACCACCCATTATATGCTTGCTCATGCACGTTATTATTTGTCTTCCCTTCTAAAATGCAAAGCAAGATGAACAGCCATTGTCAGAAAAATTAGGTATTTGCTATATTTTTGTATGGTGTGTAAAGGTGGCTTCAATAGTGTTGTGCTTTAAAAGTGTTTTCACTTCAGAAATACCAGATCCTCCTGTTTTTGCTGGAGAACCAAAGAACTAGAGTGGGACCGTGACATCTCAGTAGATTGAAACTGGAGCTTCAGGTTTCTCATCTCTCCCAGGAGCTGAAATTCACCCAGTGCAGATGGTCTTGTTCTAAGGATAACTATCATGTCACTTATATGGGAGTGACTGTTAATACCTGTACGAAACCACTGTACATGACCCAGTAGGAAGCAGGGCTTTCAAAAGTTAGCTAACTACTCCTGCACTTAATAAAAAGTACCGTCTTCTCTCTCGGCAATTCTGGTGGTACTTATTAAACTTTGTTCATAGGCCATTAAATGTTTAAGCAGGGCTTAGACAATGCACAAGGACTTAAGGCAGGTTCTCTGCAAGTGATCTGTAGTTCACGAAAGCTTATGCTCAAATAAATTGGTTAGTCTCTAAGGTGCCACAAGTACTCCTTTTCTTTTCACCCAGAGACTATCTTTATTTTGACTGTGTTTTGGACAGAAACTCCATTACATTGATTTTAATACAAAACACACAAGATTTTAACACAGACTTCACATTGTCTCTCTCTACTGGGAAAACATCTGCTGAGGTTCACACCATAACGGGATATCCCTGTCTCATGCTAGTTCTACAGGCTTCCAAAGAGTTTCCCAGTAGAAACGAAAACTGTTATTAATTATTTCTATTATGGTAGTGCCTAGAGGCCCCAGTCATGGATGAGAGCCCCATTCTGCTATTTGCCGTACAAACAGATATCTGGTCTGAATAGGTTCTTATACCGCGCTCCTCATTAAGGCTATGATTTTTGACATGGAGGTTGCGGAAGTCACGGAATCCGTGACTTCAGCCCCGGTGGCTGGGAGCTGCAGGGTCCCGCCACCTCCCGCAGTGGCATCCCCAGCGCCAGAGGCAGCAGGCCCCCAAGCTCCAAGCCGCCATGGACAGCAGAGGTACCCTGCAGCTCCCCGGCTGCTGTTGTGGGCGAAGGAGGCAACCTGAAACTCTGAGCCCCCATGGGTGGCAGAGGCCCTGAAGCTCCCAGCCACCCTGCAGCAGCCCAGCACTTCCCCATTTTATCGTGGGTAATATCATGGATATTTTTAATAAAAGTCAGGGACAGATCACAGGCTTCTGTGAATTTTTCTTTATTGCCCGTGACCTGTATGTGACTTTTACTAAAAACATTCATGACAAAATCTTAGCCTTACTCATCATTGTAGTAACTGTGGGTCCCTGCTCTGAAAAGCTTACTATCTACATATATTAGAAATGAAAGCTATGACTTAATATTACTATTGTGGAAAAAACCCCAGAATACCGTCGATTGGAGGAGTAAGGGAAAAATCTTTGATTTATATATTACAAAGGTGTAGGAAAGGACATATATGCGCCCTTCCCTATCCCCTTTGTAGCTCACCGTTAAATTAGAGAGAGAGAGAGAGAGAGAGAGAGAGAGAGAGAGAGAGAAATTGCCATGCTTCAGTGAGATGCTTTAGCTATTGGCATGGTGCAGACAGTATTGTTGTTCTTTGTGTATTCAGTGTATCAGACAAGCCAACATTCTCATGCATTTGATTTCTTTGTTGTTTTGTGCAGCGTGGTGCCAGGAGTGATTCTGGCAGCTGACTGCGTCAGCAGGTGCCACAAAATGCAAAATAACGATGGGAAAGAGAGAAAAGGGTTCAGGACTTGCCAGGATGGCGCCACCATTTAACACTCCTCAGGGTAAAATAAAAAGACATGATCCCTTTCTTTTCTGTATTCTTCTACAGACATTTGCATTCAGCCATTTTTTCAGAAGGCTTACAAGGGAAAACATATAACTGGGGCATTACATTTGGAATGAGTCAAATGAGGCCATCCGGAAAAGATTTTAGTCACTTTGATCCTTATTTAAATATTTCTTCTAGTGCCAAATATTTGTTTGTTTATAAATATTATAAATATAAATATTAAATATTTAAAAATATAATATACATGCAAATTCTCTTGAATCAAGTTATGTATGCAAAAATATACAATTCTGCTTCATGCCAAGACTAAATCTTGGTTACCTTACTCACATGAGCAGTGTAACTGAAATCAGTGGACTATTTACAGAAATAAGGCAAGAATAATATGCAGCCTGTATTATGCATAATAGTAAAATATAGTGTATAATCTGTTACTTGGTTTGTTTTTCATTTCTACTAATAAAGAGTCACAGACAGATTAAAATAATAAAAATATATTTCCTATGTCACTAAGGTAACTTTAGATTATTGACAAATTTCAGAATCAAATATACTTTTCACTATTTTTGCTCTTGGTTACAGCTTTTTTTTTTCTTTTCAGCTAAAAAAATTAAAATAGATTATCAGCAAATAATTAGATCTACTTTCTTGTCTTTTATGCTAGTACCATACCATAGGTATCCAGACAAAAGCTGTTCTCGTTGACCCTTTAAAAATGTCATAAAGGCAATTCTGTTAATATTGGGTTCTATCAAACCTTTTCGTACAACTTGTCTACAGGGCATGGCCACGGTCATGAGAGGGTTGTGATTTCTAAAGCACACCAACATATTTGGCACTAACTGGCCCATCTAGACCCTGTTGGTGCAAACTGAAAGTTCTCTAGAGACCACATTAATGTAGTGTTAATGCACACTGGGGAACTTCTAGTTTGCTGTAACAAGGTGTACGTTGGCCAGTTTGTGAGCAACAGGTTGCTGTGCTTTAGAAATCCTCCTCCTAGGGAAGAAGGAGGATCCTGGGAACTACAGGCCAGTCAGCCTCACCTCAGTCCCTGGAAAAATCATGGAGCAGGTCCTCAAAGAATCAATCCTGAAGTACTTGCATGAGAGGAAAGTGATCAGGAACAGCCAGCATGGATTCACCAAGGGAAGGTCATGCCTGACTAATCTAATCGCCTTTTATGATGAGATTACTGGTTCTGTGGATGAAGGGAAAGCAGTGGATGTATTGTTTCTTGACTTTAGCAAAGCTTTTGACACGGTCTCCCACAGTATTCTTGTCAGCAAGTTAAGGAAGTATGGGCTGGATGAATGCACTATAAGGTGGATAGAAAGCTGGCTAGATTGTCGGGCTCAATGGGTAGTGATCAATGGCTCCATGTCTAGTTGGCAGCCGGTGTCAAGTGGAGTGCCCTAGGGGTCGGTCCTGGGGCCGGTTTTGTTCAATATCTTCATAAATGATCTGGAGGATGGTGTGGATTGCACTCTCAGCAAATTTGCGGATGATACTAAACTAGGAGGAATGGTAGATACGCTGGAGGGGAGGGATAGGATACAGAAGGACCTAGACAAATTGGAGGATTGGGCCAAAAGAAATCTGATGAGGTTCAATAAGGATAAGTGCAGGGTCCTGCACTTAGGACGGAAGAATCCAATGCACTGCTACAGACTAGGGGCCGAATGGCTAGGCAGCAGTTCTGCGGAAAAGGACGTAGGGGTGACAGTGGATGAGAAGCTGGCTATGAGTCAGCAGTGTGCCCTTGTTGCTAAGAAGGCCAATGGCATTTTGGAATGTATAAGTAGGGGTATAGCGAGCAGATCGAGGGACGTGATCGTTCCCCTCTATTCGACATTGGTGAGGCCTCATCTGGAGTAGTGTGTCCAGTTTTGGGCCCCACACTTCAAGAAGGATGTGGATAAATTGGAGAGAGTCCAGCGAAGGGCAACAAAAATGATTAGGGGTCTAGAACACATGACTTATGAGGAGAGGCTGAGGGAGCTGGGATTGTTTAGTCTGCAGAAGAGAAGAATGAGGGGGGATTTGATAGCTGCTTTCAACTACCTGAAAGGGGGTTCCAAAGAGGATGGCTCTAGACTGTTCTCAATGGTAGCAGATGACAGAATGAGGAGTAATGGTCTCAAGTTGCAGGGGGGGAGGTTTAGATTGGATATTAGGAAAAACTTTTTCACTATGAGGGTGGTGAAACACTGGAATGCGTTACCTAGGGAGGTGGTAGAATCTCCTTCCTTAGAGGTTTTTAAGGTCAGGCTTGACAAAGCCCTGGCTGGGATGATTTAACTGGGAATTGGTCCTGCTTCGAGCAGGGGGTTGGAGTAGATGACCTTCTGGGGTCCCTTCCAACCCTGATATTCTATGATTCTCCTCTAGTACACATTGCTGTGCTGTGTAAATTAGAAAAGTCTTCATATATCTTTTAGGATTAAAATACCTGATAGTGTATCTTTAAGTGGACCTAAACCACTCAGGAATGAACAATACAAAAAAAAAAAAAATCCAGCTACTCATTTGTATGCATAAACATAATTCACAAGTTAGTGACTACTCTAGTTTCAGCAAAACTTGTTCAGGTATTTGTGTGCATGAAAAAAATATACCAATTTCACATATTTCACTTGAAAGGTTTGCCCTTACATTTTAAAAAATGGACAGAGCTGTAAATGTTAATTCCATCATGCTGCATAGCTCTTGGAGAGGGAGGAAAATTATTCAAGTTTGAATAAAGTCAGTTAAGTTGGTTTAAAGTTACAACTATTTCATATTTTTGTACATATATATAGGTAGGGTTTTTTCTCTGACATTTAAATTAGGGATACTTTATTTAAAGAACCCCTTAGTTAAGGCCCCCAGTCAGTTAAATGTGCATTACTAGAGGCATTTAATAGCACTGAAGCACCTTTAAAATGAGAGAGCAATAATTTTCCTTTTTTTCTCTTACTTTTTCAGCATTCCACCACTCCGCCTTGTTTTGTTTTAACAAAAAGCCCAGTAGGGTCCCTGTCCATGTGCAGTTGCAGTTTGGGGGCTTTGGGGGTGGAAAGCTCTATGTTCCACTACCGATTTTCTGAGCCATCCACTCCTCCTAAGCTGTGCTCCTGTTTACTTGGGGGAGGAAATGGGGAAGGAGGAAGGTTCTCTAGTTTCACAGATATTTTACAAGGACAAGCCCTGTTACAATGCTCACGTACTATTCAATAAGCTATGTTCACAGAAAAAACCTCTTTGGAAGCAAAAGGGAAAAAAGAAGCCATCTGATTCCTTCACAGATACCATGACAAAAATGATTTAATTCTCGTTTTGTAGCTTGGAGAAAGACAGAGCCTCAACTCTCTCCCACATCCTTAATAAGAAGCTTCTTGTTAACACTGAACTGATGTGGTGTTAATGCAACACAGAAACATCAATAAAGATTTGATACATCCAGTCTCTAGCAAACTGGGCTTGGGTTCATCATTTGGGTTCAACATATACAACATATATAACATGATGTATGAAAAATTGAAAATGAAATCCAAAAACTTTTAAAATTGAGGTTTTCATATTCATTTCCACTTTTTGAAAATGGTCCAATCTTGTGTGAAATTTTGTGCTAGTCCAGATTCACTATGCGTTTTGTAAGTGTCAGTTGCTGTGTTTAGGGTGAGGGAGACTAGGAGGTTGGTTTTAGGCCTCATTTTCTGTGTCTGAGTGGCACTGGCATATTGACAGTGCCACATGAATATGCTTAGTTTGTCATGTACTAGTCTTATGTAAGTGTGTGGTGTTTGTCCCTCAATGGCAGGCCTGCAGAGAGTCTGCACTGCAAACTAAGCCCAGGTCTGTGGGACCCAAGCTTCTGGACTCTGTGGCTCCAAGTCCATGCTTGAGCCACATCTCTTAGCCATGCTAACATGTCCATGCTGGTGCTGCACTACATATAGACCTTCTGACAAAGGCAGAGGCAGATTAGTTTTGTGGGGCCCTGGGCCAGAGCAAGTTGGGGACCCTTCCCTACCCCTTCTACCTGCAGACCCCTCTAGCACTCCTGCCGGGGAGCAGGATCGGGGTGCAGGTGCTTGCCTCACTCCACCCTCTCAGTGCTCATGCTCAAGCCTCCGCGCCCTGACCCCAATCCCTGGCAGGAGCACCGGGTGGGCGGAGCATGTGAGGGTGCCCATTTTTCCAGGGTCCCCCAATTGGCTGGGGCCCCTGGGCACATGGCCACATTGACCCAGTGGCTAATCCGCTACTGGACTCAGATCTGCAGCTTGACCTGCATCCACACTGCAAAATGGCAGGACTTGGTTCTGAGTCACAGTGAGATTTGGGCTCTGACCCATTCGTCTAGCAGGTGTGGATGGAAATGGGGCTTGGGCTCAAACATGACATACCTCATGAGGTTAATACTAGTAGTACCTAAGGCCTGAGTTTTCTGGAGATGAAAGTGTAGGTTTTTCGTCCTCCTTTCCCCATGTGTGTGGATAGATGGAATCGGAGGCACAGTTTATGGGAATGCAAGAAACATCTCATTTTTTAAAAATCTGCCCTTTCATTACAGACCAGACTCCAACTTTTTTTTTAATGGGGGAAGGAATCTGATAATGAAGATAATTGTATTAATTTAATAGAACATGGCAAGCTCACCAAGGTGCATTAGCTCTCTCTTGTCCAGCAAGAGGAAACAGGAAATGGCCTGTGTAAAAGTAAAGGGAGTATGTGTTTCAATGAGTGAAAATGTAAACTGATATGGGAAAGATTGTGCTGTACTTGAATTGTTTATTTTGGCTAATGTTGCAGAGAATATTCCAGTAGCAAAATCAAAGGTTAAGTGCAAGTGGCAGCAAGTTATAAAGGTGAATCACATAATATTGGGGTGAATAAAAGCAGTTTATGACTCTATTTTAGATTGCTGTTGATCACAGTGCTTTGATTTGGTATATGATGGTATATGAAAGAAGTACTACAGTCATTTTATGGGGGTAACTGATCAGGTTTGGAAGCATGACTGTGTTTAATAGCTCACCTGAATCTATATGTGGCTAATCTTGTCTAAACATCCATTTGCAGGGCGGCTGGCAGTTCTGCTGCACGGTGAGAGGAATATGGGCAGTTTGCACAATATATACACACCTGTTGCATCCTCTGGCGCATAGCTCCCCGGGTGGTCCCTCCATTGAAGTATGTTGGGGATGTTGAAGGAGCTGGGGCATGGCTGGTGGGTCTGGTCTGAGCGTGGTAGATGGGTCATAGCAGCAGGAGTTCAAAAGACATGAAACGTGTTGCAGCCCTGAAGCTGCAACAGTGACTACAGAGTAGTAGTGCTACTTTGTAGCTTGAGGAGGAAGATTCCTTCCACCTGTGACCACCACAGACTTACCCTGTCCATGGCCCATTTAATTCATCTGTGCACTGAGTATAGGATTTGCCCCATGTAATATAAAGAACACTATGCATGACTGTTGCATCTTTGCTTTTATTATGTAATTTCATTATGTAGTGCAAATACAGAGTTATTATCAAGCTAATATGAAATGATATGGAAAAATTTATTCAAATCTTTCAGACCTTTCAAACCAAAGGTACTCAAAGTGCTTTTAAAATGAGTGAGATCCTGCTCTTAGAACTGAGAATCTTGCCAAATAGATACAAGAGAATTCTCACCTGCCACTTAGATGCAGTTGCATCTGGTGTGGAACATAGCAATTGTTTAACAGTTTAGAAGCAGAAGGAAGGACTACCCTATCTAAGTGAATCTGCATGGGGAATTTGGGTAAGCAAACTATATATTAACTAAACTGAAACGTGGCTAGGATGTTGGAACTAACCCTTCTATTTTTATAAAAAGTGCCATGGAATCTTCAGTCACTTCTAATTATTATTATTATTTACTTAGGAATCCCAACTGTAGACCAGGACCTTGTTGTAGTAATGGTCAGGATCTCAGATTTATGTCTCATTGAAGGCACCTAGTGTTGTGGTAGGACATTGGTTCAGTACTTCCTTAGAGGAAAGGATATTCTCTATTTAATCACCATTATCAACATTGCTAGTACTGGGAGGGGAGGTTGTAGATCTTCCATCCAAGTAATGATTAGATTGGCTCTTTTTGACTTGTGAGAGCATAATCTGAGATAGCATATTGGCCATGCAAATATAGAATTTCCTGGGCCATATGCTTTCATATTGTAATTCCACTGATTCCATAGTCAATCTAGAGATGAACTGGCTCCTCTGTGATCATAGGCATACCCATGGTGTAATAAAGCAAAGCAAGTGAAATGACAAAATCAAACTGTTATCAATATTTATACAACATGAGTTGAAAATAGCCACAATACAAGTTGCCATTTGTTTACTTGTGAAAGGTAGTGATTTCTCACAAACAGCCGATTCAAGTGTTTTTATTCACAAAGATTCCAATACGTACATTTAAACATTCTAATTGTGTATTGCCCTTATAGTAAAGGAATGAACCACAGGTAGGACTACGATTTAGTCATGGGCATTTTTAGTGAAAGTCATGAACAGGTCATGGGCAATAAACAAAAATTCATGGCCCGTAACGTGTCCATGACTTGTACTATATACCTCTACTAAATCTTAGCTGGGGACGGGGGCACTGAGGGGGTGGGCACTGCTCTGTGAGGACCAGGGGGGCAGCTGATGGGGGATGGGATGGGGGTCCAGCTATCAGTGGCCACTGAGCAGCGGCTGCTCTGGCTGCCCCCCGGGCCAGTTGCCTGGAACTTCCCAAGCAGCGGCCAGTGCAGCTGGCTCTAGGGCCCCAGGGTCAGCCACATCAGCCACTGAAGAATCTGACTTCCTCAATCTCTGTGACAGACATGGAGCCTAACCATAAGTCATTTGGGGCCCAATCTTCTGAGCACCCTGAATTTCCATTGAAATAGGGGTGAAATCAATAGGAATGAGGCTGCATAACACGCTATGTAGGGACAGACTGGAGATACTCAAACTCTCACTGAGTAGTGCCTTCCTCTTCTAGTAGGCCCCTTGAAATGGTTAGAACGGTGCAAGGAATAAGGTTTTACTCAGTGTGAGTAAGCTTATTGCAGTCTGGCCATGAATCAGGCATTTATTTATGAGTGGAACATGCACTGTTTGGAAAGATAACTTTATATGATACCATATCTTTTTGTCCCTGTAAGGTAAAAGAAAACAGTAAACACATGCTTAGCTTCTACAGAATAACCTTGCTAATGCTACTGACCAAGAGACCCAATGTGAATTAGTTGGTTTTGTGAATTAGCAACACTAGTGACAAACAAACTTTTTAAAAGAGGCTAATACATCACAAAATTTGTTCATTTTTATTTTGACATCATTTAGTTTGTTATTCATGGTCAATATACTGAGGTATATTTTGCAAACAAAAAACCTCATAGTAATCTGAGAGCTCACTCTAAAGACTCCTCTATTTATTAGATCTTCGCTAAGAAATATGAGGAAACCCCTTCTTTTTTTGAAAGGGGGGGAAGGATTGTGTGTGTGAATTATAAAGGACATGATGGCTAAAATGCTGGTAACCACGAACTTCTTGTCTATATTAACATTTCCACCATTGCTAACATTTGTGGACCTTTGCCACTAGTCACAATGGATGGCAATTTTAGATTGGATGGTTAGCATAGACACAATCTATACATCGGTGATGCTGTAAAATAGGTGGCGCTATCTGATACCATGGAGATTGTCCTAATAAAGATACATAAGTAGAACAGACCCTTTTGAATCAGTACTGAAACGTAGTCCCTGTATTGTGCAAGGAGGCATCACAGTGCTAAATTTTGCTTTATAAAGTTCCTGGCCAGGTGTGGTTGTTAGAGATTCCATGGTGCTCTTCATAAAGTAAAGATCTCAAACTCAATGTCCTGGACAAATTCCATGTCTGATCTGAGTTGCTTTATCACATCGCTATGAGCTGTAACAGCAGCCCTGATTCTTGCAAGGGGATCCTGCAGAGCTCTGGGCAGAACTGGGCTCTCGGGCAGTTGCCATCTGGATGAAGCAATCATGTATAGATTGTAAAGCACTCTGGGATTGAAAGGGCTACACAGTTAGTAAATAAATCATTCTTACATTTGTATAAATGTAAGAATGTGATTATTTATTGTGTATTTGAAAACAGAATGTAGTAGTTTATCATGTTATAGTATAAGAGCTTGCGATGCAGAGTGCTTTATAAAGTATTTTTCATTATTGCCACTGAAGCTGGTCAAAACTCAGGGTTTCCAGTTCACAGGAAATCTCTATACTTTGAAATTTGGTTTTGTTCTGATTTGGACCAAAATCAATTATTTCTTAAATTTCTTGTGAACCAAAAATGCCATGAAATTTTCCTCTTGGAAACACTGACACACAGTGTTTCTGAAACTATTGTATATATGCTCTGCTGGATCTCAGCAGCTGCAGACTGAAATTGACATGATCCTTTTCAGTTTCACCATAGCTATTCATTCAATTTAACTCTGCAGCTGCCAGTGCTTCCACTCCGGAGTTGTGCAACTCAGGAATCCAGATGACCTGGGTGTCTGCAAGCCCTGGGGTCCCTGACCCCAGGGCAATCCATGTGGCAGGGTGGCCCCAGTGTGACGGACCCTAGAAACTCTGGCATCCTTAAGAGCCTGCCAGGAAACTAGAAAGGGTTCTGCCATCCTCCTCACCTGTGATTTGAGAAAAGTTTGTCGAACTTAAGCTGTTTCTGTGAAACATTTCAGGTTCAAAGAATTGGCATATTCTGCGGAAACTCTGTTTTGTCAGAAAATTCACAACCAGCTATAATAGGTACATTATGTGAATTCAAATCTTTTGTTTTCTTTCATCTTATCACTCACTTAAGTTTTTGGGTTTTTTGGGCAACTTATAACATGCTTATAAAGGTGAGGCTCGAAACTACAAAATTGCTTCATATAGCATTTCAGGTAGCTGTCTGCCTTAGGGAAAATGGAACTGAAGTGGAGAACAGCTTCCTGGCTGCTCATTAAGCTGTGTCAGTGTACTGCTAACTCTAATATGAGCTGAGGCAGCTCTGGGATTTGGTTTTAGACTGCACCTAGCAACAGGATATGTTTAGAGCTACTGGCTAAAATCCCCCTATGTTTATAGACAAGAGTTTAAAAAAATTAAGTGAATTCTAAATGAACTGCATTTGTGCTGCTCTCTACTTTTTCAGCCTTTTTGATGAGGAAAGGCTTTTTAAGATTTTTTTTTTTTTTAATATATAGGACCTGATCCTGTTAGCTCTCTAACATATGGAACTCCTGTAGGACTAAGCCCCAATTGTTTATTGCTGTGTTTATTGTGGCTTGTGACACAAACCAAGAGAAGCTAGGGCTCTGTGTCGCTCATATTATACACACGGGACTGTGACAGGACATACGACCATCCCACTGACAGCAAACCTAACCAGCATCCCTACACTCAGGCAGTGCCAATTAGGCACATCTGCAGAGCATACTCTGCTTGGAGAAGGGGAGCTTAAAGAGGTGAACTGGCCACAGGTGGTGATTAGACTCAGAAAGGAGCCTGGGAATGAGCCCAATTCCTGCAGGGAGCAGTGAGTTTGCCCAGGAGTAGGGGTTCAGCGAGAACTTAAGGGTAAGGGACATAAAGAGATGATGGCTGAGCCCAGGCTGAGAGCTGGCCGACTACAGGGACCTTCTGCACATGGATTTCCCCAACCCCATGTGGAGGTCACTCACTTCCTTATGGCACATTTGTCCCTTTTCTGGGAACTCAGACAGCTCTCTGTGAGTTGGGTACCACATAGGAAGCGGGAGGCCCCAGGCTGTATTACCTTCTCTGCAAATGTCAGAGGTGCAGATAATTCCAGTTTCATACCTGAGTCTATTGCTGATTGCCCATTCAGTTCAAGTTATCTCCATATTTCAAAGCAGCCAAATTGCACAGAATGGGTCTCTTGTGTATTTTATGTTGATGGTTAGAATGGCCAAGTTCGTGTTCAATTTTAATTCTATAACCATGGTCCTGATTCTCCTCTTACACCAATTTTACACTGGTGTAAATCCATTTACCTCAATAGATTTACTCCTGATAAATACTGGGGTATTTAAGAGGAGAATTTTGCAATAAGACAAAATGTGCTGAAGCACCACCAGTGTTCTTATTTTTACTTTTTTATATGTTTAAATAATAATTAAAAGGAACAAAAATCTAAAAAGTAGTAGCTTGTTTACAGTGTGGTGATAAGACAAAATACAGAACTGAACTGAGTTGCACATTTGTTAAGCCACAAAAAGAAACCTAATCAAAGAAGATAATGCAGCAAGGTTGTGATATAAGAGCAAAGAGGCAGAAGCTCCAGATACAACTCAACAATTCATTGGTTTCAGAGTAGCAGCCATGTTAGTCTGTATCCGCAAAAAGCAAAGGAGGACTTGTGGCACCTTTTAGAGACTAACAAATTTATTTGAGCATGAGCTTTCATGAGCTACAGCTCACATTGGATGCATGCAGTAGAAAATACAGTGGGGAGATTTTATATACACAGAGAACATGAAACAATGGGTGTTACCATACACACTGTAACAAGAGTGATCAGGTAAGGTGAGCTATTACCAGGGGAAGGGGGGAGGGGGACGACAAAAACAAAACAAACAAACAAAAAAACCTTTCGTGGTGATAATCAAGGTGGGCCATTTCCAGCAGTTGACAAGAACGTGTGAGGAACAGTGGGGTGGGGGAATAAACATGGGGAAATAGTTTTACTTTGTGTAATGACACATCCACTCCCTGTCTTTATTCAAGCCTAAGTTAATTGTGTCCAGTTTGCAAATTAATTCCAATTCAGCAGTCTTGTTAGAGTCTGTTTTTGAAGTTTTTTTTGTTGAAGAATTGCCACTCCCCCCTACCCCCCCCCCCCGGCGCTGGTAATAGCTCACCTTACCTGATCACTCTCCTTACAGTGTGTATGGTAACACCCATTGTTTCATGTTCTCTGTGTATATAAAATCTCCCCACTGTACTTTCTACTGCATGCATCCGATGAAGTGAGCTGTAGCTCATGAAAGCTTATGCTCAAATAAATTTGTTAGTCTCTAAGGTGCCACAAGTCCTCCTTTTCTTTCAACAATTCATTGTCACTTTAAATCTGTTGTTTATTTTCTTTGTTGTACCTATCCATGGAAGGCACTTTTTATGATTTTCCACAGTGGAATTCCTTATCAAATCAGATTAGAAATATAGGATTTCCCACTCCCCACCCACGGATTTCCTGATTATCTGGCAATTCCAGATGCAGCAAAAGCAGTAATGGGGGAGTTCCATTTAGGGCTTGAAGCCAGCATATATTTCCAAATTTAGACAGTATGTTTTTGACCCTGATAGACTGTGTTGTTATGATTGTAGCTGGGGGGCTAGTGACAGCAATAATTATAGCGACAGTCATTGTCTGAGTATTTCCATTAGAATGATGGTTTTCAGGCTCTCATAACTTTTCAAAACTTTCACCTTGGTCTCTGCTTGAAAGTAAACTTTTTGGAAAGTTTGAGCAAACTTTTTTTTTTTAAATATGAGAGAGAAAATAATCTAGTGCTGATGCAGCTGAGGGGCAGAAAATAGAAATCTGATAGAGAAATATCTATCTTCTTCTTCATATGTTTTGATGTTTTAATTAATGGAATACGTTGTTCTACTAGTTATGCCAGTGCCCCACAATAAAAAAAATGTTGGAAGCTTTTGTTGAAATCATTTGTTGCATGTGCTCAATAGCTTGTGTAATTAGATTAAAGTTTGTTTCCAGTACACCAAAATTCCCAAATCAAGACTATGGAATGCAACAGTGTAATTTTTTTTGAACAGTTGTTTCATATTTGAGAGCACAAAAATATGTTGTTGGGTGTTTTGTGGGGTTTTTTGTTGTTGTTGTTTTTTTACAACACTGACATTGCTTAAAGCAACCAAACTTTTATTTGAGGTTTTTGCCAGGTTTTTGCATGCAACTCACCATCTCTGAAAAAATATGAATTGCTAAGGAAAAATGCTTGTAAATGCCTGAGCCCTGACAATTGCTTTGTCTATTACCCATTTTGGGAAAGAAAATCTTTGAAAAACAATTTAGGGGCTATAACTGACTTCAGAGGGACTAGTCCTATGAATGAAACTAGAAGAACGTGACTCATAATATAAGCATTTATACCCAATATAATTGTTACCGTATTTTCTCCATTTTTTATAAATGACAGACCTCAAAGAGTCTGCATGTTTTACACAGGGCTTTCTTCAGCCTCCTGAAGGTGCCCCTGCATCTAAGTTGATGCTATTTGCAAAGTGAACTCAACACAATTCTAATACCAGCCAGGTGTGTACTTTTTCTTTCCTCAGGTGTCTGTTTTAATGCCATGTTTTTTCTTGTGTTTACAGAAACTGAGAGATGCTAGAGAAGTGAAAAGCTATGGGTTGACTTGGCACAAGCTAAACAGGAAGCTTCCATCACTGATCTGGAATTAAAGGAGAAGATAAAGACTCTCTGTGATGGAAAGTTAAACCCCTAGAGGTCAGTATAACCATAGTAACATTAACACCTGGCAATCTAGGCTTAAGTCATGTTAAGAATGCAATAAACCAGCTATAGCAAAGAAACTCCTAGTTAAACTGTACTCTGTCCTTAATCAACCCCTCCAGCAGGTGTGGCTAGAAGCCACAAATGTTTCTAGGTAGGAAAAGTGATCATTGTATTATGACACAATGCGTTGTGAGGTTGCTAGGGTAGAAACTGAACCCTGAGATTTGGCTATGCCTGGAGGAAAATGCAGGAGTGAAATGGACAGACTGACCCGTGGAGGGAATGGAGTAGTGCCCAAGAGCAGATGAGCTGGCACAACAGGGAGTGGAGTATAACACAGAGAAGTAAAGTGGGATGATAGGCCTTGTAAGGTACAAAAGCCAGTGTTGAGGGAGTTAGTCACTGAGTTGGAAATAGGCTGGTTATGGACAAAGTGGTGCTGGTGGTGAGTAGAAAGAACTCAGGCTTATCAGAGCAGTTTGAACAGTTTGACAAGGTTTGCTAAATAAAGTGGGCATCATTCCCTATTAAATGGTTAAAACTCCATTCAAGCAGTGACAGCTGCTGAAGGGCTAGTCACTGTGTCTGGGTGTTGCTAACACAGTCTGCAAGTCAAGGGCAGCTCTCTCATATGTTTTAAATGAAAACAGGTGTCTCCTAGAAAATCCTTCAGTCTGAAAAGAGTGAAGTGAAATGCATTTGTTCCTCAGTGCTCCTAACTTATAGAAATGGGAGGTGAACATTCATTGACAAACCTCAAAAAGAGCATAGGATCAAGAGTCATAGACCTGGAAGGGACCTTGAGAGGTGGTCTAGTCCAGTTCCCTGCACTCATGGTAGGACTAAGTATTATCTAGACCATCTCTGACAGGTGTTTGTCTAACCTGCTCTTAAAAATCGGCAATGATGGAGATTCTATAACCTCGCTAGGCAATTTATTCCACTGTTTAATTACCCTGGCAGGAAGTTTTTCCTAATGTCCAAGCTAAGCTCCCCTTGCGGCAACTTAAGCCCATCACTTCTTGTCCTATCGTCAGAGGTTAACAAGAGCTATTTTTCTCCCTCCTCCTTGTAACAATCTTTTATGTACTTGAAAACTGTTATCTTGTCCCCTCTCAGTCTTCTCTTCTCCAGACTAAATAAAGCCTTTTTTTTTTCCCAATCTTCCCTCACAGGTCATGTTTTTTATATCTTTAATCATTTTTGTTCTTCTTCTCTGGACTTTCTTCAGTTTTTCCACATCTTTCCTGAAATGTGGCACCTAGAACTGGACACAGTACTCCAGTTGAGGCCTAATCTGCGTGGAGTAGAGCGGAAGAATTACTTCTGGTGTCTTGCTTACAAGACTCCTGCTAATACATCTCAGAATGACGTTTGCTCTTTTTACAATAGTGTTACACTGTTGACTCATATTTAGCTTGTGGTCCACCATGACCCCCAGATCCCTTTCCACAGTATTCCTTCCTAGGCAGACATTTCTGATTTTGTATGTATGCAACTGATTGTTCCTTCCTTAGTGGAGTACTTTGCATTTGTCCTTATTGAATTTCATCCTATTTATTTCAAACCATTTCTCCAGTTTATCTAGATCATTTTGAATTTTAATCATATATCCTCCAAAGCACTTGCAACCCCTCCCAGCTTGGTATTGTCCACAAACTTTGTAAGTGTACTCTATATGACATTATCTAAATCAGTGATGATGATATTGAACTGATTCCTATGGGATCCCACTCGTTATGCCCTTCCAGAATGACTGTGAACCACTGATAACTACTCTCTGGGAATGGTTTTCCAACCAGTTTTGCACCTACCTTATCGTAGCTCCATCTAGTTTGTATTTCCCTAGTTTGTTTATGAAAAGGTCATGCGAGACAGTATCAAAAGACTTATTAAAGTCAAGATATACCACATCTACCACTTCCCCCCTATCCACAATGCTTGTTGCTCTGTCAGAGAAAGCTATTAGGTTAGTTTGACATGATTTGTTCTTGACAAATCCATGCTGAATGTTACTTATCACCTTAATATCTTCCAGGTGTTTGCAATGCTCCATAACATTAATTGCATTCTACAGGATGTGCCCAACTTTCATTTATGACCACTCTGCAGTACACGTTTCCATGTTTGGGCTGTGGACTGTAATAGATTTGTGCTTAATCTTGCCAGTGTAGATCAATCCAAACCCTGTTATAAGCACTTTAAGGAACAATACAAAATCCTGGGTGAATTCACCATTATGCGAGTTGGGGCAGCTTCACTGAAGGCCAAGGAGTTGTGCCTGGTTATGCCACTGATGAACTATGCCCCTGGTCTTTACGTGGCTTTAGCAGCATTCAGTAACATGGTTATTACAGTTTTTAGCCTCCTCCACATGGGGATGATGAAAACACATCATAACAAGTTTGAGGTACTCCTGTGTTACAATATGCTGCCCAACAGAGCAAATTTCATTGTGTACAATAGTCAGAACTTTATAATAGCAGTCTTTGGTTTGCAGACTGTGTCAAAATTCATGTTGGATGTGCTCACCTAAAGGCTATTTAAAACATGTAATTGTAGGTGTACAATGCATTGACTGAAGTGCAGGGTTTATTTGGTTTGCAGTAGATGAGGTGGTAGAGCACATAAGGTGTTTGTAATCACTTACTGTTCTGATACCACTGTAGTACTGAAGCTCATTGGGAGCAGGTTCCAGAGAAAGTAATAAACAGCTTTCATCATCCTTCCTGTTGGTGGTGTGTGTCACAATCTTAAAGTTACTTAAACACAGTGGGTCTCTGTGTTAACTTCATTTAGTTTTCAACACTACTTTTGAAAACAAGAGAAAATAAAAAAAACACATGATGTAAGGGCTTAGATAACAATGGGTCCAAGAGAGAACCTTGGTCAATGCCTCACCCCAGGCACTTCAATAACTTTCAAAAGGAGACAAACTGTTTGTTTTGGTTTTTGGTTTTGATTTTGTTTTGTTTGTAACTTTTGAATGAGGTTTGCTAACGGACTCAAACTGCACTTCAGCCTGGAATGAACTTGCAGAGCAGAATTATAAAATCCTTAAAACAAAAACAGAAACCCACCATCACCAATCAAAAAAGCAACTGAGATAGGATTCTGATCTCATACCAGATTTACATTGGTGTAAAGCTATTGACTAAAATAGTTGCTCTGGTTCAACTCAGAGCAGAATCAGGCCCACTGAGTTGATACTGGGAACATAAAAACCCATTCACATCTCATGAAAATTTTTGAAGATAATTCTGGTTATGGATCATGCAACTTCTGTGTTTCTCTTCTGCTTCTTGTGTTGTTAGAAATTGTTACATAAGAAGGTCTTTGGTACTTAGGAGTAGATCTGTTCTTTCTACTTTTTTCCTTATTTAAAGTAATAATCCTTTTTGTGATATCATAATCCTTTCCATGATAACACATTGTGATGTCACAAAGTAATATGATCTCAATTGGGGAATGAGCTGTAGGAATAGACGAGCACCAAACAAATACCCTCAAATATTATTATTTTTATGGACAATGCTATTTTCAGGAAGTAGGGGTTACTTTATAATCTCTTATCAATAACACAGTAAAATTGTGTTAATGATTAGAAACTCCTTAGGCTTTTAATCTAATTTTATTATCTTTCATTTTCCAGATCCAATGTTTTGCACACACACACAATAAACCATTCAAGTAAAAATAGACTGTGCTAGACTGTGACATATCCTATTTATGTCAATGGGAATTCTGTATGTGGCTCAAGTGCAATATATGACCTTTGTAACAGCATATTATATAGAATAGTCCAACAACACCATAATTCACATCTACTGCCAACAGAGTCCACTTTCTATATACAGTGAAACAGTTATTATTATGTTAGATGTTCTGACAGGATTATGTGGTAAAATGCAGAGTGGGAGAGAAATGTGGATTCAAATCTGAAGTCTTTACCCAAATTCTATGGATGATTAAAGAGCTTATGAGCTCATGGTAAATCTCTTTCAGTAACCTGCTGCTAACGTTATATCAGTTGAACTATTCTGAGGAATATCTGAGACTTGTGGCTGTAAGCCCCCTACAGGTTTCCCCTCTCTCTCTCTCTCTCTCTCTCTCCCTCTCTAGCTATTAAGAGAGGATTTAGAGCTAAGTATACAGTTAGGGTGAAAACTAGAGATGGGCTCAAATCAGAGGAGGCTAAATTGTGTAATTTGCACAAAGTTCTGTGTAGGGGAAGTGCTGAGCCCCGCTGCTCCTGAGAGGGCAATAGGAGAGATTGTGCCCCAGGATAGTGCAGACTGCTTCCCCAATACTTTGGCCCTGCATGATTTGCTTCCCAGGGAGAGCAAGGTCCAAGCAGTTTCTGCTTACAGCAACTGCTAATGTGATCTGCCCTTGAGTCACACAGAAGTGAGAGGAGCCCTCGCCATAATCCTTGTGCACCTGTACAGAGGCAGATCATCATTTGGCCCAGAAATTTAGATCCAGGTTCTAATCTGAATCTAAACATCACCCAAGTATGGAAATGTGTGTGGGAGGCTGTCTCTGGCTCCATTACTAGAATAAATGAGTGTATTATGGTTTCTAAAACCACAGTGATTCTTGTGGAATTCAGCAAAAGCCATTTGCCCTCTGGCTCATACATGTTTCTCACTCTCCTTTTCTGCAGATTGTTCTACAACAGCCTTTTCCCTTAAAAGAAGTGACAAAATACAATTCTAAGCACTTTTACTATACAAGAAATTATCATGCCACAAGCATTAGAGAATGACATGTTATTAACAGAATTGTTGTTTCAGTGGAGTCGCATCTTACATGGGGGTTAGGTTCTAAAGTCAGTGTGTAAGGCAAAAATCGCATATAGTCAAAATTACCCTTGAAAGTCCCTTAAATCACCCATAAAGTACAGTATGTTGTACATGGTTTTGTGTATACAATCCTGTACAGTAATATGTATAATGTATACAGTAATGCACAGTATATAATAAAGAGTACATATGAAAAATATAATTTTACAGTACTGTATTTTTAATTACGGGGGTAATTACAGGGGGTCATCAGGGCTTGATATCGATCCAGGAGACAGAGGTGATGGAGAGCTTGGGTGACAGAGAGCGAGTCATAGACGAAGTGGTTGGCTCTGGTTCAGCTCGAGAAGGTGATTGTGTAGGCTCATCTGCTGCTGGTTGTTTTTCCTTGAAAAACATGGTGATCAGCAACTGTCACTGTTGTCTCTTGAGCTGCTCAAACATTTCTTGATACGGTCTCAAATCGTCCGTACGTATGATTTTGATGCTTCGTTCCATAGAGGGATTGTATTCAGAAATTAAATCATTCAAGTGTTTCGCTGCTTGGAACACTTCAGGAAATTTATGAAGATTCCAACTTGCTGGCTCTTCCTGTTCGCCGTCGTCATCTTCGTCTTCTGTAGACGATTTTATCAGTTCCTCTAACTCTTCGTTAGTCACTGTTTCTCTATGGCTCTCAATTCTTCAGTTTCTTCCCCAAGAGTGTCAATGAAGCCATCACCATCCACTTGCCTAGCCACCTGAACAATGCATTTCACTTCTTTTTCAATGGTCAGGGAAACCCTTAAAATCATTCACACATTCTTTCCATAGGTTTCGCCAACATGCGTTGACTGTTTCAGGCTTGATTGTATCCATTGTCTGTTTAATATAAGTGATGCAATCAGCAATGTTGAAGGACTTCCAACACTCTATCACATTAAGATTGGGATAAGCAACCATTGCACTACGTATCCGTGAGAACGTAAGCCTCATGTACGTAGCCTTGAACAGTGAATCACGCCTTGGTCGAGAGGTTGGAGGATGGAGGTGGTATTAGGGGGGGAGAAAGATGACTTCAGCATCATTATGCGCAAACCGGAGTGCCGCAGGGTGGCCAGGAGTATTGTCTATGATCAGCAACACTTTAAAGTCAAGTCCTTTCTCTTCAAGGTACCACTTGCCCTCTGGAATGAAACACTTGTGAGACCAATCCAGAAATAATGCTGCCATCACCCAAACCTTTTTATTTGATTGCCAGAACACAGGCAGGAGATTTTTGTTCTTGCCTTTTAGGGCATGGGGATTTGCAGCCTTGTAGAGCAAGCCCAGCTTTATTAAACGCCCAGCCACATTGCCACAAAAACAACACAGTCACACGGTCTTTAGCTGCTTTGAAGCCAGGGGCTTGTCTTTCTAATTTCGAAGTGTAAGTGAGGTTGAGCATTTTTTCCCAGAAGAGCCCAGTCTCATCAGCATTAAAAACTTATTCCAGAAGATAGCCCTTTTCTTCTATGATTTTCTTTAATTGTTCAGGGTAGGCTTTTGCTGCCTCTTCATTGGCAGATGCAGCTTCACCAGTAGTCTGCACGTTTTTGAGGTTGAAGCGGTTCCTAAAACTGTTAAGCCAACCTTGGCTGGCTTTGAATTCCTTCTCATGAGAAGGCTGTCCCCCTTCAGCAGGAGGTTTGAACAGCGCATGGAGGCTACGAGTCTTTTCTTGCAACGTGTTGCCATCGATAGGCACACGTTTATGGTTCATGTCTTCCAGCCATAAGTTTAATGCCTTTTCAGTCTTCACTAAAGTCTTATCACACACCTGGCTCGTCACCTTAGCAGTTATTGGAGCACTTGATGCCACGGCTTGACGAATTTTTCTCTCTCGAATCTTGATGGCATGGATGCTAGATTCGTTGCTGCCATATTTATGTGCCATGTTGGAGACTGACCTGCCGTCTCTCAATAAGTCCAACACAGCCAGTTTTTCCTACAGTGTTGGAACAGATCTCTGTTTCTTCAGTTGAGCACCAGATGAGGTAGTTGGCTTGCGTTTAGGGCCCATGTTGTACGAAAAATACGTACAGTATTTTTAAACACTAGAATCACACTCAGCGCGGCGAGATGCTCACACTATGAGAGGCACGCGGGAACTGAGACCGACTGAGGGAACAGCAGATTCACGTCTCCCATCTCACGCTCACTCTGGGGCATACGTCCACACTACTTACAGGTATCTTGTTGTTTTTCTTTTTTTTTTTTTTTTGCTGAGTGTGTATAGTTGAATTTGTATAAGTTAAATGTGCGTATGATGCAACTCACCTGTATTCACAAGAAGAAAATCCTGGTTTGAGATTGACTGAGAACAGATATATGACAAACTAGTAAATGTTAGGTGGCTTGTCTCATCAGAGGTCAACAATATTGAAGGCCAAGTGGCAGAGCCAAGAATAACACATAGGAGTGAAGATTCCCAGTCTAACCAATAAGTGATAAATCCTCTATGCACTTTCAGAAAATATGCTGGGAAAATCTTTCTATGTATTAGAACAGTTAAGCGCTGGAGTAGACTTCCAAGGGAGAATTTTAAGAACAGGTTGGGCAAATACCTGTCAAGGGTGGTCTAGGTTTACTTGGTCCTGCCTCGGTGCAGGGGGGCTGGACTTAAACACTTCTCAAGGTCCCGTCCAGCCCTACATTTCCATGATTCTATGTCAGCGTTTTTTTCCTGCAGTTTGGGAAGCTGATCCAAAGACCACTGAAGTCAATGGGAATCTTTCAGTTGTCTACAATGGGGCATGGATGAGGCCATATGAGCCCGGAATATAAACCTTGCATTTATAGACTTAATAGAATAGCGCAGCACTCCTGAGTTTCTTGCAAGTCTGTTCCCCAGCTCTGAGTAAGATTTAGTGGATTTTACTGACTCATCAGAGTTAATGGATCCAACATCTGACAAAGATAAGCCATTGTGTATGTCCCTCTCGCCTGCTTTTGAGCTATATTTTTGACCCCTGCTCAGACAAGGAGCGGTTTAATAGCCTACTGCTCTGTTTTCTCTTGCCCGCTCCTTTTTCATTTTCACTTCGTCACTTCTAACACACACAGGGCCATATGTTGGGGAATGGAGAAGTACTCCTGATCTCTAAGGCCTTGCTTAGGCTGGAGATTTGCAATAACATTGTAGATATAGACCAACCATCTGCATTTTTACCACTTGTTTGGACCCACTCTGAGCAGGGTAGGAAGGCAGGTGGTAAATACACGGTCATCCAGTCTGCACTAGCACTACGACCATCTTTAGCACTGATGGAGCCATGCTAGTTCTTGAGCAACAATGGGAAAATTTCAGAAAATCCACACTGTTGACAAGGCCTTGAATGTTAGAAATTGGGATTTTTCATTTGCACTGCACTGCCACCAGCAGCAAAGGGCAGGACCCATGAACTAGGCTGGGGACGAACGAGATAACCGAGGCAACGGGAATTTTCAGTCTGATGTATGAGTCTCAAGATGGGATTCATTAAGGTTTAATGTTGGTGTATCGGTCTCATTGCTGAACTGAATTAAAGAAATGATAGAATAATCCAGTTTATGTTCCTATGACATGACTGCTTTCAATCATATCTAGTTAGCTTCAGACATCTGGCCGAAGACTGAGACTTTTGGGGATTTCTCAGGACTTTCAGTGAGGCCATGACAGTGACTGAAGTCAACTCAGCTGTGTAAGTGATGCTGAATGCCCTAGAGCAGCGGTTTTCAACCCTTTTTCATTTTGAAGAAAAAAATTTCAAATGGAGGTGCGGACCCCTTTGGAAATCTTAAACATAATCTGCGGACTCCCATAGGTCTGCAGCCCACAGGTTTACAACCACTGTTCTATGGTGATGACAATCTTTTGCAGACCCATTAGACATAGTCTGCCGACCCCTACAGGTCTGCGGACCATAGGTTGTAAACCACTGCCTCAGAGAGGAAGACAGAGCCCAAGTAGGTGTCAGGGAGAACAGTTATTGAGATGTTGAGCTAATTGCTGTCTGGATTCACTTTAAAGTAAGAGAAATAGTATTTTCCTGATACGTGTTCTAATCTGAAAATTATTCATTATCTGAGGGCTTGTTTTTTGTTTTTCAAGCTTCCTAGAGAAGCCCAAAGGGGGAGGAAGGTTTGAGGTTGTCAGCTGAGGGGAAAATATCAGACTTCAATTTCCCATTGTATGGTAAGCTGCTATGCTGTAAGTGTGTGGGATGCTTAAAAATTCACACCCTCCAAAAATGTAATGATGGAGAAAGATGGTCTTAAAACTGGTACACACTATGCTGTTGCTGTTGTGTTGCTCGCTTAAAGGAAGGGAATACTTCTTTTGGGCTATAACTTAAGTTGTGGGACAGACGTGAGAAACAGTTCTCTCCCTGCAGTGCCTGAATTTTCTATGATGGTGCAGATGCAAGTAATGTGGCTTTCCTGTGCCCCAGCTGTGATTGCTACATGGCCATTCCAGCCCATTGCACCCCCTGCTCCTGAGTATACTGTGGACTTATTAGCCAAGGACCTGAATTAAGTTTGTCTAGAATGTTCCTATAACAAATTTTCAAAAATAAGAGCTGGAAAAGAAGAATTCAGCATGGTAAAAGATTAGTGAATCCACCTCAAATAGATTGCTATTTCTGACCTATCAGCAGCAAGCAGTGCTGGATAGCTCACGGGGGTGAAGACCTGAAGAAAGGTCAAAGCATGAAACTTGAGGACATGACCATCAATTACCTGCAGATAGAAAACTAGTGGGATCGTCATCAGATATTACAGCACTTAGAGGAGTAGGGTGGCAAGAGCTTTCTCTGATTAGGTTTGAATGACAGCTCTGACTGCCTTGAGGGGAGCCACTAGCCTTCCCCTTTTACAAACTTGCTCTTCACTTTAAATACTCTATGTATTTTCTAGTGAAATCACATTTCAGGAATCTGGGGAAACAGCATTTTAAAGTCCCCGTGCCCACTAGGCCTAAAGGAAGGGACAATGAGTGTTTAAAATCTTCCATTTAAAGAACTCCAGCAGTGTTGGGAAATAGTCTTAGCTGGTTTCAGTTCCAGCTGCTGAAAAATAATCTGAAAATTGGTGCTGGGCAGAACTCTACCGGTCCAGGATCTGGGCTGGAGAAGTAGCGTAGGGATTCAGATGTGTCTGGCTTGGAAGCTGAGTTGGAAATCTCACAGGAGTAGAGTCTCATGAGATTTCCAGGATTTCCTAGTCTCAGCTGTGTCAGAAGAAAAATACATTCCCCGGGGTATTTCAGTATTTCAACTTCCAGACCCCGCTGAAGCTAGTAAACGAGGATGGACAGGTTTTTTTAAACTTAACTGCACCCTTCTGAACTTGTTCTCATTCTTCTGCTATTCCGACTGCACATTATTTAGATGAATTCAAAATTGGCATATATTCTAAACAACACAAGGGAGGCTCCTGAAGGAGACTCAATGTGAATATCTTAACTAATTGGATCAGACCAGGACCCCAGTCTGAGATCAAGGTAACTTAAAAAAAAAAGTGTGGTTTTTATTTGCTATTTAATTAGTTTGCCACAAAATAAACAAATGATTGGGAGGCAAGCCTAGAGTATAAAACTGGCACAACAGGAAACTAACTAAAAGGCTCAATTGTGTTTGTCAATTTTATTCTGTGCCAATGATCAAGAAACAAGGGAGTTTCTGTAAGGAACTCTTCTTCAGAGACATTTTAGAACCCTAAATGATCTATTTAAAACAAGGCCTAGACTCACCGGGGAGGGTCTAAAAATTCTCATAGATTTTTGTTGAAAGGGACTAAGGAACTTCGGGATCAGATCTGTCTCTCCTCCATGCATCACCCCGCTCACTGCATAAGGTGGCTTAAGTGCCTCCATGGCACCCTCTCCTCTCCTCCCTCAACCACATGAACTCTCTCTGCATAGACCGGAATCAGTTCTGGAGAAGGACTTGGAGATGAGTGAGGGAACAGGCCAGGGCTGGGAAATGTGTTCACTTTGTCCCCACTCTCTAACCCCACAGACATTACCTTGAAATATGGTTCCAGGATGCATTAACTTATTTTGCGTAGCCCTTTGGAATCCTCAGGAGCTTCTGTGGTAATGAGGCTATATTGAAGCTGCATAGCCATCACCTATCATGGATGCTGAGGATCAACCAGATTTAGAAGGTGGCTTTTTCATGGTGAGGAGGAGGAGGAGAAACACTCCAATCCCAAGATCCGATGATGTACGTTAATCTCTCTGAGGGAATTCTCCTGGAGATTCTTTTGCAAAAAGTCCCTTCCTGTGGCTTTTAACATGGGAGGGCCCTTTGTTTCCTGCAATGATCTTATAGTAAAATCTGTGGGCTAAATTTAGCTGAGAGATGTGCAGTCATAGAGCTAGTGAAGTGAGTGGGAGCTATGTGCATTCACTCTTAAACATTGTGATTAAGACTATATTATTTTATACATAGGCTGTCTTTGCATTCATTGAATATCTACAGGGTATGATATAAAAACTGGAATGAAATAATTATATATCAAAATTTTAGAATCCAGAGGAGCATTAATACAATGCTGTATCTATATCAATAGAAAATCTGGAGCTGCAGAGAAAGTCTTACCTTCGATGCAGACTTTTGTTTAGGATAAAATGCCATTTGGGCGGGACTTTGTAATAGGCTTTTTATTCCTAAAAATATTTATCCTCATGAACCCATACTCACCTGATTTTATTTTAGTTCTTTCCCATTGTACTTAATATACTGTTTAATACCTCTTCTTTGAAAAGAGAACCTGAGAAAAGACAGGCATAAAGTACTTATTTAAACTGACTAATAAAAAAGGAGACATTAAGACCTGGCTAGTAATCAGTCTGTGATTGATGGTTACAGTTTCTTACAAATGAGAGAAGTAGCACATATTGGGATAATGTTAGTAATTTTTCCAAGTATAGAGTGGGGAGGAGATTGGGTTTACCTCCAGATATCCTCTTTTAACTGTAAATGTACAATATTTACAGGTCTATCTATGCATATGTACTGCATATGCATACAGAGCAAAGCTATGCAAAATAAGCTAGTCTTACACATTTCTTAAGAATATGAAATTGTTGGAGATTTCAGTTTCAGTGCAATGCAGCCCAAAGCTAATTTACAAGAGATGTGAAGGGCTTGCTTTCACCTATATAATTTGCATGGATCTGAGGTATGATACTGCAAGAAGTGCTATTAAAATTATGAAAAGGAGTACTTGTGGCACCTTAGAGACTAACAAATTTAGTTGAGCATAAGCTTTCGTGAGCTACGGCTCACTTCATCGGATGCATTCAGTGATGATGTGATGAAGTGAGCTGTAGCTCACGAAAGCTTATGCTCAACTAAATTTGTTAGTCTCTAAGGTGCCACAAGTACTCCTTTTCTTTTTGTGAATACAGACTAACACGGCTGCTACTCTGAAACCTATTAAAATTGGCTAGCATGGCTCTACCTGGTTTGTCCACATGGAAACTAGTAATATATGGATTAGCTGAGATAACTATAAAATAGATAATTATCTAAAGAAAAATTGAACACTGACAATTTCAGTAGTGCAGTGGCAGAGCTATAGTTAAGGTTTGGATGAAATATCAGGAGCCAATGTGAGTCCAATACTTAACAATGTTTCTTTAAAAGGTATACATGCTGTAAGACACCTTAATTTGCTAAGAATGTGGTATCAGTGTCCATGAGGACCCTGTGCTGTTTGAATGTTACTCTAGTACTGAAATCTTTTCACTGATTGCCGGAAAAATTTCACACTGCTTTTAAAGTACTGTTTATTACCTGTAAGTTTCATAGAATATTTGTCCAGAATCTCTTTAGGTTACTTTCTTTGTGTGTTACTAATTGCTCTGTAAGGCCACAACCTGATGATTTATTGACTTGTCCTCCACATAAATTGGAAAAATTTGGAACTATGGCATTTGGAATCTAGTCTCCATGGTTATGGCCTGCCCTTCCATATATATTCCAATAAACACAAGCAAAGGTGATTTATTTGTGGAACAAAATCCACAGTATCAGTGTTTGAGCCACAGCATGTTTGGTCATTGAAAACACTGATCAGCCACTACTTAATGGCTTCTTGCTGGATACAGATCTCAAGATACTGGCGCAAGTAAGGATGCCCTAAAATACAGATAGTACAGGACAGATGTTCTCCCTACCCACAATTATAGAACAAGCTTCCAATTCATGTTCAGAACTCATAATTGACTTTGATTCTGGAATAAGCTTGCAATTTTTGTCTGAATCACTGCCCTGTTTGCACATGTTGATTCCGAGGAAAAGAATTAAGGGGGTTCTGCTGTCTGACTGAGCCAGGGGGCTTCTTTCCCCACCCAAATGTAAGGGAGGTGCCAGTGTCTAGGTGACAGAGAGGAATTATGCAATCTGAGCAGTCCTGAGATAAGAACCCTGAGGGCATTCAGGCCTATGGAAAAGTTTGAACTGAACTCTTGTATTGTTGTTAAAGCCAAATCCCAGGAGAGGGAGGGGGTGAAGTGTTGACTACCTATTGTAAGACAGCCATTCTGGCTCTGATTCATGAAAGCACTTAAGAATGTGGCTCTCTCTCTCTCTCTCTCATTAACTTCAGTGGGACTTAAGTATGTGCTTACATGCTTTCCTGAAGAGGGATGTTGTCTTGAATCCAGTCCTTTTGTCCCTGCATTTCAGAAATATGTGGGGAATTTCAAATCCACAGTTTTGGGAAAACATTATCTTATAAGAAAATGAAAGGCAGATTTATTCCTGGGAATGAATGAAGTGCCTAAGTTGTTATCACTAAATAAATGTTTTGCTCCAAATTGTGTATGTTTGGTTTGGTTTGCTTTGTTTTAAATATGAGATCTGGAAAGGCTACCTTGGCCTTAAGAAGCAGAAATATCTGCTAGGATTATGAGTGGGTTGTTGACTGAGCTCAGCAGCACCCAGGGAGGATGTGGTCCGACCAGCTCTGCCCTAACCATCAGGCATGATGGCAGTTGGTGAAAATCTTTATAGAAAGAAGGAGTCTCAGGTGACATGATGACTTGGAGATAACTTGCTTTTTCCAAAGAGCATAAACAATCCAAAGAGACACATCTTTAATCAAGTTTTCACTTTAATTCACAAAAACATTGTCCTCAACCATATCGACAATATGTCTTTCTTTGAGCCCTCTTTTTATTCAAATAATAATAAAAAAGTCCTAAATCCTAAGGCATCTCAGATTCCCCTAGAAAGTGATAAGAAAATACTTGACTTTTTGCTGACATGAACGTAAATAGTTAAACATCTTTCAGAAAACCTTCTGCCTCTCAGCTCATCTGCGAGACTCCGGAGGTATTGCAAATATGCAGCACCTGTGATATCCCACTCATGATTGCACATCAGAAAAGTAGCAAACTTTATCAGTTAAAATAGTTTTTGTTAGGAGAAAGTTCTCATAACACTAAAGACTTAGGGACTGCTTACCCAAACACCCCCGAGGATTGCTTTGTATACATGGATGAAGAAGTCAAATAGCAATGACTAGTAAACAGACACTTCTAGACATGTGTAGTTGGGAGTTATGCTCTGCCACGCTGTGGTTGAAACTCTGCAAATGGCTACGCTGTTGCTAAAATAGTCCCCTTGATCATGGTGGGTAGGAATTTGTTTTTCCCCAAGACCTGCTAACCAACCTACACTTCAAGCTAATCTCTAGCCAAAAAAAAAAAAAAAGACCTGTCCATACTGTAACCATGCTAAAAGTTTTTGCTAGCTGAGTCTAACCATAATTTGGAGAGAGCCCTATGGACCAGATGCTTAGAAGCAGTTCTGTGAGCTACAAAATGGAAGACCAAAATCAGGGGGTCTTGCTGTCTGGGTTGATGGAGACCATCTGAGGAGAGGGGCCTACAGTACAGGTTGTAAGCACCATCTTTTTCCCAAGGAAGGCAGAGGGAAAGAGAAACCCAGCTACCAAAATAAAGAGAACATTGTAAAAATGTCGTAGGCGCTGAGGAAAAATTGGTCTGTGTTCTGTGTGTTGTTGTTTTGCATTATGATGGCTCCTTGGGGCCCCAGTCATTTATGGTTGTCTTAGCGTATGCGCAATGTAACTCAGATGGCATGTGACCAGGATTCATCATGGATCATGGCTCCATTGTACTAGACACTGTACACAAGCTCATAACACAGAGATGATCCTTCTCCAGAAAGTCTTTACTCAGTTCTTAGAACAGAATGGGAGTTGATGAGCTTTCCCTGAGTAAGGAATAAAAAGTGAGTAAGGGTAACTTCAGAATTTGAGGTGAGATCTCAGTGAGTGTGTAGGCCTTGGGCTGATTCTCTGCACAGGGGTGAATTTCATTCGCCCTCCATGCACAATGTCGATATTTCTTGTTTCATGTTTTTGAAAAATAAAAGGTGGGATGAAATGACTTTGCTTCACATCATTGCTGTGATTTCTAAACTTGGCATGGGAACTTGTGAAAGAACAATTGGTTGTTTTCTAAAGAACATCAACTTTCTTTCAAAAAGAAAAGGAGAGAAATAAGGGGACATTTTAATCTCCAGTGATTTACAGAAAACATAATAGGGGGAAACGCTGTAAAAAGCCTGCATTCTTGGGTCTTGAACTAATTGATCACAATGTGAAGGTTAAAAAAAGTTCTTCCCACCCTTCCTCAAACTGTGTGTGTGAAGCCCTCTTTGTAATCTGTTTACATAGACTCACCCTGTGAGAATGCTTTCTTCCAGTATTGATCCATCCCCATTTATGAAATTTCACTCTCTGAACATTCATCATGCTTGGCAGTGAAAACCAGAAATGTTGTATTAGGTGTATGGCTCATTTTTAAGCCATCACTCTTGATACCATAATTGTATGTGGTGAAATTTTGCATACTATCTATTTAGGGAGAAAAAGGAGATAAAGGTGATGAAACCAAATGCCCTTCAGTGGTGTCTGGTAAATTGTTTTTCCCCTGATTCTACAGTGTTCCAAGAAGTGGTCTGTCATGTTTTTTTGTGAATTCAGACAATAATCCTTAGTCTTTGTAAAGGTTGTGTCCTAATTGTTTACACTGAAGGCTCCAGACTATATCTAAACAATATTAGCTAGTATTTAGATCTTATACCAATTGCGTAATGAACCATCTGGCAAAGTTTAGAGCCCAGGGTAAAGTTCTGAAGGACATTATTGTTACAACTGACTATTGACTGGTCAATAACACATGAGATGCATCTGATGAAGTGAGCTGTAGCTCACAAAAGCTTATGCTCAAATAAATTTATTAGTCTCTAAGGTGCCACAAGTACTCTTCCTTTTCTTTCTACATGAGATATTGGTGATTTTACAGAATATAATACTTGTGTGTAAAACTGCAGTCAGGCACTGGTTATTTAGATAAGCATATCCATCAAAGCCATCGCAAAATATGTTTTTTGAAAAGCTATATAAAGTTTTAGCTTGGAGAAAGAAAATGAATATCTGTACACAGAAAAGAGAATGTTTAACTCAGAAACAATGTTGTTGTTTTTCTTCTTGTTGTTATTTCCCCAGATACCTGGAGGCATATTGTGGCATAGTTACCTTCACCGCAGGGACTAACTACACTATGGATTAAGGGCCTTCAGCTTTTAATCTTAGGAACAATACAAAGATGTGTAGAATTTTAGAACCGGAATCCTGATTCACTTTCCTAAAATTGCATGATTACAGGACAAATTATGCCACTACTACATTTCAGAACACACTGTAGGAGATTTTCCAAAATTTACATCAACAACGACAACAACAAAAAGAGGGTGGACGTATGGGGCGAATTCTGTTCTACCTGAGTAAGAACAATTTCCATTAAATTTAGTAGAAGGGCAGTTTTTCCCTTAGGAAGAACTGCAGGATCTCCTAATTATGAGGTGAATAAATATTTACTAGATATGAATGATAAGAGTGAAGCAGTACTGTTAGAGCTCCCATATTGCTAACATTCAAGGCTTTATTTAGTCACTAAAGATGCCAAATATAGGACACTGCCATTAACTACAGATGAGAGCTGTTGGGGAGTGTTTAGATTTGAAATTCTTATCTAGCCCAAAGGCTTATGAATGGAATAGAGACTTACTGCAATTGGCAGGTATTTATTTGTCTTTGGATCTGTGCAACATTGTGAAGGGTGAAATTCAGCCACCACCATTCACACTCCCTCCTCCTTTCTCTGTACAAAGCCTGAGTTAATGGGTGCATGAAACTATGTGAGGGTTGGAGTGAATGGAATCCATCCTCCAATCTGCAGGCAGATGCAGTTTCAATGCTTTCTGTGGAGCAACAGACAGAATTTAAAACTGCCCTCCCTATCACCACTACAGCAGGAGATGAAGGCCCTCCTCCAGCACAGCCTCTCCCCACTCCAAAAATTGAAATCCCTTGCAACTGCTAGGAATAATCTGGCCCATAGATTGAAAATTGCTTCTTGAATTTTGACAGCTGATTACAATATTCACTTTGTACTTTTAAAATAATGTATTATTCATAATGCTTTCAAACATGGCTTAATCTGCATTTCTGTAATAGAGTATAGCCAGCTGTGAATAGTCTTTAGTTCTGCTTCAAAAAATAGCCAGCTTGTGGCGACAGTTTTCAGCAGTGTATTGACACAGTTTATGGATGATTTTGATTCAGATAACTTGGTCAGTAACCAGCCCGTCTATTACACAGGATATTATTTTTCTGTACTATGTTGATTGTGTTCCCTCTTCATGCTATGTGTGGTAAATAAGAAGTACAGTGTTTCTCATGTACTAGAGATAGAAAAATAATTGCCCATCTTTCCTTTTATCTTGTCTCCCACCCAGTATGACCCCATTTGTTCTTTATGTGCCTGTTTGGTCTTGTCACAATCCTAGATTGTAAGCATGTGGGGCCGTGACTGTCTATTTTACTTGTTAATACAGAGCCTAGAGCAGTGTGATCCTAACCTGTGATTGAGGCTCCTTGGTCCTATCATAATCTACTAGAATTTAAGTAGTTTTTATCTTTTTTCATTTTGCAAAATACTGTAGAAGTCAAGCAAACATCCCATTAATCTAAAATAACCTTTGTTGTGTTCTGTTTTTAGAACCAGCAGTCTGCATTCCAGGGAGAATACTTAATGCATTATTTGTCTCTACTTGCAGATTTTTATCAAAAGTGTCAGTAATGCATGCACAGGTTTATTAGTGACTGGATACCATATTCATGTGAATAATAGAAGGTTTCCAAATAAGTTGGAGGAAAAACCTTCAAAGAATATAACAATTCAACATTACTTAACACCACCATCCTCTACCCTGCAGAGCATAATATTACTTGATCAATCCCCCTGAATGTAATGAGCATCATCAAACAATTTTCTCCTTTTCCTAGATCTGTCCCTCTATTAGAGAAATTAATTTTTGTTTTTGGGTTTTTTTTGAGGTGTCATACACTAGTAGAAAGAAAATTTATCTGAGAAAATACCACAAAAACATGATGAAAACGAATTTTTTGTGCTATATTTCCAGTAAAAATTTACAAACTGTGAGTTGTTCTTCTGAAAACCTAGAATACCAGCATTGTCTTCTGCCTTTATAACTTGAAGTGTGTGTGCTACTATGAAAACTTTTTTAAAATGGCAGCTTCTTTCTAAACTTATGTGTAGTGATTCATTTCTATTTACCTTAGGGCCAAAAACGTTTAGTAGAGCTGGTTGAAATATTTCAATTGTAACTGTTTCTCAACAGCAAATTGGATTTTCAATTTTTTATTTTATTTTATTTTTTTTTGGAAGAATTGTCTGGATACCAAGGAAAATTCCAATTTCAAACTGAAAAAATTTCTGGTTCTGAAATGCTACCACAGTGCCTCACAGAAGTTGTAATTCAGGTAACTCAGACTCCCATTCTTCTTAATGTGCCACACTTCCCAGCTGGACTTCATCTCCCATGATGCACTGTGACCATCTGACTGATATGGTGAACCACCTCCCATCACCAACAGGGAAGACCGTGTTGCATCGTGGAAGATGTAGTCCAACCAGTAAGCCCAGTCTTAAGAGGAGAATTGAAGCATGTGGCATTTGAACTCCAAGTCCCACAAGACATCATGGCAGCATTTCAGAATTGAAATATTTTGCTTTTCAATATTTTGCCAGAAACAACAAATCTTTACTTATAAACTGAGCATATGTGAGATGGAGCAATGAAAGACAATAAACAAGCTTATTTTTGCAGAGCAATTGTTCAGAGCAAAGCTCCTCTTTGTTAGCTAGGTAATGCACACAGGTAAGTAGTATACAACACTTTTGTGATTAGAACCTGATCGTGATATGAAAGTTAAAATGTTTCTCACTCATCCTCAAACCATGCTTATGAAGTTCTCTTTAACCTGTTTGCTAGAGATACTCTGTTAGAACACTGTTTCAGTATTTACCCTCCCTGATTGTCTCTGGCACAAATGTACTGGGGGGAGGGTGCAAGATACCCTCTCTGTCCCCCACCCTTCCTGTTCCTGGACTTCCGATAAGGGTGAGGTGTATCCAGGGGCAGCTCTACCAATTTTGCTGCCCCAAGCAGTCGCCGCTGAATTGCCGCCGCCACAATAGCAGCAGAGCTGCTGCCAAATTGCCGCCGCGCCCAGAAGAGCAGTGGAGCTGCTGCCAAAAGCTGCAGCGGCGGGAAGAGCGGTGGAGCTGCCGCTGAATTGCCACCGTGGGACACGGACTGCTGCCCTGATCTGAATGCTGCCCCAAGCACCTGCTTGCAAAGCTGATGCCTGGAGCCGGCCCTGGGTATATCTCAATTCTGACATTCAGTGGAGCAAAGGAACTGTTCCCTTTTGAACCAGCAAGGGTGCAATCCTCTCCAAAGGAGAAGGTGGGACCATGTCTTCTGCACCAGCTAGAAGAGCTGAGAGGATGCAGCCTGCACATTTAACATATGTGTTCAGGTATTTGGAGAGCAATTATCCCTCATTCCCTCCAGTTACTCCCCCTGGACTGGTCTGACTCTGCTCTGTCTCCAAAGTTGGCTGGTTTTGTAATTTACCTAATCTGACCTGTAATTATCTGAAAAACTATATTTATTTACTAGTGTTACCAGCTCTTATCATGAGTCTCATATTTGGGTTTTCCTTAAAAGCTGCAGTTCCTGGAGTCAAGTGATTAGGTGAGATTCTCAACTTTTAATTAAAAAATAAAATTAGCATCTAGCCCTCATGGAGCTAGATACTGTGGAGAAAAGTTTGAAAACATGACCCAAATGTACTGTAAAAGCTCAAAAACAAGAAGTCAAATCAAAATATTGCAGAACGTGTTGCTTTTTTAAAAAACTCATGATTTTTGAATGTTTGGGATTGGCACTACTGTTTCTAGGCATATCGGGGTATGACACAGCCTTTTGGAGGGCTTTTAGAAAGCATGTGCAGTAAATGGCAATCTGTGACTCTTCCTGAAACTGGTGCTTGCAGACTGCAAAGAATAAAAATGATCAAGAAGTGCAAACTGATCATAAGAGCAAACTGCCAAGCCTTGTTTAAAAACCTTTTTCTCAGAGTGACAGGGCCCTTTCACACTTCCTCTTGCCAAATGCCTGGTTAAAAGAGCAGCCACTCCTTAGAAAAATATCATGTATTTTCATTCCTTCGTTCATTATTAATGAAAATATTTGGATGAAAAAAGGATCTTTGTTTCTCAAGAGATCTTCTGTTTGTTCTCTACCTGTAGTCATAGTCCTCTGCTTTTTGGCAGCATAATAATTTCCACAGCAGCCCTACAGCGATGTCACGAACAAAAGATTAGGATGTTGGAGGGTAATAAGTAGAAAGGGCAGATGAACCCTTAAGCAAAGATTCAGTTTTCATAAAAATATCTGTAGTAATAGATAATGAGAAGAAAAACAGAGGAAATATACAATACAGAAGCAGAATTGTTTCAGAACAAAATAGGGTTTTTTCAAACTTCTCCTATGCAGCAACAGCTGCTCTTGAAGAATTTCCACTGTGTGTGTTGTTCATTCTGTATTCTCCATTAAGGTCCTGATCCTGCAGTCTTTTAGAAACAAACCCTAAGACTTTGATAAGGGTTATGTCTATACTATGAAATTAGGTTGATTTTTATAGAAGTCAATTTTTAGAAATCGATTTTATACAGTTGATTGTGTATGTCCCCACTAAGCACATTAAATCAGCGGAGTGTGTCTTCAATACCATGGCTAGCATTGACTTACGGAGTGGTGCACTGTGGGTAGCTATCCCACAGTTTCCGCAGTCTCCGCTGCCCATTGGAATTCTGGGTTAAGCTCCCAATGCCTGTTGGGGCAAAAAATTGTTGCGGGTGGTTTTGGGTACATGTCATCAGTCGCCTCTCCCTCCCTCCGTGAAAGCAACGGCAGACAATCATTTCACACCTTTTTTCCTGGGTTACTTGTACAGACACCTTACCATGGCAAGCATGGAGCCCGCTCAGCTCACTGTTACTGTTGTGAGAATCATAAACACCTCATGCATGTTCCTGGAGTATGTGCAGAACTGGGCTAAGAGACTCCAGCACGAGGACAATTGTGATGAGGACATGGACACAGACGTTCCTGAAAGCACGGCTGTGGCAATTGGGACATCATGGTGGCAATGGGGCTGGCTGATGCAGTGGAACACCAATTCTGAGCCCGGCAAACAAGCACAGGCTGGTGGGACTGCATAGTGTTGCAGGTATGGGATGATTCACAGTGGCCGTGAAACTTTTGCATGTGTAAGGCCATTTTCCTTGAACTTTGTGAGTTGTTTTCCCCCACCCTGAAGTGCAGGAATATCAAGATGAGAACTGCCCTGACAGTTGAGAAGCGAGTGGCGATAGCCCTGTGGAAGCTTGCAATGCCTGACTGCTACCGGTCAGTCGGGAATCGATTTGGAGTGGTCAAGTCTACTGCGGGGACTGCTGTGATCCAAGTAGCCAGTGCAATCACTGACGTTCTGCTATCAAGGGTAGTGATTCTGGGAAATGTGCACGTCATACTGGATGGTTTTTCTGCAATGGGGTTCCCTAACTGTGGTGGGGCGATAGATGGAATGCATATCCCTATCTTGGCACTGGACCACCTTGCCAACCCGTACTTAAAGCGCAAGGGGTATTTCTCAATGGTGCTGCAAGCACTGGTGGATCACCAGGGATGTTTCACCGACATCAACGTGGGATGGCCGGGAAAGGTGCATGACGCTCGCATCTTTAGGAACTCTGGGCTGTTCGAGCAGCTGCAAGAAGGGACTTACTTCCCAGACCAGAAAATTACCGTTGGGGATGTTGAAATGCCAATAGTTATCCTTGGGGACCCAGCCTACCCCTTGCTCCCATGGCTCATGAAGCCATACACAGGCAGCCTGGACAGTACTAAGGAGCAGTTCAACTATAGGCTGAGCAAGTGCAGAATGGTGGTAGAATGTGCCTTTGGATGTTTAAAAGCTCACTGGTGCTGTTTGCTGACTAGGTTAGACCTCAGTGCAACCAACATTCCCATTGTTCCTGCTGCTTGCTGTGTGCTCCATAATATCTGTGAGAGTAGGAGGGAGACGTTTATGGCGGGGTGGGAGGTTGAGGCAAATCGCCTGGTGCCAGACAGCAGGGTGATTGGAAGAGCACAGCTAGGCACGCTGCGCATCAGAGAGGCTTTGAAAACCAGTTTCACAACTGGCCAGGCTACAGTGTGACAGTTGTGCATGTTTCTCCTTGCTGCAAACCCACCGACTTCGTTGATTTTAATTCCCTGTAAGCCAACCACCCTCCCCCTTTCGATCACAGCTGGCAAAGGAAATAAAGTAATGATTGTTTTGAAACCATGTATTCTTTCTTTATGAATTTTTTTTAAAAGTGAGAACTGACAAGGTAGCCTGGGTGGGGTGGAGTGCGGGAGGAGGGAAGGACAAGGCCACATTGCTTATTGTAGCCACACTACAAATCAAAACTGTTTGAATGACAGCCTTCTCTTGCTTGGGCCATCCTCTGGATTGGAGTGGCTAGGTCGTCCCCCCCGCCCCCCCCTCCATGTTCTTGGGCGTCTGGGTGAGGAGGATATGAAACTTGGGGAGGAGGGCAGGCAGGTATACAATGGATGCAGCAGGGGGCTGTGCTTTTGTTGGCTTTCCTGCAGTTCCAACAGATGCTTCATCATGTCCGTTTGCTCACCCATTAGCCTCAGCATCTCCTCCTGTCTCTGCTCTTCGCTCTCACTTAATGCTTTCCTGGCCTCTGTCACTGAATGCCTTCATGTATTAATCTGTGCCCTATCAGTGCAGGAGGACTGCATGAGCTCAGAAAACGTCATCGCAAGTGCGTTTTTTTTCACCTTCTAATTTGCGATAACCTCAGGGACAGAGATGATGGGGGAGCATAGAAACATTTGCACCTCAAGGGAGCTAAAAAGGGACAGTAAAATTTAAGATGATACATTTCTGAGAACAAAAGGGAGACTCTTTCACAGTGAATCAAGCAATTCACAGCAGATAGCACATGTGCTTTACTAAAAGGTCGCATTTTGCCTTTTATATTGAGCACCTGCCAGTATGGTGACACATCACACACAACTGGGCAACAGAATTCAGTTTCCAGGCAGCCATTGTAAGCCTTTTGGTACGCAAGGTTGGCTTCTTACGCCCTCATAACATGTGGGAATGGTTTCAAACTGCATTGCCATCTTTTCCCATAGCAAGCAATGCCAGTTGGACTTCACATTTAAAAGGAGGGGCTACGGTTTTTGGGTAGATGTGCAGCACGCACCTCCCCCCAGCCCACCGCGTGGCTATTCTCTGGGATGATCCCTTTTAGCCAAGTGCAAATAACCCAGCATGAACGGGGTCCTTTTACTGTTCCCTTACAAAAATTCCCCTATTTCAGCCAGGTGACCGTGAATGATATCACTCTCCTGAGGCTAACACAGAAAGATATAGACCGAATGTTGCTTGAATGAGACCAGAACCCAGGACCATTTGCTGCCATACTTTGTGCTGCAATGATTCCAGACTACTTGCTACTGGCTTGATGTGGTAAAGCGTCCTACCATGGAGGACAAAATAAGGCAGTCCTCCCCAGAAACCTTCTGCAAAGGCTTTCAGAGTTCCTCCAGGAGAGCTTCATGGAGATGTCCCTGGAGGATTCCCGCTCCATCCCCAGACACATTAACAGACTTTTCCAGTAGCTGTACTGGCCACGAATGCATCCCAATTCTTCAGGGCAAATCAAACATTAAACACTATTGCTTTTAAACCCTGTACTGTAGTTACAAACGTGCACTCACCAGAGCTGCCTTCTCCGGCTTCAGGGCCGGGGATCCCGCCTTGGGAGGGTATTGGCTCCAGGGTGATGAAAAGGTCCTGGCTGCTGGGGAGAACGAATTCACCACTTGCCTTCTACACATTCTCCTCTTCTTCCTCCTCCTCTTCCTCATCCACAAAATTCTCCTCCCTGTTACATGAGACTCCCCCTTTCAGGTGTCCATGGACAGTGGTGGAGTAGTGGTAGAGTTCCCCCCTAGAATGCCATATAGCTGATCATAGAAGCGGCATATATGGGGCTCTGACCTGGAGCAACCGTTTGCCTCCTTTGTCTTTTGGTAGGCTTGCCTGAGCTCCTTAACTTTCATGCGGCACTGCTGTGTGTCCCTGTTGTAGCCTCTCTGCACAATGCCCTTTGTGATTTTGGCATATATATTAGCATTTCTTCTTTTTGATCGGAGTTTGGCCTGCACAGATCCTTCTCCCCATACAGCAATCAGATCCAGTGTCTCCCTTTCCGTCCATGCTGGAGCTCGTTTGCGATTCTGGGGGGACTGCATGATCACTTGCGCTGCTGAGCTCGCCACGCTGACCAAACAGGAAATGAAATTCAAAATTTCCCAGGGCTTTTCCTGTGTACCTGGCTAGTGCATCAGAGTTCAAAGTGCTGTCCAGAGCGGTCACATTGGAGCACTCTGGGATAGCTCCCGGAGGCCAATACCATCAAATTGTGTCTGCACTACCCCAAATTCAACCCAGCAAGGTCAATTTTAGCGCTACTCCCCTCGCCGGGGAGGAGTACAGAAGTCAATTTTAAGAGCCCTTTAGATTGATGGAATGGGGTTGGTTGTATAGATGCATTCATTTTAAAATCAACCTAATGCGGCAAAATTTGACCTAACCCCATAGTGTAGATGAGCACTTAGACTTCAAGGTATCAATAGGACTTTTGCAAGGCTAAGGACTGCAGAGCACACTCTGAAGTGGTGGGTTCTGGCCCCTGCATGTCATTCTGGCAGTATACAAGGACCATAAAGGGGCCTCAGTGAGTTGGGGAAAATTCACCCAATACAGGGGCAGTCTAAATCCTATATAAAATCAGATTAGGAGATGCAGGGACACACTCATAGCTCTCAGTATTTCTGGGATTTTGGGTTGTACAGAATCTCATAAGTGGGTCCGGGAAACTGCTCTAACTCAGAAGATGCACTGGCCCCCAGCACAGGCCAACTGAGTGCTGCCAACTGGCTTAAAAACATACTTAGAATCTAGCTAATAATGTTTTAATTAAGTTTATTGTGGAGCAATTAGAGATGATAATAAATGGAAACCTTCAGGGTAGAGCAGGGGTTCTCAAACTGGGGGTCGGGACCCCTCAGGGGGTCACAAGGTTGTTACACTGGGGGTCACGAGCGGTCAGCCTCCATTCCAGACCCCGCTTTGCCTCCAGCATTTATAATGGTGTAAAATATATAAACAAGTGTTTTTAATTTATAAGAGGGGTTGCACTCAGAGGCTTACTGTGTGAAAGGAGTCACCAGTACAATAGTTTGAGAACCACTGGGGTACAGCTTATGTACTTCTGATATAAACTAGAATAACCATTAATGGCCAATTTTTGTCCCAGTACTCTCACTGAATAGTTGTTTATCCTGTGTGTAGTCCCACTGAAAATAAGTATGAGTAGGGATGGCAGAATCTGGCCCTAAACTGCCACCAAGAACTGACCAAATGGTAAGTTAGAACACTGAAATATTACAAGGAATACCTCCACATTATTTCCATGACTATGTCACTGCTGTGGAGTTGGCTCATATAGTAGAGGTCAGAGAGGTGTATTTCATTATTACTAGTACATCCAAGGCTCAACATTTTACATGACCCCATAGACAGAAGGACTGTACTCTGCCAAACTATAGCCCTTTGGGAACACGCACTTGTGGTTGATTAAAGTAGTGGCTTGCATGAGAGACAAACAGTAAATCAGGCTCTAAGAAATTAAGTAGGGGTCTGATCTACAGCCTGTTAAGTCAATGGGATTCTTACTGTGGAACATCAGTGACATGGGATTTTCCTTTTACATATGCTGTGGTGATTTAGTTTATTATAAGCTTGATTTAAAAGAATATAAGGATCCTACTTAAATTAACTTAGCAGATGGGAACAATTTATGGGTACTGTAGTTGTGCATAAAACATCCTCTTTTCTCAAAAAATGGTTCATGTACAATTCCCCATGCCAAAGTGTCCATTTTCTTGAGATCATACACTGTAGAAAGATGCTTGGAGGCTGATTTTCCTCTTACTTATATTTGGGTAAATCAGGAGTCAGAGGAGTTATATCAATGTAAAACTGGTGTGAGAAGACAATCATATGCCCTACTATTTTGGTGCAGTACTGTGTGTGAGCAATCTAACAAAGACAGTAACTGTTACAATAACTTTCTGTGACCTCAAAACTGTTTGCCTCAACATATTCTCCTATTCTGATTTAAACCCCCAGGGATTAATTTTTGTCCTGGGCTGGGGGCCATGCAGTACCATATTGCTCCACCAGGAGCACTCTAGATGCCTTTTTAAGGCAGAAGCTTCTTGGAGCTTGCTGGTACAATGCACAGCACTCAGCCTGAATTGTTTATCTGATTGCATTGGGGTTTTTTTTCTTATTATTTTGACTTTAGAAGATAAGATATATAGTATCGCACACCTAATAACCTAGAACTTTGTCCAGAGAAAAAATTTGTTATCTAACAGAATTGGAGCTAGCTTTGACCTTAACTGTACAGACACTAGTGTCTGTACATGATGAGACATTTTCAAGACTATGTGTGTGCACTTCATGCACATTTGTAGGTCTAATTTTGGCATGTAATTATCACGATTTTGTGCTCATTTTGAATGCAAATAGCCAGTTAATGTGTAACTGGTCATTGATGCATACACAATCATAGTAATTACATGTGCAAAGTGGGCATGCATTCATGTACACATATTGTGTTATAATTTGTGCACAGTGTTCTGAATATTTAGCCTATTAATTCTCTCACATAGTGTCTCCTTCTCTACCTGTCCAGTTTCTATAAGTCTTTTTCTAGGTGAGTACTTCATCTTGTACTGTAAGCTCTCAAATCACCTTGGTTTGATCTACACTAGAAAATTTGTTTTCCTGCAGTGAGGCGTCTATCAGAAGGGCTAGATGACAGAGTGATAACAAAACACTTGTGATTTCTCCACCACAGTCTCCATTGTTGATAGCACTCATGCAAACCCCTCCACTTAGATTACAATGTGCCTGTACACACAGCCCTGTTTCTGGGGGCGGGGGGGGCAGTGCAGAAATGCATTGCCCCAGAAGGGCAGAATGCCTGCCAGAGCTCACCAATGCATGGCGATGGGCACAAACCTTTGCACTTCTCTAATGGGTGCAGCATCCTCTCCCCGGCCCGACCTGTATGGCCAGCTTTCCTGGCTGGTGTAGGGATGGTGTGGGGGCAGAGCCTTTGCTTCACTGACTTTCTAATACTCCCTTTCCACTTTGGAGCATCATATGTCCCTGGAAGTAATTAGGGAGCAATATCTGCACTGGCTTGAGCACAAGGACCACAATACTTCCCAGCCCTTACATAAACCACATAAAGAGAACTGGAGGCTCTATTCCCTTCTCCCCCATTGTGCCGGTATGTTTCAGCTACACTCTTTTACTATGGTTCTTACCACTTTTTCCTCTCCCTCTCCCATGCATATGTGTTCCTTCTCACAGATATCTTTTAGGGGAGTTCCTTAAGAGATCCTATTGGGAAAACATAACCATTTAGAGGAAACTGGAGAGTTCCCTACCACCTGGAATTTTGGGTTCTTCTTCAGAGAAAAATCCTCTCAGCATGAAGCTCTATACCAGAAGCAAAGGGTGAAAAAGAAAAGTGGGGCTAAAGTAAATAGTTGAGAGACAAGGTGGGTGAGGTAATATATTTTATTGAACTAATTTCTGTTTGTGAGAGAAGTTTTTCAAGCTTATACAGAGCTCTTCTTCAGCTCTGTGTAAGCTTGAAAGCATGTCTCTCTCACCAATAAAAGATACTACCTCACCCACCTTGTCTCTCTAATATCCTGGGACCAACACTGCATACAGTAAATGTTTAAGTGAGATAAAATTGTTTTATGTGCTGTGTAAGACTGGCTCACACCATTCCATGCTCCTCATAGAGCTTCCCTTAAAGGCCCTTCAGCTGAAGGAAAATCTGTAAGGAGTAAAGGAATTAATTATGTACAGCAACCAAGAGATCATTCAGACACCAAAACTTTTTGAAGGGACAGTTTTGTTCATGAATCAGAAATGACCGAGTTAGGCTTGAGAAATAAGATCCTGTAGTTTTGTGAGCTGATCAGAGAAGGCATAGCTACCAATTAGATGACATGGAAAATAATCAGAGGATCAACTTCCTAGGGTGCTGAGAATCCCTACAGTATGGAGCTGGGCTTTTATTTCCCAGAGGCCCCTAAAATTGAGGTAGGATTTACAGTGGTGGAGTTTTCCACTTTTGTGGATGGTTTTAAAGGTCATCCAGGATCCCATATGACCTCAGGCTAGCCCTGGTTTGTATTATCTGGACAGCCAGGGGTCTTAGGTTCAAATTCCAACAGGACTGACTCAGTTGTTCATCCATCTGAGATAGGTAAAATGACTCAGATCTTGAGTTGCATCTGAGAAGCATTTGGTATTGCTTTGGATGGAGATGGGGGGTGGCAGTTGGAGGGTACATGAAGGTGGCTTCAGTTCTTCTTTGCATTTCCCTGGCCCCAGTCCAATGCCCTAAACATAATTTAAAGCTGTCCAAAGGCATTCTAAGTTGCACCAGCTGTCTATAGCTCCAAGGGGCCTATACAGCAACCATGGCTTCCTGGGGGTAGGGACACCCTGGCTATGTCCACTTTCCTGGCCACAGGAAGAAGTGATGGTGTAGGAGCCATTATGGCAGCTCTACTCCACCCAGTTATTCTGGGGTTTGATGGCTGTATGTACCAGCTTTAAGGCAGCTTTATTGGCATGGGAACAGTAAGGCAGCCCAGGATCTAGCCTAATACATTCCACCCATTTTCAGTGTGTATAGGGCCTTCAGGCAAAACCTTAAAAACCAAGGTTCAGTTTGCTCAGCTTGGATATTAAAGATATCATGGCATTTATCATAAGAGAAGGGATTTGTCCTAGTACCCATGCCAAAATTTTCCCTCCGCTGCTGTTGTGTTGGGTATAGCTGCTGACCCCAAAAGTAACTGCATTTCAATGGTGCTGTTTGTAGGTTTTAAAAGTACATTGGGATGAAAGTTGCCATATAAATGTTAAAATATTATCTTTTAAAAGCTGCTGAGACCCCCAGGGATAGGGAATAACAATAGATCTATTAAACTGGAATCTGCCTGCAGCTTCTCCAGAGGAAGTAAGCTGAAATGCCTACAAGCTGGACAGTTCTCAAAACCTTCAGTTGACTTAGAACAAGGAATAAGGCTGCAAGGCAGAAAGGAGTTATTACATTTGGCAAGTCCAGAATTTCTTTATTTCCTGACTGCAGAGTGAGTTTGTGGGCAACCACAGGAGTTGGATTTAGATTATGCATTCCAATATCAGCATGGCTGAGAGCTTGCTTTGGAGCACACTCTTATATTTGTTAGTAACTAGATTAATCAGAAAAACTTACGGCCACAGTTATAGTATCTGAGAACCCTGAGAGGGAGGATCCAGAAAAAGGGAAGGATTTCTCTGATGCTGAGACCTGGTATAGAAGTATTTGAGTTGCTCGCAGTTCTGGAGGACTACTTGAGTGGACTGGTTACAGTTTATTAAATTCTTACACAGTTTCACCCTGTAACTCTTTTTTTCCCTCCATGAAGTTATAGGTTATATTATTTTGACTCTCTCAGAAAGGTCTATTGTGTTCCTTTCGTGGTGGTTTTGTCTCTATGCCTCTCTGACATTTAAGTGCCATGAGTCTTTGCTTTAGTGGATCATTAGTTATGTTACACTTCTGGCGTATGTAAAGCAAGGAGAATTTTAGGATGTATGGTGCATGATTTCATTTTTTACTTTGAGGGAAATTTACTTTACATGATACTGGTGATCCAGTATGTTGTATCTGATCTGCTTTCTGGATGCTGGTTGAGGTACTTGGTGGAAGGCAGACTTGTATGACCAGTAGGTTGGTTTATAGGTGAAGCAGCCATCATTTTAGTTTTGATTTGTAGGAACTGCATAATCCTACAATTTCTTGCCTTTTCCTTAGGAATAAAAAGTATGTGACTTGAAGCCATTGACCAAATCTAGCTTCCATGGTTATTATTTAATAACTGATAACTGACTGTATATACCTCAGGCTGTCCTGAAAACTTATTAAGATGAGATAACAATCACTATGTGCTCTCTTGGGGCCTGCTCTAACTCGTATTGAAGCCTCTAGGCATCTCTTTCACTGACTTCCAGGGAACTGGACTGGGACAGTAGGGTAAACACTGAAAAGTGCTTAGCACCTGAATTTCTTCAGTCTTTTTTTTTTTAACTGGGATTTGTGAGCGCTTAACACTTCTGAAATTTGGCCCTTATCAAGTACAGTCCTGGTGTAAGGACTGCTCCTGTTGTTAAGAGAGATGTGTATATTTTGTGTTGCTTGACATTGCAATATTTTGGTTTTCTTAATTGCAGTATAGGAAACCGATGTGTGTTGTACCCTATGTACATATACATTGGCTATACATCTATATCTATGGCCTGATCCTGCAAAGTGCTGAGTGGCTTCTACTCTCACTGAAGAAAGTAGAAATTGAAAACACTAAGCTACTCACCAGATCAGGCTCAGAGAGAGTGAAAGACAGAAAGGGGCATATAGGACAAAACTCCCATTAATTGGAAAAGGTTCACAAAAGGGCAACACAAATGATTAGGTGTACAGAACGGCTTCCGTATGAGGAGAGATTAATAAGACTGGGACTTTCCAGCTTGGAAAAGAGATGGCTAAGGGGAGATATGATTGAGGTCTATAAAATCATGACTGATGTAGAAAAAGTAGATAAGGAAGTGTTGTTTGCTACTTCTCATAACACAAGAACTAGGGGTCACCAAATTAAATTAATAGGCAGCAGGTTTAAAACAAATAAAAGGAAGTATTTCTTCACACAACACACAGTCACTCAGTGGAACTCTTTGCCAAGGGAAGTTGTGAAGGCAAAGACCATAACAAGGTTCAAAAAAGAATTAGATAAATTCATGGAGGATAAGTCCATCAATGGCTATTAGCCAGGATGGGCAGGAATGGTGTCCCTAGTCTCTGTTTGCCAGAAGCTGGGAATGAGCGACAGGAGATGGATCACTTGTTCTGTTCATTCCCTCTGGGCAGCTGGCACTGGCCACTGTCGGTAGGCAGGATACTAGGCTAGATGGACCTTGATCTGACCCAGTAGGGCCATTCTTATGTTCTTAACTTTAATGAGGCCAAGATTTCACTCATGAAATTTTGTATTGAATGTGGAGTCAATGCAGAAGGCTCGTTGTTGACGCTGAAGAGGACAGCAGCAGAGCTCAGTGTACTCTGGTGAGGCCCCTTCTACTTTTGCTGGGTCCAGTGGTGGAGGCTCAGGAGAGGACCAGGCAGTTTTTGTTCATCATGCATGCCCATTCAAAATGGCCAGAAGTTTTCAGAATGACTTCCATTCTAGCTTACCAAGACCATTGGACATCTTCATATCTTGTTTAGCCAGTTTGGTCTATCAAAGAATTTCAGAGGTTCCTAGCTTCAAATGGAATTAAGTAAAATATGATCTGCTCCATATCATCCTGCTACAAATGGACCAGTGGAATGCTTTCTACAGACAATTAAATATGCCTTAAAGGCTAACAAATCTGTTTTGAATCATCAGCAGAACTTGGACAATTTCTTGCTTATCTACAGGAGCACAGCGCTTGTTACTGTCTAGGAGTCAGCTGAAACTCTTCTTATCAAAGCAAACTTTGTGTACATGTTTGGACCTGCTCTGTCCTGATGTTGCCTAACATGTAGCCAAATCCCAAGCTATGCTCAACACCATGAGATTTATCATTATCTGATGGTACTTTCTGTAAATGACATATGAACTAGTTGCAGCCTTGACAAGTACCAGAATCTGGGGATGTTTCAGTGGGATTTTCTGTTCCTCCAGTCAAATCCCCTCCTGTCAGAACTCTTACTTTCAATGACTTGTTGGGAGAAATTTTGCTATCTGATCCAGTTGATTCCTTATCACTGACTGTTCCCATTGTACAGGACAATGCTTACGCACCATCACCACGTTCTCTTGAGAGTGCAAAACCAATGGTGCACCAGAACTTATAAATTGTTTAGCTAGTGAGTTGCTATTCCATGGCATAATAATTAAAACTTGAAAGTCACCTGAAACTTTTAGTTAGGTTGTATAGTGGTTTTATATTTTCCATAAGAAAAGGAGTACTTGTGGCACTTAGAGACTAACCAATTTATTCGAGCATAAGCTTTTGTGAGCTACAGCTCACTTCATCGGATGCATACTATGGAAAATACAGAAGATGTTTTTATATACACAGACCATAAAAACATCTTCTTTATTTTCCACAGTATGCATCCGATGAAGTGAGCCATAGCTCACGAAAGCTTATGCTCGAATAAATTGGTTAGTCTCTAAAGTGCCACAAGTACTCCTTTTCTTTTTGCGAATACAGACTAACACGGCTGTTACTCTGAAACCTTATATTAGCCATGTAAGCCCTAATGTGCATATATATTTGGAAGTATTTTAAAGTAAGATGGTGGAATGTGATGTTCTGCCCCTTTTAAATGGTTGAGCATCTGTACTCAGTGTAAAGCCTCGCTTCCATTTGTTCCTGTTTGTAGTGACTTTATTGTTCTGGCAACAGCAGATAACTGTGTTTCAATCAGCTTCCCCTCTGTGTATCTCCTTCACTTCTGGGTCCAAATATTATAATTTCCTCCTCTATTTAGTTCAGCTACCCCATTTTGAGTTTGTGGACTGTTATGGTGGTTCCCAGAGTGTCACTGGAGGGATGCTGAGTAGAAAACTTATATAAAGGAAACTCTTGCTGTAGCAGTACCATCTCCCATTGACCAATAGATTGGGGCAGAGAGTTCCTTCCCATCTGAAATTCTGTCCATCTGGAATTCTGGGTATGCAGATGAAGCAGCTCTGTGGCCATTCTTCACTGGTTCACCAATATATGGGAATAAAGAGCTCCTTATCCTCTAGAGCTTCAGGCCATGGGGCTTATATATAGCAAATGGGGTTCTTTGTGTATTAAGTAAACCTTTTAACTGAGTGTGAAGGTGAATTAAAATGAGAAACTTTAGGCCAAAATTTAAGCCCACTCTATTCCTGTGGTGCTACTGGTTCATCTTCCCTAGCCCTTGTGGAGGAGTCCCCAGAGGACAAGGGAGAGGAGAAGGTATGGCTATAACATATCAGATGGTCCCTTGGAAACTGTTGTGAGCTGGTATCTGTTAGAGTAACCCTTAGGCTGCTGTAACCAACCTCAGGGCTGGGCCAAGAATCAAGCAGCTGAAGATCTGGTCCTATAAGCATGTTGCTTCATCCTACTTCAGATTGCTCATCAGTCATTTTGTGAGCTGGGTCAAGCCTTTTTAATTAATATCTACAAAAAATTACATTGGGACACAAGTAAGGTTGGAACTCAAAGCCATAATAGCAAGGATTTAAGGCTGATGAAGAGTCCAAATTCAACTCCAATGTAATTCCATCTGCTTCAGTTATCCCTGGGAATATGGTCCAACATCCTTAAATTGGTGGTGGTGCTATAAATTATTAACTGAGCACTGACCGTCCTTAGTGCTGTATAGTTATAAAAGTAGACATAGTTCCTGGCCTGAGGAGCCTGTAATCTAGAAGAGATGTAAATTGAACAGTTCAGCCAACGTATAATACACGTGGGTCCAAATCCAGCTCTATTGGACTTAATGGAAAAGCTCACATTGACTTCAATGGGAATGGGATCTGGCCCTAGTGTTGTTATAAATACAAGGTAGTGTAGGTGTCCTGTCAAAGTCATTTTTGAAAGTTACACTGTCATTGTGCACAGGGATTGCCTCTTTTTATCAGTGATCTCTGGCTAGTGGAGGAGTTTACATATAGTATTATGCTGCAATATTACTTGCTACAAGGTGTATTAAAGGTTCTGAGAATCTCTTAATTAAGAACTTGCATGCTTTTGTGGGTGTTTTGTGTGATTTGTATCCAGGTTATTTTAATATAGGAGTATTTTGTACTTCTTTATTTAATGATTCTGTGTATTACCATTTGTATAGAATAACTGTGACAATGTATCATGTAGTGAAATATGTAATAGGATGTAAATATTAATGGAGTTATTCTCAGGGCAGTAAGGTACCTGCCCAACCCCTGGCATAAGTTAGAACCACAGCTTCAGTCTCTGGCTACAGTGGCTGCTGTACACTGACTGGGAATCCCCTCTTATCAGTGACGTAGTTAGGGGGGGAGTGGGCCAGCAGCTGCTCCCCCACTAAGCACAAGTGGTGCCTTGTCAATGTCTTGGCGCCTTTTACATTTTCCCCTGTTGAGGGAACAAGGGGAGTCATCCAAAAAAAAAGGCGCCACTTGCTGCCGTGCTTTCAATCACCTGGCAGACCTTTCCGGGTCTTCGGCGGCACCTCAGCGGCAGGAACTTCACTCGCTCCAGGTCTTCGGCGGCAGGACCTTCAGTGCCGAAGACGCCTAGAGTGAGTGAGGGCCTGCTGCCAGAGCGCCGCAGGGTGAGTAAAAGCGCCGCAGTGGGTGGGGCCTTTTTTTTTTATCGCTCCCCCTGTTCCCTCCACCGGGCTACGCGGCTGCCTCTTATGTAGAATGTCTTCCCCCAGTGTCACTTACATAATCTTTCAGCCCCTCTCTGCCACCTGAGTGGTATAAATGGGCCACAACAAAGGAGAGAATTGGGCCCAAATTTCCTAAATTTATACCCCATGCAACACCACTCAATTCAAAGGAGCTTCCAAGGGTGTGAGTCATGTCAAAAGGAAGTCCTTATTATGAACAGTAAGCTTTGTTATGCCTTAAACAAGAGTGCTGTGGTGCTAATGAAATATACTAATATACAAGTGCACAATATGTAAGTGAAATTACATTATTTAAAATTAATGGAGTTTAGCTCTAGAACTTTGCAAAAAGAATTCTGAACCAGGAGAGTTTTACATTGTTGTGCTCTAATCTTAAAATGGCCTGATATGCACACATTTACTTGGGGCCACCCTTGAAAATAGCATGAAACTACATCAAGTGCAGAATGTAGTAGTTTGCCTTATAATGGGAAGAGCTGTTCTGAGCACATATGCCCAATGCTTGTGACATATAGGTGCAATTCAAGGTGGTAGTGTCAATTTTTGGCCTCATATACACGACAATTTCAACCATAGTATGGTGACCAGTTATATCAGTGATATCTCCCCCTAAAAATGATTTTTATTCTGGAGTGTTTATGAAATGGTGTATTTTAACTGTTTCCCCAAAGCATGTTAAATCCTACCTGGATACAACATTGTTCCACTTTGTAATGCAGATGGGATCGAACCAGGGATATTCTCCTGACCTCTGCTAAAGACTTGGATGTGTCCAAGGCTTTAGCAGAGTTCAGGGAAACAGTTAATATCCCATCCACATTAGTAGTGGAACCATGTTGTAGCTGTGTACGGAGTTGACTGGGTCCTTTGACACAGTTGAAGTTGTAGCATAGCCAAAGGGCTGATTCACCACTCTTTTTTTTCCAGCTTTGCACTAGTGTGATTCTAGTCTAGTCACCATCCTAAAACTGGAATGAACCCAGGGTCTTTAAAGTCCTGGATGTACTGGAATATGGATGCCTGCCTTCCTGCCTTTCTGTAACAGGAGCTGTAATCTGCTGAAATGCTGCAGCTCTTGGAATTTAACTCTTTAGGCTGCTGTTAGTGTGGTTTTCTCACCTGGACTTCTCTGGAATCGTTTCTCTTTGACGGTCCACTAGACTCCTGGTTTCATGGCCTCCAGGTCATAATGTATCACTCACACACCTATATGCTGTACTGAATATGATGTGTCTCAAGCAACATTGACAGAATGTCAAGATAATTCCTTCTTGTTGCATTGTTAATTAAGCATTTTATTGTCTATAAGACACTTAATATATATTAAAGATCTACGCTTTCTAATTAGATGTAGACATTAGAAAACATTTCACATTCTGTTGCAGTTTTCATTTCACATGGCTACACAAGATGAAGTCAACACTTTTTCAAAGCTGGTTCAGATCTGTGCTTATTGATCCATCTTTGTTTTGGAGAGTTTTTTCCCGATGTAGAGTAGAATATTGAGGCAGTTCGCATGAAGGCGTAAAAGGACAAGAAATAATTTATATATAAGGATAATTGGCTAAGGGGAAAATATGCTATGGGGATATTTCAATACCAGTATGATAAAGTACTAAGTATAAATACTGTATTAAAAAGGTATTGTAGTAGGCCATTAGCTGGATTGCAGGCAGGTGTGGTTTGAGAGAGGCTGGGGGGGAAAGGACTGAAACAAAAAGTGTTATTTTGGTGGCTGGTGCTGCTTGCTTACAGCTCTGCGGGAGTCAGCCGTTGCTCTGTTAGAACTCTGGCTACATTAAAATCGGTTGGATTTCTAGACAATGTGGCCCTGCCGCATTCCTTCAGATACCCCTGATGTTGCAGTATGTGGTATGTCTATTGAGACATTGAATAGTTTATAAAACTCAAATATTTTGTAAGATGTGATCAGGATTTTTTTTTTTTAGTAATTAGAAGCTTCATTTATAGAAATTAACTGATTAAGCAACAGACTGTGACTGAAGATTCAAGTAGAAATGCAGGGCGTGTGTGACAGGTTGGATCACAAAACCCCCTTGGGGCTGCCAACTGATGTGCCAAGACTACTTCTGCCCCTGCTTTCCCTGCCTTCCTAGCTTGGGACTTCAGTGCCCTGCCTGGTTTGAGCCAGACCCACTAGCCTGCTGCAGAGCCAGACCCAGGTCTGACCTACATCCCCTAACAGCTGCAGGCTTAAACTGAAAGCAGCTTAAGAAGTGTTCCTGTCTTTAACACTCAGATGCCCAACTCCCAGTGGGGTCCGTTTTACCCTGTGTAAAGCTTATACAAGGTAAACTCATAAATTGTTCACCCTCTATAACACTGAGAGATATGCACAGTCTTTTGCCCTCCACCCCCAGTATTAATACATACTCTGGGTTAATTAATAAGTAAAAAGTGGTTTTATTAAATACAGAAAGTAGGATTTAAGTGATTCCAAGTAGTAACAGGCAGAACAAAGTGAATTACCAAGCAAAATAAAATAGAACACGCAAGTCTATGTCTAATACAGTAAGAAAACTGAATACAGATAAAAACCTCACCCTCAGAGGAATTCCAGTAAGCTTCCTTTTACAGACTAGTCTCCTTCTAGTCTGGGTCCAGCAATCACTCACACCCTCTGTAGTTACTGTCCTTTGTTCCAGTTTCTTTCAGGTATCTTTGGGAGTGGAGAGGCTATATCTCTAGCCTGCTGAAGACAAAATGGAGGGGCCTCCCAGGGGTTTAAATAGACTTTCTCTTGTGGGTGGATACCCCCTCCTCTCTCCTATGCAAAGTCCAGCTCCAAGATGGAGTTTTGGAGTCACATGGGCAAGTCACATGTCTATGCATGACTCAGTTTTTACAGGCAGCAGCCATTGTCCACGTTACCTTGAACGTCCTCATGTATGCTTCTTATGTGGATTGGAGCCTTCCAAGATCCATTGTGCGATAAGTGCTTCTTGATTGGGCACTTAACTTGCAAACTCCTTTTTAAAGAAGCTGACCAAATGCCTTTTTAAGGTTATTTAAAATCAAAAAAGTATACAGCCAATATTCAGAATTTCAAATACGATAATGACAATGCATACAAATAGGATGAATAGATACAGTAGATCATAACCTTTACAGAGATATGTTAAATGGCATATGTAGCCTAAAACATATTCCAGTTATGTCATATATACATTGATAAACATATTTCCATACAGCCTTCTGGGGTGCACCCTCACCACGTGATTTCATACAGTGGCTTCCATTTGCAACTTAGAGTATGCAAATACCTGTACACACACTAACGCCTGCACAAATGCATGTCCCCATTTGGACAAATGGGGTTTGCATTTGTAGATAGTGTTCATAAGGTTTATATAAAAGTGCTCACACAGATAAAGGCCCTATTGAGGCCCTTGAAATTTTTGGAGCAGACTGTGTTGCTTTTATAAGGCAGTACTATGGAAAGTATTAAGTATACCTTTGAGTAATGCACACCAATACATTTCAGTGTAATCACCTAGCAAATAGCATATAGTTATGGGGCTCACAATGTGATCTGCAGAAAAGCTTAATGCCTCTGAAACCAGTAATTTTGCACCATGGAAATAAGTAACTTTTTCAAAAGAAAACAGCAGGAAGACTGAGCCTCAAGGGCTAATCTCATTTTAAGAAGGTGAGATGTGTATTTGAGTAATTTATTTCAGGCAGCCTGTAGTACTGAAATTTTCACGTGCTCATTATAAATTTGGTATGGAAGTACTGTGGGGTTGGGCAGGAGGTTTGCTACAAGAAATGAGAATGACCACTGCATGTGCTGATCTCTCTCTTATCAAGAAAGCTGTGATGAAAGATTAAACAAGACCTTGCCTAATATCCTCAGTAGCATTATGAAACATCATACACAACAGTCTCACCAATAACAGACGTGCAAGGGTCATGTTTCAAGTCCATTGTTTTTCTGCAGAAGTACAATATGTTATAGGAAGTTACATGATTATTTAATGCAAATCTAGCCCATGTATTTGCAGCTGCAGAGCTGTCCCTTTCAACAGTATTGGTGTGCTTCTACACTGCACAAGACAAACTAGACTGGTTGGGCTGTGCAGGGATGTGTGAGCCTTTGAGTCACTAACTACTAGTTTTGCAAGGCTCCCTGCAAGGCAGAGTCCAGGGCAAGGTGCAGAGAAGAGGTGTAGACTGGCAGCAGAAATAGATTGTTGTTATAGTGGAGGAGTATTTTAGAAATATTAATCCATGGCTCATTGGGAGGATTCCTTCCTCCTGTCTCCCCAACCACCGTCAGAGACACCTAGACCAGTACTGCTTAGAGGATAAACAATGTTTCTGGGATGCTGTTGTGGAGTTAACCATTGATTCAATCACATCATCAGGGAGAGTTCCATTTATTCTGTTCACTTCAGTTGCCAGCTCTTTGGGGCAGGGACTGCCTTTTTGTTCTGTGTCTGTTCAGCACCTACCACAATGAGGTCCTGGTCCAGGACTGGGGTTCCTAGGTACAACTTCAATACAAAAATAAATAGCCATACAAATTATTTACTAATTGGCTTCAAAAACAGGGAAAAGATCAAGGGCCCAGAAACTATTAAACTGCAACAGCTGATGAGTTACTTTCCTTTAGGTCATTAAAAGATTTCCCCCCTTTTCATATTGTACAATCCGTGACTGTCATACTCTGCCATTAAAGTTCCTCACAGCTAGGAAGGCTGTATCTATACAAGTACAGTATTGGTGCCAGAGGTGTCCACAGTATGCCCACCTCCATAATATTCTTACCTCTTCATAGTTTAGGTTGCAGCCAGCTTCCCTATATTTGCTCTTCTATCATTTTGGTTTAGAAAATTAACTTAGCCTGAAACTTACCGGACTTACTCTGAAGGCAAAGGAATTTTCTTCAGACTTTGCAGAAACAAACTGCTGAGTTATAGATCATTTAAAAAAAAAATCTTATATTTCTTTGACTCCATCTTGCTTAAGATAGCTGATTACTATCCCTTCATATTTTGCATATATTTACATTTCCTTGAATATTTCTGTGCCCATTATACTTGGAGATTGGGGAAAACCTATGATTAGGACAAAGTATTAACAATTTTTGGTGACAGTTTTGGGCCCAGTCCTGTTCCCATTGATGTCAATGGGAGTTATGGGCTGTAAAAGGTGCTACCATGGCACTATCCAGTTCCACCAACCTTACACCTTCTGTGTACCCAGATACCAGTGCAAAGCTGCCGTAAAGGGCTAGAAAATGTTTCTTCATTTACCTATTCTCCCCCTAGCCCCCAACACACACTCCCAGAAGGTTGTTTTAAAAAAAAATAAGTAAATACAAACTTCAGAAATTCTGAAATCACAACACTTTGTTTAAAAAACTAGCTATGTTCTCTAACGGCTAGATTTTTAAAGGTATTTAGACAGCTAAGGATGCAGATAGGCACCTAGTGGCATTTACAAAAGCAGCTAGATGCCTAACTGCCATTAATTTAGGTGCCTAAATACCTTTAAAATCTGTCCCTTGGCGATGATGGTGTACTTGCCTATCGTATCACTTATGAACTTAAGCACAAGGAAATGAATAGTCAAGGAGTTAATCGGTTTTAAATTTCCCACATAAGATAAGGACGGTGCCAAAACGTTCAAAGTTAGGCTTTCAGATCCATATCAAGGCACCTAAGTAAAGGCCTAAGTTATTCTTTTCGGACTTGCTGAGTATCTACAAATCCCACTGTAGTCTGTGAGAACGGGAGGTTCTCAAGATCTTTGAAAATCAAGACACATTTACTTAAAAGCTTAACTTCAGGCACCCAAGTTTGAAAATGTTGGCCATTAATCTTACCAAGTACAAATAAATCTATATTTCATCACAGTATCACAGCCTTAACTCTGACCAAAATACATGATGGTCTTTCAAAACCAGAAACCCTTTTGAAAAAGAAACATAATGTGTGTGCGCATTAATGACATGCATTGATCTGACTCAACTGGAAGTCCACATACAAGCGCTGCCACAAATGGATGGCTATACACTTTGCTTGCCAAACTATAAATAGAATATTATTCTCCTGGAATATCCATTTAAGATATTTTACACACACACACAAGCCCAAAACCAAAAATCTCTCACTTTTTACATACATTATATTAATGTAATCATTAATAATACAGTAGCTCAAACCATTATATTTAACTATATATTAATGTATTTATCAAGTATAATTTATTGATATTCTTTATGAAAAGGTGCCTCTCTCCCACACATGCCTTTGCAGATCTCCCCCTTTATGTCCATTAGAGAAATTGACAAATCCTAGAATGATCAAATTTCATTCTACTGTACACATTAGGGATTGTTCAAGCTCAATTACAAATGCCTTCCTTTCAGCATCATTTTGGGGGTTAGCAGCATGCAATAATGGTAATGATGTCTTCACGTACTCACTGCCAAAACATTCAGTGGTAAATAATTCAAATAAACTTCAGTAGAAATAGTTTGGTGTAAGTTTAACTGCAGCAGCGTGCCAGAAAGATTCTGCAACTGTCAGAGCCAGCTGTAACTAACCCATTTTTCACCTTTTTTAAGAATGTGAGAAATGTGGTGATTTGATATAAAGGAAACTTCTCAGCTATGCCAAGTCAAATTAAAATTGATAAGACCCTCTCTTTTTTCTTTTCTGCTTATTTTGGAAGAGGGCTCTACAGAGGAGCTCTTTAGTGATCTCACACCAGTGGGAGAGGGAGTCTGTCAGCTTTGTTTGATTCTGGAATTGCCTACTCAAATTTCACTGTAGCATGAAAAGATAAAGCAACTGGAACAAGCTTTAGAGCACAGTGAAATAAAGATACAGCAGCTGGTAGCACAACTTAAGTCCTAATCTATTTTGGTTGCTAAAATCCCTCAAAAGTATTTAACAGAAGTACCAAATGCCCATAATGTCAAGATAAAGGCTGCTGAGAAACTGGATAGATTCCGTGACAAAGAAAGTTCACTCCATGTTGTAAACTATGGGTGAGGGAGGCAGGCAGGCTCAGTTAAGCAGTGAAAGAATGCCAGAGAAAAAGCTGCAAAATAAAGAGGAAAAATATTACAGGCCTGTAACTAAGCAGCTGCATTTTGAAAGAAAAAAATGTCAGGCACTGTGGGAATTCTAATCAGGGAGTGCTAGCAGGTTACTTCAGAAGTCTGCGGGACTATTGTTAATCAATAAATAAGTGTGGGCCCTTTCTTTTTATGTCCTCTCAAGTTTCTTTCTGGCATAAATTTTATTAATGTTTAGTAAAGTTTACAGCAATAAAAAAGGCAAACAATCTAGACAAGCCACTGTGGGATAGTCACAGTTAAACAAGAAAAATTCCCCATGGACGTTAAGACAGCAATCCATGGGAAAAAGCAAGGTCCTTACTCTTTCACAGCTGGGGCTGAGTCAAAAAGGAAATGGAAAGATCCATTAATGCTCCACCTTGGACAGACAAGATGATGAAAATAATTGGATGAGGAAAAAGAAATTGTACAAAGAGAAATGGTTACCAATTTAGGACCATATTGTGGTTGCCCTTTGCTCAAATTCATAAGAGGATCGTGAGAATGCTGAAGGGGTGTGGAAAGCTGTATGTGGTGTAGTCACAGTTTTAGTCCAAGCACTTTCCTGGAGCACAAGCACTGTTTCCTGGGCAAGCAAGCCATGCCAAACAGAGCACAGCAGTGGCCATAATACCATTCCCATCAACCCACAGAGCTGGCCAGCCACAGAGAAGAATGTATGCCAAACCTCGCTAAAAGAGCACTCTCCCTACATGCTGAGGAGCTCTGGGAGGAGTTGATCCTCTAATATGGTACAATGCCATTAGCGCAGGCTTGTGCCTTAATAGCACAACCTAGAACATATTAAGATACAAGGCCACACTCATATAATGTAGTCCATGAAGGTAATTCATTTCTGCACAGAGGACAAATCCATTCTTCCTAAGACTTGAAGCAAGACCCCCTGCTTACAAGGACACCAGGTCTACCATTTGAACCATAGAAGAATCTGTATCAGCTGCCGTTCATAATAACACATGAATTCACCTCCAGCCACTAATTGGTGAGCTGTAACATATTCCCTGCTTGACTACAGCAACATGAAGAGTTATGTCAGCACAGTGAGTATTTGCCAAGGCCCTCATATTATTGTGCATGTACAAGGCTACATCAGAAAACACAGAGGGAATCAGACCATTAACGGGGCGCCATTCACATGGGGCTCAATCCTGTAAGATGCTGAACACTCCAGTGAGGTGCTGAGCGTCCGCAACTCCTACTGTCTTCTAGGGGAGTTGAGGCTGCTCACTACCTTGCAGTGTCACTGCCATTGGGTGCAATCTGTAGTCTCTGGCTGACCATTCGAATGACTTTTAAAGTCTTGTAAAACAGCAAGTTACTGTATTTTGTGACTCACAGATGATATGTCAGATATTCATGCCAGAGTATAATAAAGTAATTACCATAAACCAAAAGCAAGGGCAGAGCCAGCAAGTTAATGCTTTCCCCCTTCCCGCCCACCCCCCTCCAGCAGGGTACAGTTGGAGCATCTTCAAAGCCCCTGTCAAAGTTTTAATTAGAATACCACAGCTTATATGCAAAGTTACATGCACATGCTCTTACTAATGAACAACTGAATCCTGCCTGCCTTATTCAGTCAGAACTTCCATCAATTTCACTGAAGTTCTGACATAGGAAGGCACCAGGATCGGGCCCATTGTGAACAAAAAGCCTTTGAGCAAATCAATCTTAACTGGTCTAAAAACATACCAGCAGAAAAATAAACAGAGTCAGAGTTAATACTCTTCAAAAGAGTGCTCCAGAAAAGGAAAATTTCAGTACAACTAAGTAGCAGTAACACTTACATCGGGGCAATCAACTATTTTTGGTCAAGGTCCAAATTTCGTGGTCAAATATAGTCAAGGTCCAGACTCTAGAGAAAATAATTCAAAAATAATGATAAGTAAAAAGATTTCATGGTCCATTTAAAAGTGTCTGGCAGTCAGGATTTGGCCCATGCTTCTCCTATCCCTGCTTTACATACCTTTTCAAAGCATTGCAGACATTGGGACCAAAGTCCTACTCCAGTGGACTTCAGTTGGTGTAGGATCAGGTCCTTTAACTAAATAATCTCCGCAGCCCTCCTGTTAGGTATAAAGTCTTTCTTTCTTACAATCTGTATATATTTGAAGCATCTAAATTCTCCTCAACTTCAGTCCTGTTTTTCTTTAAATAAAAGAAACATTTGTTGGTTTTCTTGGGACATGTAAGTGTTTGTCCTCCGAAATGAGCATATGGTCTAGTAGGATACTCCACATCAAATCTGGTTCTCATATCCTGCAAATAATAGTGTTCATCCCAGGAACCCTAAGTGCTTTACAAAGATAGCACAGTAGTCATATTTCCATTTTGCAGATGTGGTTCGTAGGGGTTGCATGACTTGCCCAAGGTTGCACAGCAAGTCAGTCACAGCCCCCAGCTCTCCTAACGTGCACTCAAATTTCTCCTGAAAACCCACTTCTGCCACAACAACTCCAGGAAATCAGCTGACTAATAATGGCAAGGTTGAGCAGTCATCAGGGATAGATGCTGTTTGTGTACATTTGTACAAAACCTAAGTCTGTCATCTCAAACTATAAAAAATACTGAATTATCAAGAGATGGCCAGTCATCACCTACACGTTGATCAAGCAAAGCACTTCAACAGGCTTTGAATCAGAAACTTTTCTCATACGTTTACTCCTTTCTCCTACCCTTTTCTTTAAATGGGTTTCTGGATCGGAAACAGGGTAAGGGCTGGTTAGATCATCTACTCACATACTAAACACTCCAATAGTGCATAACAGAAAGGTTTCTATAAGTATAGACAGGACCGGCTCTAGGCACCAGCAAAGCAAGCATGTGCTTGGGGCGACACATTTCCAGGGGCGGCGTTCCGGCCATCCCAAGCACATGCTTGCTTTGCTGGTGCCTAGAGCCAGTCTCGCCTCCTTCCCCGCGAGCACGCCCGCATGCTGGCAGGAGGAAGCAGCGGGCGTTGGGGGGGGTGGTGCTTCCCAGTCCCTCCAGCCAGGGCACAATCACCACCGCTCCCCCGGCGCCAATCCCAGTCTGAAATGGCTGTAGCAGCCTTGCCCATGGCCCCACGTCATAGCAAGACTGGGATTGGTGCCGGGGGAGCGAAGGTGATTGTGCCCTGGCTGGAGGGACCAGGCAGCCTCCCCCACCCCATGCCTGCTGCTTGCTCCTGCCAGCACAGGGCTGCGACACCCAGCTCCAGAGGGCAGCGCCAAGTCCCCGGGCGGGTTCGCGGGGAAGGAGAGACAGGAGGCAGAGCTGTTCGGTGCCTCGCACGCAGCTCCAGGCCCTTCTGATTACTCGGCAGCGACAGCCAGGCTGGGCACCCCGCCAGCAGCATGACTTGGTCTGACCCGCGCAGCCCACGTGAGCCCTAGGGTCGGCACTGACGTCCTGCCTATGCCAAGGCCTCCGGCACAGGGGCAGCCCTAGCTCTGCCCAGGCAGACACAGCTCACAGCTCACTCCATGGCTGGCCCGGTGAGTAAATGAGCACACTCGTAGGAAATTGTTTTATTTCACTAACTACAAATTCTCTGTTTTCATTTTTTTAAATTTTAAACAGTCAAAAAACAAAACAAAACAAAAACATTGCGAAGTGCAAACGTGTAAAAGCTAAAAAAAAAAAAAGGGGGGGGGGCAGCCAGAAAATGTTTTGCTTGGGGCAGCAGAAAAACCTAGAGCTGGCCCTGAGTATAGAGTTAGCCAATAACACAGAGAAGCACGTCATTTATTCAAAGAGTTCATAATACTGATCCAAAGCTGTACTCATACTGCGGTATTCATCAATCAGTATCCCATGTAAATGGTGCAATACACTCGATGGTTTGGTCCTGCAAGGGGCGAAGTACCCCGAAGTATCATTCTTCATTTGGAGCTAAAGGACATGAACTCTTCTCAGGCGCTCAGCACCTTAAAGGATAAGGCCTGGTAGAAACACCTTGCTTTTAAAAAAATTAAATCTTGTACTTTACTATGAAATTTCTCACAGTATTATAAAATCAGGTTACAAGATTCTGTGTAAGAAGAGGAAACTTATTGCTCTTGAGATGGAAACTAGTGTCATTTTGTAAAGTCTGAGAAAAATTTAACAGGATAAGCTAAATGTTTAATCAAACGTATTGTGACAAAGTTCCTCCTCTACCGTGGTGGGTCTTGCGCTTATTGGCGGATTTGCTCGCCTTGGAGCTTCACAGCAGTCCTCAGTTTGGCCATTTTCATGAACCCACAGTCCAGGACAACTCCTCCTGTGTCTGACCAGGAGTGGGGAGGTTTGGGAGGAACCCAGGCCCGCCCTCTACTCCAGGTTCCAGCCCAGGGCCGTGTGGTATGCAGCTGTCTAGAGTGCCTCCTGGAACAGCTGTGCGACAGCTACAACTCCCTGGGCTACTTCCCCATGGCCTCCTCCCAACACCTTCTTTATCCTCACCATAGGACCTTCCTCCTGGTGTCTGGTGATGCTTGTACTCCTCAGCCCTCCAACAGTATGCATTCTCACTCTCAGCTCCTAGTGCCTCTTGCTCCCAGCTCCTCACACACACACACCACAAACTGAAGTGAGCTCCTTTTTAAAACTTAGGTGCCCTGATTAGCCTGCCTTAATTGATTCTAGCAGCTTCTTGATTGGCTGCAGGTGTTCTAATCAGCCTGTCTTAATTGTCTCCAGAAGGTTCCTGATTGTTCTGAAACCTTCCCTGTTACCTTACCCAGGGAAAAGGGACCTAGTTAGCCTGGGGCTAATATATCTGCCTTCTATTACTCTCCTGTCCCCATCTGGCCTGACCCTGTCACAGTACACTATTTAAAAAACACATATACAGTGCTGTACAGGTATAAAAGTACTGGAACCACTCTTTATTTCATTTACATTAACAGTTGATATGTGCTCTTGGTGCCTCTCTCTATATATTTAGGACAAATAATTCTGCTGATTTAACACCAGCCTTTATCACTTAGTTCCATTTTTATATTGTTGTTGCTTCAGAGACTTACATTGCGAGATGAGGTCACCCAGTATGTGCAGACTTGCTAATAATTAGTTTCAGCACTGGAGGAAAGCAAATCAGAGGTGAAAACACTGCACAAACACAAAGGAGTTTTTGCATTTGGTCTTTAATTAGAGCAATATAACTAGGAATAGATTCTGTAGGGGTGAGGGGTACCTTGCTTTCCTGCAGCACTTGGCTTATTACCAGGATGTTTCCTCACTTCAGTTTTATTCCACTTTGGATACAAGTGGATGAGAATGAACAGTGAACCAGGAAATAAATTAGAGTTGCATGGATGAATGTTTCAGGTGCATTAAAAATAATAAGCTTCATTTCTCAAAGAGGCAGGTCAGTAAACAATACACTTCGGGTGTGTAGTGGGAAAAACAGCTAAAACACACAAGCAAGGGAGCATGAAATTAAAAATTACAACTCCCAGAAACTTAAGCTGTTATCAGAACTGAAAAATGAGAGTATTAGAAGGAATTATCAAGTATTAAAGCGTGGCAGATATATGGAAAGACTGTAGAGAAAGTAAATGATTAAGCTTTTACTAAGCAGTGAATAAATAAATTTCTCTTTTGTGAAGATTATGTCGTCGGAAGGAGATGTTTATATTAGGGTGCTGATGACCTTGAACTAACTTTGCTATATTTTGGTTCCTTTTAAAGAAATAAACATCATGACCATAGGTCAACTGTAAGAAACAACACACACAAAGAAAAACAAAGTGAATAGTTTCCCAGTTCTCCACTCTGACCTGTGTAAAATACGAAATTCAGATTAGTGGGATTTATGGGTAACACTGTTTATTGAGTGTAATGGTTTTAACTGTTCAGGTTGCAGAGTCAAGCACTCATAAGTTAGGAAATGCCTGTATTAAGGGTGCCTCTACAATCTTAACTCTGCTTCCTTGTATGCATACACGATGGTAGTCTTTAAATTACATGAGCACATACTGCTTTTTCTCTAGGCCCCTTGCTTCACTCAGTCACCAGATGGATAGTGAGAGGGGAAGGGAGTTGTAAGAGGAACAAGGCGTTCTCTTGGGGCTGGGGCACTGGACTGGAACCCAGGAGAATTTATTATATTCCTGGCAGTACCACAAACTTCTTGTGTCATGTTGGGCTGGACTATTGTACCATAACAATGGCTTGGCTTTCAATCTCTTGTCACGTCACTAGTTCTCCAGTTACCATAGTCCTTCAGGGGAGACGAACTGAATTTCTAATGTAAGAAATGAGCAATAATTCTTTATTTTTATCCCCTTCCAGTCTCTCTCTGTTGGAAAGAAGTAAAAAGGGACAGAAGCCCAGTATTTCTTTCCCTTTTACAGATCACCTTTAACTCTCAGTCAGGCTGTCCCTCCCATACACAGCCCCCAGGAAGAATGCTCCAAGGAGCGCTGTCTCAAATATTGCCTGTTTACTTCCAATACCACAAATAAACTCTGTACCTCAGCTGAGGTTTCTTGCACAAATTAAAGCTATTACTATCCAGTGAGGCTGCAGGCAGAGACCCACCCACCAAGGTGTTCACTCTACACATCACTTCTTCCTCTGAGCTAGTACATTACACTTCATCACAGGTCAGTGCATGCCGCCTCTTGGAGCATGCCAGATGGCACTGCATTCCTCAGAGGAACAGCTCTCCTGCCTGGTTAGGAACTGCCACATTTCTGTGAAGGTTCCCTTAGTGAGGAGAGGGCCCAAGAAAAAGTATGCAATGGTGGGCCGGGTGCTGCTATTCTCCCTGTCTCATGAGACACAAGCAAGACAGGGAGCATATTTAAAACTGTGCAGAGGAAATGCTTTTTCACACAATTCACAAGTGGCCTGTGGAACTTGCTGCTACAAGATATCACTGAGGACAAATACTTTACTGGAGTTAAGAGGGATTAGACATTGAGATGGATAACAAGGCTGTCCAATTAAACTTAATATTTTAAAAGCTCCTGTGGTGTTTGAAGGGCTCTAACCTGTCCTGCCTCAGGGGATGAACCAGCCTCTGACTGCAGAGACTGAGCTAAAGACTCTCCCTGACTGGAGCTTAGCTCAGAGCTGCCTGCACCTTCCTTCTGAAGCAGCTGGTGCTGGCTACTGCTGGGATCAGGCTGTTGGGCAGGATGGACCTAGGTCAGATCCAATGTTCTTTATACAGAAAAGGACAACCTGACAGAATGCTCCCTTACAAACACCTTCCTTCTGTCTGCCCCAGGGTTTTACATTGACACCCCTCCCTGTAGTGCTTCAGTGCCCTGAAATCCATTTCCTGAGGAATATACAGCAATCGCATGGCCTCATTTTTACTGAGGCTGGTAGGTCCATTTGAAAGAGAGGCTAAGAACTTCCACCCACCTCCACCCCCTTGCTCCCTGCTGGGTTGGTGTAGTCCCTGGAAGGCCTTATCTCTTCACTGACTCTTTTCGGACAGGACATTTGGCTATTGCTTAAGGTTGGTTTGGCCTTGTGCAAAAGATAGGCAGTCAGGTCAGCTAGGCTTCTAGATGTGTATTACATGCACTAAGTGTGAAAGTGCTCAGCTATAGTCAGCCCAGTTTTGGTAGCGTGCTGGGTGACCTTGGGCAAGTTACCTCCCCTTTCTGTGCCTCATTTTTCCCATTTGAAAAATGAGGAGAACGATGCTGACTTTGTAAAGTGCTTTGAGAGATACTGGTGAAAAGCACTAAGAGCTGGGTATTAGCAATTCAGTTTAAAATAATTATTTTTATTAAAGGAACTGGGGCTTGATGCAGTGCCCACTGACAGGGCCGGATTAAGGCAGGGACTTTAGAGGCTGCAGCCTAGGGCCTTGGCTCAAGGGGGGCCCCGCAGAAATAAATCACAGGCAGCGATATCCAACTCTGGGTCTCTAAAAGTCCCGCGGTGCAGCGGGGTGCTCAGGCAGGCTGCCTGCATGCCATGGCCCCACTCTGCTCCCGGAAGCAACCGGCTGCTAGCACGTCTCTGTGGCCCCTAGCGGGGAGTGAGGGAGAGGGGAGAGGCAGCTCTGTGCATTGCCCTCGCCCCCAGCACCGTCTCTGCAGCTCCCGTTGGCTAGTTCCCTGCCAATGGGAGTTATGGGGGCGGCACTTGTGGGCGCAGGCAGCGCACGGAGACACGCTGTCCCCTTCCCCTCAGGGGCTGCAGAGATGTGCTAGCAGCCAGCCGCTTCCAGCAGCAGCGTGAGGCCAGTGCCACTAGCTGGGAGCCACCTGTGGTAAGCGCCTCCTGGCCGGACCCTGCACCTCGCACCCTCTCCTCCACCCCAATCCCCTGCCCTAGCCCCCTCCTGCACCAAACTCCCTCCCAGGGAAAAGACTTGTATACAGGGGTCCCACAAAATCTAATAGCCCTGGGCCCACAAGGGAGTTAATCCGGCCCTGACCACTGAAGTCAATTTACAGGCTCTTTCCTTTTACTTCAGTGGACGTTGGATCCAGCTCATAGAGGATATACGAGCAAGTAATGGTAAACTCATGATACCCTTTAGAACCTATGGCAAACAAAGGCTACTTCCTATGAAAGAAAAGCGTAGATTAAAATAATCCCTTCAGCCTACATACTTTATTGGCAAGATCCCTGTTTTGAAAGTGACACTTGGCAAACAAAGCTAAAGAACCCATAAGAGAAAACATTTAGTCACACTTGATATTGTCACAATATTTTCTTCCAAGTGTAGATCAGCGGTTGACTCATTACTATGTGTTAAATGAGAGCAAAATTTCTTTCTGTAGGTGACCTATCAAGGGTTTAGGTCTTGGGCATTGTGCCTTCACCTGATGATGGTACGTGAATTTAACTTTCCAGTCAAATAGCAAGCTAGCACAGATGTGTGACTTAGCTGGAAATTGAAATTTGTATACACTGCTGAAACAACAAGCAAGTTAAGCAGAGTCTGAACTTCTTCTTGCTCCATCCGAGCATGGCCACCATGAAGCTTAATGCACTCCAAGTCAAACAAATTAGAATGCTACATGCTTGTTCACAATTAAATCACTTTGCTTTTATTTTTCTCTCATTAAACAGATAGAGAAAATAAAACATTTTCGTTGTAACAAGATGAAACAGTGATCTCATTTGTTTATGTCAGAATGCAGTAGGATATGTTAACGCTTACTAGTGCTAGGGGAGAGAACGACAACTCTTTTAATTTTTTTCAAGTTAATGTAATTACTTATGACAGTCACTGGATTCACAGTGCAGAAGAGCATGGTCCTCTACAGCCGCCAAGGGAAAGGGCCAGAAGAGGAGTCTAGTGACTATGGCATAAGAAGAGTGTGTCTATTTATTTTTTAATTCCTTGAGGTCAGGTAGTTCATTCTGCATACATATACGGCATATGTCCCGTCTTCAGTGACTGCGGACAAAGGAGCCAATAAATGCACGTGTGATCTGGATAACTGGTAGTATTAACTTTTGGCCACTACTAGTCTAGGTTGGATTTCAAGCTAGGGCTGAGACCAAAAAGTCCCCATGTGTTACTATCAGCTCCTCTTGCTTTGCAGTACCCACTATTGCCAGCTCCAAGCAGTCAAAAATCATGAGTCAGAAGCTAAAAAGTCAGATGATTGGTTTTGAAATGATGCTATTTAAAAAACTATATATATATATATATATATATATATATATATATTCTTTTTATTTGCCTTCTGGTTTTTGGCCTTCAGGATTCATGTTTTTGAGCTTTTTTCCTGCAGTCACCAAAACATAGAAAATTCCATGTAGCTTCCATTCGCAGGAAACCTCCCACCCGCAAGTGATGACAATTAATACATAACCATTGTGCCTTTTCCTATAAGGAATGGGGCCAAATGCTTTGACCTTTAGCTGATGAATGTGCTGTTTGCTTTGACTCTGCAGAACTGCTAGTGAAGGAAAAGCATATTGCCTGAAAGAGTCCATAAGCCCTGATCAGTAGATGTACCTGAAAATATTTGCACAAATCACCACAGTGACCTGGTACCACCAAGTCACCCTTCGGGGAATATCTCACAGACAGAAATTATCATCACAGAGGGCCTCCTCCACACTGTCACACAATGTCCCTGATTGCTTGCCGTGTTAGAATGAATTACTGGAAGGTCCTTGTTTACATAGCAACTAGGTCAGAGCTAAAAGGGGCTGCTCTTAACTGGACACTTAATACGTAAGAGTCCTGTGGCACCTTATAGACTAACACGAGAAAAAAATATAAAATGACAACAGCACCTCCTTTTACAGATCCAGACTAACACAGTTACTCCTCTGATACTTAATATCTAAGGGATGTTTAAAGGGTCCCAAGTCAGTGACTTCTGACGTCCTTGGAGTCAGATTACGTGCGGGGAGTGTAACAGCCTCGGTAGACAGAAATCAGCCAAAGGTTCATCTCCTCACTTCCAGCTAGCAACTCCCTTGCTCCTCCAATGAGAGGGGGAATTGCTAGCAGGATCATCGCTCCAAAAAAAGATGCAATGAAGGAATACAGACCAGTTGATCTTGAAATTCCTCATTAGCTATGGCCCTGATGATTAGTTCTGTAACTGAATAGACTTTTAAGTGGGCTCTAAGTAGTGCTGGGTGAAAATTTTTGACTTAAACTTTTTTCAGCAGTGTATACTCCATGACACCAAAATGTTTTGCAAATTCATGTTGATTTTGCCAAAATGTTTTGGTTAAAAAAAAAAAGTTTCATTTTGATATTTTTTAAAAAGGAAACATTTCACTTCTGGGTTGTAATGACTTTTCATTCAAAATTTCCTTTAATTTTATTTTTTAAAAATCAAAAACAATTTAAAAATGGTCAAAATCAAACACTACTTTACTGGATCCTAAATAATATTGTTTCTGACTTTTTGATTTAACTTAAAAATTCTTTCATTTTCAGTTCAACCCAACACAATTTTTTCCCATTGTTTTGGAATTGCCAGTTAATCAAAAAACCCATTATTCATCCAGCTCTAGTTGCAAGGATAGGGTTGTGACTCTCTCGGGCCAAACTGTAAGCAGAACATGCCGCCTGTTGTTGGAGCTGCTTCAAGCTGACTGCCGAGCTGAGCCTAAACATAAGCCTGAATCACATGAAAATAGGTAGGCCGGGGGATTTCTGCGCCGTGTGCTGCTAAACGAAGCTCTGTGCCGATTTGGAGGTGGCGCCAGGAGCTTCATAACTACACAGATCCAGTGACCAAACACCTTGTATGGACGAGCAGTGACTGTTATTCTTAGGGAATGTCTACACTACGAAATTAGGTCGAATTTATAGAAGTCGTTTTTTTAGAAATCGTTTTTATATATTCAAGTGTGTGTGTCCCCACAGAAAATGCTTTAAGTGCATTAACTCGGCGGAGTGCTTCCACAGTACCGAGGCAAGCGTCGACTTCCGGAGTGTTGCACTGTGGGTAGCTATCCCACAGTTCCCGCAGTGTCCGCTGCCCATTGGAATTCTGGGTTGAGATCCCAATGCCTGATGGGGCTAAAACATTGTCACGGGTGGTTCTGGGTACATATCGTCAGGCCCCCGTTCCCTCCCTCCCTCTGTGAAAGCAGCAGCAGACAATTGTTTCGCGCCTTTTTTCTTGAGTTACCTGTGCAGACGCCATACCACTGCAAGCATGGAGCCCGCTCAGGTAACCGTCACCATATGTCTCCTGGGTGCTGGCAGACGTGGTACTGCATTGCTTTTCCTGTCTACCTGGCCAGTGCATCTGAGTTGAGACTGCTGTCCAGAGCGGTCACAATGGAGCACTCTGGGATAGCTCTCAGAGGCCAATACTGCTGAATTGTGTCCACAGTATCCCAAATTCGACCCAGGAAGGCCGATTTAAGCGCTAATCCACTTGTCAGGGGTGGAGTAAGGAAATCGATTTTAAGAGCCCTTTAAGTCGAAAAACAGGGCTTCATCGTGTGGACGGGTGCAGGTTTACATCGATTTAACGCTGCTAAATTCGACCTAAGGTCCTAGTGTAGACCAGGGCTTAGCCTGTGAAGACTGCTGTACTGTGGCCTGACTGTAGGTTTGGGGGAGAGGGTGGAATTCAGTCCATGTTTCTTCACCTACTTGGGCTTTAAGGGACTGCTGTGAAGTAGTGTGTGCCACTGTATATACACTCCCTCAGAGGTCACTATTTTTTTTCTTCATGTATATCCCTTCTCACCCAGTGAGAGGGCAGTCAAATTGTTTGATCACATCCTGGTTTTGTTTCTCATTCCCGCGTGCTTTCTGGATCTCCCAAGAGTATACAAAAGAGCCAAGTAATTTAAACTGGAAAAGGGAGCCATTTATTGCACCCTCTAGAGGTAACCCCAGAAAGGCATCTCTAAACATTTTACGAGGAAAATTAATTAAGCCTCACAACATCTGTGGGAGGGAAGTAAGTAGCATTATCTCTGTTTTACACATGAGAAAAGTATAAAGGGACAGAAAGACTTTTCCAAGACCACATAGCAAGTCAGTGGCAGAACTGAGAACAAAACCCAGGAGACCTGACTCCCAATCCCCTGCTCTGACCCACAGGAAATATAGAAAAAATTTCAGCTAATCAGACTACCCTGCTGTTTTGGTAAATGAATGAAGTGATGCAATTTCCTGATGCTAAAAGTGGCTTTAATCGTAACTTCTAAGCTAAGGACCTTCCCTAGAGATATGAGACAAGCAAAGTTCCTCTCATCCCATCACAAAACTGCTTGTCTCAGAGTAACCTTATTTGATTGCAGGACACTTTCTCTCAGACTTGCTATATAACTGAGTCACCTAATCATGGGAAACTGAGAGAAAAGCCCTCCCCCTAACTCATTGTGGGAAGTGTCCTTTTTGTTGCTACCATGGCTACTGTATGTAAGCCAAGGTCATGTTTTGTTATGATTGTGGCTGTACTAAGCCTGTTTTTTGAAACTGACAGCTGCTGCATATCAGTGAAACTAAATTATGTTTGTGGCAGACAAAGTATAGGCTTATATTAATTCAGGTGCATCATGCCAAAAAGTGGTATCTCAGCCTGGTACACAGATACTTCAGTCTTGTCTATGGACCAATCTCTGATCTCCATTATTACACTGATGTAAATTCACAGTAATTCCTTTAATTCTTTCATGTCAATTTAACGGGATATTAATAATTGGAATGAACTGGTGGCTATCGGAATAATTTAAGTGTGTGCAATTGCTAATTTTTTGCCTTGTTGTAGAGATATATTTTCTAAAACTAATGACATTATTGCAGGCAGTCTGTGCCTGTGATTTATCTAAGTAATGTCAGTCTCTGAATTTATTAGACTCATTCTGGATTGAACGGCTGTCAAACATCAGCATACAGTTTCCAGTGTAACATCAGCAGGAAGTATGTGGCATATATAATTACTCTTCTCACCTTTATTATAGAATTTACTTGGCTAATTTTGTGTGTGAATTTTGTGTGTCATTTCTGTTGAAATTTCCTAATAAGAACAGAAAGATGCTCCCAAAGATATTTATGTTAGAAAGTATTTCTTGTGTATTTTAAATGTAGCTTCAAAACCAAAGCCCAGATCCTTAGGTGTCACTGAGCTTTAGCACACTACCCAAAAGGGTGGCACAGGTGGATTTATGCCATTTTTCTGCATTCCATGCCCCATCCTGGAACATCCCAGGGCCAGTGAAGCTCACAATATAAGTTAAAGCGGCCTCAGCTTCTAATATATAGCAACTGCAAAAGCCCCCTAGAGGCATTTCTGCTAGCTTAGGATCACAGAAGCACAAAGCCCCCATCCCCATCCTCACGTCACCTCTTTCTCTATCTGTGATATGGAGCTAATAACATTTACCCACTTTTCTTTCAAGTTTGAGCTACATGAATAAAAAAGTTCTATGTAACTGCAAAGTCTTAATTATTATGTATTTTATTTACTATCTATTTTTGGAAACTGCTTGTCAGATGTAGCCTCCTGAAATCCATTATGATCGCATACCTCTGCCAGCATGATCAGGAGTTCCTGTAAATAAGAAATATTGCCAGCACATGTGCAATCTGCTGCAGAGAGATTTAAATAATACTCCTGCATTATGCTCTTCAGAGATTTTGAAAACTGTTTTTACCTTTGCAATTTACACAGTCATATTAAGCTTCAGCATGTATTTAATATCATTAAGTTCTAAACCTCTCCTTGTAAAAACAATTAGGCACATATCAGTAAAAATATGTGTAACCACTGAGTCACACGGATAATCACTTCATAGATGTTCTTAAATGCTCCCATGACCTTACTTAAACCTTAGAAATCAGACACTTCTTTTATTCTCTGTAATTTGCATTGACAGTGAGCCAAACAAGAAGAGGGAGAATACCTATCTTGATATATAGTTGAAAGGTTTATTTAGCGTATCATTTTTCCAGGACCATATTATCATGTTGGTTTTGGAAATGAGTGGAGTAGAATACTTGTAATTCCAAATGGTTTTCTGGGTATGAATCAATTTTGGCTCTGAGCCATTGCACTCCATGATTTCCCTTCAACAATATCAATCAGTTAGTGGGATGAATACTTCAAATTCTTTGAAAAAATTGCTCACAGGAAGATGGAAAATGAGTCAAAAAATCTCAGAAAAAAACAGTCATCTTCCAGGCATCTTACCCGTTGTCCCAGTTTTTTCAGTTTCGGACAGACAAAGAAACAGGGAATTTGTCAGTGGGAGGGACAAGTAATATAAATTCTTTACATCGCTCTTGCTTGTGTAGCAAGCAATCCTTTCTTATACTCAGCACTGAAGGGAAAGGCAGGGGACACAAGAGGTCTGTTTAGCTTTCCTAAATGGAGTAAAGATTCCTGGAGGACCAGACACTGAATGGAACGTGAATAAACAATTTGCTCTGTCTCTGGTGTGAAAACATCAATAGCACTGGATTCTGCACCAGTAGGAACGCTGAGTGCAGCCACAGCAGCTTTTCATATACAGATACATACAGCGACTGTATTTCTACTGATAACAATTACTTGTTTCTGCAGTTAGCCTCACTAAATAAAATGCAGAAAAACGGGGGAGGGGGAGAGAACAACAACTCAGACACTTAGGGTATGTCTACACTACGGCATAAGGTCGAATTTATAGAAGTCGGTTTTTTAGAAATCGGTTTTATATATTCGAGTGTGTGTGTCCCCACAGAAAATGCTCTAAGTGCATTAACTCGGCGGAGCGCTTCCACAGTACCGAGGCTAGAGTCGACTTCCGGAGCGTTGCACTGTGGATAGCTATCCCACAGTTCCCGCAGTGTCCGCTGCCCATTGGAATTCTGGGTTGAGATCCCAATGCCTGATGGGGCTAAAACATTGTCACAGGTGGTTCTGGATACATATCGTCAGGCCCCCATTCCCTCCCTCCCTCCGTGAAAGCAAGGGCAGACAATCGTTTTGCGCCTTTTTTCCTGAGTTACCTGTGCAGACGCCATACCACGGCAAGCATGGAGCCCACTCAGGTAACCGTCACCCTATGTCTCCTGGGTGCTGGCAGATGCGGTACGGCATTGCTACACAGTAGCAGCAACCCCTTGCCTTGTGGCAGCAGACGGTACAGTACGACTGGTAGCCGTCATCGTCATGTCCGAGGTGCTCCTGGCCACGTCGGCTGGGAGCGCCTGGACAAACATGGGCGCAGGGACTAAATTTGGAGTGACTGGACCAGGTCACTCTCTTTAGTCCTGCAGTCAGTCCTATTGAATCGTCTTATGGTGAGCAGGCAGGCGATACGGATTGCTAGCAGTCGTACTGTACCATCTTCTGCCGGGCAGGCAAGAGATGAGGATGGCTAGCAGTCGTACTGTACCATCTTCTGCCGAGCAGCCATGAGATGTGGATGGCATGCAGTCCTTCTGCACCGTCTGCTGCCAGCCAAAGATGTAAAAGATAGATGGAGTGGATCAAAACAAGAAATAGACCAGATTTGTTCTGTATTCATTTGCTTCTCCCCCTCCCCGGTCTAGGGGACTCATTCTTCTAGGTCACACTGCAGTCACTCACAGAGAAGGTGCAGCGAGGTAAATCTAGCCATGTATCAATCAGAGGCCAGGCTAACCTTCTTGTTCCAATAAGAACAATAACTTCGGTGCACCATTTCTTATTGGAACCCTCCGTGAAGTCCTGCCTGAAATACTCCTTCATGTATAAACACCCCCTTTGTTGATTTTAGCTCCCTGAAGCCAACCCTGTAAGCCGTGTCCTCAGTCGCCCCTCCCTGCATCAGATCAACGGCAAACAATTGTGCATCTGAGAGTGCTGTCCAGAGCAGTCACGATGGAGCACTCTGATGGGGCTAAAACATTGTCGCAGGTGGTTCTGGGTACGTATCGTCAGGCCCCCGTTCCCTCCCTCCCTCCGTGAAAGCAAGGGCAGACAATCGTTTTGCGCCTTTTTTCCTGAGTTACCTGTGCAGACGCCATACACGGCAAGCATGGAGCCCGCTCAGGTAACCGTCACCCTATGACTCCCGGGTGCTGGCAGATGCGGTACGGCTTTGCTACACAGTATCAGCAACCCATTGCCTTCTGGCAGCAGACGGTGCAGTATGACTGGTAGTCGTCCTCGTCGTGTCCGAGGTGCTCCTGGCCACGTCGGCTGGGAGCGCCTGGGCAGACATCGGCCCAGGGACTAAATTTGGAGTGACTTGACCAGGTCATTCTCTTTAGTCCTGCAGTCAGTCCTATTGAACCATCTTATGCTGAGCAGGCAGGCGATATGGATTGTTAGCAGTCGTACTGTACCATCTTCAGCCGGGCAGGCAAGAGATGAGGATTGCTAGCAGTCATATTGTACCATCTTCTGCCGAGCAGCCATGAGATGTGGATAGCATGCAGTCCTTCTGCACCGTCTGCTGCCAGCCAAAGATGTAAAAGATAGATGGAGTGGATCAAAACAAGAAATAGACCAGATTTGTTTTGTACTCATTTGCCTCCTCCCCTGTCTAGGGGACTCATTCCTCTAGATCACACTGCAGTCACTCACAGAGAAGGTGCAGTGAGGTAAATCTAGCCATGTATCAACCTGAGGCCAGGCTAACCTCCTTGTTCCAATAAGAACAATAACTTCGGTGCACCATTTCTTATTGGAACCCTCCGTGAAGTCCTGCCTGAAATACTCCTTCATGTAAAGACACCCCCTTTGTTGATTTTAGCTCCCTGAAGCCAACCCTGTAAGCTGTGTCGTCAGAAGCCCCTCCCTTCGTCAGAGCAACAGCAGACAATCATTCTGCGCCTTTTTTCTGTGCGGACCCCATACCAAGGCAAGCTTGGAGGCCGCTCAGCTCACTTTGGCAATTAGGAGCACATTAAACACCACACGCATTATCCAGCAGTATATGCAGCACCAGAACCTGGCAAAGCGATACCGGACGAGGAGGCGACGTCAGCGTGGTCACGTGAGTGATCAGGACATGGACACAGATTTCTCTGAAAGCATGGGCCCTGCCAATGCATGCATCATGGTGCTAATGGGGCAGGTTCATGCTGTGAAACGCCGATTCTGGGCTTGGGAAACAAGCACAGACTGGTGGGACCGCATAGTGTTGCAGGTCTGGGACAATTCCCAGTGGCTGCGAAACTTTCGCATGCGTAAGGGCACTTTCATGGAACTTTGTGACTTGCTTTCCCCTGCCCTGAGGCGCATGAATACCAAAGTGAGAGCAGCCCTCGCAGTTGAGAAGCGAGTGGCGATAGTCCTGTGGAAGCTTGCAACGCCAGACAGCTACTGGTCAGTTGGGAATCAATTTGGAGTGGGCAAATCTACTGTGGGGGCTGCTGTGATGCAAGTAGTCCACGCAATCAAAGATCTGCTGATATCAAGGGTAGTGACCCTGGGAAATGTGCAGGTCATAGTGGATGGCTTTGCTGCAATGGGATTCCCTAACTGTGGTGGGGCCAAAGACGGAACCCATATCCCTATCTTGGCACCGGAGCACCAAGCCGCCGAGTACATAAACCGCAAGGGGTACTTTTCGATAGTGCTGCAAGCTCTGGTGGATCACAAGGGACGTTTCACCAACATCAACGTGGGATGGCCGGGAAAGGTACATGACGCTTGCATCTTCAGGAACTCTGGTCTGTTTCAAAAGCTGCAGGAAGGGACTTTATTCCCAGACCAGAAAATAACTGTTGGGGATGTTGAAATGCCTATATGTATCCTTGGGGACCCAGCCTACCCCTTAATGCCATGGCTCATGAAGCCGTACACAGGCAGCCTGGACAGTAGTCAGGAGCTGTTCAACTACAGGCTGAGCAAGTGCAGAATGGTGGTAGAATGTGCATTTGGACGTTTAAAGGCGCGCTGGTGCAGTTTACTGACTCGCTCAGACCTCAGCGAAACCAATATTCCCACTGTTATTACTGCTTGCTGTGTGCTCCACAATATCTGTGAGAGTAAGGGGGAGACGTTTATGGCGGGGTCGGAGATTGAGGCAAATCGCCTGGCTGCTGGTTACGTGCAGCCAGACACCAGGGCGGTTAGAAGAGCACAGGAGGGCACGGTACGCATCAGAGAAGCTTTGAAAACCAGTTTCATGACTGGCCAGGCTACGGTGTGAAAGTTCTGTTTGTTTCTCCTTGATGAACCCCCCCCCCGCCCTTTGGTTCACTCTACTTCCCTGTAAGCTAACCACCCGCCCCTCCTCCCTTCAATCACCGCTTGCAGAGGCAATAAAGTCATTGTTGCTTCACATTCATGCATTCTTTATTCATTCACTACACAAATAGGGGGATGACTACCAAGGTAGCCCAGGAGGGGTGGTGGAGGAGGGAAGGAAAATGCCACACAGCACTTTAAGCAAAGCACTTTAAAAATTTACAACTTTAAAATTTATTGAATGACAGCCTTCTTTTTTTTGGGCAATCCTCTGTGGTGGAGTGGCTGGTTGGCCGGAGGCCCCCACACCGCATCCTTGGGCGTCTGGGTGTGGAGGCTATGGAACTTGGGGAGGAGGGCGGTTGGTTACACAGGGGCTGCAGTGGCAGTCTGTGCTCCAGCTGCCTTTGCTGCAGCTCAACCATGCACTGGAGCATACTGGTTTGGTCCTGCAGCAGCCTCAGCATTGAATCCTGCCTCCTCTCATCACGCTGCCGCCACATTTGAGCTTCAGCCCTCTCTTCAGCCCGCCACTTACTCTCTTCAGCCCGCCACTTACTCTCTTCAGCCCGCCACCTCTCCTCCCGGTCATTTTGTGCTTTTCTGCACTCTGACATTATTTGCCTCCACGCATTCGTCTGTGCTCTGTCAGTGTGGGAGGACAGCATGAGCTCGGAGAACATTTCATTGCAAGTGCGTTTTTTTTTCTTTCTAAGCTTCACTAGCCTCTGGGAAGGAGAAGATCTTGTGATCATTGAAACACATGCAGCTGGTGGAGAAAAAAAAAGGGTATTTAAAAAGACACATTTTATAAAACAGTGGCTACACTCTTTCAGGGTAAACCTTGCTGTTAACATTACATACATAGCACATATGCTTTCATTACAAGGTCGCATTTTGCCTCCCCCCACCGCGTGGCTACCCCCTCAACCTTCCCCCCTCCCTGTGGCTAACAGCGGGGAACATTTCTGTTTAGCCACAGGCAAACAGCCCAGCAGGAATGGGCTCCTCTGAGTGTCCCCTGAAGAAAAGCACTCTATTTCAACCAGGTGACCATGAATTATATCTCACTCTCCTGAGGATAACACAGAGAGATAAAGAACGGATGTTGTTTGAATGCCAACAAACATACACTGCAATGCTTTGTTCTACAATGATTCCCTAGTACGTGTTACTGGCCTGGAGTGGTAAAGTGTCCTACCATGAAGGACGCAATAAGGCTGCCCTCCCCAGAAACCTTTTGCAAAGGCTTTAGGAGTACATCTAGGAGAACCGCGAATGCCAGGGCAAAGTAATCCTTTCACATGCTTGCTTTTAAACCATGTATAGTATTTTTAAAAGGTACACTCACCAGAGGTCCCTTCTCCGCCTGCTGGGTCCAGGAGGCAGCCTTGGGTGGGTTCGGGGGGTACTGGCTCCAGGTCCAGGGTGAGAAACAGTTCCTGGCTGTCGGGAAAACCGGTTTCTCTGCTTGCTTGCTGTGAGCTATCTACAACCTCATCATCATCATCATCTTCTTCGTCCCCAAAACCTGCTTCCATATTGCCTCCATCTCCATTGAAGGAGTCAAACAACACGGCTGGGGTAGTAGTGGCTGAACCCCCTAAAATGGCATGCAGCTCATCATAGAAGCGGCATGTTTGGGGCTCTGACCCGGAGCGGCCGTTCGCCTCTCTGGTTTTCTGGTAGGCTTGCCTCAGCTCCTTCAGTTTCACGCGGCACTGCTTCTGGTCCCTGTTATGGCCTCTGTCCTTCATGCCCTGGGAGATTTTGACAAAGGTTTTGGCATTTCGAAAACTGGAACGGAGTTCTGATAGCACGGATTCCTCTCCCCAAACAGTGATCAGATCCCGTACCTCCCGTTCGGTCCATGCTGGAGCTCTTTTGCGATTCTGGGACTCCATCATGGTCACCTGTGCTGATGAGCTCTGCATGGTCACCTGCAGCTTGCCACGCTGGCCAAACAGGAAATGAGATTCAAAAGTTCGCGGTTCTTTTCCTGTCTACCTGGCCAGTGCATCTGAGTTGAGAGTGCTGTCCAGAGCGGTCACAGTGGAGCACTCTGGGATAGCTCCCGGAGGCCAATACCATCAAATTGTGTCCACAGTACCCCAAATTCGAGCCGGCAAGGTCGATTTAAGTGCTAATCCACTTGTCAGGGGTGGAGTAAGGAAATCGATTTTAAGAGCCCTTTCAGTCGAAATAAAGGGCTTCATCGTGTGGACAGGTGCAGGTTTACATCGATTTAATGCTGCTAAATTCGACCTAAAGTCCTAGTGTAGACCAGGGCTAAGGGCTTGTCTACATTTGAAATGCTGCAGTGGCAGAGCTGCACCAAGCTGTAATACTTCACTGAAGATGCTACCTACACTGATGGGAGGGATTCTCTCATCATTACAGGTATTAAACCTCCCCAAGAGGTTTTAGCTATGTTGATGGGAGAAGCTCTCCCGTTGACATAGCACTGTCTGCACCAGGACTTCGGTCAGTATAACTGCATCACTCAGGGGTATGGAAAATCCGCACCCCTGAACAATGCAGTTACACTGACATAAGTTGCTTGTGTAGACCAAGCCCAAGTAAAGCATAAGCAAGCTTAAGAACCAGCAAAACTTGTAATTACTTACCTCTTATTTCTCCCATTCACTAAGCTAGGATGGCCTCGGAGGGACAAAAATACTGATAGTGGAGACATTGTTTGGATGTAGATATTTTAAATAAAGTATTTTCACAGTTCTGGAAAATATAGGGTCCAAATATCTTCAGCATCTATTTTCTCTTGGCATGACTTAACAGTCTCATGTGTCGGTATTGAGACTGATGTCCATCTAGGTTCTTGTTTGCTGCCATCTCATTAGTGTCTGAGTTTTACCTCTAGTGAACTCTCATGCTGTTTCTACTTAGATTATAAGCACTTTGGAGGGAGGGACTGTCTTTTTGTTGTTTGTACAGCTCCTAACACAAAGGGCTCCTGGGCACTATGATAATAATAAGGTCAAGAAGGCAACACTCTGGTTCCTGGTCAGGAACATCCTGTGGGGGAAGATGAAATCCGAAGATATCTTTGTAAATGTGATTTACTGCTTACAAATGAACAAAGTGAACAAGAAAATTGTTGTGTTTGTTTTTTTGGGAGGGGAGGTAGGTTTGCATTTCTTTCTGTGTGGGCAGCAGGGATATTGTAGGTTAAGAGCTTGTCTAGCTTCAAAAGCAGAGCAATTGTTCTACTTCATTCTGGAATAGCGTATCCACACGGGAGAGTTATGCCAGTATAACTACAACAGAATAATTGTTCCACTATAATGCCAGTCAATTTCCCCATGTAGACAAACCCTAAGAAGCAGACAGCAGTTTTAAGGCCTTGTCTTCATTAGGAAAAAAGGTGTGTCAGAGAATTCAGTTGAGTTACCTCACCTGAGCTAGCTTAACTCTCTTGCAAACCCCACTTAACACCTATGTAGACACATTTCAGAGTAATAGCTGTGTTAGTCTGTATTCGCAAAAAGAAAAGGAGTACTTGTGTCACCTTAGAGACTAACCAATTTATTTGAGCATAAGCTTTTGTGAGCTACAGCTCACTTCATCTGATGCATACTGTGGAAAGTGTAGAAGATCTTATTATATACACACAAAGCATGAAAAAATACCTCCTCCCACCCCACTCTCCTGCTGGTAATAGCTTATCTAAAGTGATCACTCTCCTTACAATGTGTATGATAATCAAGTTGGGCCATTTCCAGCACAAATCCAGGTTTTCTTCCCCCCATCCCCCCCCACAAACTCACTCTCCTGCTGGTAATAGCTTATCTAACATGACCACTCTCCTTACAATGTGTATGATAATCAAAGTAGACACAGTTTATAACACCTTTAGCTCAATTTTAGCAGCGCAAATTACAGCCTGTCTGTACTGATGTTAAGATGGAGTTTCACTCAAGTTAAACCAAAGCTCAATGGAAAAAGACTTTTTTTCCTAGTATAGATAAGGCCCATCAGGCCCAGAGGACGCACCCACACTCACAGTCCTAAAACCCTACCCTTAACACAGCAAGCTGTTTGAAAAATGAATTGTTTTCTTGCATATAATATTCTTGGGGGTGGGAAGGAGAAGAGGGGAAGAAGCTGGTTGACCAGGAAGTAAGTTTAGTCTGAGTATTTATGAGTAGTTTGACGGATGCTCAGAAAGGGTAGAGCACATTAATCCTAAGGTTTGTATTTGCAGAAGGCCTCCTTCCCTTGTGCACCAATAACTCATTTTCATTGTAGCCTGGGTGTGCAAACATCAGCAGTAAAAGCAGTCAGCTCAAAGGCCTTTCTAAAGGCCACTGTAAAGAACAATGCATGCCTTTATACCAAAAACACAAACATGATCATGCCTAAATAAGGCTTTTTGTGATATAGGTCAACACTGTACTTTCACCTTTTGTTTAAGATTTTATATGATGCTGTCCCTAAACCCAAAGTCAGTAACTGGATCACACACTGAATGCATCCGATGAAGTGAGCTGTAGCTCACGAAAGCTTATGCTCAAATAAATTTGTTAGTCTCTAAGGTGCCACAAGTTCTCCTTTTCTTTTTGCAAATACAGGCTGCTACTCTGAAACACACATATATAAGTAACAGTTCTTCTCTTAAACTAAATCAGGATGATTGTATGCTTAAAATTTCACACTTCTTGCATTAGATGATTTCAGAGGATAGGCAAATTAGCAAACAAAAAATTAACTTCATGATAAATATTCTGTGTTCTATTTTTCTATTCATATTTTACGGATCTTTTTTCAAAAACTAAAATAATATATATATACATGTAACGTAACAATTTTGAAACATATTTTAAAGCATACACACACATGCTTAAAAAGTACATTAAATGAATGTTTCAGTTTCAGAGTCAACCACTCAAAAGTTAAGAAATGCCAGAATGAATATAGCCTGTGCAATTTTAATTCAACCCCTTAGTGCTTGTGCATTACGATATAGTCTCTAATTATCTGATCACATGCTCTTCTTCCCTGCACCCTCCCCGCCCCCTACCCCCCCAGACCCTTGCCTCATTCAGTGCACAGGATGAAAGGTATTCATTCAATGGGTTGCTATTTAATATTTTTATCCTTATCATTTAATGTGTGGCTTGTGCACTATTTACTGCACACCATCCAAACCCTGCACTGAATACAGAATTACTCATTTCTCCATGGGCTTTTTCTGTGGCACTGTCATTGTAGTGCCCTGGGGACAGAGTTTTAAAGTTATTTAGGCACGTAAAGATGCAGATAGGTGCCCAGTGGGATTTTCAAAAGCTCCTAGCTGCCTAACTTTGATTTCACACTGATTTTGAAAATCCCACTGGGCACCTATCTACATCTTTACATGCCTAAATACCTTTAAAAGTTTGGCCTTTAGTTCTTTACAAGCATTAATGAATTTATCTTCACAACACCTCATGAGGTGAGGTGCTATTATTATCCCCATTTTACATATCGGGAACTGAGGCAGAGGTTAAAGCATTTTGGGTGCCTAATTTGAGAAGCCTAGGACTTGATTTTTCAAAGTATTTTGCATTTTATAGCACATTATACATTCAAAGCACAGCTTCCAGTGCCCTCACTTGCAGCTGAGTGCTCAGACCTTAATCAAATCAGACCCAAGTTGGGCACCCAGAAAATGAGGAACCTATAGCAGCCACCTGTAAACAGTTTGTTTACACTGACTTGCCCAGCATCACATAGGAACTCTGTGGCCGAGGCAGGGATAAGATCCAATGAGGCAGGGTGGCTTTCAACTGCCTTAACCCTGAGACCATCATTTTTCTTTGTGTATTTCCCTGCTTCATTCACTACACACCTTTGAACTTCTGCATGACAGTAGTTTCAGTGACTACACATCCTTGATTCATTCCCTGTTCATAGAATGAGGCAAAGCTCCTGTGGTAAAACATAGTATGTAATCATGTAATATATATATTAGCAAGTATTAAAAGTAATATTTGATTAATGTACATTTTGGCATCTTTAGGTTTTGGGCAACATTCACAAACCAGTCTCATTATTTGTTAACTTTTTCATTATTGGATTATAACAAGCAAATAAATGACTGCCTATGGATTGGCAAATGATGTTGATATAGGATATTTGAGCTAGAATGCCCATATTCAACCAAATCATGCAGACCTATTTCTAAAATATGTGAATTCATGAATATCAAAAGTCTCATGTGTCTTTGAATTGAATCAGAGCACTAGTATTTGTGTAATGTTTGCTATTTTAATTCAAATATTCTACAGCTAATATTAAAATAACATTATGTTGTCTTCAGCATGGTGGCCACTGCAGCAATAGGCCCAGAAAAGTTAGCTTTAATTTTAAAATCAAAACAAAAAAAAAGGGAAGTCACTTTATTTACAGATATATTTCAGAGTTTAATCACAAAAAGAAGTGCTTATCGCCAGAACTTTCAGACTACTAGGCTGAGAACTATGGGTACAGCTTTCATTTTAAGGGTCAGTTGTTGTTATAACTCTTATTCCTCAGAGGTTACTTTGCCATCTGAATTCACATCTGTCTGAAATTTGGCAGTCAGGTTGTTAATTCAGTGCATATCTATCTTCCTTCTACATCATTTTTAATTCTAGAATGAAGAGATGGAGTTCACTAGCTACTTTTTTTTACTCTTCTACCTTAAAGTTCTTTTAAACCCTGAGATTTTACATATGCAATCTTATCTCAATCTTACTTTTTTCAGAGGAACAGCCGTGTTAGTCTGTATTCGCAAAAAGAAAAGGAGTACTTGTGGCACCTTAGAGACTAACCAATTTATTTGAGCATGAGCTTTCGTGAGCTACAGCTCACTTCATCAGATGTTCATCATCTGATGAAGTGAGCTGTAGCTCACGAAAGCTCATGCTCAAATAAATTGGTTAGTCTCTAAGGTGCCAATCTTACTTTTATAATCCTCATGCTTCTCTTATCTTGGACACTTCTGTTCTCCCTTGATTTGTTATCTCTTGTTATATTTTTATGACTGATATAGGGGTCTGTATCAGTCCTGAAATACTTGTTTCCGTGTGAGTAGTGCTTATGCATGCAAACAGTGCCCTTGACTTTTGCAGGTGAGTAAGGACTACTCATGTAAAGAAAGGTGTCCAGGTCTGAGTCTATTATGTCATTATTATCATTATTTGTACAGGTTTCAGAGTAGCAGCCCTGTTAGTCTGTATCCATAAAAAGAACTGGAGTATTTGTGGCACCTTAGAGACTAACAAATTTATTTGAGCATAAGCTTTCGTGGGCTACAGCCTACTTCATCAGATACATAGAATGGAACATATAATAAGAAGATATATATACATACAGAGAACATGAAAAGGTGGAAGTTGCCATACCAACTCTAAGAGGCTAATTAATTAAGATGAGCTAAGAACTCCAGTCATGGACTAGGGCCCCATTGTGCTAGGCATTGTACAAACAGAACAGAAAGATGATCCCTTATCTGTTATAAATAATAATCAAAAAGAAAAATAGCCTTGCTAAGGAACTGAACCAAGACTCATAAGATCTGCATTCAGTTCCTAGCTTTGCGGTAGATTTCCTGTGCGACCCAGACCCAAGTCACTTAATCTTTCTCTGCCTCCTGTTCCCCATCTCTAAAATGGAAATTATAATTCCTTTCTCCTACCTTTCATCTGTCTTGTCTATTTAGATTGTAAGCTCTTGTAAGCAAGGGCTGTCTTTTACTATATGGTTGTACAATGAAGCCCGGATCTTGATTAGTGCCTCTAGGTTCTTTTGTGATACATCTATTTAATAATAATTATAATGATTAAGAAGGTACTCTGGTTACACTTAGACTGCCTCTTTCGCTAATTTTTAGAAAGTGGCTGTACTAATTTTTCATAATTGAGAGTCACAATGAGAGAGAGAGAGAGTGAGAGCTCATTGATTTATTTTTAAAGGATTTTATTTTACTTTTATTGTGGGGTCTCTACTCCTTTTCTGACTGGTTGCAAAAACATCTTCCTCTCTGCTGCTGCTGTCACAGAGAAACATCTTGCTGTTTCCTGTAAGGAGCATTGCTATGGAAGTTGTGAGGGAGATAGTACTTGCCTGAAGGAAGAAGACTTATGCAGCTAGACGACCGCAGGGCTAACTAGTGTGAGGTGAGAACAATGCTGGTCCTTCCAAACGACCAACAGCCATTCACAGGGAGCAGTCATGGGGAAATCAAGAACTGATTTCACTCCAAACATTCAATATTGCTGCCTAAAAACTTTACATTTACCCTGCCATTCTACTCCACATCTGCTCCTTTTGTGCTGCTGTCTGGTGCATCTGCATTTGGATCTACTAGAGCTGTACATCATGTGTTGAATTAAAAAGGAACATTTTAAGATATTTCTCTAAAGTAACAGACACAATATCTCTGCAGATATCTAACATGGTCATATTAAGGGCTGTTATAACTTATGATGTCAATATAGTCTTATAGTAGAGATACATGTACTTTTGGGCCAATTCATCTCACACACATCAAGGTATGAACTAGTGATATGTCACCTGTGTTAACATCTTCCCTAAAGTGGATCAACAATTTCCATGAATAAACCAATGCTTCAATAGTTAGTTCCACATAACTACGGCAGCTCAGCCTCAAGATGGCAGCTATTTTCCTCATTCCAAATGGTCCAGAAAAATCTGTGCACGCTTATAAAATTATAAAGATATAGAAACTAACTGCAGCTCCCCAGGTCTCTCTCTGGCTTGGAGTCCATTTCAGGAAAAAATAAACCTGATTACATGTATTTCCCGCAAAATGAGGGCACCAAAACAAATACACTACATGGTTTACAAAAGTCTGCTGCTTCATGCTTTATTGTGACTTTTTCACCTTCCAGGAGCACAGAGTCCACACAGAGAGATGACATTGTCCTTTTGAAATTAAGATGTTCTTGACTTAAAAGAGAAAATGTTAGATTCCTTCTGACCCCCTACAAAGGAAGTTATTAAAAGAACATTTTTTTTTAGTGCTTGTGCACTGAGTTAAACCTGCCCTAGGTCAACAGAGCAAATCATCTGGTCAGGTTGAAAGTGTTTGGTCACAGGTTGTAAAGAACAAGGCACATTTCTAACACAGAAGACTCTTGAAATGCATTAATTAATTCATGAACACGTCACATTTGAAGAGAATTTGTCTTGTTGAGTAACTTCTTGGATGAGAATAAATGGCTTCGCTATTCTACCATATCAACTTTCTAAATATCAGCTTTCTAAATATTTATTACAGGGAACACAACAGAGTGCATATGGCAGAGCAAAATATGTCCAGGAAGCTATTCCCTTAGAATAAATATATAATCCTTCAAGGAGAAGCTGGCCTTTTAGTAAGGTTGACTACAGAAAAGGCAAGAAGGTCACACTCATTGGCCCTGATTCTTAACTGAGTCTAAGTCTGACCTTGGACATTGAAGCTGTACTTAACTGGGGTGCAAAACTGAGACTGCAGTATGACAGGCTGTTTTGTTTTTATTTTTTTAAATATAGGTTGTAGGGAGAAACAGATAAGAGCTGTGCTGAAAAGTAAGGGTATGTCTTCACTACCCACCAGATCAGCGGGCAGCAGTCAATCTGGCGGGGATTGATTTATCACGTCTAGTCTAGACGCGATAAATCGACCCCTAAGCGCTCTCCCGTCGACTCCTGTACTCCAGCGCCGCGAGAGGCACAAGCAGAGTGGACGGGGGAGCAGCAGCAGTCGACTCACCGTGGTGAAGACACCAAAAATTCTGTCACAGCATATCAGTGAAGTGAAAGGCATATCACATACACCTGCGTGTTGACGTACCACCTCGGCAGTCTGTCAAAGGACAAGCTACATTACCATGCATATGCCACTGCCTGTGAAGTATATCAGAACTGAAAACAAAGTATCAGGCCATTAACTTAATTGCTGTGCTTACTGCAAAATATTAGCAAAAAGAAAAGGAGTACTTGTGGCACCTTAGAGACTAACCAATTTATTTGAGCATAAGCTTTCGTGAGCTAAAGAAAAGGAGTACTTGTGGCACCTTAGAGCTGTAGCTCATGAAAGCTTATGCTCAAATAAATTGGTTAGTCTCTAAGGTGCCACAAGTACTCCTTTTCTTTTTGCGAATACAGACTAACACGGCTGTTACGCTGAAACCTGCAAAATATTAGTTTGCTTTTTGATCTTATAAATCAAAGGAGGAGAAACTGGAAAAGAAACGGGAAAATTCCAAGGCATAAATTCCAAGTACAACCTACCGTTTCCTTCTAGCCTATGGAATATTCCAGAAAAAGTCCCACTTTGAAACAAAGGGTCCATCCTTGATAATAGAGGGAAGAAGGCTGAGGTTGATTTCTGTGCTTTAAAATGTATCTTAACTCCAGCTGTTTGTTATAAATCAGAGGGGCAATATACTTCTGCAGCATGGTATGGGTTTTAACAGAGGTTTTTACCATCTACTCAAACAAGATCAAACTATTTTCTTATCAGCTGGGGAGTACTGGGTTATTAAAGGTAGTGTTGATAGTATAGACAGTCCCTTTGATGGACTATTTAAGTGGTCCAATTTAACCCTTGGAGCTTATTATCATTAAGGGTCCCAATTTTCAGTCTTAGGTACCTAGGATAGGATTTTCAAAAACACTTATGGGACTTTGAAGTGGGAGTTGGGCATCGAACTATGTTAGCAGCTTTTTAAAAATCCCACTTCTAAATTTTAATTCAAGGAACCTCATTTTATATTGTAGGTACTGATGGCTGAAAATTGGACTCATGGTGAATAGGGTGATGAGATATAGTCACATCTTTACTATGGTTATTGTTAATCTGGAGACAATTTTCTGCAAAACAATGTGAAAAGGGAAGCAGCTGATCAGTTAAATCATTGTTGCTGCATCAATACATGAGACACACTAACCGAAAGAGAGTCCTAATGTAAGTTACTTAAATAATAATAGAATAAAAGGTATTGTCTTCAGAACATTTGTATAATTTAGGGCAAAGTAACAGCAAGGGTCACAAGGAACAGTAGAAGTCTCAAGAGAAGTATTTGCTTGTTATGATTGTAATTTATATTTACGTCACTTAAGTTGTCACTGACTCACAAAAGCCATACAACAGCTGAGTCATCCTGGATAATAGCCAGAATCTCCCACACACAACCTGAAAAAGATCATCTCTTATGGAATATACATGTATTATAACCTCCACCTTTTATTCATTTACCTAAAAGGTATTCTTTGTCATCCAGAGCCTAATTATGCAAGGTAAATAATATATAACATCCAGGTTTTCTCATATCAGCCTTGCAACATTATTAGCCTACAAGCCTTAAAATATGTAGTAGTCACATAATTTACAGTATGTAAGTGGCCCAGTATACTCCAGATATAGAGAAAAATGCTGGATTGCCAAATTAGTTAAACTTCATATAACATTCTTATCAACTAATCCCTGTAATTTTGCCTATTTTAGTGTTAAATTAATGTTTGTACAGCCACAATAGAAGTTGTTTTATAAAATGGCCTGGTATTGATGTAGACATCAAGAAATTTATAGAAAGCCCAGAGTTTTGTTACCTAATACACGAACATCATATCTCAGTAGACTTGAGTTCAAACTATAATTTTAATCTGCTGTGAACAAGAGTTTAATGATCTCATATTAGTCGCTAGCTATGTACATCACAGATCAACTGCTCAGATACAATTGGGGATGCTTGGCAGCTTCCTGTCAGTGATTCCCAAAACTGTATGTAATTCCTGAGCCTGGATGCACTAGTGTAACTGAGTGGGGAATCCTATACAGTGCCTGACTCACTTTCATGAATGTTACATTCATTCCATTTAAAAGCAGAAGGCAAAATAAATCTATAGTTGAATCACATACTGCAATGTAAGTGAGAGAGGGAAGATGGCCTAGCTGACTGAGCATGGGACTGGGAGCCAGCCAAGCACTCATGTGGCTCTGCCACGTATTTGCTGTATGACTCTGGGCAAGTAGTTTAAAACTCTGTCCTCCATTGACTTCAGTGGGACCAGGGAAAGGTGATTAACCTATCTGTAGCTCAGTGTCCTCCTGTGCAAAATGTGAAAAATATCCTCAGAAGTGGTGTTTTCAGGGATAATTAGCTTGTACAGTGTTTTAAAATGTAAAGCTCTATATAAGCACTAAGTAGTAATCTCTCATTGAAGAAAACTTGAAGGATTTCCAACTGCTGTCAATTACACAATGCAGTCTATCATCAAAATTATCGGAGTTTAAAAGTGGTTTCACTGGTAACTAGCGGAAATAATGTGTTTAAGCCACGAATCCAGGGCTTGGTAAAATGTTTGTCAGATTAGTAACAAAAGCTGTTTCTTTATTGTCAGCACTATGTACCAAGTTCCACGTTCTGTATTTCAGGTTCTGAATAAGCGGGGTGACGCTGGATCTAACTGACAATGGAACATCGCAGTAGATGAGCTTAAGAACTGCCACAACCTTTTAGAGATTATATTGGCAAATATTTAAGTATGTAAAGTGTCCTTTCATTAACAGGCTGGCAAATGGGTTTCTAGAATCTCATAATCTCCTTTTTAATTACTGTATATTTATTGGATTTTCACACAGAATTGCAAAACGTGTCTCTAATAAACTGAATACAATCAAACACATCTCCAGAGAACATAAGAACAGCCATACTGGTTCAGATCAGTGGTCCTTCTAACCTAGTATCCTGTCTTCGAACAGTGGCCAATGCCAGATGCAGAATGAAAAGAACAGTCCCAGCTTCTGGCAGCCAAAGGCTTAAGAACATCCAGAGCATGAGATTGCATCCCTGACCATCTTGGCTCGACCTATCCTCCATGTACGTATCTAATTATTTTCTGAACACAGTAATAGTTTTGGCCTTCAAAACATCTCCTGGCAACAAGTTCCACACTGTGTGAAGAAGTACTTCCTTTTGTTTATTTTAAGCCTGGTGCCTGTTAATTTCGTTGGGTGACCCCTGGTTCTTGCGTTATGCGAAGGAGTAAATAACACTTTCTTATTCACTTTCTCCACAGCATTCATGATCTTATAGACTTCTATCATATCCCCTCTTAGTCATCTCTTTTCCAAACTGAAAAGTCAGTCTTTTTTAAACTCTCATATGGAACCTGTTCCATACCCCTAATAATTTTTGTTGCCCTTCTCTGTACTTTTTCCAATTCTAATATATCTTTTTTGAGATGGGGTGAGCAGAACTGCACACAGTACTCATAGTGTGGGCATACAATGGATTTAAATAGTGGCATTATGATATTTACTGTCCTATTATCTATCCCTTTCCTAATGGTTTCCAACATTCTATTAGCTTTTTTGACTGCCGCTGCATAGTGAGCGGATGTTTTCAGAGAACTATCCACAGTGACTCAAGATCTCTTTCTTGAATGGCAACAGCTAATTTAGACCTCATCATTTTGTATGTATAGCTGGGATTATGTTTTTCAATGTGCATTATTTTGCATTTATCAACACTGAATTTCATCTGCCATTTTGTTGCCCAGTCACCCAGTTTTGTAACTCTTCACAGTCTGTTTTGGTCTTAACTATCTTGAATAATTTTTTATTTTCTGAAAACTTTGCCACCTCACTGTGTACCCCTTTTTCAAGATAATTTATGACTATGTTGAACAGCACTGGTCCTAGTACTGGGGGCCCCACTATTTACCTCTCTCAGTTGTGAAAACTGACCATTTATTCCTACTCTTTGTTTCATCTTTTAAGCACCTGCCTTAAGCCATCAGTAGTGTAAAAGCAGTATTAGGGTAAAAGAAAAGGAGACAAAAAGAGGAATTGTAAGCAAAAAAAGTCAATGTCCTATTTTATACAAGAAAAATATACTCAGTCAAAAATAAATGCCAGACATTCTAAAATTGCAGATAAACTCCAAGTAACATTTCAGCATTACTGTATCATCCATGAATGGTTCCTGCATAAAGGGGTATCTTGATCTAGTGGACTGAGTGTGTAACAAGGAAACATGACACATGAGTTTTCTTCCCATATGTGTTATGAATGATGTGTTATTTTGGGCAAGTCTCTCCTGTAAAATAGGAATAATAATGCTTACTCATCTTTAAAAAGTGCTTTGACATCTAGACAAGGAAAGTGTTGTAAAAGTGAGAAACGTCATTAGTACAGTAGTTAGTATAGTTAAACCACTTCCAAAAAATCTATAATCTAGCACTTACCATAAAATCATCAGCATTTAGATTGCATCATGCTGTAATATTGAGGGGGTGAGCCAGTTCATTACATACCGTAGCAGAATAAAATATGAAGTAGACACCAACTCTCCCAAGAAGCAAACACAGAGAAACAACAGAAATCTGGATTTAAGGAAACTTGTGGCAGCTGTCACTAATCTGAGCTGAACAAGGCATTCCTTAATAGAAGTGAGGGCAGTGGCCTGCTTCTTTTGTAAATAGCGATGATGACATTGATGTCCACTAAACTGAACATTTTTAAAGTACTGGGGATGATTTAGAGCTGTGTGTGCAAATCCCATGAAAGAATTATGGGATTAGAAAAGTGTATGACTCCCCACATGACAACTTGAAAATGTTTTCCTTCTCCCCACGTTCCAGCACTGCAGCTGCTGTGGCATAGTAACTCAGAAAGTGAACACTGTGAGTTACATTTAAGGGTTAAGAATGCTAGCAAGGACTTATGATCTATGTACAGTCTCCAGGGAGAATAAACAGACTACTCCATGCCAAAACACTCCAAAGCTGTGCTGCCAATGAGCAGCGTTACAGGAAAAGTACCGGTGCTGGAAATGGAGAAGGAGCAGAGAACAGTAGAGGAATAGAGAAATGCTTCCAGTATTTCAGCTGTTATATTTGTTTCTCACTCTTTCATTGGAATATCTCTTCTGTTTTACAATATAGACATCTAAGGAAATTGTCTTAATTTTAAATTATTACGAGGTCGAGTCTCTTGTGCTGCAGGTAGAAGCCTTCCATGTAACTATGAATTTGGCAACATTCTGACAAAGACATTTTCTGATTCTTTAGTATGTATTAAGCACAAGGAATCCAGATCTGAGCTCATTTTCATAAGTGCCATAGAATATCAGGGTTGGAAGGGACCTCAGGAGATCATCTAGTCCAACCCCCTGCTCAAAGGAGGACCAATCCCCAATTTTTGCCCCAGATCCCTAAATGGCCGCCTCAAGGATTGAACTCACAACCCTGGGTTTAGCAGGCCAATGCTCAAACCACTGAGATATCCCTCCCCCCCAATCTTTGTTGTTGCCCTGCCACTGATAAACGAACAGTTTTGGTCACCTTTGCTCTTTCCTGCAGAATAGTGCTTGTCAGGCTGTAATTAAATATAAAAATTAAATCTTTCCATGTGTGAAGGTTTGTGAAAACAAATTTGTCTGTTCTCTTTGCATGGGTGGTAATCCAAAAAGAAAGATCTCTGGGATATTTTTCTTGCAACCAGATGCAGATTGTGATGAAGATGGTGGGGTGTGCAAAGATTTACAAGATTACATATTAATTCAAATCTAGATTCTCATAATCTACATCATTTGGATTAGCTATTTAGAAACTATTAATCAGTCATAATATCTGCTGCAACTGGTGTATGCAATAGGGGTCAACACAACCTTGAACATGAACAAGGTATTGTTTTTCATTGTGCAGATCTTTCCCACAAGCAGTGAAGTAGCAGCATCTTGCCAACCCGAGGAACAGAAGAAAACAGTTTATGGGGGGGAGGGTTTGATTGTATTGGCCTGGGAAGGGCCATGACGACTTCATCCAAACAGCCTTTTCAAACATAGCAGTACATGTTCTCACCTGTGTAGCAATTGTTTGCATAAGGTGTGTGAATGAGCTGTATCTTTGTTGAGAGATATGAGCATTTCTGAAGTATTATGTAATAATGGCATTAGTGTGCTCCTCTGCATGCATAATCTCAAGTCAAAGCAGAACTGAGTTTGAAGGCTAAGAATTGAAGTTGAGGGAGGATGGAAAGAGCTTAAAACTCAGCTATGATCAGTAAATTACATTAGTTTGTTGAAAAACTGCTTTGTAATATAACACTTGACACTTCTGCAGTATCTTCCATCCAAGAATTTCCAAGTATTTTCAAAATATGTATTAATTAAGCCTCCCAAGAGAAATATTATTATCCCCATTTTACAGATAAGGCAGAGACATGCTGAGTGACTTGTCAAAGGTAAAATACGAAGTCCATGATGGAGTCAAACCTATATCTCCCTGTAGTTTAGCCACAAAACCATCTTTTCCCTCTCTTAAAAATACAGCTGTTCTCTTCTTTATACTTATGTCATCTGCAAAGAGATGCTGATAAGGAGAGAGACTAGAAATGAAAGCTGCTGCTGGCTTTAAGTACTGGGGTCTTACAATAACCATGATTTAAAGATGCTCAGAATTAGATTTTCAACCTAACATTGCAGATTGAAAATATATAAACACCTAAACATTTAGGTGATTATCTGAAATGAATTTGTTTTATGCAAAGAAAAACTAGGCCTTTTGAAATGGATGAAAAAACAGAGCTGGATCCACTCCAGTGGTTAAGGCACTCCCTTGAAATGTGTGAGGCCCAGGGTCATGTCCTTACTCTGCCTGAATTGGAATAGAGACTTAACCTGGATCTCCCACCTCCCAGGTGAGTGCCATAACAATGGGGTTATTGGCTATTCCAGGGTGTCTTTCTCAAAATTCCATCCTGGACCTGAGAAATCTTTCTGATTTAAAAAAAATTGTCAAAAAATTTGCAAACAGCTCTAGTCTGAAATACACCAAGTGTTATAGACAATATGGGTCCCAATATTGCACAGGTGTTCACTCCACCATTTGGACGGCACTTACACCAACCTAGGTTAACCACCACATCATTTACCTCCAGCATGACAGCACCATTGCAGACGACAAGTGCTTGCATAATAGCGCAGGTAGTGCAATTAGTACTGTCCCCACAGTGCTCTTCATACCAGAGCACAAATACACACTGCTTAGGGGACAGGTTTTATGCTCTTCTGGCCCAAGAAGGTCACACTTTTCTTAAGCTCTTTACTTGTACAAGTAGCAGAGATCTCGTAGTGTGCTATTTCTCACTGGTATCCATTTCTTTATGATCGTTAGCAAAACCACTTTTGCAGCATGTCTCAGAAGAAGCTATTGTATGAGCATGCTGCCAGCTGCGTCTTGGCAGACATCTGGGCAGCTGTGCATATCTGAAGCAAAGAGGTGATGCAGTCCCAGCTGAACTCTGTACTTTTAAATGAGGTGTCCAAATGTTTTGCCGAACAGGCTATCATTCATTTGGAAAATCAGTTCTGGGAGGAAATGAATGGGTTGTAGATGCCCATAAAAAGAACCACGGTGCCAATATCTGCTCCAGCACAGATAGGTGGATTCTTTTGGACAGAACCAAGATACTTTGGACAGCACCAAGGTACCTGGCACCAGGTTGCTGAAGAACTAGCAAGGGGCTAGTAGCATGGGGCACGGGTCACTTGCTGGAGGATTCTCTGCTCCTTGAAGTCTTTAAACTACGATTTGAGGACTTCAATTGCACAGATATAGGTGTGAGGTTTTTTTTGTAGGAGTGGTGGGTGAAATTCTGTGGCCTGCGTTGTGCAGGAGGTCAGACTAGATGATCATAATGGTCCCTTCTGACCTAAATATCTATTAATCTAAAACTAGCAGGAAGGGAGAAGAATACTGCCTCAGTGGCCTTGTGCAAGCCAGAGATGGGGACTAGGAACCTGGAGGCTTTGTCAGGATCCCAAAACCTCTGCAACAAGTCTCTGACTCTGGAATTTCAACTGAGAAGATGCAGAAGGAGGGAGAAAAGAAGAATTCTTCCCAATGCATATTGCTTTTTGTTACCTTTACCAGCCAATGGCTGGTTTAGTATTCTCAGAAGCTGAGGAAAAAGCTTTCTGAATTTTTATGAACACTACCATTTTGGTTGTGAAATGAAGAGATGACTCATCACACGATGGCAGAGGTCACTTTCCCCTCCAGCTCTGCCACCACAGCACAAGTGGCTGCTTCCCAACCCCTCTTTGGTCCCTCTGGACACTGCAAGGTTTGTCAGCCCTCTCTGCACCCCTCTTCCAGCACTGTCCTCCCATGATAGGCTGTGTAGACCATTGTTCCAAGCAAGACAGAAGTTCATAGCAAGCTATTCAGAGCAGCTGAGTGAACTATGCCATATGACCTGCTTAAAAATGGTAGCCAAGAATGGGAAAAATCTGTAAAAGTCAAACCATGAGCAAATATACTAAAAATCTCATAACAAACTGTCGCCCAGCAAACACAGATAGAGCAAAGAGGAAAGAGGGTGTTGAATCATGGCTCTGTCCAACACCTTGCTGCAAGTCAGCAAATGTGGGCCAGCAGCTGAGCAGAGAAAACAATTTTTCAGATTTAATTGCCCTCCAATCCTCTGAAGTATTCTCGGAAAGTCTTTGATAGAGCCATTGCTTTAGTTTGGTAGTGCTATTATTAGGTGATGCTGATTTTCCTATACCCCCACTGAAGCCTACTATAGTTTTCCTGTTCTGGAGTGCATCATTTCATATTACCTGTGATAATAACTTAAATAAAATGTATCACCCTGGCTTCACACTCATTTGAAAAGGGCCTTCCTTTTCCTAGACAGAGGCATAGATCAGGAATCTTTCTAAAAGTTAAAAATTTTATTAAAGCTAACGTTAAAAAAAATTATGTAATACATAGGTTGAGAAAAGAGTGTCTGTACATCCGGATATAGTGCTTAGATTATCCACAAATCCAGAGTTTGTTTTTAAAAATCATATGATATATAGAGTACATAATCAGCAATAACCCAAATTTAGGTGAATACATTTAAGAATAGTTTAGATATTAGCATCCAAGTATTCGGGTACATCACTCATGAGAAATTGTACAGAGATTTGGCTGTGGAAAGCAAAATAGATCAATGAGTGGAGATTGTCCCTCAATAATTGAGAATTAGGGTAGGTTGTCCATTTAGAAAATACAGTCTATCAGGGAAGTATTTCATTTACTTTCCTTACTGTGTTTCTCATCGCTTCTCTTCTGCTGCCCTGCCTATGCAAGATGTATACCAGTTCATTGCTGGCCCTCTGGGGAAGAAACAACCACTTCTTCACCAGCTGCCGGATGGTGTTGTCTGCCTTGTTCAGAGGAACCTTCACCATGGCAGATTCCCTCAGGACAAATGAGATATGGGAGATCAGGAAGGTGTTCAAGGCATTGATCTTCTCCCACGGTGCCAGGAGGGAGGAGTCGATCCTGGCCACATCTCGTAGGATCTCTGTGATGGTATCCTCAGGTGTCTGCTGGATGCAGAAACCCGGGGGCATGCTGATATGTTGATACGCTTGCCTGTCCTCGAGGAAGATCATAGCTTCACTCTGGATCTGAAAAGACGTCACCTGGACTGAGTCCCTTCTACTGCCATTGATATGCAGGGATGCGAACTTCCCAGCTTTGAAGCGGAGTCCCATCCAGTTGGCAGCCTGGCTGGTGATGTCGAGCATTTGTTGGGAACACTCGGGGTGGCTGCGATTAGGACCAGATCATCTGTGTAGGCCAGGATATTCACGCCGTTGCCATACAGGTCAAAAAAGCCAAGACTGCTGGAGATTGCTCAAATGAGGGGCTCCATGGCTAAGTTGAAAATGATGGGACTGAGGGGACAACCTTGCTTCACACCACTATGGATAGGAATTTCAGGTGTCTCTCCTTCCATGGAGTGGGTGGTGGTGGTGCAGCCTTCATAAAGTTCCCGGATCAGTTGGAGAAAGTTTTCAGACATCCCAAACTCTCGCAGCGTGGCAAAAATGTGCTGGTGGGGCATCGATCCAAAAGCATTAGCCAGGTCAAGCCATGCTTTGGCACATTGCCTCCGTGTCCTCCTGGCCATGTGGATGTCAGTCTGAAGGACAAAGTTGTGTTCAGATCAGCCTTCTCATGACATGAAGCCTTTCTGGGTGGAGCTGATGGCTCCTCCATTCACCGACCAGTCTGTGATCCTAGCCGCGAGGCAGCTGGCATACAGTTTGTACATGATGGAGCAGAGAGAGATGGATCTCCAGTTGCAGGGGTCGTCTTGCTGGCCCTTCTTGTAGATGAGCACCATCATAGACTTCTTCCAGGAGCTGGGAGTACAGTGGAACTGTTTGCATTTGTTGAAAAGTGCAGTTAATACCAGGCAGCTGTTTTTTCAGGATGTCATAGTAAATGCCATCTTTTTCTGGGGCTGTGTTTTTCGTCTTTGTAAGTCTGGTCTCTACTTCCCATAATGTTGTTGGATCATATTAAAGAAGTTCTGTATTAAAATCACAATGAGTTTGATTCCCCATAGTTTAAATTCCAGGGTATTACTAATTAAGAGGTCTCTTAGTTTTTGGTACTGTTTCTCTCCCTCTGTGTGTGAAACTTGCAAGCTGCAAATTGTGTTAGTACATTCTAAGACAGAGTCTGTTCTCAAAGCAATTCTTTGTAACAACAACTACTCACGCAGAGAGAGACTCAAAACAATACTCTGTAACAACAGAAACAGCACCCAGAGACTCCCCGCCCTTTTGTTGTATTCATCTCGCTTTGTTAACAATTGTGATTAAAATAGAGATAGAGGATGTATGTGGGTGGATGCTTGGTGTGGATAATAACTGAATGATCAGGGAGGTGCCAGCCTAAGAATCCAGTGTCCATCGGCTGAAGAAGGCATCAAGTGGAAATAACCAGAGGACCCCCGGAGGGCAGACTGGAATCCACCCAACAGCCTCAACGATGGGAGAACCAAAGAACAAGATAACACCTGGCAGCACGGAGCCGTCAGGAATGTGCTATCTGCTGATTGATTCAGCAACAGCATGATGAAGCAATTCCCATAGACTGGCATAGGAAGAAACTCCTATAAAAATGGACTCTAGAAACTGAGAACTTTGGGGTCTGATTCTGCAAACCAACTTCCAGGAGCATCAGATGAGCATCTGACAAGGCCCTGCTCCCTTCTCATGTCCAGGCCACCTGGCCAGTGGCTTGGCATGAGCAACTCTAAGGCTGGTAACTATGATAACAACCTTGCAGAACCTGTGTGTGTGTGTTTGTATGAATGAATATGTGAATAAATATGAAATTGAATGGAATGTTATAGCTATAACTAACTGCTTACTATGAGTCTTTCTGTATTCACAATAAATGTGGCATTTTGCCTTTTCACCTTTCATAGAATCATAGAATATCAGCGTTGGAAGGGACCTCAGGAGGTCGTCTAGTCCAACCCCCTGCTCAAAGCAGGACCAATCCCCAATTAAATCATCCCAGCCAGGGCTCTGTCAAGCCTGACCTTAAAAACTTCTAAGGAAGGAGATTCCACCACCTCCCTAGGTAACGCATTCCAGTGTTTCACCACCCTCCTAGTGAAAAAGTTTTTCCTAATGTCCAACTTAAATCTTCCCCACTGCAACTTGAGACCATTACTCCTTGTTCTGTCATCTGCAACCACTGAGAACAGTCTAGAGCCATCCTCTTTGGAACCCCCTTTCAGGTAGTTGAAAGCAGCTATCAAATCCCCCCTCATTCTTCTCTTCCGTAGACTAAACATCCCCAGTTCCCTCAGCCTCTCCTCATAAATCATGTGTTCCAGTCCCCTAATCATTTTTGTTGCCCTCCGCTGGACTCTTTCCAATTTTTCCACATCCTTCTTGTAGTGTGGGGCCCAAAACTGGACACAGTACTCCAGATGAGGCCTCACCAGTGTCGAATAGAGGGGAACAATCACGTCCCTCTATCCGCTGGCAATGCCCCTACTTATACATCTCAAAATGCCATTGGCCTTCTTGGCAACAAGGGCACACTGTTGACTCATATCCAGCTTCTCGTCCACTGTCACCCCTAGGTCCTTTTCTGCAGAACTGCTGCCTCACCATTCGGTCCCTAGTCTGTAGCGGTGCACTGGATTCTTCCGTCCTAAGTGCAGGACTCTGCACTTGTCCTTGTTGAACCTCATCAGATTTCTTTTGGCCCAATCCTCCAATTTGTCTAGGTCCCTCTGTATCCTATCCCTCCCCTCCAGTGTATCTACCTCTCCTCCCAGTTTAGTGTCATCTGCAAACTTGCTGAGGGTGCAATCCATACCATCCTCCAGATCACTTATGAAGATATTGAACAAAACCGGCCCCAGGACCAACCCTTGGGGCACTCCACTTGATACTGGCTGCCAAATAGACATGGAGCCATTTGATCACTACCCGTTGAGCCTGACAATCTAGCCAGCTTTCTATCCACCTTATAGTCCATTCATCTAGCCCATACTTCTTTAACTTGCTGGCAAGAATACTGTGGGAGACCGTGTCAAAAGCTTTGCTAAAGTCAAGGAACACCACGTCCACTGCTTTCCCTTCATCCACAGAACCAGTTATCTCATCATAGAAGGCAATTAGATTAGTCAGGCATGACTTGCCCTTGGTGAATCCATGCTGACTGTTCCTGATCACTTTCCACTCCTCTAAGTGCTTCAGAATTGATTCCTTGAGGACCTGCTCCATGATTTTTCCAGGGACTGGAAAATAAGATCCTGCTGGTTTTTATTTTATTGGTATAACAATGTAAAGTCTTGTTCCAGGGCCCCTGCACAGTCAACCCGAGGTAAAGGATGAAGGCACTCTGGACGCTGCACGTCGTTTTGAGCTACAAGGTCAAATACACCCTTGAAGTATGAGAATAGTATCTCTGAGGGGATTGCGAAGTAAGATGAGGGCCCATTGAGGATCTCTCATAGCCTTAGGGCAGTTTGACCGGTAGAGCTTCTGGATCTGATGCTGCTGCTGGGTCATAGTGGCGACTGATGTTCCTTTTCCTGGCCTCTCTCCTGTGGTGGTGGTGGGTGTTATGTCTCCATGCAGGAGTTCTGTGAGCAATCGGTGTGTTCTCCTGAGTTCCCTTCCCTCAGATATGCTTTCTGCAGACAAGTCTTTAGTGAGTCTGTCTTCAAGGAGGTCAGAGTCATCGAAGGAGGCTGTCCTTGCCAACTTCTCTATCCAAACGGCTTGCCATGTTGTGGCAGCCCTTCCCAACGGCTGGTGCTCCTCTGGCTGCTCAATCTCCACAGGCTCAGGCAGGGCCATCCTTAGGATTTATGGGGCTCTAAGCAGTACTATTAAACTGGTGCCCCATGCCTGACTTGGGGCACAGCCACCACCCCCACCCACAGACCCTCCAGAAGAACACCCCTCCTTCCCATTGCTGACATACACTGGGCTTTGTATGCAGCAAACACTGTAGCAGCCCGGGATCGCAGCCCAGGGCAGGTAGGGAGGGACGAGGCAGCAAACAATACTGAACCACCTGGCCCACCTCATAGCGGCGGAGAGTCACAGTTCCCTGCAGAGACCCCCGTATCCTTTCCCTCACACAGAATGCATGGCACTGGCGCATTCGGCTCTGTGAATATGGCCTCTGCCTAAGGAGACTGCAGCGCATGCTGGGTGTATGGGAGCCGACTTGCTCTTACCTGCTGTCCCAGTGGTACCTCAAATTTTTGGGTGCCCTACGCAGCCGCGTATGCCTAAGGATGGCCCTGGACTCAGGCTGGAAAATTGCTGTGGGATTAGCCTGTTGCCTGTTTTCCTCCCTGTGTTGAGTACTCCGTTTGGTCGGATCTTGAGGTGTGATCTCTGGAATGAGGGCAGTGTCTTCCCTTACAGATTTTAGGTCAGCCCTTGCCCTTTTAGGAAGGACAGTTTTGGAAGCAGCTGTACTGGCCCTTTTAGGGCTGCAATCTTGCTTGGGAGTTTCTGGAGTGATGCTGATCCTTCTGTGGGTGAGTTTGCTCTGGGGGGGGTTTTGATGCAGTGTCCGCCTAGGGGTGAGGTCCCCTTGCGTGGTCCTAGCAGCGGAGATAGCTCCTCCACTGGCTGGGTCTCACTGGGTAGCCTGTGCGGTGATGCTAGCTCTCCCGAGGACAGGGTCCGGTGAAGTTACATGTGCGGAAGCGCTGACCCTTCCGATAACGGCATCGTGCTGGACGTTCTGTGAGAAAGCACTAAGCCATTTGGAGATGGCATTGCCTTGCGTAAGCTGCAAGGAAGCGCCAATCCTACTCTTGGCGGGGTCCAATTTAGGGATTTTTGAGGCAGCACTTACTCTTTCAGTGGTAGTATCTTGCTTGGTGGTCCCCAGGACAGGGGTTGTCCTTCTCTCAGTAGATAGTTGGACCACCTTTTCATGCTCTGGCTCTGGGGGGGAGTTGGCTGGGATGCAGTAGCCGAAGTATGTGGGCAGTCAGAAGCCGGAGCTGGAGCATATGGTATGTTTCTGCATTCAGAGCAGAGATGGGGTGTCGGCAACATAGACTGGTAGAGTTTGACTCTTCTGATGTGAGATGTCCTTTGCACGTGACTTGATGTAACTTACATTTCTTCTGTGTCTCAAAAGGCAGGTCGCAGAGGACACACTGGAAGGCGATTTGCTTGCTATGGATTTTCTTGAGGTCTCTGCTGAGACCACTAATGTATCCTTGGATCAGATAGCAGAAGGGGCAGAGGAGTGTGTCCGTAGAGATGGGATACTGGAGATAGATGCAATTATTCTCCCTTTCTTCTCCCTCTGTTGGATGGGCTTCACTTGTATCAGTGGACTCGCTAGATGGTTCTTCTTGATCTGGGAGAGTAGTATGGAGAGGTTCAGCTGGGCAGGTATCTAGTGAGGTGTTGAGGTCCCACTGGGTGGTTTCTGAGGAGAGGCTGGTCTCTGAGGAGAGGCTGTTTTCACCGGTTGGGGTACCTTTCAGCACAGCAGAACAATGACCAGCATTAGGATCCTGGGCAGTGAAGGAAGTGGGAGAAGTTCTCCTTATAGCATCCTTCTCCTGAGAAGCAGGTGAGATGATGATGTTTCTCCAGGCTGTGATGTCCTGGAAGGCCATCCTTGAGGTGCAAGATCTCCCTGCAGTAGTGTCTCCACAAGTTTTTTTCAAGGAGGCGCTGCTTTCCCATTGATGCTGCTCATCTGCAATGTCCTGGAAGTGCTGAGGGTCTTCTTAGAGCGTGTTCTTCTGAGGGTGTTCCCAGATGGGCACTCCATGGAGCAGCAGCGGTCCGAGCAGCTGTTGAATGTTTCTTTGGAATTGGCAAGGGAGTGATCGTCTTCTCAGTCTGTCCTGGAGTCTCCAAAGCAGAGGCAGTAGAATCCATCTTCAAAGCTGTAGTCTTCCTCAGGATAGCAAGTTGAGTCTTCTAGAAGGTGCAGTTTCTGCCTCAGTAATTAAACTGATAAGAACAGATTTAAAATTTTTATTAAAGCTAACGTTAAAAAAATTATATAATACTCAGATTGAGAAAAGAGTGTCTGTACATCTGGGTATAATGCTTAGATTATCCACAAATACAAAGTTTGTTTTTAAAATTCATATGATACATAGAGTACATAATCAGGAATAACCCACATTTAGGTGAATAGATTTAACAATAGTGTTTAGATACTAGAATCCAAATACTCAGGTACATCACTCATGAAAAGTTGTACGGAGATTTGGTTGTGGAAAGCAAAATATATCATTGAGTGGAGATTGTTCCTCAGTAATTGAGAATTAGGTTGGTTGTCCATTTAGAAAATACAATCTGTGAGGAAAGTATTTGAGTTACTTTCTTGACTGCACTTCTCATTGGCACTCCAGCTCATCCCTCCTGGTATTGCCAATGTCCAGTGATGTGTTCTGTGTAGATGTCCCTCTGACACCATGAGTTGCTGCATCAGCCGAGCGTACCGTTGACCGATTCTGCATTCTCTCAGCACTCGCTCGTTACTGGGGTCCCATGCACCTAAGGTTCCAACAATCAGTTTGTGTGTCTGGACATGGTAACCCTTAGCTTTCAGCCAGAGGGGCATATATCTCTACCTTTCAAGTTCGGGCATCATGGAAGGCCAGGGTCCTGTCCTTGAACGGGACTGTTACGTCCACCAGGATGATCTTCTGCCGGTCCTTGTTCGTGATGATGATGTCCAGACACAGTTGGCTCTCGGTTCTGGGGATGACAGCGTTTACGGCAACTTTCCCAATGGATGGCTGGATGGCTCTGGCCAGGTGATCTTGGATGGCATTGTGTTGCAGCTGCCAAGCTCTCAAATGGGGTTTGCAGCTACACAGGACGTGGGGTAGCGTTTCGTTGGAGTAGCTGCACTTCCTGCATCGCTTGTCCCGATTCCCATGGCGGACAGCTCTGTTCAGTGGGATACAGTTGAACTGGGCCCTGTGGATGAACCTCCAGTCAGAAAATCGGGTGAAACTGCCCCCAGGAAGAAATGGTTGCTGGCGTCCCACTTGCACTTCGAATGCCTTGCCCTGGTCCAGCTTCCGTTTCAGGTTTTCCACCTATTGGCAGCGGATGTCATCCTTCAGGGTCCTCTCCAGCATGGTTCTAGCTCTCAGAGTGATGATAGTGTGATCTCTATTCTTCACCTGTGGCACCAGGACTCCCAGCCAATATGCTTCTCCAGTTGTTGCTTAGCATTGCAGGCACGAGTCCAGAGTGAAGCAAAGTCTCCCCTGTCTCTTCCAAATTCACCTTCCAGCGAGCCACTCAGGTAGGTGGCGACATCTTGGTTGGAGGGGATCCTGGCAATTCACTTCTTGATGGCATCCTGCAGAGTGCTGTCCGCGATGTTCCTCACCATGGCGTCAGGGCACATCAGAAGGAGGAAGGCGTGAGTGATCACAGCAACTTCGCACAGATCACCCATTTGAGGAATGTTGGTGCCGCTCTGCCTGTGCAACATGTTTTATTTTATTTTGTCTGGTAATTTACTTTGTTCTGTCTGTTATTACTTGGAATCACTTAAATCCTACTTTTTGTAGTTAATAAAATCACTCTTTACTTATTAATTAACCCAGAGTATTTATTAATACCTGGCGGGTGGGGGCAAACAGCTGTGCATATCTCTCTATCAGTGTTATAAAGGGCGAACAATTTATGAGTTTACCCTTTATAAGCTTTATACAGGCTAAAACAGATTTATTTGGGGTTTGGACTCCATTGAGAGCTGGGCATCTGAGTGTTGGAGACAGGAACACTTCTTAAGCTGTTTTCAGTTAAGCCTGCAGCTTTTGGGGAACATTGTTCAGACCTGGGTCTGGGTTTTTAGCAGGCTAGCATGTCTGGCTCAAGCAGGCAAGGTTCTGGGGTCCCAAGTTGGCACAGAAAACAGCTTAGAGGTAGTCCCAGCATATCACTTCGCAGTTCCCAAGGGGTTTTCTGTGATCCAACCCATCACAGAATGGTCTGAGGTCTTTATGCGTGGCACCAGTACTCCCAGCTCCTGGCACTCACTTGATTTTAGCCACATAGTCTGACACCTCCACACCCCCACCAACCCCCTCAATTTGATGTGAATATATTGGTGTGGATACCAAAAGTAATCTACATTTTTGGTTCCTGGAAGGCTGTAGTGGTACTCATGATATACAGGAGGCTTGATCTTGGTCTTGGTCAATCTCTAGTAGCATAGAAAAATCCCTTCAAGCCCAACAACAGTTGAGAGAATTGTTCTGTAGATTGAATTCCTAACAATCTTAACCCAGACTTCTGTTAGATTACAGAAAGCCCAATGTTTTAAAACAATAGGCACTTAAGTTATGCCTGCTCAGAGATAAAAAATAGCTTCTTGAGTATGCACTTACCTATTTTTTTATGCAAATATCCATTATGAGCACGCAAATATATATATTGTAATTATAAATATATAATTGTGGCTTTTTGCAAGCATAGTCCAGATTATTATTTCTTTATTTACACACCCAAAAGTGTGAATAGGTGTTTCAACTTTGGAGAACTCCATACTTTTTAAAATTGCCAAACTGTGGGTGATCTTCCACTGCAACTGACTGAGATATACATTGTAGTCTATAGGAATAGTTATTTACCTTTAAATAGTTTGTGAGTCCTATTTTATGAGTGGTGCTCAAGGCACTGTGTATTTTAGAAGAGTGCAGAAACTAGTCAGAGCGGCACTATGTAAATAGGTAGGCCCTGCATGTTTGTGTATAGTTAGTAAATATTGGTATTTGGAACCCAGCTGTGCCTGCATGGTTTCTTCATGTTCTTGTTGCTGGGTAAAAAGCAAAAGACACAACCTTCTGATTCATGGCTTGTGTTCCTAAAATCTCATATTTTAGGGCTTCAGTTGGTCTCCTGTAGGCGTTGGGAAGGGAATTGTGTATTCTGGAGGTTTTTTTGTCTTCTGCCTCTGAAGTATCAGTGATGCTTATGGTTGGACACTGGACAGGGTGGAGTGGTGCTCTGAGGTGCTAGTAGGATGACTAGATGTCCCGATTTTATAGGTAGAGTCCCAATTTGGGGGTCTTTTTCTTATATAGGCTCCCCCTGTCCCAATTTTTTACATTTGCTGTCTGGTCACCCCAGGTAGTAGTGAGAATTCTCTTTCTAAGATGCTTGGCTGGTGAGTCTTGCTCACATGCTTGGGGTCTAACTGATCACCATATTTAGTTGAGATGGAATTTTCCCCAAAACCAGCTGGACAGAGACATGGGTTTTTTTTTCACCTAACGCTGCAGCATGGGGTGCTGATCACTTGCTAGGATCATCAGAGTATATCTCACTAAATTAATTCCCTGACGTTGCAAAGGCCTCAGGAATTGGTGCATCTTGGCTTCCCTTGTTCTCTGCCTGTGGCACATAATAGTCTAGTTTCGTGTAGGCCAGCGTTTCCCAAACTGTGTTCCACGGAACACTGGTGTTCCACACAATGTGAATAGGTGTTCCGTGAATATCATGGTGTAAAGAAAACGTGGCACGCAAGCATGTTGACGTCTACCCCTTTCGGGCACGTTTCAGTTAGTGACGTAGTACCCCTTCTGCTTGAGGCTGCGCGAACTGCAGCGATATGCACACACCATTCTCTTTACGCCATATTGAATATAACATATTCACTCAACACGTTCAAACCAGTGGGTCTTTACCGTGTGTGCAATAAGCACAACTAAACTAGCTTCACTCGAAACAATATAAATATTTGTGACAAACAAAATTTGACAAAAATCAGTATTTCTAAATATTATTACTAAACCTAATCACCATGGATTTGTGGCTTAAAGAAGGAACTTTGAAAGGAAAAGCAAGTTCTTCTGGTACTCCAACTGTGGCCGAAATAAATGAGCAAAATATTCTGACACTTCAAAGTGAGAATCAACAATTGCAGTCTTTTGTTGCTGAAAAATCTGTTAGTACTAGTGCGTTATCCAAGGTGAAAGAATTTCCACCGAAGTATATCAAAAAACAAGAAGAAGCAGGTGTTAAAAGACCAAAACGAAAGTATGATGAAAGTTATTTGTCTTTCGGTTTTACGTGTGTTGGAAATAAAGATGTTCCTGATGCGCAGTGCATCATGTGCAACAAAATACTAGAAAATAGTTCATTGGCTCCTGCTAAACTTCATAGGCATTTGGAAACCAAGCATGCTGAATACAAAGACAAAGATATAAGTTTTTTCAAGAGGCAGCGTGACTCACTTGGAAATTGTAAACTTTCAATGATTAAAATTGCTAAAACAAAAAATGAAAGTGCAACAGAGGCATCTTATCTAGTAAGTTACCATATAGCGCTTGCCAGAGAAGCTCACAGTATTGGAGAAATGCTTATCAAGCCTTGTGCGAAAGATATTGTAATGTGCATGTTGAGCGAGCAGTCTGGTAAAAAAATTGATGCTGTACAGTTGTCAAATAATACTGTTGCATGCCGTATTAAAGATCTTGCCGATGACATAGAAAAAGAGCTAGTTTGCCGACTGAAAATTTGCCATGAGTATTCATGGCAGCTAGATGAGTCCACTGACATTTCAGGACTTGCTGTGCTACTATACATATAGATATAGATTTAATAATATTATTGAAGAGGACCTGCTCTTATGAGAATCTCTGCAAAGCTACACGACTGGAGAAGAAATATTCAACTGCATCAACAATTTGATCAGAAAGCATGAAACTAGTTGGGGAAAATGTATTGATGTATGTACTGATGGTGCTCAGGCAATGATTGGGAAGATTAAGGGAGCTGTAACGCGAATCATAAGTGTGGCACCAGAAAGCACTAAGAGCCATTGTGTTCTACACAGACAAGCACTTGCAGTTAAAAAAATACCAGCATATCTGAAAATTGTGCTCAATGAAGCAGTACAAATTATCAATTTTGTCAAATCTCGACCACTTCAATCCAGGTTATTTAAAATTTTGTGCAAGGAAATGGGTAGTCAGCACAAAACACTTCTTTTACATACGAAGTGAGGTGGCTATCCAGAGGAAAAGTGCTTGTGAGGCTTTTTGAGCTTCGTAGTGAACTACTGGTATTCTTCACTTCAGATAATTCAGAATGAAAATTTAATGACTGTCTGACAAATTCCTTGTGGCTAATGAGACTTGCGTATCTTGCAGATATTTTTGCAAAATTAAATGAAATTAATCTGTTGCTGCAAGGAAAGATTGTGACCATTTTTACTACAATGATAAAATTTCGTCATTAAAAAGGAAACTGGAATTCTGGGCATCTTCTGTAGAACGGAATAACTTGGACTGCTTCCCTACACTACATGAATTTCTGACTGAAATAAATTCTACAGTCCATGAAGAAGTTTCCAGCACCATTTTACAGCACTTATGTGACTTGCAGGCCTCTTTATTAGAATATTTTCCTACAACTACTGATGATAATGCTTGGGTTCAAAATCCATTTGTAATTACAGCCAAACCAGTAGGCTTTACTGCACACGATTATGAAAGCCTAATTGACTTAATTTCTGATTCTGATTGGAAACAAAAGTTTAAGGATCTTCTGCTGAATAATTTTTGGAGCAGCCTAATAGAAAAGTACCCTAATGTGGCTAAACGTGTAGTTTGAGTGCTCCTTTCTTTTGCTACAACTTATTTGTGTGAGATGGGATTTTCATATTATACTGCAACAAAAACCAAATATAGGAATAGACTTGATGCTGCGCCTCACATGAGGATTCAACTTTCCAGCATTATTCCTAATATTAAGCAAATTTGTGATAGAAAAATGCAGAAACACCAATCCCATTAAATCGAAATTTGTATTTCTGTTTATAAAAATAGATTTTCATAGTAAAAATCTAATTTGGTGTTTGTGTATATATAAAAACAGTTTTTTAAAAGTAGAACACTGTTTTAAATTTTGACTCTTGCACTTGATTTTTGTACTACTTCATACGCACTTTCCAGTTAGAAATTGTTAGTTCAAGTTATTTTAAATTTGTATTTTTGCTTGGTTTTATAAATAAAATATATTTGAGCATAAATAATGCAATTTTTTATTTGAAAACCAGACCACTACAAAATAATATTATAAGTGTTCCATAATAGGCTAAAAGTGTTCCATGGCCAAAAAAGTTTGGGAAACACTGCTGTAGGCTGTAATATTTTGGTCTAATTCTGGTTGTTGGGCTTGGTACAGGGGTGATTATGTGGTGGTTATTGGCCTGTGATATACAGGAGGTCAGAATAGATGATTTGATAGTCCTTCTGGCCTTAAACTTGTGACTCTAACTTATTTATTCTATGTACAAGCTGAGCGTCAGTCTTCAGGGATGTCATAAATTCTTGTACACACATCAAAAGCACAAGTTTTAAATTTTAATCTTATAAAATAAAATCCACTGACAAGTGAAGTTATACAAATGAAACTTAAAACGAATAGGCTCAGATTCATAAAATTAACTCCAGTAAATACAAGCTGACCTGATTTATAAATATCAATATCTTATGTTATAGTAATATCAAGTTACCAAGCAATTAACACTAGAATTACTGTGTAAATGGAAAAGGAGTACTTGTGGCACCTTAGAGACTAACCAATTTATTTGAGCATAAGCTTTTGTGAGCTACAGCTCCCTTCATCGGATGCATACAGAATTAACCCCAACCCTAACATGGATTCTGGCAGAAGCAGTCCTCCAACCTTCCACCCAAGGGGAGTTCTTGCGATTAAGATTACCAATGGATTGTAGTTTCCTCAGGAAGTCAGTGGTGTCTTGAAGGTAGCTGGGAGTGCTGGTAGCATAGGGCCTGAGGAGGGAGTCTACATAGCCAGACAATCCTGCTGTCAGGGTGCCAATGCCTGAGCACGGCTGTTACTCTGAAACCTGTATAAATGGGTAACTTGTGCTGTGTTTCAAAACATCTCTGTAAAAAACGTCTTTGCTAAGCACCACTTTCCAAATATGCTTATGATAACATACTTTGTAGATCTTTAGAAGAAAATCAGACAAGTGCAAAGTGTTTAACAAACACTAATTAAGCTTCATAACATCTCTCTGAAGTATCAGGAGCATTTTGCAGACACATGTACTGAGGTATAGAGATGATGATGCTAACATTGTCAAAAGTGTACATTAAATTTGGGTGACTGAACTTTTAGGTGCTCTGCTTAAGATGCCTGGCATCTGACTCGCAGAGGTGCAGAGTCGTGAAACTCTTCTTGAAGTGGATGAGAGTTGTGAATTTTTCCCATCTTATAACAAGAGCCTAGGTGTCTCAAAATGGGCTTGCTAGGTTAGTGGACACTTTTGAAAGTTTTGGCACAAGTGATTTGCTCAAGGTCAGACAGTGGCAGATATGGGAATTGAGCCCAGGAGTCCTCATTCCCATCGCAGTCCCCTGTTCTAACTTCTTTTCCCCCCCTGGTTCCTAGAAATACCATTCTGCCATATAACTGTAACTATCATAATTACAAAGTACTTCACTTTATCATCACCACCTTGTTCCTTGATAAATGTTGGCCATATATCTCCCTTGCTGCACACTGGGAACTCCCAAAGATGTCAATGGGAGCTCTATGTATGGATCAAAAGCAGTCTGTGACTCTATATGCCACCATAGTTCAGTAGTCTTTCTCTCATACATGCCGATTTGAAAGACTTAATTCCTTATCCATGTTGAAAGAAAACAGCATCCAGCTGGTCAGTGCAAAAGCCTAAGGGCCAAATCATGGCCTTGCTAGTGCAGCAGCAAAAAGGTATAAGGGGGTACAAGGCTCTCACATAGACTCATATCATGGGCAGCAAGAGGAGAAGGAAGCTCCACAAATGATGGAGTTATCTGCTGCTTCTCCTCCTCCTCACAGGTGGTTGGCAGGGGTCGGGAAAGGGAAGAACCTTGATAACATGTTCAGCAGCATAACTGTGCAATACATCAGAGAGCATTGGTTGCTCCAGGTATAGATAGAGCACATTTTACTCCCTCTTTGGAATAGTGGGCAAGCAAGTCCCTGACTCTCAGTCTTCTTCCCAAGCTGACTGGGGACAGCACAGCAATGCACTGCTCCTTAAGATGATTTTCAGAAGTGCCAAGTACTCCACAATTCCCACTGAGGAAAAGCAGGCCACTAATTTAGGTGTTTAAATATGGATTTAGGATCCTTGCTTTAGGCTCCTATTTGGAAAATCTTAGCCACAAACATTAAAACAGCTCTTTCTAATAGGTTAAATTAAATTAATCTCTTTTCTATATTCTAGTAATATGGTTCAAACTAAAGTAGTTTAGTGTTTGTGGTTGAAAATGGAATGTGTAATTTCTATTATAATTTGCATGCCATCCCATTTTCAGCATCTTATTATTAATAATCACAATCATCATAATGTTTATTAAAGTGCCTAAAGATCAGACAAGAACAGAGCCCTGTACATATACAGTAGTAGTAGAAAGTCCCTGTGTAACAGCTTACAATCTAAATAATTCTATTGCAAATTTTGATGGCACTATAAAATAGTGGCTGATAATTGTGAAGTCATGATAACATTTTATCAAAATAATTGATACAATTAAAAAAGCTACATTATTGTACTTTAGCAATAAGAACTTTGCTGTTTAATAGTTATATAAATTATTACATGTTTAGCATAAAATGTGATTTTTTTATAGTGCTTTCATCCTGAATTTATTGCAAAGCATTCTCAGATAAATCATTTCAGTGCTGGGACAGCACAGGCAACAAATTGAGCAACCAGTAGGTACTGCTCAGAATCACCATGCTTATCTATCTTATATTTACATTGCACCTTTAATCTTAGAGGATCCTAAAGCACTTTACAAATATATAAAACTGGGCCTGATTTTCCACCCTGTTGAAATAAGTGGAACCACACCTGTGAAAAACTGTTATAAATATGATGGAGAATGAGACCAACAGACTCTAAAGTGTGGGATCATTCTACCTGGTCACATGTAGGGTGAATCAAAGCAGCTGTTTGAAAGTGCACAGAACCCCATGGTATTAAAGTGTCCCTATAGATCCATGTCATCTGGATTAAGTCCAGACACATCTAATTGACCTTTCTGAGATAGCTCCCTCAACAGGAACTAAAAGTTTTCTCATTCCTGATCAATCAACCTTGCTGAGTGCTTGCTAATACTTCTGACAGTGTGTGGCTCCTATGCGCTTCAGTTCTAGGTGACTTTCCCGTTAAGCAAAAATAAAAGGATGCCAAGCATGTGTTCCTGTCTCTCAGGCTCTATCACTATCTGACCTGCTTTGGGTGGCTAATGCCCCCAGTATTGCTCTGGACATAACATCCTAGACCCAAAGCTAACGTAGGTTCTTTTACCTTCTCCCAGAATTGTTCTGTTTCTGAGTGATGATTCCAGCACTCATTATGATTTCCATTTGTTTTTCCAGCAGCGGCTTTCAGTGCTCACACTTGCAGATTTTTTCACTGTGCGATCACACAGTGTCTACACTGTTAGAAAAGAAGCAAAAGTTAAGTAACAGTTTGTTAGGAAATCATTGTACAGCATATAAAGCACCCTTCACAAGGATCTGTAAGATTCTCCACAATTTTCATAATTTGTCTTCAGTGTCTGGTAATAAAGGTATAATTTAGTAATGTTGTCACAGTATGATAACATATGTTAAGAGAGCTATATCATCTATTTAAAAGAGAAGCTCCAAACATCATGTCTAATAAAGTCCAGACAGGCTACAGCTTTATATAAGAAATTGGGCGCAGAAAATGTATTCCTCCCCTGTAGAATCTACAAACTCATGAAGCTATTTAAGATAAGGATTTTCTTGTAGAGTGTGATATGAATTCTACTGTTAAAGATGGTTATATAAGAATGCCCTCAGTATAGAAAGAAAGGATATATAAACTAGTTGTTCACATTTGAGTCATAGCAATAGGGTTAAACTAACTCATGGTTCAGAAACCAGCAGAAGTTTAAAATACTGAAAGTTCTGCCTGAAAGAGCTATTTGTAACTAGCTTCTTCTGCATTTGTGATGGTTTGTCCTATTCCTTACACATGGAAAATAAACCAAATAGAACCGAAAACCCAGAGGGTACAAATTCAAGACAGCAAATTTAGAGGTGTTTATTTACAGGTATAAGTATGTGTGGGAAGGAGAGCATGGCATCCGTATTGGTAGTTGTGAAAACAGGTATTGCAGTATTTAGCCATTTAGATGTTGATTCAGCAAAGCTCTTAAGCACATGTTTAATTTCAGTGGTACTTAAGCATGTGTTTAAGTGCTTTGCTGAATCGGGTTTCTTGGTTTAACACTGAATTTTAACACCCCTGAATTGAAACTGCATCTTGTAGAAGGAAATGTGTGTCTTATTTCGCTGTAATAGTTTTATTAATAGATCATTTTAGCACTGACTACTTATTTTTAAATGCCTTATTCTACAGCGCTTCGGGGACTCATTCTGCTTCCATTGGAGTCAATAGCATTGACAGCTAGTGGGAGCAGGAATTAGATCCTCCATCCAAGTTTGTAATAGAACTCAAGCCGTGTGCGCCTCTTTGACTTTAACAATCATTTTCAAGTAGCTTACTAACGTTGCTAAGCACTCACAAATATTGCACTACAGCTAAAGAGTAAATGTTCCATATGGTGCATGGGGAAATTAGGTGCAGAGCTCCAATTTTCAATAATATAATTGGGTTTTTATCTAATTCCTGTACATTCCTAGAAATGTATTCCTAGCTGTAAGAAAATCCTGTCCCCAATGTGCTAATAATCAAAGTGTTTCAGTGCCAGAGACATATGCCTTCAGCTGTATTGGCTTACAAAGCAAATGACATCCGCTGGCTATTTATGATAATTACAGTTCTGAATTGCCGACGGCTACACCAAAGGAGTATTTTAGGCTCTGACTTGTATTTATGGATGCCTATCTTGGGTAATATCAAAACCCTGTCCTGTTTACCATCTCTAATATGTATGATATTAAACCTGGCTCTTTTGATCTGCAAGTCTAACTGCACTGCCACTGGCAATTTTTAAATTAAGATTGGATATTTTTCTAAAGGATGTGATCTAGTTCAAATAGGAATTAATTTAGAAAAGTTGTATGGCCTGTGTTATACAAGAGGTCAGACTAGATGATCACAGTGGCTCCTTCTGGCCTTATACACTCTGAATCCATGAAATTGGCTCACTCCGTTGGCATATTTGGAATACTAATATTTTTTGTCAAGCCTCTTCTGAGTGTGAAAGAAACATGCTAAATCCTGACTATTCTGGTTGCCATTCTAGACGAGTGTTGTATTCTACTCTTCTCCTGGACTTCACTGTTATACAGTGCTTCATAAATATTTTGAAATAATTCTTACCCAACCTAAAAAAGTTTTTAAAATGTGAATTTCTTGTCTTTTCTTGGTGAAACTTTCTGCCATTACATAAATATACTCAAGTCCATTGATGCTACTGATAGTTATGCTGAAGCAGCTGAGGGTAGAATTTGGGACTTGGAAACTACAATTTTCATTTTTGTTACAGTTAAAAAAAAATCAAGCTGTTTCACTGGCTCATTGATAATCCAACACCGTATCATATGTAAATCCCACTTTGGTACTTACCTTGGAACTTGTTTCTCCATTTGTGTGTTCCAGGAGCATCATTAAAGGGATTTTTTCCAACTTGCAAAAGGAAAGAGAGGGTTCACATTAACATGTGCCAATCCTGGAAAGCTCCCTGACACTAACTGTAGAGTGCTCTGGGCATAACTAAGAAGCTGAATTGGGATTTTATTGAGGAAATGGTCATTTAGAATGAAAAGAAGCTTGAATTAGTGATAGTGGTATATCAAAGGGTTTTTTTCGCAGTGGAAATCAACAGATGCTTATCTGAATTACCATAACTTCTTAAGATTGAAAGAGTAGGCTGTAAATATTATAACAGGGTTTCTTGCAAGATTTCTACAAATTCCTGTTTCTGGTGAGTCAAAAAAGAGTAGCCAAGTTCTGATTCAGAACCTGAATGGGCAGTCATGAAAACTGAAACAATGAGTTTGAAAGGATTAACCAAAGTATTTTGCATTTCAAAAAGGGTTCTGGATGAAAGTTTGGGTCAGCTTTTATTTTACTCCTACAAGTTCACCCAACTCATTGCAGCTAAGGAAGGTGTGGGTTATGGGTAAGATGGCTCTAGTCATTGGAACACTTAATGCCTAAGGGCTCCTCTAAGTTACACAAACTGTAGCAGTTCTTTCTGCTACCCTGCTATGCCCACTCCATACCGCCTGCATCTGATGGGGGGCACAACTGAGGGTCTAGCCTAGTGTGTGTACATTTTGTTCAGAGCAGAGTGGGGACTACCCCTGCTTCCAATAGAAAATATAAATTGAATATGTAAGAAAATAAGAAAAATACATGATATAACTGTGACAGATATTATGGACACATGGAATATTCAAAGACTATTGTATCAACTTTATAAATGTAGGAATTGTATTCTGGCTCCTTGGGGAGTTACAGAGGTTTCCTGCAGGGATTAAGGTCACTACAAATCCCTCAGCAGCTAACAAGTCTGGAGGAGCCTCTCCCCACCCACTGAGGGTGAAATTGGATAGACTAGTTTGCACTGATTTAAGAAACTAAAAGTGGCCACCCTGACATAAAGGGACTTAGGTGTTGCAATGCTGTGCATCACAATGCCTAACTTTTAGGTGCCTAGAAAATCACAGGAACAAGCCTGGGATCCACAAAGCCTGAGATAGGTGCCTAGGCTCCTCTACGATGAATGGGGAGAGATAGGTGCTAAGAACACAATCCACTAAAGCCAACATGCCAAATGGGAAACCACTTTAACTAATCAGTGGGAAATACCATAGACACAGGAGGGGGGAGTGTCTCTAAGCCCCACTCATCTTGTGGAGATAGGCACCTTTCTCTGATAGCAATCCAGAGTAGGGAGCCCCTCTTCTGGAGTCAGATGGCTGTGGAAATATCTACACTGCAAAAACAAGATGTCTAAGAACACAAACCAATTTTTATTTTTATGGGGCTAAAAATACCAGTGTAGAGGTTCAGGCTCAGCCTGGAGCCCAGGGTCTGAAAACCAAGGGGGTGGGGGTCTAGGAGTGCAGCTCCATCCCAAACCTGCATCTCTACACACTAGTTTTAGTCCTGTAGTGTAAGTTCTGCAAACCCAAGTCAGTTGACCCGGATTCTGAGGCTTGCTGCCAAGGGTCTTTTCTGCACTGTAAATATACCCTTAACACCTAAGTCATTGCCTGGGGGTTAAGTGCCTAAGTCCTGGTGCCTGCCTCATTCCACACAAAGTGGCCAGAGGAGGAGGAAGTGGTGCCCACCTTGTAACGGGAACTGCTTCAACAGGACAGAGTCAGGGAGCCCTTGCTCAGAATATCACATAGCTCGATGGTTAAAACACTCTCCTGAGAGGTGGGAGATTCCTGTCTAAATCTTTTTTCTGTCAGTAAAAGGGGCAACTTGAACCTGAGTTTACCATGTCTCAGGTGAGTGCTCAAACCAGTGGACAAGGTAGACATCAGCTCCACTACCTTCTCCTCCTCCAGCAGAGATATTTTTGAATGGGACCCAATCTGGTAGGCAGCTTCTAAGCATGCTTACCAGATTGGACCCTGCACACAAGATAGGTTAGTGAACATCTATTTTTCCCCTGGTTCCTGGATCACTTTGGGGCTTAGATGGGAGATAGCCATCTGGATGCCTAGAGGGAGGAAACAGTGCGCATACCCAGAGGCAGAAACATAGGTGCCTAAGGAACTTGTACCCTAGAGACTTAGGCACTGAGTGAATCTAGATATCTACAGAGTTAGGAAGGAGTTTTGTGGATCACAGTGGAGCCTAATACAGGGACTTAGACACTTCAACCCCAGAGTTAGGTGCCTCAGTACTTTTGTGGATCTAGACTAACATCACTCCCAATTGATCCAAGAATTGACCAAGGGGACAAACTCTGTGGACAGGATCTGAAGTACTTGTTCCTATCAGGATCTCCATGTGGAACATGGATGATTGCCTAAAAAGCTAAACCTGCATGTAAGCTGTTGATTGTTTTTAAGATATGCTTTCTCTGAAATGCTTTTGTTCTGAATAAATAATACTTTGTGTTTTTGATGGCTAGTTGGTCACTGGCTACCCTTGTCATTGCTTCTGGGAAAACAGGACTGTAGGTGCTAAACTAAAGTCAGATTTGCTAATGTGATTACAGTGAATTGCAAGAGGAATTGCAGCCTAAATTCCCGTGTCTAGAAAGAGCGATGTAAGACTCTGCCCAAGCAAGATGATGGCAAGAGGCCTGAGACCTAAGTGGAGGCAACAAAAGGATCAGTTACTTCAAGAACTGTGATGATAACTTGTGCTATTGGATGACTCTTTAAGAGATGCTGTGTTGCCATGACAAAATTAAGAAACACAATACAAAAGGTGATAGTATTTGGAAGCTAGTGGTATTGGAAAACACTGTCTTTTTTATTGTTTAACCAGGAAATAGCCTCTTGAGGTGTTTTATCCTTCGTTTCAAGAATGTCCTTGAAAAGTGTTTGTTAAGTGCAGAGGCAAATATTTACAAGGGAAAAACTCCTGGTTCATAAGTACAGATATAAAAAATCTGTAAAAACGTATTACGCACATATCTGTGAGCTTGATAAGAATATAGGGCCTGATCCAGCAAAACGCACCTATCACTTTTGGGGATAGATAAGCTCAGACAACACCTGACCTGTCTGAGTGAATGATTAGCTAGACATGAAAAGGCAGAACAAACACTAAAAGCAAAACTTTGCCATGAGGACTTGTGGAGTATACAATGTGGGAGTGAGGAGGATGGAGAATACTTATTCAAAAGAGCTCTCCATTTCCAGAGCTCTTCTGACCATTTTGCCTTTCTAGGGTTTATACAGTCCATGCAAGTTTAGAGCCAGAGTAACTCTGGTGCATTTCCTCAAGAAAGGGAAAGAATAAGGGTGAAATCCTGGTCCCACTGAAGTCAGTATCAAAACTCCCATTTTTGTGGTGGACCCCTGTCTAAATCACCTCTCTATTCTAACATGCAGGGAAGTATGGGCTGCTCCAAACCTCCCCTCTCTGATGGTCTCCACATCCCAGTATAGTAATGCTGAGCTCCTTTATTAGAGGGCACACAGATAATTAAGAGAGTGATAGTAGACAAAGACTTTAGTAAACTGGTGCAGCTTCTTGAAAGAAAGAGGAGCAATAAAACTAAAGTACTCTTTGAGTTAGCTTTTAACTAGTTTGGCTAATCCAGGTATTTTACCTCCTTGGGATAGGGTAGTTATAATTGCAGCTAATAGAGTGGGAGAGGGCTCTATGCAGGAAGAAGGGTATCTAAGCTATTAGTATGGGGAGGTAGGATCAGATCAGGATTCTCGATTGGAGTCTGTTGTGACCTGATGTGCCACCTGCTGCTTGGACCCCACAAGCTTCTACTCCTTCTCCAGGATGCAGTACAGACATGTCCATGTCCATGTCACATTCCTAGTTACAGATTTCAGACCACTTCCTCAGGCAGGATCCTGAAGCTGGGAAGCAGGTTACATCATGAGATGAGTCCATAGTTAAGGAAGAATCACCATGGAACCAGCAGCAGATTGGTGCAGAGAAGTATGTGTGCAGAGAATACTGCTCTCTGCCTGCTTGAAGTGTGTTTGTGCAAGTGGCTTAGTGTGTGGGCAAAAAGGAAAAAATGGCTTCTGTTGATTTAAGAAGAAGGAGGGGGAGAAAGTAAGAGGAGGGGTGGAAGCAGGGTTCATCCTGACAGGGAGAGGAGGAAAGAGGGACTAGAAGAGTTGTCTCTGAATCTGTTCCTCAGTCAAAAGCAGGGGTCTATTTGTCCTCAGTGAAAGAGCCCATGGGTCTAGAACCAAAGTCTGTGGGGTTCAAGGGAAGCACTGCTTCCTTATCACAACCAGGGTTCAGTTGCCACCAAGAGGAACTGGGAGGCTGAACCCTCCAAGAAGTCCCATCCTAGTAGGCATGAGTGACAGCTTTCTGTGATTCCTTGATTGGCTGGCAGTCCCCATATAAACCAGGAAGCCATTGCTGGGGGTTGTTTGAGCAATGCACACCTCTGGTGTACTTTTTCTTTAGACCCTGGTTGCTACTATTCACTGAGACTCGCCTTGATCGCAGACTCCCAGTTCTTAATCTAGACTCAACTCTGGTGACTCTGATCCTGGTTTACTGTCTCCAGCTTAAGACCATCGGTGAAAGATCCTGGACAGGCCTGACCCCAATTCTGGCCTCATTCTGTCAGTTTGGTAATGGACTCTGACTTTGTGGTTTTGACCTAGTCTGGCCACAGAGTGATCTCTGATCTTTGGCACCAATACCGAGAGGTTAATTCCATGCCCACAGGCCACCCATGGCCTGGCCCTAACACTCAGTGCTGTAAAGGTTAATACTATTCACATCACTTGATTTAAGTACTCCAGAATCTTTTGTGATCTTTTGAGGTGTAGGACAATTTAACTTTTTCTTAGTGTAGATAGAAATACCAAACACAGCTTCCTGAGTGAAGTTCAAAAGGCAACACAAGACTGACTGCTACTTACCAAACTGGTTATAACTTTCTGCAAAGAAGTATACCAATGGCATACACTGTGGTAGTTTTCCAGTACAGTACTGCCCAAATCAATATTACAATATATATATAATTAAGAAATGAGTCATTTCTAATAATATTTAGCTAAGAAATCCTCATTTTCTTTCAGTGTTCCAGTCTGTTAGTCATAAAAACCAAACATTCAAATTGTCCTTTATATTGACTCCAGCCATCTGTGACTGGCAGGATGGTCACTCTGCTGTGGTGTCTTTAAGGGGGAAACAGTTTAGAGGAGAGAAAATCAATAACTCTCTCCCTTCCAAAAAAAGGCCCTTAAAGTTCATATTTCATAGGGAGATTTTTAATGCAAAAGTACTTGTGCTTTCTTTCCCCTTTTTAACAGTATTGTCTATTCAGTACCTGTATGTGTTTTGTTTGCTATATTTAGGTGAACGTTGCAATGGGTATCTGCAAACTTGTTGGTGTGAAAAAAGTTTATTCAAGTTTAGAGACAAGTCTTATGAACACAAGATGTACGCAAAGCTGTAGACTTATGTAAATGTGCTATTCAGATTCAGAATGAGATACAAGAATGTCTACTAACAAGTAAGTCTATATATCTGAAGAACATTTGAATAGTTGTAATATTTCATATGTAGAGCTGGAGAAAAAAGATCAGCAATAGATAAAACAATCACATCTAGGTCTTACTTGATAAATTAATTAGGGAATTTAGCATTGATCAATTTACATCCACAAGATGATTAAAGCAGCACCCTGACAAATTGCAATATTGGTTAAAACTAAATGAGATTAAAGATGGAACGATAGAAAAATCAGCAGTCTGAGGCATTTTCTTCTCTTTATACTGTTCTCTTCCTAATATCTAGAGCACGGCTTGATTAATAAAAATAGCCCACAACTTTGACCCATCTCCAAGTTAAAATGCAGGTGATGATATCAAGACAGTGTTCCCAATGGTGTATGAAATGTTTAATGTACAATCTGACATTTGCCAGATAAAAATGTGAATTTTGGTACAGCTGGCTATTATATAAACAGCAGCTGCAAAACTCCAAAAAAACCCTTTGAACCATGAATTTTCTTCATGGACTTCTTAACTTTCTGCCATTGGCCCTAAGCTTTCCTTCCTGTGCATATTGCACAAGCATCGAAGATAAAGCATGGTTTGTACTGTAGAACTCTCAACAAATCATATTTGGGTTTACAAGCAAAAGCTAACTTAAATGAGCTTTGATACATAAAAAGACTTTCTTTGTTCATTAGGAAGGTCACTTTGTTCACAAAGGTATAGATTAAAGATGTTAAAATATTTGTAAAATTTTGCATTATTAAAATGCAAAACAGCTTGAAAGATTTTATTAAATTTAATTAGAAATTCAACAATCATTTTTAATGGAAATGTCATCACAGTACATATTTCAAACAAAATTTGCCCCATTTCCTAGTGAATATGGACCCAATTTTGGAGGAAAGGTGACTATTGTATTAAAAACAAAACAAAGAAGTCATCATAGACCTGAATGAAGCAATAACTGGATTGAAAAAAGGTGAAAAACTATCAAAAATGTTAATATTCTGAAACAAAAGTATTTGTGGAAACAAATGTTGTGAATTTCACACAGCATGAGTCAGGTCAGGTTTCAGACAACCCCATTATGGGGTCATGCTTGTAGCAATTTCTTTTAATATTCATTACACATTTAATACTGCCTATGCTCTTGTTCCATTTGTGAAGATGACAGTGTAACCTTTCATGAATTGATAAGACCACTAATTTAGTACATAGTTGACAAATACCAGACTTGTCACCTCATCAACTTATTGACAAAGTGCCAAAGAAAGAGCGGAGTGATGTGTTACCTTCCAAAAATGGTTAACAAATGCATTAACTCATGTGATATTGTAAGAAAAGAAAACACCTGTTATCTTGTAACACAGTCATTGGCATATCAATATTATACCTAAATATAAACAATTTGCAAACTGAGAAAAAATGGTGAATCAATCTCTTAGCTAATATGCCGTTTTTAAATTTCTATTTTTATTTTTTGCTTGCTGCAATATTCTCAAAATGATATTTTAATGAAAAAGCAATCTTGGATAGGTGTTCATATATTTAAGTCACCATGGTGTAATCATATGCAGTAGCTGTCATTAGAATTCAACTTTTACCAATGTTCCCAGAAAACTGTTATGTTAATTTTTGCACCAATTTTTACCATTTTTAAATTTTTAATAAACACTGATAGATTCCCAGGAAGTCTTAAACAAAATAAAAACCAAAAATGAAGGACCTTGATTATAATTTCTGACTGTCTAGGCAATCATGGTAATTGTATGTAGAAACTGGGGATGCAGTTTCATGGAGCCCTGAACTCCTGTTCTTTTAAAATAAGCTTTATAATATTTAAACAATAAAAGCATAGTACAAACCAACTATAGCCTAAAGCAGTGTGTTATCAGTAGCAGAACTCCATCAATGAAATGCAATTCAAGTATTAAATTAAATCGTCCAGTAACATAGTAAAATGTCTATTGATTTATTTTTCAATTTATAAAAATGTCATAATATGTCTTTCTTGGACATTATAAAATAAATAACTATAAAAATCACATGTGTGTGTTCATTGAATCAATATAACTAATGGTTAAAAAAATCCAAGTTTAAGATTCCCTTAGATCCACTTCTCAAACTATCCATTCAGGAACAACCTGAGTAGAAAAAATCAGTTTTGTAATGTACCTGAAGGTTAACAAACTTGGGCTGTGTCAGAGCAAGAGGAGAAGTGAATTCCACTGTTGAGTCATCAACACTGGAGCATTCTGAGCCCACCCCCTGGACATAAAAATCTAGGGAATGTCAGCTTGTATATCCCTGCTGATTGCAACTTCCTGGTTGAATTTAATGCATATTTACTTAAAAATTTAACCTCAATGAAACAATGAAAGCATTGTCTGATAACTTCTAAAATGTCTTTTATATAGTATAACACTTAACCTATACCTGCTCATTTAATACCTTCCTCCTTTGCACCACATTAAGAAGTGTACCAAATTGTAAAATACAGTGCTCACCAGGGCCCCTGTTCATCAATCCACCCCCATTCAGCAAAGCACTTAAGCATTTGCTAGACTCCAATGGGTTTTATGAATGTGTTTAAAGTTAAGCACATGTGAGATAGGGGTGGAGTTAAGCATATATGTAAACGTTTTGCTGAATTGGGCCTAGATTTGAATACACCATCTCTTACGTACCAATTTATTTTAATACTGTTACACCTTTGACATTAGCAGTTATCCAAAATTTGAGGTCCTATGGGTTGTTTCCATTAGGAGGAAAAAATGACGATGGAGTCAGGTATTTCTATGATACAATCCAGTTTATTTACAAAGAATGTACATAAAGTCCTGTTTCCCTGGCAGAGTAAGAATTGTTTCTTTGCTCACAGTTCCAAGCCTCTTTCCAGCCAGCTCTTTACCTAAAAGCTCTCTCCCTTAGCTTTTTTCTCAAGATCATACTAGATTCCTTCTCTATCCTAAGCTTTTTGTTCCCTTCTTTCTCAACTTCTCTGGTGTTTCTGCTGCTTCTGTTCCACTCATACACGCAGATTATCCAACAATACCTACTCCTTAGTGAAACCCCTTCACGCACATAATTCAGATTTCATCATGTTGCCTGAATTTTGGATAGTGGCTCCTATAATTTTAGCTATGTATTCCATAAAGGAGATTAATTGTTTTTTCCATATCTATGGTGAATGAAGTTATGCCCACTATCCACAAGATTTCACCCAACTCCGAGTAGGACAATAAAGAGCATTATACAGAGCAATATTGATGATCATATTGTGAGAATCACTACCTTTCAATCTGTCAAGACCCAAGTTGCAGGAACATTCTAGAATAAAGGCCTAAAATGACAGACACAATCAAAATAAGAATGCAGGAAATGTAACTTGTTAACTGTTTTAGAATAAATAACCTTCTTATTATCACAGTTTGGGATTCAGAATTTATCATGCAAATGAAGGACCATAACAATGAAATGGAATGGTGGTAAACTTGGTTGTAAAAAGAAGGCTGCATCCTTTTAATGTGCGACAGACAGCTAGGCAAAGAATGACATTGTAACATTTGTCATTATAGTGTCAATTAATAGTGCCAAAAAAGTTAAAATCAATTGTCATTTCCAATGCAAAAAACAAACAAACAAAACTTCAGATACTCTTCCTGGAGATATCTACACAGAGACAAGAGGAAACCTATTCTTGTTGGCAGACGCTGTTGACATCCAAAGAGAGAGCAGCAAGAAAATGCTTTGCTGTGGAAAAAGAAAAGTTCTTAGGTTTGCTAATTTTGATGTGTTAGCTGAGAAAGATAACCAGGATTAACAATCGGAGGATGTCCAGAGACAGCTGTAGGGAAGTATTTCTTACACATTTCCTTCCAGCCTATGTCTAAGAAAATTAAGGAGTGCCTATAATATTTATTCCTTTTGGCACAGATGGATGATAACAATAGACAGCAAAGTGAGGAGGATACGTTTGCCATATGGTTTTTCAGACACAATTGAAGTGTCTATTTGTGAAACTGGATAAAACCTAAGCTTTATGGCTTGATATATGAGATAAAGAAGAGTTGCAGTTATAGTAATTTTCTACCTAGTGGTCTAAACAAACTGTTTACAGTATATGTTGTGAAGGTATCCTTGAACTATGACTCACATGAAGCAGCTAATAGATGAAAGAAAGGTCAATGGGAATAAAGAGCAAGTTGGCGTATATTTAGTCAATTATCTACCCAGCTTTCAACAAGGGGAAAAATTTAGACCTCTGATTTGTGTCCATTTATTCTTTTACGTAGAGACTGTCCAGTTTGACCAATGTACATGGCAGAGGGGCATTGCTGTCAAGAATTATAACATTCATAAACCAGTCGGAGAACACTTCAATCTCTCTGGTCACACAATCACAGACATGAAGGTCGCTATCTTAAAACAAAAAAACTTCAAATCCAGACTCCAGCGAGAAACTGCTGAATTGGAATTCATTTGCAAATTGGATACTATTAATTTAGGCTTAAATAGAGACTGGGAGTGGCTAAGTCATTATGCAAGGTAGCCTGTTTCCTCTTGTTTTTTCCTACCTCCCCCCCAGATGTTCTGGTTTAACTTGGATTTAAACTTGAAGAGTGGTCAGTTTGGATGAGCTATTACCAGCAGGAGAGTGAGTTTGTGTGTGTATGGGGGTGGGGGGGATGTGAGAAAACCTGGATTTGTGCAGGAAATAGCCCAACTTGATTGTCATGCACATTGTGTAAAGAGTTGTCACTTTGGATGGGCTATCACCAGCAGGAGAGTGAATTTGTGTGGGGGGGTGGAGGGTGAGAAAACCTGGATTTGTGCTGGAAATGGCCCACCTGATGATCACTTTAGATAAGCTATTACCAGCAGGACAGTGGGGTGGGAGGAGGTATTGTTTCATATTCTCTGTGTATATATAAAGTCTGCTGCAGTTTCCACGATATGCATCTGATGAAGTGAGCTGTAGCTCACGAAAGCTTATGCTCTAATAAATTGGTTAGTCTCTAAGGTGCCACAAGTACTCCTTTTCTTTTTCCTAATCCATGTCACTTAGAAATTGGTTTATATCCTGAAGCATAAAGGTTTATATCCCTAATGTAACTCTTGACATTTTCATGTAATGTAACTCTTGACATTTTCATTTTCCATTTAAATGTCTAATACTTTTTTGCTTGATCTTATGGTAATAAGATCCACAGGTTAATTATGCATGATGTGAAAAACGTTTTCTTTTATCAATTTTAAATTTTCTGCCTTTCAATTCCATCAAATGCCCCATTCTTATATTATGAGAAAGGATAAATAGGAGTTGCCCATTTTATCTTCTCCATCCCTTCATTATTTTGTTTATACCTTTTATGTCCTCTCTGATTTCTCTCCTCTAAATTAAAGAACCGCAATCTTCTCAACCTCTCCTTTACATGCCTCTATTTATTTTAGTCACCTATTACTTGAAACCCTTCTCTACTTCTGATATTTCCTTTTGAGGCAGGGTAACCAGAACTCAGTGTAGAATTCCAGGTAAGGGTTCCTTAATTTAATGCCATTATAATATTTTCAGTATTATTTCCTATCCCATTCCTTATGCACCCTACATGTGTTTTCTCTTTTAACCATTGCTGCACATTGAGCAGAGGTTTTCATTAAGCTGTGCTCAGTGAACAGTCAGGTCTTTTTTCTTGAGTGGTGACAGTTAACTTAGAATGCAGTAATGTGTATGTGTAGTTCAAATTATTCCTTACAATATGCATTTGTGAACTCTGAATTTCATCTGCCATCATGTTGACCGTTCACCTAGCTTTGTTAGGTCCCTCTGATAATCCTGAATTTATCCTAGAAAAGTTCAATGAAACTTTTCATGAATGGAAGGAAAATGGCTGCATACCTTATGCAGTGGATGTTACTGGGCTTCTCTAGTTTGGAATGATTTGCCAGTGATTTCAGTAGCGTAGTGTCCAATTATTTGAAAAGATACAGGTGAGTCACTACCTAAGCACTAACATCCTTCAAGAACTCGTTAAATAAAAAGCTCAACTATAATACTTAGCATTGTTCAAGGATTCAATAATTTACATAGCATCTTATCCTGCCAACTTATCTTGAGAAGTCACACAAAAGACGTACAATTAATACTGGTAATACAATCTGTATTCCCAAGATAAGGACTGCAAGCAAGGAGAAACAAATGCATTAGTACAAACTTATACCTTCAGCTTCTACTACTTATAAGATTATAATGGATTTGATTGCCTTTGGTGTTAGTAATGTCCAGGGTAAGTCTGTGGGAGGAACACAAGTGTAAAACTGAAAACTGTGAGGCTATTGTATGTTTTAAAATGTCCATCTATAATTACACACAAGAATTTCAACTCAAGCTGTTTTCTCTCACTCATTATTATGTAAAGTAAAAGCTCATTGTCCTTGCTTTGTGGGGCTGAGATCAGTGTAGGTATAGATTTGCATTATAATTCTGCTTTCAATTGCTTGTAATGTTATTTTTTCCTTTTATGATGAAATTGTTCACATTTCATTTCATCCAAAGGAATAGTTCCTGCAGCTGGAATTCACTGGGCTGTAAAAGAGTCCTGACCATACCCCCTTTTCATTGGCCATGCCCTCTATATCAGCTGCTGGAAGGCATGGTGGCGTAGGAGAGTATGGTGACTCTTCTACATTACCCAGAGATTCTTTGCTGCAGGAAGCTTTACAACTATTTTGTGCTGCCAGAGTTGTGCAAAGCTTCACCAGTCCTGCTTCATGTCCGTCCTCCCCCACATTTATCCATGCTGGGGCATAGCATCCCTGTGGACCTGTATTCAATGGTGTGCAAGGGGTCTAGACTCCCTGAATGGAATCTCAGAATCTTGACACTCCCTCGCCGCCCCCCCCCCCCACAATACAACTGCCCAAGTCCCACAACACCCAGGGTCCTCCATCCCCAAAGAAATCACGTGCAGGGCGTCCTCAAAAAAAAATAAATCCAAAATTCCATGTATTTTAGTGACTAATAAAAGCAGTGTGTGTTGCTTGTCCCTTGTGTTTAACTTAATTTGAACAGTTCACCCCCTATTTTCAAATGCCTGGGAAAAATTCTGAACCTTGCAGGAATCCTATTGCAGACCAAGGGAGGGGCACAAATTTCATAGCTGTAGGGCCCTTGAGTCAGTGCCCTGCCAGCAGCCCCCTGCCTTTTATACCATGGGGCTCCACATTATACATGGAGACCTTTGTCGATCTCAACTGTGGTGGTATAGTAGGGGGAGAGAGATGGTCTTTTGGGTGCTAAGTCAGTTTGACTATAAAGAAACCAGAACCTTTTCACGTGGAAACTCTCAGCCAGCCAGTGCAGAGCATGGAACACAGGTTGAATATGCTCCCAGTCAGATACTCCATTTACCAAACATGCAGCCACATCTTGCATCAGCTTTGGTTTCCTGACGGATGTCACGTAAAGCCCCTAAGTAGATTGTACTGCTATTATAGTATTATCAAAAGAAATTCCTGGGAGAGGACATTGCTAATCTCCCTTAAAGGATAACATTGAAACATAGAAGATGAATTTTGATAATATCTAGATTCTTTTTAATGGCACCCCTGAAAGCAGCCTGCTTGCAAAAAATGGCTAAAACAGAGTATATGTAGAAGAGTACAAGCTGGGGTAATGGAAGCCTGAATGTATACAAGGATACATCAGAAAGCTTATAGAGAACAAGCAAGTACCCTGAAATAAATTGCTGTACCTTTACAGCTGGCTGGTAATACAGCTTTCCCAAAGTTTTTCAGTCCAGAGGGCCTTAATCATGGGATTTGTCTGGCAATCTTTCAGAAGTGTGGTGCTATAATTAATATTTTTTCTGGTGGCTAGGATTAGTTTAATACAAATACAGGTAAGTTGCCACATGACTATGTGATAATTGCTCAGGAATTCATCCAGTAATCTGGGAAGAGAAATAAAGTATTTTTGAATGCATTCATTTGGACAGACGTCTGCAACAGATGTAAAGTACAAAATAAAGAACACAGTAGCAGAATACTATGTGTGCCTACCTTTGTAGTGGAATGGAAGGGAGAGGAGAAGGGGTGAATGCAGGGATAAACACCTGTGCTCCATACTCAACATCCTCAAGTTCAGGATATCAGATGTGGCTGAAATATATATGGGCCTCAGTCTCCATTTTGTTACACCAGTCTTACACTGGTGTGACTCCATTGTGGTGAATGGAGTCACACCAACATAAAACTGATGCAGGGATGGAGGATCAGGACCATATAAAATAATGTAACTGGATATATTTATGTATTAGATCTTACGGTTTAATTATAATAAAGAAAGTGGAATATTATTTCCTTGAATATTATAACTTTTTAAATAAAAAATGCTTAAGAAACTTAGCTGCTCATTTAGTTACATGCCTCAAATAATGGATATTGGTATTAAACCTTGACATTTAGTCCAGTAACAGAGATAGCCATTCCTGAAGGCAGTTTCTGCATCTTTGAACTACTTCAAACATAGAAACCACATATTTCCCTCTACATGCTCATTAGTTTATAGTCTGGCATGTGAAACCTCATTTCCTTCTTCATGTCTTCTGCTAATAATGAGAGCCACTTTAACTTTGAGTGTATTTCTGATTCTTGCCAACGGTAAAACAAAATATGTCTGGTAATAAGAATCCAATCATGTCCTATTATTTTTCCATGTGTGCATATTTTTGGTTCATTCCTTTCTTTTCCAACTTTCCAACCAAAGTTGGATTTTTCACTAGTTCTGTTTTTATAATCTTTGACAGGATTTGAAGTGACACCACTACAAATGTTTAGCACTGTGTCACACTTTGAAGAAATATTTTATATGTAATACTGTGATAAAATAATAATCTTTTCTAAACTTTAATCATGCATTATGCCATTTTGATTTCATTGAGATGTTAGGGTGTTATATTATGCTTTGTTCACCAGCGATACCTGCAGTACATTATAGTAATAATGTAAGTGGAACAGTATTAGGAAACATTTAATTAACTATTTCAACTGGATATACCACTTTCTTCTCTGAATTATTGTGCAGTGTTTCTGTGTGCACTGTTACATAACTGCTGAATTCACCCCAAGAGGTAGCTGCATTTCATCCATAATTAAATCCTTGCTGTATATTCCATGCAGTGTATAAAGTGTATTAAGTGCTTTAGAAAGAATTAAGCTACTATAAAAATACTGTAAATGAAAAATGATGTATGGTAATATTTATTTGTAGTAGCTTATTAAATAAGTACTATGAAAACTGTTTGATTTCTAACACATGAAAAATTGATTAATGATGAATTAATATATTGCAGGGTTCATGAACAGTTCTGTATCATGACTATAATATGACTTGAAGGGTTACCCCCTTTTTATATATACATGAAAACATTTGCTTTTTAAAACCAGAAATAGGCATTAAGCTAGTGATAATCATAATTTCCAAATTGAAATAGCTTACAAATGCCTTAAGTTATTTGGAGGTGATCATGTGATATTTATGCCTGTTTATACAATATGCATGGTGCAGGGATTTTGTGTGTGTATGTGTGAATGAGATCCTTGCTACTAAAAGGGAATGTCATGCTATTGGCTTGAACAACTTAAGTCAACATTGCTGAGAAAAAAACTAGACACTGCTCCTGTGGTTTCTCCCAGACCTAGCCTGAGATTCTTTATACTGACATTGTTCTCTGCATCATCCACTGTGTTTCTCAAACTCTTATCCATTGAACAAAGTCAGAATTTCACCATAGCTTACTATATTTTTCAGCTCAATTACTCTGTTATGTTCACCCCATGGATTTTGGAAGAAATCTTCTGCATTCTGTCTTTTATTATCTGTTCCTTTCAAGAAGTACTGGAGACCATCAACAAATTTATAGACGAAGCCGAAGATATGTGATGTAAACCAAGCTATGTGGATTAAGCCTAAAATATGTTTATGGACTACAGACAAGCTTTGTGGACTAAACTCAAACTATGTTTAGATTCACCTCCAGCAAAGTCCTCTGATGGACAGGAATTAAGAAAAGACCAGTATCCCCATCTTTTGAATCCATTGTTGTCTCTCAGGCTTTCTCCTCATAATTGGGTAGGAGGTTTGGACTATCATACTCTGGAAATGAAGGCCTTGATTTTTCAATGAATTACATATAGGCAGACATTTTCATTCATGCACAACTCATTGCTGCGTCTGGGCCTTTTATTATTATTATTTTAAAATAATAGCAACAAGTTATACATCTTGAAAAACTGAATAAAATAAACAGTAGCAGTCCTATTTCTCATTGCCCTTTAAAGAACATTTTGCATTTACAATGTCACAGATTGAATGTTGTGTCAAGCCATTTTCCAGGAGCTTCAGAACTGGCCAAAGATGTTATTTCCTACCCTCTTCTTCAAATTACTCAGTTCAGACTGCCTGTGAGAAGCTGCAATCAGTCCTATCTTGAAAATAGTTTTCAGATGTAGGAATAGTACATTTTGCCATGATCAGTTATCAAGAAAGTGTCCTAAACAGGTGTTAGACTGACATTTTAAAAACAACTAAGATTTTTTTTGTGTGGCTATTGTCATAATTCACACCTCTTTCTTTTGGGTCTATCAACCCAAATACAAACAGAAAAAAAGACCATCTATGCATTCAGGTTTTTAAACAGCTCTCATCACTGTAGTATTGAAGCACCTAAATCATTTTTTGCCAACTTGCAAAAAATATCTACTGTGTTTGAATGTTGTCCTATATGACAGAGATTACAGGGTATCCTCTACTGGGAATTCTTTTTTATAATAATATAATAGCAGTGCACTCTACTTGGGGATTGCACCTTACAACCATCCAGAAACCAAAGCTGATGAAACATGTGGCAGCCTGTTTGATAAATGGAGTATCTGAATGTGAGCCTATTCAACCTGTGTTCCATGCTCTGCACTGGCTGGCTGTGAGTTTCCAGGTGACGTTTAAGGTTACGGTATTGACATTTAAATTCAGCAAAACTATGTATCAATGACAACCGGTATCTTCAACCCAAAGAAGCCACTAGATTTCAAATTTGCATTAGTGAGAGTTTGTAAAGGAAAATAAAAATAATGAAAACCTTCATTATCTAGTTTTATTTTTTGATAATACAGAAGTAGAAAAAAATTAATTTACCCCTCTGTCTCTCCTCCACTGCGTAAGTGGTAGTTAGTGACTGTGGTGGTGGGACATCCTGTTGTCTCCCCTCCAAGTCTGAGTATAGAAGGTGTTGCCAGTTGGTCCTGTTTCATCCCTTCTGTGACGTTACTGACATGAACTGTGACTGTATAGATCATTATTGCAACCAAGGTCCTATAGCTGCACCAAATCTTGTACAAAGGAGGTCAAGTAAGGTGTTTATGGAAAGGTTGTAATTTGCTGGTTATGATGATGATGTCTGTATGTGTGTATCATTTTTGTATTTGAAGTTTTGAATATTGGCTATGTACTTGTATCTCAATGTGTTTGATTCTAAGTAACATCAGTGAAGCATTTGGCAGCTTCTTGAGAAAGGACTATTCTGAGTAACTGCCCAATCAAGAAACACTTAACTGACAATGGACTTTGGGAGATGCCAATCCACATCTGAGCTTTCCTGGGAATGTTCAAACTAACACGTAAACAATGGCGTCCTCCAAATGGCAGCCTCCAATGGCAATGGTAAACAATGGCAGCCTCCAAAAAGCTGAATCATTCATGGACATGTGACTTGCTAGGTGGCTACACCATCTTGTTGCTGTGATTTTGCACAGAAGAACAAAGGGGTTTCTGCCCAAGAGAGAGAACATAAGGCCCTGAAATCCCCTCCATTTTGTCTTCAGATGGCTCAAGAGATGGCCTCTCCACCCCAAAGAGATGCCTGAAAGAAACTGGAACAAAGGATAGTAACTACAGGGGTGTGAGTGATTGCTGGACCCAGATCATAAACTACAACATTGGGCTGAAAAGCATTTGTCCCAGACTAGGAAGGAGTCTAGTTTGTGAAAGAAGCTTATTGGGACATCTCTGAGGGTGTACATTCAGTTTCCTATTGTATTAGGCTTAGACTAGCATGTTTTGTTTTATTCTGCTTCAGAAAAAAAACTTACTTTGTCCTGTCTGTTATTACGTGGAACCACTTAAATCCTACTTTTTATACTTAATAAAAGTGCTTATTAATTAACACAAAGTAATTAATACCTGGGGGAGCAAACAGCTGTGCATCTCTCTCTCTCAGTGTTATAGAGGGCAGACAATTTATAAGCAGGAAGCCAAGAGCCTTGGAGGATGGGGGGGCAGCCCAGCTCTGAGCCTGAGTGACAGTGGGGAGCCTGAGCAGTAGCCCAGCTCCCAGAAGCACAGAGCTGAGAGCCCAGGGGGTAGCTGAGCTCTTAGTGGGGACATAGGCATACAGGGGGTGCTGCAGTATCCCCAGCCTGTGCCCAGAGTCCCAACCACTGACCACCTCCCCCCCCCCCCCCGACCTGGGGTTCCAGCTGCCAGCCCCCTTATCTCTGTCCGTGTCTCCCCCGCCCCGAGCCACGGCCCTGCTCCCAGACCCAGGTCTTGGGGGGACAGAGAAGGGGTGGGGGTGTGTGAGGTAAAAAGTTCAGGCACCACTGCTTTATGTTTGGTTAGCTGCCTTTTAGCAACCCCCCTATAAAAAGTGTTCCAGCACCACTGAGCAGGGAGCTGTGCAGGGAGGTGAGAGCCTGGGCTCTCAGCCCCCCACACTGCCCCGCTGAAGTGGGTGGAAGCACTCCCGTCGGGGAGGACTCGTCCCGCACCACAGACAGAAGAAGGGTGCCGTGGACATGGAAAACGGCTGTAATTACCGCAAACCCCCAGGTTCCTGCTGCTTAGCATCCCCCTGACCTACCCCCGACACTTCCTACTTTAAGCGGTCTGCAGCCGCCGCCCGCCCGCCCGCCTCGGGTAGCCCATACCTCCCCGTCACCCCAAGAGCTTCGCCTCTGCCTCTTCTCGCGAGATCTCCCACCGCGCCGCAGCCTGCACATTCACAGCCGGCGGGCTGATAACTTTCAAACCGGGGGAGCAGGCGAGCGGGAGGCTAGGCCGGGGGCGGGCCGGGACCGGCACCAGGCGCCACCGGGCGGGGCTGGATGAGGCTGCTTGGGCCGCACGATCGCAGCCTGTGCCTCCCTCCTCCCTCCGAGGCGGCGGCGGCGGATGCAGCCGTCGCGGCGCTAGCATCCGCCCCAGAACGGGCTGTCTCCTGCTGCCGCAACGCGGCCGGCGGGACGGTGCAGGAGGAGCCTCCGAGACAGGCGGCGCCCCCGCCCCGGGAAGGAGAAGCGGAGCCGGGCCCGAAGGCCAGCGAGTCCCAGCGGACGGGCCGCCAGCAGCCCCCGAGGGCGAGAACTGGGAAGGAACCACTTCCGCCGGTGGCCCGGCCTCGTGTCGCTTTAAAGACCCAGCCGCGCGGGGGAGCGGCGATTGGCTGCGCCCGGCCAGCTCTGCCGGCTGCTCGCAGCGCGGCGCTGTCCGTGCTTTGGGGCTGGGCGAGCGCCGCTCCGCCTCCTGCTCGGGGTGTCAGTGCCGCGGCGTGGGGCCCTGGCTCGGGGTGTGGGGATCGCCGCTCGCCGGCGGCAGGGTGGCTCTGGGTTTAGGTCAGGTAGCGCAGTGGGGAGCGGGCACCGCGTGTTTCCTCAGCCGGGGCGCCCGGTCGGTGCCGGGGGAGGAGGAGGGGGCGGGGTCCGGTGCGGAGCGCTCCGCAAGGCGGCTGTTGCTGCCCCTCTCTCCGGGGTTAGGGGCTTGTTGCGGGCGGGCGGGCGAGAGAGAAGAGCCGCCCCGGCAGTAGCAGCATCATCATCACCTGGCGCTGCGGCAGAGGGAGGGGAGAGGCGCCGAGGGGCGGGCGCGGCGCGTTGCGTGGTCTCGGGGCAGCCCGGCTGGTGGTTGGACGTTTAAAGCAGCGGAGCCGCCGCTCAGGTTTCAGAGGCAGCCGGGGCTGTCGCTCGTTCGCTGCGCCCTGAGCCGGAGACATGGAGGGGAAACAGCCGCTGTCCGGCTCCACCCGGGAGCAGCAGCAGGCAGCAGCGGGGTCTGGAGGGACTGAGGAAACGCCGCGTTTGCCGGCTGGCGTTGGGGATGCGCCGGCTGCCGACTCTGAGCCAGAAGCGGGGCTGTCTCTGGCGGCAGCGGCCGGGGATGCGCTGTGCAGACCGCTGGGTCCCACCCCGAGCCAGAGCCGCTTCCAGGTGGACCTGGTGGCGGAGGGCTCTGGCCGGGCGGCGGCGGACGAGCCCCAGAAACCTGGCGGGCAGGGCGGCGCAGCGGTGAAGGGCAGCGAGGAAGCCAAGGGCAGGTTTCGGGTGAACTTTGTAGACCCATCGGCCGGTGATGAGAGCCCGGCCGAGCCCGGCGGGGGCCTGGAGGGCGGCGGCGTCAGCTTCCAGAACGGCGGCGACACGGTGCTGAGCGAGGGCAGCCTCCACTCCGGGGGCGGCGGCGGCTCCGGGGGGCATCATCACTACGATACCCACACCAACACTTACTATCTGCGCACCTTCGGCCACAACACCATGGACGCCGTGCCCAGGATAGATCACTACCGGCACACGGCCGCCGAGCTGGGCGAGAAGCTCATCCGACCCAGCCTGGCCGAGCTGCACGATGAGCTGGACAAGGTAAGAGACTGCAGATATCGCCATTCCTCAGCCCGGGTGCTTCAGAGCCCTTCGCTTCCTTCCTCTTCCCACGTGGGGGCCGGATAACTCAGATCTGCGCTGAGCAGGGGCCGCTGGGTTGAAATAGGAAGCCTTCGCTCCCCCTCCCCCGGTCTGAATTTGGCTAACGGAGAAACAACTGGAAGACCCCCCTCTCTCTCCCCCCGCCCCCTCACCCTCTCGGTGTCTGTTCCCGTTGTCCACGAGCCGGCTTGAGATAAATGTGGATTTATGTTGGGAAGAAAACGGAAACAGCAACAACTTGTCATGCAAAGATATTAAAGGTATGCAGGAGTTGGGACGCCGGGCAGTAGGAGCCAGTCACAATTTATACATGAAATGGTTTTATTGCAGCTGAGAGGAGAATCTATGATCGGGTAGATAGGGAAAAGGTAATTACAAGTAAGAGATTCCCACTCCCAAGTGCAGCATGTCATTAGATCATCAAAGCTGCTACTACTGACCTTACACAAAAAATAGAAGAGCTCACATGGAACACTCTTTACCCTTTATTTTGAATTCAACAGTGTTTTGGTAGAGAAGGAGAAGGCAGATTCATTATTGTAATTGAGTCTCTTTCTTGTCTGTCTGCTTCAGTGGTTCCTTTAAATTCTACTGGGTACTAGATATAACAAGACTTTAAATTCAGAACTGTAAGGTTCTGCCACATTTTGGAGTAGTCAGTATGTTATTGGAGACATAATGGTTAAAGCTTCTGCACAGCATATAGATGTGCTTTTCTAAAAGAGATATCCCAGTTCAAACAGAAATCAAGGGAAGTTTATGGGGTTGGATAATTATAGCAATGGCCCATCCTGGCTTTATAGTCTCTGAATATCTTCAGATGCTGATATCTTGCTGAATGAAACTGCCTCTTGGTTGGTATGTGGACATGGGTTAGAGACTTTTGAATTTTAAATACTAATTAAAGACTATTTCTGGTCTAGGTAAAAATTAACAAAAAGTAATCCGCATTTGCCAAGACTGTCTGTTGATAAAAATAAGGAAACTTGTGTGTTCTGATCTCTTTTCATCCTAGCTCTCAATGCTTTGTATTAGCAGTTGTGCTTAATAGCATTGTTTTGTCTTCAGTAACTTTCCCCCCTTTGTACTACTGATTACTGCATACCACAAAGCTATAGTTGTATCTATTTCATTTTCTCATATTTCTAATAGAATTTCACCTAAATTAATTTTAGAGCTTAGCCTATTTTAAATTCATGCTGCATTGTATTTGGCACTAGCTCATATAGTCTGCACCATTGAGCTACTCCTTCTGAATTTTGTGTACTTAATTTAAAAATTCTCATTGCATGCATTAAATAACTCCTGCTAAAGATTACTAGGAGTAACACACATTGTGAACAAATTATATGGTATAATTCTCAAGTCATAACTTCATAAAAAATAGATAGGGTCAAACATTTGACCTCAGGCAGTGGGAAGAGGCAACTGCTGTGTTTCATGCAGTTCAGAGCAGGTTTGTTGAGTCCTGTTAAAATCTTGAATCTAGAGCAGGGATGGGCAAACTTTTTGGCCCGAGGGCCACATCGGGGTGCAGAACTGTACGGCGGGCCAGGTAGGGAAGGCTGTGCCTCTTCAAACAGCTTGGCCTCCTCCCCCACCCATCCAACTCCCCCCTGCTCCTTGGCCCCTAACCGCCCCGGGACACCATCCCCTATCTAACCCTCTGTCCCATGCCTCCACCCCACAGAATCTCAGCCCTATCCAACTGCCATCTCTTCTCTGTCCCCTGAATGCCTCCCTCCCCGAACCTCTGCCCCATCCAACTGTCCGCTGCTCCCTTACCATGCTGCTCAAAGCACCATGTCTGGCAGCCATGCCACGCTGCCGCCCAGAGTGCTGCCCGTGTGGCAGCGGCATAGCTGTAGACGAGGGGACACAGCAGGGGAGGGGCTGGGGACTAGCCTCCCCAGCCAGGAGCTCAGGGGCCGGGCAGGACGGTCCCGCGGGCCGGATGTGGCCCGTGGGCCGTAGTTTGCCCACCTCTGATCTAGAGCCACTTAAATAGACCACTGTATCACCAAAAGTGCTGAAGTTTCCACGTGTCAAATGTAAACACTAACACATTACTTTGAAATGTGATGTAACACACTTCTTTGAAATGTGATGTTTTTCTGTTTCCTTCATAAAACTTTATTTTGTATGTGTATTTTCTGTCTTATCTGTAGCAAGTAAACATTACTGTTGTTCCTATCATCTTTCTTGTCTTTTCTCATTCATGTATCTCTCTCTTAGAATCCTGTTTATAAATTAATGTGGAACATGTGTGGCCATTTACCATTGTTTTGGTTTCTTTCATGAATACAACATATAGAGTGTGTGTGTGGTATCTGGTATTGGTCCAACATGTAGGGTGGAGAAAAAAAAATCTCTTTTTTGGGGGGGATAGGAAGAGGGATAGTGCTTAAATATTCTTTCCATCACAATCCAAGTTAATTTAAACCATAAAATTTAGAATTTGAACCTCAGAGGTTCGGTAGGATTTTACAGCTTTGATTACAGCATAGCAATTGAAGAAGCAATTTAATTCTAAGCCTATGATTTCCTGAGCTTTTCAACTTCCTTAAGCTACATTTTGGGGTGAAACTGCATGTTGGTTCTAAACAAGCATGATCCCTCAAACGCATTTTATTAGAAATCTTAGTAAAATGCTACCCGAGTTATTATCTTGGTCCGGGGTGGGGGGTAGGGAGGGAGCAGGGATATATATGGGTAGATAGTACTTCACAACTTAACCATTTTTATTTTTATGCTTTGCTTTGCTTTTTTTTTTTTTTTTTTAAAAAAAAAGCAAAAATCTCAAATTTAATAGTTTTAAAACTTGTCATGAGTTTGTTGCTTGGTGTAGACAAGTGTCTGTAAAGAAATTTGATATGGAAATAACAAGTTATGTGTTTGAAAAAGTACAGGTAATATGTGTTTTCCTCTAATTTTGAACAATCTGGTATTACAAATGTATGAAAAGATAATTGTTAGAATTGGAACACTGCACATTAAATAATATTTAGCTCTTCAGTGTGCTTCACCTTCAAAGCACCTAATAGATAGTAGCAAGTAAATCCTCTCAACTCTCCTGTCAGGTCGGGAAGTATCATCCTTAGTTTTAGAGATACCCTCACCGTTTCACTTTCTGTAAGTCTGACAGAAGTAGTTGGTCTGATAAAGGAACTTGGGCATTCTAAATACATGTATATGTTATGTATAACTGCATCTAATGCCTCTGTCTTTACTTCTCTAGAAATACCACAACTACGTGCTTCAATTATATACCCATCTGGAGGCCACACAGTGCTGCCGTTTCTTAAATCATTGGGGTGTGGAGTTTAGAAACAGATGGCATAATGTGGTCCTGTCAGTTTCGCCTGTTGTCTTTTGTTTTTTGTTTTTTTAAAACCCTACGAAAATAAACAACCTCTCCCTCCCCCCAATTTCAGGTGCTTCTGACTTTCAGTCATGGGTTCAGATCACTAGACAATGTCTTTATTACATCTGCATGTTCAAGTATGCAATCAGTGAAGGGTGTTCTCCAGCTTTTTTGTAATTCAAAAGGTATATTAATCTAATACAGTTAAAAATTATAACTTGTGATTCTCACAACAACTGTAACTATCTTCATATACATGTGGACATGGCAAATGTAAGCAGGGGAATAGTCCCGCCCTTGTGAGGAACTTTCCTGGCTTCTGCACTACCCTGGTGAAGTGGGCTAGCGAAAGGATCTGAGTCCTCGCTCCCATTTCCTTTAGCCAGTGGCCTCCCTGCCCTTGAGGACTCCCCTTCCACTCTCCTGTCTGGCAGAGTCCTCGTAACCCCAAAAAGGCTGGGCCCAGGATTCCTGGGGGGCTCGACCCCCAACCCTGCTGTGGTCACCTAGGACAGGGCTAGGGTGTTCCCACTCCAGGGTACTCTCTCTGTACTGGGCACTTCTCTGACCCACTGACCATTACATACAAGTTAAAGCAAATGCAAGTTATTTAATCAACAATTAATTTTAAAAAGAATAAGAAAAAATGGGAAAGGTTAAAGGAAACACATCAACCCGCTCTGTGGCAGGGAACATCACAAACAATGTCTCTGGAATGTCAGGGCAGTTCACAGTCTGTTCCTTGTAAGTCCCAGGCCGCCTTCTCAGGCCCTGGCTGTGCTGCAGGGATGCTGTGGGTTGGACACTTGTTCTGGTGGTGGCCACACGCTCTAAGTGGTAGGACCCTTCTTCCCAGTGTTGTCCCCGCCCTGTCGAGGTTACAATCCAAGCCTGGCCTGCAGAGCCTCTTGGCTGAGGCATCTCCCTGTGCTGGGCCCGCTAGCCAGGGTCCCCCTTGCTCTCTCCAGCTGCTCACCGCACCCAGCTCCAGACTGCTCCAGCCCCAGCTCCGCCGCTCTGTCTCAGCGCTGCTGCTGCTGCTCTGCCTCCAGCTCCCTGGGCTGCTTCTCTGGCCCCTCTGCCTCTGGTTGCTACAGCTCTGCTCCCAGGGCAAGTCTGCTCTCTCTAGGCCGTGCCTCTGGCTTTGGGGCTGCAGCTCTGCTCCCAGGACAGGGTCTGCGCTCTCTCTGGGGTGCTTTTCTGGTCCCTCTGGATCTGGCACAGCTCTGCTCCAGAGCTCAACTTGGGCCCCTGCTTTCTCCTTAGCTCGGCCCCACTCTGTCTGACCCAGGCCAATCCAGTTCACACGGAGGATGGGAGATCCCTGGCCTCCTGACTCCCTGATTATCCTGCCCGCCCTGTCATTCAGGCTGAGCTGGAGCATTGGCCTCTCCCCATTGTTCCTGGGGACTGTCAGTCTCAGGGTCCTGATTTCCCATAGACCCTTCCCCTTTTAGTACTGGGAGCTAGCCAACCAAAACACCCCCACTGACCCTTGGTAAGGGGGCAACAGTTCCCTTACACAAAAACTTAGTAGTGCCGCTCATGTAAATAGTCCTTGTGTCTTTTGGGTATGTCTGCTCTACAGCTGAGAGCAAGCCTCTTGGCTTGGGTAAACAGACTTGCACTAGGTGAGCTTGAGCTAGTTTAAGTGTTGACATTGTTGCACTGGTGGAGATAGACCTAGGGAATCGGGTGAGTCCAAGTTTAGGTGGCTAGCCTGAGCGTCTGCCTGTGCATCAGTGTACACACTGCTATTTTTAGTGTACAGGTTTGAACTATAATAGCACAAGGGTGTCTACTGCGCTGGTAATCTTTCTGCCAGCTACAGTGTAGACCTACTCATTGAGGTCAGTATTGCGGTGTTTGAAAGATTAGAGGGGGAAAACAGTCTTGTCTTATTTTAGTTTATTATATTTTACAATACTTTGTATCCATTCTTTCCTTTTTTGCTTGTGTGGTTCTGGTATAGATCACTCGGTGGGTGGAGGAAGACACATTTTAAAAGTCTTTTTTTTTTTTTTTTTGTGGTTTTTATAATTTGTGTGACTGGGGGAGGGGGAAAGATGTAACACCTGAAACTATTTGATGTATAAAATTCATGGTTATTTGAACAGTTGCACTGGTTTGGTGTCTGGATGATACTTGAGTTGATCAGCCTAACTTTCTACTAATGGAAACAAAGGCTCACATGTAATTTAGAGCTGTTTTCAGCTTCAGATACCCTTATCACTGAGGTAGTGAGCACTAGGAATTAGTAAATTCAAATGGATGAGTTGCTTTCTGTTGTGTTCCAAGTCTCATATTGAAATAGACCTAGAGGGTGCCACATGCTGAATTTGTCAGACTTTTGTGTTCAGATAATGACAGGTCAGAGGGTGGGTGAGATAGCCAAGCTCAACTTTGGGTGGATGAGTATGTCCTTTGCTGATCTGATTAGTGACTTGATCCTTTAAAACAGTTTCTTCCCCTTGAGTTACTATAGGGTGTTAGGAAAAATGACTTCACGGCTCTCATGCCTGTCCCTATACCTATCACTAAAATGCTGCTTAGCATAAGTGCTAGTCCCTGTTGAACATAGATCCAGAATTGAAATGAGGGGTTATTGGGTGGGTGGGGAAAGATTGACAAGAAAACTGCAGAGAAGTTCTGTTCTGTGGATCTGTTTGTTGTTGTCTGACTTTCACTATGTTTTTCCTTAAAACCATGTAAGAGCTAGTTCTGTTAAGTATATGCCACTGGGGGGAGAGGGAGAGAGATTTGAAGAACATGAGGTGAAATGTTCTAAATTCTAAGCTGAAGACTGAATGAAGTTCATAGTATGAAGATCTGCACAATACACTGTGACAGCATTTTTTTGGCATCACTGGTTAGTGGGCTTGAGAGAGTACTTCCCCTTTTTTCCACCCCTACTCAAGAAGGAGCCTAACACGCTGTGGCTAACTGCAATTAAACTCCCGTGGCTGGCCTAACTTAGCTGACACTGGCTAACCCCCATGTGTTTAATTGTGGAATAGATATATCCACAGTGTCGAATAGGGCATCTGAGCCCCCTCCAAGGGAAGTGAAGCTGAAGAAGCTCAGTGGATCATATGATACCCTGAGGAAGTCCACTCCACAGAGGCCATGTATGTATTTGGACTCCAGTGAAGGGAACCTGAGGCAAGAGAACATGTGTTTTGAATATTCACTCAATCTTCTATGAGCAATGTCTCACATTGGTAGAACTAACTTTGTTGGCAAAGCATGGAAGAAGTACCCCTGTTTTTTTGTTTTTGTTTTTTTAAAAAACACCCAGTGAATGTGCATTTCCAATACTGCCTCTGGAGAGGCATTCTGGAGAGTCTGCAGCACTCCCTTATCCTATAATCTCTCATAAGGTAAATTGCCAAATAGCTCAGATTGAGAGACCCTAAGACCCTAAAGTTTCTGCCACCAGAAAACTGACGTTCATAGAAGAAACCTGAGTTTGCAGGTACTGAATGGGTCAATATAAAGTTTTGTCAGCTTTCTCAGGACCACATTAATAATCAGATGGCATAGGGAGTTTTATTTTTAAAAAAAAAAAAGTGTCAATCCCAATGTTAACTTGATGGCCAGGGTTGCTAAGGTGTTAGTCTGTAATAGCTGTCAAACTAGGATGGAGTTTAGACTTTCAGTTGGGATTGCAGGTAGAGAACCAGTAGTCTTTGTGAGCTATGTAGAGCAGTCATTCTCAACCAGGGGCCTGGGGGCTGCGAGCAGGTTTCAGGGGGTCTGGCAAGCAGGGCTGGCATTAGACTTGCTGGGGCCTAGAGCAGAAAGCCGAAGCCCCACCACATGGGGCTAAGCCCAGGGCCTTGAGCCCCGCAATCTGGGGCTGAAGCCGAAGCCTATGCAACTTAGCTTTGTGGGGCTCCCTGTGTCTGGGGCCCTGGGCAGTTGCCCTGCTTGCTACCCCCCTAATGCTTGCCCTGGCTTTTATATGCAGAAAAACAGTTGTTGTGACACAGGTGGGCCATGGAGTTTTTATAGCATGTTGGGGAGAGGGGGGTGTGTTCAGAAAGAAAAATCTTGAGAATCCCTAAAGTAGAAGGAGTCCACTTGGGCCTGATTGTACCTCCCTGCAAACTGTCTCTCTTTGGAGTTACAGGTTTGTATGGAAGATGACCTTGAAAATGGCAGTAGGCTTGGAATTGGCAGGTAATGTTTTCAAAAGTGTCTAAGTGGCATTGAAAGTCAATGGGAGGATATAGGCTTCTAAGTTATTTAAACACTTTTGAAAATGTTACTCTTTATGCTTAATGATCTCTGCCTTGTCACGGAAAGAGCCCCTAGGCTGGGGGATCTGAGTCCAAATTCTCAGGTTGATGGGATTGCCTTTAACTATCTGTAATAGGTGAAAATCTGTCTGGGCCGGCCGGTATATGGTCACTGAGCATTTTGTCTTCTGAGTATTGCAGGATCTATGTTGTGAGTTGGGCTAGTGGAAAGGAAATCTATAGGTGAAGACATTCTTTGCTAATGCGGTCTCCTTCATGCCATGAGATTGGCAGCTTGTAGGGGTCAGTAGTAAGGAAACTCCTCTCTGGTGTCCCTGACTAGTCAAAGCTATGCTGTCTCTTCCTTATCTAAGGATCACCTGTAAGAATCTGTAATATCAATTGCATGATGATGATCTTCTCTGCCATGTATGTGGCAGTTTTGAACATCTTCTAAAATAAAGCTCTTTCCAGCAGGTGCGACCTGGTGTCTTTGTTTTGTTTACTTGAACCAGGACCACCTTTTGTAATACTAGGTCTCTAAAGGTTCTGACTGCTTGCATTTTCAGGACATCTGATGTGCAGCTACTGTTTCTGGATAGACCATGTTCTCAGTGTGTAGAGTTCTGTATTCATAGTTCCTCTCATGGTGTACAAATATGTCATCACTACAGTCTGGACAAAAGGTGTCTTAGGAATGGATTTCAAATTAAATATTGCTTCTTGTCTCCTATCATGCTAAAGAGGCTTAGAGTCTGTTAGCTATCCAAATGTGATGTGAAAGTACTTGTATTTTTTTCTTCCATTAGGACCTTGAAGTCCACTTCAAAGCCTTTTAATAGTGATCTGCCATGGAAACTACTTGGAAGGCTTTGAATCCCAATAATTAAGGCTATAATTTAGTTATGGGTATTTTTAGTAAAAGCCCATGACCTGACCATGACTTGTACTATAAAAATCCCTGACTAAATCTTAGGTGGGGGGCCGCTGCTCTGGGAGGTTCCCGGGGGGAGGTGCTGCTCTGGGGTGGGGGGTGCCCTGGGGCCAGCGGCACCAACTGTCGCGGGAGCTGCTGAGCAGTGGTTGCTCTGGCTGCCCCCAGGACTGCTGCTTAGGCAGTCCCCAGGTCCGGCCTCACCGGCGGTTGGTCGGGTGGTATCCAGGGCTAGCTGCCCGGGGCTGCCTTAGCAGCCGCCTGTGTGGCTGTCTCTGGGGCCACCTGATCAGCTGGCCCCGGGGCCAGCCACACTGGCCACTGCAGAAGTCATGGAGGTTGCAAAAAGTCAAGGAATCCATGACTTCCGCAGCCTCTGTGACAGACACGGAGCCCTACCAATAACAACCAGAATCCCAGCAGTCAGTCTTGAATTCTAACAACTCCAGCACCCCTGCAGTAACACAGATTGATGTTTCAGCACTCACCAGAGTGTTGTCTCTAATCCCTCAATTGTCCAAGTATCTACACAGGATAAGAATGCATTTAATTAAAAAAAAAAAAAAAAAAGGCAGTTTATGCCAAAGGCAAGACCTAACTGGCAGTGCTGTTCTCACTTCAGCAAATCCTACTGTTGTTAAGGAAGTATCTCTATATGCTTGTAAGCATCTTCAAAGTCCAGAGGATGTACAGTCATTCTCTTATCTAGAAAAGGGGTGATGGTTCTTGGGGTAGTGACCTTGAACTTCTTTGGCTAGATATTGATGCAGTTTCCTGAGGACTGTGTGTCAGGAAATATCTAGAGTAAACCCCCTTTTGTCTTTCACCTGGTGGCACTGCCTTGATTGCTCTTTGCCAGGCCAGATTGGATTTCCCTGCAGCAATTCTTCCTGGTATTGATAAACACAAAAACATTGTGGTGTTTTTTTGTGGGGAGAGGGAGATATGGGGTTTGGGGGAACTGAAATGCATGCAGTCAGGATGGCTTTCTGAAACCTAAGCTCATAGCCCCACAGAACAATGTCTGTGTCTGAGTTGAGCAGGGATCATTGGGAGTAAAAGGCTTCCAGTCTGCTTCTGAGAATAAGGTCCAGGTAATGGTGTGCTGACTAAAGGCTCAGCAAACACTGGAAGCCAGTTGATGCAAAACTTACCTTATCCTACTCTGGAAGGAAGGACCCCTGGGGTGAGATGCAGGCCTTAGAAAATGCAATGCTATGTTTGTCTTCCTCTTGTAAACACTCTACATGCTCCCCAAACAGCCTTTTTCTGATCTAAGGTGGATACCCAGTTTCTCTGGAACTTTTCTAGGAACCCAGGTGCTTGAAGACGTTTGGGCATTCACTGCTGTCTGTGTGTCCATTGTCACCATATATGGTATCCAATATTGCCCATTCCTCAAGATAAGTCAGGTGTGTGCCTTTGAGGATAAGAGAATTGACCAGGATAGTGCTTTTCTTACAAAGCTTAACCTGACTTTTGGCTATGTAGGCTTTATTTCTCTCCCCTCTGTCTGCCTTCAGGACTGAGGCAGCTGTGGGAGAAGTCAGTCACCTGATTCAAAATGGGTGTAAGGGCAGAATTCATATTTCATAGGGATTCCTGGGTACCTCAGTTATGGCCCTTGTAGATTACTGTGTTGGCTTCAACAATTATCTTGGACAACTTTGGTAAGAATTTGGGGAGAGGTTTGGTGGAGAATGAGGTCCTCCCTTGTAAAGTCAAGGTTTCTGTTCCTCTATAGTAGGGATGGTAGGACTACATCAGGATCCTCTGACTCATCGAAGTCCAAATAGGGTGAGTTACTGTCTTCATCCTGCCCCTATTCAAGGGGGAGCCTTGAAAGGGCTTTGTGAAGCGTCAGTATAAGAGGGACTGGTACATTGGGGTTGAGGCCAGAGCTTTATATGCTGAATGCCTCTCTCCTCTTTCCCCTTCTCCCAACTGTGAACATCAGTGGAGGCAAAAAAAAACCATTCTGACTGCATGGAGAAATCCTAACTCTCCACTAATATGGAGTGATGAACACAAAATTAGTACCGTGGGAATCTGTGGTAGTATATTGGAGGATCAGGAGTGACTGCGGCACCTGGAACATCCAGTGAGACCTGACTTCTTGTTCTCTGTTGCACTTCAAGCTTGAGAATACAGGAGAGTAAAATTAGGATTCCTTGATGTAAACTGGTTGTTTGATATAGGAGGGGTGGTTTGCCTTGATTTAGGTGAGCCTCTTGTAAGAAGGCTGTGCCTCATTCAGTAAACTGAAATTTCCTACCACAGACTCCAAGTATCTAAGCAGTTGCATGACAGAGCCCTTGAATTCAGTGTTAGTGCTGGGCATTTCAGTGGGACAGTTAGACAACTGGGATTAGGGGGATATGGAAGGGAGGTCTGTGCTGATGTGGGCTTTACTGGAACTGAGTCCTGAGGCGTAGCTGTCTTCACTGACATTAAGTGTCAGTTTAAAGCTTTGGCCTTTGAAGCTTTTCAGCCTGGCTCCCATACTGACCTACAAAAAAATCTTCCTTGGGTGCCTCAAGCAGGACTTGCAGGTGTTTCTGATCTCTCTCTAGTGCATTGGGTGATGCTTGTCAGGGGCCACAAATATGCATAATGTGGTCAAGTGAGGTAGACATGCAATGATCAGAGTAGTCTGATTCTAACACTTCGTTGCACTGATAAGGTTTAAAGGTTCTAAGCAGTCTTAAATGCTATACTGTACCTGTAAAAGAAGAGAGGTTACTCATATACTGGACCATCCAGGAATTTGTGTGCCAAATGCTTTGGTAGTCACTGAATTGAAATAGGTGCTGAACCAAATAGCATACCTGATACTAGTGTACAGAGAACAGGACAGGCTTTAATTAGGAATAAGGGGAGTACATAGCAGCACTGTATTTCGCCACCTCTTTTGAGCTGCCACCTTGTTCTCCCGGATCTAAAGCTTTTGTACAGAAAAGTGTTTTGTGACCACAAAAAGAAAAGGAGTACTTGTGGCACCTTAGAGACTAACAAATTTATTTGTTAGTCTCTAAGGTGCCACAAGTACTCCTTTTCTTTTTGCGGATACAGACTAACATGGCTGCTATTCTGAAACCTGTTGTTTTGTGACACTGGCTGTGAAAATTTACTCAGTCCCTGTTTTGAAGATTAAATAATGCAGTGATATCTGTCTGAACCTGAAACAAAAGCATTGAGATCTGTTCTTGTAGTCCTCTTGACTCTGATGCCCGAGGATATGTCCTCATCAACTATTTCACTGCTCATCAAAGCATGAAAGGAAGGATCACATCATGAAGTACAGCGTAATTTACTGTGAGGGGGAACACTTGGAAGAGGACCACACTCTTTCCCCCCTTCCAGTCAAGAAGGAGCTCAGTCCAAGAAGCCTAGTAGGGCATTTGAGGCCCCCTGACAGGGAACTGAGCTCAGTGGAGCATGTGTGATTGTAGTTCGAACACTTGCACAATCTTCTGTGAGTGGTAGCTCACTACTCCCATGCTTCTGCTCTGAACTTGACCTCCGGGAAGGGACTGATGTTGAAATGTCCAAAGAAAAATACATCTCATGATGTGGCATTAGGAAAATGCCAAAAAGAAAACCCAAAACAAAACCACAACCTGAGGGGAGGGGAGGGGAAACACCCTGAAACAAAAATAAGAAGTGAGATGGCAAGTAAAAATGTTTCTGTACTGTGTATTGAGAGGGAAAAGAGGTGTCAAAACACCACAGACATGCACTCAAAAGCTTTGGCCTCTGTTTAGTATAGTTGTTTGAGAATTGACTAGAAGGGAAGATAAAGGACAGTTAAAAAAAATAACAGTTCCCCTGGAACTCTAACAAGCTAGAGCAAAGGCTGAAGAAGCACAGTCTCTAGTGAGAGCTCCTCTGCTGATGAAGAAATGTTCAGAGGGCATGGGAAGTGATGGCAAGCCAAGCCATGACATTGGGTTTTGATCATACTCTAGAATGTGATTCTTGAGTGCAGTAGTAGAGTTTAGTGCATGAATGATAGACTTTCCCTAAGGAGCTAAGACTCGGGAATGAGGAACTGGCACAGATAGTATCTTCAGTTAAATGACATTTAATCTCACTTCCTTTTATTTTTTTGAAGGACAACAGTCTATTACTTCCACCTCTGGATTCTTTCTCTGTTCAGCTGCCTCCCAGTCAGCTCCCCATTCCTTATAAAATATCTACCTCTTCTTCCCAACTCTTATTTTTTTTTTTTTAAACATTGGGATGATCTCTTCTGGGCATTGTGCTTTTTTTTAAGTGCACAGTGCTTTCACAAGGGATTACAACTGGAGATATTCAGCTTCAGAATAACTTGATAAATTGCATAGCATGGAGGATGGATTTCTAAGTGCATGCAGTCTTTGCTGCTGTTTCATTCTAGATTGTCACTCATTTTTCTACTTGACCTTTTTATATGAGAGAACTGTTGCATCCTTTTCTGTGTGGGAGAAAAACAGATGGTATCCAGACTCTGAAGAGAAAATCCATTATCTTCTTGGTTGGTTGACAGGATCTGCTAATGAGCATTTCAATGGGCATTTATCCTTTTTTAAGACTTAGTGCTGATGGTGAGGAAGAGTAATACAGGAGGCACCTATCATCTTTTATAAAATCCAATGTCTCAGTAGCAATTTGTCTGGATATCCCACTAGGATGAATAGCACCTGACTTATTATTTGAGCCAAGGTTCTTGAATAACTGTGGCCACAGTTTCACCAGCTTGGTGTAAACTTGGGAAAAATGTGAATGGATATTTAGTACTTCTAAAAACTGATCACTGTTTTCCTTTTAGAAATAATTAAATAAAAATGACTACCAAGTGTTTGTAAAATATCCTATCTTTCCAAAACAAGAGGATCCTTAATACTCATTCTGTTAAAAAATGGTATTGAGTTGTGGGCTGCAAAATATTTGCTGATCGCAGAGATGGTAGCGGGTTAATCCTTGGATTTGATTTAAATTTGAACTTTTAAATTTTATAATTGCTCTTTTCTCTCTGCCTATTTTAAAATCACTTAATTTTAGTCAAAGCAATGCTTGTTTTCAGTTTAAAATAGTGTTGTTCTTTTTGTCACAAAGCTAACATCTTTAAATCAGTGGAAACTGCGGTCAAAAGATGAAGTAAAAAGTCTGCTAGTGTATTTTAAATAAGTAGTTGTAGGGAAGAAATTATACCCTAAAACCAAGATTTTTGGTCCTGTGGCTGCTAAACCTCATCTGGTAGTTAATATCCTAGATGAAAGGAAACCTTTTAATGTTCATTGAGCCAAATATTAAGAACAGTGTGTGCTCTTAAAAGATCACTTTTATGTGGGTAACTTGTCCACTGTCGCTGCAGACAACTCTTTGCATTTGCTTTTATCAGTTAGTGGATTTTGCTCTACTTCTTACTGACTGCTCAGGAGACTGAGACAATACTGTTGTAATATTGCATTACACTTCCACTTAAAATGAAGAGAAACTAATCACAATTGAGACCAGTAACATGAATTATAATGTTTAGCAATGTTCCTGGTGCAAGTCATTTGGCTTAAAATCTGTGCGTAAAGAACACATGCCAGGTGAAATCTTCTATAATAGGTAGTTTCGACTTTATAAAACATTTAGTCACATGGTCAAACCATCCCAGTTTTATTTGTAGCTGTTGAGAGTTGAGCTTTGCCTTAATGCCTTTGGTTATTAAGAGCATTGTTTATGAAGAGGAGCTCAGATTCCTGTGAAACAGTACTTTGTTTTGAAAGGATAATTTGGTACTGGGAACTCTGTGAATAATACAGCAATCACCAGAAACATGGCTAGGAAGCTTTTGAATGATGTAATTGGTTAGCAGGTTTTGTATTGTTTCAATTTCTCAGTAAAATAAGAATTCCTAGAGACTCCAATGAGTTTTAAAACATCTGTGTTCTTGTTAGCACTCCTAGTTTTCATAGTAGTGGTTCCTTCTCTGTTTTATCACCTCACCCATCCATTGGATTGTTTCCATTGGTCAACTAAACATCAATATTAATGGCTACTAAAACTCTTGGGTGAAAGTTCTAGTCCTTCCACTTTTCTTTTTAACCAAAGAAGTCTTCTTTAGTGACACTGGAATTGTGGATTTATACAACTTCCTATTATCATTCACATTGTTTTATTTAAACTTTTACTCACAATTCCTTTCAGCATGAGGAAATTGGCCTTTTCAAAATGCCAAGTATAGAAAATACTGATCGAAACTATATTCGGTTGGCACATAAATGTAGTTATGTTGTAATCACTGGCACTTGCTACTTTATAATTTGGTGGTTAGTTCATCATTCTCTATCACAGTGAAGTTTAATGAAGAATTACCCTGAGTTGAGTTTACTAGCTTCTTAATTTTTTAAGAAACTCCAAGGAGTGGCAGCACAGGAACTCTAGCATATGTACCCCAGGTTGAAATCCTCCATGATAATGTAGTTTTTCTTTTTATACATTTATACATTACAGAAGTTGAAAGAGCTGTTTGTCATGTTCTCAATGCTGATCTGGTGGTCTGTAACAGACCCTAACATCCGTCTATAAACATTTCAGGTCCTGTGTCTGAACTGACACAATGATACCTTGAGACACTTATGTTTGTGTACTTTGCTCTGTTTAACACCTTCCTGACTAGTTTAGCTATTCTGTCACTCAGAAGTTGTTTTGCCTTCTACTGAGATAGAAGCCATATATAAGAGGCTCAATGTTCTATGAAACCAAAACTCTACTTTACAGCACTTGCATAACTAACAACCTACCTGCAGTATCTCCTGTTTTTGTTGTCATTGATGGGACAGGAAAGATATCAAAAATCACTTGTACTTTTCTTTTCTTTCAGCTCTTACAAAGTCCTTGAGACCTTTCAAGTGTCATCCGAAGCAATGTCATTCGTACCAAAATTTATCATAACCAGTGGAGTCTCAGCCTTCAGTATTGATTTGTTCCACTGTGATTGTTGGGGTCCTTCCCATCCACTTAAGAAATAAGAATGCTTCTGGATAGTGTCCCTCTTGCTGAAGTCCTGTGGGCAGCCCTTTTGGGTGTGTGTTAGAAAGACTTGAACAGTAGCTTTTAGAGCAGTCTATTGGGCAGTTTTGAATGTTTGAATCTACTGGACAGTCTTTAGATCATACTAGCAGGAGTTTGGGCTTCTCCCCAGAGGTTCAGGATCAGTTGTCTCAAGCAGAATTAGGTTAGACTGACATTTTGGTCAAAACGAAGAAAATGGGAACAATTGCTAAATCTATAGGATTAGCACTCTTAGCACCAGGATTGACAAGTACAGAAGGAAATTGCCATACTTTGCCAGGAATGCTACCGGCAGCATTACTAGCCTGCTAGGAAACTTGGGGGAATAATTAATATTAAACCCGACTTTTGTTAAAGCAATACTGCTAAGTAGTTTAGAGGTTATAAATCTGCTGGTCAAAAGCTTATAAATCTGCTCCATCCCTGTAAGTCTCTGTCAACATCTCTTAGAGAATTATAACAACTTCTTTGCATTTCTGGTTCCTGAATGCTCAATTAACTTTTATTTTGGAGACTCTGACCCACTTTTGGGAGGATTTGCTCTTACTGCTACTACAATATTTTTTAAAAAACAATCCCAGACTGCTGTTGTCTGCATGGAAATCTTTTGTTACTCCCAATTTTGAGATTTATACTCAACATCTAAATTAATAAAACTTGTAGAAATTTTTTTTTCCATCTCTGTAGGTATTCAGTAATGTCTGTTCACTTCCACTTAGGTCTGCAGGTTGAAGCTATGTCTAGATATTTAAAAAAGCCTGATCCAAAGAGGCAACAGTGACTTGTACTTTTTGCCAGATTTTCTTCAGTTTTCTTCTGTCTCAGCTGTATAAAAACATCAGTTAATGTTTGTAACACTGAACTTAATTCTATCAGGAAATCAGCTTTTCTTCAAGGGCTTTGGTTCCACTTCCAGAACATGGTGGAGTACAGTCTTTCTGATCAGACAATAGTAGGGTACATGTTGTACTATTTAGTCTCAAAAGGTGAAATATCATAGTGTTGAGAACATCTTCAGACTTGAGTAATTATCCCAGGGAATTAGCTTGCAATATATATATTCCATTAAAATACACACACACACACGGAATTCCTTTAAAACAATTATGCCTTGCTATTCCATTACAACAGATAGATATATCCAGCCAAGGCTGGAAAACTTTACTAATGGAGTGCACGTGATTTTCAGGTTCTGGCAGCCTATTTTCATGTGTGCTGGTATTGCAGGCCATATCTGGCTCTTGCTGGTGTCCCTCTGTCTGAAAAAACAGACGTTGCTCTGCCATAGGAATTTACTAATCCATTTCTCATATTCTTCCTAATCCTATCTCATGGCTGGAACAGAAGTATCCAAAATGAGTTGGTAGAAGTCTCAAGCCAGTCATTTAAATACAGATTTTAAGTGGTAAATCTTTCTTTTAGATGGTTGTGAAAATTTAGCTTTTTCATGCTATCCGCAGAGACCTCTTCACAAGTTCCCAGATAGACATATGACATACTGAAAGCAGTATTCCCCTCTCTCTAAGATTCCCAGGACCACCAGTTAGATGAGGATCATTTAAACATAAAGCTAGTGTAATGTATTCCTCTTCGGTATAGATCAGGCAATTTATAACACTTGAATAAGTTCAAACATTAATGTGGTGACAGAGCAATGCAAAGTATGACATCTGTTTGGTTTTACAATAGATTTCAGTATTCTTTGGCGAACATTTTAATACTTCACCCACAAACTGAGCCTAGCCTTCCATTTTAAAATCCCTCCAGGTATTTCATTTTATTTTACCCTTCAGTCACTTTCCTCCCTTCCCCCAAAGTCTTGGTTGGGAGGATGTTAATGTAGTGGTCATGATATCAGCAGGACTTTTTCATATGCAAGATGTCCTCAGCTTCTAGCAGTAAACTTCTTCAAGCTATTAGAAAAATTGCTTTACAAAAAGTAATTTTAGAATGTAAGTATGGAGGGGAAGAGCTGTGGTTGCTTGTATGTCTCAATTATGCCTTTCCATACTTTCAATTTAAGTTTAATCTTAACTCTGAAGTTTTATTTAGGATTGTAGTTGTGTTTTATAACTGACTAAAAAACTTCCAGTTCTGATCAGTGCAATTAACCTAACTATTTTAATAATGGTATCAAATATTATAATCTTAAATTATTATTTTCTTTCTAGTTGCAACAGGATTTCTTATGTGACAACAGTGAGTGTGTTGTTTTTTTCTCACCCTCTCCTAAAATATTTTAGAAAGGACTTTCTTCTCCTTTATTCACAGTTAATCTCTTTCTGCTCTGTTTTGGAATTTTTGGCCATATTTACACTACCACTTAAGTGGCAAAATTTATATTGCTCAGGGGAGTGGGACCCCCTCCCGAGCGACATAAATTTAGCCAGCATAGGTGGTGGTGTGTTTCTTCTGGCGATATAGCTACTGCTGCTTTTTAGGGGGTGGTTTAATTATGCTGACTGGAGAGTACTGGAGAGAGGTGCCACAAGTACTCCTGTTAAGGAACTGGAGTAAAATTGTATAAACAAATGGGAGGTTTAGGGTAAATAGCTAATCTTGTAATTTAAGAAGAGATCATCCCTGAATAATTAATTGTGATTATATAGTTGTACTTTAGATGCGTCAAAGTCCCTTCACTTAAAGATACCTGGTCAACTTGAAAATTCTATTTGAAAATTTTTACCTAATATTTATAAAACTGAAAGGATAGTGGGGTTTTGTTTTTGTCCCATTTTACCCCCCCCATCTCACCCAGCTGGCTTGCTTTGCACTTTTGATGATGATGTCCATTGAATATCCTCTTTCCTGCGTAAATATGATGATCCTCCTACACTGCTGTGAGGGAACTCCTGTAATTGCTGTTTCCCCAGGTACTACATGGGGATGTTTACCAGTGATGTAGTAGGACATAGCTGCTGCTGCTGGAGTTGAGATCACTCTTTGGGAGAGGCCCAAAGGAAGGTGAGGAACAACAGGTGCTAGGTGGGGTTGGCTTCAGGCAACTCCATCACTCTCCAAACCTGAAGCACAGAGAAGAGGAGCAATGGGTACCTGGAGAGACCAGACTAAGGGGATTCTTCACTGCCTGGGATGTGTCTTTGGATCCTGAGTAGAGTCCAGAAGTTGGGAGACCTCACCTAATACTGTTGAAGTTGTAGGCAAGGATGTACGTTGGTGGGTGGAGAGTGGGCTTAAGCATGTTTGCCGTTGTCCTCAAGCCTGCCCTCTTCCTCTCTGAAAAGACCTTCCATAAAACATCCAGGAAGCAGAATAAAACCTTTACTTTAAGAAAAAGAAACATCATTTTGTAAAGACATACTGTGATCAAACTTCCTTTTGCTAGTACTCAGAGTTAAAATTTGTCATGGATTAAAATCTAGTTAAGGAATAAATTATTTAATTTTTAGCACAATAAAATCTTAATAGTGCTTCTATATTAGAAACAGCTTTTAATATTGATATCTTGTAAAGGGACACAAGCCACAGGTGGCAAAACTTGCAGATGAAGTTGGGTTCTTCAAGACTCGAAGGCCATGAAGAACTCCAGACACACAACAAATCTGGGTGAATGGGCAGCACAATAGCAGACTGAATTCAATGTTGCACATGCAAGATAATACACAACTGATTCATACACATTGCTGAGTTTTAAATTAACTGTACCTACTCAAGGAAAAGACCCTGAATTGTCTCAGTAGGCAGCTCCATAAAAACCTCTGCTCGTTGTGCTGTAGTGGTCAAAAAGAATCCAAATAATGTTAGGATGTATAACTTGGCGGCCACATTTATTGTAGCTTCTGTAGGCTGAGATCATTGTTTCTCCATCTCTTTCTCTCCTCTCCACAAGCTCTCTCTGTGCCCTCCATTTCCCCCTTCCATACCTGGGCACCACACTGTACATCATGCCCAGGGCTGTATGCACCCCTATTCTTTCCTTTTTCCTCATGCCTGCCTCCCTTCCTCCATACCTGGGTCCTTCCTTCTTCCCCCATCACTGGGACTGTGTGCCCCTACTCTGCCCTTCATCCATATCAAGTACTCCAGTCTGTCCTGCCCCACCCCCCCCATACCATGAGTTCTTTGTGGTTCCCCTTCCATCCATTTCAGAATCCCCTGTTATCCTCTCTTGGCAGGGACTCTGTGTGAACTCATTTATCCCCTTCACCCCATGTGAGGAGCTCTGTGTCCACCTTTCCCCCCTTCCATAATACCGGCTCCCCCAATCATTTCCCCCATATGGGGGGGGTTCTGTGTACTCCATATCTACCTTCACATTGCAGGGGCTGTGTCAAGGTTGCTTCCCCACTCTGAACTCTAGGGTACAGATGTGGGGACCTGCATGAAAGACCCCCCTAAGCTTATTCTTACCAGCTTAGGTTAAATGCTGCCACCACCGAAGTGTTACACAAAGAACAGGGGAAGTGCCCACTTCGAAATGTCTTCCCCCCCCCCCCCTCGCAAATATCCCCCCAAGCACAACACCCCCTTTCCTGGGAAAGGCTTGATAAAAATCCTCACCAGTTTGCATAGGTGAACACAGACCCAAACCCTTGGATCTTAAGAACAATGAAAAAGCAATCAGGTTCTTAAAAGAAGAATTTTAATTGAAGAAAAAGTAGAAGAATTACCTCTGTAAAATAAGGATGGTAAATACCTTACAGGGTAATCAGATTAAAAACTGATAGAGAATCCCTCTAGGCAAAACCTTAAGTTACAAAAAGACACAAAAACAGGAATATATATTCCATTCAGCACAACTTATTTTATTAGCCATTTAAACAAAACAGAATCTAACGCATCTCTAACTAGATTGCTTATTAGCCTTTACAGGAGTTCTGACCTGCATTCCTGCTCTGGTCCCGGCAAAAACATCACACAGACAGAGAGAACCCTTTGTTTCTCCCCCTCTCCAGCTTTGAAAGTATCTTGTCTCCTTATTGGTCATTTTGGTCAGGTGCCAGTGAGGTTATCCTAGCTTCTTAACCCTTTACAGGTGAAAGGGTTTTTTCCTCTGGCCAGGAGGGATTTAAAGGTGTTTATCCTTCCCTTTATATTTATGACAGGCTGTGTGCACCTCCCCTGCATATTTTCTTTCCTGCCGCCATTCTTTTTTCTATCAGGGAGAGAAGTCATTTAATGTGTCAACATGTTAAATTATTGGGAGGGTAAGCAGAGATGAACAAAAAGAACAGGAGTACCTTAGAGACTAACAAATTTATTAGAGCATAAACTCTCGTGGGCTACAGCCCACTTCATTGGATGCACAGGATGGAACATATAATAAGAAGATATATACATACAGAGAAGGTGGAAGTTGCCATACAAACTGTAAGAGGCTAATTAGTTAAGATGAGCTATTATCAACAGGAGAAAAAAAACCTTTTGTAGTGATAATCAAGATGGCCCATTTAGACAGTTGACAAGAAGGTGTGAGGATACTTAACTTAGGGAAATAGATTCAATATGTGTAATGACCCAGCCACTTCAGTCTCTCTATTCAAACCCAAGTTAATGGTATCTAGTTTACATATTAATTCAAGCTCAGCAGTTTCTCACTGGAGTCTGTTTTTGAAGCTTTTCTGTTGCAAAATTGCCACCCTTAAATCTTTTACTGAGTGGCCAGAGAGGTTGAAGTGTTCTCCTATTGGTTTTGGAATGTTATGATTCCTGATGTTAGATTTGTGTCCATTTATTCTTTTGCGTACAGACTGTCTGGTTTGGCCGATGTACATGGCAGAGGGGCATTGCTGGCACATGATGGCATATATCACATTGGTAGATATGCAGGTGAATGAGCCCCTGATGGCATGGTTAATGTGATTAGGTCCTATGATGGTCCAGAAATGAATCGAGGTCTTGTGCTGGGAAGTGTTGCTGGGTATCATCAACCAATTTTTTGATCTATAGACAACTGAAGAGATGCTTGAAACTGTGGTTATGCTCAAGAGTTTGCAGGGGCTTTTTGTCCCTCATATTCCCCCCCCCTTTCTGTTTTTCCATTTTTTTTCAGTCCCAAATCAGTAGGGTTCTGTCCAATGATACTCAGACTGAGGCTTGCGAGCCACAAGTGGCTCTTTAATATATCTCCTGCAGCTCTTTGCAGCACGTGTTAAAACACTATGTGATTTTTTTTTAATTATTAACCAATCAGGATGCTTTTACTATGTTGTTAACCAATTGTAGTTGATAAAATAATACTTGGTCAGTTGTTTTGCTGTTAGGAAGATATAACTAATCCCCTGCCATACTGTTTTTAAATATGAATACATAGTGAATGAAACAATGAATTCATGCTACTTTTGGGTAATGTTGATTTCTAATTTGGTTCCTGAACCACTTAGGACTGAGTATCACTGGCCTAGAACATTCCTTGAAATCTTAGCTTTTGAACGTTGCATCCAGTCAATCCATCTAGTCGCAGGCAGCCAGACAGATACCATCAAGTTGAATATAAGCCCTTCTTGAGCTTGGCTAGTTATACATTGCATAATTAACCTATATACCTCAGTGCAGCAAACAGTAAGACCTGAGTAGGTACGAAAAATTTAGAATGGAGCCCCTCCATTTAGAATGGAGTCTCCTTCCTTAGAGGTTTTTAAGGTCAGGCTTGACAAAGCCCTGGCTGGGATGATTTAACTGGGAATTGGTCCTGCTTCGAGCAGGGGGTTGGACTAGATGACCTTCTGGGGTCCCTTCCAACCCTGATATTCTATGATTCTATGTTCTCAGTTGATCCTTTGGCACTACAATAATTGTAACTTTTTAAAATAATAATTTGGAAGGGTTGGAAAGAGACTTCCTTTATGGGCATGTTATTTGTAACTTTCCAAGACATGGGGGTTTTTTATACCATCTTCAGAAGCATCTGGCAATACCATTGATGGACGAAACTGCTCTGGTATGGCAATCCAAGCTGCTATGTGGAATAAGATATTTTTCTATTTAACTGATCAATTTTTTTAATATGTAGTTTTCTTTTTAAATACATTCTCTAATCCAAGATTTTCTTCAGCAGCTAATGGAATTATCAGCACCAAGAGCATGTCAGATTACTTGCAGGATTTTGTATTCACCTTAGTGTAGTGCATCTGGGGCTCAATGGATGAGAGAGAGTGTGCAGAGGAGATATGTTGAAATAGAAACATTTACCTGTAGGTGTTTCACTGATTTGAGATTAAAGTCTTTTTTTTTCATCCTGATCACATGCCATCTGAAGCATGTTGTGCATATGCTAAGAAGATTTCACCTGTGAAGCTGGTAAATAATGAGTAACTGATTTACTTCTTAAGATCCTGTTTGAATGTGTATGGTTTATAAAATAGTACTAGTTACAGTACATAATGATGGAATGTTACCTTTAATAATTACTCCCGCCCTCCCCCATGACAAGGACTTGGCGGTGACGCTGCACCCAACCCTCTCCCAGAAAACACCCCGGGGCCCTGCCCCTCTGTGCCAGGCACACCGGGTATGGGCAGGCAGGCTCAGCCTGGCATGATCCAGGTGTGGAGGAGCTTAGTGTGTGGGGATCCAGGCGTGGATTGAGAGGGTTCTGAGTGGGGCAATCTGTGTGCAGGCAGTTCAGTGGGGGCTCCAGGTGCATGTCTATGCACAGGGGCTCATTTGGGTTCCAGGTGCAGGGGGAAGGGGACTCTTCAGGGGGTCCAGGTGCTGAAGGAAAGGGGCTTAGTGGGGTGGAGGTCTGGTGCAGCTGATTGGGGCTCAGTGGGGTGGGGGTCTGGGTATGGAGGGCTCATTGGTTCAAGTTCAATTGGGGGGGCTCAGTAGGGGGTGCTTTGGGTGCAGTGGTGCAAGTCCAGAAGCTGGAGGCTGAGATCAGTGGGGGGGATGGATACAGGAGGTTGGGGAACGGAGGACTCAATGGAGGGTTCTGGGTGCAAGGGGGTGGGGTCTAGGTGCACGGGGTTGAGCAAATGGGGGAACAGCTGTACAGTGACCCACTATGGCTGAGGAGTAATGGGGGCAGGAAGTGGGGGGCGGGGGGGGGGGAAGGCAGAGCTTCCTGCAGCCAGTGGAGGTTTATGGGGGTGGGTATGATCCTGACTCAGCCCCGGCTGCTCCATGCAGGGGATGAGGAAGCCCCTTCCATCCCTGGCCCAGTAGGGATGCTTGTCTACACGGTGAATTAATGCATTATCAGCTGGTGCACTGTAGATTCAGACCCTGGCTTGCTGCACACTAACTCCCCCTGTAAACAAACTCTTAATCTGTAACATGAAAAACAGTAAGCCTGTGCTTGGCTTCTTAAACAGTGGAATTCTTTTGCACCCACAGACTTTCAGAATGTCTCACTGTTCTCATTTGTGCATTATTAAAAAGGCACCCACTGGCACTGATAACCAACAATAACCTTTAAACAATTCATGTACTTGTAAATACTTCCCTACAGAACATTACATAGTAGAGAAGGACAAGACCTACAGGACAAAACTTCAATCTGTTATTCATAATATACATAATTTAGTGCTGACTTGATAGTTCATAACTCACTGAAAAGCTAGCTATGATCCTTTTTTTTAAAAAAAAAAAGAGGACCATGAAATTGGTTTAAAAGCTAGTAAATAGAGTCCTGCAAATCTGCAGATATCCATGGACCATTTTTGGGAATAGTGGATCGGATGCGGATACAACCGCGCAAAGCTCTGCTCGCCAGCGACGCCTATCCTGTGGCATCTGGCTTGGGCAGCCTGGGGGCTGCAGCATGCTCAGGGCCAGTGGCTGGGCTGGGTGGCAGGCTGGAGTCGGGGCTGTCCAGCACCCACTTGCCGCGCCACTTCCTGTCTAGCAGGTCAGGTTCCTCGGACAGCACCAGCGTCCCCACCATGGCCCGGCCCAGCAGCACGGGCCGCGCTCCTGGGCAACAGGGCCTGCCCCTAGCTGCGGGGATTTAAGCGGGTGGGGCTCTGGCACCCCACCTCTTTGCCCTGCTGTGTTGCAACATGTACTACTACCATTGCTCTTGAGCCCTTGGGAGCAGCACGTGATGTGATGCCCCTTCTCCCCAGCCCTCCACCCTGCGCCGCCCCTTCTCCTAGAGACCCCGCCCACCCAACACTATCCTTTTGTGAGACAGGGGTGTGGATGCAGATACAGGTAAAAGACAGCTAGTGGATTGCAGGTTGATTCTGGCAGCTGCAGATCAGATGCAGATCCACATTTTTGTATCCACACAGGGCTCTACTAGTAAAGTTCTTAAATGTTCAGCTGTTTGTAGAATCTACCAAAAAAAGATGAGAAAGCCGTGGTATTGCTGTAACTTACTTAGTTTATTGCACATAATAGTGATGGAGGGTATTTATTAGTCTTAAAAGGATTCTGAGAATATAAATATGTTCAATAGATTAAACTTAAATTGTAATTCCTATATGGTTAAATATAAAACAAAGTAGTGTGGATTTGATAAAATCACACTAAAAGTAGTCCACTGTAAATTCAGGGGAGTGCTTGGTGATTTGAGTACTGTGGGACAGTTGAAAATCCTGAAAATTCTTTTTTCTCCCCTCTTAGAATTCCCCCGATCTTTTCAATAACACTCTGTTCTTTTGTTTCTTATTAGAAACAGGGCGGGGTTTTTTTTGTGTGTGTGTGAAAGCAAAAGAGGTCATCAAATGTTGATGGTCCTCTGTTGGCCAAAGCATAAAAACTGCTTGGATAATATAAACACCTGGGTCCTTTTTGTTTTGATTTTTAAAATTAAATAAGTTGCAAGCAGTTTTGTGCTTTTCTATAACAAAAGACTGCATAAAAGTATTTATACATAGTATTTTTGGCAATTATGGATTTCAGAGCAATGATGAAGAGTTCATTTTTGTCTTACTCAATTATTAAAACATTTTGTTCAGGAATCCTCTTAAGATGTATAGATGGCTTTCTAAGCTTCATATCTGAGAGTATTAAAATAGAAATGTGATCACTGCCATTGCTCAAACTACTCACTGCCATGGTCACTCACTTTAGTCAGAGGGGCCCAAAAGAGGTCTGGGGAGAAAACAGATTTCTGACATTGGAAATCTGGTGAGAACTTAGATTAGGGCAGATGGTGGCAATTTTCCTGGCCTCTTGTATTAGAGGACCCCATCCTCCCCATCACAAAGCAGCATAGTTACTGAAATAAACACAGGCGTGAATTACATCAGATAATGAGTTCCTTATTGTTGTCAGTGCAAAATTTTTTGCTTTGGGGGAGCTTGCTCACTAGTACAGTATCCAGTCTTTCCTCTTTGTAGGGCACTGAGACATCCAGAGCCAATTTTGTGGTGTTCACTTTAAATCTAAGCTTACTGTCTTTCTGCTTTTCATTATTTAAAAAAAAACAAACGGGGGAGGGGCCTAAATATTTTCAGCGAGGGCCTCTTTATGCCACTCGGTAGTGTAAAGTGTTCTTAAAGTTGGCTTAAAGATCAGCACAGTCTCCACTGGGTGACTCATGACACCTAGAAAGAACTAAAATGGAAAGTGATCCATTAGGGTTATGGTGTTAATCACTTTAGATGGGCTTGAGTTATGGTATTTGTGATCCTTCTGTTAGTGGACCCTTTCCTTCCAAATCTCCTCAGTTAAAGTCTTCTGCTTATAAATATCTAGGACTCCTACTTAAGATCTTGGCTCTTAAATAGGCTCATGATAGATAGGTATTACTATCAATGGATGATATAGTCATACTAAAATAGAACCTACTAATATATTTTGGAAATTTAGCATCTCTTGGCTTATCAGTAAATGTTGGCATTTGAGAGCTGGTTTCTGTGCAAATCCTAGAACTTCAGAAGATGGAGACAGTCCTCTTTTCCAACAAAACACTCTCGGAGGAGGGGGAGGTAGGCAGCGTCAGCCATAGCCGCCACAACTGGGGTTTCTTCCCATAATTTCAGGGTGCTCAAGAATACTTGATCTAGACCACCCTTTACAGTTTGGAGCCTAAAGGCTTGTCTACACAGGGAAATTAGTATGGAGTAAGCTAGGGTGTGAATTCATAGCACACTAGCCACTCTGCCCTGCCTACCTGTGTAGGCCCTCTTACTGTGCTCTAAAAGCACTCTTTGAGGGAATTATTCTGTCTTTACTTCCAAAGAGGCAAATTCTCTTTCTAGTTATCTGCTATGCAGGCACCCTGGTAATTTGTCTTCCCTTGATATTATAGGATTATAGCTGGAGAGCACAACCTTAGGGGTTGTGGTCCAAGGTATCCCCCTGTAGGTCTGAGTAATGCTGCCTGGTGATATACGGGGATACTAGTAGTCCTAGTATAGATATTAGACTTGATGTTTGTTTCAGAAAAATTGTGATTTCTTAGAGGAAGGGCTCTAACATCTGGAGGGAAAAGATGATTTCTGCTATGTAATTACCTTTCTGTGAAGAACATCCGGCTGAAAGTGCCCCCTTCCCTTTGGGTAATATCATAGAATCATAGAAATGTAGAACTGGTTGGGACTTCGATAGGTCATCTAGTCCAATCCTCTTCACTCAAGTAATAACTAGACTATTCCTGACAGGTGTTTGTCTTACCTGTTCTTACAAGCCTCCAATGACTGAGATTCCAGAACCTCCCTAGGCAATTTCTTCCAGTGCTTAACTACCCTAACAGTCAGGAAGACTTTCCTAATGTCAAACCTGAACCGCCCTTGCTGCAATTTAAGCCCATTACTTCTTATCCTATCCTCAGAGGTTAAGGAGAACAATTTTTCACTCTCCACCTTGTAACAAACTTAAAAAAGGTTATGCCCTCTACTCCTGGGGGAATTCTGTGCCAAAAATGCAAAATTCTGCATATTTTACTTGTCAGAATAATGCAATATAGTCACACCAGTTTCACTTATTTTGGTAATTTATTTAAACTACTGTACAGAAAAAAAATCACAAATAACTGTGTAGCATTTCCTAAACACATGGAAGTTAAATTACAAATACTTGGTAACCAATACCGTGCATTCTAGTTATAATTCTGGATTTTCATTTAAATTACATTACTTCTATTTTGGTGTTCTGTAAAGTAGAATGTTGCTTTAAATTGCTCAGACTTTTACACATACAGTTTTGCTAATCATTGTCCTGCATATATATCTATATCTATATATCTATTTTTTAATTAAATGGATAAGTAAAATAGATCCTGAGCTGTGCGCTCTCTGGCACAGAGGAAAAAAGTGAGAAAGAAAGCACATACCCTTATGTCTTCACCAGCAACCTTAAAGCGCTGCCACAGCGCTTTAATGTGGCTGTGTAGTCGTGGCACCAGCGCTGGGAGAACTCCGTGAGGGGAGTAGCTACCAGCGCTGGGAGCGTGGCTCCCAGTGTTGGTGCACTGTCTACGCTGCCACTTTACTAGCACTGAAACTTGCAGCGCTGAAGGTTTTTTGTTTTTGTTTTTGTTTTTCCCACATCCCTGAGCGAGAAAGTCGCAGCGCTGCAAAGTGGCAGTGTAGACAAGGCCTAACTGAGGATTCCGTTACTGTCACTTACAATAAGCCTCCTTTATATCACTCTTGCAAGGTAAGGGATCCTTAATTGATTAAGAATGGGAACAATTAACTAAAAATGGGAACATTAGCAGCCTGCCTGCTTAGTTTTTACATTTCTGCTCTGCCTCAGGGACAGCCTGCTTCACACAGCCCTACTCCTCCAAGCCCGGGATGCAGCAACAGTGAGCGAGAAGGACAGAGTGAGTCTTTCTCACTGGTTCCCATGCAGGCACCCGCCCAGTCGTACCCCCTTAATATGTCTCCATGGACGCACGCACATGCAGTTCCCCCCCATGGTGATCTGCTGCTGGCTACTCCCAGCAGACTTGCCTGGGCTGCTGGGGAAGGGGTGTGCGTTCGCCCACAGATTTCTTTGCTCCCCCATTTTTCTGCGCGGGGGTGCAGAATTCCCCCCCAGGTGTAGTCTCCCCTCAGTCTTCTCTTCTCCAGACTAAACAATCCCAATTTTTTCAGTCTTTCCTCATAGATCATGTTTTCTAGACCTTTAATCATTTTTGTTGCTCTCCTGTGGACTTTCTTCAGTTTGTCCACATCTTTTCTGAAATGTGGTACCCAGAATGGGACACACTAATCCAGTTAAGGGCTTATCAGTGTGGAGTAGAGGTGGAAGAATTACTTCTGGTGTCTCTTACAACACTTCTGCTAATACATCTCAGAATGATGATGGTGTGTTTTTGTTTGTTTTTGTTTGTTTTGTTTTTTGCAACAGTGTTACATATTTAGCTTGTGATCCAGTATGACCCCCGTATTCCTTTCTGCAGTACTCCTTCCTAGGCAGTCATTTCCCATTTTGTATGTGTGCAATGGATTGTTCCTTTACATTAGTCCTTTTACTTCAGACCATTTCTCCAGTTTGTCCAGTTTGTCCAATTCATTTTGAATTTTAATCCTATCCACCAAAGCACTTGTAACCCCTCCCAATTTGGTATTGTTAAGTGTACTCTCTGTGCTATTATCTAAATAATTTATGAAGATGATATTGAACAGAACTGGACCCAGGACCGCTCTCTGTGGGTCCCCACTTAATATCCCCTTCTAGCTTGACTGTGAGCCACTGATAACTACTCTCTGGGAATGGTTTTCCAACTAATTACGCATTCACCTTAGTATCTCCACCTAGGCTGGCTGTATTTCCATAGTTTGTTTATGATGAGGTCTTGCGGGACAGTTTCAAAAGCCTTACTAAAATCAAGATATACCACATCTACTGCTTCCCCCTTATCCACAAGGCTTGTTACCCTGTCAAAGAAAGCTATTTGGTTCGTTTGACATGATTTGTCCTTGACAAATCCATGTTGACTGTTACTTATCACCTTATTATCTTCTAGGTGTTTGCTTGATTATTTTCTCCATTACCTTGGGATGTACAAATGTGGTTTATCTAGTTCGTGTATTTGAGTTTTTTCGTTGCTGTTTGAAGCTAAGGGCATGGCTACACTGGAAACTTCAAAGTGCTGCCACGGGAGCGCTTCTGCAGCAGCGCTTTGAAGTGAGAGTGTGAGCGCTGGGGGAGAGGTCTCAAACTTGCTGTGGTCAGGGGGGTGATTTTTCACAGCCCTGAGCCAGCAAGTTAGAGCGCTATAAAATGTAAGTGTAGACAAGCCCCTTGTCGTCTTCAACTGGTGTGGAGTAGTGGCATGCAGATGAGCCTCTCCTCCTAGCAGTCAAGAGCCTGACATCAGCCAAGGGGCAATCTATAGACCAGCAGCACCACAGATTTTTCACTAGTTGTTTTTGCTGAAATACTATTTACAAGGTAGGACTATAAAGTACCTTTCTGCTATGTGGACAAGTTAGTTCATTGTGAGACCCCTAACTTCCTGACTTGTGTTTTAAGTTCATAATGTTAAAGCCTTTGAAACTGAATGTGTCTTGCATATAATAGAGCCTACTCCTCCTGTTAAAGCAAAGGGAGTCTTGCTCTTCACTTCGTTGAGAGCAAGCCTGAGCCTATACTTTGTAAAGTGCTTTTTGGAGGTAATTTGGGATGCAAGCTTCTTTCTTAACACGGTATGAGGTGACACTGATGTTGCATAGTATTAAGAACAGTATTAAGGATCATTTCTGTAGTGGTCATCCTTAAACATTATAGTTGTCTTAGGTTTCAGAGTAGCAGCCGTGTTAGTCTGTATCTGCAAAAAGAACAGGAGTACTTGTGGCACCTTAGAGACTAACAAATTTATTAGAGCATAAGCTTTCGTGAGCTACAGTTCACTTCATCGGATGCATAGACTGGAACATATAGTAAGAAGATAAATAGGGTGTGTGTGTGTGTGTGTGTGTGTGTGTGTACACAATCTAAGTTGGAAGTTGCCATACAAACTGTAAGAGGCTAATTAGTTAAGATGAGCTATTATCAGGAGGAGAAAAAACCTTCTGTAGTGATAATCAAGGTGGCCCATTTAGACAGTTGACAAGAAGGTGTGAGGATACTTGACGTAGGGAAATAGATACAATATGTGTTATGACCCAGCCACTCCCAGTCTCTATTCAAACCCAAGTTAATGGTATCTAGTTTGCGTATTAATTCAAGCTCAGCAGTTTCTCACTGGAGTCTGTTTTTGAAGCTTTTCTGTTGCAAAATTGCCACCCTTAAATCTTTTACTGAGTGGCCAGAGAGGTTGAAGTGTTCTCCTACCGGTTTTGGAATGTTATGATTCTGATGTTAGATTTGTGTCCATTTATTCTTTTGCATAGAGACTGTCTGGTTTGGCCAATGTACATGGCAGAGGGGCATTGCTGGCACATGATGGCATACATCACATTGGTAGATGTGCAGGTGAATGAGCCCCTGATGGCGTGGTTGATGTGATTAGGTCCTATAATGGTGTCACTTGAATAAATATGTGGACAGAGTTGGCTTTGTTGCAAGGATAGGTTCCTGGGTTAGTGTTTTTGTTGTGTGGTTGCTGGAGAGTATTTGCTTCAGGTTGGGGGGGGGGGGGGCTGTCTGTAAGCGAGGACTGGTCTGTCTCCTAAGATCTGTGAGAGTGAGGGATCATTTTTCAGGATACGTTGTAAATCTCTGATGATGCGCTGGAGAGGTTTTAGTTGGGGGCTGAAGGTGACAGCTCGTGGCGTTCTGTTATTTTCTTTGTTGGGCCTGTCCTGTAGTAGGTGACTTCTGGGTACTCTTCTGGCTCTGTCAATCTGTTTTTTTCACTTCAGCAGGTGGGTATTGTAGTTTTAAGAACACTTGACAGAGATCTTATAGGTGTTTGTCTCTGCTGAGGGATTGGAGCAAATGCGGTTGTATCTTAGAGCTTGGCTGTAGACAATGGATCGTGTGGTGTGCACTGGATGGAAGCTAGAGGCATGTAGGTAAGTATAACAGTCAGTAGGTTTCCGGTATAGGGTGGTGTTTATGTGACCATTGCTTATTAGCACAGTAGTGTCCAGGAAATGGATCGCTTGTGTGGATTGGTCTAGGCTGAGGTTGATGGTGGGATGGAAATTGTTGAAATTGTGGTGGAATTCCTCAAGGGCTGCTTTTCCATGGGTCCAGATGATGATGTCATCAATGTAGCACAAGTAGAGTAGGGATGTTAGGGGATGAGAGTTAAGGAAGCGTTGTTCTAAGTCAGCCATAAAAATGTTAGCATGCTGTGGGGCCATGTGGGTACCCATAGCAGTGCTGCTGACTTGAAGGTATGTATTGTCCCCAAATGTGAAATAGTTGTGGGTGAGGACAAAGTCACAAAGGTCAGCCACCAGGTTTGCCGTGACATTATCGGGGATACTGTTCCTGATAGCTTGTAATTCATCTTTGTGTAGAATGTTGGTGTAGAGGGCTTCTACATCCATAGTGGCCAAGATGGTATCTTAGGTTACTAATGTACCTCATATTTATTGTATTCCTTGGGTATTACTTTTAATATTTCTTATGCTTACTAAAAGAAACATTTACCTAGTTATCTAAAGCAAAACCACTTGGTCACTCAACATTCTTTTTGAGTGCTAGGCAATAGTAAAGGACGTCTGCACTGTGGGACTCAGTGTTGGATCTTCAGGGCATTCTGCAAGACCCATCTCTCTTCTCTTTTTAGTTTAAAAAGGGGATTGGGTGTGACTTAGAGGGGAGTTGATTATTGTGTGGAAACTTTCTTGGTAAGTGATACAATCTTTTTACAGTGTAGGTAATTGTCCACTGCACAGACTACCAAAGAAGTGATCAATTCATCATCTTCATTTTCTTAATTCTAAATCAAGTTTAGCTGTCTTTTCTGAAAGAGATCCTCTGAGTTCATTTACAAGTTATTGGGCGCAGTCGTGTTCACTTATGTAGTAGGGAAGAATAATTGCCTCTGCTGCTGGAATATTTCATTGGGTGAAATATTATAGCCTGTGTTTAGGAAAGAGGTCAAACTAAATGATGATGAAGGTGCCATTTGGTCCTTTTACGAGAGTGTTTCTTAATCTTTTAAATCAGATTGAAGGCGTATGAAGACAGTTTATAAATCTAGGAAAAATATTTGAATAACATGCTTGCACTAATCTACACAGTAATAGATTGCATGGTTGCAATAAAAAAATTGATACTAATTTGATTATAACTACAGTTAATATTTGTAGGTACTGCTCAACTACTATGGTAAGCTTTCAGTGGCATGACTTACTCACTGCCTCAAGTAAAAACATACTTTATTTTAAACATCTTTTGTAGGGATTTCAAATATCCAAACTGTAAAAATTACTGAAGCATGAAAATGTGTACAATAGTCACAAATTGTGACTAGAACACTACATAGATGTGGTCTTAGAAATTAATAATTTGTTGTCTGTGATCACTTTTACTAATAATGACGTCTGAGTCAAATTTGATTGAGTGTCCAGTTCTGAAATCACCTTTTGGACACTTGCTAAAGGATATAGAGGTACTTTTTAAAATTTATTTAAAAATTCCCGCCCTCTCTGCAGGAACCTTTTGAGGATGGATATGCAAATGGAGAAGAAGGGACTCCACCTGGGGAAGCTGATGCTACTTATACTGCAGACATTAAGGGAATAGTCAAGTTTGGCTGGATAAAAGGTGTATTGGTAAGTAAATACATAGTATGCCAAGCCTTTTAATACATAACTGACCTTGCCAGTTACTTTACATATTTTGAGTGAGTGTATTTTTCAGCAAGAATGAAAGGTCAGTTGCAGATCTGTTTTGCTAAAAATAATTGAATCAAAGGTTAAAAAACAAGTAAAAAATTTAGAGGGGAGGTATTGAAAAGTAATCTTTGCTATCTTTTTAGTGCTTCAGTGTGTAACACATTTGTTTAAATCTTGTCCTGAAATGGGTGTTAAACTCCCCCTCCCAGAAATATATATTGGGGAAATGCACACTTTTTTTCCCCCAGAAACTTTTAATTAAAAGGTTGTTGGAAGACCCACCTCTACATTCCACAGTGGGTTGAGGATTTGCTTTGTAATCTTGGACAAAGTCCTCAGAACCGTGCTTTTTAGTGATTCTTGTCTACTTGGGATATGCTACTCAGACAAATAGTTAGAGCCCAGCTATGCATCTGTGTTTCCACTCCAATTATGTCTCACTGAAAGGCCTTTGAATTGGCTTTCTGAATCTTGGGAAATCCCTAGACATGCTGCTTGTTCTTGGAGCTCCTGGGATTTGAAGAGAGGCACATGTCTCCCAGTATATACTCACTTGTTAATTAAATTGTTCTCTTTTGGCAATGTTGTGAAATGTTTGTTTATCTGTTTTAAGACTCTGTGCTAATTTTATTACTGAAATTCTGCAAAATGGAAATTCTTTATTTATACTATTCTGTTGAGAAATTAAAAAAAACAAAATCAAAACACACACAGGTAATAAAAGCCTTTTAAAAAAAAATTTGAGTGCAGAACAGTAGGATTCTGAAACAAAATGTTCAGAATGACAGAGTTGCAGAAGAAGCAATATGGCCTGTTCCAGAGGCTTTTCCAGCTCTTGCCATAACTAAACTGTGCCTGTCCTTGTTTGAAAACAAAGGAGGAACAAAGGACACTACATAAGACAACAAAAGCAGCAGAGGACTAGAACCGGTGCTCCAATAGACCATTAGAAAGTTGGGATTGTCAGTTTTGCAATGGTGTATACTCTAGTGAGGAAGAGAAACTCATTGTTCTCTGTGACCAATTTGGCATTTTTTCTGGAATTGGTCTAGGTCAAAAATATTAGGTTTCAGTTCTTGAATCAGTGTAATTTTCCATCCCTGATCTAGATAGAGTGGGTAAGAAACCTGTGATCAGAAAACAATTCCTTGTTCCCAAGATATAAAAGATGAAAAACTCCATCCAACCAAACCAGTAACTCTTGTATATACCTAAAAATGTCACTCAGTCATAAAACATTTTAGGAGGGAAAAAAGGGTTTTGCTACAGCAACTAATCCATTCAAAATTTTAAGTATGAATTTATTTGTAGGCTTAATACATTTTGTTTGCAATACCTAGCTAAAATAACTCTTTGTATATGTTAAAACCATGCAATTATGAGAAGATATTATGTCTTGTGTTTTGTTTTCCTAGGTACGATGTATGTTGAATATTTGGGGGGTGATGCTCTTCATCAGACTGTCATGGATTGTAGGACAGGCTGGGATAGGTATGTGTACAATTTTAAAAAATGTGACATCTTATTTAGTTTTAGCGAATGCAGTTGTATGTATGGAGACAGGGTAACTTCTACAATCATGGATCATTGATAACGCATTTAGAGCAATTGGGGAAGGGGGGCTGAATAATACAGATATGTCGCCTGTTACTCAGCATGATCATAAAATTCTTAAGAAGCTAAATGAAAAACTTGCTAGAATGTCTAATCTGACTCCTCTTTCATAGTTTTTCAGAGTGAGTTACATATTTTTTAGCTTAGGTCTGAAAAGGAGATTGATAGATATGGAGTGTATGTGCTAACACCTATACTTTAATTTAGCCTTGATGGCTTAGTCCGGAACTGGACTACAGTAAGCCTCACCTCTGTAGCAGGTTCTAGGGAGCAAAGCTGCCCTGCTCTCTGGGTGGTGGAGTAGAGAAGAAGATTTCTTCCATACCTGTACAAGAGCTGTGCCTAGCTTAATGTTATCCAAACCTGTTTGGAAAGTACATTCTCTCAAGTTGCAGTGGGGGAGGTTTAGATTGGATAGTAGGAAAAACTTTTTCACTAAGAGGGTGGTGAAACACTGGAATGCGTTACCTAGGGAGGTGGTAGAATCTCCTTCCTTAGAGGTTTTTAAGGTCAGGCTTGACAAAGCCCTGGCTGGGATGATTTAACTGGGAATTGGTCCTGCTTTGAGCAGGGGGTTGGACTAGATGACCTTCTGGGGTCCCTTCCAACCCTGATATTCTATGATTCTAAGTTTGACACAATGAAGTACAAGGCACGTGTATTTTTCTGAAGCTAGCTTTAATTTTTAATATATTGTAACTATTTTTTTCTTTTCAAAGCTCTTTCTGTCTTGGTTATTGCAATGGCAACTGTTGTGACAACTATCACAGGAATGTCTACTTCAGCAATAGCTACCAATGGATTTGTAAGAGGAGGTAAAACTACTTTTGTAAACAGTTCTTTGTACTTTAACTGTGGCTAAAATGCTCATATATTTGCTCAGTAATGATGTCTTTTAAAAAAAAGTATTTTTCCTTCAAAAATGTATGCTATTAAATATCCCCCACTTCTGTTACATGGCTTGGTTAAATAAAAGCAATTTTAACTCTTTCTTATAGATGAATCCATTGGATGAGATTTATGTATTTCCTGGTAAAAACATATTTATGGTTTCAGAAAACATCTGTTTTTGTCCTGTAGTAGGATGTATTTCAGTTTATTCTCTTCAGAACTATACAAGTTCCTGGAAACACATAATTTTATGGTGGAAGACTCTTCCAAAAGAAGTTCAATTGCTCTGAAAAGTTACCATTTAGATAATCTGAATGCTTTTCTCTTCAGAGGGTATTGGTTTGAGACTGGCATTTTTGTTAGCATGCATGCTTGTCCTGTAGCCAGCAACTATGTACCTACAAAATAATTTCAGTAAGAGCTTAAGGTGCAGGGAAAGACTTCACTGGTGATTACTCTGCTCCAAAAGTATTTCATCACAGTAGTCAGTCAGCCATTTTATTATAAAAACCAGTAACAAAGTAAAGCAGTAGCAGTTACAAAAAAAACTCTTCACGATTAGACATACAGACAAAAATAAAAGGAGTACTTGTGGCACCTTAGAGACTAACCAAAAAATGCCACCATTGCAGAGCAAATAAGACATAGCAGGAACACCAACAACTAAACGTTAGCCTTGTCACAAGCATAAAATTGTCATTTGTCATTTAGCTGTTAATTAGAATTGACACATTTAACACTGTTCTCTTCTGTGTATTAAAGAGTAAAGCTATATTCTTGCTTCTCTTCTGGTAATAGTGCCATACCCTGTGTCTTGTAATAAGAAACTGTTTTTAATCTGAGCGCTAAAGTACTTTACAGATAATAAAAGAACCAGAGTGTAGTTTACAACCCATTTACATATATTAATCTTTCCAAACCTAGAATGTAGACTCTAGGATTTATTTTTAAATCTATTCCTTCTCTTCCCCCATCTGATCCTTTTAGGCACACGTAGTTAATATTTCCTAGTCTGAAGTTGACACGTTACTGGATTCAGAATATGAGATCTTCAACTTAAAACATCCATTATCTGCAACTCTGTGAAATTAATGGAGTTTTGCTCTGTATTTCCCCATACCTCCAATTATGTGTTGAAATGGAAATTTGAGGATTTTTTCCTTGCAAAAGTTGTATTCTTTAAGTGGGATACAGGTTGGGTTTTTTTGTTTTTCGGGTTTTTTTGTTTGTTTTGTGTCCAAGTAAATGAAACCCTATATAAAAGGTTAGATTGTTGCTGAAAGACATAAAAGACAAATTTTCAATCAGAGGTCAGTATTAAAATATAGAAATATGACATGCAAAGGCTACCTTTTGCTGATAAGGCCAGTATAGGGAGATATCATTAAGGGAATGTGTGTTGTTTGCCTGCAGACTTATTCTTAAACCATTGAGCAATTTTTTTTTTTAAAACATACATTTCTGTAGTGTCAAATTTCTTTAAATTGCTATTTTTTTTCCCAGATGTTACTCTTCCATCTAGCCTCCAGTGCCCCATTTTCTGTTTAAAAAGTTTTTGTGCATGGAAATTAAGACACTGAGAATATATTTCAAACTGGATAACAAAGGATTTTATCAGATATAACTGTTTTCAGTGTTCATTCTTCTGGAATTCATATGTTAATATACTGTTGTACTTGGATTTCTTGTATTTGTGAGAATTTCTTTTTTCTAGACAGGTAACAAGAAATAAGTCATTCTGCACAGTTGGTTTGACTACTTTCTATCAAGTTGTGTGCTATACCAGTCAATATTTATTTCCAGCATTTCCTATAGATTCTACCTGTTTAATACTAGAGAACTAAAGGGCTGTCTGACTTTAAACAGATCTTTTAGAAATTCTTTCTTATTGCAAATTAGGGGATTTTCACTTAATGCCACATTTTGAAAATCTAGAAAGATATGCCCAGACTTGTCAGGTCCATAGCTGGCCTCCTCAAAATTATAGCACTTAGGTTTTGAGTACAAAATGAAATTTCTGAGAATGTACAAGTAAAGTTAACTTAGTTGGAGTTAAAATTGATGGATGGGGAAGGCCAAAAGAAATGTTGAACCATGTTTTAGTCCCAAATGATCTTTATAATGAAGATTCTTCAAATTTTCATGTAGTACAAACTTGCTGAAATCTCATGCAATGGTTACATTTTGAAGAACTTTTTTAGGATTAATGATCTGAAGTTGTGCTTCCTAATTGAAATTTTTTTTAGATATAATATAATATTGCAGAGAATTCCATGAAGATCTGTCCTCTTTTTAAAATGATTATAACCTCCAGTTTTTGATAGGAATGAAGCTTCATGTGGCTGTTAGTAGCCAAAACTACTCCTTTCAGAATGGCCATCTCTTGTTGTTCCCAGTGGGTGTAAAGCCAAGCTGCTTTCAGGGTAGCTCTGAACAGCCTAGGGAGCAAGTACTTTGTAGCATGTAATAATTGAAACAAAATAGTATTTCTTGACTATATATGCATGTTTATGCTAATCTAGAGCAATGTATCTGATGGATTATTTAAAAAAAATCAAACACCATACCAAATATGTATTTATAAACAGATTTACAAACAAGTCATAATTTTTTCAGTGCATGTTAGAGGCACAAGTCCTCACTGAGGAAAAGTCTACTTCCATGTTATCTATAGGTAAAAGTGTGTCTAAGTAACAAAGCATTCAATCTTCCTCCATCCTTCAAAATAGTTTCGCCTGTTCAGACAAGCAAGTATCTGTAAAATTCCAAATCAGTTGTGTGCTTGAACAGTAAGACTGACAAAGCATTTCTGGTGAATGCATGTCTCAGGTGATGATGTAAAGCACCAGGTTTAAGTAATTTTAGTAACTTGGGGAAGTATAATCTCTAGATATAAGTTGTCACTATCTGTTACATACTGAGTTTTTGAACAGAAATAAGGAAAGTAGTTGAGATTTGTTATTTGTATTATCATAAGTGCCTAAGATTTAAGAATTTCCTTGCTGCTAGTGACTTTCTTGCCCACATGAATAATTACAGCTCTGTTGCTGTCCAGAGTTGCTGTCCAGAGTTCTAAAGCATTTTCATATCATTTTTCTTTAGGAGGAGCATATTATTTAATTTCCAGAAGCCTGGGACCTGAATTCGGTGGCGCAATAGGCCTAATCTTCGCATTTGCTAATGCTGTTGCAGTAGCTATGTATGTGGTTGGTTTTGCAGAGACAGTTGTAGAACTGCTGCAGGTAAATAGATTGCATTTGCTAATCTGTATGACTACCCTGACTTTATGCTAATTTTTATTAATTACGGTTAACAGCAGCATGTATTGATACGGTTTTAGGATGTGCTACAATATTACTTCTCATATTAATACACTGTTGAATGATGACATTCAGTTTGATATTAATACATTTTTTTGCATTTTGCCTTTTTAGAGTGGGACTAAGCTAAAATTGTAATAAAAATCAAATTGACAGCTTAGAAAAAAGGCTGATGAAATATGAGTTACTAATAAGCATTTTGTTGTTGTCAAGCAGTCCTTTTAAAGCTTAAAATGTATGGTTGTCTAGTAGAATGTTCCCAAGCTTCTTTTAAAGGATCTAGAAAGATTTAAAAATGGGCAGAAAATAATAGAATGAACTTAACTAAAAATCACAAGTACAATCTCATTTCCCTGGGACAGAAGTTGATTGAGAAAAATCATAAAATTCATGCTTAATGAGAAGAGAGAACCTGGAATGTGGTAATGTAGGTAGAGACTTGGGAGTAATACTGAACATGTCTGTGCAGCAATATGGCAGCAAGAGAAGGCCAGTGCATTTTCTGGGTTGTATACACAGAGGTATCAGTACACATAGTGACAGGGAGCTTATATAATCAGTCTCTCTCTCTTTCCTGTGATATAACCACACCTGGCATATAATAGATTATTCAGTTTGGGGCAATACATTACCATAAAGCTATTGGCAAATTGTATATAATTCAGATGAGTGACAGCAATGATTAAGGGTTTAAAGAGCTAAATGTATATAATTTGGCAAATAACTGTTAAAGATGCTGGGGTACATAAATCTACAAATATTTGAAAGGTGTAAACATTAAGGAAGAAGAGTAGTTATTCACAGTAGTATGAGAGGAGTGGGCTGGGGGTGTAAATGTTCCTTTTCTTAATGCCATCTGAATACCAGCAAGGATTTTCCAATTCTAAATTGTATTAGTTTGTAGAATAGTCTATGAAAGGAAGTGGTGGAGGTTTCTTTGCTGGGGACATTTAAAACTAGTTAAAAAAAAACAAAAACACACACACACCCCTAGATACTTCAGAACCTTTGTAAATGTAATACAAAGGATGATCTTGCATTGGTAGGAAGATGAGTTAAGGTTTTCCTTCACAACAGCAGCAGCCAGAGATGTCACACAGGCTCTCATACATTCAGAAGTCGGGTGTAATATAGAGTTAAGTGATGGTAATTGAGTTCTTAGACATATTAGTAGAAAAAAGCTACTACTAAAGAAGTGCCAGAAGAAAAGCTCTAGAAACAGTGAACCCCCTATCTACAAAGCAGTTATATCATGAAGAGCAGTAGTGGCACGGCATTGTGGAAGGGTTTGCGCTGTCAGCAACGAGTAACTTGTGAATGTTAGTTCTGTGACTGGCTTCTTTATGGAACCTGTCAATAAGGTTGCTGGCTGATATCCGTTCTGTTGGTTGAAAGCAGTCACTGCCTGTTCACTCATTTTCATGTGAATGGGGCCATTAGCTATTTCATTTAAGCCTCTGAACAATCTTCAGCTGGTCCTATTTTTTGCTTACCGACATCAGCAGGTTTGAATCAATGGTATAAAGGTAAACTATTTTTATTCACTTTCTAAACCACTACTCCCTCTACATTGTGTAGTAGGAAAAATACATTCTGCACTGTATGTAATTGTCTTTAAAATTGTTCTCTTCTAGGAAAATGATGCACTTATGTTGGATGAGATGAATGACATCAGAATTATAGGAGCCATCACAGTACTTATATTGTTAGGTATCTCTGTAGCAGGAATGGAATGGGAAGCAAAAGTAAGTAACTATGACCTAAAATTTAAAATGGTGACACTACTTGTATGAAGACCCTAGAGGAGCTCAATAATCGTATTATGTATGTTCTGTTCCAGATTCTGTTACTTTTTAATATACATTTGTACTTTAGTACACACCTCTCTCTATCTGTCGGAAATAAAAAGAAGAGGCCATGGATGTAGTTTAAATAGATCATAAATGTATTCAGTTATTATGTCTGAGAGTACCTGGCAACAAATTGTAGAATGTAGGAAAGAGGGGTTTGGCTCCTTGCTGTTTCTTCAGTTCCTTTAAAGGAGGTCAGGAAAAGGAGGGGGGCCAGCTCTCAGCTGATGAGATGTAGGAGCCCCCAGCCCCTCTTACTCAGTTCCCTTATGGGAAGCTTTACTTCAAATCCTTTTCCAATCCATTTTATCCAATAACTGTATCCCTTCCATCTATACTGAGTACCTGCACTGGACATCTGCCACAAGTTTTACATATTAATTGCAACATTACAACCTAACTTCCCTATTCCAGTGCTCTGAGTCCTAGACCAGCTGTGGGGAAGGAAAAAATACCCAACCCATCCCATGTCAGTGAGGAAAATTTCCTCCCTAGTTCCCAAAGGAAAGGGGCAACTAGCATAATACCCACAGTGGGTCAAAAGGGAACAGAGTTCTTTTGGCTAGTACAAAGAGTGAGTGCTGCAAACCCAATCCTGGTACAGAGGGTATCTACCAGTCTGCATGGGTTATAAATATCTCCCCACTTTTCCAGACAGCAAAAAGGGCAGTTCAGTGACCTAGTCCTAACCTGGCCCCAACTGTTTCCTGCCCTTTCTGTACGTACTTGTAATCTTTCCCCTATTTACCCACCTGCTGTAAGGGAGCTCTTAAAGGGGAACACCCCTTCAAGCTAGCCAGAGAGAGACCCACACACATAAAGGTTTACAGTCAGCATATAATATGGATAGTGTCCACAACTCGGTAGATAATACAGTTAGGTAACCACATAAATTGTCCTCTTTCTCTCTCATTGGAGAGCTATTAATCTGGATGTTATTCATGGGTTTAGACCTGCTCAGTCTACTACAATGAAATTTAGGTTCCCATCTCTTCCTTCTGCCTGACTTTTTTTTATATTTCTACTGCACCATACTCTGATCTTAGCTTACATTCCCTCAACCTGAAAGAGCAACTTCAGACCCACTGATCTCTACAAACATTTGCAATGGAGTGAGAATTTTCTTTGAATGCTGGAAATTTCAAATGAACTAGATTTTTGGTAATTAGAAGACCAAGTTTCCTTTTAAAGACAGATTGAGGATTCTGTATGCTGAATCTACTTTTCATACATGTGGTGGGGCAGTCGCTGTGGCCTGCCCTAGCCCAGCTTGCCACTTTTACCACATCTTCTACTAGATATGTCTGAGCAATTTAGCACACCTTCTACTTTGCTTGTTCCCAGTGTCCCTTCTGTATGCCTCCCCACAGTGTCAGTGCAGCCTAGCCATCTGCCATTTTAATATCTTCCCTGAATCACTCAAGAAATGAATTGATCTACATTCTTAACCACAAAAGATCTCAAAAATCATATCTTCCCTCTTATGGTAGGTGATCAGGTCATCATTGTTTCCTGTGAATTCTTAGTTACAGAAAATGGCAATATTGTGTTGATGTACATATTATTTGGCATATCCTCATTCCTGACCCTGTTATCCAAGCTGATGTGATCTTTATAGTCCAGATGAAGAAAGAGGGTATCCTTAGTACATTTTAAGTGCATTTTTAGCAGTAGCTTATCCAGGGAAAGGGAATGTCTCTCCAGGTAATCCAGTAGCAGTGCCAACAGCAGTTCACAAAGAACTTAAACACAAAACAGAACCTCAAATTCTTAGTATGTTCTCTGGATGTTGCCAATTTTTGAGCTAATTTTTTAAGCACTTCATTTCAATTTCTATTGAAAAATAGTTTTATTAATGTATATAAATGAAGTTTATAATCATTTTCCAGTACTCTGCTCAGGTAGTCTTCAATGTCTATTGTTTTATAGGTTTCAGAGTGGTAGCCATGTTAGTCTGTACTTATTCATGTCAGTGTTGTGCACAAACAAGTCCAGTGGACAATGCTGAACTCCTGAATCTTTGCCATTAACTTGTTTCAATCTCTGTTAGTGCCTTCAAAGTAATCGGCAAAACTTTTGAAGCCATCATACTAAAATATCTAGCAATATTTTCACATTGCACAGCAAAAATAACAACTGGACAACAATGGCTTATGGTATATGCATGCCCACATACTATGTTTGTGCCATCGAGAAACAAACTTGAACCACCAGACCACTAGAATATTTCTTTTCCTGGAGGAACGGAGCCTGCCTGTCAGAGCAACTTGTACCCTGGGCATGACTTACCTTACGGCCAATTGGCTCAGTTACCAGAAGGAGGCAGCAGACAAGTGGGAGCTAAACTAAATATTCTGATGATAATCTGCTCTCCAAACACTTTTCATCTAAATTTATATGCAACTTAAAACAACAGCAAGGTACTAATATTTTGCTCTCAATAATGGCATTCTGGTGCATGGAAGACCACTTGTGTGGGTGGACATCCATCTGCTAATTCACAAAATGGTTTGAAAAACCACACTGATTTCCCAGATTCTAGTTCCTTAGGCTAATAAACCGATAGCAAACTCCAGAATCTGTTTCTGAATGCTTTGCTTTACCTTGAGCCCTAAATCCCTTTGATGGTCACAGATTGATATTCCAGCTTGAGAGTCTAAATCACAAGTATGGGTACCTTTGAGTGGTACTCTTTCTTTTCAAATCTCTAAAATCTAGAGCAAGGAAGAGCATTTGGTAAAAATCATTTACATAATATGTAGACCTTGGTCTAAATCCCCTCAGAATCTGTTGGAGAAATCTACCTTCTTATGGATGGCCTCCCTGAGGGATTAAACCCTGTTTACCTAAAGATTCAATTCTCCATCATTGGGGTTGTTAATCAGAGTCATAGCAGCAGACAACTATGCCCCTCCCTCCCCCCCAAACCCTGTTGGTTTGTCAATCTTGTACAGAGGAGACTAATAGAAACATGGAACTGTAAACCCTTTTCTGCAGACCCTTTTTATATTCCCCTAGTTCAGTGCTTCCCAAACTTTAACAACCTGTGAACCCCTTTCACTAAAATGTCAAGTCTCGCGAACCCCCTCCTAAAAATGAATATTTCCAGGGATTTTCTCCTTTACCTGAGTATAAATTATAAAAGCAGTGATCTTGGAAATATAAAATTTGTTTTTATGACATGCTTATTACACACTTTATTTATTATTATTATTATTATTTATTACATTATGAAAAAAGCAACACTCTTCCAAGATCACACTTTCGTAGCTTGTATTACTTAGAATAAGCCTGTTATAAGACAAGGCTCCTATGCTTCTTCAAGGAGTATCAGACGTGAAACAGTATGAAGGTATTTAAGCAGCCAACTCAAAGAGTTCCTCCTTCACAAGCATTCAGGTCTTGAGCAGTCCAGGCAAACAACGCATGTTACAACAAAGCTTAAACTTGTTCTTCTTAATCATTTTAAAAACCACACAAGCTGCCTATTTAATTTTAAAAACATCAAAAAATAGCCACCTCCCTTTCCGTTTCTTATAAGGAGTCTTGAAGTTTAAATCTCCTCAGTATGATAGATATACTCGCTTTGATCTGCTTAGCTCTTGGAAGTCCAGGGGCTCTGGGCTGCTGGTCCCATGCTGCCTGTCCACCATTCAGGAATTTTTTCCTGAGAACCCCCTGTAACATTTTGTGAACCCCCAGGGGTTCATGAACCCCAGTTCGGGAACCACTGCCCCAGTGGATGCCTGGCCATATTTCAGTATAGCAGTTTAGTTCAGTTGTAAGGGTAAATGACTTGGGAGTTCTGTCTTATAAAATCCCATCTTCAGTTCTTCTGTAGAAGAACAGGTTATTTGAGGGCATGACCTGACTGTGCATGGACAGACAAATGAGTTGAAATGAGAGCCATATTTTCCTTACATATTCAGGTCCAAATATCATGAATAAACTTTGAGCATTGGATGTGAAGTGGACTCTTAAATTTGAGACTCCTCTTCTTGGCGATAAGATAAAATGACTACGTGCTTTTCATGGTCGGTTTGTAAGACCGCTTTTAGATAAACTAAAGTGTATTCTGCAAAGAGTTTATTAAAGTTTTGGGCTGAAAAGCAAGACTTTGACCAATGAGACTTGCAGTCTGGCCACCTGAAATTTGAACAAAGCAAGCAAATAAATGTGTGTTTTTAAAAAAAAAAAAAAAAAAAAAAAGCAGTGCTCCTTCTTCGTAGAGGGATTTGTTGCTTTATAGTTGATACTTCCTTCTATAGGATTTGGCTTTTTACTATTCCCTGCTTCCCATGGGTAATGGCAAGACCAGTGGATACCAATGTATGAAAAGGAAAACTAGCTTCTATACCTGGAACTTTTATTTCTCATCATTGAACATATCGTTTGCAGTGGAGCAGGCCTTCTTTCTATATCAGATTGTTTGTAGGACTGATCTCCACAAACATCCTTTTTTTTTCTGTAGTGGTCTTAATTTTTTCAACTTAGTTTCTATAGCTTCAGTTTAGGATTTAACCTTCTGAAGTCCTCGCATTTTGCTGCAGCAATCAAGCAGAGGGGAGCCTAACACTGTGGTGGAATGAGTGGATCTTATCACATGACTGATTTCCAGCTCAGATCGTGTACTCTGTTATGAAAATTCAAAGGGCACAGCAAACTGTTTGTTTTTCCCCTTTGCAATTCAACTGTAAAATTCCAAAACAGCATATTGCTGAAAACTTTCTCTTTTTGTCTGTGGAATATTTTAAAATATAATTATTCAAACAATAGGAGTCATGATGCTGTCAAGCAGTTTGTGCCCCAAAATTGACTTTTTAAAAATCAAGTTTGTTTGCAAAACTTTGTTAGAAAAATGAATGAAAACTCTTTTGAATTCAAATCTTCCTCTCTACTTTTTGCAACCCAGTTATGTTGATTTTCTGATTCTCATGCAATTAGTCTGAATTGATTGAAACAACTAAAGTAAAACCACTGTGCTTAACCTTGATTTTTCAGTAATATCAAGTGTTGAAATCTCACACAAAAAAACTTAATGATTATTAATTATCGTAGTCACTTAATCACTATTTATATACAGTAGCAGTTTGTAGGAGAATATGTGGAGAAATCAATTTTTATTGCTTACACCTAGTTGTAGACATTAGTAAAGATCATTTCACTGTCCCAGACTATTAGGACTTATCTCTTTTTATTCAAGGCCAGTTTAATTCTTAACTTTCTCATAATTCTCCTTTTTAGAAATGTGTGAGTTCCTGCTCACTCTTCCTCCCTGTGTTTGGTTTTTTTTTTGTCCTGTTGTTTTCCACATGACTTATCTGAATGTAATAAGTGAAAATGGACTTACTTTAAATCTTTGTAACCTATTGGGACCAAGTCTTTCAGTTCACAGACTATATGGTAGATACTTGACTTTGATTGTAATTTTTAAAATTTCAGGCACAGATTACTCTGCTGGTGATCCTGCTACTTGCTATTGGTGATTTTATCATAGGAACATTTATTCCACTGGATAACAAGAAGGTTAAAGGCTTTTTTGGTTATAAAGGTATGCTATAACACTGAATATCTTGAATACAAACAGCTTCATAGAAAAAAATCACGTTTTGCTGAAATGTAGTTCTATGTTGCTGTACTTCTTGTATTTCAGTATTGCAAAGTGAGAGAGTTCTAACCCCAAAAAAGTTTCATTGTGGATAGCCCAGTTTTTCCTAATTCCTCCATACACTTTACGTATTCACATTCCTAAAACTTCTTTAAACCTGGTAATTTTCATCCTTAGCTTCATTTTAAATTGTATTCAGTATGTCAGAACTAGGTATTTTATTTTTATTATTACTTTAAGAGATTTTTCTGTTCTGTTTTGCTGACTTTATTATTTTGAGGCTGGAAAGACATTCTTAGGGTTTCCAAGTATAAAATATTGCCATTTTAGACATTTCCGTAATTTTATATGCAAATGATATGATCTTGATTCATGGTTAGTTTGACTGTTTTTATTTGCTTTCACATAACTGCTTTAGGTGGAATTGGTAAATATTGAGATCCTATACAAACACAGTATAAGATAATAATTTTAAAAAATTCCTTTCTCTAACAGCTGAAATACTTACTGAGAATTTTGGACCAGATTTCCGAGACGGTGAAACTTTCTTTTCTGTATTTGCTATTTTCTTCCCTGCTGCAACTGGCATTCTGGCTGGTGCAAATATCTCAGGTGATCTTGCAGTAAGTAGTATGTTATATTACTGCTTAATGTACAGTTTGCATATTTACTTGTACTGCAAGTATTCATTTAAATGTTTCTTTCAGGATCCCCAATCAGCCATACCTAAAGGAACACTGTTGGCCATTGTAATTACCACATTGGTTTACATAGGAATGGCGATATCTGTAGGTAAATAGTTGATTTTTTTACTTATTAATTCCTGAGGTATGTTTTGCTGTAGCTATATTTTTAGCTTTATAGGCAGAATGTATAGTGATACCTATAACTAACAGTTTTTTGGGGGAAATTCACCCAGATTTGACTGAAGTTTGGGATAACCCCCAGAAAATCATTATTTCTATATGCCGAGTAGAACTTGTCCTTAATGCTTTGAACATTTCATCTGCACTGGGCATGATCCAAAGCCTCACTGAGAAGCCACTCTTTTTATCCCCTCTTCCTCCTCTCCTCCTCCTCCCCTCGCCCCCCTTAATCTAGGGAATGGCCCACTGGGCTGGGAGTCTGAGCTCAATGGAAGACCATGAATTCAATTACCTGTTCTGTTGATTGGCCTTAATATTTCACAACACTAAATATTAAGCATATCATCACTTCTGGCAGAAAAAAACCCAGGTTGCTCACAGGTTAAGGCTCATCTCCTTAGCTACGCAGTCTTTCAGAATTAATGTGTCAAATCTCTGGCGGCTGCTGCTGCTGCTCTAACCCTTGGTATCCACCCATGTTACAGCCCTTTAAACTTCGATAACATTCTCATGACTAGCACATCTATGTAACTCAATGCCAAATTATTGTTGCTTTCTGGTGGCTGTTCCACATAAAGAATAATAGCCTATCTGCTATCTGTTCCTCCTTTTTAGATCAAGTAGAGTTCTGTGCTGTGAATCTGAATCTAAAGGTCTTGCGTTCAAACCCTTTTGATTATGTGTTGGAGATGGTGAAAGTCAATAAGGGTCTGGCTACACTGCATTTTAAAACTGGTGGCATGAGTTTCAGTGCCCGGATCTGCAGACTCAGACTTGCACTATGATGCTAAAAACACCAGTGTGGATGTTGTGGCTTGGGCTGGAGCTCTGGCTCTGAAGCCCATCTTCCTCCCTAGGCTTCAGATCCCAAGCTACAGCCTGAGCCCGAACATCTGCATTGCTGTTTTTAGCGCTATGGCACAAGCCTCAGTCTGAGACTTGCTGTCACAGGGTATGCCTACATTTCATTTTAAAACCTAAGTTTCATGTGATGATGGAAAAACATGAATTCCATCTCCTATTAAAACCAGGAAATTTAATACAAGACTTATATTAAAAGAATGTTATGTTAGCAAAACCAAACAATTAGGTTAAGAAATGCAAAAGTTATGATTGTCTATGCAAGGACCCTTTGCCTCAGTCTGCATAAGGATGGGTGATGAATGAGGCAGAGCTTTGTGTAATCAATTAGGTGATTTGTCTAATGGACCGCCCCCCACCCCCATCTCATTCACTATACACCTTCCAACTTCTGTGAATGATGCAAGGGGAATCAAAGTGAAAAATAGCCTTTTTTGTTAAGGCAGGAGACCAGGACTCAAAACTGGGTTCTGTCCTGGTCTCTACCACAGGCTTCCTATGTATTGTGTGAAGGGATGTAAATAACATGTAAAAACTATCTGTTATATGGTTAAATGTTTACCTGGGGAACTAGGGGTGAGGGAAGTGTTACGTTTTAGGCAGGGCTCTGCTGCTGCTGCTGTGTCCAGCAGTCCCTGCTGCTGCTGTGTCCGAGGTCCTGGCTGCCACCCTGCTGCCGCCCAGCATCCTAGCGCTCACAGGGTCTCAGTATGGGATAGACCCTGGCCATGGGGACAGTAGCCTGGAGGGACCCCGGGTGCGCCGGGATCCTGGGCAGCACCAGGGTGGCAGCCAGGACCTCGGGTGCGAGGCTGGCAGCTGGGACGGACACCGGCAGCCGAGACAGCAGCCCAGAGGGACCCTGGGCAAGCAGGGCAGCAACAGGGACCCCAGGCGAGGAGCAGCAGCCGGGACCCTGGGCAGAGTATAACCATTAACAGAAACCGATAAGCATCAAGATTGTTGGTTAACAGGTTAAACTCTTACATCCCTAATTGTGAGACAAGTCATTTAAACCAGGATTTTTAGAAGTGGCTAATTTTGTTACTTCCTGGATAATCAGCCTGGCCTGATGATTCAGCAGTCGTGAGCTGCTGTCACTTTAGTTGAAATCAGAGGGTGCTGTGGGTGCTAAGCATGTCTGAAAAAGTCAGGCACTCCATGTATAAAATTGGGCATCTGAAACTGAACAGCCTGTTAAATCTTGGTCTTAACATCTTTCTCGACTCTGCACCTGTCTGATGGGGCTGATACATGTGGGGGGTGTAGGTGTTCTGAAAACACATTTTATTAATGAGTGAAGTACTGTGGTGCTTAGTGCAATAGAAAGCTCCATTAGAAAACAAAACCTGCTCTGTATTCAGTGCAACATGTGGATGGTGTGCAGTAAATAAGGCATTGGGTCATATATTAAATGAGGAGGACTAAAGGAAGTTAAATAGATAGTACTGGCTGAGGAGGCAGCTAGCTATTCTGGGTACTGAATAAGACACAGGAGCCATGATGAGGAAAACAGTGTAGACGTATTTTGGAAGATGCATCATACATATATGCAAGGTGGCAGGATTAGGGTTGCATAGGCAATTTTAATTCCGTCATTTGTTAACTTTTGAGTGCTTGATCTTTTCTGTGGTGCCCATCACTATAGTAATTGAGTGCATCACAAACATTTAGTTAATTTGCACAATGCCCTGGAGAGATGAAAGGTGGCATTATCCCCATTTTACAGATATGGAATTGAAGAACAAAGATTAAGGTTGACATTATCCACTAATTTTGGGTACCCAATTTCAGACACCTAGGACCTGAGTTATCTGAGTACATAGCATTATATAGTACTTCACATATTGAAGAACAGCTTCCATTGACTTTAGCTGCAACTGTGAGCACTCAGCACTTCTGCAAGTCAGACCCAGGCTATCAAGTTGGGCATGCAGAAAATGAAGCATAGATAGTGGCTACCTCTGAAAAGTTTGGTTTAAGTGGCTTTCCCATCATCGCATCATAATTCTGTGGCAGAGGCAGGAATAGAATAGAGTTTTGCGAAGCAGCATTCAACTGTCTTAACTCCTTTCTCTTCCTGCAGTCCCCTGCCTCATTCACTACCTGCCTTCTGACTTCTACAACGAATGAAGCAGTGGTCCTACAAACAACATGTCGTCTTCATTACATAACCCTAACTGATTCCAAGAGTACAGTCCCTCTTGTGCTCTGAATGAAGGATGGGTACTGTGGGAAAAAATAGTCTTTAATTACATGAACACATACTATCATAATGCATACACATGAGGGGCCAGATTAAAGTTGCATCAGCAACCTTAATTCTGGCATTTTCTAACTTTTCAGTGCTTGACTTTGCAACCTTAATGTTCTTTTAATGTCATTTTGATGTGTGTATTTTCCTAGGTTTTTATAAAAGCAAACTGGAAAAACAAATTCTATCATGTGGCAACCATATGGACATGGTTCATCATGGTTGGATCTCTTAGATCCACCGCACAGACTTGTGGCACTTAAGCAAGGGTTCCATTCCATCCTCTGGAGGTGGAGCTATAGTATTCCTGGACCATTCTCCCCTGTCCCTTTCAATGTGTCCTTGACTCTTCTCCATTTTCTAGCTCCTCATTCCAGTCCCACTCTCTGTACCTAACCAGTTCCAGTCTCCGCTCTTCAGGCTTCTTGTCCCATTCTCCCCCAACTCCCAGACCCAATTTAGTCTTGTCCCATTCCAGTCTGGCTCTTGCCATCTCTTCATTTCAATCAGGCAGCTTTCTCCTATGTGCTGCCTGGGTGACAGCAGACCGACTATTGAGAATGCAGCGGACTCCCAGGTTTCAGTTCTGGTACCCAGGCCAGAGCTGCAAGTGTGGGGAAGGTCCTGTTCAGCTCTGAGCTTGGAGCATGCCAGTGCAAATGAAATCTTTGTGGAATTCAGCTGCAATCATCTAATAAGTCTTTACTTAAATTGTGCAAACTGGTGTTTTTGTTTTTTGTTATTAAAGGTTTATAACTTGATGAACTTTGGAACAGCAAAAGAGGCACATCTCTGATGCAAAAACCACCGCCTTCCAAACTTTGAGACCCTTATCCAAAGCATGGGGGCTCTAGAGCTTTTCAAAGTAAAGATCAGTGAAAATTTTAATATGGGTAAAACAGTGTATTTTTCACTAATCTCATTCTCAAACTACTTAAGTGTTTTGGCTGACATCTTCCAAAAAAGTTAGCCTGAGGCAGGTAATTGGCATGGAAAATTTCAGCCCAAATGGTTGAGAGAGATTGATATATACAGAAATATTTCAACAAAAAAATAAATTGAAATCACTGAGCATCATCTTAGAAATTTAAATCTCATTCTGGTAACTTTCAGAGATAATATACCAGTGAAATATTTCCTTTTCAGAGGAGAAGCCATCAGATATCACATGCTGTGTTTTCTTTCATTCCTAAAACGTTCTTGTCATTCTTTCTTTGAAGAAACTTGATCTGCAGATCAGTAAAGACTAAGAGAATTCCCTTAATTCAGTCTTTAAAACTCCTAATTAAATAAATCTGTTTTCCCTTAAATACTAGATACTAGCCATTAGCCAAGATCCATTTAACTTAATTCCAGTAATTACATATAGAAGGTTAAACAATAACCATTTTGCTAAAGATAAAAGAGCTATAAATGTCAAAGTAGAGATCTGCATATTTTATATAGCAGGGTTTTTGAAACTGAGTTCATTAATAGCTTAGTTTATTCTTGTTAAACAGGTGTAACTCCATTTATTACCTGGATGCTGATCTACTTATTCTTTGTACTGTCCACAGTATTTCTTATTGGCCTTTAGCTGGGGCATCACAAATGATTAATTATAATCTTGAGTGAATTAAAGACTACAGCTATCAGAGTGATGAAACTTCGTTAGAAAAGATAGTGAGTTTGTTTTAAAAAAAAAAAAAAAAACCCCTCAAAACTTTTATTTACTATTGTTACTGCCCACTAAGTGGTGTGGTTTGTTTTTGTTTTTTGTTTTTTTGGGTCAGCTGTGTTACTCTTAATCCTACAAATTAGCTGGCCTGCAGTGGGCATCTTAACAAGCTACTTAATATGTACAGACTATTATGGCATCAGCTGATTTTGAGTTATTGAGAAATGGAGAACTTGAATAATGCATTTTTGTTCAAAACAAGCAAATTTTGAAGTGAGTGTATAAGAATGGCATTACAGGTGGTGAAAGGAAATTTTCTTTCTGAGCACCTGCCAGTATAAAATATCCGAGCGAGAGAATATATAGACAGTTTCAGACTAAGTTATAACAGCCTGACTAGCTAAAACTATTAGTGTGTGGGGGGACGACATCACATTTTCAATAACATGTCTATGTTAGACTAGACTGCCTTTTTAAAAAATGGTAAATGATGATTTAAAAGTGTGTGTAAAACTTTTTGTAATTTAGAACAAAGGTACTTATATAGGTGCCTCTTGGTTTTATTAAAATACTATCAAAACCAAAAACCAGCAGTAAAACTCTAGCCCCAAAGCAATCCAACAGGTGGCACTTCCCACTCAACCTACATCTCCTTTGCCCCCATCAGGCCAGTCTCAGTCACAGGTTTGGGGTTTTTGTTTTTTGTTTTTTGTTTTAAACTCATGTAGATGATAAAACAGCCTTTTAAAACATTTTTCCAGAAAAGAGAAAATAAAATTGCAAATGTATTGCCTGTGCAAAACGTGACTGAGCACTCATAATATGAAAACTAACAAATGGAGAACAGCAAGAGTGAAAACAGAACCATGTATGAGGGTACACAATACCAGTTGTAAATAAAAATTGCCCAAGAAATTGACATGCACAGCACAGGAAAACAAAAATAATATGGGCATTTTAAAACTGGTGATATTTATAATCTTAACTTTTCTCTATGTTATTTTCTTTACTTTTATTAATTATGGATTAAGCAAATCTTTTTATAGAATTTCTCTGCTTATTTGAGATGCAGCCAACAAAAGCCGATAGCTTATGTTAATGTATTAAAAAGTAAAATAATGTACACATTTGAACTGCAAGTGCTTTGTATTGATGATATTGCTAAAACATTATGCAATAACTAATGCATGATGTTTTCTTGTTTACTTTTCCATCCAAGAAAATGAAACATACGTGTGTTTGTTAAATGTCAGGAGTAATTTAAAGGAAATGCTCTTGTTTTCTAATGCTGAACCGTTAGAATATACTTCCTAAAAAAAAGAGAATTGAACTTGACATAGATTTTTTTTTTTAAATAGACTGTTTAATTGCCACTGGACAACCTGTATTTTGTTTGGGTCCACACTAGGTTCTTGTGTTGTTCGGGATGCCACAGGTAACATCAATAGCACCATCATTACCGAACTGACGAATTGCACTACTTCCGCTTGCAAGTTAAATTTTGATTTCTCATCTTGTCAGAAGACACAGTGTCCCTATGGTCTGCTGAATGACTTCCAGGTGAGAGACGCTTTAAGGCTTAAGAGAGCATCAATTGAATGTTTTTTTGTTTTTTTGGGGGATGGGAGGGGCGGGGAAAGGTGGTATTTATTGAGTATAGTAAATTTTGTGAAATAAGCCTAGATTAAAATATAGACCATCTACTGTAAATGTAAGGAAAGTCTAGAATACGTTTTTGTTCTTTAGGAAACAAGTCCCTTTTTTTTTTTTTTTTTTTTTTGGTAAATGTTGTTTCATGTGTGTCTCTTAAAGGCTTTCTTTAGTGAGGCATTTTCATTGTTCTGTATACATGAATGGCAAGGTACATTTGTACTAAAGAATTTTACTTTTATCTCCAGATACTATAATTGGAGTAGATCCCTGTTCTTGACATGAGCAAATTGTGTGGGTGGTAGGTTTCAGAACGTTCATGGTTTAAAGTTCTGAGCCATTAAACCTTTCTAGCAGATAGGTGTATGCAACCTAACAGAGCTTTTGCAGTCATTAACTTTAACTATCCCTTGCCTTTTATCTTCTAACAAGTGAAAAGCTTTTTGGTAATACTGCTGTTCATTCCCTCATTTTTCTAAGTAAATTTTCTTCTATCTTCATCCTTATTCTTGGTTTAATTTAAGTTATAACATTTATTACCATGCTGATATTCCCAGGATATGTTTGAGTTCAAGGAAAAATTTAAAAATGTTTATCTTTTTAAAAAATTAAATCATTACCATACTTAAAGGGAAACCCATTAAATTGAAATTTAGCATATGCGTTTAAGAGGTTAGTTCTGTGCTTCCTTCTCCCCATACGCACACCAGTTTTTGTGACTTTACAATCATTTTTCCTATTTTTTGCTATATTTATTTCTCTCCCTGTTCCTTTGTGAAAAACCCACAAACAGGTGAAACTGATTGTGTGGAGGGGACAGTGGCCTGCCTATAAGGGAAAACTGACCGGCATAACTATTCCAGAGTAACTTCCCTGTGTGGACGCTGTATTCTGGAATACGTGACTTTGGGCATGGCTACACTGGAAACTTCAAAGTGCTGCCAGGGGAGCATTCCCACAGCAGCTCTTTGAAGTGTGAGTGTGGTCGCGCGTGAATGCTGGGAGAGAGGTCTCCCAGCACTCCTGGTAATCCACCTCCACGAGGGGATTAGCTCAGAGCACTGGGAGTGTGGCTCCCAGCTCTCGGAACCTGTCCACACTAGCCCTTTAAAGCGCTCAGACTTGCTGTGGTCAGGGTGGGTGTGTGATTTTTCATACCCCTGAACCAGCAAGTTAGAGCGCTATAAAATGTAAGTGTAGAGAAGCCCTTTAATTCCTTGTGTGAGTGGAGTAGTTATTCTGGAATAAAGTCACTTTTCTTTATTCCAGAACACTATCTGCATCAGGAGCTATACTGGAGATATATATTTGTATACAAAACAATTCAACTTTGAAGTGAGCATATTTACAATAATTATGCAGGTCAACTTCCCCATATAGATAAATCCTAAAGGAAACACACAGTGCTATTTAAATACACACAATTGAAAATACAGGCAACTTTCATTCTGCCAATCTGTTCCAAACTAATTTTATTGCCAGTTACTTTTCAGACAGAAATGTCACTTAAAATTTAAATTAATGGTGTCCTTTTTAAAATGGTCAGTAATCACAATAATATGCCTGATGGAGCTCTAATTTTCTACGATTCAGTCATCAAAATTACTCATTCTACAGCCTAATTCTCCACCCCCACCCCCCCCACCCGGCCTGTTGCCGAATGTCAAAGAAAAACAATGAACATTGCAGTTTGTCTGGAATATAAATAAATGTAGGTTCTCATGGGCATGGGGAAAGTGAATTCCAGGGTCAAGATTTTCAATGTGTCTGCTGCACATCGGCATTTAACACATCTAAAAAGACCTGATATCTAAAATAGTTTTAAAAAACTTACCTGTAGCAACAGATCTACTCAAGATAGATCTCTGCCAATTTTTCTGTTCAGTGAAATCTTGCTAAAATGTTTTCTGTTAATAAAAAGAGTTAGACTATCATAGATACATCAGAGACACAAGTTGGGTGAGGTAATATCTTTTATTGGACCAACTTCTGGTGGTCACAGAGGCAAGCTTTTAAGCTTATACAGAGCTCTTCAGACTAGGAAATGTGCACAGAGTCCCTTGCTCTCCCTTTCCCCCTGTGACTGGAGGGCTGTTAATGGGCCACTTCACCTTGAATGGTTCCTTGAAGGATGTGTTTACTGCTTATGCTAAACAATCTGTTCCACCTTGTATTTAACTGTGACTCTCTCTGTATATTTCCTGGTCCTGAAGAAGAGCTCTGTGTAAGCTCAAAAGCATGTGTCTGTCACCAGTAGAAGTTGGTCCAATAAAAGAGATTACCTCACCCACTTTCTCTCTCTCTAGTATCCTGGGATCGACATGGCTACAACAACACTGATTAAATACAAGTAGGTCACTTTGTATTAAAATTGTACAAAAAGAAATCGAACTAAATGCATTCAAGGGACATACAGCCTGTGTGAAATGTCACAGTGAAAATCTACCTAAGTGTAGAAAATGTATGGCTTGTGTAAAGTGTACACGATAACCAGACCTCATCTTGGTAGTCACAACTGGTACCTCAATTTTATTTTTAATATAAATACGTGTTGCATCCAAAAAACTGTTAGAATAACATTACAGTTACAAAGTCAAGCACTCGAAAGTTAGGGAATAACAGTGTTAAGGATGCCTGTGCAACTTTAATTTGGCCCCTTGTGCCATATGCATTATGATTGTTTTTAATTACATGATCACATACTATTTTTTCCAGTGGATCCCTGCCTCATTAAATGAACAGATAATTTATTTAAAATTTCTCCACCTTTTAATATGTGAGCCCAGGCGTTATTACATACACTATCCAAAAATTTCACTGAATACAAAATTAATTTCCTCATGGCATTTCAATGGTGCTTTCACCAGATTATTTGATTGAGTGATTCACAAACATTAATTAATTTGTCTTTATAACATTCTTGTGAGAGGTAGTACTATTATCCCTATTGAGCAGGTTGGGATGTTAAGGCCAAAATTGTCAACTAACTTTGGGTGTCCTATTTGAGATCTGATGTTTTTTTTTCAGCGTACTTGGCATTTTTATAGCACTTGTATATTCAAAGTTGTAATATGAGTGCTCAATACATGTGCAAATCTGGGCATCCAGAAAATGAGCAGAACACAATTAATGGTCAACCATGAAAAACTTAGTTTAAAAGGCTTGTCTAACATCACACAGGAACTCTGTGGCAGAGGAAGGGATAGAATCCAATTCTTCAGAGCAGCATTCAACTTCGATTTGTTTACTTTAGTATAATAGAGACTTTTACAAAATCTAAGAAAAACAGGAATATTTTCATTAAGTTCTTCAAAATTCCAAATGTGCTTAAAAAACACTTCCCCCTGCTCTGTTGGCATCACCCAGCATGTCCACTAGAAAATGAAACTAATGAGAATCTCATTAAGAAAGTGAAACTGGCCAGTGTGTGATTGTCATGCTGAGAAAGGCAACAGTAAAACAAGTACCATTTTTTGTTTTTAATAACTTAGTTGCTGAAGTAAAATGATCTTTAAAATTCTGCTTGTATTGGTCTTCCATTTGATAATTTAATTTACATTGAAGTGTGAACATGTACAGAAAACGGTATGAATAATAGACAGCTATCTCAGGCACTAATCATAGTTTCCTTTTCCCTTTCATATAAGTTGCTTAGAAATAATATCAATTTATTAGATGTTTGTTCCAAGTAATTTTGTTTGGCTGTCTCCTCCATTAAATTCAGCTTTGAATTTTGGATTTTTAAAAATGATTTTTGAATTGGACATTATCACTTTCAGATTTGGAATGGACTTCCGAATTCTTCTAATCAGCATCAGAGTAACTTGAAGCATCTATTCTTGGCAAAGGAGCCGCAATAAGCCATACTACAAACTTATATTGGTATAACTACATCTCTCAGAGGCATGGAAAATCCACTTCTCTGAGCGACGTAGTTAGTATGGTCTATACCAAAGGTTAGGTCAGTATATGTTGATGGGAGGGCTTCTCCCGTCAACATAGCTTCCGCCTCTTGTGGGGGCAAAGTACCTACCCTGATGGGAGAAGCGCAGCTGTGCCGCTGCAGTGCTGTAAGTGTAAACAAGCCTGTAGTGTCTTCAACCCTAGGATACAGAGAACTACTCTTTCCATAATTACCCTGTAGATGAGTTATTTTGGGCTTTGGTACTTGGTATCCTGTAAGAGTTCCAATTCAAACAATTAGGTCATAGATTTCTGTAGTGTTTTTATTTTTTGTTTTTTAAATTAGGAAGGAGGTCTTTCCCTGGCTTTGGAATCCTTTGCGGATAGAGCTGGGCACTGCCTAATAATGAATTCTTGTTCAACTAAATAGAAGTTGAAATGTATTTTATTAGCTATTTATTATGTATTTGAAATTTATATAATGCAAGTAGCAGGGATTCTAACAGATTTTTTTTAGCATTAAAATGAGTTGTATCAATGTCTCTGAGAGAGAGAGAACCGCACAACATTTGAGTAAGAAATAAAATGTCCAATATTCAGAAGTAATAGTACTCCTGGGGGAATTCTGCGCAAATTCATCTGTCTTGCATAATTTTGTATTTTCCCGCATAAAATAAGTTTTGCCTAAGTGCTGCAGCTGCATTCATGCTACGTTCTAGTGCCACAGCGGCCTCTGGTGGGGAAAAAGGCAGAACTGCAACACTTCTTCTTAGGCAAAATGTATGTTATGCAGGAAAATACAAAATTCTGTGCCCAGTGCTGCAGAGTTCCCCCAGGAGTAGAGTTCATCACAGCACTCTGCCCGCAGAGCCAGGTTAGGACAGAGTGGGGCACACAGGGCTGCTGGGGGGCTGGTCACACTGAGGTTCAGAATGGCTAGTGGGGCAGGGGACAGCCTGGAGAATGGGCTTAGGAGCTAGTGGGGTGAGAGCGTTGAGCCTGGGGATGGGGGGGAGAGGGGCTGCAGAGGCCCATGGGAATGGGGGGGTGCAGGGACAGGGGCAAAGTGCCTGACTGAATGGGAGAGGCTTGGGGTCAGCCAAGGTCTGCATGGGGAAAGCTTCCCAACACCCTAACAATCCCACTCCTCCACTGAAAAGAAAAACCTCTGACCCACACCCAACACCCTCCAGGTTCACTCCTAGGCTTCTTTCTTCTCAGTCAACTCGTCCATTGCCCCTGACTCCCCCCAAGCCTTTGCACTGCTTCTGACAGGTGCTGTTCTGTATTGTAAATTAAATTAATTAGGCAAAGTTCTGTATTAATATGCCGAGTAAGGAATCTTTGCCCCCCCAAAAAAAAAAATTATCAGAATCTTTTTGTCTGTATTGTTACACACATACTTGCTGACAAATCTTTTGAAATCAATTACCAAAATAAGTATAACTGGCATGATTATATTGTGTTGTTTTGATAAATAAAATATGCAGAGTTTTGCAGAATTTTTTATTTTTGGGAAAGAATTCCTCCAGGAGTATAATAGACAGTACACAAATGTAGGTAATCACAGCTTGGAAAGTGAACAGAAAATAGAAATTTAGAACAGAATTATATTGAATGCCTGAAGATGTGGTAGACTGAAGGCCCTTGAATGGCAAAACAATTTAAACTGGATGGAAAGAAATATGAAGGTAGAGGTGATCAGCCTTTGTTAGTAGATTCCCTCCCACATAAACCTCTGGATCAAGTTTAACCTTAATACTGACTATCCTGGGTTTGTGCAATGCTTGTTTCCTTGACGATTAAGCATTCTTGTAAGGGTTGTGTTTTTTTTTTTTTTGTCTCTAAGTTACTTGATATGTACTTTCAACCTTTCAAACTTTCAACCAGCTTAAAATAGTGATTTTACAGAATGTGATTGTTTCAGTATTACATCTGTAGTTAGTTTTTGTGATGGTAAATAAACTGAATCCCAATCATATGTGGTGTACAGCTTCATCCCTTCCATACAAGAATTTGAATATTTCAAGACAATTCAAAGTGCCTAGTAACACAGTAGGAAAATTAATAAATTTGCTAATATATCAGCAGTCATTTTTCAATATGTTTAAGACTTCTCTGTCATCCTTACCAGTAAATATATTGGAGTTTCAAAAGTGAGATGCTTGATCTTTAATAAAATGATTATTTTAATCTTTTTTTCTATAATGTAGAAACTCACATCTGTAAATCCTCTATTGTTTCTCTAACCTATTTGCTGCAATATTTATTCCATCAGCTTTCTTTTCCATGCAATCTTTTCCATGCCTAAACTCCATTTTCTGAGATCAAGTGATAATTTGTGTTCTAGAACCAAGTTTTTCTAATTTCATAACAGCTAAAGTGTCTTCCAAAGCAAGTAATGACCCTTACAGTAATCTTATGACTTGTGGGAGCATGGCAGTTTCATTACTTGGTAATCAAATTGCATTTGAACTTCAAGAACATATAGCTATAATTAACACGTGCTTATATATAAAACATACCTGATAAGTGTACATTAAAATATGCACAATGCATGAAGATTTTTTTAGTTTCATTTCTTCCTTTAAACAATGAACTATTACGGGAGGTGTTTCTAGTCTTCATCATAAATTATGAATGTAAAAACAATCTGTACACTTGGACACAGTGTTAAAATTTGAAACAGATTTCCTTCCCTACCCCACTGCTCCCCTGGTCACTAAACTAGGGTAAGGTTTCTAGGATGAAAAAAGTATTCATTCAGTGCAAGTGATGAATGATCTCATTCTGACATTGATATTGTGTTTGAAAGGTACAAATGTTGGGTTTCGCCCAGTGACTGAAAATGCCAATCAGATTTTCAAGATGTTATCAAAGGTACAATAGTCTGTCTGTCTTCAACTGGTCTCAGTCTGTCTTATGCACAGAACAGTAGCTCCAGTGTTAAGTTGTAACCATTCTTAAATATGTAGTTTCACATCTTAGTTTCCTTAGGCATTATTGTATACCAGTGTGAGAGAACATACAGGACAAAAAGTTCCTGACTTGTTTACATTGTCACTTGTAATTTTTTGTGAGGTGTCATGACTGAAGAGGCCTTTAAAGTAGCATCTTTGCCATAATTAACAAGAATTTCAAAAGAGTTTATTAAAATCTTTGTATCATAAAGAGCCATTGGAATGAAATTAGCTGTTTGTTATATCTCTTGTTTAGAAGTATTGTATGACCTACTATAATGAAAGAAATATATAAATGAGCTCCTGTAAAAAAGCAATCTCTTGGGGGAAGGAAAAAGCTGTTGTGTTTACCAAACTGTGGCCATATACTGGAGAGTAACTTGAGATCCAGCCAAAATGCCAGACCTCTGGTACAATCTGAAGATTTCAAGGGCAGCACATGAAAGATGGCTGATTTAACAGCACTGCATCTTGGAAATCCTCCATTAAGCAGTCATGTCACAGGAGGATGTATATTATATTCATCTACAAATGGAAAGATTACATGTTAACACGGAATTATTTCTAACTATGGGCAGATTTCTTTTCCATGACCTATTCATTGAAAATATTCCTTATTTGTCTGAGATTGCAAACAGTATACTAATTGTGATGATGGCCTCTTTATTTAATGTAGATACTTGATCTATTAGAACTAAGTTGAAACTGCAAACTTAAAATGTTAGGCATCATACAGCTATTGGGTAGAGACTAACTGTTGGTCACTAACAATCTGTTTAAGCAATCATAATGCATAGTTAGTGCAATTAACAAACAACTTAAATTTACTCAAAAAGAATCCTTTGCATTGAGGATATATGGAGCTAGCAAAAGTTTATTTTTCTCACATGGTACCAAAGTGTGTGTCTTTAGATTTACTCCTTTCTTTTCAGCTGTAAATATTGAGTTTTACCTTGTTTGCTATCTTCTGTGTTTTTATCTTTAATGCGCTGTAATAACTATCACATCTTTATTTTAAACTGAGTAGCATTTGCCTAACTAAAAACAAGTTCTGGTAATCTTCTAGTCTTCTGTTAGGTAACATCCTAGTAGCATCTCCTTACTCGTCTTCCTGATTAGGTACTGAAGCTTTTTGTTATACATTCCCTCTTTTACCATACTAGGACATAACTTATCTCTCAGTGAGCATTCTAGCTGCAGTGACTAGGAAGCAGAGAGGTGCACATGCTCCTCACTCTCTCTTGATAAAATTCCAGGCTGTATTCTTGGGGTTTTTTTTTTTTTTTGGCCACCTTTCCTGAAAGTATAATCTTTGCTTGGTCCTCTACTACTTTTATTTCTAGCCCTATTTCTTTGAAGAAAGATGGAAGAATTGAAAGACAAAAAGAAGGAAGATTAATTAGAGGCACTTACCAAAGTGCACAATTCAAGAAGGATGTTTATAAATTGGAGATGGTTCTGAGAAGAGCCACGAGACTGATTGAAAGAATTGGAAAATGTGCCATATGATGATAAACTCAAGAAACTCAATCTATTTAGCTTAACAAAGAGAAGGTTAAGGGGTGATTCAGCCTGTAAGTACCTATATGGGGAACAAATGTTTGAAGATGCAATCCAGCAGATGAAGGCATATCAATATCTAATGGCTGGAAACTGAAGCTAGGCAAATTCCGATTGGAAATAAGGTGCAATTTTTTTTTTAACAGTGAGGGTAATGAACCATTGGAAAAATACACCAAAGGTTGTGGTGGATTCTCCATCAATGACCATTTTTAAACCAAGATTGGATTTATTTATTTTTTTTTTAACATAAATGCTCTAGTTCAAACAAGAATTGTTTCAAGGAAGTTCTATGCCCTGTGTTATGCAGGAGAGCAGATTAGATTATCACAGTGGTCCCTTCTGGTCTTTAGAATCTATGAAATAAATGTTTGCAAGAAAATGTTGGACCATCCACAGATATTGCAAGCTCCTGGACCTGGGAGGGAAATAATTTTTGTCTCCTCTGTCAGACTGGACCTCATATAGTTAAAACACTGGATTGCTGAAGCTCTAATGAACACCAGCAACTGGGAGTGGATCTCATGGCCACGTTAGTACTGTTCTTTCCTCCAGCAAACTAAGTATTAGATCCATTGACATTTAGGGATTCTCATTTTCTCTTCCTTCCCCTTTCCACCAAATAACAGACCCCAGAGCCCTAGGAAATCAGACCTGTGGGGAGTGGTTTTTGTTTTTTCCTTCTCTATTCTTATTTCTCACGAGAAAGGGGAAGCCTGAATTTATACTTTCTCCTCCATCCAAGTTTAAGTACCACAGGACTAGGGCTTTTTCTTAGTTCTGCTTGGTTTTCTCTCTCAGGCCATATAAGTGAGGCTCTAATTCTTTCACTCCTCCATCAGACTTCCCTGTAATTTTTTGGCTTTTTTTTTTTCTATTGGCCTTCCATATATGGGGTGGGGAGGTGGGGATTTGTGTGCCTAACTGCTTGCTACTGCTAGTCATAACACTCCTCTATTAGCTACTATGACAACTTGATTTCTTTCCCATACAGCACCTGGGCCCTCTTTTTTTTTTTTTTAGTGTCTTCTCTGTTTCTGCTAATTGCGTGTTCCTCTAGCCTTAGGTGGAAAACGCCGTTTGTTCAGTCTTACGGACAAGTATCCTTCCACAAACCAACCTTCTTCCTTTTAAACAGTTCTTCCCCCTAGCTTCTAGCAGCTGTGTAAGCAGGGATGATCTTCCTGAGAAGGGTGGGGATAATTTCCATGAGGAAGAGTCTAACTGAAAGTTTCCCTATTTATCAATTTTAAGAGGTTCAGTCTCCAGGATGCTGGTCACCTTCCAGGTGTAGCTTCCACAGTCTAAAATCTGAGACTAATATTAGGGAGAGCTCTTCAACAATGCGACTTTCTCTTCCTCAGGATGTTAGGTATCAGAAATTTCTGTCAAATGGACAACATTTCTATGTCTGAAGCCACACCTTATAAAATACAGTATTTTATAAACAGCTAAAATACTTCTCTTAAAATTGCATTCTCTTTTGACTTATGATTGCTCTTATTGATGTAACTAATAGGAAAGTGAATTCTTTCCTTAGACCATTAATGAGACATTTTTTGATGCACTTAAGATTGGTATGCAGGTAAATTTGACCCACCAGATTCTCTAGCTGCAGAGCTCAGACTTGGTTGAACAGAGCAGCTAACAGTCTGTTTTAAGAAATCATACATATGACTTAAAAAAAAAAAAAGAGTTGTTGGAATAAAAAAGCCAGCGTGTACTGTCCTGTAATATTCTCCATACTTTGAACGGTAAATGGTATTTGAAAAAATCTAGGAGTTGCAGAAGTAAGAGACAAAATTCTGCAGACAGTGTTGAGTGAATTGTAACAGTTCTGAAGGCATTCAACTAAACATTTGTCTACATAATTTTAGTTTTTTTATTAAAATTGTTTTATTTAGAGGGAGATGTTTGTTCAGTCCATTCTGTTTGGTACATGTAAAATAAATTAAAATGTTTATATCCTGCTTTCAGGTAATGAGCATGGTATCAGGATTTGCACCATTGATTTCTGCTGGCATCTTTTCAGCCACCCTTTCTTCCGCATTGGCATCTTTAGTGAGTGCACCTAAGATTTTTCAGGTAAGCTGATATAATGTCTTTGTTTCATAACAAAAGAACTTGAATCAGTTTTAAATTGGAATATTGGGAACAGGGAACTTTTGTATATTAGTGTCTTGATTCATATCACTTGAGATTCCTCTGTAGTGATTCATTCCTGTGCCCACCTCTGCTGGTGTCAAAGCTTGCCAAGAAGCAACAGACTCAATTTGACTTCATTCTTAACAGTTTCACTGCCCACTGGACTCTGAATATAAGCAGTTAAAACTGACAACAGTGTGGTCATTTTCCACTCTGTTGTAGTGTGACAAAGTTCTAAGTAAGGCTGAGTTGTTACAGATATTTTTAGTAAAAGTCAGGGACAGGTCATGGAAAATAACAGCTCATCACCTGTCCCTGACTTTTACTAAAAGTATCCCTGACAAAAGGGGTAGGTGGGTTCAGCACTCACTGCTGCTGGGGCTCCCATGTTCCCTACTAATGTCATGGGTGTGAGCTCCAGGGTCCACCTACCCCTGGGGCTGGGCTGCTGCGGGGTGCCCTTACCCCAGGCAACTGACAGCTGCAGGGTCCCCCAGCCACTGGCCCTGGTTGCAACCACTGGGCAGCTGCAAGGGGTCCACCTGCCAGCGGCTGGGCAGCTGCGTGGGCAGGGCTGGCTGGGAGCTTCAGTCCCAGGGCAGAAAATGTCATGGAGGTCAGTGGAAATCTCTGGTTCCGTGACATAATCGTAGCCTTAAGTTATGAGCAGCAGCAGAGGCAATGGACCTGTCTGCACAGACTCTCTGGAAGAAAGCACTACACAAAACCTTCAAAATGTGACCTGAAATTTTTTTAGCAACCAGATGGGCTAAAAAATGAAGGTTTCAATTCTGCAGAAGCTCTTGACACTTGCTTGGGAAAGAATCCTGCTTACCACAGCTCAGTGGTATATTCAAGGTCAGCTTAAAATGTCCTATTGTTGAAAAGCAAGGTAAACTGTTAAGAAGCAACCAAAGATTAATGTGTTTGATCTAGAAGTTAAGGAAAAAATATTGCCACAATGAGATCTTATGCAGATTTGTGGTGCTGCTGATCATATGCAGCCTCTTCCATATGAGTATAGGGCCCTTAAAGTTTTAGACTTCAAGATAAATTGGAAAGCTTTTACCTGCCAAGACTTAAGCCCAGAGTTGTTTACTATGCAGTAAGTGATGACGTAATTATTTTACAGTGCAGAGTTTTGTATTCAGTTTACTGCTTTAGGTGGTGATAGTGTTGGCTGTCCTTGCATTGAGGCCATGGATTGAATTGGTTAAGAGGTTGTCACTTGTTGGTGGTTCGACTAGGTCAGAGCTAAGGGAATGTTGCTTGGCAATATGGAGTGGTTTATTCCGCTCTTTGCTGTACCTTTTCTGTGGATAGAGAAGCTGATAGTTTGACTCCTTTTAGTGAGCACTAAATTAATTTTTAATGCTGTTGGTAGTTGCATATCCTCCATATCTACTGATGGTTCCTTTTTGGAGCTAATGCACTGCAGTTAGTTGCAATTCAGAATGCTTAAAGATATTGTAACAATAACTGAGTAAAATTGTAGAGTTTGTAAAACTTATTTCCCAGGGAACTTTTATACCAAACACTCAGCAAGACTATGAAATGGGTATTGTATATCTTTTATAAATGACTTCACACTTGATTAGTTGCTGGAGCTGAAAGGTCCTGTTTTGGTACACATTTTTTCCTCTCACTTGTGGTGTTGAGGTATGTAATAAAGGGCTCTGTGGGGTGTGTTTTTTTTTTTTTCTCCAGAGTTAAATATAATGCCCCATCCAGCTGTGTGTGTGTAATAACTGCAGTTTTGTTACTGTAGGAATGCTTCATGTTTGAGGATCATGCGAGGATACCATACACTTAAAAACAAAAACAAACAAACAAAAACCCCAAACCCAAGAACCCTGCAGCAGGAAGCCAGATAGCGAAGGAGGATAAGAAAGGTTTGACAGAAAAGCACTACAGTAAAGCAGAGAGAGAGAGTAGCTTTGAGAATATTTTCCATATCTTGATGAAATTCCTGGTTCAGTATTTAAAAAAAAAAAAAAGATTAATTTTGTGACTTTTTTTACTGCTGTCCCGTGACAAATGTCAGTGATTTACAAAAGAGAAAATATTATCCTCATTGTATTGATAGAGGTGAAAACTCAGGAATGGTCACTTGCTCTAAGCCCTGGTTTACACGGGGGGGAAACAATCTAAGTTACGCAACTTGAGCTACGTGAATAACGTAGCTGAAGTCGACGTACTTAGATTGACTTATCAAGGTGAAGACATCACGGTGAGTCAACTGCTGCTGCTCCCCCGTCGACTCTGCCTGCGCCTCTCGCGATAAATCGATCCGCGCTGGATCGATCGCTGCCTGCCGATCCGGCGGGTAGTGAAGTCATACCCTAAGATCACACAGTAATGCAAAGGCAGAGTAAAGAATAGTCAGCATGTCCTGACACCCAACCCCGTGCTCTAACTAGACAACACTAGCCCTCATTGAATGCATTAGTGTGTATCTCATGTAAAATTTATCTTAATTAAACCTTGCTAACTTTGTATTTTCTTTCTTAGGCTTTATGCAAGGACAATATCTATCCAGGTCTTCTCATGTTTGCTAAAGGCTATGGGAAGAACAATGAACCATTACGAGGATATATTCTGACTTTCTTGATTGCTCTTGGATTCATATTAATTGGTTAGTTAATTTAAATTGGAGTAAAAAATTTTGAATGCATTCTTTCAAGGATAAGGAGGTTTTAGTACCGTTATATAAGGCACTGGTGAGACCTCACCTGGAATACTGTGTGCAGTTCTGGTCTCCCATGTTTAAGAAGGATGAATTCAAACTGGAACAGGTACAGAGAAGGGCTACTAGGATGATCCGAGGAATGGAAAACTTGTCTTATGAAAGGAGACTCAGGGAGCTTGGCTTGTTTAGCCTAACTAAAAGAAGGTTGAGGGGAGATATGATTGCTCTCTATAAATATATCAGAGGGATAAATACCAGAGAGGGAGAGGAATTATTTAAACTCAGTACCAATGTGGACACAAGAACAAATGGATATAAACTGGCCACTAGGAAATTTAGATTAGAAATTAGATGAAGGTTTCTAACCATCAGAGGAGTGAAGTTTTGGAATAGCCTTCCGAGGGAAGTAGTGGGGGCAAAAGATCTATCTTGCTTTAAGATTAAACTCGATAAGTTTATGGAGAAGATGGTATGATGGGATAACATGGTTTTGGTAATTAAATATTCATGGTAAATAGGCCCAATGGCCTGTGATGGGTTTTTAGATGGGGTAAGATCCAAGTTACCCGGGAAAGAATTTTCTGTAGTATCTGGCTGATGAATCTTGCCCATATGCTCAGGGTTTAGCTGATCGCCATATTTGGGGTCGGGAAGGAATTTTCCTCCAGGGCAGATTGGAAGGCCCTGGAGGTTTTTCGCCTTCCTCTGTAGCATGGGGCACGGGTCACTTGCTGGAGGATTCTCTGCTCCTTGAGGTCTTCAAACTACAATTTGAGGACTTCAATAGCACAGATATAGGTGTGAGGTCTTTTTTAGGAGTGGTGGGTGAAATTCTGTGGCCTGCATTGTGCAGGAGGTCAGACTAGATGATCATAATGGTCCCTTCTGGCCTAAATATCTATGAATCTATGAATCTTTTTGTGCTGTAAAATGCTGTACTGTCTTTTGTTTGGATGACAGGGTCCATGGAGTCTTGGAGATAGAATTTTATTTTAAAAATTTTTGGTGTTGGCTTGTTTGGAAACCTGTTCAGTGGATGGAGTTTGAGGATTGTTCTCCCACATATTCGGAAGTTACTTCAGATTCATCTCAGGGCTTGTCTTCACTACTGGGGAGATCGATGCTGCTGCAATCAATGCAGCTGGTGTGGATTTAGCGGGTCTTCCACTAAATCGATAGTAGAGTGCTCTCCGGTCAACTCCAGTACTCCAGCTGCCTGAGAAGAGTAAGGGAAGTTGATGGGAGAGCATCTCCTGTCGACGCAGTGCAGTGAAGACACCACGGTAAGTCGACCTAAGCTATGTCGACGCCAGTTGCGTTATTCATGTAGCTGGAGTAGCGTAACTTAGGTCAACTTACCCTGGTAGTGGAGACAAGGCCTCAGTCTCAACTAGTGTGGGAAGGTAACAGTTAATATTCAGATTTTTAGCTAATCAGATTTTTCTTTTAATCCTTTCCCAACCCTATTGTATTGACTTCTTATTCATTAGTCTACTATAGAGAGCTGTTGTATGAAGTGAAAGCTTTTTATATTTATTTACAGATTTTTAATACATACATACTAGACAGTAAAACATCACTAATCTGTGCTTGTGTAAGGGGCAAGCTTGCACAAATAGAGGACTTTAAAATTTGCTCTCCACTGAACCACTGAAGTGCAAAATTCTCCTGGTGCTGCCAGAGGTGGGGGCCAGCCCAGGTAATAACACATTCCTTGCAGGGCAGATAGAAGATCTTCCACATCATCCTCTAGCCCCTTCCAGGACTGCTTATGTTAAAAACTGTTGCTGTTACTCTTACGTCTTCCCCCATCTTGCTTATTCTGCATTTTTGAGGGCTGTTGGAGGAAGGAAAGACCAAGTTATCACTGCTGCCACATGTGGTCTGGCGGTTTCATTAGAATGAAGAGGGTCCTAGTAGACTAAAGTGTCATGTTCTTGAATAGCTGTATTTTTTATTTCAGTCCTTCGTGGTCGTGGGAAATGACTAGTGATAGCTACTACTACTGCTTTCTATCCAGGTGAAAAGGAGAGCCCTACTCTTCCACCTCCTAATCCTTTTAGGAAGGAAAAGGGCAGGGAGGGGAGTGAGTTTTCTTCTCTGTGCAGAGGAGGACAGAGGCTGCTTCCCTCTCTGTCTGTCTGCAGTTGCACTGAGACGAGTTACAGGGAGCCTAGATGGTGCGTCTCAAATTCCAAACCTCTACTTGAATCTGCCAAGACCCTCTTTACTCTTGGGACAGCCTCAACAGTTGCAGAAGGAAGGATATCCCCTCCCCTCACCGCACATGCCCGCACACACATACGCCATTAAAGGGTCACATCAGCAGTAACAGTAACAGCCTTGCTTCAGTCTTCTGTTAAGGTGGGAGTCAGGCAAATATTCTTCTCCATTTGCCCACAGGTATATGATTTCACCTGTTATAGCTCCCACAGACCTCTGTTAAACTGCAATCTGTCTCCCTCTCACATTCCAACACTACTGCAGACTAATGAAAACTTAATATTCATGGGCTAATTGTGTAATTCTTGAAAAAAATGTAAATAACCTGAATTAGCAAACAGTGTAGTCAGATAGCAAACAAAATTTGACTTCAAAAAACTTTAGTACTCCTTGAATGTCTGCAAATTAAATAGGGAATATTTTAAACAAATGTCTGCTGCACATTAATTGATCACAAAGAATTGTAACTCACATTGAAAGCTTTGAAACATTTAAATTCAAAGTTTATCGTGATTCTGTGAGAAAATAAAACTGAGACTAAACTTATTTCTTTGACTGTGTCTGAGGAAGAGAGAGGTAAATGATTAGACTAGACTTTATCAAGGTATAATTGAACATATTAATATTTGGACTCTTAAACTGAGAGAACAGATTTTCTAGAAATCTCCTTAAAAAGTGAGTGTGGCTGGAAACACAAGGGTGATGGTGATTTTTGGTGGCAGAACAGGCTATTTCTGAAGCAGATTTTAGTTTTATGTGTTTGTTTTTTCTCTGTAGTAGTTGAAATGATTGCAGAGAAATTGTTTAGAGCAGTTTATGGTATTAGACCATTATATAGATCTGAATTAAAATAAAATGTGTTAACAAATCTACTGTTTCCACTAGAGAGAAGGAGGCCCTTGTTGCAAACTTTTGGCCCTGGGATTTTTAAAGCAGTTTGATAACAAGCTTAATAACTATTTGTTTTTCTTTGTGTTTTTACAGCTGAATTGAATGTCATTGCTCCAATAATCTCCAACTTCTTCTTGGCTTCATATGCCTTAATTAATTTCTCTGTATTCCATGCCTCACTTGCAAAATCTCCAGGTAGGAATTTCATATTTGGGGGTTTAACACATTTTAAAGCTACTGTAGAAACAAAGTATTCCTGCATAGAAGTTATTAATTTAATAATTCAATAATTTAATAAAATAAACTTAGAAAAATTACTAGACTAGCCGAATCAAACCCCCACCTAAGGCTGACACTAGAGCAGCCTCTTTGGTAACTATGGGAGGCTTGTATCAGAGTGGTAGCTGTGTTAGTCTGGATCTGTAAAAGTGGCAAAGAGTCCTGTGGCACCTTATAGACTAACAGACGTATTGGAGCATAAGCTTTCGTGGGTGAATACGCACTTCGTCTGATGCATATGGGAGGCTTGTGGTTGTAGCTGTCACAGCTTGGGAACCTGAGTAAGATGTCTTTTCCTCCTAATAATCTTTCCAACAACTAATTCTAAGCCATGTGTGTGGGTGCAGTATGTAAAATGTGATGAGAACTTTGATTTTTGTTCCTCCGTTTGTTTTGAAAGCTCTGGTTTAAGGACTAAGGCCAGGATTTTCAAAAAATGGGTGCTTTAAGTTAGGAGCATAAGGGCTTGTTTACATGGAGGATTTAGTCCACACTAACATTACTGAGTACACACTTGAATGACCTATGTCCACATGATGCAAAGGTTTAAAGCATACTAACTGGTCAGTTAATATGTATTCTATAATCCACTAACTCAATATGCAGTGAATTTATGTTCATGTGCACACATCACTCATTCTCATTAGATTGGCAGGCTACCCGCTGCTATCCCATGCTGCTTTGCATGATGCCAGAACTGACCTATCTGTGTGTTCTCTGTTGCTCATGTAGAACAGATATCACCTTCCAGTTCAAATACTGGCACAAGGCCAAGACCTGTCCATTTGCTCCTGGTGTTCTATACCTCCGCATTCTGGCAGTACTGTTGTTGCTATCATTGCACAAAGTCCCAGCCACGTAGACACTGATACATATTGAATCAGAAAACAATTGACTCTGTGTATGCAGTCAGTGCTGCTTATGTAAAACACAGTGCGAATTAAACCCTGTGTATAGACATGGCCTATTTTCATGTTTAGGTTCTTGAATAACTGGCTTGAATTTTCTAATGTTCTGAATACCCGTCATATCTCCTTGACCTCTGAGAGTGCCCAGCTACTGCCTCATCTTAGCCTGAACTACAAAGGAGTAAAACTTCACTAGGCAAAGAGACTGGGACTCAGTCTCTAAGGGAACTGCCTTAAGGTCACACCTGGTTGTTATGGGGAGGGGAGAGAGAGAGAGTGAAATGCTGGCTCATTAAGCAGGTGATGAATGGAGTCAAGAGCTATGCCTCGGAACAAGGAAGCCGTAAGAAAACTAAAGCCCTCAATGAGATAGGAAGGCCCTTCTAGGAAGGAGTGATGGTTTCTCCTAACAAAACATTGGACCAGGACTCGCTGTCCTTTAATTCCCTCCCATTGACACTGGGTGTCACTGGGGTTATGTGGTGATGCTGGTGGGAAGGGAGTTAAGCAATACTGGTGAAAAAATCCTGTTTGTAGAGACTACTTGCCCCTCAGGAAAATAATACCTTATGGTATTCTTATTTGTTTCCTTTGCCCCAGGGCTTAAAAATTGATGACCCTAATCGCAAGAAATACAGCAGCGAAGCTGTTACGCTTCAATTTTTATTTTATCTGTAACAAAAGTATTGCTATGCCATGCCTATAAAAGAATTGCATTCAACATAAATAGGAATTTCTATTTCAGTTTTTAGCCTACTGAGTTTAGGTTGGAGCCTTTTTTAAAAAGTCATCTTTGTTGTTTGGGGCCAAACTTACAAATGTTCAATAAGTTGCCTTCGATTTGTGTTTGCGCAACCTTGTGCACATGTTTTTTATTCTATTGCTTATACACACAAGTGATTAAATTAATATGTTGAAAGCCCACATATATATGTAAATCCTATTTCTATTTACAATTGAGCCTGCTAAATTACATATATAAATAAGCAGGCATATTTTGAATTTTCTGTACGTCAAGCTGTATGGGTATATTCACTTCTGAAAGCATATGTGTAGATCACAAATGATGATGCAGTATTTGCAGGTTAGCCGTATTAAAAGACTAATATTCTTGGCAGAATTTGATTTTTATGTTTTCATAATTCATATGGACAAAATCAGTGTTTTATTTTTAAGCATATTATTTAATTTGTCAGTTGTGCAAAATCATGAGTTTTAAGCATTTTTCAATTTTTATCAATTCAAATTTTCAGTTGCAGGAATCTGGGGGTAGGGTCAGACTATTAACGACAGTAGACACAGATTCAAAAAGATAAAGCTTTGTAACCATTAAAACACAAATGCTCAACATCCTGTCGAAATACACAAAAAATGAATATCCTTACATCAAACTCTAAATTCTCAAGCAGTGTTCCTTATCTGTACATTTGATGATAATCAGTGGAAATATTTTTGTCAGTTTGTGTGTGTACAGTGAAATAGATGTTTACTGATATTTACCGATTTTAAAAATCTAATGCTTCCAAGCCTAAAGACACTCCATTAGTCACCGCTGTCTTTATAAGAATAGATGATCCTAATACCTCTTTCTGAACAGCCTGTCAGCAACTCATGGTGTCAAACTCTGGCAGCCTCAGTACTTCTCTTTGACAGTTACACTTTCTTCCTGAATGTGTCCGGCTATATGATATTTGTCCTTTTTCTTTCAATGCTCAGGAGTTGCTCTTATCCAAATAAATAAAAACATTAAAAGTAGTTAGCTAGTAGTACGAGTTAGCTTAACTGGAGTGATAATGCGGAACTGAAAGGATAGCACCAACTAACATGGCATGCAGTCATTTGCATTGTGATTCATGCTGTACCATCTTCTAAAGGTTATACTACAGAGCAAAAATCAAACTTGAGTAATGTATGGACTTCTGTGCCAAATACTCGCACTCACCAGATTGCTAGGAATATCTAGCACAGAAATAATGTCAAACTCCACCTTTTAAAAAGTGACCTATACTTGTCATATAATCATTTCTGCTCCTGTCCTTAATAACATAGATGAAGCTTTCTTTGAAATATTGCAAGTTGTTGGATGAACTTTAAGGATAAATGTGTGCCAGAATTTTTAATATGTTTTTATGCTCGCGCTTTCTCTCTCTCAAATTTTTTAACTTCTCGTATTTGTGCTTTGATTAGGTTGGCGTCCTGCTTTTAAGTACTACAATATGTGGGTTTCTCTTGTTGGAGCGATACTCTGCTGCATAGTGATGTTCGTCATTAATTGGTGGGCAGCATTGCTAACATATGTCATAGTCCTTGGACTCTATATTTATGTCACTTACAAGAAACCAGGTAGGTATGTGATTTTCAATTTTAAAAAAAATCTGGGCAAATTTGAGAAACTCTGATTACTTACTTTTGTTAAATGTTGTAGTTTTTTTGTATTTTAAATTTACAATTTTATTTGCACGGTTAATTACAGAAGAAACTCTATTCTCAAAATAAGAGAGAAGCATCTCACATACATTAACTATATAGATTTGAAAGGTAACGTACTCGATCTGTCAAAGATAATTTGAGAGGAAGTAGTGTGTGCATTTTGGAGGAGTTATGAGTAAGGCTACATTTTAGCCACCAGTATTTTTTAGTAAAAGTCATGGACAGGTCACGGGTAGTAAAAAAAAAAAAAAAAAAAAAAAAAAATTTAAAGCCTGTCCATGACATTTACTATATGCCCCTAACTAAAATTTGGGCCGAGGGGCTGCTCTGGGGGATGGGACAGGACCCCCGCAGGCGCAGGGTGGAGCTCACAGGCTCCCCACCCAGTTCCGTGCCTCCCTGTAGCTTCTAGGGGGAGGGGTGGCTGGGGGGCTTCGCACGCTGCTCCCACCACAAGCACTGGCTCCACAGTTCCCATTGGCCAGGAACCACAGCCAATAGGAGCTTTGTGGGCAGCGCCTGTGGGAGTGGGAAGTGCGCAGAGCCCTCTGGCTAGGAGACACAGGGACATGCTGGTAGGAGCCCGTCCCGCAGGTAAGTGCCGCCCTTACCCCAGCCCTGAGCCCCCTCCCATACTTGTCCACACTCTGCTTTTGAGAATTGAAATTCTACTTAGTAGTTATTTAAATTATAAAAATTGGACTGCTTGCATGAGAACATGAAAGACCAGACTTCTATAGCTATTTAATTTTAGTAAACTCATTACACTGTAGGCATTCAATTTCTCTTAAACAGTGATAATCTAAAAGGATAGTTTCTTAACCCAAGTTTTTTTGTCATGATTTTAGTTTTAAATCAACAGACAAACTATGCTTACCTTGCTAAATTTTCCTTTTGCTGTAGAGTAGCATAGCTACAAAACCTATTTGTACAAAGATTTCATAGCTTTTGTCAAACACCATAGAATTCTTTGAAATAGGTCAGTTTAAGTAACTTCTAAATTTGACTATATAATATGAAACGTCTAGTTATCTAGAAAACTTGATTTGATTACAGAATTATCCTCTTTACAGTAGAGTTTAACTGGTTTTTTTCCCTTAACTTAAACACAAGCTGGGTTTACTTTAGCCTGCTTTCAGTAGGAATATACTCTAATTTTAATTTGATTTTACCTAATTTTCAGTTGATGTTGGAGCTAAATAATCAGACACTAAATTTTTAGTTTGAGAAAATGGTTTATATTAGTCAAAATAACTTGTGGCATAATATTAAATTTTTTAAAACAAATCTTCCCACAGATGTGAACTGGGGATCCTCTACACAAGCCTTGACTTACCTAAGTGCACTGCAGCATTCTGTTCGTCTTACAGGCGTGGAAGACCATATAAAAAATTTCAGGTAACAGATATGCTCATGCTCGAGGCATAGTGTAGAAGTTAGAAAAATCTCTTTTCACTAAACTGTGCACTCAGCAAAACAGGGTTTTGATGCTTCCAGAATCCACAACTCTTTATCTGAAACTGTCTGTCTGGCTTTAAATCTCTAAGTCTAAGATATTCTAACACATGCTTGGATCTTGGGACAGGAACATCCATCACAAGGCTGTGTTTCAGCTTCCCTTTACTCCTGCCTCTGGCAGCATGTTCATTCTTGACAAAGACTGCAACAGCAACACAATCTTGGAGGATTTGCAGCCATGGGATGCAGAAATCTTGCTAATTCCTTGGAAATCTGCCCATATGTGAAGGGAGCATATAATGAGAAAATACTGTGTGATTTCAAGGTGGTAAGATTAGGATAATGGGAAAACTGACCTGAATAATTATCGTGGAACAAGCTCTTCTGCAATAGCTATTTTGGAATAGTTCCTTATGTGAAAACTATTCTGGAATAATTAGTATATTTCCATAGTGGAGTAACTATATTATGGAATAAAATGAGGAAAACAACATATATGTCTCTAACCTTTTTCTTGGAAATGACTCCACTGCAGTGGCTGAATTTTTTCAGAACAAATCAGCCTGACGTGGAAGGTTTCCCTAGTTATGGGGATGGAAATCAGCCTTACATGGAAAATGTCAGCCCAGACAGTTAATTTTGCAAAGGTATAAACTACTGAAAACTTAAGTCTTATAATGGGAAGTGTCAGGCAACCATACTAATAGGCAATCCTGCTAGTCTCATGAACGTGGTTTTATAAAATATTAAAATGACATTTCTCCCTGTGTGTTTAAGTTTCTGGTTACTTCACTGAAATGCTGTCATCACTGCTGAGCTAATATAGCTTAAAAAAATAAGTTGGCTACTATTTTGTGTTGTGTATAAACAACAAAATTGGCAGCTGAGTTTTGATTGTAAATTCTTTGTTACTGCTGAAGATGTAAGAGGCTTCTTAACTTATAAACTAAGATAATTTTGTAACTGTCAGCAATATGCAAACTGGATGAATTTGGCAGTGGAATTTGACTTTATACATCAATTTAGTTATCACTTAACTGCCTAGATCAAACGTTTATTTCCAAAAGTGGTTTCCTACTTGTGTTAATGTGAAGAGTGAACATACTTCTGCTAATGAGCAGGCCTTTAAGATTGGATTGGAAATACTTTTTATGATTTTGTTTTCTAGGGTAGGAAATAATTTTTCTTATTTCAAATGCTAATTAGTTTATAGTAGAGAATGTTTTGGTATTTAGAACAGTCAGTTATAAGACTGACTTGCCTTGGTATTAAAATGACTTGGTATTAAAATGACAACCCTTGTTGCTATTGGTTCTTTTAAACAAAAAGAAAAACCAAAAAAACCCCCCTGCCCAGACATTTGTTATGTCTTGGCAAGATTGAGACTTACCTACTTGTTTTGATTGGGGAAGCTTGCTGGTTTGTGGATGTAGTGATTGTATAAATATAGCTATCAAAATGAGGGCTAGCTAAATCTTTACGTCAGGGTTTCTGTGTATGAAAGTTAGAGAAAACAAACATTACTCCTTGTGCTGTGTTCCCTTTTTCCCCACAAAAGGGAAAATGAAAGGTGTTGACAAGTGATCTTATGACTCCTGTGCTGATAGGCATTCATATTTTTGTTTTCTTGTTCAATTACAATCCACTCTTCCTTATTCAGCAGGTTTAGTACCGGCCAGGTCACATCACTCATGCCAGACACTTCAGTAACTTGACAGAACGTTGGGCTTTATTGTCTGAATTTCTTTATTTTAACTTTTTTATTGAACATCTTGACTGTTTACGTAAAGAGAATCTGAAAGTTACAGATAAACAGAGTGATTTTTCCTTATTAGTTTGAAGAATATTTGTTTCTGTACTTTTATATACCAAATTCAGTAAAATTTATAGAATCACAGGACTGGAAGGCACCTCAAGAGGTGATCTAGTCGAGTCTCCTGCCCTACCTAAACCATCCCTGAAAGGTTTGTTCTAAATTTTTTCTAAAAAATCTCCAGTGATGGAGATTCCACAGCTTCCCTAGGCAATTTATTCCTGTGCTTAACCACCCTGACAGTTAAGAATTTTTTCCTGAAGTCCAAGTTAAACTACCCTTGCTCCAATTTAAGCCCATTGCTTCTTGTCCTATCATCAGAGGTTAAGGAGAACAATTTACCTCTCTCCTCCTTATAACAACCTTGTAGGTACTGGAAAACTGTTATCATGTCACCTCTGTCTTCTCTTCTCCAGACTGAAAAAATCGGAAAAAATTGTTTAATTTTCCCTCATAGGTCATGTTTTTCTAGACCTTGAATCATTTTTGTGGCTCTTGTCTGGACTTCCTCCAATTTGTCCACATATTTCCTTGAAATGTATCGGATTTAGATGGATATTGCCATTCATTGGTTTCTGATGAAATAAGCAGGCAGGGAAAAAGAATTGATGGTTGTTAAAGGTTGTCAATGCTACATAAATTTTCCATAATGTAATTAATATGCCCCATTTCTCACTCCAAATATATGCATTTGCAATCCTGAGATCTGTGAAGATATGTATCTTCACAATTCTAAAGTCAGTTGCAAATTACTTAAAAGTTGTTTTTATCAATACAAAGGAAATAAGTGAATTCTAATTTTTCTTCTTTTAAATCTAAAACTCTAGGCCTCAATGCCTTGTTATGACAGGTGCTCCAAACTCACGTCCTGCTTTGGTTCATCTTGTCCATGCTTTCACAAAAAATGTGGGTTTGATGATCTGTGGTCATATACACATGGTAAGTATTTTTTCTGCATTTTAAAAAAATAAGCTAACTTGGCTTCTTTCCATAACTACTTCTATTATTCTCAAATGTAAAGTGTCAAATTTCCCACTTCTCTGGAAGCTGAGATTTACTGATAACCTCTCATGGGATTTCTCTTTCATAATAGCACAAAGTATATTGTAATTTCGTGCAAGCCTTAGAAATGCTAGCATAGCAGATAACTTCAAAATGTTAATATGTACATCACTGCTAGATTTTTCTCCTCCCCTGGAATAATTTTGTAACTTTATAAAATGAACAGTCTTGGACACAAAGATGCTTAAAGATAAACAGTGTTTCAGTTCGTTAATCCTGGGGGGTAAAGCATGCTTGGCTAAATAAGGTTGATATTTGCTTTCCGTGTTATCCAGTTTGCTTTTACTTCTTTAGTATAACATGCCAACTTAAGGAAGAAGCCTGGTTGGGGGCAGCTGTGGGGAGCCTGGACGGAGTCGTGGACCCTCCACCTGCCCTTGGCTGGGCAGGGAGCATGGGGGACAGGGACACTGCCAGGGGCTGCTCTCAGCCCGCCCCCCGCCCCCACTGCACTGCAGGCAGGTGGAGGGTCCACCGTGGCTCCCTGGCTGGCCTACCCACAGGGAAGGGGGAAACCTGTGGAGCTGCCTGGGGGCTACTTGTGCCCCATGCCCAGGGCAGGTGGAGGGGCCGCCACAGCTGCCTGCTTGGCTCTTACCATGGCTGGGCTGCAGCTCCGAGCCACACCTCCCCCCTCTCCTCCGGCTGGAGCCAGGTTGGGGAGAGCCACGCTGGCAGCTGTAGAGGGCCTGAGAAGCCCCATGCCCAGTGTCCCAGCACCCTGCCCAGGGCAGGTGGAGGGACCCAGCCTCCCTACAGCTCGGAGCTGCAGCCTGTAAACGATAAGAGCTGGGCAGGTAGCTGTGGGGAGCCGCAGTGGACCCTCCACCTGACCTGGGTGTGGGGCCCAAGCAGGCCCCCCACTCAGAGCAGGTGGAGGATCCATCTGCGGTTCCTCACAGCTGCCCACCTGGCTCTTAGCATCAGAGCCCAGATTTAAGCACTCAAATCGTATTGAAATTTAATAGGTGCTGGGCACCTAACTCTCTTGAGTTTCTGTAAAAATACCAGTGTAAATTACCACGTTTAGACTATTTTCTTTAGATCTTTATTTTTAAATTTTGTTTTGTATTTGAAGCTTTTCTCCAAAGCTAAAGATACCCACAGTTTGGGTTAGTGCTCCCTTCAAATCACTGGAGTCAAAATCTTCAAGCTCAAAGTTTTGTTTCAGTGCTGTTTTTAAACAGAACACTTTACTATTCTGATAAGGGCAGTGATTTTTAAAAACTGAAGAATTAAGAGGGTTTGTTAGCAGGATGGAAGTTCAGCGAGTTTTGAAGGGGTTATGGTAATTGAGTCAAATTAACTCAACTACAAAAGACTGGCAAAGGGTCCAGCTAGTTGTAGATGTTAAGGGAGGATTCATAGAGGGGAAGGAGTATGTGTTTAAATTGTAGGCAATTGTCAGAGTGGCTGAGCCTCTCACCTTGCCATTGTAATCTGAGGTGCTCCAGGATTAACTAACCAGATTCTGTTGTGAACTACTTCATGTATTAGTGAATCTGGCAGGAAACAACTGCATGCCACAGGACCCCATCAGAAGTGGCTGAGATCTGGGTTTATTTAAGGTAGTGGCTGCCATTGGGGAGAAGACTAGCATCTTTATATGGAAATTAAAACAGATCACCAATTTCAGTTAAACTTGCTGGGACACAAGCAGCCACACAAAACCTGATGTGTACTTAACCTATAACTATGCCTATATCTATATTTTTTGCTACAAAAAACAAAACAAAAATACCCTTGTTGTTTTTATGGCAGAGGACAAGCCTGCTGGTGAAGCAACTGGAGCTTGAGAATTCTTGTTCCAGTAAAGCACAGGAACATGTATCTAAGAAAGGAAGACCTATTATTGCCATCTGAGTCAATTTTACTTTATGTTGATAGGTCTCTTGTTTTGAAGTGACAAAAATATCTTTTGAACTTGAAGTGTATTAGATTTGATTTTGGGTTAATTATCAATGCACTCATGCAACTGTACAAAGGAAATCTATTTTTCAGAAAATAACCAGTAGTGATTATTCTAAAATGCATTTTGGACTAATAGTAGTACATTTTTTTTGAAGGGCCCTCGCAGACAAGCCATTAAAGAATTGTCAACTGACTTGGCCAGATATCAGCGGTGGCTTATTAAAAACAAAATGAAGGCCTTCTATGCACCAGTACATGCAGAGGATTTGAGAGATGGGGGACAGTACTTAATGCAGGTACCCTTCTCTTGCACTTTTGTTTGAGCTAATGGGTGATTTGGCCTCAGAAGAGTACAGACATTTTTGCATTTTATATTTTACACTTTCAAGCATACATATTGAAATTGCATCATAATTATGCAATATTTTCACTCTACTACTATAAAGCTTTTATTAAAAAAATTGTTTTGTGCAAGTAAGAACATTTTCTTATTTTACCTTCAGTTAATATAATATTTTTTAGTATTTTAAAAATGCTTGATTGGCTTTGTTCTTAGGCTGCTGGTCTGGGTCGAATGAGACCAAACACTCTTGTTGTTGGATTTAAGAAAGATTGGAAACAAGCTGACATGAGGGATGTGGAAACCTATATCAATTTATTTCAGTGAGTACAAAATGCAGAACTGTTCTTTTTACCAAATACAGTAAACAAGAATATATAATCTGAAGAACTGCTTGTACCTCTAGCAGAGTGTAATCATTGCTATTTCAAAGTATTCATCTAAAAACTTTGAACTGTTTCCAAGTATTCCCAAACATCATTTTTAAATAATTAATATTGAAATCGCCTCAGTAAATCTAGTACTCTAGTGCTGTTTTTCAATGTGGGTAGGTATTATTGATGGTCAGCTATTACTTTTGTCAACCCCAGGAGCTTTCCCCGATGTGAGGCCTCTGGTGGCTTTAATTTCATCAGGTGTTGTTGATCACTCTGCTATTTCTAACTTAGTGTTAGCATTTCTCTTGACCCTGTGCGTGATCATAAGTTGTGAACAACTTAATATAGAATGGAAATCTTCTTTCAAGCCTCTAGATTTTTTGTCATGCATTTTCAGCATCTGTCCATGGAGAGACCTCTGACAGTCTGGTTTTTCCTGGGAAGTCTTTCACTATTTGAAAGCTTGTACTCTCCCTTCTGTGCTGCTTGTACTCTCCCTTCTGTGCTGCTGCCTCTGCAGCCTTCTCCTGAGCCCAGGCATTGTTATTTTACCTGCATCTCTTTTTATTTCTTTGTAATTTTCTCTGTATCTTGCATCAGCCTCAAAGATTTCTACCTGTCTTGCACTGTTACATTTTTGCCTTCAGAACTTTCTTTTAGTCAGTCACTGCCCATGTTCCAGATATAATCCATGCATCTTTCTTCTGCCTTCTTTTGGTGGCCCACTATTTCTCCTGCCATCTTCCAATTTGACCATGTGTCTTCCAGACTTTCTTTAGTCTGGTCCTGTAAAACACTGGAACAGTTGCAAGGTGGAATCTGATCTGCATTTCTTTGCCTTTGAACTGCTTTGTGCCTGTGTTGCTCTTTTTTTCCATCTCGGCTAACATCTATTCCTCTGCTAACTCTGATATCCCTCAACCAAGATGCCCATCTCTTAAATATACATACATGGTCTGTCTGGTGATTTCCATTGTCTGGTGATTTCCATGTGAGCTTGTGAATCCACTTGTGTTGGAAGAAATAGCCTTCTATATTTAGGGTGTTTGTGCAACAGAGATTCAAGAAGTGTTTGCCATTATTGGTTGGATGTCTTCTGTTGCTGTGACATTTTATATACTAAGTATTAATGTCAAATAAAAATAAAACGTGCAATATGGGTAAGCTCCTTTGTTACTGGAACTTTGATTTGGACTCTCCTAACTTGTAATCAGACTTACAGCCTAATTTTTCATTAAGAAAGTCTGTTCTCTTAATTTCCTTGCTTTTTTAAGGAGAGAATTTTTTCCTGTAAGTTACACATAATGGAAACCAGAGTCAGCTAGAACTTGTCTTGAAACCTGACTTCTTTATTATGAATGCTGTAATTTGTAAAAAAATAGTTACCATTAAATTCCATGCACACTGCATTCATTAATTGTTACTTTGTGTATTTTTGAAACTTCTTTCAGTGCCTATAGTTTTCAGAGACCGCTCTGGAATTTGTAGTTCTCAAGTTAGGGGATCTCTTATAAAATATTTTGGGACTTCTGGTGAAAAAAATTGTCCTGTATTGCTCAAAAGGATTAAATTTCACACACACGCTTTCACCTTTCCCATGGAGCTTAGAATGGTTTGTTTGTATTTCATTTGATCACTGTTTGCAATATTAGAAACGAAGTGAAATGGAGACAGTTGCTGTCCATTACACTTCAGCATATGGTATTCAGTCTTCTGAAGTGGCTTAATAGTTTGGGACTTAAAATCTGTGAAGTACAATTTACGTACATGAAGCTTAAGTCCAAGAGAAAAATCTCAATTGGGATTGTTGAGAAAGAAAAAGAGAACACGACAAAAATGCAACTTCTTTACCCTTTTACAGTGATGCCTTTGACATTCAGTATGGTGTAGTTGTCATCCGCCTAAAGGAAGGTTTGGATATTTCTCACCTTCAGGGACAAGGTACGCTTTATTTTGCCTCCTAGAAAAAGAGAAAAATAGAACAGCCAAATTTTACGCAGTTAAGTGTTCTATAAACTGTTTGTTATGCCTACAAGCAAAATATAGAGATTTAGTGTTTATAATTACTTTTAATATTTTGTCAACTTAAAAATACTTCTGTTAACCTTGTACAAAATAAAACTAGATGGAGTAGATATGACTTCTGTTACTGATGGGTTGCTTTTAATGATAAATGTTCTATGTTTCGTATTCTAACTTCTTTTAGAAACAGGTCTACATACATTATTTTCTTCAGTTTGTAACCACCTACATACTTAAATTTCCCCAAGGATTTAATATTTTACTAATATATGTTCAAACTCAAATGGGGCCAGAAAATCAATATTGCATATTAAAAAAGTATCCGCAGTCTAGAAAATTTAACTTGATTTAACAAAAGTTGCATGACCAAAGACATTTTGGATTCTTTCATGGCAAGTTTTTTCCATTCCAGTGACATAAAAAGCCTGGAGATGATACATCGGCATTGGATAAATAGGAAACAATAAAGATAATACATTTCTAATGCAAAAAATTAATGGTGATTCAAAGAAAGTAGTTTATAGACTTAGTTTTTATTTGTATTAAACATTATGTTAAAAGAACATTATTAAGGTGGCAAAATCAAGCACTTAACTAGATATTAGATGATGTAATTAAAAACTATCCCAGGGTTTCATTTTTAATTCAGGCATTTATTGACTTTGTAACCTTAATTGTGTTGTTTTAGTGTAGTTTTCCTGTGTATAATTTCCTAGGTTAAAAAATAAAAAATATTTTATCATGTGATGTCATACTGACACCAAATGGGTCATCAGCAGAGTTGGAACCTTTAAATCCACCACAAAGGCCTCTTCCACTTGAGCTAACTGAGCGACTAATAGCAGAAGTAGGTTGTCATATTCTGTGTGGACCAGTATTAGAGGAAAGATAAAATATTTTGCCAGAGGGTTTCCCAGATATTTGCTGATAAGAGAAGAATGGTGAGACTCAGGATTCTTCGGTTCCATTCTGAGCTCGGTAGTGGAGTGTGCTCTAGTTACCACAGAGCTTCTGCCCATTCCCCCCGAGTGTGATCCCTGCTGCCCCGTCCCCTCCAACCTGCCCTTGTCCTATCCGTTCCCCACCCCACATCTAACAGTCCAGTCCTTTGCTCCTCACCTAGCCAGTTCCAGTCTCCACTCCTCAGGTTTTCATCCCAGTCTCTTTGATCAGCCAGTCCAAGTTTTCACCCTTGGGGCTTCCTGTCTACCCCACAAACACCCAGCTTATTGTCCCCAGTCTCCTTGCCTAGCCAGTCCTACTCCTATATGAGGACAGATTAAAAGATTGAGACTTTTCAGTTTGGGAAAGAAATGACTAAGTGCGGGGGAATATGATAGAGGTCTATAAAACCATGAATTGTATGGAGAAAGTTAATAATGAAGTATTATTTACCCTTTCACACCACATATGAACCAGGGATCACTTAATTAAATTAATAGGCAGCAGGTTTAAAACAAACTAAAGGAAGTACTTTACATAATGCACAATCAACCTTGAACTAAATGCCAGAGGATGTCATGAAGGCCAAAACTATAACTGGGTTAAAAAAAGAATTGGATAAATTCATGGAGGCTAGTTCCATCAGTGAGTATTAGCCAAGATGTTCAGGGATGCAACACCAGGGTCTGGGTGTCCCTAGGCCTCTGACTGCCAGATGCTGGGACTGGACAATGAGATGGATCACTTGATTGTCCTATTCTGTTCATTTCCTTTGAAGCATCTGTCATTGGCTGCTGTCGGATACTGGGCTAGATGGACTCTTGGTCTGACCCAGTATGGTCATTTTTATGTTCTGAGTCTTCACTCCCACCACCTGGATCCATCCAATCTCAGTCTTGCCCACAACCCACTGGGTTCCAGTCTAAAGCAGCTCAGAGCTGCAATCGTAGGGAAAATCCTTCTCATCCCTAGGCTGGAGTGTGACCAGTGCAGATTAAATCTTCATGGAATTTAGCTGCTATAATCTAAGTAGTATGTGTTGTGCAAACAGATTTGTCAAAATCTTAAAACTTGACCAAATTTGGGTGGATTTTCGTAGAGGACAGCAAAAGCAGGTCCCTAACAAAAAGGCCATCCACTGCCAAACTTCAAGGCCACTCTAAAGCAGAGGGGCACGAGAGGCTTTCAAATAAAAGTTTGACAGAATTAACATGGTCAAAACAACCTATTTTCCCCCTAGTCACATTCTTTTAAAGTGGCTTACCCATTTTGCCTAAAACTTTCCCAAAAAATTCATTCTGAGGCAGACAATTGGCATGGAAAACTTTAGCCCAAACAGTTAAAGTTTGGTAAAGTTATAAGTAAGGCTGCGAGTTTGTCATGGAAGTCATGGATTCCGTGACCTACATGACTTCTGCAGCAGCTGGTGTTCCTGACTCAGGGGCAGCTCAGGTAGCCCCTGTGCCAGTCGCACTGGCCACTGCTGGGGCAGTCTTGGGCCACCGCACCCCCCTCGCAGCAGAGTTTGGGTGTGTGAGGGGAACAGGGAGTTGGGGTACGGGACAGGGTGAAGCAGGCTCTGGGCAGTGCTTACTTGGGAGACTCCCTGGAGGCAGTGACATCCCCCTTGCTCAGCTGCTAGGCAGAAGTGTGGCCAGGTAGTTCTGCGCTCCCATAGGCCAGGAACTGTGGCCAATGGGAACTGCGGGGACAGTGCCCTGGGTGGAGGTGGTGTGCAGAGCTGCCTGGCCACACCTCCGCCTAGCAGCTGAGCAAGGGGGATGTCACCACTTCCGGGGAGCCCCCCATGTAAGCACCTCCCAGAGCCCGCCTCACCCCATTCCGTGCCCCAACCCCCTGCCCACTCTCACACCCAAACTCTCTGCTGCTGCTGGGTGACAAAGTGGTGGAGCCAGGTAGGGAGCCTGCCAGCCCTGCTAATCCCCCCCAGCACCTACAGGGGTCCTGGGCCATGTGCTGCCACCTGCGGGCGCTGCCCCAAGCAGCCAGGCTGCCCTCCCCACAAACCCACGGGGCCCCGGGCAGTCCCTCCCCCTCTAATTTTTATTCACTGGTATTTTTAGTAAAAGTCATGGACAGGTCACAGGCAGTGAATTTTTGTTTACTGCCAGTGACCTGTCTGTGACTTTTTTTTATTAAAAATACCCATGACAAAAACATAGCTTTAGTTATAAGCCACTGAGGACTATGTCTTATAGTGGGAAGTGTCAGGCAATCTTCATAGTAGGCAGTTCTACCACCCCTCACTAATCTAATACCTCATGGAAGGGATCATATGTTCCTGACAGCTTTACCACTGGTCTCAAACTTAAGGCAGTCTTAATTGTCTGGAGCCATTGCTGACTTAACTGATAACTTCTAGCTGAGAAATCCGTTTTTGACCAGGTTTTTTAACATTACTGTGCCTTTTTCTATTACGTCAATAGTTAACTACCTCTATTATTGTCATCTTCTGTTCAAAAAGGCCTTTGTCTGAGCTTGTCTGCTGAAATGAGGTTCTTGTCTGCTGAAATGTTCTTACTCACTAGATTTTGGACAAGCCACCTTCAGCAAGCAATTTTATGGAATTATAGTATTGTGACTTTTAATATTTTTGGAAAAATGCTCAGCTTGAGATAGAAATTGATCATAAATTTTTAGGATCTATTTTATACCAAAGGCCCCAGGTTTCAGTTCCTTTCTCATACTAACAATTTGACATAATGTAAATATGAGGATTCAAACCCCTTATTTTCTCCAGCTCCATAGAGGTGAATTAGCTCTGTGTCTACAGAGTGATGTAGTTCAATGCCTATAGAATTTGAAAAGGTATAATCTGGGACTAAGCTAAAATAATTCTTACTTTCAGAGGTAGAATTTCTATGTATGTAACATGTTGTTGCTGTTCATGAAGTTGTATAAAACAGTTGATTTTCTCCAACTGTTCTCCAGTTGATTTTCTTCTAATCTATTATATCATTAATTATCCATAAAACATCATTTTTACAAGCTAAAAGTAAGTTTAATGTTGCAATCAGAAATGATATCAATATTAATCATTTATCTCGTCACAGAAGAATTACTGTCCTCTCAAGAGAAATCTCCAAGTTCAAAGGATGTTGTAGTAAATGTGGACTATAGCAAAAAGACTGAAACAGACACATCTAAGGTTTTTTCTCCACCATCCAGTGAAAAAACTCCTGGTCTGCATAAAGGTAACTTCTAGTGAGCTGTGAGATTGGACCGTTCTTTTTACAGAGTTGAATTACAATGTTTTTTTTTTTTCTCTTGGCCTTCCCAGGCATTTACACTGTCTGCATATTACTTGAGTAGTCACTTAGAAAGTGTAAGCAAAATTTTTAAAACCTTGATGCATAAAGTAAGGCTCCAAGATCTTAGGCACCTAAATAAAAAGCTTGTCATTTTTTGTAGCGATAATGAGAACTGTAGGAATGCAGAACTTCTTGAAAATTTGGTCAAATCTTTATATGCAAGCTTAACTCTAAGCCACCAAGGTTAAGAAATGTTGGGCTTAAACTAGAACATTTAATTAAATGCACACTAAAAGAACATTTTTAAAAATGAGTCAAGACACCTTGCATTCATATATGGAGGAAATGTTTTTCTTGTCCTTTTTTGAAGACAAACTCTATGGCTATGTGAAGTATTAACACATTTTAAAGAGCTAATCATTATTGCAGGATATGTTAATCCTCATCCATGTTGTGGTTATTTTCTCACGGTGTGCTGCTTCATTTTATGTGTCATTTTCTGAATGTGTACGCTACTTTTATCTTCATTAACTCCACAAAGGATATTAACCTTTATTTTTTATTTTTTATAAACATTTTCCAGAGGAGGAAGAAGATGGCAAGACTCCAACACAACCACTGTTGAAAAAAGGCAGGCATTTCCATCTTTTTGTTACAATCCATTTTTTCCATACTGCTACCTTCCATTTTCTTTTTTCTCACTCCTTTTATATATAGAGTATCAACCATTGGATGGTATCCTGGATATCTGTTTAACTTGGATTAGGAAATTCAGGGGTCAAATTGTGGTGGTAGAAAAAGGTGGTGGTACTCTTAAGTCCTCTCACAAAATAAGCTTTCTTCACATGAATTGGCAGAAGCAGTGCACATACTAGATGTGCATACGTTCAAAATATGATTGATTGTGCATGCTTATGAGGTTTCCTGAACTTGGTTCTGCCTCAGTGGGGTTTGAATGTGTCCATGAGGTCTGCTGGGTTCCTTGGTGGGGCTCACATGCCTCTCTGGGTTCCTTGATTTGGGGTGGAGGGGAGGAATAAGGTAGTTGTACTCTCTGAAATGCTGCTCAGTCCTGGTGCCAAACTTCTAATTCTTTCCTTTCTGTATAGATTTTAATAAGATCATCATTATAATATTTGAGACATCACTCAGTAAACTATGCAGCTTACTTTATGCTTCCACAAGCAATGAAACGGTTATCAATATTATACTTTGGGCATCTTAGTGAATACTTCAGTGAAATGAATGGGACTATTCAACTTTTCAGAATTATTGTTCCAGGCTCTCCACAGAGTCAGGCAAACATTGCTTAATCAGTTAACCTCAAATGTGAAGGGAGGATTTCTTCAGAATTATAAACACTAGAGAACTTACCTCTTTTAAATGAAAGCAGAGATTGTGGAGCACAAGATGGTGGCTTGGGAGAAGTGCCAGTGTGCTTTGTACCATTGTGTACTGACCTAATTCAAGCTCTGTATAAATGTATTAATTCAGTCAATTTTAGTTCACATCAGGAATATTTTTGGGTTTTGTAAAATCAAATTCATACCTTTTGGCTTAGAAGCTAAATACCAAGTAAAGTGGCTGGCTGCTGTATCCAAATCTAAATTTTGACTGAGAAGGAGGTAGAAAGGTGTTTTGTTTTGTTTTTTAATCCATCCATTTCACTTCTGTGTCTGTTAGGTTTATTCAGAAAGTCATTTTAGTTTCTTTCTCAGTTATATCTATAGCCTCATTATCTAACTAAAAATTCCACCTTTTTAATTACAGCAACTAAATGTTTTGTAAAATTTTTCTAAGCCCTGGAACCTGCAAAACATCTTATTCTGTACGTAAAATACTACATACATATTCAGCATCAAAATGGAGTCTGTTTACAATCTTAACTTCCTTAATGCATTTAACTATATATTTCTTTCTTTTTTTTTTTTAAATGTAAGAAATTAAAATAATACTTCAGAAGTTGTAGTTTTCTACGATTTTTGTCTTGGTAAAAAAACTTGACAATATTAAAGAACCTACAGATGTGTTTTGGTGAAACAAGAGCAGCAGGTCTTTTCTTCAGTATGAGAGATGCATGGAGCAGCACCCACTGTTGCTCTGAAGTATGTTTTTTTTGATGTTTGGATCAGATTGATGGAGCTATAAGTGTAGAGAGAGAGAGAGAGAGAAGGTCTTGCAAATTGTGCTCATCTACCAAAGGTCTGCTTGTTGTTCCTGTTTAGTTTTTAATCTTTCAGAACAGTAGGTTTAGCTGGAGAAGTCTGCAAACTCTTTAAACTTATCTCAGTGTGCATTTTTACAAGTCCATTTAAACAAACTATAAAGTCTGAAAATAAATATTTTTAAAGTCAGAATTTTTTTTAACAATACAAATATTGGAAAACATAAGAATGGCCATACTGGGTCAGACCAAAGGTCCATCCAGCCCAGTATCCTGTCTACTGACAGTGGCCAATGCCAAGTGCCCCAGAGGGAGTGAACCTAACAGGCAATGATCAAGTGATCTCTCTCCTGCCATCCATCTCCACCCTCTGACAAATAGAGGCTAGGGACATCATTCCTTACCCATCTTGGCTAATAGCCATTAATGGACTTAACCTCCATGAATTTATCCAGTTCTCTTTTAAACCCTTTTATAGTCCTAGCCTTCACAACCTCCTCAGGCAAGGAGTTCCACAGGTTGACTGTGCGCTGAGTAAAGTAGTATGCATCCGATGAAGTGAGCTGTAGCTCACGAAAGCTCAAATAAATTGGTTAGTCTCTAAGGTGCCACAAGTACTCCCTTTTCTTTTTGAGTAAAGAAGAACTTCCTTTTATTTGTTTTAAACCTGCTACCCATTAATTTCATTTGGTGGCCCTTAGTTCTTATTTACTTATTCCCATAATATAACTTTTTCTTATTCACTTTCTCCACACCACTCATGATTTTATATACCTCTATCATATCCCCCCTTAGTCTCCTCTTTTTTCCAAGCTGAAAAGTCCTAGCCTCTTTAATCTCTCCTCATATGGAACCCATTCCAAATCCCAAATCATTTTAGTTGCCCTTTTCTGAACCTTTTCTAATGCCAGCATATCTTTTTTGAGATGAGGGGACCACATCTGTACGCAGTATACAAGATGAGGGTGTACCATGGATTTATATAAGGGCAATTCTCTGTCTTACTCTCCTATCCCTTTTTTAATGATTCCTAACATCCCGTTTGCTTTTTTGACTGCCGCTGCACACTGCTTGGACGTCTTCAGAAAACTATCCATGATGACTCCAAGATCTCTCTCCTGATTAGCTGTAGCTAAATTAGCCCCCATTATATTGTGTATATATAGTTGGAGTTATTTTTTCCAATGTGCATTACTTTACATTTATCCACATTAAATTTCATTTGCCATTTTGTTGCCCAATCACTTAGTTTTGTGAGATCTTTTTGAAGTTCTTCACAGTCTGCTTTGGTCTTAACTATCTTGAGCAGTTCAGTATCATCTGGAAACTTTGCCACCTCACTGTTTACCCCTTTCTCCAGATCATTTATGAATAAGTTGAATAGGATTGGTCCTAGGACTGACCCTTGGGGAAAACCACTAGTTACTCCTCTCCATTCTGAAAATTTACCATTTATTCCTACCCTTTGTCCCCTGTCTTTTAACCAGTTCTCAGTCCATGAAGGGATCTTCCCTCTTATCCCATGACAACTTAATTTACATAAGAGCCTTTGGTGAGGGACCTTGTCAAAGGCTTTCTGGAAATCTAAGTAAGCTATGTTCACTGGATCCCCCTTGTCCACATGTTTGTTTGACCCCCCTCAAAGAACTCTAATAGATTAGTAAGACATGATCTCCCTTTACAGAAACCATGTTGACTTTTGCGCAACAATTTATATTTTTCCATGTGTCTGACAATTTTATTCTTTGCTATTGTTTCAACAAATTTGCCCAGTACTGACGTTAGATTTAACAATACTACAATTCTGTGTTTGAGATTAAGCCACAGTTTTTCTTAAATCTTTTACAAATTCTCTTTTTCTCAATTTGCTAGACTCGAAAGGCCCACGTTCTCCTTTAAACTTGGCTGACCAAAGACTTCTTGATGCTAGCTCTCAGTTTCAGAAGAAACAAGGCAAAAATACTATTGATGTCTGGTGGCTTTTTGATGATGGGGGTAAGATAATTTGTAATGATGATAAAAGCACTTGGTAATGGGTATCACTCATGCCAAAGGCTACGTTTTAGTCACAGGTATTTTTAGTAAAAGTCATGGACTGTGCTGGGGAGGGGGGGTTGGTGGGGCTGGGGCAGGCTCCCTACCCAGCTCCTGGGAAGTGGCAACCCCAGCTCCTAGCTCCATGTGCAGCCTCCTCTCCGCCCCAAGCCCCCGATCTGCAGCTCCCATTGGCTGAGAACCGCGGCCAATCGGAGCTGCAGGGAGGGACGGGGGGTTGCTGTCACCCTTCCCGGGAGCCTCATCGCCTCACACCCCAGCCCTGAGCCCCCTCCACACACCCAAACTCCTGCTGCTGGGAGGCGGAGAGGGGCGGAGGTGGCCAAAACTGCCACAGCAGCAGCCGGTGCTCCTGGCCCGGGGCTGCCCGAGCTGCTCAGGCAGCCCCTAGGCCAGGTGCACCGGCCGCAGCAGAGAATCCATGACCTCTGTGACAAACATGGAGCTTTGCTCCTGCCATATATAAATTGTTGCTATACACTATTAAATAGAAAGTTGACACTGCATATTAGTTACTCAGTGTATTTCTAAATATTGTGGTCTAATGCAGGTTTGACATTGTTGATTCCTTATCTTCTGACAACCAAGAAAAAATGGAAAGACTGTAAGATCAGAGTGTTTATTGGTGGAAAAATAAACAGGATCGATCATGACAGGCGAGCGTAAGTTAACCTTAATTTTAAATAAAACATTTATGGTATTATGGAACTTTTTGTAATCAGGCACAATAGGTAAATGTTTTTCTTATTTAATAATGACCTTTTCCTATTACACTTGAATTGGGAGGTACCTGAATGCTAATTTATTGGTACTAGTTAACATAGCACATGATCATGTTGTTTAAAATAACAAATAGCATTTGAAACATTTTAAGCTACTTTTAGCTTTAGAGATGTAATCATAAAGAAAATGTTGCCTTTACTATTGTTGTGTTTTTTTCCAATTTGGCAAATACTTTGTTTCTTGCTATGTTTTTAAAGGGAGCTGAAACTAATATGACCAACCACAACAGATCATAAATGTTGACTTGCATTCACAAGATAAGTCTAAGAACCATTATGATGGTATGTTAACTACCCCACTTCTGCAAGGTTAGAATAGTCTGTTAGGTTAGGGCAACACCTAGATACAAAATGGATAGGTGCCAGATATCTCATTTAATACGGTAAAGAAACAGGGACTCAAATTGGTAGCCCTAGCTCAACTTAGTAAGAAAAGGTCACAGAATTGGGCCTTAAATTAAGGCAGGTCTACTGAACTGTGGGATATTTACAAGTTTTTCTCATTCCTTCCCTAAAAAGTAATACAGGACAGTCAAGGGTGATTACAGAAGAGTTTGACTATTTAGTTTAAGATTGGACATGCTTATAAAAAAAAAAGTGGTAAATTTTTGCACCCGTACTGTAAATATCCTTGAACAGAATGAGAAGGCATTCAAGAAACTGAAAGGTACGTTAGGGCCTTAAAGATCGCTCTTGTCAGAATTACGGTGGCACTGATGGCATATCTCAATGTTTCCATCACAGATATCTGTAAGGCTGCTGCCTGAAATTCTGTACACACTTTAACACACCACTAACCTCTTAATGTGGCATTTAGATCTGATGTTTACTTTTGGAGGGCAGTTCACCAGTCCCTGCTTAAAATTTAACAAGAAAGAGACCACTTGGAAGAAGAAGAAAATTATTATAGTAACTACAGCGCCTCAAGAACCTCTACATAATCACAATTCTCTCCCATCTTCTTCTTTTACTTAGAGTTCTACTCTCATAGGACTCTTGGGTTTAGCAGAAGGACTGAAGAGGTTGAGACTACAGTCTTTTTATAACCTCTGCTCCAAATATTTGGTGCCATGCAAAGGTTTTTGTATGGCCCCAATGCGTACTATGTTCCAGACAGTTCGGGATGCTCAGGTACATCCTGGTATGATTATATAAAGGCAACTAGTTCTCAGAAAGCATTACTATAGTGTGTGTGTTTGTTTACAGCAATTTATTTTTATTTTTTAAAAAGTTCCCCTAGTTATTTTTCTGAAAACCCTAACACTTAAAGAAAATTAATGCTGCATTTCTAGTGATGGGAATTAAAAGTTTGGAAAATCTGTTGGTTCTGTTCTGTAAAACAGCTGTCTGGTTTACAAATAAGTTATGGTATATGAACCTTTTGGCGTAATGAGAATGATTGATTGATGGATTGATTCTGTTGTCCAAAAGTTTTGTGTTGGCTTAAGTACATAAGGCTGAGCTAAATCTCCTCCTGCAACCTCTGATGAAGCAGTATTTTTGTTTGAATTACTCTTAAACATATGGAGACTGCATGTAATTTTTGTTGCAGGAAATCCCAACGTCTGGTGATAAACAGATCACAAACTAAACATTTATTTTGTGTTCAGGTGTCTCAGTTTTTTATGGGCAGTTTTCAGTGAAGTGTTCAGTTCCTTAAAAACTTTAAATACTTTGTATTAAGCATACTTTTAAATGAGCTGTCCAGACATGCCAATGTCTAAACAGAGCATCTGTATGATTTTTGTAGAAACCCTTGCCCTGCCTCATTCTCTGTTTTTATGCTTACCTGTGTAGTTCCAAATTAGATCGCTTTTGGAGTGAATGTCGATGTCTCTTTGTTCTGTAAAAACAGCCCTATAAAAATGTTAACTGACAAAATATATTATATAATATATATCTAAATTTTTTGAAATTTAGGATGGCTACTCTGCTCAGCAAATTTCGGATAGACTTCTCAGACATCATGGTACTTGGAGACATTAATACAAAGCCAAAGAAGGAAAAGTGAGTTGAAAATGTTCCAGAAAGACACCTCATTTACTAGTTGCATTCTTCATTTTTCTGTTTAACACAAAAAGCATAAAGCATATAATTCTCTACGTATGTATTTTGATAAGTAAACTACATGGTTACAAAGACATAAGCTTTCAGAGAACAGTGCAGGTGGGGAGCTCCTAGTGCCACGAATTCAGTATTGGTTTAGAATCTCCTAATTAGCGAGATACCACAAAAGTGCTAGATTCTAATTCCAACAAAATGAGTTAACTACAGTAATTCTACCTTAATTGAAAGATGGTAGAAATGGAGATAAAACTAGTGTATGCTTATCTTATCCATAGTCATATACATCTCTAAACCCAAAATGATGTGTATAGCCTGATCTTTAAATCAGTTGTATGTCAGTATTAATCAGCTCAGTGAATGAATGAGAAAATCCAAGTCCTGCTGAAATTTTCTTATCCAAAGAATCATTAAATATTTCTGTTTCTCAAGCTTGAACAATTTGGCTGCCTGCAGTTGATTCCTAATACTGCTAGTGCCATTTTATGATGGAATGTCCTATAAGACCTAAGAGATCAGAAGATTGAGCTTCATCTTCCACCTGAAATCTTGTCCAGTGTATAAAAGTTATAAAATGTGTGTCCAAATGTCTTTTGAAAATTCTTGTAGCAGAGTAATCTGAGCCAGTTGCTTTTCAACATAGCCTGGCAGGTGCTGGAAATATTTGTCTAGAATTCCTAAAATGAGTTGTACATATTCATTATTTTGATGGATAAGTATTTCATTATCAGAAACTTTTTGATAAAATATTTATACTGAAACTATATATTGTAGATGAGCAAACTATATAGCTTCCTAGATTGTCAACAGTGTTTGTCTTTTAAATATCCTAATTGATATGACAGCGGTTGGGGGCAGGTAAAGCATTTTGAGACACATGTATGTAATCTTCAGGGATTTACAGCAGAAATTGGCACAAAGTGATGCAGAATTTAACTCCAAAGGTGCCTAAAGTACAGAGTGTTAAAATTCAGCCATGGAGGAACTGCTTAACCATTTTGAAAATCAGGCTGTTTAGCTTTCTATCTTTAGCTGTACAGTTAGGGACATTTTTGATCTCAGATAAATTTAATATGCACAGCAAATATGAGCCTTGTGCATGTCTTGAGCAAATTCCCTAAATGGCCCCTGATGTGGTAGAGTTCAGGCATCTCTGCAGTATGACCCATCCATGATAAATGTACTGGGCCAGGTCTTCTGCCCTATGAAATCCCATTTGTGCCTGTCCAGTAACACAAAGTGGATTTAAAGTTACTCTAAAGTGAGCTGCTGGGAATTCCCACAGAAATTTCTGGATGGTGTTAGTCTGTCTGTCACCTTTTCATATCCCCATTAGGTAAGAAGCATGCCTGGGGTAAGAGTGAGTGTGTCCAGAATGTGCTGAGTTCCAGTATTTATGACGCATGCTGCAGTGAATTTTACTAAATTGTGAAGTATCTACAGATAGTTTTTTAGCACAGAAATAGAGTTTATAGTGACTGCATGATAACAGAAGTATTTGTGGTTTTTTTTTTTTTTTGTTCTCATTTAATACTGGTGACCCATGGAGTTAGTTTGATTTCTTCACTCTGAGATCATGTGTTGTGTGATCTACGTAGAATAATAAAAGTGTAAAATGTATTTAACCAAAACTTTTGTCATCAAAATGTAATTGAATTCCAATTTCTCTCATATCTACTTGAGTTAAATTGATAGGTGTTTGTTTTTTACGCTTCTTCATTTCCTTATATCATCAAATTTCTAGAAGGATGATACTCTCCCTCTTGAAGCTTATAATTTTCTTTTAAAACGTTTTTCTTACATTTCTATATGGAGTTGAAGCTAGTTTGGCACTTCCTTCTCTGTTAATGATCTTCAGTCTAGATTGTTAGAAAAAACAAATCAATTTTTATGTAAATTTTGAAATCTAAAAGACAGTTCCCACACTATTAAGTTTGATAGTTAACAGCTGCTTAAAATATTAATATTCATAGGTGTTATTTATTTATTTATCTTTCACAAACCAGCAGGTTTCTAATATCAAAACACAGGAATGAGAATTTCAGTTGACATTACTTCTACTAGTTAATCACAAACCATACAAGAGTTGACTTATATTTAGGAATATTTTTCTGTTGCATGGAAAATCACAGTTGACACATGCAAAGAAAAGAGTAACAGTATCTATTTTTAATGTGAATATTGGTTAAAAATCCTTCTAGTATTGCAGCTTTTGAAGAAATGGTTGAGCCATTCAGACTTCATGAAGATGATAAAGAACAAGACATTGCAGATAAAATGAAAGAAGATGAGCCTTGGAGAATAACAGATAATGAACTTGAGCTTTACAAAACTAAGGTATCCCTTTATAACTTTTAATTATTGTGTTGGCTGTTGATAGAGTGGTGATCCTACTGTGTCCCATATACCCCATTTTAATGAGTTGATTTTTTTTTTTAAGCTTCTTTGCTCTATTACAAAGTGGGTGTGGTGTGAGAGAATTCAGGTGGGAAAAGGCTTGAAAACTCCACTTGCTCATTCATCATTGGACAGTAGGAAATGTTCCCCGTGGGGCCTAAGTCATCAGTAACTGCAGAAATTTTAATTTAAAAGGGATTTCTAGTCCCAATAATTAAAAAGATAACCTGTGTGGGTATGGACCAATGCAATGTTCTTTCCTGAGTCTGTAGCCAGTTTGATTGCTTCTGCAAATATAAACACAGGGAGACTAACAGCTGTTATGGTCTACTCCTGCTGTTCAGAATCCTGTGGAAGCAGAGCAAATACAAGAATTAGGTAAACTTGACTTTTGGAGAAGCAGGTGCTGGAGCTGGGAGGAGAAGAGGAAGAGGAGAACCCAAAATGGTGACTTGAGAAAGGGGTGGATTAGTACAGGAGTCTTGGATAGCAGGCACAGGCCAGCACAGCAATATCTAGAATGCTGAGGGAGGGTAGAGTAGTGGAACCTCACAACAGGTGGTTCTAGGATGTAGATGTCTGTGGGGAATACGGAAATAGGAAGGAATCTTCTTTTCCCTTCCAGCAGCCAGAAATCTCTCGGGGTGAGGGCTTTACTTTTATAAGTTGCTAGCTAGAAACTGACATGAGTGTTCAAGAACAGAACCTTAGAAGGAATCCAGCAACCTCTCTTGTTCTAGGCAACTAAGCGGGTAGAAGTTTGGACAGAAGGGACATATGTTTACTTTACAAACCCAAGTGATTTATTAAAAGTTGGAGGGAATGATACACTATTTTAAACAACACAGCAATCCATTTTGACCTCCTTTTGCACATTTCTTGCATAAATAAGAATTGTACTTGATTCTGGATTGTTGAAATAATGAATAGATCTCCCTAACGAGTTTGGGTTGATATTTTTTTTCCTTTTTAATTACAGAGCTACCGCCAGATTAGGTTAAATGAGTTGCTGAAAGAACATTCAAGCACAGCTAATGTAATTGTAATGTAAGTAAAGGTTGACTGTTTTTATACTATTTTCACAGTGATACAGTAACTCTATTACTATATCGGTTACACAGGTAATACAACTTATTTTGTGTATTATCCTAGGTACAGTCTTTTAGAGTACAAGGTAGAATTAGAGAGAGAATGCTTTGTAATTTGGCTTGTGACACTTACAGGCATTCTGCTGCTTGTGTATTAATTGCTCTCCATTGCCTTCAAATTGCTCTTTAAAAACAAAGATCTTCTATCTACAGCTACCATATATCCCATTTGCCTGAATCATACCTGTCTCTGCATATTCTTTGTACTGTCATCCCCACTTACAGTGCAATTGGATTACAAATTTTTCAGTATAGAAATTTTTTAATTTCACACATCCTGCTCTCTGTACAAAGTCATGTAAGGTTTCAGTGCTTTCTGAAGCAGTAAAAAGATGAAACTTGAGCAATACAAATAAAGATTTAACTGTTTCCAGTGAGGCAAGAATTGAAGGATTCCACCAATACTCTGGAGGGGCTGGTGGCAGAGAATGTGACTATAGACTGTTGCAGTCTGAAGCAAAAGCATTATCTTGGCCAAGATTTGGAGAGTGACTGTGGTTCTCCTCGCCTGGAGAAACATTCTGAATGAAGCCACAAGAGTGAAATGCTGATTCCATCACCTCCCCAGCCCCACCCTTGGAAAATTTCAGGAGTGGGTAGACTTAAGGTGAAACTTGAGATGCCCAAAAAAAAAAGTTACAATTGAGTCCATGTAGCAGAGTGTGTCTTTTTTTAAAGACAGTTTTGGCTCAGAACTAATTAATTTCTTTGCACTCAGGATTGTGAACTGACTACATGTAGTCTAAAAAACAAAAGGTTATGAAATGGGTTAGAATTAAACATTTAGTAATTTCTACCTTTTTATTATTTCAAATTGTATTTTTTGTATTTATGCAGTACTACTAGTAGTCTGACTTGCTTTTTAAACCATTCTTCATTTCCATTTGCTTTTTTCTTTGTTCTTCAAATTGTAGGAGTTTGCCAGTTGCACGAAAAGGTGCAGTATCTAGTGCACTATACATGGCCTGGTTAGAGGTTCTATCAAAAGACCTGCCACCAATCCTTCTCGTTCGTGGGAATCATCAGAGTGTTCTTACCTTCTATTCCTAAACACTGCGCAACGTGCAACTGTGATGAAATGGTACTTCAGTGCCTGGAAGAGAGTGACTAAGATTATTAACATCACAAAGGCAAAAAGTGACACTTCTTTCACTGTTCTACTGACTTGAAAGCACACAAGGAAAGTCACTATATTTCTAAAGTTGTGAAATCTTCAGTTTTATTCAAATTCTTCTATAACTTAATCTTGCTTAATGGGGGAGGATTCCTTGTTAGACTGAAGAACAACAAAACAAGCTTTTTCTTTGCTACTTGAATAGCAGCAATAAGTGTTTTTATTTTTGATCAGTGAAAGGATTATAGATTTATAAAAGCCTTTTAGCCTTGAGGTGCCTTCTGAAATTAACCAAACTGCATCTATACACCCAATTTTGTACATTTAGATAGAATGTCAACATCTGCCTTCAACTAAGACTTTAGCTCAAACGTCCTTTAGTTTCTAGTCTCTTCCATCTTGCAATAAAATGAATGCTGCTTTTCAGTCTTCCATCAAGCTATTATTTTTAGTACTGTGTTTTCTATTCAGAATGTATTAAGGATACCTGTTAGATTTGAAACAAAGGTAGGGCAGGTCAGTTGGAATAAAAAAATCATAATGTTATTGTCCAAGACTTTGTACTACTGAACTTGTACCCTTAAAACTAATTGCGCTAGACAAATGATGGGAGGACCTTTTTTTCTCAGATTTGACATTGTGCCCTTCTTTCCATTCAAAATTTGAGATGCATATAACTTTGGCTACCTTGGTGAAGGTTAGTGTGTCAGTCTTTAGCTCTAATATGTAACTGTATTCCTGTTGTAGGCTGAAGATAGCTTTTTGGATTATTTTAGGTTTTTTAAAGAAGAGGACCTGTCTTAATTCCTGGCCTTCAGATCTTGGTGTCATTTAGTTTATTTGAAGAAAGTGTTAACCTAAGGCTTGAAGGAGCAAATATGAGCAATGTGATGCCATCTAACAGAATACTGTAAACACTATGTGGAATCTCGCTACACCATCCAATATAAAATGTAAAAACTAAAATTTGGAATCTTTCATCAAATGGTTAACTGGACCACTGGTTATTAGGGGAGCTGTTTTTAGGTCAGTTCATTCAGTTGTCAGACCTCACATTTAGTCTTACTAAATAAATACTCAGGCTTAATCTAGAAATTTAGACCATCATACATGATACTTTACACATTTTTCATGTTTAATAAAAACTGCCAATTTTTGTGTCCTTCCGGTGTATGTTTTGACTACTTTCTAATTTAGTCTTCTAACACAAAAATAAAAATTTTCACTTGAGCCTTTGTACAAAGGTGAGTAATATGAACTATTTTTTAAATTCCTATATATTTTTCAGGAAAGGATTGCCTAAAACATTTTGCAACCTCTAGATATTAGTACTGGGAATGTTACTGGGTCACATTGCTAGTGTTTCAATGATTTTCATTGAAGATGATCCTTAGAAAAGGTTTATTTTTATGCTTAACATAGCATTATATTAAATACTCATAGTTCCTTTTGAAGGAAAAAGCTATTAGTCATTGTGAAGTAAGATACAGCGTGAAGTAGTGACAATTGGAGATGTGTTCTACGCTTTATCCACAGTGCATGCTGTAGTCAGGTCATTGGTAAGTCACAAAATCTCCATTTTTGCATTTGGTTTCTACCAGTCTGGATCTGAATTGGTTAAATTGTTTCAATTTTTTAAAAGCAGCATGTTTTGCTGCCAAGTACAAAGTAAATTAATGCTAACATGGGCCTGGTTAAGACACAATTTATAATCAAACAAATTCTAATAGTGCTGTTTAATTACAGAAAAAAAATGTAACAGCCTCATTGTGTCTGTTACAGGTTTTGCAGTGCTTGTTGAGGTGGTAGGGATGTCTCCTTATTCAGTGAACATGGAATCGTTGCCATGTTTCGTTCTTTTTGTTTTGTTTTGTTTTTAAACAGATGGACAATAAGGCATGAACTTAGTGCTGCTATCTTGAAAATGTGCACAGGTACACTTATTTAAAGTTTTGTCCATTCAGGAAACCATTGCTTGTTATCTGTAATGCAGGAACCAAATGAAGTGTGTGCATACATGCATATATGTGTATAAAATATATCTAAATATGCATTTGGGGATGGGGAGGGAATTGTAGTCTGTAAAATAATGTAGGATGCTTTTCACATATGCACTCTCAAAACTTCACTAACACTAGACACCAGATCAACAGTTTCAAGATTTATTGTAACACTCTAATAAACTTCAACAGTTACTAGTAATTGTGAGCAACAGATATTAGCTAGTGACAGTCATTCCGATTTCTATTTAGTCTATATAAACTTTGATTTTGAAGCCAAATTTTTTTTAAGTTCCAATCATTGTTAATGACTTGAAATATATAATTTCTCATTAACGCATGGCAATTGCATTATTTCTGTTGATGAAATTTCTTTTTATGGGTTTAGAAGGAGCAACCATAGCTGAAGAAATCAATTATTTATTTTTTTGTTCATTTGTTTGACTGTATTTAGGTTTCTTTTCTTTTACATACATTCTTTTTATATGCTTTCCTGACATTACATATTTAAAAATGAACTATGGAATTAATTTAAAGATTTGAGCTTGGTTGGGTATTTAGTTATCCACTGGGTTTGAAAATGTAATATTTTGATAATACTGTACTGTAACTGTCACACATGCTTTTCTAATGTTTTAACATTGAATATTGCAGTTACTACTTTGTACAAGGGGACACTGCAATAAAAGGAAGTGACTTCAATAAAATTGTCCAACATAGTCTATTTTTATTGAAAAATGTTTGCAGTATTTTCAGTCCTTTCCTGATATGTGAATTTGTGTACTGCAATTTTGTAATGATGTCAGATGACCGCTATTACACTAAATATAATATTTCTAATTTACCATGCCGCCAGTGAATGGTTTGGGGGCACAACTGGTGGTGGTGTCAAATGGCAGACCTACTCTCTACCAAGTTAATGATGTCAATTGGCTTAGAAAGGAATAGCATCTAACCTTACTGAGCCGAATGCCAAACCTTTGAAGGGAAGATATGTTTACACAAAATAACTCCTCTCCCTGCCCCCCCCCCACCAAAACACTGTACATTCCTCAAAGTCCACTAGAAAGAATGCAGACCTACCCCAGTATATAGAATGTTGGTAATCTATTTGTTTAAATGTGATATTAGATACTTGAAAATGTACTCACAATAGGTATGCTTTTTTGTTTCTTTGCCTCTGAACGTATTAGATGCAACTCCTAAATATTTTTTTTCTGACAAACTGGAGACTTCTTTGGAGTAACCCCCAATATTTCCATTTTACCCCTTTCTCTCTATTGTGTTTTAACGCTACGTTTTCATTGCTTTCTAGTGAAAATATAGAGAGAAGAGACCATTAATTTATTTACCTGCTCATGAGTTTTAATTTTATCTCTATCATTTAAATTGTCATGTTAACTTCCCAAGTTTCTAAGCTTCTAATTGGAAAACTAAGAAAGCTCAAATAAGAATCAGAACTCTTATTTTCCTCATCTTATTTTAAAGAAGCCAGGCAAATAATTGAGCTCTCAAAGCCATGACTCCCCCAAGAGAGCTGGAGGACTTAGCCTTCTTAATTCATTTTGGAATTTTTCCGATTCCTAGTATGAATGATTGGATGAGAACAAGAATTCTTACTGCAAAAAGAATCCCTGGTGAATCCAGAATACACCTATCCTGTGCCTTTACTTTGTTGAAATAGTTCCTGACTGTTGGAAATAAAATACTTTTTTGATCCATTTTCAAGATCTATGCAATCAACCCATGCCTACACAAAGTTGCTGTCTGAGGTATATGAACTGAGTTAAAGGTGAACTGCAAAGCAGTATTTGTTTTGCCCTTTACAATTACTCTTCTGTTGGGGTGCAGAATTCAAGCTGTCTGCAAATTTCTTTGCTCCTCTACAGAAAAATGGTAGGTACCAAAGCTGTTGGATTCATAGGGCAGAGAACTGCTTTAAGGAGTTGTCCTATGCAGGGAAAAAAAAAGTTTATCTGGGGAAAAGGAAGATTATTGCTGTGACCTTTGCCTTCTGTGGGGACCAGGTTGTGGTGGTTTAAAAACTTAAATAAAATTTGCTTTTCATATGTGTCATCTTTCAGTTTATTTTATTAGCTCTGTAAATAAACTCTGCCCCGATGCTTCTGATAACTGGCTAACATTAGAGGTTTTTAAATGGTTTGGTTAGGTTATCTAACTGCTTTTTAAAAAATGTTCGTTAAGATTGAGGAAGCTTGGCAGCAGCATGATTTTCACTGATTTCCTTTGGGTAGGCTCTGGAGACCCCAGTAGTGACAATGTGCTCTGGCCCTACCTTCATCCATAGCTGGGCAGCAGAGCTCTACTGCTTGTAGCAAAATGTGGTTTAGAAGTGATAGCATAGCACAGGTGTCTCCTGTCTCACCAATAACAGCTGTCTGCTGCTGCTCCCAAGAGCAGTGTAATGTATGTATTTATCAATGCAGTCCTAGGTGACTATCCAGGGTAGCACATGACCAGTTAAAATTAAACTGAAGCTCTGCATTTACACTAGGAAAAAGGTCAAGTTCAGATCAGGTATAGCTGTTAACCAAGGCAAACCTAAACATGGACAGCTTTTCCTAGTCAAGGCAAACCACAGGTGGATTGCTTACAGTTGCTCCTTTTAGGTACCAGGGGCTGCTTCAGCACTTGCTGAGCAAACAGCCAGGCAGGGATTTCCCTACATGCCTGCCCTGAATTTCCCCAACCCTCCCCCGCCCCCCCGTTTTGTGAACTAGTTACATGTAGTGTTGTCAATTCAGTGATTGTTTGGAAATCTGAATTGAAATTGAAACATTAATACACACTTTAAAAGCATATACAGTGTGTGATAAAATACATGAATCTAAAAAAGTGTAATAGATTTGAAAAGTATTATCATAGACTAGCTTCCTTATACAGCTGTTTTTTGGGGGGTTTTTTATGACCATGTCAGTGCATTCACTTTGGTGCTGTTGGCCAACCTACTAATTTCAAATTATGATTTGTAAGCAAGGTCTAAATAAGCCCTCCCTGACAGCTAGTGATGGGCTGGGGGGAAAGGCTTCAGGACCAGATTGTATTTACATTCACACCTGGTCTACACCTGGTCTACACTAGGACTTTAGGTCGAATTTAGCAACGTTAAATCGATTTAAACCTGCACCCGTCCACACAGTGAAGCCCTTTATTTCGACTTAAAGGGCTCTTAAAATCGATTTCCTTACTCCACCCCTGACAAGTGGATTAGCGCTTAAATTGACGTTCCCAGCTCGAATTTGGGGTACTGTGGACACAATTCGATGGTATTGGCCTCCGGGAGCTATCCCAGAGTGCTCCATTCTGACCGCTCTGGACAGCACTCTCAACTCAGATGCACTGGCCAGGTAGACAGGAAAAGAACCGCGAACTTTTGAATCTCATTTCCTGTTTGGCCAGCGTGGCAAGCTGCAGGTGACCATGCAGAGCTCATCAGCACAGGTGACCATGATGGAGTCCCAGAATCGCAAAAGAGCTCCAGCATGGACCGAACAGGAGGTACGGGATCTGATCGCTGTTTGGGGAGAGGAATCCGTGCTATCAGAACTCCGTTCCAGTTTTCAAAATGCCAGAACCTTTGTCAAAATCTCCCAGGGTATGAAGGACAGAGGCCATAACAGGGACCCGAAGCAGTGCCGCGTGAAACTGAAGGAGCTGAGGCAAGCCTACCAGAAAACCAGAGAGGCGAACAGCCGCTCTGGGTCAGAGCCCCAAACATGCCGCTTCTATGATGAGCTGCATGCCATTTTAGGGGGTTCAGCCACCACTACCCCAGCCGTGTTGTTTGACTCCTTCAATGGAGATGGAGGCAATACGGAAGCAGGTTTTGGGGATGAAGAGGAGGAGGAGGAGGTTGTAGATAGCTCACAGCAAGCAAGCGGAGAAACCGGTTTTCCCGACAGCCAGGAACTGTTTCTCACCCTAGACCTGGAGCCAGTACCCCCCGAACCCACCCAAGGCTGCCTCCTGGACCCAGCAGGCGGAGAAGGGACCTCTGGTGAGTGTACCTTTTAAAATGCTATACATGGTTTAAAAGCAAGCATGTGAAAGGATTACTTTGCCCTGGCATTTGCGGTTCTCCTAGATGTAGTCCTAAAGCCTTTGCAAAAGGTTTCTGGGGAGGGCAGCCTTATTTCGTCCTTCATGGTAGGACACTTTATCACTCCAGGCCAGTAACACATACTTGGGAATCACTGTAGAACAAAGCATTGCAGTGTATGTTTGCTGGCATTCAACCAAAATCCGTTCTTTCTCTCTCTGTGTTATCCTCAGGAGAGTGAGATATAATTCATGGTCACCTGGTTGAAATAGGGTGCTTTTCTTCAGGGACACTCAGTATAGCCCATTCCTGCTGGGCTGTTTGCCTGTGGCTGAACAGAAATGTTCGCCGCTGTTAGCCACAGGGAGGGGGAAGGTTGAGGGGGTAGTCACGCGGTGGGAGGAGGCAAAATGCGACCTTGTAACGAAAGCACATGTGCTATGTATGTAATGTTAACAGCAAGGTTTACCCTGAAAGAGTGTAGCGACTGTTTTATAAAATGTGTCTTTTTAAATACCGCTGTCCCTTTTTTTTTCTCCACCAGCTGCATGTGTTTCAATGATCACAGGATCTTCTCCTTCCCAGAGGCTAGTGAAGCTTAGAAAGAAAAAAAAACGCACTCGCGATGAAATGTTCTCCGAGCTCATGCTGTCCTCCCACACTGACAGAGCACAGACGAATGCGTGGAGGCAAATAATGTCAGAGTGCAGGAAAGCACAAAATGACCGGGAGGAGAGGTGGCGGGCTGAAGAGAGTAAGTGGCGGGCTGAAGAGAGTAAGTGGCGGGCTGAAGACAGGGCTGAAGCTCAAATGTGGCGGCAGCGTGATGAGAGGAGGCAGGATTCAATGCTGAGGCTGCTGCAGGACCAAACCAGAATGCTCCAGTGTATGGTTGAGCTGCAGCAAAGGCAGCTGGAGCACAGACTGCCACTGCTGCCCCTCTGTAACCAACCGCCCTCCTCCCCAAGTTCCATAGCCTCCACACCCAGACGCCCAAGAACGCGGTGGGGGGGCCTCCGGCCAACCAGCCACTCCACAACAGAGGATTGCCCAAAAAAAAAGAAGGCTGTCATTCAATAAATTTTAAAGTTGTAAACTTTTAAAGTGCTGTGTGGCATTTTCCTTCCCTCCTCCACCACTCCTCCTGGGATACCTTGGTAGTCATCTCCCTATTTGTGTGATGAATGAATAACGAATGCATGACTGTGAAGCAGCAATGACTTTATTGCCTCTGCAAGCGGTGATTAAAGGGAGGAGGGGAGGGTGGTTAGCTTACAGGGAAGTAGAGTGAACCAAGGGGCGGGGGGTTTCATCAAGGAGAAACAAACAGAACTTTCACACTGTAGCCTGGCCAGTCATGAAACTGGTTTTCAAAGCTTCTCTGATGCGTACCGCGCCCTCCTGAGCTCTTCTAACCGCCCTGGTGTCTGGCTGCGCGTAAACAGCAATCAGGCGATTTGCCTCAGCCTCCCACCCCACCATAAACGTCTCCCCCTTACTCTCACAGATATTGTGGAGCACACAGCAAGCAGTAATAACAGTGGGAATATTGGTTTAGCTGAGGTCTAAGCGAGTCAGTAAACTGCGCCAGCGCGCCTTTAAACGTCCAAATGCACATTCTACCACCATTCTGCACTTGCTCAGCCTGTAGTTGAACAGCTCCTGACCACTGTCCAGGCTGCCTGTGTACGGCTTCATGAGCCATGGCATTAAGGGGTAGGCTGGGTCCCCAAGGATACATATAGGCATTTCAACATCCCCAACAGTTATTTTCTGGTCTGGGAAGAAAGTCCCTTCCTGCAGCTTTTGAAACAGACCAGAGTTCCTGAAGATGCGAGCATCATGCACCTTTCCCGGCCATCCCACGTTGATGTTGGTGAAATGTCCCTTGTGATCCACCAGAGCTTGCAGCACTATCGAAAAGTACCCCTTGCGGTTTATGTACTCGCCGGCTTGGTGCTCTGGTGCCAAGATAGGGATATGGGTTCCGTCTATAGCACCACAACAGTTAGGGAATCCCATTGCAGCAAAGCCATCCACTATGACCTGCACATTTCCCAGGGTCACTACCCTTGATATCAGCAGATCTTTGATTGCGTGAGCTACTTGCATCACAGCAGCCCCCACAGTAGATTTGCCCACTCCAAATTGATTCCCAACTGACCGGTAGCTGTCTGGCGTTGCAAGCTTCCACAGGGCTATCGCCACTCGCTTCTCAACTGTGAGGGCTGCTCTCATCCTGGTATTCATGCGCTTCAGGGCAGGGGAAAGCAAGTCACAAAGTTCCATGAAAGTGCCCTTATGCATGTGAAAGTTTCGCAGCCACTGGGAATCGTCCCAGACCTGCAACACTATGCGGTCCCACCAGTCTGTGCTTGTTTCCCGAGCCCAGAATCGGCATTCCACAGCATGAACCTGCCCCATTAGCACCATGATGCATGCATTGGCAGGGCCCATGCTTTCAGAGAAATCTGTGTCCATGTCCTGATCACTCATGGGACCGCGCTGACGTCGCCTCCTTGCCCGGTATCGCGTTGCCATGTTCTGGTGCTGCATATACTGCTGGATAATGCGTGTGGTGGTTGATGTGCTCCTAATTGCCAAAATGAGCTCAGCGGTCTCCATGCTTGCCTTGGTATGGCGTCCGCACAGAAAAAAGGCGCGGAACGATTGTCTGCCGTTGCTCTGACGGAGGGAGGGGCGACTGACGACACGGCTTACAGGGTTGGCTTCAGGGAGCTAAAATCAACAAAGGGTGTGCCTGTACATCAAGGAGTATTTCAGGCAGGACTGCACGGAGGGTTCCAATAAGAAATGGTGCACCAAAGTTATCGTTGTTATTGGAACAAGGAGGTTAGCCTGGCCTCTGATTGATACATGGCTAGATTAACCTCGCTGCGCCTTCTCTGTGACTGACTACAGTGTGATCTAGACAGGGGAGGAGGAAAATGAGTACAAAACAAATCTGGTCTATTTCTTGTTCTGACCCACTCCATCTATCCTTTACATCTTTGGCTGGCAGCAGACAAAAAAGGTGCGAAAGGATTGTCTGCCCTTGCTTTCACGGGGGGAGGGAGGGTGGGAACGGGGTCCTGACGATATGTACCCAGAACCACCCGCGACAATGTTTTAGCCCCATCAGGCATTGGGATATCAACCCAGAATTCCAATGGGCAGCGGAGACTGCGGGAACTGTGGGATAGCTACCCACAGTGCAACGCTCCGGAAGTCAACGCTTGCCTCGGTACTGTGGAAGCACTCCGCCGAGTTAATGCACTTAGAGCATTTTCTGTGGGGACACACACACTCGAATATATAAAAACGATTTCAAAAAAACCGACTTCTATAAATTCGACCTAATTTCGTAGTGTAGACATACCCCTAGTCTACCTAGGTATCCAGCAAACAGCTGTGTTGCCCAAGTGATAGTTTTTGGTTGGGGTTGGGTTACAAATCACTTGAATGCGGGGAGGGAATGAAATTTTCTTATTGTATGAGTAAAGGGGCAGTAGAACTGTACTTACTGTGCTGATTGAGGGCATCGAGAGAGGGTGGGGACAGGTGTTTTGCTTGATGGTCTGCATGAGTCACAAGTACTATTTGATCTGTGCCTCTCCCGTGTTTTAAGACAGAGCTGATTAGGCTCCATAGATAATCTTTTGTTTTGTTAAGTGACCACTACAGCTGAAATCACTGATGATCAGGTCTAAGTGCTTAGACCTGCTGTGGGACAGTGTTTCTGTGGAAGAGATGGCCCAGATCTCCCACTGAGAGCTCAGCTGAAATCCATTGAGATTTCTGTGTGGAACCTCAAGATACCAACTCACAGAGGTCACAGGTGGCAGCAGAAGGTTACAGCACAGGGTCAATGGCAACAGAGCAATGGAGTGAATGGTAGCACAACGAACAACAGTGGCCAGAGCGAACTGTGAGCAGCTGAAGGAACAAGCAAGATGCCTTCTTGCCCCGCACCTGGGAGGTGAACTCATGTGAAAGCATCTCTGAACTCTGAGTCTCCACTGACCAAGGACAACACCGGTGAGTGTTAATGAGGCTGTTAAGAATACTGGAGACACAACACAGTTCATGTGAACAAACATGGTTGTGGCATCATACATGCTATTTAAGCAAGAGATACCACACACTACAAACTGGAGGCCAATGTTAAGTGCATTGTCACTTGTTCATCCTGAAGTTGAACACTGGTTCCGAACAAGACCAGCAAATGCTCACTATCTTTCGGCAAGAAACTCAACTGACTTGCTAGAGGCATGTGGTGAAACAGTGAGACTCAACAGTTGAAAAAGTGAAGAACTTTCTCACCACATGCAAAAAAATTGCAGCTGATAAATGCACTGATGCAAATGGACACAAAGTATTGTTATTGTGTACGTTATCTTGATAGAGGTAGGCCAGTAGATGCATTTCTAGATGTTCAAGTTTTATAAAAGACACATCGGCTGCATCTGTGACAGCCCACATTTTAGAAGAGTTAAATGCTTGTCGACTGGACCCCAAACAGATGGTTCCTTGTGTATTTGATGGAGCTGCAAACTGCTCTGGAAGACATTGTGGAGAACAAGCATAGTTCAGAGAAAAGTGTAACCCTAATGTCTCCTATACACACTGCAGAGGCCATCTACTCCAACTAGCGCTAGTATGAGCTGCAGACACGTCAAAAGACATTTAAAAAGCTATAAATTTAATGTTATTATATTCTTTTTTTTTTCAGCAAGAGTCCAAAAATACTGAGTGTCTTGGAAAATACACTGGGACTGAAGTTCAAATTAGTCCAACCTGGGAAAACCCTCTGGCTTTCTCATGAGCGATCGTTGGCTGTTGTCTTAAAATTACTCCAGCCGTTGTTACTGGCTTTGGAATGTGTCTACCAAGATGGGATGGATCTAAGTAGTGAGGCTGGTGGATTACTTTTGCTACTATGTTCAAAGAAGACTATTGCCATTCTCTCTCTTGTAAGTCTACTGTTGAAACCATCCAGGCATTTGCTACAACAGTAGTAGATATTTGTCCAGCAATAGAAGCTACATTTGGCTCAATCAGAGAGCTATCCATTAAAAACGTACTGGAAGAAGCAAAGACTTCATCCAGAAGTTGGCTAATGAAGGCATTTATATTGAATCCTTAAGTGAAGAGGACAAGAAATGTTTGTTCAGACAACTGAAAAAGTACACAGACTTTATTCTTAAAAATCTACAACAGTGACTTCTAGATTCTACTCAACCTTTACATAGCTTTTACAGATTCCTGTCCTATAAAACATGACAGTTGAGTAGAGTGAGGCACTACCAGCAATGGGGCTGCCATGTGCTCAGGACAGATTAGAGAATTTGAACACAGAGTGGAATATCATACCACGAATTAATGAAGATTTGACTTCAACTTCTTTTTTTATCATCACTAGTTGCTCGACCCAATCTTTATGCTGTTTTCTGGGATGAAAGAAGTAGGAATTCATCTCTTGCTACTCCCAGTCATAACAGCTACGGTTCAGTGTTCTTTTTCATCATTGAATAGAATTTTGTGTTCTGAAAGAAGTCCTCTTCTGCCTGATCATGTGAATGAACTAATGAGCATATCAGTTGAAGGAATGGAAGTACCGGACCCACAAGAAGCCACTAAAGATGAACACATTTATTCAAGAAGTTCATTAATAGAGTTGTGCAAAATTATAACAAGAAACCAAGAAGGATGTAGATGTAGTGCTTCACAGAAGGCTTAAGTAGCTAACTTTAATTTTGTGTGATGATTTTAAAACATGAGTTAAATCTAATAAAATGGTCATGAAACATTTTTCTGTTTTTACTATGGTGCTATACAGCCCACCTTCACTCTCACAGTCTCACTCCTCATCGGCCCTGACCCCAAATTTCAATTCCTGGGGAAAACACTGCAGCCAGGACTGTTGGATGACAACTAGCTCTGAAGACCTGGCCAGTGACAGCAGCAGTATGGCACTGTCATAAATATGAAGGGAAGGGTAAACACCTTTTAAATCCCTCCTGACCAGAGGAAAAACCCTTTCACCTGTAAAAGGTTAAGAAGCTAAGATGACCTCGCTGGCACCTGACAAAGGACCACTGAGAAGACAAGATACTTTAAAAGCTGGAGTGGGGGGGGGGGGGGGGAACAAAGGGTTCTCTCTGTCTGTGTGATGTTTTTGTCGGGACTAGAGCAGGAATGCAGGTTAGAACTCCTATAAAGGGCTAATAAGCAATCTAGTTAGAGATGCGTTAGATTCTGTTTTGTTTAAATGGCTGAATGGAATGTATATTCCTCTTTTTGTAACTTAAGGTTTTGCCTAGAATGATTCTCTATCAGTTTTGAATGTGATTACTCTGTAAGGTATTTACCATCCTTATTTTACAGAGGTGATTCTTTTACTTTTTCTTCAATTACAATTCTTCTTTTAAGAACCTGATTGCTTTTCCATTGTTCTTAAGAGCCAAGGGTTTGGATCTGTGTTCACCTATGCAAATTGGTGAGGATTTTTATCAAGCCTTTCCCAGGAAAGGAGGTGTAGGGTTTAGGAGGATTTGCGGGGGGAGGAAAGATGTTTCTAAGCAGGCTCTTTCCCAGTTATATATTTGTTAGATGCTTGGTGGTGGCAGCAATAAAGTCCCAGGGCAAAAGGTAAAATAGTTTGTACCTTGGGGAAGTTTTAACCTAAGCTGCTGAAAATAAGTTTAGGGGGGTTTTCATGTAGGTCCCCACATCTGTACCCTAGACTTCAGAGTGGGGAAGGAACTTTGACAGGCACTGAGGGTGGCATGCCTTCAGAGCTGGGTGGCCAAGGAGCAGAGGCTGATGGCTGGGAACTCAGAGATGCTGATGCTGTGAACTACTTTCCTGACCATAGTGCCCTGCGTAGTGAACTCCCACCCAATAAGTCCAGTCCTGTCTACAGCTTCCCTCTCACAGTTGCTTAGTGTAGTTCAAACCTCTCCCTACTTGAGGCAGTGAGTTGACCATAAACTAAAGTTTAGTGTTCTCTACAAGCATAGGCGTGGCATTATATAACCTCCATAAAGTGTCACGGGGGGAGCTGTACAGAGTAGGGCAGTGGGCACTTCCTTGCCCCGCTGTTGGGTGGCTGAGCAGGAGCACTCCGCAACCCCTGCTTGAGTCATCGAAAGCCCGCAAGGTAAAGTACCTGCCAGTGGCTGAGGGCTAGGCAGTCCCTATAGCAGTGGTTCTCAAACCTTTGTACTGGTGCCCCCTTCCCACAGCAAGCCTCTGAGTGTGACACCGCCCCCCTTATAAATTAAACTTTTAAATATATATTTAAGGCTATTATAAATGGTGGAGGTGAAGCAGGGTTTGGGGTGGAGGTTGACAGCTCGCGATCCCCCATGTAATAACCCCCCCCCCGGTTTGAGAACCCCCTGCCCTACAGCCTCCGCCCTCCGTTTAAAAGTTGCTGAAAATCTTGCTGAGGGGCTGGAGGATGGGACTGGGTCGCACAGCCGCACCCCTTCTCCAGCCTGGCTGCTCAGAGGAGGGCGGTGGTTCCTCTCTTGCCCCTACTGGGTGCGGTGAGGAAGCCCAGCAGCCCCTTAAACTCTTCCATCTCCGCCATTGAGATTTCTCGGGGGGAGGGGGGTTCGGCGCTGTCTCGCTTCACAGCGACTTCCTTCGCGGCGCGGAAAGCGTCGCCTCCCGCTTCTACCACGTGGGGAGGGAAGGCTGGAGAAGTAGGAGGCAGAGCAAACCCGGCCAGCCCCGTACCTCCTCTTCCCCTTCCCCCAACGAGGAGCAGGAGCAGAGGCCGGTGCTCCGGGCTGCTGGAGGGGCGCGCACGCCGCCTCCTGCAGCGGGGGGAAGAGTTTGGGCGCGTGCGGGCTGTGGAGGGACGGTGGGTGTAAGTGGGGGAGAGGACAAGTGCCCGGGGGTAACAGGGAGGGCAGTGGCAGAGGCATGAGAACACAGTGCGTGGTAGTGGGGATGAAAGGAAAGGAGAGCTGCGGAGAAAGGGGCAGAGCCAACAACGGAGCGCCCAGGAGAAGGCGGGCGGGAGCCGCACGTGGCTCGCAGCGGGCAGGCTGCGAAGGGAAAGAAGGGAGTAGAAGCAGCCGCCCTGGTGAGTACACAGCGTGAAGGTGCTAACAGAGCACGGGGCAAGTTGTTAGTAAAACGCCCTGGGCCGGCCCTGCTGCACAAAGGGCATGGGAAGCTGATTTAAAGAGGGTCAGCTGGCGACTCCCCTTTCTGACAGGTTCGAGCGGGCGTAGGCAGCTCAGTGCTGCCCGCGCTGGCATAGTGGGTGAGGCCCTGGGGAGGAAGAGTGGTGGGAGATGGTGCTGTGCTGCGCAGTTCTAGCCAGCACAAATTAAAGCAGCGTGGAGGTTGCTTCAACTTGCACCAAGGCCTAGCCTGTAGCTGCCCTCAGGCGCAGTGTTATGGAAAGCTCTCTATGCCTTTCCCCACTCCCTTCATGTGCGCTGAGTACAGCTCAAGTGCTTCTGAGGATTTGGCTGTCCCCGAGGATCTTGGCAAGTTTGTGTGTGTGTTGTGGGGGTGGTTCCCTGGCTCTGGTATAACTAACCACAAATTATGCAGTCGAGTTTCACGCATTTGGGGAAATCGCAAAGGTCAGCACACCCGCAGTGCAACGGATGAGCCTCACCCTGGGAAAACCACCTTCGTGATCATGGGATCTCCCCTGCCTAATTCTTCCCTGGGGATACTGCTAAATCAAATCACCCTTTCCTGGTTTACTTTAATTTGTAGATTTTTATTTTTTAAATATTTTTGAATAGCTACTTCAGTGTGTTTCCTTGGAATGCATCAGATGAACTAAATAGTAGTTGGTTGGCTGTTAATTAACAGGAGAGTATATAACAAGTTCACTCCCCTACATAGGATTATTCTTTTTTCTTGCATACTGTTCTGTTTTCTGTGGTGTTCAAAAGCTAAAATGTAGGCTGCTATAAAATTGGGGGAGGGAAGGAAATGGGTTTTTTTTTTTTTTTAATTATTCAGAACAACAAAACCCAACCCTGTGTATAGCCAGAGACTTCTCACCAAGAAAGATTAAAAACTTTCCATGTGGAAAACTGAGATAATTACATTCACCTCCTTTGTATAGTCTTTTGATAATTTCTTATGGTGCTGTGCTCTGTAAGTGCAAAACATTATATATTGTTGCATGAGTGTTATACTTACAAAATTCCTAAAGAATTTCATATAATAAAAAATGACTTAGTAACATCAGTATATTGGGGATAAACACATGGTGTTAACGAGCAAGGCCTGGAATTCCCTCTTTCTCATATATCAGAGGGGTAGCCATGTTAGTCTGTTGTCCACAAAAACAACAGAGTCTGGTGGCACCTTAAAGATTAACAGATGTATTTGGGCATAAGCTTTCATGGGTAAAGAAACCTTCTTCAGATGCCTGGACATTACAGAGCAGATTTATTTGGGATCTGTAATTTTCACTCATGAATCTAAAGAAGTGGGTTTTTTACCCACAAAAGCTCAATCTTTAAGGCACATGTGGCCAACCTGTGGCTCTGGAGCTCTTCATAAGTTAATATATTTCAGAGTAACAGCCGTGTTAGTCTGTATTTGCAAAAAGAAAAGGAGTACTTGTGGCACCTTAAAGACTAACCAATTTATTTGAGCATAAGCTTTCGTGAGCTACAGCTCACTTCATCGGATGCATACTGTGGAAACTGCAGAAGACATTATATACACAGAGACCATGAAACAATACCTCCTCCCACCCCACTCTCCTGCTAGTAATAGCTTATCTAAAGTGATCACTCTCCTTACAATGTGTATGAAAATCAAGGTGGGCCATTTCCAGCATAAAACCAAGTTTAATCAGTTAATATGCGGCTCCTTGTATAGGCACGGACCCCGGGGCTGCAGCTATAGATGCCAACTTTCCAGTGTGCTGGGGGGTGCTCACTGCTCAACCCCTGGCTCTGCCATGAGCCCTGCCCCCACTCCACCCCTTCCCACCCCCTCTCCTGAGCCTGCCATGCCCTCGCTCCTCTCTCCCCCCACCCCCCGCCTCCTGCATGTCATGAAACAGCTGGTCGGGGGGGGGGGGGCAACGCTGACCAGTGCAGCTGCCACTGGGTGGAAGGTGCTGGGAGAGGGGGAGCTGATTTTTTGGGGGGGGGGGACCTGCTGACGTATTATTCTGGCTCTTGGGCAATGTACATTGGTAAATTCTGGCTCCTTCTCAGGTTCAGGTTGGCCATCCCTGCTTTAAGGTGCCACCAGACTCCTCTTTCCCGTGGAGAAGAATGGAGTCCAGTGCTCATGAGAGTGGGTAAATATTAGGCTGTAAGCTCTTTAGAGCAGGGACCTCTTCTTTGTAACACATGATTGGCACTATGCAATCAATAACTAAGTTTCTGATAGCATTATTAAAGTAAACATCTTTGATTTTCCTGGAAGTAGTAGGAACCACACTTCTTGGGAGAATCTACTTTCAGGAATTCAGGTTTCAGAGTAGCAGCCGTGGTAGTCTGTATTTGCAAAAAGAAAAGGAGTACTTGTGGCACCTTAGTCACAGTATGCATCCGATGAAGTGAGCCGTAGCGCACGAAAGCTCATGCTCAAATCAATGGGTTAGTCTCTAAGGTGCCACAAGTCCTCCTTTTCCTTTTTCAGAAATTCAGACTATACTTTGCAACACCAGATGGCACTGTTGTGTTAAGTTATTTTATTTAAGGAGTGAGGGTGAGACTGCAACATAGAATATTAAATTTGTTCACTTTGTTTGCGGTTCTTCCAGTGTGTATGCATAGTTTCCCTGTCGACATAAGCTGTCTCTTTTGCATGCGAGGGAATAAATAATCTGTAGTATTTAGAATAAATTTTAGACATACAGTAGTCTTCTAAACTTTAATAGTTGTGACTGCATATTCTTGGAGAAAAGGAATATATTAGATACCTTTTCTTTTCTTTTTTTCGTTGCCTTCTCTTATTCTTCTTGGGGAGATACCACATTCAGTCATAAAGGATGGATAGGGTACTTCACATGGTCAAAACTTCTATTTTCTTCAAAGGGCTTGGCAGTAATTCTGTCTCGAATGGCTAATTCCAACCTCATTAATGTTGGTGAGCTGGTCTAAGAATACCTTTATAGAGCGAGAAAGAAGAAACCCTGAAACAAAGATTTGAGGGTTGTGGTGAATAATCAGCTGAACCCTGAGCTCCCAGTGCTACACAATGGCCAAAAGGGCTAGCTAATGTGATCCTGGGATGCATAAACGGGGGACACTTGGCTAGGAGTAGAGAAGTTATTTTTCTTCTGTTTTGCATTGGTGTGATAGACTACCAGTTCTGGTGCCTACAGTTCAAGAAGGATGCTGATAAATTGGAGAGCATTCAGAGAAGAAGGTTCATGAGAATGATTAAAGGATTACTTTATAGGTACCTACATGGGGAACAAATATCTGATGATAGGCTCTTGAGTCTAGCAAAGAAAGGTATAACATAACACACAGGCTGGAAGTTGAAGCTAGAAAAAATTCAGACTGGAAATACAGCATACATTATTTTACAGTGAGTGTAATTAATTGTTGGAATTAATTTACCAAGGCCAGTGATGGATTCTCCATCACTGACCATTTTAAAATCAGGATTGGATGTTTTTCTAAAAGATCTGCGCTAGAAATTATTTGGCAAAATTCCATGGCTTGTGCTACAGAAGGGCTAATGAGATGATCAGAATGGTCCCTTCTGACCTTGGAGTCCGCGAAAAGACTATCAACCACAGTCCTGGATTAATCTTCTTTCAGTTCTTTTGTGAAGCATTTTTACTTTAGAAACAATTAAGGAGGCAAATGGAAAATAAATTTCTGAGAGCAGGAGACGTACATAGGCTTTTCTCATTTCACCTTGAAGTGCTCCATGTTCTGGCTAGGTGAAAACGTAAAAAACAAAACAGAAGTCCTACAGCAGTTGAGCGAATAATATTTATATTGCTGTCAATCCCTTAAGCATGAGAGTAATTTTTAGTCATGCAGTACTTGTGTACCACTTTTTATTGTTAAGTGCTTTACAAATATTAACTATTGCACCACCTGTAAAAGTACAATGTATTATGCCTGTCTTTACAGATGTGGAAATGGAGTCAGAGTGGTAAGACTTGGAGAGAGCCATATGGTAAGTCAGTGGTACAGCTGGTATTAGAATTCAATAATTCTTCTCTCCCAACCATGTATGTTTAATCCTCTGGATCATGCAGGTTCCTGTGATATTTTAACCATGGTGATGCTAATTAAAAAGTTTTCTGAACTGTTCCTTTGTACCATAACTTCCTTTAATACCGCTTTAAAAGGTATTTATGTGAGGGGTGTGTGTGTTAAAGAATGGAGTTGATCCAGTCTTAGCCCGTGTGATTTATAAAATGTCAGGCTTTTTTTTTTTTTAATGTAATTAATCTGTGATGAATAGTAGTGGTAAAAACCAAACCAAAATATGGGTGTAAATTGCAACAGCACAAACTCAAAGCATCATTGGTTGTAGTGAAACAGTAATTTCAGCAACCATAACCTAGAAATTAAAGTAAAACAAAATATAGTTCCTGCCAACAATTCCTGTACCTCAAAGGAAATGACATTTTATGGCGTAAACCAACAACAGCCATTCACTGTATTATGTGAAATCAAGGCTAACCCACAGAGTGAAGTGTGGGTTTCCCATGGGATTTTTGGGTAACCTTATATAGAATTTCATTTTGCTTACTATTGGATGCTTGAGTGGTCATTCTGACAGTTTTTACTCTGATTAAAATCTCCTCATTTCTTCCAGCTATCAATAATATGCTCTTAGATATAGTAAGGATGACCAGAAACACACTTAAGTTTTGGCAGCTGGAGGCCAAACATCTCTGTTTACACTCGCTTGTATCTTGTCTGAAATTAGATTACTGGCTTTTTGAGGAAGGGACTTTTCCTTCCTATATGTTCATACAGCACCAAGCTAAATAGGGCCCCATTCTTGACTGGGGCCTGTGGGTGCCATGATACAAATAATTATTTATTCTCATTAATCGGAGTTGTGGGTGCTCAGCAACTCCAAGAACCAGGGCATCTCCATTTAACCAGAAAACAGAGATCTGATTTTTTCCATACTGAGCTGTTGGCTGACCTTGAAATCATTAGGTCATTAAACAAAACTAATTCTGTCCTGACACACAACTTTCTAGCATTCATTTATGTTTTACTGTCTACTTTGCTAATATATCTGTTCTATGTGGCATCATTCCAGAGACATCGTAAACAAATTTAACTTTCCCAGGATAAAACAGTATTAACAAAACCATCTTGTATTACTATAATCTCAGCAATATGGTAGTTAACAAACAGAATTGTGACAGGTATAGGCAATCGACCCTTCTATGGCTGTTTGCTGAGTTTGTATCTATTTCCCTTTTTATATTAGGGGAGCCTTACTTTAGCTACTAATAGTAATAAACCATTTTCTATAACTGTTTACATCTCGGAGTCTTAGCATGCTGTAGAGATTAAATTAATGCTCACAATATCCCTGAGAAGGAGGTAGGTAAGTAGGATTATACTCATTTTACTGTGAGCCACAGAGAAATAAGATAATTGTGGGGGGGGGGGGGGGGAGGAGATTTTGGAACAACACTCAACAATCCTGACTTCCAGTCTCCTGATGTAAATTCCAGGAATATATTCCCTCCCTTTGAATGTGATTTTTTTTTTTAAACCAATACTATTTTTAAAAGAATTTACTTTTTCCTTTAAAAAATGGTTTAGAACTGTATTGTTAGCCCATTAAAATGGGTCATTTCATGGGAAAGGTAAGACTCAAGCTGTGTAATTCCCAAGTCTGTCCAGGGAGAAGAAAATAATGTACTCATCAAATTCAGTAAAATCTATATAGAGATCTGTAAAATCAATGTAAGTAAATCTGAGAATATTTCTCCATATTAGAGGATATTAGTGGGATGGAATAAATTAATTCTACATCAGAACTGTAGTTTATATTGTTACAGCAGTGGCCAGCAGGCAGTGCTGTTGCACATAGTCTTGACATTCTTTTTCTTTGCATTTAAACAAATTAATAAACCTTGGAAGAAAATGCTGTGGTCTTGGTGAGTTTTCTTGGGAGAGCTGTGGAAAATAGCAAGAGAGTTTGCTCTCTGCCTTGATTTTTCTAACTAGTGTCAGTTCTTGAGGTAAAATTACTCCCTGCATACTGGGCTTTATGTTTTGGCTGAAAGCTTGGAAAGACGGCATTGCCGGCGTGCCATTAGTAACCACCTTTGTTTAAGGATCAGTGTGTATATACAGTGTAAAATAAACAAGTTGTACTAAGAATATGTGCAGACTCCACATCGCTGATTTCTCCTCTGATGGCACGCTGACCCATCTGTTTCTCTTTCTGTTTTGTGATCTAGAGAAATGCATTCTTAATCCTCTGGAAAGATTGGTACCTGCCCTGCTTGGCGCTGGCAGCCTAGAAAATGCTGTTTGTGTAACTGATGAAGCACTGCTGTGTGCAGTTCTTAGGAAGCGGATAGTTGCTAGACTCTCTGGATGATGGTCTTTGTATTTTGTTTAAATTTACCTCATGGATTGGCAGAAAATCTCACCGTGGAAGCAGTATGCCTTTATCTCCACCTCCATGGAGTTATTGCAGTCCAAAGTTTAGATCTAAATATCCCTTTCTCAGTAGTTTAGTCCTTCAAATGAGAATTGTTTCTGTAGCTGTACTTCAGTTCAACTGAAATCTGAAATAAAAACTAGTCAGTTACCAGATATGTAACCAGTCTTGTACATAAGGCTTTTATTGTACCTGGTTCATTAAATTGTTGTCATGGCTGATCTAGGGAATCCAGAGAAATGTGATTGACAGGCTTCCGTCCTGTTTCTTTGGAAGTTGGTAGAAGAGTAAGAAATTGTTTTAGAGCTGACTCTAGGAGAGAGAATGTCTCCTGGAAATGTGACTGCTATTACTTAAGCTACTGCCAAGGTGGATAAAAATCCATTTTTAAAATATTGAGTTTATTTGATTTATTTTTAAAAATATCCTTTAAATACACCTATTTACAAATGCACTATTTGAAATTCACATCCCCTGTTAAGGCCTACGCTTATTTACTGACTCTCTCTCTCTAAAAAATACAGTGTGTGTGTGTTTGTATATATACTATACAATATTAAAATCATTCAAGTAAAATACAAAAAAAAATTAAGTAGTACGTGTTTTCTGACAAAAGTTTTAAAGAAAGTCAAGTCACTGAACTGATGGAAGTCACTGGCTATGCTCCTGGAACCAGTTTGCTGAGTGCTAAACCAGTTTTTGACAGCAGTAGTATCTTCTGCAGAGAGAATATTTTCTTCATTTCAGTTTATTCAACTAGTTCAGTTCAATGACTAGTTCATTACAATTTAAGAAACCAATGGGGAGTTGACGAAGCAGAAAAAGCTTGTTTTCCCCTTCCAATCTATGAATAAAAACTAGGGGCGAGAAGATGACCTACTACTTCTGAAATCTTGAAGTACATGGTGACCAGATACAATTAGTTCACTGTACTACACTAACTGTCTAATAAATCAGTTTTACATGCAAAACATGTTTGATAAAAGCTCTGGATACATAAGAGAAAAAAGTTCATAGTTTTTAAATAAAAAGAAATTAAAATGCAATATTTGTGTATGTTTAATTGAATATCCATGCAAATAGAAATTAACATATTTTTTATTAATTTTTATTAATTTTATTATAAAAATTAATCATTTAGTAAATAAGAAATTTCATTCACCATTTTCTAACATAAACATGTAAAAATTTAAGAATCTGAATACATGTAAGGTAAGCTATATAATTGGTTAAATAAATGTGTATAGATGCATTATATCCTCCTGGTTAGCAAAAAGAAGCACCAAGTTTTAGTGGAAAGACTAGTTGTAAATCAACATCTTAATAGTTACCAACCGATTGGAATAAACCTTTCCTTGGGAAAATAACTGAAGTACAAATACAAAACACAATTAAAATTGATTTAAATCAAGGTTTCCTGCTTGCTGATTTAAATCATGATAAAAATAGTGATTTAAATCCTTTGGTTTAAATCTGTTTAGCCTGACTTCTATGTATGAGACTACATAATAGATTAAAGAATGAAAGAAGTAATATACCTGTTATAAAGGGGATTTAATTCTGAATTTGTATTAAACAATATGCTCTGAATGACTAATATTTCATTAATTAAAGTCCTGTAAAAAATCAAGCCAAAAGAAGGGTTGAGGTATGTTGATAGAGAACTGTCCGCAGATTTATTCTACTGCTCCTTGTGATGTGCCTGTTCTGGGGAGAATTAAAAAACTTCACTTTCCACAGCTTCTAATCTAACTTTTTAAAGTTAATTTTAGGGCTCATGAAAAGGTTTAAAAAGTAAATGCATTGGACTTCAAAAGGCTACATACAGCTTGTTTCTCATTGTTTTCTAAACTGTTCCCTTTTTTTAAGGGATGATTTAGTTGTGGAATCTTTGACATCTCTTGCATTATAGAGGCTGCTGTTGTGGTTTTAATGAGCTTTTATCAGGAGCTTTCTCTTTTTTAAAAGGGAGTCTTTTTATTTCTGCTCTGAATCTTGGACACTGGAGAATTCTTGTTTTGTCTTTGGTCAGTTGCATTATCCTCTTCACTATTTATTATGTCTACATCAAAATAGAATCTGTATGTATTTTGTGTCTGGACATGTAGTTTTTCACTCTTAGGTGTGCCAAAAGAAACATAATAGATTCTCTTTCTGTATATAGCTTTCTGAGCTATTTTGGTGATGGCAGGCTGGATTGATTTTAAATCAAGGGAATTTTAAATCAGCGATTTAAATCACCAAATTGAGAGCCTTGATTTAAATGGTTAATTTTAATCAACTTTATCATTTGCACTTCAGTTTTTTCTAAAGAAAGGCACATTCTCATTGGTTGATATAATTATTAAAACATATTGATTTACATCTAAATAGAGGCTTTAACACTAGATTTGGTACATCATTTTGCTACCTAAGAGGTTACACAAAACTATATACCTTTATTTAGGAAAGTGTATAGCTTCAGATTCTTATTGTACATTTATAGTATGTTAGAAAATGGTGACTGATTAACTTTTGGCTCACTATTTGTATCCAGCTGCCTTAGGATGGTAACTAGAATTTAAACAAACACACAAAACCTAAACTTTTTTAAAACAATTCAGCCTTAAATGTTTTGGGTACATAAACTTCTCTTATCAAAATATGTTTCACATTTACAACTCAATGATTTATTAAACAGGGATTAATTGTAGTAAGTGAATTAAACTGATTTTTCCCAGGCTGACCTGAAATATTTTCAAATATGTCTAAATGAAAGTGATTTGGGCTTACGTTCCTACTCTTCTAAGTCTCTTGAAGACGAGAACAGTCTCCTACTTTACTTAAAGAAAAGGAGTACTTGTGGCACCTTAGAGACTAACCAATTTATTTGAGCATAAGCTTTCGTGAGCTACAGCATCCGATGAAGTGAGCTGTAGCTCACGAAAGCTTATGCTCAAATAAATTGGTTAGTCTCTAAGGTGCCACAAGTACTCCTTTTCTTTTTGTGAATACAGACTAACACGGCTGTTACTCTGAAACCTACTTTACTTAGGCTGTCCTTCAAACTTTTAAAATTAGCAGCCTTTAACGAAGCGTTTTTGGTAGAAGTTCATGAATTCAGCATATTTTGTTTTTTACTTAAATATTTTAAGAGATTATAATTTTAGGTCTTAACATATATTGTATTACTTTCAGGTTTCATTTTAAACAGGTTTATTTTAAAAAAGAAAAATGTATTCTGTAAAGAACAAAATTGAAAATTTTTTTTTTTTTAGTCAACTCTGTGGTAGGATTTTGTTTTTTCTGGAGAGGATTTCTTGATGTTTGGAGAGAAGCATATAGGGTTTTATCATCTCATAATATGCTTTTCCTTCTGGTTGAGCCCAGATACATAAAAGAAAAGAGGGAAGGAAGTTTCTAAATTGTTGTTTCTAAATTGATGTATTGACATTCTATTTGCCTTTAGTTAGCTACTCCAGTACTTGGTGACTGAAAGTTGCAGTCATCTGACAAAACCTGATAACAATTTCTAGGAGGCTAGTGTCCGCTTCTGGGCCAAACTTCTTCAATTATTAATAGCAGACATCTTTGTTGGTAGTTTCAGCAGAGTCCAAGGACTGAAAGGGATTTATCATGAGATTGAACTACCCTTTTAATCCTGGAAGAGTTTCCTTCTACGTTAGGTTTAGGAAATTCTGCCAAGCAGTAGGGGGAGCTTGCAAAGCTGCTGCCTTGACTCTGCCCATCATATGCTTGGTGTGTGGATATATAAGTGACTTTCATTTTTCGGGACCTCAATCTAGCACAGGGGTGGGCAGACTACGGGCTGGATCCGGATCTGGCCTCTCAGGGCTTTGGATCCGGCCCGCGCAATTGCCCCTCATGGTGCTGCAGGCCCTGCGCCACTCTCAGAAGTGGCCGGCACCACGTGCCTGGGGTGGGGCAGAGGGCTTCATGCATTGCCCTTGCCTCCAGGCACCGCCTCCCACCCCCGCAGCTCCCATTGGCCGGGAACAGGCAACTGCGGTCAATAGGAGCTTCGGGGGAGGTACCTGGAGGCGTGGCAAGGGCAGCGCGCAGAGCCTTGTGGGGGGGACCCCCCAGGGGCTGCGCAGGGACATGGTGCCAGCCGCTTCCCGGAGTGGCACCGCGTGGGGTCAGGGCAGGTATGCAGGAAGCTTTAGGTAAGCGGCGCCAGGTTGGAGCCCGAACCCCTCCTGCACCCTGCCCCCCAACTCCCTGTCCTGAGCCCCCTACCGCACCCACATCCCTCCTGCACCCAACTCCCTGCCCTGAGCCCCCTGCCTGAACGCCGCACCGCTCCTGCACCCCAATCCCTTGCCTTGAGCCCGTTCCTGCACACCGCACCCCCTCCAACACTCCGCACTCCCTCCCGCACCCCAACCCCCTGCCCCGGCTCTGCATACAATTTCCCCACCCGGATGTGGCCCTCGGCCCAAAAAGTTTGCCCACTTCTGATCTAGCATCTTTCAAGAATATAAAAATGTGTATATATAAAATAATAAAATTTGTGGTGGTTTCTGCAGAAGAATTTGTTTTATCCATAACCAAGCTATAAAAATGCTTGAGGTCCATTTTAGGTTTTCCTTTTTCACCGGCATTTGTCCCACAAGCTAGTATGGAAATATTTATTTTTTTTCCCTATTTAGCTTCAGTTGTGTGGGAATTATGCTCTTTGGATTATGTGGTTTGGCAATGCTCATTCCAAATGCTGGCCTATTGTAGTCTGCATTTTTCTTCTTCCTCTAGAATGTATCTTCTGCAAGAGCATATGTCCTGATCAAGATTAGCTTTGCTTTTGAATCTCTTGAATACAATTTTGGGTGTAACATTCTGTCTTTTCGCCTATTTCTGGATGTTCTCCAACTTCTTTCAATGAAGAGAATGCTATTAAGCATGCTGAATTTACATCAATAATTTGATAATGAGTAACCATATTCTTTTATACAATGTTCCATGAAGCAGGTGTTGTTTCTCATCCTATGAAAGGAGTCTAGACTGAGGAAGTGGTAGATGTAACCCACTTCAGAAGAAAACGAGATTGATGTGTGGTTAGTTCCATATTCTACAAACTCTTGTATTTTGAAGTGGGCACATTTGTTAAAACTTACATTGGTGTTCTCACCAGCTGAAAAAATTATTTGTAACTATCAAGTTTCCTTTCCAGCACTTTTCTTTGACTTCCTCTTGGCTTGACAACTGGATTCCAGGATGGCTACTGTGTTGCCAAAGACCAGCTGTACCAAGATGGAACGGGTTTTATTATTTTGTGGGATACTGAGAAATAATTTTCTTTGCATCTTGTGGCTAACAGACATAAAAGAATGTGTCTGTTTGGTTAAATGGATTTCTGGTGCAGTTAGCCTCTGCCATGTACTACTGACACCAATAGAGGTGCTAGACTAGAGGCTGTCCCAATGCAGTCCAGCTCTCAATGAGGTGTTGATATTGAGAAACTCTTGGTCCTGGATCTCTCTCTTTCTGTGTTTAGACAGTTCACAAAGGCACATTGTGAGGTCCTGGATCTCTCTCTTTCTGTGTTTAGACAGTTCACAAAGGCACATTGTGAGGACTTCATTTAGTTATGAGGACATGGAAATTGAGTTAAAAGATCGGAAACAAAGGGTAGGAATAAATGGACATTTTTCAGAATAGAGCAAGGTAAATAGTGGTCTATACTGGGACCAGTGCTGTTCAGTATATTCATAAATGATCTGGAAAAAGGGGTAAATAGTGAGGTGGCAAAATTTGCAGATGATGCAAAACTACTCAAGATAGTTAAGGCCCCAAAGCAGACTGCGAGGAGTTACAAAGGGGTCTCACAAAATTGGGTGATTGGGCAACAAAATGGCAGATGAAATTAAATGTTGATAAATGCAAAGTAATGCACATTGGAAAACATAATCCCAATTATACATGTAAAATGATGGGGTCTAAATTAGCTGTTACCACTCAAGGAAGAGATCTTGGAGTCATTGTGGATAGTTCTCTGAAAACAGCCACTCAATGTGCAGCGGCAGTCAAAAAAGCGAACGGACTGTTGGGAATCATTAGGAAAGGGATTGATCATAAGACAGAAAATATCATATTGCCTCTATATAAATCCATGGTACGCCCACTTATTGAATACTGCATGCTGACGTGGTCGCCGCATCTCAAAAAGGATATATTGGAATTGGAAAAGGTACAGAAAAGGGCAACAAAAATTATTAGGGTTATGGAACATATGAGGAGATATTAAAACGACTGGGACTTTTCAGTTTGGAAAAGGGACAACTAACGAGGGGGTATGCTATAGGTTTATAAAATCATGACAGATGTGGAGAAAGTAAATAAGGAAGTGTTGTTTACTCCTTCTCATAACACAAGAACTAGAGGTCACCAAATGAAATTGATATGCAGCAGGTTTAAAACAAATAAAAGGAAGTATTTTTTCACACAACGCATAGTCAACCTGTAGAATTCCTTGTAAGAGGATGTTGTGAGGGCCAAGACACCTAAAAGGGTTCACAAAAGAACTAGATAAATTCATGGAGGATGGGTCCATCAATGGCTATTAGCCAGGATGGGCAGGGATGGTTTTCCTAGCGGAATGGGCAACAGGGGATAGATCACTTGATGATTACCTGTTCTGTTCATTTCCTCTGGGGCACCTGGCACTGGCCACTGTCGGAAGACCGGATACTGGGCTAGATGGACCATTATTCTGACCCAGTATGGCCATTCTGATGTTCCTATGAGTAACATGAAATGCTTAGAGTTTTATAATCCTGAAATGTTGTATATGGTTCAGAAGGGGCCATCCCTACAAAGCTGGGTGGATAAAAATCAATGATTTAAAAAAAAATGTAAAAAAAATCAGATTTTTTTGAGAAAAAGTTTTTCCCTCAAAAAGTATATCTAAACATAGTTTTAATTAAGATACATTATAGCTCCGATATCTCATCATGGAATAGGGATTATTAATTCTGTAGAATGAGACAATATATTCATGTAATGTTTAAGAAAAGTTTTGTAAACGAGTTCCAATAGTTCATGGATTAGCGACCCAATCTTATGGGGTTCCAGGGGCTTCTGTGTAGATTATTTAGGTTAATCTTTCTGTCTACCCAATGGGACTCAGTGCTCAGTCTAGACGATACCATCAGAGATGCTTAGTTTTGCAGTTCTCAAACTGTGGATTTGTCTCTCCAGAGATAACATGCTTGTTAACAGCAAAAATGTTTTTAAATAAATAAATTAAATATATAGAAGTGAGAAATAACAGACCTCAACCCTATTGTCCCTCTTCAGATTTGTGTACGAGTCAATCCCTTACCTCTCTCTAAAAGTGCAAAGTTCCAGAAAGTTCAACGAATACAAGATTGTTGGAGGCAGAATAGATCTGGACAAGGGGAAGAAGTCTAGAGATAAATGTGAGAAGGGAGGGACAGGCAGTTAAAACAAAAGTGAAACTGTTTGAGCAGCATATTCCAGAAGTCTTTCTGAGTGTAGCCTTCATTGATTTTAGATCTACCATACCATTCTCTCACTAGAAGGGAAAACCTATAATGGCAGCACGCCATAAAAGAGACCCAGTTTGGGAATATTTTAATGAAGTTCCTCTACCTGTGAAGAATATGTATTAAGGTTATAACAACCAACAAGAAGGCACTTTTATGTAAAACTCCATAATTAAATCAAGTCTTTCTGACTAGTGATTTAAATCAAATCCACCCTGCTACAAAGCATTTGGAAGCGTGTTGGGCAACACAGTGTGCTTTTTTGCAGTTCGGCAGTAATAGCCCTGCCAGTAAGATAGTGACAAACAGAGCTAGAACAGCAGAAATTTTTGTCTAAACAGATTAGCCCTGAAATTCCACAGTTCTACCAAAAGATGGGCACTATTGATCTACTAGAATATCATGCAGCTAAGGGAATTAATTTAGAATTGAATTGCCATACTTAACTCTGAATTTCCCAGAGTTTCTCAAGCAGAAGGCAGACACTTAACATTGTTTTTAATATGTAGTTTCATTTGAATAGCTTACATATTTTTGGAAGAGGATTTAAAACTCCTCTTCGACCTAAATGAACCCCTCATTCTGATTACATATTGTTGACTAAATCTTTAATAGGATCATGGATTGTTGACCTGATAGACAGCTGGCCATGTACACAATCCTTTTGGAAGATGGGTTAAAAATGTACTGTGCATCAACAATGGCTGATTCTGAAGCACCATCTTGACCATAGTAAAAAGACTTTGTCCTAGTATGTTTTCTTTTAAATGATTATGCTCCATTAAAAACCAATTTAATTACTTTTTAATTGAATTTGTGAATGAATTCTTTTTAAACAGGCAAATTTAAAAAAAAAAAGAGCTATATAACTTTACAGTGGTTGAACCAATTATATATATTTGAATTTTGGGGAGAAAATCCCTACATAACTCCACAATGACCTTATATGCTCGCTTGCTTCAATGAGTTTTTACAGCTGTGTTACAAGTCTCTGACTATAGGGTTTTACATAGCCAAACATCCATTATTGTTTCCAATTACAGAAGGAATGGCGCTGTTCTAATTATGCTCTGTTCTCATCATCGCCAGTATAAGGATATGAAGCCTATAAAAGCTGGTGCCAGGATGGATGAATGAGCTGGGAAATCTTTAACATGACACTGTTGTTCTCCAAAGAGGGAAAAATGGGGGAAATGACTATACAAGTTTAAGTAGGCATTGGTGATGTAAAACCCACTAGTTAATCTTTTCACTGTAAAGCAAATACTAAGATAGAGACCTACACGGAAACTGTAGAGCAACCAATTAAAAACAGATTCCAGAAAGCTTTTTTTCTCAGGGGAAACCATAAATGCATGGCATGGTTTAGCAAACCAGGTCAGTGAAGCTAAAGCACTACCGTCATTGGAGAAACAATTAGCTGAAAAAATTGGCATCTTGAGAGTTGGGTATTAGATCTGTAGTGTAGAGAGACACTGACATTTTAAGTCAACCTTACAGCCATTGCAGTAATGTCCACACTATTCTCCTTGCGTCAGTGCTGTGTGTCCTCACAAGGAATGCTTCCACTGACCTCCGAGGGGCAGCGTAGGGAGCCTGGCTGCCCTACAGGTTCACAGGCTTCAGGTGGGCTGCCTGCTCCCCATGCCCTGCCAGGAGCAGAGAGGGAGCCACACATGGCTTCTCACCACTGGGAAGCGGGGTCCAGCTTCTCTGTTGGAGCCAGGTAGCCTTGTCAATTTCACAGCTTAGTGAGCCCTGAAATTGGCAAGGCTGTGGGGCTCCCAGAGAGCGGGGGACTGCTTGGGCTTCTCATCCTGACTCACAGCTGGGTGTTGGGTCCAGCTATCCAGGGGAGCAGGGGCTTTCTTGTGGAGTTTGTTTTTTTTTCATGGCTCCTGCCATGAAATTGACAAGACAGCCAATGTAAGGGACGCAATGTCTACACAGACACTGTGTCGCCCTAACTACGCCAACATAAGCCTTATGTAAGCTTAAGCTTGTAAGCCTTATGCCATTCGTGGAGGTGGAGTTATGTCTGTGTAGTAGGGCACTTACATCAGTGGGAGGCAGGCTGTAATGTAAACACTGACGTAATTAGGTTGACATAAACTGCCTTATGTCAATTTAACTGTGTAGTGTAGACCAACCCTAAGTCTTGATTGGCCAAATACTTTTACTCATTTCCCCAAAATGTCTCTTGTAATTATTTATTTTACATAAGGTTTTACACCCCTGGGATGAAAGTGGGTCATGGGGCAGCTTAATTGAATATCACTTTTAAAAAAAACAATGTCAAAATGGACAAAACCATAGCTCACCACCAGGAAGACAGTATGGGTGTTGAAGTTATTGGACACTTTAGAGCAGTCAGACTTGTGTACAGTTATTGAGCTTCAGGGATATTAAGCATTCCTCTTCTAAGGCATGAGAACGCTTCAAGTGTAAAAGCAATGACATAAATATTGCTTGATGGTACTGAGTGCAACAAGGCTTTTGGGAGTGATCTACCTAGCCAGCTGAACAAGATACAAACCCATCGTAGCTGGGGGTAGAGCCGACTGGGGTGCAAGTGGTTCATGTGCTGAAAGGCAAACAAAAGAGTGAGTTTGTGTGCAGCATGTTGTTTTTTTGTTTGTGTTTTGTTTTAAACAAAAATCTCAAATTTTCAGATATAGAGAGGAACAAATTACTAGCCTTGTTGCATTTCAGATAAGCTTTCTTCAATAGCAAGAGAATTAAGGAAATCTGGCACCATGATTCCTCCAGTTCTACTTGTGACCCCATAAAAAGTATCCCTGAGTGTTCTTGCAAATAAATCCTACTGACTTGCTTTGCTGGTATGCATGACCCTTTATTTTTGAACATCCAGGTAAACAAGCTTTTTATTTACAAGAAGGTTTCTGGCATGCAAAGGTTTCCCAAAAATGACAGTAGCACAGTATCTGAGAGTATATGTTCTGGTGGTCCTGTCAAAGCAGCTTTTATTTTGAATAATTTATCCATAAATAATTTGGGAAAAGAGAAAGGCCTACATTTGTTAGATAAATTATTTGCAATGAGTAATCCAACCAAGTGGGTTAGAGGAAGAAGTTGGTGTCCACCAGGACATGTAAACCAATTAAAATGTATTGGAAAAAGAGCTGCAAACAAACAGTCATGTCAAACTGTGAACTGAAGCAAAAGCCTATGTCCAATACAGATGACCTAGGCAAGGCTGAGAGCTTCTTAACAAGACTTTGATCCCTAAGCCTTTTTGCACCCATCAACCCTTAACCAGGGGGTGGGCTACCTAGGAAGACCAGGGCTTTAAAAAACCTGCTCCTTAGTGACCAGAGGCGTTGTGAACAGGAATGGCTAATGGGAGTTTTGCGAGGGAGTTTACACAGGGAGTGTGTGTGTGTGTGTGTTTTGCAGGGGCTAGATACTTACCATTCTTTAAACTTAAAACCCAAAACACCCCCTAATAAAAAAGAACAACAAAAGAACGAGCTTCAGGAGTAAAAAGATAATGCAGGCAGAAGTTCAGCAACAGAATGGGGGGCTGTCCAGTTTATTGCACCCAACGCAGCATGTACGAATACCTGCCCAGTCATAAAAATAAAGGGAAGGGTAAACACCTTTAAATCCCTCCTGGCCAGAGGAAAAACCCTTTCACCTGTAAAGGGTTAAGAAGCTAAAGATAACCTCGCTGGCACCTGACCAAAATGACCAATGAGGAGACAAGATACTTTCAAAGCTGGAGTGGGGGGGAGAACAAAGGGGGTCTCTGCCTGTGTGTTGCTTTTGCTGGGACCAGAGCAGGAATGCAGGTCAGAACTCCTGTAAAAAGTCAGTAAGCAATCTAGTTAGATATGCGATGGATTCTCTTTTGTTTAAATGGCTGTGTTGTGAATCTGATTATCCTGTAAGGTATTTACCATCCTGATTTTGCAGAGGTGATTCTTTTACTTTTTCTTCAATTTAAATTCTGCTTTTAAGAACCTGATTGCTTTTTCATTGTTCTTAAGATCCAAGGGTTTGGTCTGTGTTCACCTATGCAAATTGGTGAGGATTTTTATCAAGCCTTCCCCAGGAAAGGGGGTGTAGGGCTTGGGGGGATTTTTGGGGGAAAGACGTTTCCAAGTGAGCTCTTTCCCAGTTATATTTGTTAGACGCTTGGTGGTGGCAGCAATAAAGTCCAGGGACAAAAGGAAAAATAGTTTGTACCTTGGGGAAGTTTTAACCTAAGCTGGTAATAATAAGCTTAGGAGGTTTTTTCATGTAGGTCCCCACATCTGTACCCTAGAGTTCAGAGTGGGGAAGGAACCTTGACATTCGGTGCAAGGAGCTCCTGGCCCTCAGAGACCGTGTACAGGCTTTGTAAACCAGAGTGGCTGAACTGGAGGAGCTAAGGGAGACAGAGGTACATAGATGAGATTTTCCGGGACACAGTAGAACAGTCCCACACCCAGTCTGACAGCCTCTGTGCTATTGAGGAGGATAAACATCTCAGGGAAGAAGAACATACAGCTGGAGCAGAGGGAAATGATCCCATAGTTGGGACCAGTGGTGAGCTGGAGCCAGTTCGCGCGAACCGGTTGTTAAATTTTGAAGCAGTTTTAGAACCGGTTGTTAACCCGCTTCCCTGCAGGGGGTGCTGAGGCTTTGATGGGCTCCGGCCCGGAAGTGATGTAATTCCTCCTCCAGCTGCCGGGGGCGCTGCGCTGTGGGAGCCATGTGGGTTGCTGCCTGGCCCTGGGCACAAGCCCTCTTGCTGCTCCCGTGGCCCTGGGGCTCCCAATGCTGCCTGGTGGGGCCTGGGCTGTGTCCTGCTGCTCTCCCCGTGAGTACCCACCACCCTGCCTGCAGCCAGCCTCTGCCGCACCCCCTGCCTGCAGCCAGCCCCTGTCTCCAGCCACACCCGCACCACCTGCCTGCAGCCAGCCCCTGCCGCACACACCCCCTGCCTCCAGTCACCCCAGCACCCCCTGCCCTGTCTCCAGCCAGCCCTGCACCCCCTGTCTCCAGGCACCCCCGAAGCCAGACCCTGCCTGCAGCCTGCCCCTCTTTCCAGCCACTCCCGCACCCCCTGCCCTGTCTCCAGCCAGCCCTGCACTCCCTGCCTGCAGCCAGCCCCTGCTGCATCCCCTGCCCTGTATCCAGCCAACCCCTGCTGCATGCACCCCCTGCCCTGCCCGCAGCCAGCCCCTGTCTCCAGCCCTTGCTGCACCCGCTGCCCTGCCCGCAGCCAGCCCGTCTCCAGCCAGCCCTGCACCCCCCTGCCCTGCCTGCAGCCAGCCCCTGCCCGCAGCCAGCCCTGCACCCCCCTGCCTTGCCTGCAGCCAGCCCCTACCTTCAGTCAGCCCCTGCCCTGTCTCCAGCCAACCCCGCACCCCCTGCCCTGCCCGCAGCCAGCCCCACACCCCCTTGCCTCCAGCCAACCCCACACCCTCCTTTCTCCAGCCAGCTCTGCACCCCTTGCCCTGGCCTGCAGCCAGCCCTGCACCCCCTGCCACCAGCTAGCCCTGCCCCACGTCCCTGTCTCCGGCTGGCCCCGCTGGTGCCCTGCAGTTCCCAGGGCAGTAACCCTGCACACCTGCTTCAATGAGGGGGGCAGGGAGCAGTTGGGACCCACACATGTGCACACCCTAGGGTGACCAGACAGCAAGTGTGAAAAATCAGGACCGCTGGTGGGGGGTAATAGGAGCCTATATAAGAAAAAGACCCCAAAATTGGGACTGTCCCTATAAAATCGGGACATCTGGTCACCCTAGCACACCCCCAGGGAGTGGTGGGGACCTACATATGTGAAACGGAGCTCATTTCTAGTTCAGGCCCATCTTTTTAAAAAAGAACTTTAGGCAGGGTTAACATATATCTGTATTTTCCCGGACAGGTCAGGCTTTTTGGTTCTTAAATCACCGTCCGGGAGGAATTTTTAAATTTCCTCCTGGGAAAATACGGACGTATGGTAACTGTTACAAAAAATACATACTGGGGCACATCCCTTAAATCAGAACTTTTTATAGGGAACCGGTTGTTAAGATTTTGGCAGCTCATCACTGGTTGGGACCCTTCTTCCAGATGATGTGGTGTCTTCTTGCACTGGATACCTTTCCAGGGGAGGGAACTCCCATTATTAGGAAGAGAGAGGTATTAGTAATGGGCTATTCGATCATTAGAAACATCGATAGCTGGGTTTGTGATGACTGGAAGAACTGCCTGGTGACTTGCCTGCCTGGTGCAAAGGTTGCAGATCTCTTGAGACATCTAGATAGACTTATGTGTAATACTGGGGAGGAGCCGGTGGTCGTGGTATCAATGTAGGTACCAATGACATAGGGAAGGATAGGAGAGAGGTCCTGGTGGCCAAATTTAGGCTGCAAGGTAAGAGATTGAAGTCCAGGACCTCTATGGTAGCATTCTCTTAAATGCTTCCAGTTCCACGCACAGGGCCGCTTAGGCAGAACTGTAGGGTCTCAGTGCGTGGATAAGAGAATGGTGTAGAGAGGAGGGATTTAGATTTATTAGGAACTGGGGAAACTTTTGGGAAAGGGGGAGCCTATCCAGGAAGGATGGGCCCAATCTAAACCAAAATGGAAACAGATTGCTGGCACTTAAAATTAAAAAGGTCATAGAGCAGTCTTAAAACTAAGGGCTGAGGGAAAGCCGACAGGTGGGGAGGAGCACGTGGTTCGGACAGAGACATCCCTTAGGGGAGGATTGATTAATGGAGAAGAAGATGGAAGATGATAAAATACGGGTAGGATCTGATGAAAAACAGTCAAATGAAAAAGTCTCATTCAATTACATCATGTAATGGCAGACAGCAAAAAAGTGACAAGTGTTTAAAGTGCTTATATACAAATGTTAGAAGTCTAAATAAGATGGGTGAACTAGAGTGCCTCATATGAGGATAAAATGAGGATATTGATATAATAAGCATATCAGAAACTTGATGGAATGAGGATAATCAGTGGGACACCATAATACCAGGGTACAAAATATATCGGAAGGAGAGAACAGGTCACGCTGGTGGGGGTGTGGCACTATATGTGAAAGAAAACATAGAATCAAATGAAGGAAAATCTTAAATGAACCAAACTGTACCCTAGAATCTCTGGGGGTAGTAATTCCATGCTGGCAGTAGGGATATATTACTGACCACCTGACCAGGATGGAAATAGTGACTGTGAAATGCTCAGGGAGATTAGATTCATAGATACTAAGGTCAGAAGGGACCATTATGGTAATCTAGTCCGACCTCCTGCATAACGCAGGCCACAGAATCTCACCCACCCACTCCTGCGAAAAACCTCTCACCTATGACTGAGCTATTGAAGTCCTCAAATCGTGGTTTAAAGACTTCAAGGAGCAGAGAATCCTCCAGCAAGTGACCTGTGCCCCATGCTACAGAGGAAGGCGAAAAACCTCCAGGGCCTCTTCCAGTCTGCCCTGGAGGAAAATTCCTTTCCGACCCCAAATATGGTGATCAGCTAAACCCTGAGCATATGGGCAAGATTCACCAGCCAGATACCCAGGAAAGAATTTTCTGTAGTAACTCAGATCCCATCCCATCTAACATCCCATCACAGGCCATTAGGCCTATTTACCATGAATATTTAAAGATCAATTAATTACCAAAATCATGTTATCCCATCATACCATCTCCACCATAAACTTATCGAGTTTAATCTTAAAGCCAGATAGGTCTTTTGCCCCTACTGCTTCCCTTGGAAGGCTATTCCAAAACTTCACTCCTCTGATGGTTAGAAACCTTTGTCTAATTTCAAGTCTAAACTTTGTGGTGGCCAGTTTATATCCATTTGTTCTTGTGTCCACATTGGTACTGAGCTTAAATAATTCCTCTCCCTCTCCGGTATTTATCCCTCCGATATATTTATAGAGAGCAATCATATCGCCCCTCAACCTTCTTTTGGTTAGGCTAAACAAGCCGAGCTCCTTGAGTCTCCTTTCATAAGACAAGTTTTCCATTCCTCAGATCGTATTAGTAGCCCTTCTCTGTACCTGTTCCAGTTTGAATTCATCCTTCTTAAACATGGGAGACCTGAAGAACTGCACACAGTATTCCAGATGAGGTCTCACCAGTGTCTTGTATAACGGTACTAAAACCTCCTTATCTCTGCTGGAAATACCTCGCCTAATGCATCCCAAGACCGCATTAGCTTTTTTCACAGCCATATCACATTGGCGGCTCATAGTCGCCTGTGATCAACCAATACTCTGAGGTCCTTCTCCTCCTCTGTTACTTCTAATTGATGCGTCCCCAGCTTATAACTAAAATTCTTGTTATTACTCCCTAAATGCATGACCTTACACTTCTCACTATTAAATGTCATCCTATTACTCCAGTTTACAAGGTCATCCAGATCCTCCTGTAGGATATCCCGGTCCTTCTCTAAATTGGCAATACCTCCCAGCTTTGTATCATCCACAAACTTTATTAGCACACTGTAGCCAGACAGACAGCGCCCCCCCCCCCGACCAGCATTGCTGGAAACACAGGAGGAAGCCGGAACAGGGCACTTAACATATATTCCAGCACAGCCTTTGAAGCTGTGAAAGCACAGGTGTGCTGCTACAATGTGCCTCTGGGAACAGATACGACGATTAAGCTCACAGCAGGCAGAGGCCCTGTGACAGACATGGCTCTTAGCCCCTACTAAATAGCGTGATGCACACACACCAACATCCTAGGTGGGAAAATATTTACCCTGATAAAAGAAATGTCCAGTAGTCGAAACTTATTGTTTCTCTCCTTTGCAAGTGTAAACTACTCTTGCGAAAGCTGGCGTCACCCAGACAGACCAGCCTCAATTTGGCATAAGAAAGGAGAAAGAGAATAAAGGAGTACAGAGGTATAAGTAGGGGACCTACAGCACCATGATTTTTGAGTGCTTTTCACTATCTATCTGCTGGTCAGATAAGTGACAGCCTCCCAAGGCTTCTGCAGCTAAGAGGGTCCCTATGCCTTGTCCCTTATTTGTCTTTCCGCGGAATTGAGTGACTGATCCTGGCTTGGCACCGCTGGAATCAAGAGATGCAAGGAGGGTAAGAAGCACCCGCACCTGATCTCCTATCTTTAGTGTACACATATTTTGAAATAGAGCTCTATACTTTGTTTTCTTTCTTTGGGATTGTGGCTTCAGTTTTGTAACTTGTTTGTGTGTGTGTTTGTGTGTGTGTTTTGTAACTTCTTTGTGTGTGTAACATCTCTACATTTAAATAAGTAGGCACTAGCAATTTTGTAACCACATGATTAGAATCTAGCTTAATACATTTTGGTAACCATTTGTGCATAAGCCTGACTTGTTTTCTCTGGTTTACTGTAAAGCAGCCAACACAATTAAAGAACCTCAGCTGTTTTGGCTCTAAAGCCTGGCCATTAGGTGAGAGTACTAAGAGCCTAGCGTTGAGTTGTGCCGCCTCCACGGGGCAAACTCTTGGGGCACCTGTCAGTCAATCCTGGCTGCCCGCTGCGAAGGAGCTCTGAGCTCTAGCAGTTAAAGTCACGGGTGTGGAGAGGCTCTTAGTGCTGCCATTGGGGCACCTGTCAGTCAGTATTGACTGCCCGCTGCGAAGGAGCTCTGAGCTCTAGCAGTTAAAGTCACGGGTGGTTAGGACCTTGGGGCATCCGTCAGCCTAGCCCGGGCTGCCCGCCGCGAAGGGACAGTACGTCCTAGCGGTTAAAGTCACGGATGGTATAAACAGGCATAGCTGGCACCTCACCAAACATCCTTGGCCGTCGGCTAACACACACTCCCACTTTTTGTGCCGAGGTCAGTAATAAAAAGATTGGTCCCAAAACTGATCCCTGAGGAACTCCACTGGTAACCTCCCTCCATCTTGACAGCTCACCTTTCAGTAGGAGCCGCTGTAGTCTCCCTATTAACCAATTCCTTACCCATCTTTCAATTTTCATATTGATCCCCATCTTTTCCAATTTAACTAATAATTCCCCAAGTGGAACCGTAACAAATGCCTTACTGAAATCGAGGTAAATTAGATCCACTGCGTTTCCTTTGTCTAAAAAATCTGTTACTTTTCTCAAAGAAGGAGATTAGGTTGGTTTGGCACGATCTGCCTTTTGTAAAATCATGTTGTATTTTGTCCCATTTACCATTGACCTCAGTGTCCTTAACTACTTTCTCCTTCAAAATTTTTTCCAAGAGCTTGCATACTACAGATGTCAAACTAACAGGCCTGTAGTTACCTGGATCACTTTTTTCCCCCCTTTCTTAAAAATAGGAATTATGTTAGCAATTCTCCAATCATACGGTACAGCCCCTGAGTTTACAGATTCATTAAAAATTCTTGCTAATGGGCTTGCAATTTTGGGTGCCAATTCCTTTAATATTCTTGGATGAAGGTTATCTGCCCCCCCGATTTAGTCCCATTAAGCTGTTTAAGTTTCACTTCTACCTCAGATATGGTAATATCTACCTCCATATCCTCATTCCCATTTGTCATGCCACCATTATCCCAAAGATCCTCTTAAGTCTTATTAAAGACTGAGGCAAAGTATTTGTTTAGATATTGGGCCATGCCTAGATTATCCTTAACCTCCACTCCATCCTCAGTGTTTAGCGGTCCCACTTCTTCTTTCTTTGTTTTCTTCTTATTTATATGGCTATAGAACCTTTTACTGTTGGTTTTAATTCCCTTTGCAAGGTCCAACTCTACTTGACTTTTAGCCTGTCTCACTTTATCCCTGTTCTGACCTCAATAAGGTAGCTTTCCTTGCTGATCCTTCCCATCTTCCACTCCCTGTATGCTTTTTCCTTTTTCTTAATCACCTCTCCGAGATGCTTGGTCTACAACTCCTGCCTATGAATTTTTTCCCCTTTCTTGGGATGCAGGCTTCCGATAGCTTCTGAAGCTTTGATTTAAAGTAATCCCAGGCCTCCTCTGCTTTTAGATCTATAAGTTCTTCAGTCCAATCGACTTCCCTAACTAATTTCCTTAATTTTTGAAAGTCAGCCCTTTTGAAATCAAAAACCCTAGTCGCAGATTTATTTTTGTTAATCCTTCCGTTCAGTTTGAACTGAATAAGCTCATGATCACTTGAATCAAGATTATCCCCTACAACCATTTCTTCTATGAAGTCCTCACTACTCACCAAAACCAAATCTAAAATGGCATCCCCTCTAGTCGGTTCAGCAACTACTTGATGAAGGAATCCATCCACTATTATTATTATTCGCACTTGTCCTCCAGTCTATATCTGGGAAGTTAGTCTCCCATGATCGTGCAGTTTCCATTAGTATTTACTTTATTGAAAACATTAAAGAGGGCTCTATCCATATCCAAATTAGATCCCAGCGGTCTATAGCACATCCCAGGCACTATCCCAAGGGAGGTTCTAATAGTTTTCTTCCCCAGTGTAATTTTTGCCCAGACGGACTCTGTCTTATCCATTCCATTGCTTCTTATTTCTTTACATTCTACCTCATCATTGATATACAATGCTACTCCACCACCTTTACCTTTATTTCGGTCTTTCCGAAACAGCACATACCCTTCAATACCCGTAGTCCAGTCATGACGACTATTCCACCATGTTTCTGTTATCCCTCTAATATCTGGTTTCACTTCCTGCACCAGTAGCTCTCGTTCCTCCATTTTGTTACCTAGGCTCCTCGCATTGGTGTACAAACCTCTTAATTTTTGCTGTTTGGCCTCGCTCACATTCTGTACCCTATTAGCACGGTCATTCTATAGCCAGTATAACCTGTTAGACTGGTATCCGGCAGCTAGTCCTGGAACCCCCAAGAGGAGAGGCAATTCTTGATTTAGTCCTAAGTGGAGAACAGGATCTGGTCCAAGAGGTGACTTTAGCTAGACCACTTGGTAATAGTGACCGTAAATGTAATTATATTAACATCCTTGTGGTGGGGAAAACACCACAGCAGCCTAACTCCGTAGCATTTAATTTCAGAAAGGGAGACTACACAAAAATGAGGAAGTTAGTGAAACAGAAATTAAAAGGTACAGTGCCAAAAGTGAAATCCTTGCAAGCTGCATGGAAACTTTTTAAAGACCCATAATAGAGGCTCAACTTAAATGTATACCCCAAATTAAAAAACATAGAGAACAAAAAAATGCCACTGTGGCTAATCAACAAAGTTAAAAGATGCAGGAAGAGGCAAAAACGTATCTTTTCAAAAGGTTTCAGAGTTACAGCCGTGTTAGTCTGTATTCGCAAAAAGAAAAGGAGTACTTGTGGCACCTTAGAGACTAACCAATTTATTTGAGCATAAGCTTTCGTGAGCTACAGCTCACTTCATCAGATGCATACTGTGGAAAGTACAGAAGATCTTTTTATACACACAAACCATGAAAAAATGGGTGTTTACCAGTACAAAAGGTTTTTTCTCCCCCCCACCCCACTCTCCTGCTGGTAATAGCTTATCTAAAGTGATTACTCTCCTTACAATGTGTATGATAATCAAGTTGGGCCATTTCCAGCACAAAAGTGGAAATTAAAATCCTTAAATCATTAAATCCTAGTGAGGAAAATAGAAAGCATAAACTCTGGCAAATGAAGTGTAAAAATATCATTAGGAAAGCCAAAAAAGAATTTGAAGAACAGCTAGCCAAAGACTCAAAAAGTAATAGCAAAGAATTTAAGTATATCAGAATCAGGAAGGCTGCTAAACAACCGGTGGAGACACTGGACAATCGAGATGCTAAAGGAGCATTCAAGGACGATAAGGCCATTGTGGAGAAACTAAATGAATTCTTTGCATTGGTTTTCACAGCTGAGGATGTGCGGGAAATTCCCAAACCTGAGTCATTCTTTCTAGGTGACAAATCTGAGGAATTGTCCCAGACTGAGGTGTCATTAAAGGAGGTTTTGGAACAAATTGATAAACTAAACTAATAAGTTATCAGGACCAGATGGTATTCACCCAAGCATTCTGAAGGAACTCAAATGCAAAAAATTGCAGAACTACTAACTATAGTCTGTAACCCATCATTTAGATTAGCTTCTGTACCAAATGACTGGAGAATAGCTAATGTGACGCCAATTTTTAAAAGGGGCTCCAATGGTGATCCCGGCAATTACAGGCCGGTAAGCCTGATATCAGTACTGAGCAAACTGATTGAAACTATAGTAAAGAACAAAGTTGTCAGTCACCTAGATGAACACAATTTGTTGGGGAAGAGTCAACATGGTTTTTGTAAAGGGAAATCATGCCTCACCAATCTACTAGAATTCTTTGAGGGGGTCAACAAGCATGCGGACAAGGGGAATCCATTGAATATAGTGTACTAAGATTTCAGAAAGCCTTTGACAAGGTCCCTCCCCAAAGGCTCTTAAGCAACGTAAGCTGTCATGGGATAAGAGGGAAGGTCCTCTTATGGATTGATAACTGGTTAACAGATAGGAAACACAGGGTAGGAATAAATGATCAGTTTTCAGACTGGAGAGAGAGAAATTGTGATGTCTCCCAGGGGTCTGTACTGGGCCCAGATATTCATAATAATCAACATATTCATAAATGATCTGGAAAAAGGGTTGAACAGTGAGGTGGCAAAATTTACAGATGATACAAAATTACTCAAGATAGTTAATTCCCAGGCAGACTGTGAAGAGCTACAAAAGGATCTCTCAAAACTGGGTGACTGGGCAACAAAATGGCAGATGAAATTCAATGTTGATAAATGCAAAGTAATGCACATTGGAAAACATAATCCCAACTATACATATAAAATGATGGGGTCTAAATTAGCTGTTACCACACAAGAAAGAGATCTTGGAGTCATTGTGGATCGTTCTCTGAAAACATCCACTCAATGTGCAGCGGCAATCAAAAAAGCTAACAAAATGTTGGGAATCATTAGGAAAGGGATAGATCATAAGACAGAAAATGTCATATTGCCTCTATATAAATCCATGGTATGCCCACACCTTGAATACTGTGTGCAGATGTGGTTGCTCCATCTCAAAAAAAGATATACTGGAATTGGAAAAGGGCAACAAAAATTATTAGGCGTATGGAACGGCTGCCATATGAAAGAGATTAATAAAACTGGGACTTTTCAGCTTGGGAAAAGAGATGACTAAGGGGGAATATGATAGAGATCAATAAAATCATGACCGATGTGGAGAAAGTAAATAAGTATTTACGCCTTCTCATAACACAAGAACTAGGGGTCACCAAACGACATTAATAGGCGGCAGGTTTAAAACAAATAAAAGGAAGTATTTTTTCACACAACGAACAGTCAACTTGTGAAACTCCTTGCCAGAGAATGTTGTGAAGGCCAAGACTATAACAGGGTTCAAAAAAGAACTAGATAAATTCATGGAGGATAGGTCCATCAATGCATATTAGCTAGGATGGGCAGGGATGGTGTCTCTCGCCTTTGTTTGCAAGAAGCTGGGAATGGGCGACAGGATGGATCACTTGATGATTACCTGTTCTGTTCATTCCCTCTGGGGCACCTGGCATTGGCCACTGTCAGAGGACAGGATACTGGGCTAAATGGATCTTTGGTCTGACCCAATATGGCCGTTTTTATGTTCTTATTACTTATGGAGAATAGTTTTCAGGCTTCCATATATACAGTAATGCATCTGTTTGAGGTGGGATTTATTACTGTATAAGTATTCAGGGGGCATATGTTGCTTGTTAGCTTTAAATTTTTAATAGGCACAAGAAGTTCAGGTAATTTTCTCACTGGTGACTAAATATCAGTGCCTGACAACAAATCAGACGGTGTACACTGTAATTTAATGATCAAGCATAAAACTGAAGCCTTCGGATATGAAAACTCCGTGAGTATTTTGTTGTGATGTAGGGGTGTCTAGATTACAATGTGCCTGTATGTAAAAGGGAAGTTTCTTTGGCTGAGCTAGTAAATAATGGTGTGTACTAGCCTTCCTTTTTGACCCAATCAATTTCTGCTGAATCAAAGCTTTTATTTGAGTTATTTATAGTCCTAATGATTTAAATTTTTTTTTTAATCTGACCAGTAGAAGTGCTATTTTACTGAGTTTGCAGATTATTTCTGCCCTTATCTCTAAGAAGTGTGAACTGCCCCCTTTTCCTCTGTAGCATATTGTCCCTGAAGGCTAATGATGACCATATAAATAACATTAAATTATTTAGTGGCTGATCATTTTAGCAGAAACTTCCATTTCTTTGACTGTATGTACAACTGTAGATTTTGAGAGGATCTTGAGCATCACTGATTCTTCCCTTACATCCTAATCCTAATCCCCTTGAATGTTTTGAGGGCCTGGGAAAAAGTATCTTTAAGATGGTTTTCCTTTTTCTGCTTATCCTTCTCCTTGTTTTTTTGTATGCAGGAGAGAGGGACACTAAATTGCCTAATCAGTGTTCCCTAAAATTAATATTTGTTGTTTCAGTATTCCCCTCTTCTTGACCATTGAAGTATGATGCACTATGTGGTCCCATTTGAGAGGTGGCTAACCTGAAAGAGGCTGATCCAGTGAGTTATACTTCTGTATTTTATATACAAATTCTGATGGAAATTCTGTGTTACATACATAACTCAGACCAGAAACAATTCCTAGAAAGGGAAATAGTTTGAGCAGTATTTGCAGAAGACTTACCTTTAGTAGACAATGGCTATAATGCTATTTGACCACTTCCCATACTGAGCCCCCATTGGCGATCCTGTGGGTCTGAGTAGCTCTGCTGGTGAAGATTAGGTTGGGCTACTGACCTTTTAAAGTGAGTGGACACACGTTCTTCTCCTACTTTTTAACTCTTCATTCACGGCCTTTGCTCTTGTTTCGTAACACAAATTCACACAAACTAGACAGCAGTAATCATCTTGATGATAACTTTCCCTTGACTTGTGTTTTTCTGGAATCATGTCTTAAACTTTCATTACTGTTTTTAAGAACTCTGGCTCTGATCCTGCTCCCATTGAAGCTAATGCCAAAATTTCCACTCATGTCAATGGTACAGGCTCAGGCCCTTTCTGTCTATAAAGCATGTTCATGTTTTCTTTGGGAAGGTGTCTACATTACATACTAAAAGTTAATTGGGTGCTTTCTTCACTAACCAGAATGACTAATATGTGCTGTTTTCGAAGCATTCATTTTCTGCTATTTGTAGAGGCAGCCAGTACACGTTAGCCTTGCTGCTTTTTTCAACACTTTCTTTGGTAATAAGGAAAAAACATAAGCAAACAAGATGAATAACAGATCATCCACACACTGCAAAAAATGGGGGGAGGGGAAAACATTTACTATTTCAAAATCTCTTAAAGCCATTTGAAATGCAATGAGAGCTGGCACATAATTAAGCTCCTTCATTTTCAGTTTAAACCAATTTTTACCAAAAAAATCCCGGGTTTTACAAAAAGTATTCTTCCCCTCCCCGATTTTCACCCTATTTTTGTATCATTCATGTATATATAAAATAACTTGTTTTATTAGGAAAATACAATACATTGCATGAAATATGTGTATTACAATAATACAGTAGTCGGTGTATATGCAAAGCTGCCTGTTGAAATAAGGCTATGTATTAGTCTAGAAGATGCACACAATAAACAAACAGGCATGCACGCAAGCTCTGTAGTGCGTGCACATCTGAGAGTATTGATGAATCTCATGCCAACCATGTACACGTTTTAACCAGTTAGCGGATAACAGTTCACAGATTTGAAACACTAAAATGGGAAGAAAATGAAAATCTGTATCAGAACATGTTCTAGAACACAAGGAAGTATTCAAAAGTTTTAAAAAACAAAAACAGGATAAAAGGATGAAGTTGAGTGTATGCGCTGCAAATGGTGTGGCCCAATTATTAAATGTAAATATTTATAGGCTAATAGTTCTAAGTCTACAACAGTAAACTGTTTATTCAAATGAAAAATTTTATTTGGGGATTAGAGATGTATTGTTTTCTTAAAGTGAGAGGTGGCATTGTGTTTTGAGTTGTTTTAGTTCTGCAGCAAACCACATTGAATTGTGTTCATCAAAGCATTAATCTACTGAATACTTTTTTCCCCTGTCCTTCCACCCACCAAAATAAACCCCAATATTTACCCAGAAAAATCAATAGCTTTTGCACCAATTTTCATCTGTTTTTGTTATTGTAGTAATAAACACTGATTAAATTCCCCGGGAAAAAATAAAAACCAAAAAGGAAGGGCCTTATACATAATATGCATTAAAGAAAAAAGACTTTAGTGGTGCCTACTGTGTCCTAGTTAATGGCCTTGAAAATATAGATTTATAGCAGTTAGAGATGGTCTGTAGGAGAGAAGTCCTAGTGTATCCTTCCCCTGCCAATATATGTTGTTCCCCAAACTAGATTTTCAGAGAATTGACCCTTTTAAAACTAGAGTTGACAAATATTCATAGGCTTGTATATCCAGTTGCATTTGGGTGCATTCAGTTTTCCATCAAAAAGCACTTGCACAGTCATTCTTAATGCATTATCAATTGTATTTTCTTTCATATTTGTGTACACATGCAAAATTGATTGCAGTTTATTTGCACATAGAAACTATCATTTGTACACACAAGTGATCGTGCACACTCAAAGGCCTGTCAGGAAATTTTTTCTGATAAACAACGGAAAGTTTTTGTTGAATAATGTCACCATATTACTTATATTTATATCCTACTAAATAACCCATTGTATTTTGTTAAATGTTAACATCAAGGATGAAGAATTAAACTTCAGATATTTGTAGATGGCTATTGCCCATTCATCACATTCCTACCACCATCTCTTGACTAGGGCATTATAGATGTAATGGTAGCCCCATGCTGCTTAAATGTTTTCATTATAAATTGCCCTGTATCAGTTGTTCATAACTTTCTCAGACTTTCATTTTTTGGCTGAAGTTTTCCAGGTTTTCCAGAAAGATAAAAGGAGGAGAAAGAATGAAGCAGTTATTTTGTTGTTTTAAAGTAAGTGCTGAGTGAAAACAATACTTTGCCTATAAAGAAAAGGAGTACTTGTGGCACCTTAGAGACTAACCAATTTATTTGAGCATAAGCTTTCGTGAGCTACAGCTCACTTCATAAATAAAATATGTGAGAGATCTCTTGATCAGCTGTTGTTCCAAACTCTATGTAGAAAATTTAAATTAGGCAAGAAGATAAACCATTGACAAAGCTGATGACTTTCAGTGGCCTGATGAAAATCTGTTTTGATTTAGCTGAGTAATGAGGGTATTAAAAAAATCAGTCTTGTACCTGCGTGGTGGTTCAACTTTAAATACTTTAAATAACACCTTAAATAACAGAAGCATAGAAATGTCAGGCTGCAAGGGACCTCAAAGTGATCCAGTCCAGCCTCCTGTGCTGAGGCAGGACCAAGTATGCTTAAACTGTCCCTGACAGGTGTTTGTCCAAATTGTTCTTAAAAACCTCCAGTGACGAGAATTCCACAACCTCTTTTGGAAGCCTATTCTAGAGCTTATGTTAGAAAGTTTTTCCTAATATCTAACCTAAATCTCCCTTGGTGCAGATTAAGCCCCTTATTTTTTGTCGTAGCTTCAGTAGATATGGAGAACAATTGATCACTGGTCTCTTTATAACAGTCCTTTAGCACATTTGAAGACTGTTATGAGGCTTCTTCCCCCCCATGCCCCCCAGTCGTCTTTTCTCAAGACTAAACATGTCTGACTTTTTCAAATCTTTCGTCTTAGATCCGGTTTGGTTGCTCTCCTGCAAGTTAGGTGCCTAAATACCTTTGATTTGGGCCTAAAAGCCTTGAAATCCAGATATTTACCTCCAACTTTTATCACAGATATCCAAATTTTGCCCGGAGTTAATTAAATCTTGACCCTGCAAACCATTAGAATTATAAGCATGCTGATGATAGTAATAAATAAAATAACTTTACTCTTAAAAATAGATACTGTACTAACAGATTAAAGTACCATTCTAGCAGTCCATGAAAGCATTTACATTTTCCACTAATTAAAATTACTTCACTGTTCTGATTAAAATCCTTTGGTGTTGCTGAAGAATATTGATAGTCTTTTGACAGCCTGCTCCGTCCAGTTGAAACTCAGGTTGGCAGTAGCTAACACTAAAGAGGATTACTTTTATTAATGGTGAGCGTATTTCTAGAAGAATATAACGGAAATATGAACTTTTCCTGTCGTCATCCCCATACAGAGAGAACTAGGGGCCTGGGCTTATGTAAGTCAATGGTGAAGGTCCTATTGATTTCAGTGATGCAGGATCCAGCCACCAGGATGTTAAAAACCTACATGATGCCAACATATTTTTATTAATTAAAAGCCTCTCTTCACATCTACCACTTTAGCCTAGAACGGCAGGATAGGACATGGAAAGCTGCAATGAAGTTACTGCTCCAAATAAGGTTGGATTGCAGAAATAGAAGAATGGTGCAAAGCAGCCATGCTGAAAAGTGTCTCCCAGAAAAAAATCTTGAGGGAAGCGCCGGGCTCACAGAAGCGTGCACAGTTCCAAGTGATGAAAATTTATATCCACCAGAGTTTCTATTCCAAATTCAACCTGGTGTTTAGGACTTTAATGGGAGTGGAAGAAAATTAAATTTAGAACAGATGTGCAGAGTTCTGGCTTTTCTGCTGGCCCAGAATGTATTTATTCCAAGTACTGTAGGCCTGGAGGACATGCATGTAGTACTCAGATGTCAGCCTGGTGCATTGGTCCAAAACGAAATACTTAAAGGGGCTTCAGCGCCTTTCCTTGATCCTGTTGTTACTAGTAAATCTTCTCGGGTACAATTCAGCTCCCCTCCCCAGAGTTCATTATCTGACACAGGAATTGAAATAGCGTTCTGGCAACTTCCTAATAGATTTTCCCTCGGGGGTGGGTAAATAGTTAGGGATGCTGACAAGATCTTAGAGTGAATTTTGGGGCTAGAAATAACATGAGATGAAGGAGGAATTCTGATGATATTGTTGATTCTGTGACCTGGAAAGCTGGCAATGATTGATATGGTGCTGCCATTGATGGATATCTAACAAAACCTCCACATTGTAATTGTGTTTCATATACAGGAGTCTCTTTAGCCCTAGGATTTAAAAATTCATCCAGCATTAAAAACCTGACATACTTGTAAATTACTATTCCCTACCCAATGTAGGAATTGATCCAGTGAGTGCAGCAGGAGCCTAGGAGTCCTGACTCCAGTCCTAGGTTGTCTTGTGACTTAACATTTTTGTGCCTCAATTTCCTAAGCCTGTCAATCTGTAAAATCAGGATAATGCCTACATTTGAAAAGACCTTTGCAATTTTATAGCAGCTTTTGAACAGATTATTATACATTTGTGCATTTTACAATTTCTGCTTTAATGTAAAATTCAGCCGCTCAGCTGGGGGTGGGGTGGGGTGGGGGGGAGGTGGTGTGTGTGTAAAAACCAAACAAACCCCAGCAACAAACACACAACTCTGACACAGCATTGCTTGCTCGCTGTAGGTAAAGATTACCACTCAGCAATGGACCGATTTCTTGTTGGTGGGACCAGGCTACTGTGTGGCCCAGAACTTTACTCCAGTTTGCCAACACATGTATAATATTGCAACTTCCTTTAGATAACAGGGAGATTCTCAACTTGCTTTTAACTGCATGCATTATTGTTTTTATAGGTTTCTAGGGGATCGACATTTTACATTAGCTTATAGCTAATCACGTCCCATCACTTTTAGAGATCATTTTAAAATGAAAAGACACTAGCATTAAGTGTGGGTGGGTGTTAAAATAACTGCGGACAGATTCTGAGCTAATTTATACCAGTGTAACTTTGGAATATAGTATGTGCAGTTAATGGATTTTTTTTTTGTTGTTGTTTAAAGATATTCCTGGTTCTAGCCATATGCCCCATTATAAGGATAGAGAATATTGACCCAAGCTTGCTATATCTTCTCTACTGGTAAAAAGGTAAGAATCTTAATTTGTGCCCACTGTATCATCAGTAGAGTTACCTAAAATTTACATAGGAAAATGAGCTCAGAATTTGGTACTCTTTTTTTCCCCCTAAAAAAAAATAATTAAATCTTATTCACTTGGTGACCACGCAAAATACACTATTTCAGCATATTATATAGCCCAAAGTGTTTGTAGTGCATATAAAATACATTAATGCTTAAATGCTGTATCCTCTAAGGAACAGTTAACAAGAATGCTAATAATGGAAAGCAAATAGCAATAGCGATCAGCAACAAAAGATAACCACTCTCCATGGTTCACACTCTTGGCTCTTACTGCAATAAGCACTTCTGGAGAGTTCCCACATTGGAAGCATGAGTAGCTTTCTTGGAAACTAGTTAAAGAATGATAATATCAGTATCACTAGATATACTTGCAAAGCCTCAGATGGGCTTTCACTAGTGTATATTTCAGTCACTCTTCCCAGGAGCAGGTTTGAATTTTAATACAGCTTCCATGACAATATATCCAAAGCTAGTATTAAATAACTGGTTCCAGGTAATTTCATACTGCAGTATTTAAATTGCAGTACTAACAATTGCCACGTGGATCTGAACACATGCACATTTTAGGAAAGACTATCTCAAGAGTAAATAGCTCAATCATTCTTTGCAGCTAATTGGCAAAAGGTAATATTTATTACAACGGTTCTCCCGTACTTCCTGGCTCTTTATTTTCCCTAGAGTTAAATTTAAGTGCATGATTTCTTAAACTTGTCATGACTTTTACTTAAACAATCTGCAAACAGTATTAGTGCCAACACTTGGGAAAAGCAATTTAATATTCTCATTGTTCATGCAGTATTTTACTACCTGTTGTTATTACTGATTCCATTCACTATCTTATATTAGAAATAAATGGTACACTTAGGGAAAAGAAATGACCAATTATGTATATTAGTGAAAACCAGTTAAATACTATTGAATTAGACATCTAATATAGGAATAACCATGGCACTATAGAAGTCAAAGCTATGCTATGATAAAAGCCAAGTTCCATTTCTCTCTGAGTAGCAGTGAGGGTAAGTAGGGCTAGTGCTGCAAGATGTGGAGTCTCTTCATCTTCCATTTGAAGTCATTTGTACTTCAGAGACTGAGAAATCTGAGCTACAGGGTTTAAGGTCTTAGCTACTTGAGGAAGTTGCCTGGAATAGCTCATGCTGTGGACACTCCTATTCCACACTGAGAATATGTCTGCGCTGCAAGAAAGAAATGTTAATTGGGGTTTAAAAATGGCAGTGAAGATATGGCAGCTCAGCTTTTTAATTTTGGCTAGCAGTTCAGGGACTGAACTTTACTAACAAAAGTTAAAAGCTGAGCTGTTGTCTTCAGTGCCATTTCTTAAAGCCCAGTTAGCAAACAAGTTAAGAACACGCTTTTTTTTCCCTGCCATGTAGACAAAGTGTCCATGTGTAGTTTAATTAACTTTAACTTTTGGAACTGGATTAAATTGCAGTGCAATCTTAGTGCAAAATAAGAGTATCCACATGGGAGGCTATTGTGGAATAGCTATCTAAATTCCCACCCATCCCTATTTCACAGTAGTTTCTTTATGTAGATGAACTTGCCCAGGGTAAAAGTGTAGGACAGTAACAGAATCCAGGTTTCCTGATTCTCGGTCCAGTACTCTGTCTCATGCTGCTTTCCTCCATCCTTGCTGCTGTTACTGTCCAGCCATATGTTCATGTTCCATCAATTGTATTATCTGAAGCACCAAGCATGCACTTGCTCTATGTAAAATTTGGAATGGATTCTTTGGGAATGTTCTAGTCTCTGGCTCAGATTCCTGAAGGAGTTTAGGATGCTAGTGCCTAGAAAAATCACTGAGATTTAGAAAGCCTAAGTTAAGCACTCAGGCTCCTTATACAGCAAATAAGACAGACCTCTAAAATGGGATTCACAGAAGCCAGGACGCTAGGCAGCTCCCTGCCAAAGGTAGTCAGTGGGAGATACTAGGGGAGGATGTGTCCTAAACCTGATCCTTCTCAGGGAGTACAGCACCTAATCTGCACTTGTGTGTATCTCTGCTTGGGATTCTCAGCTGTTACCCCTCAGAGTTAGATGCCTGTGTACTTTTTTGCAAGTGGGTAGGGGACCTCCCTCCTAACTTTTTGCCCTGGGAGCCCTTGCTTCAAGTCCTTGCCAATGAGAAGAAAGATCCCTGTTCAAACCCTGCCACCTCTAATAACCCCTTTTGTTATTACTAGGGGTGCCTGATCTTGGGACTTAAGTATCCAAGTCTCTTTATGAATCTAGCTACCTGATTCTAGGACATAATTAATGTTGTACACTTATGAAGCATTGTTTAAAAATAATTGAGATTGTAGTGGTCAAATACTGAACCCAGAGTTTATAGGTAAAGGTTGAAAGTCAGTGTGAGATTTCACTGGACTTACTCCCGATGGACAGCAGTATAAGGGAGACAGACTTGAATTAGGTTTTTCTAATGTTGTGGGATAAATTTAACACTGTGCAAGGACAGAATATTTAACATAGTTACCAGTGTGTCCTGAAGAACCTAGTTAGTATCAAGCCAGGGGAAGAATGCACCTCCATGGACTGCTGTTTCTGCCATTCATTAGTGACACCATCCAACTATGCAGTTGGGCAGGTGTTCTCTTTTAAAATACATGTACAATTCAAGACACCTACCCCAAAATAAGCTTTATTGCAAGAAAAGTGTTGTCATAGTGATACAGACCTACAAATAAAAAATATAAATCTCACAAACAGTTGATTTAAAATTTAGAAGGGTTCTCCTTCCCAAAAACCCAACAGAGTGTAACTTGTCTTTAGTCAGCATGGCTACATGACTGAAATAAACCTGGAGTCTGCATGTGCTTTGGCTATTTCACATAATGAGGTTCTGTTCTATGACGAGTTACAGGCACCAGCTGTCAAAAAAAAAAAAAAGCACCATGGAGACATACATGTAACACAGAATGGTACAACATTAAAAAAAATTGCTAAAGAAAACTAAATGTCATGTACAAACATCTTTCTTACAAAATAGGCTAGGATAAAATGAGGCATATGGTGTATAACTACAGTATTAATGAAAGTTCTAAAAAAAAATGATTTCAAATATATTTTCCTGGTCTGCACTGCGTAATTAGTTTGCACATATGGCAGTCCTGAAACAGCTCAATCCTAGTAAATGCACCATTAATCCAAGCCAGCACCAAACCGAGTGAAACATCAGGTGTTCCCTTCAAAGGAAATACTTTTTTTTTTTCAGCTGCCTACAGTAATGCAAGTATGTAGAGCACCTTTTGTGAGAATGAGGTGTTGTGGTAGCACATGTGGTACCTTGAGGTTATCGGAAGGAAATACAGTACAGGTTGGCCTGCAATGCTAATGGTATCACAAGCAGTCAAGGTATTTTGCTACAGTGGTTGTGCCTCAGCTTCCCATTATTTCGTGTGGCTGATACAGAATAAAGTCCTAATGACAGGCAGTGAGAGAGAATCATCTTTACAGAGACTAATATTGTAATTTAAGACTTTTTTTTGACTAGTCAATGTTTTTGAAGCATCCTTTTAAATGTCTTTTAGAGGGTGGTGTCAGAGCTGAAAGAGCACTGGTAATAGCATGGAAATGTATTTTTAAAAGTATTTGGACAACTGGCACACAAAAGGAAACCTTTTTCAAATCTACTGGATTTTTTTTTAAGAATACCTCTAAAATAGCTCAAATTTATAAATCTAAAGAAAAACAAATGAGTTTCCCTTTTGTTTACATAGTTTGTAATTTCTCCATATATTACTGCATTAAAATAAATAAACATCTATATTTTTTTAATTAGCACCTATAGCAAAATACCCAAAGTGTTACAGACTGCTAACAGGAAAAAATTGTTCACATTTTTGTGCCATTTAGTGCCATGTGTTGACCTCTTGAACTTTAGTTTTAATATACTTTAAATTGAGGTTATATAAAGGATACAGTAACCATGGTTGCCCTTGTAATCAAACTTTTGACCATGGCAGAGTCAGTCATTCCTCCTGCAAGGGTCATTCTGTAGACTTGGCAGGGTGGAAAGATAGAGGTCTTTTTTTTTTCCTTTTAAAAAATTAAGTCCAATGACTCCTTAAAGCTTTTGAAAAGTAGACATGCTCAGGTGGATAAATAGATGAACAGAAGTGATTCAAGAACTGGATTAAGTCTAGAAGAGGTGGCTAATAGAGTTCAATCCACAGTCTCATTCTGAGCACTTCTCCAAGCTCTCCTAGGAGGTAGTTGTCCTCGTTGCTATCTTCCAGTTTCTTTAGTTCCTTCTTCTTGTATAGAGGAATGCTAGTGATTTCCAGTGTGTAAGTGCCAGGCACTGACTTTTTCTTAGCTGTGTGCAGGTAACTAAATCCATCCCTCTGATGGATTTGAAAGATGCCATAATCGTTGCCATGGGAGATGATGTAGCGGACATGGTTGGTAAGGGGCTGTATAGCTGGCATGAGTTCTAGAATGTGTTCTTTGTTACCAAGCTCAGAGAAGTTCAACCTCATCTTCAAAGGAGAGTCAATGTCTAAGCTTTCCAAGCTAATCTGCTCAATCTGAAGTGAAAGAGAAAAGGATAGTTGGAGAGAGAGAGAGACACACACACACACTATATTATTCCTAAAGCAATGCAAATTAATGAGTTTGATTAGTAACAGTTTAATTCCTCTCTCAAAAACTGCAGCTGTGAAAGAAGCCCTTTATAAATCCTTTCCAACTGGGAGAACTACTCAGTTCCACATAACACACCCTGTAAATCTTTAAGGCTTCTCACGCAGGTTTTACAGAATAATTAAAGTTACAGCCCCAAATCCACAGAGGGTTCAGATTTCAATCTTGCCTCAGAGTTTACATCATCTCATGCTTGCTCCAAAAAAAGTCCTGGTTTAACTGCAGAAAAGAAACAGGAAATATCCCAACATTTCCAACCTGTTCTTAATACCTGATCAAACTTCACTGTGAAAGAGTATGGAAACAGAATGGAACTCTGAACTGCTATACTGGAAGTTCTTTGAACAATGTTTTCTGTATAGAAGCTTCAGTGAGAGTCTACATCCTGGCATTTGAGAAACTATGTTCAGCAGCTGCCAGTGACAAGAGTAGTGAAAAAAAATCTGCACTACTAGCAAACTGATCCTCCCAAAGGGGGAAATTTTGCTTTGATGTAACACAAATGGAGTTTGAATTTGCCCCAGTGTGTTTCATGTGAATACAGATTGGGGGTGGGGGAGAGATAAATTAATCTAATAGTTTTGTTATAACAAAAGGCTGGTGGTTGTCGGTGAAAACTGTTCTTCATCTAATGAAAGAGCTATAAAAGGCTGCGACTTCTTTGGGAAGTCTTTCTCTTGCTTCTCTCTTTTTGATAGATCTTTACTTCTCAGGAAATGACTGGGGTACCCATTATTCTCATGCTGCACAGCAGAATGTTAGCAGTTCAAGTCCTTCTGCATCTATAACAGGGTGCCCTCAAAAAGGGTCAAATCCTATCACACTACATACTATTATGCACTGTAGATTAAACAAAGCAAATTGAGGGTGGCTGCAGGTGCTGCGACAAGTTGTTCATTGAACCTCAGGCATGCGGCTAGTCAACAAGACCCAGCCAATCCCAACTTTTTTTTTTTTTTTAAACAAAATATATGTATTTACTATGAAAATTCCAAAGTAAATTAGGGGATTTCACATAAGGCTAATAGCACCAGATAACAATATGGCTTACTGCCATGTGAGAGCTATAGTAACGAGACTAGGGTACAGTGAACTAGATGAGAAATGAATGCTGTATGAGGGGATTTTTTACGTTTTTGGAAGGTGCTTGTATGTTCCACTGCTATGAATGGAACATAAATAACTGGATAGCTTGGTAACAAGATGAACACATTAGATAGGAGTGAAGTAATGACTTAGGTGGTACCATACTGTCATCAGGTAACTGTACATCATCATCATCAGAAGTATTAAGTCCAAGAAACCACTTTTCTCTTACAATTGTTAATGTGGCTAACTGATACTACCCCCTCCCCCAGATCTAAATGAGGAAATTTATTCTCCTCTTTCTGCCACTATTTCATGGGACTCCTTAGCAAAAGCATGTTTTATCTTAGACATGCACAAAAGGCTCTCCTCTTTGCTGAGATATTTAGGTAAAATTCAGATGTTTTCATTCCACATTCTACTTTCTTGTCACTAAGGCCGAGTCCACACACAACCCCTTGTAAGGCAGGGATGGCAGCACTAACAAGCTCTTCAGAAACTGCCATCAAAGCCAATCCATGGATCAACATTTGAACAATGCCATGCAACAGCCCTCCTCTCCAGAAGTGGTCGAGGCCACTTCTATGCTATGACCAACCTTTTATGGATCAAAGAGTGGGAATAATAACTCCTTATGTCAGGGTTGTGGTCTGGCTGAGGCGCTCCAAGCTTTGCTTATGTAAGAAACTTAATCACTACTACCTTATGTAAATCTAGCAGTAAAAACTTACTTTAATCGTCCATAATGCTTTTCATCTGCAATCAGAGCCCTTGTAAAAACTATGAGAAGACTTATATCCCTTGGTTGCTTTTTTTTTTTTTTTTTAAACCAAATCAGTAGTTTCTCATTACTGGCATAAAACAACATCCTGGAATACAGATAACCACTGATTTGCTGCATGATGCTGTAAGGGGTAGGGGAAGCTCCACTGTAATGGGCAGTCTGTCTCCCAAACTAGCGCTACATAACCTAATAGGTATGCTTTTTGCCCTAAGGCTTCTTGCTACCTCAATAAAAATTGACGAAAACAAGGGAACATGCCCAAAATACATCCTGTGGTGGGAGTCAACCACTGATCCCATCTCTTCATTTCCATTTGTCAAAAATACACTAACACATAAGGAAAGTCTTGAGCCTGATCCAGAAGTGGTTCTCTGGTATTGGCAATTACATCACAATATGATTAATTTACCCTTAAGCACATATATAAATAGCTCAGGTTTAGAAGCTAATCATCATATTGTAAAAACTCGATGGCCACATAAGCCTGCACTATTGTGACTACAGAATGCTGCACAGATAGTCATCTGGAACTTCAAAATGACTATGGTAATAGAACTTCACTCCTCCTTGTGTCAGCTGTGTTGTGTTTGACATACCATGGAGTAGTTCTGATTCCAGGACAGTGTTAAGTATATATATTAGCTAGTTTATTATGGTATTCACTCACCTCCGCTTGCTCAGTTTCATTCACACTTCTTTTCCTCCTGCTGTTTTTGTTGGAGTAACCATTGATTTTGCATTCATAACATGCTTCAGGGGACAAAGCATTTTCTTCATCTACATCTCCACCCAGAGGGAGGTACTGGCCTTTGTTAAATCCCATTCCTGAGACACAATGGCTGTTGAATAGGGATGATCATATGAGTGACCCATTTCTCAAAATGTTCACAGACAGATAACATGTTTCTTTTAACTTCAGTTTTATGTCCTCCTCATTTAGATGGGGGAAAAGCCCACGTAATCCCTTGCACTGTTACACAATAGCTCTATTTCCCCCTAGGATGTCCGTGTAATAATTTTTTAAAATTTGTCCTGTATAGTGTAACATGCTGAAAAAAGGATGGTTATCTGTTGCTAGAGACCATTATAGAGCTCCCTAATTCTCAATACACAGAACATTAATACATCACAAAGAATAGATCTCCAACAGGACATTTGGCATCCAAAGTAAATGTTCTGACTACTATTTGAAGCTAATGGGCTATTATATTCATTTTGTATTATTCATTCTCTCTTTTTTCTGCTTTGTCTTGATCAGTGCAATAGATATTCCTTACTAATCATTGTATAGATGTTCCCTCATCTATAGGATGAAGGAAAGGTACAATTAGATGAGGAATATCCCCATTCCATTTGTAAAAGTGCTCCAAATACACAATGTACTGCCACCAAAAGGGGAATGACAGCTACAGTAACTCCTTACTTAACGTTGTACTTATGTTCCTGAAAAATGCTACTTTAAGTGAAACAATGTTAAGTGACTCCAATTTCCCCATAAGAATTAATGTAAATAGGGGGGTTAGGTTCCAGGGAAATTTTTTTCACCAGACAAAAGACTATTTTTTTTATATTTATACACACACACACACACACAGTATAAGTTTTAAACAAACAATTTAATGTAATACTATACACAGCAATGATGACTGTGAAGCTTGGTTGAGGTGGTGGATGGAGTAAGAGGGTGGGATATTTCCCAGGGAATGCCTTACTGCTAAATGATGAACTAGCACTCGGCTGAGCCCTCAAGTGTTAACACATTGTTAATGTAGCCTCACAGTCTACAAGGCAGCATGAATGGAGGGAGGAGCGACAACATGGCAGAGAGAGACAGAGACATACACCATGTGTGTGAGTGAGAGACGCGCATTGCCCCTTTAAGTATGCTGACCCCACTCTGAGTACACTGCCCTTTTAAGTAGATCAGCAAGTTGAGACAGCAGCTGCTGTCAGCAAGCTCCTTCCATCCTGAGCCCTACCGTGTCCCCACCTGCTCTATGGAGCTGGGGTTTGGGGGGGGGGCAGGAGACACCCTGACATTAGCACCCTTCTCTTCCCCCACTTTCCCCCCACACAGCAAGCAGGAGGCTCCTGGGAGCATCTCCAAGGCAGAGGGCTGGAGCAGCACAGGCAGGACAGCTGAACTGCCTGGTAATTGATAGCCTGCTGGTCAGCTGCCGCACAGGGAATTTAGGGGAGTGGGGAGCTGATGGGGGGCTGCCGGTCCACCCTGGTTCCAAGCCCCCACCAGCTAGCTCGAACACACTGGCCTCGAGCCATCTCCTGGCTTGCCTTTGCCACAAATCCACCTTCTTCAGGCCTACTGTAGAGACTGCCATAGGGCTGTATGGACTGTAGCATGCAGAGTTGTTGGAGGCCCTGTGTGCTCCTGCACTAGTTCTGTTGCCAGCTGCGTTTTCTGCAGCCCTTACTTTGATAGCCATTGCTTTTTATGGTGACCACTTATTACAATGTGTTATACAATCATCATAAGTGTTGGGAGGAAGAATGTTTGTGAGAGGGAGGAAGAGACTCACCCTTGTCCAACTCTGTAGTATCCAGGAGGGCAGCCACAGAGATAACCACCTTCTGTGTTGGAACAGCCGTAATTGCAGGGGTTTTTAGTGGAGGAACACTCATTCACATCATGGCATGCACTAGAGAACTGGTCATAAGAAAATCCAGATGGACAAGTGCACTTGTAACTTCCGAGTGTGTTGTAGCAGGAAGCGGTGCCGCAAGCACTAGGGTTGGTACATTCATTTTCATCTAATAAGCAAAATAAACGATTGTTTATCCAGTTGAGAAGATACCATCGTGGCAGGTTGTAGTCATAAACAGCTTATGATGTCCAGGGAGGGAAAAATATGTATTGCTAGAATTTCTAATGCCCCACACAGGGCATGGGCATGTGCCAAATGTAGTCCTTCCCAACTTATAACTCTTACTACAAATGCAAGCTGTAAGCCTCCCCTCGCCCCCTGACATTCAAATTAGCCCAGGCTCAGCCTCCTTCTTAGAAATTACTACACCACTGATCCATCTCTGACGGTAGCTAGGTATCAAATGCTGCAGAGGTCCTCAAATCTGTATTTTGGAAGTAATAAACTCAAATTTCCACTGAGATGTTTTCAGCTAGTTCAGGATCATGTTCTTTGCTGTTCTTTTTTGCTTTCCACCAACACCACATTTCCCCCAAGGATACTATTAGGTGAGGATAAATCTGTAGTGGAGAAGAGTATTTTTGTGGTTTCCTCAACCATTAAAATAAAGCCATTTGAGTTCATGCAAAGACGAAGTGCTTCACCCATAATTCTATTGCAGGACTTGGATGATCTTAACTATTTTATGCAGGAGGGGGTGGGGGATTTAGAATATTCTAAAAGAAAGAAACCAGAGCTTATCTCACACACACAGTATTAATGGGATGGCTGTTTGGGCATCTCATCATCTTCTCTTTAATTTGTTTTGACAGGCTATAAGTAAAACCTTATGTAAAAAGAGAGCACACTGGGGGATAATCAAGTAAATTATCCTCATCTGGATTTTCTGGAAACTCTCAGAAGAGACTGCCAGCAGTATCATTCTGATCTGCCGCATGGATTGTTGTGCAAGTCACCAAATGTTCATCCATTGCATATGGAAGTCAGTCTGTCTAGGTATGTATCTAACCCAATCACTGCAGTATTGGAGTGCTTCCCAAGGATTATCCTTATAAAATCTTTGGGAAGTAGGGAAAATACTAACATCCCCATTTTACAGCTGGGGAATTGAGTCACAGAGCAAATAACTGACCCACTCAAATACACAATGCAAGTCACAACCAGAAATTTCATATTCCGTGCCTTAACACACAAGGCCATCTTTCCTCAGTGAGAGAGTGATACATTGGTAGGGCAAGCTTCACATGACTCTAGAATCCTTGATCACAATTTACTTTGTATCTCACTGGAGAGAAATTAGGTGTAACCAGAATCCTGCATGAACATGTTAAACGTATGTTTACAGATATACTGTATCTCTGTTCATTAAAATATCCTAAACAGTACATGGTTTTAAAAATGCTTCAAGAAATTACATTTGGCACAAGTTTATTTGGTATTTTATTGCCATTTTTAGCAGAGCTGGAATGTTGCCAACAAAAGCGCTTTTAGTAGATTTGTAACCAGGTTGTGTTGTTCTGATATAATTAGATCTGACATTTATATGTGGAATGTCTTTCCTAATTGGGAAACTAAATCAGATATACAGCAACAAAATGAACAAGGGAGAAAAAGTTGTTTTTATAACACAGTAAGAATTTCTCTGTGTCTGTGCAGCTGTGGTATGCAGACAAATTACCATGCAATAGAAATTAATCTTATCGTTTACATTGAGGTGCACCACATGAAGTGATTCCATAGAAAAATAATTTTGAAATTGCAATGTGTAGGAATAATACTTGAAGTAATACTTAAAAGACTGTTTTAAAAATAGTCATGAATTTAGCACTTTTTTGCACCTTCACTTCCCTCTGGTATATCCTGTTGTTGTAGATCTATATTAGGTCATTTTAAAGCATATGATGATATGACTCTTTACCATACTTGAGAGTCCCATTAAAATTTTTAAACTGGATTTTCAAACTATTTCCACAATAGTCAAATCATGATATACTCAAAATGTCCACTGGAGAGACAAACATGCTATACAAAAAGCAGCAGCAGAGCAGTGGAAATGATTCAATTCTTTGTAAACCGCTCCCCACAAAAAAAATTTGACAAGGTCCCTTAAGCTCTAAACTTTCTGAACCTAACTGATTTCACATATGAATGGAGTGTTCATGAATAGCTAGAGACTATAAATGCATCAAGAGAGGTTAAAGTGAATGAACTTTTATTAGGTTTCCCCCACTTTATTAGGTTCTTCTACTCCCTTTTGGAATCTTAAATAACTCTCCTCACTAGATACTGAAAGTTTCTCAGAGCTCTTTCAAATCTAGAGTACTCATTTCCAGATCCTAGTGAATTCTCTTGAACTGAACATTGTTGTTGTCCCATTTCCTTACACCTTTCTTGCTGTTCTGATGTCTGACTTTGAAAAATTGAAGTTTTTGGTATTTTAAAAATAATTTTTGTTGTCATTTGTACACTAGTTTTTAAATTTCCCATTCATGTAATGCATATCCATTCTCGTAATTTATAAAACAATGTGAAATAATGATGAATCCTATTTTCATGCTATTTGATTGTTTTATCTACAATATACAGTAAAAGTTGTTTTATCTGGCATGCTAGGGGAATGGGAGGTGCCGGTAAGTGAAAAATGCCAGTTAACTAAGAGGGAGGGAATTTGGGTGTAGTGCTTGGGTGCGGTGTGCAGTCTTGGGGAGGGAGTTTGGGGGCAGGAAGCAGCTCGGGGCAGGATTCAGGGGGCACTCACCTAAGGTGGCTCCCTGACTGCTCCTAGGTGCACAGCAGGTGGCTCTGTGTGCTGCCTCCGCCTGCAGGCGCTGCCCCTGCAGCTCCCATCGTCCACAGTTCCCAGCCAATGGGAGCTGTGGAGGCAGCACTTGGGGCGGGGCTCCATACCTCCTTCCAGGCCCCAACTCTCTGCTGGCCCATGCCAACCCGATCAATGAAGATCAGAAATGCCTGTTTATAGAGCTTTCCGGTTGGTGATGTGCCAGACAAAACACCGTTTACTATAAAAATGTAAACTTTTATTGTAAGTGGATACATTAAAACTAATTGAAAAACTAACAATCTGCTCAATATAAGCATTTCTGAGATCCTTTTTATCGTTTAAATTAAATGCTATATACTTTATGCATCTTTGGTTCTTTAAAAAGTTAATTGTGTGTGACTATTGGCCTGACAGTCCTGGATCTGAATATCCTCTGTTTCTTATGAGAACAAATACAGAATGGGCTGTGGAAATGCACTGCTCCGCCAATATACTCAAACCTTGAACCAAAGTATTTCAAATGGCTAGAATAACTGCCTCTTTAGTAATTCACATTCAGTTCTTAACTTCTCTACTAGACTGAAAACACCAACTCATTCCCTATACCACAGATTAGTGGTTTTCAACCTGTGGTCTGCGATACCCCTGGGGGTCTGCAGACTACATCTAAGAAGGGATCCGCACCTTCATACGAAATATTTGAGGGGTCCACAAATGAAAACCACTGCCATAGATTACCAAACAAATGGGTATCAAATGGTAACCCTTCTGGAATTATTATTAGTTTTCTATAGGTCTTTTTGTAACTATCTCTTATTTTCTTTTGACATCTAGCTCTGGCATAATTTTTTTTTTTTTTTTTAATTTCTGCTGCAGGATGGTTTTTAAAAAAAAGCACATAGAAAGGTGACATTTGTACTCATTTCTGTAGATTGCTATAGAATTTACATTAAGCCATATTGCTTTTATCCATAGGATTTTTCCATAAGGAAAATCTCTTGATCATTACAAACCTTGAGATAGATATGAATCCGTGATTTAGAAGTGAAGTTGTAATTTCATCCCTCCCCACTATTAAAAAAAGTTTTTTTCTCCCAAAAGTATTATTGAGTGGGTACTGCTGACCCTATATTTGATCATCTTTCTTGCCCTTAAAAGAAATATGGATCATATCATCTGTTTGTCTTTGTATTTGAAAAATATGGTGTTCTATTACGTTTTTATTGTATTCTTGCTAATTCTGTTTTACAGAATCCTGAGTGCTTGGGGTTGCGGGGGGACGACTCATTATGGTTAATCTTTGTCTTTATTTAATTTCATTTGCTTCTTTTGCTGCTATTCTATCAATTGAAAGGTTTGTACATGTGTGGTTATCTGTGTCTGTTTAGCACTTTACAGCTATTGACTAAAGTGCTAACTCTTTCCTAGCAAGGGCTTTACAGGCCTTCCGTGGAAATTATCTTGAATTTTTGTGTCTTTCCCTCCCCTTGCAAGGCAGTAACAGTCAGCTGACATGATTTGATGCAACTATACCCCTTTCAACTTCGTAAGTCAGAGAGGATCTACACAAGTTTAATGTAGGTACCTCTGAACCTAAAAGATGTTCATAGGGTTTTTGAAAATCTAAGTGTTTCGTCGTTGTTATGTAACGTCTGGGTCAAAAGGAGATCGTTCTTACCCACGCACTGATTCCACTGATAATGTTGAATGTATCCTTGTGGGCACCCACATCTGTAGCCACCCAGGATGTTCTGGCAGCCATGTTGGCACCTGTGGTTTCCATCACATTCATTCACATCTGCTCCCCCGTCAAAAAAAAAAAAAAAAATGTGGAAGAAGAAATGGTTACACAAACTGCCTACAACAAGTAAGCAAACCAACCCCACGCAACCACCACACACAACTTATTTCAATAACTATAATTAAAGGACCATACTCTATCCATAGAAGATTCTTCACCCAAGCTTGAAGCTGCATCTGTAATTTGGCTCCTTACACAAGCTAATGGAAGTATTTGCTTTCATAAGTTGCAAGACTGGGCCCATCCACAGTAACTACATATGGTGTGTTTGGTATGTGTTGGATACATGCACAGGACCTGATCCTGCAAAGTGCTGAGTGTTTCTTGGGAGGCTGATGTTCAGTACCTAGCAGGAGTGGGTTCTATAGGGCACAGTCCCGATGTTCTCTTTAAGATTTGTGTCTTCAATAACTGTGTTCCTTCAGATAACTATTATATCCATTAAGTGAGATTATCAAGTTATGTAATTGCTGTATAAACGATCCAACAGCTTGAAAAACATTGAATGCGCGTAGGACAAATTGCAGGGTTTTCAATGTCCCATGGAGTCCAGGAGCTCCATAAAATTTTGAGACGTGCCTACATGATTTGGGAGTCTGTCCCATTTTTCAAAAGTGAGTCAGGAACATAGGCTCTTAAGTCACTTGGGTGCTTTTTGGAAATGTTACCCTTATGACCATTGTGTGCATCTGAGATGCAAATCCACTTTTTTTTTTTTTTTAATTGCAAACAGGCAAGAAGCTCTTAATGAAAGGTGCTTCAGCATGTTATGTTCCAATATGCTATCTGAATTGAAAACAATGCCTTTGAACATAGTAATGCATCTGGGATGTTTTGCTTCAATAGAGGGGAACCTACGAGTGGCAGTTGTGAGTGAAGTGTGCAGGAATTTGCAGGACTGCTTGCAGACTTCCACAAACTCTGTAGAACTAGATTTAGAATAATTAAATAATATTATCAGAACTTCCTCCAGAACTGGGACTACGTGCCAAGACTTCTCTAGACTGCCAGTCACAAGAGGGCATACATCCAGTTTCCAATAACTTGCTTTGCAAGGACTTTTTGTTGTTGTTGCTAGTCTGAAAGGCACTTAGAAATACAAACATGTAAAATAAGCACAGAGGTAATCTAATTTGTCTACCTATACGCAGTGAGGAAAGCCAAATTAAAAGTTTTCAGGGCTAAGTGCGAAGAAAGGTGAAGGGGATGGCCATAAGGGAAAAGAGAAGGCAAGAAAACACTTCTGCATGAAAGGTTTCAGAGTAGCAGCCATGTTAGTCTGTATTCGCAAAAAGAAAAGGAGAACTTGTGGCACCTTAGAGACTAACAAATTTATTTGAGCATAAGCTTTCGTGAGCTACTGCTCACTTCATCGGATGCACATGAAGTGAGCAGTAGCTCACAAAAGCTTATGCTCAAATAAATTTGTTAGTCTCTAAGGTGCCACAAGTACTCCTTTTCTTTCTGTATGAAAGTCTCCTATTTTAAAAAATATGCACATTAATTAAAAGTTTCACCTAACAGCAAGTTGTAAGCAGCCTAACAAATGTCTACTGTGTTCACTAGAATATCAAACTCCCAATTATATTTCTCAATCTTGTAATTAGAAATGTAATTTACTACTCGTGATCTCCAAAAATTTGAGGCAGACTTGCGGTGCTTGAAACTCAAATATTGTTTGTGGTGATTGACACTGCAGTCTTTTAATTGCTCTAGCTTTTGTGTATTACTCTGTAAAAATCCCAAACACTGTGTAAGTAAATGGTTAGCATCATATTCACTATGACCAAAAAAGAGCACTCACGTGACATTTATCTTGTAGAAAAAAGGGGTGAAACATTGGTTTAGAACACCTTAACATGTTTATGTCTGACTCTTCCTATTCCAGCCATTTATAAACAGTGGCTGGGAAAACACTTTTTATCATATTCTAAAAAGTTGCTTTATTTTATTGTCACACATTTCAAGCTAAAACCCTACCCCTGGGCCATGCATATTCCAAGATTCCTGTGGAAAACTGCTTCAAAATCCCAACTTTCATATAAAATAGAATGTTTCTAGTGCTTACGGTTGTGAAGATTATAATCTGTTCACTTTTTTAAAATTTACTGATGCAGTGTCACCTGCCTGAGCCTGGAGAGAGCCTAAAATAATAGCCATGGAATTTGGCATGTTTCCAAGATACCAGAGAATTCAGCATTTCTGCCGTGGAACTTTTCACTTTGCTGCCATCAGGCACCAATACTCTCGGTTTGCTGCACTGTTGAGATCTGGCTGCAGCTGCCACCTATGCTCTAATTTTCCTACAAAGGAACTGGTTTTCGGTTAGAGCTTGTCAGGAAATTGTTTTCCATTTGGAATGGGGATGGCAAGTTGAAATATCATATTTTGGGGAAGAGAAAATTGGAAAAAATGTTGGTTTGGGTCAACTGAAACTTTGTTTGAATTTAAACCATTTACAAAAATTACTCTAATTTGAAACAGAAATTTTTCCATTTAAAAATGTCAAAATGTGGTGTTTTGACAATTTCCAAACTGAACATTTGTTGAGCTGCGAAATTGATTGAAACCAAAATTTTTCTGTTAAATATTTTCACTGCTCCATGGAGCCAGAACTGGAGTCCAGCTTGCTCCCAGGAGTGTAGGCAAGCAGTTAGGCTGCCTGAAAAAAATGCATAGTAACTGAGAAGATAAATTGCTCACTACTTCCTTGGTGCACATGGGAGGAGAGGCTGGGAAGCTGGTTCTAAGATGGGCTGCCTGGATAACATGAGAGCTGAGACTAAGGGAGTAAAGCTGGGCTGCCAGGAGAGCAAAACTTTAAACCTTAGCTTCAGAAATAATTGTTATATGTGTCTTTTGAGTATTTTCAATGATGAGCTAAACTGGGTGTGTTTAGAGGTGTGGGGGCAGGAATGAAGGGTATTTTATGGAGAGAGCATACATTACTGTTGCAATGGAATGTGGGGGCTGCAGCTGAGAAGTTTAGTAGTTGTTCTGCGGCAGAGTACTCAGGATTCTGCTTATGCTACTACTGGCAAATTGAACTGTGAGTGTGCACAACAAACCAGTAGGGTAAGTAAATTGTCGATACAAATCTTCTGAACTACATTCCTGGTTTTTTTTCCTTGTCTGCTCTAAGGCTAAGTGTCTGATGTTGCAACTCACGCAAATACTCCATTTGACTTCAGTAGGACTACTCATATAAGAACGAACTGCAGATTTCTGCCTTAGCAGAGAATGTATGGCCTTCAGAATTTACCTTCACAGTTTAATCCAGTAGAATCCAGAGAGAAGCCTCTCTGACACTCACAGCTAAAACTTCCAGGAGTGTTTTGACAGATTCCTTTTGATCCACAAAGTGATGGCTGTGAACCACACTCATTGTTATCTAGAAAAAAATGCAGTGATTTTTAACAAAAAATATTTATACAGATAAAGGAGGAGAAAGAAAGTACATAAGGGATGGGGTTAAGAGGTTACACATACAGGGTAAATATTCATACCTTTTTGTAGGTGTAGTTTGCACCTACTAAACTTGCCAGTCTAATTACTTAATTTGCAGACTTAGAGCCATAAATACTCAAATATTTGTGCTTGTACTGTGATTCAGTCTCTGGTGCAAAATACAGGTACAGATTGGGTGAGGAAAAAGGAGGGTCTTCTAAACATTTGACCCAACTGTGTACACTACACATGAGGATGGCTTTAGTTGGTAAGATATATATGCTAAAGTTTTTAAAGACATCTGTAGCTATCAAGGGAAAGAAAAAATTCTTTAATCTGTTTTTGATTAAGTCAGATTTTAATATTTTACCTCTGTCTTCATGTGGGTACATTTAGAATTAATATACAGTAACTACCTACAAATAGTCACTACAAAAATGCTTATTGTAGATGAGCTTCAGATATTTTTGCTTTTCATAATTATCTGCCTTTTTGAACGACTGAGAAATAAAATAGTCTGTATATTAATAAATCTGTGGTACAAAATAAATAGGCTCATATTAAATATTGCCCTTGTTTTTATAACAAAGAGAAATGTACAGAAACTTAGTGTTAACGTGTTCTTACCAATACAAGCAGTGTGATGTTGAGTGAAGCCCGGTGGACATTTACAAGTGAAGCCCCCAAGAGTGTTGACACAGAGGAACTGGCAGTTATGTTGTTTGGTCTGACATTCATCAAGATCTGAAAGTAGCAGATTTCTCTTAGTAAGACTCAGTGAAAAAGATGTAACCATGTTTGTTCTCTTTAAACAAGATCATCATGTGAAAGTACTTCCTTTTTAACTTAATATTAATTTCTTTATCACTTGAAGCATAAATCCATATTCATCAGGGAAGTACATGCTGGAGCAAGTTAAATAGTGTTGTCCCTGATTCTCTACTCTGTTAACAAAAAGTTACACATGTAGAACTAGTGTAATGAAGTGGCAAATCAGGCCTGTTAGCCACTCATTTTCTGATCATCATGCACCTCAGGTAAATTAGCATTAGCTTCCTCCTGCAGTTGGAATTAGTGCAAGGCTTTTCCTGAGTCATTCTACCGTTTTTTTCAAATCCATTAATTTGGCATTCAACTTGGTATAAAAGTTGTACACGACTTATACTTGACATGCAACATATACCACCTTCTGTATCACCACTGACTTTGGACCAGAGATTTCCCTGGGAGCTGCAGCTGTTATATCACCTCATGGAGTTGAGGGTATTTATTAGGGCTGTTAATTAATTGCAGTTAACTCATGTGATTAACTCAAAAAAATTAATCATGATTAAAAAACTTAATTGCAGTTTTAATCACACTGTTAAACAATAGACTACCAATTGAAATTTATTAAATATTTTGGATGTTTTTCTACATTTTCATATATATTGTATTCTGTGTTGTAATTGAAATCAAAGTGTGTATTATTTTTATTATAAATATTTGCACTGTAAAAATGATAAACAAAAGAAATAGTATTTTTCAATTCACCTCATACAAGTACTGTAGTGCAATTTACAATTGTAGATCTTTTTTGTTCCATAATAACTGCACTCAAAAACAAAACAATGTAAAACTTCAGTGCCCAAGTGTCCATTCAGTCCTACTTCTTGTTCAGCCAATCAAGTTTGTTTACATTTACAGGCAATAATGCTGCCCTCTTTTGATTTACAGTATCACCAGAAAGTGAGAACAGGCATTTGCATGGCAGTTTGGTAGCTGGCATTGTAAGGTCTTTATGTGCCAGATATGCTAAACATTCATATGCCTTTTCATGCTTCCATGCTGATGACACTCATTAAAAAAATGTGTTTATTAAATTTGTGACTAAACTCCTCGGGGGAGAATTGTATGTTCCCTGCTCTGTTTTACCCACATTCAGCCATATATTTCATGTTATAGCAGCCTTGGATGATGACCCAGCACATGTTATTTATTTTAAAAACACTTTGACAAAATGCAAAGAAGGTACCAATGTGAGATTTCTAAAGATAGCTACAGCACTTGACCCAAGGTTTAAGAATCTGAAGTGGCTTCCAAAATCTGAGAGGGATGAGGTGTGGAGCATGCTTTCAGAAGCCTTAAAAAAGCAACACTCTGATGCAGAAACTACAGAACACGAAATTAGAACACTAACCAGAAAATCAACCTTTTGCTGGTCGCATCTGACTCAGATAATGAAAATGAACATACGTCAGTCCGCACTGCTTTGGATAGTTATGGAGCCTGACCTGTCATCAGCATGGATGCATGTCCCCTGGAATGGTGTAGCTCACAAAAGCTTATGCTCAAGTAAATTTGTTAGTCTCTAAGGTGCCACAGGTACTCCTTCGCACTACATTACTTGTATTTTTTAATTCACGTAATACTATTTCTTGTTTTTTTACAGTGCAAATGCTTGTAATCAAAAATAATTATAAAGTGAGCACTGTACACTTTGTATTCTGTGTTATATTTGAAAATGTAGAAAACATCCAAAAATATTTAATTAAATGGTATTCTATTATTGTTTAACAGTGTGATTAATTATGATTAATTTTTTTAATTGCTTGACAGTCCTAGTATTTATAAAGTAGCCATCCCATAAAATAACGAATCTAGATGTAACTGACAACTTTTTTCACCTTTACATGTCTTTCCATCCTCTTGCAGGATGTAGCCACGGGGACATGAGCACTGGTAGCTTCCTTCTGAGTTCTTGCAGATAAAGTTGCATGGCTTTGGAGACTGGGAGCATTCATCAAGATCTAAGTAGGAGAATCAGTAATTAGTAAAAAATATTCATTTACTTACAAGGATGCTACTGAACAGCTGCACAAATAAATCTCTTAATTTTTCCAAATTATTTTTATAATTCTTTCCTTGCTTCCTAATTGTCCTCTTCTTTACAGATGCAAGCTACCATTGAAGTAACCTGAGAGGGTGGATAACTGAAGCAATAGTGCATTTGCTTTGAGGATCAGCTAGAACAGTGAAACTAATTTCTAAAGACAAAGCCTTTCACTCAGGGCCACTCTGTGGTCCCTTTAGTCTTAATTAATGGTAACTTCCTGACATGTCCTTTCGAGCAATTAATTATTAGCCTCTACGTGCCAAAAGCTTATTCCCCAAACCATGATTTGTCTGGTTAGTGGCCAGTTCAGTGGTATCTCATTCAGGTTGTTGCTGAAATATCACTAGGTTAGCAGAACTGTAATATGTTAAATCAGGTCTCAAGGCTCCCTAAAACTAAGTGTGAAGACTAAAATATATTTTGTGAAGAGAGGAAGAGAGAATTTTTGTATTCTGAGGCTTTAAAGAATTTACCTGGGAATTTCACTAAGAAAATAAACATTTCATTTTAAAAAAAATCTGTTGGATTAGCAAAAATACTAAACATTACAGTGATAACCTTACCCACACAGGATGTCCCACTTATTTCAGTGGTGTAGCCAACTTTACAAAAGCATCTAAAGGAACCCATTGTGTTGATGCATTGGCCATTTCTACACAGGTTTGGCATGACCTTACATTCATCAATATCTGGAGAAGAAATATACACGTCACCTTTTAAAATATGATTAAGCAGAAGCTCATTAGTATCACATATGAATGTAGCATCTGTAGTCTAATTCAATCTAGAAACATCTAATTTTTAAAACCAAGCTCATTACCCTCCCCTTTTGTTTTAAAATTCTCTCATTTGCCTTTTTTGAGAGGTGATAAAATGATCTTGTTCTCAGTGATAAACTCCAGCTTGCTGACCCTGATGGAATTACAGGACATTGAAACAGTACTGGGTGTATACAGATTCTTTTTTTTACCCTAATATTCTACCTACTTTTCCACCAACATGCTTCTACTACAAACTCCTATTTCCTTACTTTGTCATTAGAGATGGGCCCAATCCAATCACCCTTCATATTTTTGTTAAATTCTGTTCTACCTCTGGATCTGAACTCTGTAACTTGGTCCAACCTAATTCTCTTGCTAATGTACTGAGAAACCAAGCTCCAGTTCTGCAAACTTAATTTACACAATGTCTATATTTAATAGAAGTGAATTTTCTTTAGATTATGTTAAAAGAAAGTCAAATCAATCGTAAGAATTAAAAACACGTTTATGCTTTCTTTGAAGAAATATGTAGATCGTACAATGAAACTATTGTGTAGCTGCAGGTTTCAGTTGTTGATGCCTTTTGGCTCATGTGTATACCTTTTGCAGCATGTAACAGCTTCTAGACTGGGGTGGGCAATAATTTTCGTAGGGGGGCCGCTCCACGAATTTTGGTAAGTCGTCATGGGCCGCACATTTCTACTATATTAATGGAGTAGGTGCGGGGTCTGGGAGGGAGTATGGGTGCAGGAGGAGCTCCAGGTGGGTGCAGAGTGCAGGAGACGGTGAGGGGTGTGGACTCTGGGAGGGAGTTTGGTGTAGGAGGGGGTTCTGATCTGGGACGGGGGGTTGTGGTGGGGGAAGGGGCTGCGAGGTGCAGGCTCTGGCCAGGAGGCACTTACCACAGGCAGCTCCCAGCCAGCGGCACAGTGGGGCGCTCCCGGCAGCGGCAGGCTGCTGCTGGCACGTCTCTGTGCGCCCCTTGCAGTGGGGGAGCGGGTCTCCGTATGCTGTTTGCGCCCGCAAGCACCACCTCTGCAGCTCCCATTGGAGCCGTGAGGATGGTGCTGGGAGCAGCACATGGAGCCGTCTCCTCCTCCCCGCAAGGGGCACACAAAGACATGCTAGCAGCAGCCTGCCGCTTCCGGGACCAGTGTGGGGCCACAGCAGGCAGGCAGCCTGCCTGAGCGCCCCGCTGTGCCGTGGGACTTTTAGCGGTCCGGACTCGAGATCGCAAGGGGCAGAGAAGGCCGGACAGAAATGTTAGACGGGCCAGATCTGGGCCGCGGGACGTATTTTGCCCACCCCTGTTCTCGACAACTTTTAGCCTTTCAGTTTATTAGTCGTCGTCTCCTGCTTTAGGACTCAATTCTGCAAATCCTTGCTTATGTGAATATTCCCACAGCAGGTACTAGGTAAGGATTTGTAGGTGCTGCCCATTGAAAAGCATATGAAATAAATTATTATTGAATGTGTAGAAAACACGAAGCTGAGCAATTTTGCAGTAAACTTCAGAAATGCTGGTAACTTCAGCTAAATATCTCAGAGATTTAAGAAAGCATGTTACTTTCTGTGTTATCTTTGTCTATTTCCTCTCCTCTACCTCTTCCCACAATTACCTCTTCCATCTGTTGTATATCCTGGTCCATGTGGACACAGTTTCTTATATTGGGTGATTCCTGGCAGTGGACAAAGCTCACACTGGTTACCCCAGCCTCGCCCTCCATCACAGCAGCACTCTGACTTGGTGACAAGGTTACGGCTACTGGAAGCCATCTGGCACATTGTCTGTAAAACTTCAGCAAAGCAGAATCCTTGGCGGTTATCTGAAAGGAGAGAGTGGAGGGGTCAAGAAAGAATGTGAGCTGGATGTGTATTAAACAGGAAGTCTCACTGATACTATTATGGTCCATTATTGTTGCATATGAATGCGTTTAAAAGTGAACTAGAAAAGAAAACTGCAATGAGCCCAGATTTATGTGCTGAGTGACTCTGATAGCAACCAGTTTTTGGGGAGCATTTTAGCATATTAATATGGTTTATCTTACCTTACCCTAAAAATATTTTGACAATCTACTGCTCTTAAAGGGTTGCTAGGGCTTCCCCAAGTGAGTCAGTGGTTACATGAGACCTGGTATCAGTAATGTCTCACAATAATACATCCTGGAGCATCCCCCAGTGAACCTGGCAGAGCAGCTTACTTGTGTGAATGATAAAATAAACTGGCAAACTTAAGTGTAAACATGGTCTTAGCATGCTAAATATCCCCCCAATTAGCATAATTTTTTACACAGACGATACTGACACTAGTAATAGGACCAGTGTCATCTGATTGATTTGTTAGTTAAAATGGAATGGATTTCCTTATTGCAGGCTGTTCTCTGAAAGTAGCTCTTTCACTGGCAAAATATTTCCTTTCATAGTAAAAATCAGGTGTATTTTACTAAAAGTGATACACCATGGATCATATGCATTCCTGGTTTGCACTGGCTTGTGGAAGCATAGTATCTCCATCATACCCCTAAGCAGTGTAAGAAAATCCACCACGAGGGACGTTTAGGAACAGAACACATTTTAACTTGTTCTCTGCTGGGGAACCCCGAAAGACACAGGGCTAAACTGATTCAGATGAACGGTTTCTGCTGGTGGGGCACTACTCAATCTTACATTTGTTCTGTTAGTTACTGTGAGGGAGGACAGGTGACAGCAAATTGCCTGATCATCGTCTGTGCAAATCTACTGAGGAATAGAATCAGCAGGTACAAAGAACTATAACTTACACTTCCCTGCATAAGTTAGGGTTTTTTTAGATATGCCTTTATTGTTCCCCTTAATTTGAACCACCAGCTATAATTACACAGTGATATTAAATGGTCTCTTCATTAAAAAATATAACCTGTAATACAGCAACTTTAGAGAGATTAACAAGATCCAATTTGCTTGGAAGAGAATTATTTTCTGTAAACACAGTGTATCTAGTTAGGTAAGAGAGGTTCCTGACTTAAAGCTTTTGAATTTCACTGTTTTAAAGAGGGACCTACGAATATTTATTAAGGAAATTAGGTAACTAATTGTGATATCCCAGCATACATCATGTGGTGGTGTCATAGCTACCATGAAGCTAGAAGGTGGACCTGAGTCATGGAATAAAGTCTGTGCTGAGCAGCAGATTTTAGTGTGGGGTATAATTTGAAATGTAAAGTATTTATATATTTTATTGAATATTACTTCAGTCCTTTAGGGAATTACTTTATAGCCTTTACCTAATAGCCCCGTATTCATCCATTGTTTAAAGGAGAAAGGATTTTTTGATTACTTTATGAAAACTGGCTTTAATAATTGTAGCTATACAGAAAATTTTTCAGAAACCCGTAAACAACTTATGAGCCTAACTGCTAGTGGGTTTCAATGGGATTTAGGCTCCTAAATCATTTAGGTGCTTTTGAAATTTTTTACCCATAGTCATCTAACTAAATTTACTAAAGACAAGCAATCATTGCACTGTTTTTTCCCCCACATAATTTTATTACAGTCCACATTTAGCTATCTTGAAATCTTACTGGGTTTCAGTCAGTCCAAAAAACTGTACAGAAGGCAATAAAGTCAAGTGCAGTTACATTGATTAAAGCCTATGGCTATCAATTTTAATTCTGCTTATGCTTAACTAATTTAAATATCAGTAAAACTTTATACCTGTGACTGAATTTTCCTACTGTGGAGCCATACGCTGATAATGTCAATATGATTCACTTTCTTCTATATTCTAACTAAGAAATAACTGAAGTCAACTACTGCTCTACTAAATAGGTGTATTGTGCAAGAAATGTTGAAAGCTAGAGCTCATTGAGTACATTCTGACCTGGAGTTCATACAAAGCTTTGATTCATACTTAAACTAAACTGAACTCTGACACAAGACTGCACAATCTGATCAGCAAATGTATTGGGCTTTAATTATAAAGAAATACCCAGCACAATGCATTCAGTGATACCGTGACCCTAAAAGCACTGAATGGAAACAGCACCAAGAACACTCTCCCAAAATGTAAATTTTTGAAAATATCTGTTCATATATTTAATTCAAAAGAGCAGTGTATTTCCTTGGGATTGATGTTAGACTGTGATTAATAGCCTGAGCCATCCTCTTTCCATTTGGTCACTAATCAAGTTTGGGAAACACTGCTCTAGTAGAAAGCATATCCTGGCAAGGGCTTCCCTCATCTGGTGTTTTTTCTTGGCTCTTACCACCTAGCCATCCAAGCAGAGATGCACAGATGCCTTCTTTTTTCTAGTCTGCTACCAGCACCTTCATTTTAATGCCAGGTTAAATGGGGGAGCCTGATACGGATGATGTCATGAACTACAGAGATCACTGATCTGATATGTTGAGCAAAGGTCTCCATATTCTCAATGCAAATTTCAAGTACTTATGGTAGTTGGATGCAAATTTAATGACAGAGGGCTAGTGCCACAAAGAGGTTTAGGCACCTAACTGCTACTTTAGGTGCCTAAATCCAAAAGTTAGATCGTTAATCCTCCCCCCCCCCCCCAGCTGCTATCTAGCCCTATAGGCTCCTTAAGTCCCTAGACATTGTTTCCACTGACAGACACCTCAAGTGCCTACATTTCTGCTGCTGGGCATGCACAAAGCCACCTGAGTCCTGACGCCTAGCACCTCATTCACGCCTAAGCCCCAGTGGGAGTCACAAACTAGGCATTCCCCTGCCTGCCTAATCCTCAAGGCTCGATCCAGTAGGTATGCTGAGAGGAGGGTGGTGGTGTTCCAATAAATACTTAAATATTCACTGGAGTAGGGACTTGAACCCAGGTCTTCCCCCATCTCAGGTGAGTGCCCTAACAGGAGAGATGGAGAAGAGACCCATCCCAGAGTATCCCATTGCAAGGGCACTCTCCTAGGAGGTGGGGCACAAGCCCTTCTCCACACCAGGCAGAACGGGAGTTTGAATCTAGGTCTCTTACATTCTGGTGAGTGCCCTACCCACTGGCAATAACTGACTAAAAGCACCATCACATACCCTCCTCTACCTCAGGCACCTAAGCCAGGTCAGCCCTAAATCCAGGAGAGAGTTTACAGCTGAAATGCCCAATTGGAGGGAGGCACCTCCTGTTTAAGCATCTAACTCTCTTTGAGGGGCAGGGCTTAGGCCACATCCCTCTCATCAGCATATCATATTGGCTAGTTAATGGGGGACTCTGCTCTAACTTTTCCCATGTGCAGTATAGACAGCCTAGGTGCCTAAGTGAGAGCGGCAGATTCCATTAGGCAGCAGGGTGCCTAAAAGTCAGATGTGGCAGCACCTAGTCTTACTCCCCTCTTTAGCTAGCCTGGAATCCTGTGTAGGATGGGGAAGGAGGGATATCAGTCCACCTGTTCAACCAACTAGTCATGATGCTGATGGTGGTTGCATCGATGCTGAAGATCTGCTCGTAGGTTTAGAACAGGGACTTAAATTATCACTGCAACTACATTTGGATGAAGACATTTCCCTTGAAAATGTTTCACAAGCAGGATCATGAAACCCAGTTTCATTCAGTGGCACATTTACTCTTGAAGAAACTGATTTTCTGCATTTTTTGGGAGAAGCATAAATCCTTATATCTCAACAATTCTTGACAATCATTGTAGTTTGCTTTAGAGGAATTATCTGGTTTCATTACTTCAGTTCATTCAATTGCTTTTTTTCCCGTATCACTTCTTAAAATATTAAGCCTTTTGAATCAGATAAATTCATACACTGATGTCTGGTAATACCAAAAGTATTAAACAATAACCAGTTGTTTGCTCTGTTGAATGGTAGCTTTCATTTTTACTAGTTAACATGGGAAACCCCTTTGTGAATTCAACAGTATGAAGACTGAAAAAATCCAAGATATTATCAGATGCCCTTCTGTCTTCCAGAAGTTACTAGAATCTAACAAACTAAGCCCCTGCCTGACAGTCAACAACTTTAGTCACTCTCCTTTCTTCAGCATGCAATAATAGCTTCATCAACCATTCCTGCCCCTCTCCCCCGTTATCAGTGTCTGCATTCATTTGCCTTCCTCTTTAGGTTATTAGACTATCCTAAAACTTTCTTATTGTTTCCAAGCAGGCATAAGATCCTTCAAGTTTGCATCACCTCCCTTTTAATTGTTTAGAATTTATTTAAAATGTTCATTTACAGACTGAAATTAGAGCCTATGACATATAGAATTTTGCCAGTAACATTTCCTGTCCTTACTTTAAATGTTCATACTATAATAATCTCCATTTAGCAAAACAGTGAATGAGGAAAAAACTGATCAAAATAGTTATTGAAAAGTAATGGCTTGTACATATATCTTTTACACAAAACTGTACAGTAGAACAGATCTAACATTCAAATTCTGTAGCAGCAGTATCTGGCTCATAAATGGAATAATTAGAAATATTTTGCTCTTAATGTGAGATTTATTACTTAACATTGCATATAGGGTAAGCAAGGCTGATGCTAAACTATTTTCCTTTGGCATGAAACCACCATTTGATGTCATTTTTCCTGACTGTTAATTATAATTTTTTCCAGAAATAAAATAAATCATTGTTTTCTCTTTGAAAACTCAATTTATCTTAATCCTGAAAAACAGATCAAGGATCATTATTTAATCTGTTATACACACAGCCAAGAGATGTGTGAAGTACTCAGGGTCTGCATTATTGGTAGAAATCTTAGCAAGCAGTGCTTTTATTTTTTTATTTAAATATTCCACCTCCATTTTATTGCACTGAGTTTATACTTTTTCATGTAATGGGAAATGTATGCCAAGGAAATCAACTTACCAAGGCACTCAGTGCCTGATGGGCTTGACTGGAATCCTTCATTACATTCACACCTGTAGCTTCCAATAATGTTCACACAGCGACCATTTTCACAGATACCTGGCTTGGTACGGCATTCATTTTCATCTTTACAAAAATATCACACATATACACACAATAAATGTGATTTAAAACTTATCTGAATTGACAGACTAAAAACCTGTTTGTCAGAGTTATTTAATCAGCAGGCAAAAAAAATTCAAACATTTTGGTAACTAATACATTTGTATGGCCAAAAGAAAAGCTGAGTAAGCCTCCAAAAGCTGATGTTCACTCTTCTGTTGAGAACTCAGCACACTATGTGCTTTGAAGGAGGTATGGAAAAATATAGCAACTTAGAAAGATAAACCTTGTCAATTTTCTACCAAATATAGTAAGTTTTCAATGAACCATGGCATAAGCCAACTGCACTACAACTCTGTCTAGCAATTAGCATTACAATGAAATTTAATACACTAATGAAGAGAGTCATTCAAAATAAAATAGTGAGAGCCATTAGGAAACAGAAAGTTAATAGTTAAAGAGTATGTCACATGACCACGATTCTATAAAATGTGCCGGTTCAGGAAGGGCACCTAAGCATGTGCTTAGGCGCCTTTCCTAAAATAGGGTTTATAATCCCAAAGTGTCTGCTCCTTCCTTTTCCCATATTAGCTTGCAAAAAACAAATTGATACCATAATTTCCATAGGTGCTTAAAAGAACACTGGAAGGTTTGGCTGCTCAGGGCAAAACAGAGGTAGGTTTGAATCCAACAGCCTTCTCTCTCATAAAGGCACAATTCTTGATTTCTTACTAGCAAATAGACTGATGCTTTATGATTCAAGAAGACTGTTTTCCTTGAATGCACAATAAAATAAGAGGAATTCTGTAAGGAGAGATTTTACCAGGATGGATGTTTAAGAGAACTAAAAAATTACTATTTTTTTTAAACTTGGAGATAAATTCCAGTATTTGTCAACACAGAAAGCTTCAGAATGTCAATGGATTTGCAGTATTACAAGGGAAAAATTCTGATTCCAGACACAGCAGCACTTGGCTATCTATTTTCCCTCTAAACAAATTACAGTAATGGTCAAGGGAAGCTGTTTGCCTATTCATCTTAAGATAAGAGAATTATTCTGAATTGTGGGTGGTTTTTAATTTCTATGAATTCTTTGCTGCTGATGGCTGGAACAAAATGTTTGTATTTTGCTCTAGATTGTTACCCCTTAACTCTGAAAAAGCTGGATACATAAAATATAAAGAAAAGGAGTACTTGTGGCACCTTAGAGACTAACCAATTTATTTGAGCATAAGCTTTCGTGAGCTCAGCTCACTTCATCGAAAGCTTATGCTCAAATAAATTGGTTAGTCTCTAAGGTGCCACAAGTACTCCTTTTCTTTTTGCGAATACAGACTAACACGGCTGTTACTCTGAAACCTACATAAAATATAATTTCTCTACTATTAATATAGATTTTTGCAAATATATAATTTCTTATTTACCTACAATAATTCTACTTTTATTATTCCTATTTAGAGAACTATTAAAAGAGATGCTTTTTGGCTGACTAATTAAACGCTTTCATGGGTAGTCAGAGCAATTTTAAGACTTAATTCTTACAACCCTATACACTGAAAGCAAAGGTGGGCCACACAAAAAAAGAAACAAAAATAGTCTTAAGGGCCAAATTCAGCAACTCTTATTTATGGTAAGTAGTCCCGAGATCACTGGGACTTCTAGTGTAAGAATTACTCACTGTAAAGATTAGAGAATCAAGCCCTAAAATAAGGAAAGACTGGATGGAACAGGGTTAGGATAGACTTGTCAAGTGGAAGGTTCAAGAGGCCTTGTGTCTCCATCCTCACGAACAGATGTTTGGGTATATGTAGCTGAGCACAGATGCAATCCGTACTTCTGTTTTTGTGCCTACAAAATATTACGGATACAGTTCTGAGTAGTTGTGCCTCTAATTACTACGTCTAAACCACAGTCAAGTAGCAAAGAGTGTAATTAATTAGCACCTAGCTGCCATTTATGACTTTGGAGGTCTCCCTGTTAGCATACAATTCAATAATTCACAATTTTAGCAGGAGGTTTGGATGGGTAAAATTGTGCAAAAAATTATCCCCTTTAGTGTTTCAATGCAGAAAACAACCAAGTCACAAAAGGATAATAATATCCCTTAAGGAGTTGGCTTTTTCCAAAAGATAACCGGAGTTGTCTCAAAGTCAGAGTAACAACTTTATACCAATACTCCAGTGTCAAGCAGTACAACACAGAGTAAATTTTCTGTATCTCTTTGTATTTAAAAATTTCCACGCTTGGACTGCTTGAGAGAAATATGACTCTGGTTATCTCAATTACTTTCCGAAGAAATATATAATTCTGACACCTAACCATAGTATGCTCCGACTAGTTATTTTCCAAATGTACTTGTATATTATAAACTTTTCATTTTAATATTGGAGCAATATGTGAAGTGTTCCCTTCCCAAGCCTTACCCATGCAGCCTTCTCCATCAGGTCTACGGGTCATTCCAGGAGGGCAGATACACATGAAGGTGCCAATCAAGTTTTTGCACATCATGCCTCTTGATTCACAGTCATGGAGACCTTCAACACATTCATCCAGGTCTGAAAAAAAATGTAGTATATGTTGTATTTCAAATAAAGACCTAGTCTGAATGCTTTCTCATAGGTTCAACTGTAGAAGACAACTAGTATTTGTTGTTCAGAAAATATTATTTTTATTTTTCTTCTTAACCCCAAACTGTTTTTATTAAGAGTAAACGAGGTGACAGGCTACTTGGGAGGGTTGGGGGGTGGGGAGAGGCATGTGAGCACTGCAATTAATCAAAAGCCCCTGAGATCCCTTGTAATTTGCATATAATCAAGCAAATACCAGCTACCTTCATCTTTAACACTGTTACAGAGAGGACATCTTCCAGCATGAAATGCTCCATCTTGATCTAAGTTATTGTGACAAGTGGAGACAACAAGGGCCCACCAGGTGATATTCTGTCTTGGACACAATGCTGAGTGTATCAATTTGGTGCATCATATGGTAGGTCCTGCTGCAACATTTTATTAAAAAGGCTGGATACAGGATGCACTGAAGAAAAACTTTTGACCGTACTTTGTCTATTACTGGGTAACAGGTATTGGGAAAAATTACATTTCAATAGCCATTACTTTCTAAAACTTTTTTTAAAGTTAATTACCTTTGCACATCTTTTGGTCTTCTCTCAGTTCATAGCCAACCGGACAGGTGCATTCATAGAAACCGTAAGTGTTGATACACCGAAAAGCACACAGCAAAGGGTTCTGAGCACACTCGTTTATGTCTGAATAGTAAGGAAAAGGGAGACTGAATGCTATGTTCCAGCTTAATTGTAATAGCACCACTGGAACTTTCTTTATACCCGTATTTTCTGTGTTACCATCTAAAAAGTGTTAGAAATCAATGCTTCATTCTGGGAATTTTTTTGTGTATTTCTGAGGCAGCATAAACAAAAAATAAATGTATCCAGGGTATCCTCATATATATTGCATTTTTTAACATATACACTTCTAAAGCCACCTTTAAGGTTAGAGTTGTAGGTGTTTTTGTATTTTGGTTTGTTTTGTTTTTGGCTGGGATTTTACTATATGGAACTATTTACAATAGACAGTCTTTTCAAGGATGTGATAAGCCAGCATTTCCAAAGCTTCTGAAAGCTGAGTCCCTATTCAGGAAAGTAAACTAATCATGCCCTCCTTCAGACCCACCATGTGTTGTTAAAGGCCTATCCAAAATGTATAGATCTTCATAATATGATCCTCTCTCTCTGCTTTCTTACATGTTTTGTTGAGCAATGAAATAGTTAATGTTGACAAGTAAAGTATTATTAGTGGCATTTGACTTAATACCCATTGAAATAAATGGGGCAAGTCACACTCCAAAGCTATCGTGTCAGGTTCTCTGCAAACTCAGGCGAACACTTTTGAACCAATTACACTCTGGTCACATTTCCAAGGTTTTCTTTGCGACTATAACAGCTAGACCCTTATTTTCAAATTAAAGCTGAGACTCTGGAGAACAGTTGAGTAGCCTATCTATGTCCCTTCTCTCCCTCCATCTCTGCAGGCCACACCCTAAAATTTGGGAAAAACTAAGAAGCAGCGTATTTGACTAATAAAATGAACACACTTATCTGCACTCACATGCCACGTTAATGGCCGTTACAATCTATTGATGAGGAAATTTAAGAGGTTCAGTTATTCTTAGAAACACTTCTATCAGGTAACATATTTCTCTAGAGCTGGGTGAGGAGAAAACTTTTCCTTCAAAAGGAATGTTAGCAGAGTTACACTGCACCACACTAGCTAGGTCATGAAAAGTGCTATTTTTGCAACATTTTCTTTTACACAGCTCATTTCAGAACCCTAGACTTTATTTTTCATTGGCATATTTCAAGAGGAGACATTCCTTTTAACTTATAACTTTGACTTTGTAATAAAAACCCAATACACACATTATGATAGTGCAAACGCTGGATGGAAAATAAAATACTTTAAATATAAGAGAAAAAGAGGAGGTAAAACGGAGGAAATCATGATTTACCTTCACAATTCATCATTGGGCCTGGCTCAAACCCTTCATGACAGTTACATTCAAAACTACCAATCACATTAGTGCATGTGCCATTTCCACATGGATTGCCAATCAAACATTCATCAGTATCTAGGATGAAATAAATAAAACACAAACTTCAGAGAACTGGGACACAGGCTAAGTGGTATTTTAAGTTTATGAACTTTAAGCATTGCTATCCTTGCCAATGTACAGTCTGCGTAATGTAGAATCAGTACTTACCTACACAGTGCACTCCAGTGTAATCTAAGTTGTATCCCATTGGGCACTCACAGCGGAACGATCCATCAGTGTTGATACAATGACCATTTGAACAAATGCCTGGGCTCTCAAGACATTCATTGACATCTGAAAAATAGAAAACTATGTAAACTATTATCTTTCAGCTGTCGAACTCGACTATTTTTATATTAAATATTACATTTCTAATGAAAAGCAGGAAATGACCAAAAAGTAAGCATCTTGTTCTATATGTCTTGGGCCAAAATATAACTATGCAGTTTCAAAAATAGAATATATCTTGTAAGTTTGCTCAGTGCTCCAAAACTTCTTTCACCCTTGAAAACAAAACAAAAAAACACAAAATAAAAAAAAGCTTTACCAGAAAGAACAAAACAGCATTACCCAATAGCGCCTCACTTAACTGGGAATTAAAGATTTTCTAAGCAGTGTCAGAAACAAAGCAATACCTTCCCGTGTATCATCAATCCCAGGGATGGTTCCATGGCCGTAGGGACACAAATCCTGGAAAGCAACTGTATAGGAACATTTTAAACAATTATAAACAAACATGCTAAATAGATGAAAGTAATCAAAACCATTAAGGCAGCTAAATTTAATTAACACCAATGAAAAAGAGTGTGCTTTGGATAGATATTCTTACCATATATTTTCCCTGTTATTGAGTTGCATTTTTCCCTTCTTGCTAGTTTCAACTGCAACATCCTTTACTAGTATTAAGCCTGAGTAATTGTGTCATAGTCTACAGAGCAGCTTTCTTAGCTAAGGTTACCATATTTGAACATTCAAAAAAGAGGACACTGCATGCAGGGGGGAAATTTTGCTCGTGTCCCACCATCCCTGGCCCTGCCCCAACTCCACCCCTTCCCCGCTCTCATTCCAACCCCTTTCCCAAAATCTCCACCCCCTCTCCCAAATCCCCGGCCCCGCCTCTTCCGCTGAGCGCGCCACATTCCTCCTTACCCCGCTAGACAAAACAGCTGTTTCGCGGCGCAAGCACTGGGAGCTAGGGGGGAAAAGCGGGCACTCTCTTGAGTGATCAACATTCACTTTCTTTCTTGAATGATCAACTCTTCTTTGGGGAAAAATAATAATGCAAAATCCCGGACGTTTTTAGATATTTAAAAATTCCTCACAGATGGTGATTTAAGAACCAAAAAGCTGGACGTGTCTGGGAAAATACGGACGTATGGTAACCCTATCTTAGCACATAATCATTTAACGCTTCTCCCTCAGTTTGTTTACTGTAAACCAAACAGTAGGGTAACAAACCAAATGCAGTGACAGCTTTTGTGTTTCTGGGCACTAACCCACATTTTGCCTTTCCCCCTGTCCCAAAGCAACAAGAACTACTGCTGGAAGCTAATTTACAGCTGTGCAGAGGCACTATTTTGACTTTACATTTCAGTCTTTTCCTAGACGTATTATAAACCATGATATATACCTTCTTCTTCCTTGGGGCAGAGCTCACAAGGGTCACCCCATCCCTCTCCTGGCATCTTACTGCAGCAACATTTTGCCTTGGTGGTGTTGAAAGCCTTTGGGACAGAGCACTTCCCATTTTCAAAGTTAGTAAAACAGAAGCTCTGCCGGGTATCTAGAAAAACAAACAAAAAAAGCAACAGTAATAAGCTAGGTATGTAAAAAACCCACACATTCTATATGACAGACTCCTGCCTGATTAGAGAAGGAAGTATCAGAAAATGAAAGTGATAATTCTAGGCCTGAGTTTTCACCATTATTTTAGAGAATACATCTCCCACCCAGACAACAGGATACCAACCCTTTTATCCACAACTGCTGTCTGCTGCATTCAGTGTTGAAGTGAGGACTAAGGGCTTGTCTATACTTGAAATACTACAGCGGTGCCACCGTAGTGCTGCGGCTGTGCCGCTGTAGCACGTCCGTGTAGATACCACCTACACTGAGGGGAGGGATTTTCCCATCGTCGTAGGTAATCTACTTCCTCGAGAGGCAGTAGCTAGGGTCAATGGAAGAATTCTTCCGTAGACCTAGCACTGTCTATACTGGGGTTAGGTTGGCTTCACTACGCCCTTCAGAGATGTGGATTTGTCACATCCCTGAGCAACATTGCTGGGTCAACCTAACATTTTAGTGTATACCAGGTCTAAGACTTTCTTGCACATTATTCACCCTCTGCAGGACAGCAGGAACCATCATTACACAGGCAAAAAATACCTCCACTTCTGCCTTTACAGCTCCTCAGCCTGGGGAACAAGGAACTGAGCTCCAGACTCAAATGTAGTTTTCCTTCAAGTAAAGTAGTATTTTTGGAGTACACAAAGAAAAGGATTTCTTGCAAAATTTGAAGGCAAGTTTCCTGTTGGCCTAGCATTTGCTGGATGCAGCAGAGCATGGTGCTAATCATGATTGTCTGCTCTAGACCCTGGCCCAGTGCTGGTTCCAGCAGGACAGTACACCATCTTGGCAGAGGTGAATGGCATCCCAATGCTAGGGGCTGTGGGGAGAAAGGTGTAGAAGCCAGTGTAGAAGCTTAGACACTGTGCCTCCCATGCTATTTATAACCACAAAGGGAGCCCATCTGGGCAGGGAATCCACCCTTAAAAGAACCAATGAGTTCTTTAGTTTTATAAAAAGGATTAAAGGGCACAGTGACTGTTGGTTGTATTGCTAAGTTGTACCAGAAGGTAAGAGAGATTTATTGTCTTCCGTAGAGCATGGTGCACCATGTGACAAACATTTATTTTACTGGGAGGACCTAATCAATTTAGTTTTAACATAATAAACTTGTAATAAGAGCATGACATGGCAACAATCCTGACGACCAGTGCGAGGTTACTAAAGAGTCCCCACTCTTCTTGCAAAGTTTCTGTTAACTATTGCGGTCAGTGATAACATGCTTTAACCCTGCATCTTACCAAAACACCTTCGTCCATTGTCAGACAGCACAAAGCCTATGGGACAGATGCATTGAAAGCCTCCTGGAGTATTAGTGCAGGAGCCAAAGAGACAGATGTTGGGGTCTTCATTGCACTCATCAATATCTGCAAAATAATAGGAGAAAAGATTCATCATTAGCCCACCTGGCATCAATTTTGTGTATTTCTTTGATATCTGAAAAGATTTGACTTCAGCCACACTCAGTACTCTGTTCAAGCAGCAAAACAGACACATTAAAGCTCCCCCTTCTTTCCTTTTTAAAATAGTGATTGAAATGTGAAATTTTCCACTTGTTTATTGGTTTTCATTATCCCGTACAGTTCTAACAGGGTCTGCTTTTTGTCTTCTGAATCTGTATCCTTCCTGTGCCATCAGACGTCACTTTGGGCACGTCTTATTGATACTATAAACGTTAAATGTTTTCAAACCACAATGGGGGCAGATATTTTAGGACAAGGAAAAAGATTCTTTGGAAACATGAAACAAAGAAGAGTTTTAAAAAGGTGTTTTTTCCCCAAGTTCTGAGTGAGTCTAAATGTGCAACTGCATTCTAAATGTTCTTGCCCGACTTCAGAAAGAATGGAGTCCCCATGGCACATGCACACATTAATATTTATGAATGTTTTCTGCAGCCACTATTGATTTGTAGTATATACAAATGTTTCTTTTAAACCCTTCACTTTCAATCACTTTAAAAAAAAAACACAACTAGGTGTGTTTAAACATGTGGGATTTAAACATGTTATAAGTTAAACAAAGAAAAATAAAGGAATTTTTACTCTACTACAAATACTTTTTAAGTTCTAATTATTAAGTAAGATATGAACAGAGGAGAAGCAAATGGAGAGAGTTTGCCTGGGGGGAGAGCCCACACAGGATTTTGCCTTTCAAGCTTCTGGGAGCAATAAATACATCTGAAGAGGCTCTTGATACATTACAAGGCAGGAAATATAGATAGTGAGGTTGGCTGTTGAAACCTGCATAGGATGTGCCATGTTCTCCTGGACGATAGAAGTGACTTTGTCTGTACAAAGTGCAAGCTGGTCTCCATACTGGAAGAAAAAGGTTAGAGGACTAGAGACCTATGTAATAACCCTGCATTGCATCTAAGAAAATGAAGACTTCTTAGAGAGAAGTCAGGATTTGGTATTGCGGGCACAGCATGCCAAAGAATTGGAGAAGGCAGCATGGGGGGGACTGAAGAACAAGGAAGAAAATTGGGAGCATGTTCCTCGAAAAGAAGAAAAAGGGGAGAACCAATATACCCTCAACACGGATAAAGGTAAGCAACTTTCAGGCTCTCTGCACAGGTACTACTGCTGAGAATGCCTTGATAGGATCACCTGAGGGAAGGGATCAGAAGAAGACCCCCGTTGACTGGAAGGCATGGGATGCATTGTCCTAAGGATGGGGGTTCCACGACCACCACTCCCAAGAGGAGGAGAAGGGTTGTGGTGGTTGGGGACTCTCTCCTAAGGGAGACAGAATCATCCATCTGCCATCCAGACCAGGAATCCCGACAAGCGTGCTGCTTGCCTGGAGTTAGAATTCAGGATGTGACTGAGAGTCTCCCAAAACTCATCAAGCCCTCGGACCACTACCCCTTCCTACTTATCCACATGGGCACCAACAATACTGCCAAGAATGACCATAAGTGGATCACTGCAGACTACATGGCTCTGGAAAGAAGGATGAAAGAGTTTGGGGAACAAGTTGTGTTTTCGTCCATCCTCCCTGTTGAAGGAAAAGGTCTAGGCAAGGACCATCGAATTGTGGAAGTAAATACGTGGCAATGCAGGTGGTGTCAGTGTGACGGCATTTGCTTCTCTGACAATGAGCTGATGTTCCAGGAAAGAGGATTACTATGCTGGGCTGGGCTCCATCTATCGAGTACTGAGAAGAGCATGTTTGGACGTCGTCTGGCTAACCTGATAAGGAGAGCTTTAAACTAGGTCCTATGGGATATGGTGACAAAAATCCAGGAAACGCACATCTAGGCTCAAGTAACAAAGACAAGGGGAAGGAGCTAACTTCTGGAGAAGGGTCTAGAAATCGCAACTGCATTAAAAAGGCAAAAAAGAAAAGCAACAAGGCAATCTGCAAAATATCTTTGATGTCTGTATAGAAAGTCAAGGAATATGGGAAACAAGCAGGATGAACTGGAAGTCATGGTACATGAAGAAAATTATGACTGAATTGGCATCACAGAGACTTGGTGGGGCAACTCCCATGATTGGAGTATCAGCATTGAGGATACAGCTTGTTCTGAAAGGACAGGTATGGAAAAAAAGGAAGAAGTGATGCACTGTACATCAAGAACGTATACACTTGCCTGGAGGTCCAAGGGAAAGTGAGTGACAGACCTAACTAGAGTCTCTGGGTGAGAATAACAAGGAAAAAGAACAGTAGCGATATCCTGGTGGGGGTCTAGACCACCAAATCAGGAAGAGGAAGTGGATAAGTCATTCTACAAGCAGGTAACACACATGAGCTGGTATTACTTGTTATAAAAGGTATTACCTCACCCACCTTGTCTCTCTAATATCCTAGGACTGACATGGCTACAACTACACTGCATAAAACCTAACCACTAACGTGGCAAGTATCCAGTAGGAATAAGAGGGTGTCCCCCTCCAACAAACCCTGAAACTAGGGTATATAAAACTGAGCTCACCATATGCTTAAAAGAACTGACAGAACCTAACACAAGAAACTGTACAATCCTAAATGTGACAGATGCCCAGACCAGCTGTGTGGAAAGGACTCTTCCCCCATCCCAGGGTTAAGAGGATAAGAAGAAGTGGTGAGATTTCATTTCAAAGACTGAATGTATTTCCCCTTCTGTTTGTTAATATAAATAACTGTAGGTTATCTTGCCGAGTCTACACTCTCTAGTGAGAATTCAAGTAAACATATTTTAGATTTTAACTCCTTTATAAATCCAAGAAAATTGACCTAAGAGAGATTGAAAAGAATTGTTTTAAGCAATCATTTTTAATATTCAAAACGTGTCCCTTTTGGACTAATGTAGTCAAACAGAAGTAACCACACTCTTCAAAGTGCCTTAAAGACAAATCTACCCTTGGATATGTGATGTGTTAGGTACTAAATAATTGAGAATTGTTGATAAGTAAATGTAATAAGAAATGTTGGTAATTTGCATGGTTCTTTAATATAACTTCTGAGCCTCAACTCTTATGTGTAATAATTTCTTGCAGGTCTGTACTGTGTGTGTGGTATATACAATTGGTTGTGTCTATATCTGAGTGGTGAACGGTTGATTACATATTTTTGTGGTTCTGGGTGAATTAATAAATTGTTGGTTGGTTAAGAATAAGCAAGTCCTGATTTGAGAAATACTGTTTGAGTTAAAAGTTGATCTAGTAAACTAACGCTCCCTGGACCCAATAAAAAGGGGTTATCCTACTGGATTTGATTATATAGTGGCAAACCTAATTCGTTAGACTTCAGGTTTAAAAATATAATTGGCACCTTGGCATACTCATAAATTGACTCCCCCACCCCCCATTTCATGCTTACAACGGACTTGAAAGTGCCTCCTCTTTTGCAGGTAGGTTTTTCTCATGACTGGTTATCTACTACTCAGGAGTACAGACTGCACTTTGGGATAGCGGCCCAGTTCTATGCCTGAGAACCACAGCTCTAGGGTGCAGATATGACAGATTGGGGTGCATTATGGTGCTCAAGTCCTGTATCAGGAGACCTCCTGGGAGAGGAAAGCAAAATGACACTTGCAGAGAAAGAAGCAGCTCCAGGAACTGCGCTTGGTGAAAGTGCCTGCTCAGGGAATCTGATACATTTTGCAGGCATGGAAGGTAGACCACTGAGCTAGCGACGCAGTGGGATACGCTCCAGTTCCACAGTCTTAGTGATTCTGCACATAAGTATTAGGATCTTGCTCCCCCCCTCTCCCCCAGTGATTTATATAGTACATTGCTGCTCTGTTGTCCAGTATTACCTTGACTGAGCGGCCCTCAATGTTGTGGAGGAAAAACTGGCACTTATAGAGAACTGCCCTGAATTCTAGAACATGGATGTGGAGACAAGCTTCTTGAGGAGTCAGTTTGCTGTGGGCTGTGGAGCCTGGAATCCCAATGCAGTAGAGAGGCATCCGTAGTGATGACGACCCTTGATGGGGACGAACGCAAAAATGGAACTCCCTCACAAATTCTGAGAGGACCAACTGAGAGTAGAGAACTCTTGGAGGTATGGTCACTCACTTGAAAAGACTGACGGGGATGTAAACCATTCAGAGCCAGGTCTGAAAGCACTGAAGGTGAGGTCTTGCATGGAGCATCACAAACATGCAGGCTGACGTGGTCTAAGAGCTGCAGGCAAGCCCTTGCTTTGGATTTGGGCTCTGCTGTAGAGTGGAGATAAGCATGGCCGCCGTGGTAGACCTTTTTGCAGGTAAGTATGCTCTGGTGGCTAAGTCCAGAGTGGCTTCAGTGAAGTCTGTGTGCTGTACCAGTGTTAGGGTAGACATTTCCAGGCTTAGACAAAGGCCCAGAATGTAAAATAAGACTAGGGCCATGTTTGTTTCTGACTGGACCTCAAGGAGGATTCAGTTGCCCAGATACAGAAAGATGGTTATTTCCCCCGTCCCCTTGCAGTTGAGTTGCAATGACAGAGAGGACCTTTATAAAGGTCCTCAGAGCAGCTGAAAGGCCAAAGGCGAAGGCACAGTACTGGTAATGCTCTGTACCAACAACGAACCATGAGATGGGTGCTTAGCTACATTAAAGTGTGCAGCCTAAAGGTTGAGGACAATGTGGAATTAAGGATGGAATTAATGTTGCTAGGGTCAATATCTTGAAAGGCTGCAAAAAGATAAAAAGATATACATAGTTATGAGGTCTAGTATCAACCTCCACCCTCCTCTCCTTTTGGGAACTGGGAAGTACCTGGAGCAGAACCCTCTTCTGACAAATTTTGGGGGGAAATGGCTCAGTCACTCCCAAAAGTAGAGATTGAATCTCCTGATTTAGGAGACCCATGTGAGAAGTGTCCCTGAAGAGGTAGGGAAATGGGCAGGGGGGATGGAATGGAAATGAATGAAATATCCTGTGGAAACCACCTCTAGGATCCAGCTTCTGATGTGATGAGTTCCCAGGCAGGTAGAGGGGAGATCGTCCACAAAGAGCAGATGGAGAGTGGTTTTATGCAACATGAGATCCAGAAAAGGGGGTGGTTCATGACCCTTGACCATGCTATCAAAATGGCCATTTGATGGAAGGTGCAGACTGGGAGGTCACCGTTGAAGAGGGCCCCTTCTTCTTACGTCTGTAAGAATTCTGCATATCTTGTAGAGGTCTGGTATTTAAAAGGTTGAGAACATTGAGCAAGCTACGATTTGCTAAATCATCTTTTTATTGTAGGCATATAGATCCGAAGGGATCACAGAGTCATCCTGGAATCCTTCAAGGAGTGGTGTGAACTGTTGGTGTCACTACTGAAGAGCTTAGACCCTTCAAAAGGGAGGTCCTCCACTGTATTCTGAACCTCCCTGGGGAAGTTGGAGGATTGTAGCCAAGAGGCTCATCACATGATGATGCCAGTTGCCATCAAATGTGAGGCTGTTTCAGCTGCGTTGAGGGAGGTTTGAAGGGAAGTCTTCACAATCATCTGGCCTTCCAAGATGAGAGCTTGAAACTGCTCTGTTTGATCTTGTGACAGGTAGTCACTAAAATATGTAAATTTAGCATAGTCTGTAGAATCATATTTTGCCATTGAGGCCTGATGATTCACAACCCTAAACTGGAGAGCAGCCAATGAATACCTCTTTTGGCCCAGATGGTCCAGACCAGAGGTGAGCAAACTACGGCCCGCGGACCACATCTGGCCCATGGGACCCTCCTATCCAGCCCCTGAGCTCCTGGCCTGGGAGGCTAGACCCCAGCCCCTCCCCCGCAGCCTCAGTGCGCTGCCAGCGCAACACTCTGGGCAGCCAGACAGCGCAGTTGCAGAGCCGTGGCCTGACCCGGTGCTCTGAGCAGCGTGACTGTAGCACCACCAGCCACCGGTGCTCCAGGCAGCGCAGCAGGGGAGGTTGGATAGAGGGCAGGGGAGTTCGGGGATGTGGTCAGGTCGGGGAGGATAGGGGTTGGGGCGGTCAGAGGGCAGGGAGGTTGGATGGGGCAGAGGTCCCGGGGGGGGCAGTCAGGAATGAGGGGGGGGGTTGGATGGGGCAGCAGAGGGCAGTCAGGGGTGGAGGCTCCAGGAGTGGTCAGGGGGTGATGGATGGGGCAGGAGTTCCGGGGGAGCCGGGCCATGCCTGGCTGGCTGGGGAGATACAATCTCCCCTAACCAGCCCTCCATACAATTTTGGAAACCCGATGAGGCCCTCAGGCCAAAAAGTTTGTCCGCCCCTGGTCCAGACTCTTAAGCTCTTTATCCTAGGGAGTCCATTTGGAATAAGCTTATTGGCTGATCTGGTTGACAGCATCCGTTACCAAGGAGTTGGGGGTGGGATGGGCGAAAATACATTCTAGTCTCTTGGCCAGTACATAATATTTTTGTTTGCTCTCTTGCAACTAGGCATGATGGTAGCAGGACTCTGCCATACAGTACAGGGTGGTGATTGTAAAACCTCATTAATAGATGACCTAGTCCTGGGGGAGGAATGCATACTGCCCCATAGGGAGTGTTGAGTTGGGGCCATAGACACTTCATCAGGTAAGGAGGAGGACCTTCTAAACCTTTAACTCCTGCTCCTCTCGTCCTGGGGAGGAGATTCGTATGGTACCTATGTCTGTTGATAAAGATGGGGCCTCTTATGGGAGGTATCCTATAATACCAGTCTGTGTCTGTAGATCATGGGTTCAGAAAGCCCACTGAAGTGCTGCATAAAGAAAGGGAGTGGGCTTCACAGGGGTTCCTGCCAGGGATGGCATGGGCACTACCTCCAGAGAATGGAGTCGGAATGCAATGGAGGCAGAATCCTGGATGGAAAAATCCCAATCTGAGGAATTATCCTCCCCATGTCCTACTAAAAAGACCCAGAGATCGGCAGTGGGGCGGTATCAGTACCAAGCGGGAGAAGACTGTATGCTGGGATGCAGGATAACCTAAGGACACTCAGGCTCGAAATGGTGAGATGGTACCAGAGGGATCCTTTTGGGTACTCCTTATGAAGGCAAACCTAGGTTCCTCTGTTACTAAGAGGGCTTCATGGGAGAGGAAAAGACAGTTACCTTTTCCATAACTGGTGTTCTTTGAGATGTGTTGCTTATGTGTATTCCACAATAGGTGTGCATGCTCGCCACATGCACCAGTGCCAGAAGTTTTTCCCCTAGCAATACCCATAGGGGAGTGCCCCTAGCGACCCCTGGAGTGGTGCCTCCATGGTGCGGTATAAGGGGCGCTGTGTGCTCCCCCACACTCAGTTCCTTCTTGCCAGACAACTCCGACAGAGGGGAAGGAGGGCAGGATCTGGAATAGACATGAGCAACACATCTCGAAGAACACCAGTTATGGAAAAGGTAAACTGTCTTTTCTTCTTCGAGTGATTGCTTTTTTATTTTCCACAATAGGTGATTCCAAGCTATATCTGTTGGAGGTGGGAAGGAGTTCACAAATTCTCAGGGAAGAGCACAGCCCTACCAAACCCGGTGTCTTCCCTTGTCTGGGAGACGATCGCATAATGTGAGGTGAACGTGTGAACTGAAGACCATGCAGCAGCCCTGCAAATGTCCTGAATGGGGACATGGGCTAAAAAGGGAACCACAGACTGGTCAGTCTTACTTCAGTACCCAGCAAAATCATCAATCAGGTCCTCAAGGAGTCTATTTTGAAGGACTTGGAGGAGAGGAATGTGATCAGGAACAGTCAACATAGATTCACCAAGGGCAAGTCATGCCTGATTGCCTTCTATGATGAGATAAGTGGCTCTGTGGATATGGAGAAAGCGGTGGATGTGATATATCTTGACTTTAGCAAAGTTTTTGATACGGTCTCCCACAGTATTCTTGCCAGCAAGTTAAAGAAGTATGGATTGGATGAATGAACTATAAGGTGGATAGAAAGCTGGCTAGATTGTTGGGCTCAACTGGTAGTGATCAACTGCTCGATGTCTAGTTGGCAGCCAGTATCCAGCGGAATGTCCCAGGGGTCAGTCCTGGGGCCAGCTTTGTTCAACATCTGTATTAATGATCTGGATGATGGGATGAATTGCACCCTCAGCAAATTCGCAGATGACACTAAGCTGGGGGGAGAGGTAGATACACTGGAGGGTAAGGAGAGGGTCCAGAGTGACCCAGACAAATTGGAGGATTGGGCCAAAACCTCCTGAGGTCTCTTCCAACCCTAATATTCGATGATTCTTTCACAGTGCTAACGGGAACCTGAGATGGCAGTGGGGATAATGAAAAGTTACAGTCTGAGTGCAATGTGACCTGAGGTGGACAGTATTGGGAGCAGTGTGGAGGTAAGGTCAATGTGCTCCTTGTGGCTGCATACATAGAAGAGCAGTACTGGAGCACTGGTTGAAGAAGGCTTCTTAGGGGTCTCCTAGAGGTCTCCCGTTCCAGTACCAACAATGGTGCCACTCACGGTAGTTTGTTAGAAGACATCTCAGCACGAGGCATACCAAAAGTCTTTTCTGTTGGGTACTGGTATCTTGGTACTGGGGCCTGCAGAAACCTTAGCAGTATTCATACTGGGACGCAAAGTCTCCTTGCTCCGTGTCTTAAAGAAGTGACTTTCCCCTTTTGGAGAGTCTCTCTCCGGGGAATGGGTTTTCTACCTCTGAGTGTTTCACTTCCGAATCCGCCTTATGGTCTTTTGAAGTGACCAGTCTGGACTAAGTGACCGAGGCCAAGATATGGGGAAAGGGAGTTGGAACCCCCCACAGGTCTCAATGAGCACTCCATCAGGAGGAGCGTCAATCTATCCTCCCTCAGCTTGTGAGATCTGCTTTTAAGCCTCGTGCAGACCTTGCTCTTAGATGAGACCTATGACTCTCCAAGGCAGCTGGGATGCTTTTTGCTGAGGGGGAAAGACCTGTGGCAGCTCTGGCAGGGTTTGAAACCCTGGATCTTTGGCATAACCCAAGCAGGGAGGTTGTAGACAACAAGAGTGAGGGTAGAAGACCCTGACTGCAAAGTGATCAGGGGAGAGGGGCAGAAACACAAACACATGCTAAAGCAAATAACAACAATTAGGAAGAAAATTCTTATTTTCTTAAGAAGATAAGAGCTGAGAAGTTCACAGTGGACACCACTATGCTCTGTCTCGAGTAAAGGGCAGTTGAGAAGGAACTGGAGCAGCGGTATGTCTGCCTCTCCCTATATATCCTTGCATCACAATCCAAGGATATAAAGAGTGCAGGTGCGGACACTGCTAACCAAAATCTCTGAGCAAGAGCGCATGAACACATGCACATTCTATGGTGGAGCACACATAGGAACAAAGGAGAACTGCACTTCCAACACACCATTTGGCAGATACTGCTTCCTAAAACTGCCTTTTGGAATATATTAGACTCCAGAAATATTTCACTTTATGAGACAGATGTTAGAGAATCTAGCAGTCATGAAAGCGAACACTGATACCATAATGGGCACGGATGCCAGAGCACAAAAGAGAGTACAATGATTTAAACAACATTCTGATAGCAGCTCCAGAGCTGCAATTTTCTGGCCCCCCGAAAGACAACAAACTCTCCACATGTTCCTTGAAAGGAGGGGTGGGAGTAGTACTATTAAAGTGTTATGGAACTGATTACCAGTTTTGTATGCATGTATGCCTATAATGGCTGCAAAGAAGACATATCTGCAAATTGAAAAAAAGAGACATTAGGTCTGGCAGATGGATGTACTAGATTTCACAATTTTATGGCCATAGCTTCAAAGCAGAAAGTAATCATAAATCTCTGATTGCAATACACAAAAAGTGGCTTGGAGAAGCACCATCAAGGATATTGTGACTACTTTAAAAAATACAGAACTATGATGTGATCCTGAAGTTCTAACCTGGACACCACTAAGTAATGGCAGATACACTCGCAAGAGCTTGTGGTTCCCACAGAGTGATGGGAAAGAAAAACATTGGAATGAATATACAAAGATCACCTTGGAATGACCACATCAAAAAGGAGAGCTAGAGAAGTTGTATTCTGGCCACAGATGCATAATGGCATTGAAGAAATGGTGAGCAGAACGGTGAAACGTGACAAAAGTACTGAGATTCCTAGCAGAAGGAACCAGTGTTTTGATATGAACTCACAATTTCATGCAGCAAAGTTAGAGTTGACATACTCAACTTTGGGAAGACATGATCACCTGGTTAGAATGGATTATTTTGGTAATTTCCCAGTAGTCACATATTTTAAAAGATTAAGTCTAGGTGAAATGAGTGAACTCTAGGGATCTTCTTGTGTTTCTGGTCCTTTTCAGATTCTCCAGCATAGAACTAGAGAGATCCAAACCCTCAAAAGGCAAGCTGATAGCCATTACCTGCACTTCTTAGGAAGGCCAGACATTCTCAATTGGGAAAGTCTTCTCAAACAACTGTAGAATTCATAGATCTAACTGCTGTTCCTAACATCATAGAATACTCATCATATGATACTGTTTCTGGTTTGACTTGATTTGATTCTTATTTTAATATTAATAACTTCTCTTTGGTGATATGTTTTCTTGATTTGATTTTAGCTTAACAGTTTTAATAAAATTTACAAAACAGATACCGAGTCACATTTATTTCAATGAGCAATATGGGTCTGGAACTTTTGCAGGCCTGGGTGGATTTCCAGCTGGTCAACCTAAAAGCCTGACCAACTCCCCTCATTAGTCTTTGCTTCTCACAGGGGTCATGCATGTTGTAAACTTCTAGTCAAATCAAATCTTCTTATTAGAGGATCAAAATGCTCTCCAGGTCTTGAGAGAGAATGATGATAACTAATGACATTTAGAAAAAATTACAATTACTGACTTATGGTACATCATCTGATATAACTGCACGTGCATGGAGACACACTGTACTCCTGACAGAATTCTGCACCAATGCAGGGGAGCAGAATTCATATGGCCCTCATATTTCTGTTCCCCTCATGCAGAAAAATTCAAAGAAAATCTGCAGGGGGACACGAGTCTCTTCCCCGCAGCTTAGGGTGCCTGGAGCAGCTTCAGAGATGCAAATCACTGTGGGAGGAGGGGGACTCGCATGCGTGCCTGTGGGGGAGACTATCACCGTCAGGGGGCAGGGTTGGCCAACAAGTGAGAGAGACACTGTCCCTCTCTCCTGATACTGTGGCTGCGGGGTGCGGAGCCGGGTATCCAGGAGGAAGGCTCTGTCCCGGAGGTAGAAGTGTAGCAGTCTGCCTGCCTAGTAAAATGTAACTTCTTGAGAATTGAAAAAACAATTAAATATTAGTATCATGTTACTGAAAATTGTTTGTTTATAAGTTAAAGAAAATAGCTTTTGTTAAAAAAAACATTGTTAATGTTGTTGTTGATGGTTAATTGATCTCATTCTCTGAGGGAGAAATGTAGCAACCTGTCTGCATAGTAACACTGTTAATTATTCTATTGTTAGTTAACTGTTCCCATTCTCAGTAATTCCCCCAGGAGCATAAAAACTTGTAGAAGTTTTAAGGCCCTACATTGCCAGAGTGATATAAAGCCTTATAAATGACAGTGAGGGAATCAGCTAGGAAGATCTATGCACTTTCTCACTTTTTTCCTGTGCCAAAGTGGTACAATGGGGTTAGATTTTTACTTACCCATTTAAAAATAAAAAAGACTTTTGAGGGCAAATAAAACATTTACCAAGCAGTCAATAATTGTCAGGACAATCAGAACCAAGCACTTCTCAAAGTACCCAGCTAGGTCCAGGACAATGATTAGCAAAACTGTATGACTTTCATGTGTGAAAGTCTGAGCAATTTAAAATGACATTCTACTTTTTTTTTTCTTTCTGTTTGGTGTTCTCTAATGTAATTTAAATGAAAATCCAGGATTATAACTGGAATGGAGGGTACTAGTTACTAAGTATTTGTAACTTAACGTTCATGTGTTTAGGAAATACTGAATAGTTATTATGACATTTTTTCTGTATTGTAGTTCAAAAAAACTTACCAAAACAATTGAAACTGGTGTGATTGTATTGCATTATTTTGACAAATAAAATCTGCAGAATTTTGCAGAATTTGTAATGGTTTGGTACAGAACCCCCCAGGAGTAACGCTGCCTTCACTTACACATCGAACTCTAGTTGCACAGGTGTAAATGAGTTGAATTTAGCAATAATGGACAAATTTCAAATACAGTAACAGAGCATTACAAAGAAGGCTGCACATTAGAAAAGCAACATAAAATAAACTGATTACAAAATATTGTGATATTAGTCAAAATATTAATAAAAATGACACTATATCAAGCAAAAGATATTAACAGAATTTTTTTAACACGGCAGGATGAAGAAAGTAGGAATATGCAATTCTGTTTTTTGTTGGAACTGAAAGTTGATTAAAGGGAATATTTTACAGTTTTACTGTGGTGTTGTCCAAAAACATACAAGACACTGAGAGGAAATTAAACATGGTCTTAAACAGTGATATTCCTGGGACGCAACAACTTTCATTTAGAAGGATTTTATAACTGTAGGTGATTTGGATTAATCTTAAACTCAGTTGTTAATATAGGCAGCAGCAGCCAAAAGGAGCTGCGAAGTCAGCAGGCAAACTGAACAATGTAGAATGATACTTGCATGAAAAACTTGTGATCTTAGAAAATATATCATACTTTTAAAAGAGGAAAATCTACAGTGTCTTTGACATCTGCCACTGTTCCTAGATTTAGATAGATTAAATTGTTACAGACCGAATCTTGAAGTATGAACAGAGGTTTTCTTCAGACCTTACTTGAGCAAGTCTCCCACTGACTTCAGTAGGCGTTCTCCCTGAGTAAGACTTTCAGTAAGGATACTGTAGGATTAATTTTAACATATATATATAAATATATATAAATTTACTTTTAGGTTCATGCTAGCCCTCTTCTTAGTTTTCCTGATGAGGACTGAACTTGTTTGGGTATTGTTTCTAATTTGGTAACTATGGTTTCAATTTGCTGCTGCACTGGAGCAGAGTTCTGTATTTCTCCTCCACAAAACAAGAAAAGAAAGGTGACGTTAAAGCGTTGAACTGATTTTCAACAGGGTTCTCAAAGTTATTCTTCTAAAACTGAAACAAAGATCTGTTTCACCATCTCTGCTATGAATTTGGGATTGAAATCTTGATGCATATGCTCCCACGGGCTGTAAGACTCAAAAACAGAAAACATCTGTTAGGAGAAACTGATTTAGAAAACTCTGTTTCCATAGGGAAAAGTAGCTCAATAGTTTTATTAAGATTTTTAAACGTCACAATTCTATGATACGAGATACTTCGAATCGCCGTTTAATGCACTGCTTGCCAAAAATTATAATTTTTGTAATCACTGTATATATTCAGTAGATAGTCTCTCTTTTTTCATTTGGAAAAAAGATTAGGAAAAGAAAGAAAGACTGGAAATTCTTTGAGCATTAGACAAAATATTTTTTAATTTGGATTAATGAAAAACATTGAGTCCTTACATCCTTTTCTCTCACTACAGCTCATAATATCTTGCCTGCTGGCTAAAAGGACAGCTGCTGATGACTGCTGCTTATTCCTTGTCATCATGACTTGCTAAAATAGAAGAGACTTTTCATCAACAATATTTACATGTTTTTCATCAGATCTGCACCAGATAGTCTGCTATATTGGTAAATCATTCAGAAGTAACAGTAACAGCCTTACCAATACAGCTTTCACTTTTCACTTCATATCCTGGTGGGCAGATGCATCTGAATGACCCTTCCAAGTTCTGACAAGTACCAGGAAAGCATGCACCAGGAAGTGCCATACACTCATTAGTATCTTAAAAGAATAAATAGAATATATAAGGATGTGGAAATTTTGAAATTAATGCAACAGTGAATTATTTATGTTTATGTAACAATGGCTGATATTATTGTCATCCACAACAGAGATGTAAGCCAGAGGGTTGTCTTTTATGAGCCTATAGGTTCTTTCCTGACTTCATCGACTTAAGCGAGCTCGGGAAAGGAAAACAATTGACATTATTCTAAACCCTCACACTTTTGCCACCAATTTTCTTAATGTAAGTCTTTTGTTCTCAGTATTCTATCTTAGCTATTCAGATTGTAATATTTACTTCTAAATGGGGCCAACAGTTTGATTATTTCAAGTCAGAGAAGTTTGGAATCTCTGGTTGGTTTAGTACATACCAATGCAATTCTTGCCATCTGGAGTAAGTTCATATCCTTCATTACATAAACATTTGAACGAACCAATTTCATTAAAACATTGTCCATTTCTGCACACCTGACCAAAGAAGGAACTGCACTCATCAATATCTGTAAATAAACGAGAGAGGCTGAGCCTTTCCAAGAGGCCTAACAGTTAGAATGTATATGCAGACACAGTATATACAGTATGGTATAAACACACTAAAGTTGCAATATATAATTCCATGGAAGAGACAAATCTGAGCAGCAAGGGAACAGTTGACAGCTAGTGGAAAGTAACTCTCACTTCAGTACATTAAGGCATATGTTCTGTTTAAACAACACCCCCTTTTATAGGGTATTACAATTTTTAAACTTGCAGCATTACATCAGCTACTGCATCTGGAGATGTTCAGTTGCTGCCAAGTGACTCTTTGTGTGATACTAACTTCATGCACAGAGTAGAAAATGTTACATGGGGCATTTTGGATTTCATCTGGCGTTTTAGATGTGCTCATGTTTTCACTGAACTTGTTTTATTATTTTTCACATTTCTGAAAATGTATATTGCAGACAGCACTGAATCATCCTGCGTCCTGCAAGCTGATTCTGTAGTTCAGGAGACCACAACAAGTGGGAGACTGAGCACTGGTGAAATACCCAATTAGCTCTACAGAGCCATTTTAGTAACAGATTTAAAAAGACACGTGAACAAGGACAGTGCAGATGGGAAAGTATGGGGTGGATGAAAGGAAAAGTGTGTGTGTCAGGTAGAATAAGATGCTAGCTGTTAATTCTAGTTGGTTTAGAGACAACTTACTCTTTGTTATTTAAAAATATTTTAATTTGAGACTTGAAGATTAAACACTCTTCTCTCAGGTATATAATCCTTATAGCTTACTGCAGAGGTTTCAACCATCCTCTGAAACATCTCATACTGGTTTCTGTTGATAACAGAATACTGAACTAAATGGAACACTGATTTGATGCAATATGGCAATTTCTGTGTTACTGGTTACAGCTCAGGAACCATTCTTCTCTTTCCATGCTATTTATTCCATTCAGATATTTGTAGTTGGTTATTATCTCCTTGTGATGAGCTATGCTGTCCTTCAGTGGACAGGGGCATGGCTGAGGGAGAATGCCATGGGGCTCCAGGGCAGGAAGGCGAATAGTAATGAATGACCCCGGGCTATGAATCAACTTGAGCTTGTTAGCCTCCTTGAAAACAGCATGGAGCCATTATGAGAGAGGAGGATAGCTGCTGGGGCTACTGGGAGTGGATCAGCAGCCATTCTGCCACACAAAAGGAAGGGGCTTCAGTTCAGTGCTGTAGATTTTCTTCTGTTTAAAGCTGCATTCTCTGTTGCCCATGTGCAGCAAGTTTTGCTTTTTTCCCCTCTGCTGGAGGAGAAAAGGATGTAAAAATGATTTATAGACTGTGTTTTGGTTCTCTCCAGGAGTTGGAAGGAATTTAAAGACTTTCTTCTCCTCTGTTCAGCCTGTGTGAAGGCTCTTATTTTCCCCTTAGAGGAGAGGATGTCAACTGACCTACTCTGTTCTCCAGTCCCGGAAGGCTTTAATCTCCCTCTTAAAAAAGATGATCCAGGAACCATGGTTATAGAAAACTATCAAAAACTTAGCTGTACTCTGGAAACAGTGGTGACTGTAAAAAGAACGAGGAGTACTTGTGGCACCTTAGAGACTAACATTTTTTTGAGCATAAGCTTTCGTGGGCTAAAACCCACTTCATTGGATGCATGCAGTGGAAAATAAAAAAATGGGTTCAGTGACTGTGGGTAGATGAAGTAATCTTGGGAGGGCAAGAGAGTTTGGGAGGCCAATAGAGACTGCTTCCTTGGCACTGGTGTTTCCCTCTTTCCCTAATACTGAGGGCACTCCCTCTTTCACACTGGCATGGAAGTTCAGCTATGAAAATCTGAGGTGGGCGAGTGACAAGCTATTAGTCTAGAGGTGGGAAGTATAAAGGGAGGGGAGGAAGTCTTAATAATAATAATAATGATAATAAGGGGTCCAGAACCCAAGTTTCCAGAAGAACGTTCTGTGACTTAAGCAAAAAGAAAAAAATTAACTTGTAGGCAGTGATATCATGAGCACTTTTGCAATGTATCAACATGAATGAAAAGAGGTACCGAAGTGAGCTAACTTAGAAAAACCACAATTGTAAGAAGAAAATTATTTATTTGAATCACTGGTTCTCAACCTATTTAACATTGTGGGACACACATGCAGCTCTCTATGTGTTATGTGGGCCGCATCCACACAATATATATACTACTAAAAAAATAAGGTTTCGTATTTGTTATATGACAGCAATATGATTCAAATAGATATAGTACCTTTCTTTCAACACTGACGAATGTCTACCAAGAGCATTTTAATTTAGCAAAATAAGTCAAAACATTCACTGTTAAAATTAATTAATTTACTGTAAGGGTAGCATGGCATGGTGTACTGCCACCCTCACTTCCACAGAGCTGGTCTGAGTGCCCAGAGGGCATACTCCCAGAACCTGCCTGCAAAGATGGAGAGCACTGCCCAGTGCAGGGTGCCCTCACAGCCAAGGACTGCCCTGGATTTATCCAGCCCTCTCCCCCGCCCCCCACCCCAAGGGACTGCTCCTCCAGCATTCAGACCCCAACACTGGGCTGGCAAATGTGCCTGCCCTGTAGAGACAGGGTGCCCTCTCCAGGGCAGAATACCTCTCCCAGGGACTGCTCCTCCAGCATCCAGCCCCCCCCCCCACCACCCAGCAACTGCCCCCAGCATCTATCTCCCCCAAGGACTGCCCCCAGCCACCAGTCCTCCCACCTGCAGTCTGTCCCCCATGCACCAGCTGCACCCTCTCCCACATCTCTAACTCCCTGCACTCCCACCCCTTGCCCCAGACCCTGCCTGCGACCCCCACAGCCCTAGCACTCCCACCCCTGCACCACCCACTCTGCACCTGTACTCTGACACATGCAATCCACCCTGTCCACCTGCCACTGCAGACCTGGTGCCAGGGAGCCTGCTCCAGCTGAGGTCACTGGACCTGCAATCTTGCAGAGTAGGGGGGTGCTGAACATCCTGGTCTCCTGCCAATGCTTCTGGGACCGATCCTGCTGGGGTTGGGGCTGATACCACTGGGCCTGATCCTGTGCCACCCATTTTTGTACCCTTTGCTGGCTCTGCACCCAGGTCAGGTCCCCCTCCCACCTCACCCGATTTACAGACCTGAGAACGTCACATGGGCCACAGCTGTGTGGTGACTGGGACGCAAGGGACTACTGAGAACCACTTATTTAGATGTTATTAATGCATTGGGCAAACATCCTGTATTGTAAATAAGGAACAGTGCCATACAACTTGAGATGAAGTATCATTTTCAGCAATGGCCCTGAATCATTGCTATAGCTGAAGAATGCTCAGCACAAGTCTCCAGTGGGAGTGAGGCAAGAGATACTTTGAGCCATATTTGCAACCGCTGAAGATGCTGGACCAGTCCCTGATGTGATTTATGCTGGCTGCCAATGGCCCCCAGGAACCGTCACAGCAGTTGGGGATCAGTTGAGTGTAAGGGAATATCAGTCATGCCTCCTTTCCTTCTATGCCAGAAGCCAAGAGGCGGATGGCACAAAAGCCACTATGGCAGCACTACTCGAAGGTTTTTCAACATAGAGGAATCCTCCAGTGGCTGGGACGGCTTTGCACTATCGGACCAGAGCAAAGCAGTTCCAGTGCACCAAAGAGTCAGGGCTTGCATCTTTTTAAAGAATGACACAAGAAAATTCTTTCAATGATATCCAAAATAATGATTTGTTGAGAAAGTGTTATCTACAGAAGGGCACAAAGGAGGTAACAGTATCATTTTCTGTACTTCCTTGCCTTTGCTAGTACCCTGGTCAGTTTCGACTATGGTTTAGGGGTTTTTTAAGTTTCTTTAAATACCTCCCCATGTGACACCAAAGTAGCAGCAATGAAATTGAAGTACTGGATTAAAGTACTTACCCATACAGTCATTATTATGAGTGAGCTCAAATCCTGGGTAACACAGGCAGTTATATGATCCAACTGTGTTTTTACAAGTTCCATTTCCACATGGATGGCGTTCACATTCATCAACATCTGCAAAGACAAATAAATTTGTAGACAGGAACTTGTCTTCCCAGTTGTTTGTTAATATGGTATGCACACAAAAGGATCTTGCAAAGGTTCTTTATTCAAGTATTAGTTTCTAGTGTATTTTTAAGAAAAAATGGCAGTTTTCATGATTATTTTGCAGAATTTTTAAATTTATTTTTTGTAGTGTGGAAGGTGAGACTTGAAATTTTTTGTAAGAGTTGGCAGGATCATAGGGATATTTTTACTATATGCAGTTGTTTTCAGGATTTATGTTTGAAACCTTAAAAACTGTTAGTTTAAAGTTACGAGAGTTATGAAAAAGGTTACTGTTACTTTTTTTAAATAATCAAAGTTTGGATATTTGGACTTAGAACAAGTCAGTTGCCAAGTACCCTGCACAAATAATTTGAATGTGATTCAACTGAAAAAATTGAGAAAAGGAAGATACACAAGGACACAGCAGCATATGAAGAAGTTTCCAATATTTGTATAATAAGAAAATTGGAATACTTCCTATATTTCCAGAGGGACACTGAACTCCTAGTTAGAGCCAGAATTTACACGAGGCTTATTTACAAAAGCTGCAGAAGCTATATTTGGCTGTTTTCTCAAAGCATTAACCAAAAAGTGACACAAAGGGAGCTGCATACATGCATTACCTGTTCATAATAATATAATGTCTACAATTCTAAAAATCCAAACAGACCAAAAGGTCAAGGACAAGAACCTATGGTTCTGTGATTTATGTATCTTAGTGACATCTCTTTCACATCACCATAAGAGCACAATAATAACAGGGATTTAATCATATTAAGTGCCCTTCAATATGAAGACTTCATCATCACATCTTTATGAACACTGATTTTATATTTTATTCAGTGATGTGTAGCCCTGAAGAAGAAACAAGGATCAAGCATATTTTACTTCAAAGCACTTTGCACTTTCTTAAAGGAAATTCTAATTTGTCTCATTGATACTTAATATATGAAATCAGTACTTTAATAGAAATATAACCTCCTAATACGATTCAAATTCTAAATACATTCCATTGTCTAGAACTCAAAGCATATCCCTTCCATACCCATGCACATGGTTTGGTCTTGGGATGCCTTAAAACCATTATGACAGATGCACTGGTAACCTCCTTGCATGTCCACACACATGCCATGACTGCAAACATTAGGAATTTCCAAACATTCGTTGCGATCTACAACAAAAATATAAAACACGTGACATAGATTTTTATCATTCATTTTTCACAAACATGTTTTTACAAAGTTAGTAAATTATTTAAATCATGCTCAGAATTATTCATAACCAAAACAGAATCATTACAAAACTGATTTTATAGGAACTTTCCTTTTGTCTATACATTTTGAGGTCTCAAAAATATTCTAGCAATAGCTTGACCTCAAGAAAGTTGTTTTAAAATCTCATGGAGTTTCTTCTTATTATGAACAGAGAAATATGGCTAGATCGTAAAGTTTTTACATAGTTTTGAAAAGCAAACTAAAAAAAAAAAGTTTCTCTTGCATCTCGACAGGAAACATGTAAATGTGATAGATACAAATGGATTCAAGCAAAGCAGTGGAATCAACTGATTTCTTACCAATACAGGCACCATTAGGTGAAAGTTTGAAACCTGCAGCACATTCACAGCGGTAACTCCCAGGACTGTTGATACAGTCTGCGTTTCGCTGACAGAGATTGTCTCCATTGCTACACTCATCAATATCTGAAACATAAAGAATCCTAATTCAAATGTCAAGTGCCACAATATATTTATTTGGTCTAGAGTACAGATATTTTTAGTGCCATGGAAGGATAACATGGAGAATGGAGATTCTGATCCTGAATTTCCTTTCACTTGCACCAGTGTAAGCCAGTCAACAGAATGAACTGAAGTTAATAGAATTCCAACAATGAAAAACCAGGGTTAGGAAAGAATCAGACCTTATGGATCTAAGCCCTGTTGCAATAATTGGGCCTACAAATTTACCCTAACTGTAAGCTTAACTATAAAAAGTAAAAATTCAAGACATATTACAATAACCTATAACAACATATGTTAATGAAATAAGGTGCAAAAGCAAATAAAAAAGGCTACATTAGTCCAAACAAAAATGCCTACTAATATAACTCAGGGTACCTATGTAAAAAATTGGTAAACAAAAAAAGTGCAGAACTGAAAATCAATCAACTGAAATTAGGCCTAACTAATAAATCAAGTAGGATGGGCTATTCCACCCACCAATCCCTTTTTGGGTCCTTAAAAAATGATTTTGGGAGAAAAACTGGCAACTGGAGCAAGCTTCATTATCATGGCTGCTATCCCCACCATCTCCTGAGACCTTAGATCGGATTCAACCTAATCCTGAGAGATGTCCTGATCAGCCCGGGCCAGAGAGAGACACCCAGATGACACCGAACCTCCAGCTAAATCTCAAACAGCATCTGGCATGTGAGACTGTCTGTCCTTTGTCTGTCCTCCCTCCCTCACCCCAAAGTCCTTTTCCTTCTATACCTTATGGCTTCTCTTTCATCACTCTCTCTCCTTGTTCCTTTTGTCTAATAGGAGACTGGCTTAGTTGGTCAGGACTGTATATCTTTTAACACAACTGAAGTCTGTGCCCATAGAGAAGCAGCAAAAAGCAGTGCCCCAAGCAGCCCAGTTCTGGTACAAGTTTGCTAGGTCAGGGAGTGGCTGATAAGACCATATGTGGTGCCTGTGCTTTTCCAGTGGTAAGGTTGTAAGTGAAACTGTGAAGGGCAACCACAGTAGACAGTGGCTGCATTTTCTCTTTGTTGTTCTTTTCGCTTTCCCTTTCATGTATATTTGTCTTGTTTTATCTTCTTAGGAAATGGAATCTGACTTTAATAACAATAGCAACAACAACATGTCCAGCCCATTTTAACTAAATATTTCTCTTTTCCCCACAAAAGGACAGTTATTACCATCTTCAATGCCATCTTAAAAAAACCCAGTCAAACAAGGGTTTTTTTTCTTTCTAAAAACTCTCTCCAGATAAAGGGAAAATATCCCAAAGTGTGTTAATAAACTAAAAGCCTTATTTAACACATTACATTTCTTTAGTTGTTCTTCTGTCTTTTCTGTATCTTTAAGATAAGGTTAAAATGATTTTTAATGGTGTGTTTGCCATGGTACTAAGCAGACTAAGGTCAGTATGCCAAACCCTAACCTTTTTAAAAACTGTTTAATGCTGAACAGTTTAAAAGTCATGTTAACACTTTTGACTCTTTAGGTCCATAGATTCCATCTAAATTAATACATTTTATGTCCCTGGGTGAGTCTAAAGGGTTAATACATACTCAAAAAGCTGGCAACTTGGCAAAAAGACAATTATTTTAAAGTTGGTTTAAAAAACAAGGGTTTATAAACAAAACTAGGAATTTAAAATGTGTAAAAAAACTGGTAAGTTCTTGACACAATGCAGAAGTTAAACAGTGTATTTAAAAAACCCTTACGAGAAAGTGTGTGTACATTGCAAAGGGTGTACAAAACGTGAGGCAGCAGGGAAAGAAAAAGGTTTGCCAATTTTGGATAAAAGCCATATTTTTACAGTATAACAACTTAAATTGTCAAAAATGTGTTTAAAAAAATCAGCCTTAAACTAGAGGAAAACCCCAGTAGTATCAGAATGTAATTTAACAGTTTGCTTTGCATGCTTTTAATCTTGTTTTTTTTTTAAAGGGTTATTCAATTGTTTTATAGCACTTCATTTTTTAACCTTTTTACAAGTGCTTTGTTTTGTTTTCCCTTTTTCTTTTAATTTAGGGGTTGTAGTTTTTGTAAATGGTAAAAACTTCAAAGGTTTAATGTAAAGGCATTTTTTAAAAGAGGCAAAAATGAAGTGTAGTTGTAGTGTAGCAATTTTTACTAAAAGTACATCTTGGGTAACCCTCCTGTTAGCAGAATGCCAGCTTAATTCAGCGCTGCTACTGCACTGACTGTGAATTAAATTTCAAGAAGCCCCTCAAAACACGGAGTTTTGCAGAACCAAACCTTCTTGTGATTGTTTTGGGTTTTGCAATTATTTTTCCTGTTTAGTTTTTAATGTCAGTAATTATTATTGATGTTTTGTGCATGTAAGATAGGACGATGCTAGTGTTTACAGGTTAGATCCCCTTATTGGGGTAACTAGCCACAATGACCATGTTGTCCTCACAAATGTTGATGAAGCAGGTGGGCAGGGTCTGTCATAGTCTAAAAATGCCTGCAAATTTTTACCACTCTTGGGCATTGCAAAAGGCTCATGAATGCAAAAGCAGTTCCAAAGACATCATTTTGTTGCTTCTTTTTAAAAAAGGCAACATACTTAGGTAAACATGCCATCAGGGTAAAGTTTTTCCCCAAATAAGCAAGTTTAACCACTCGTGCATTAAATTTTTTACAGTTGTGTAAATGTGCAGCTTTAAATAGTTTTAACTGTGTAATCGGGGGAGGAAAAGGAAAGAAAGTTTTTTCCATCTTAACCCATTCTGGGCATACAGCCAAAAAAGTAATAAAAGCCAGTTTGTTTTTAAACATCTTAAAACATATAACAGCACCAGATCTAAGTTTTGTTTTAGCTATAAAGTTGCAAGTTTTTAGCTTTGTTAATATCTGAAAGGTTTTACTGTAATTTTTTGTAATATTTAATTAAGTAAAATGTGTAAATTCCAGTTTTAAAATAAAAAAATGCAATATTTGCAATTTAAAATATAACCAAGTGCCTTTTCTCCCCCGTATATGCTCAAAGTAAAATCAGATTCTTGTTTATAATTGAAATTTTATGAACTGAAGTCTGACCTGATGTGGAACTGGTTCATAAAAAAGGGATTATGTTGCAATAATTTGGTCTGCAAATTTGCCCTAATTGTGAGCTCAATTGTAAAGTAAATGAAAGTTCATAAAATGTCACAACAACCTATAAACAACAAAACCTATGATGAAAAAGGTACAAAAGCAAACAAAAAGACCTACCGATATAACTCAAGGAATGTGTTAAAATCATGCTCGGTAAACAAAAAAAGCCTGGAACTGGAAATCAATGAAGCAAAACTGATGTGTTATAAATTAGGCCTAACTGGTAAACAAAATAATGAGGGGATGGATCCTTTAAAAAAAAAAATAGATGGGGGACAAAAGTGGGTTACTGTGACACTGGCTGATGAAAAGACAAGAGAAGGCGAAGGATGCCCCATCATGGCTGCCCCGCTCTCTCTCCCATCACTTCAGACCCCAGATCTTCTTCATCCTAATCCTGAGACATGTTCTGACCTGTGTGTTTGCTATCGAACTAAGCAGTCTACGGTCTCTGTGTACCAAACCCTAAACCTTGTTTAAAACATTTTAACATTAAACAGTTTCCACAACCAAGTTACCATCTTTGACTCTTTGGGGCTGTATATTCCATCTAAATTAATACCCCTCTGCATTGTGCTGACAGTGGAACTGTAAAAGTCTGTGTAGATAAATAAATAAATAAAATTAATATCTGGGTACATAAATATACCTATGTAACTTTATATAATTAACAAAATAATAATTTAATTAAAACACTAGGAAAGTGATGCAGTGTGTTAGTATTCTAATCTTATGGGGTGAAACCTTGACTCCTCTGAAGCCTATGGCAAAATTCCCACAGAGGCAGGATTTCACCTCCAGACTTGAATTCAAATCCAAGGTTAGGGCACAAGTGAAAATTATGACAGTGATCTAATTTTAATTCCCATGTTTTATTGTCATAACAACATTGCACAACTGGATATGACTAATACGTCTTTGCCTAGGAGAGTACTGGAAGAGTAGATCAAAAATGAGATGCATTGGCAAAAGCGTGATGTTCAAGACAGTGCTGTTATTTCTCACATTCAGGAGTGCTAAATTCACTCACAAAGGTAAATAAGAAAACAAAACAATGCCTGGCCTAGAAAGGAGAAGTGACTGTTAAGGAAACATGTTTAAGACTTAGCAGGTTTCGTGAAAACCAATGTAACAAAAACGGTCAAAAACTGGCTAGCACATACATTTGTTTTTTAAAGACAAGTGCCTCCTATGGTCATTATGAGATAACCATTGAAAGAATACCCACAACTTGTTCCTCCTAAGGTATAAGAGCATTGGAATTATTGCCCTGATGCTCCCCTTTACAATAAGCATGCTTGTGGGGACAAAACAGAAAAAAACTGTCATTCAAATCACCTTCACAGACCAAGAGTAGGTCATTGTAGCTGAATCCTGTGGGACATTCACAGCGGAAACTGCCAATCTGGTTAATGCAAACACCATTTGCACAGATTCCTGGGATCTCCTTACATTCATCAATATCTGAAAGTGGATATGCATTAGTCACACAGAGTATTGTATGGCTTGATGTACCCCATGGATTCTCTATATTTCACTCTGCTTGCAGCTATTCAGCATCATTTAATATATATTATATATGTATTAAAAATTGTGTGTGTGTGTGTGTGTGTGTGTGTAGAAAAAACCCTAAACATGCTGCTGTTGTGAATGATGGGGCAAATAAATTATATGATATTCAATAAAGAAGCTCAAGATTTGGATTATAGATTTAAATCAATCAGTTAGGAAGCTGGAAAAAGGAAGAAAAGAGATACGGGAATGGGATAACACTGAACATTAAATATCTGTTTCCAGTGTATAAAGTGTTATGAATGCAGAAAAGTCCCAAAGAAACTCAAGAGGGAAGTTTCTTATAGGTAATTATTCTTTTAAAGTGTATCAGTTGTAACCATATACTGGGATGGAGAGGGAAAGGAAATGATAGCAGTATAAGAAGGCATGGCACTAGAAAAATACTTAATAAAAACTGAGATATATAATAAAAATCTTATTCTAAACTTACTGCACTTTTCTGAAATTGTCAGGATGTAGCAGAGAAATGCAGAAGGTTATACAGCTCCAAAGGGAGAGAGGAAAGCATATAAAATGCCAGTTGCAGGAAGGGAGAATTTTTCATACAACTGTTATATTAAAATTACATTAATTACAAATCCAAGTAAACATGAGTTCTAGTGACCTGAACAAACCACATACTCTTGCAATTCATGATGTCACCAGAACTCCATGATGGAATTAAGAGTTTTATTACATACAGTTGGTATACAGAGTTCATAGCAGTATTATTATATTGCTATGACACACTATGCGGCAAAACATTACTTGTTGAAAATACATTTAGTAAAACTTACCAACAGCTTTGCCAGTATGGATGTCAAAGGTGAAGCCAGGAATATTCCCACATATGGTCTTAAATTCCGCTAAACATGAAATAAATTATGCATTTGTAAAGAATATGTATAAGTCCCTCAATAATTATTTTTTAAGTTTCCTCAGCTTTCCAAGAGCACTTCCAGTCAATTCTACTGCGGCTTTTCTAAGTAAAATTTAAAAGCAAATTTGCCAATAAGTGCAGCTACCACTCAGAAATTCATTCACACTTCTATATATCATTATTTGCTCCATTTGAAGCTATATCAGATGTTGAGTTTGGGAGAGCAGGCCTTCATTTTCTGTTTAAGTAGCACTCCTCAGCCTACTTCTTGAGATTTGTTACTACTTTCTAATCTCCTACAGTTGAGGATCTACAGAGGCAATTTTACTAGGGAAACTGAAGGTAACTTAACAGTAACTAGTTTTCATTGACTACATTAACTCTGGCCAACACTCCACACTGGTCTCTCCTATTCTCCTTTTCTCTTCAGAGATTTTTGTAATTTAAATGGCAAGGAACTCAGGGAGAGATAGGGGACTACTACTCCCTCTCTTCCAAGGCATCTTGAGGATGAGGGATGTAGATAACCCTAATGGCTTTTACTATTATCTGTTGAGCCATGGCTTTCAGGGCAAGGCATGTAAATCCTACAGTGTGGAACTGCAGTGGCAATATATTTAGATTAATTCAGTTACTTGTAAGTAAGCTTTTTTCCAGCATTTAATGGAATCAATTAGTGCAGGGTGTGACAGCATACCTCCTCTGTTAGTAAAATATTTCTTATTAACCCTCTGAGTCAATAAGACTTTACCAGCACAGCAATGTTCATAAGAAAACCTTCACAATACATGGTGAACTTTTAAAAGGGAAAAATGGACCCATTTTGATCAACATGCGTAGTTTTGCACAACAGGAAGCCTCTCTCACTATGTCAAATCTGTAAAACACTGATACTGGTAGCCTCGTGCATCTTGCAGTGAAATAGCGGAGCTGGGACAAAATAACTTTACTGTCTGAATAGTTACCGCCGAATTCTGCCCTGGGGATGTGAACATACAGTTCCTATTCATTTCCTGATGTATTTAAGGGCAAAATTTGACACTTAATTTTGAAATGTTACTACGCTTTTCTTTCAGTCATTACATCAGCATTAAAATGAAAACTGATTTATAGTTTCTGGTGTTAAGTTTCCATTCTACTAACATTATGGGAAAATAAGGCATAATTTTCAGCAGTTAAGGCTGATTAACCATTAGTACAACCTTCCATGGGATGTGGTGGACTCTCCATCACTTGGGAGTCATTAAATCAAGAAGTAGTATGTTTCTAAAAGACAAAGGGTTAAATTTGCAATAGCACCTAAGTCATGTACGCTCATTTACGCACTGAGAAGCCTTAGTACTATTGACTCAGTCATGTCAATGCTTTTCAAATTTTTACCATGTTCAAGTTCAATCACAAGTTTTGGGGTTTCATACAGAAGTCACTGGATGATATTCAACGGCCTGGGCTATACAAGAAGCCTAACAGTGGTCCCCTTGTGGCCTTAAATTTTATTATTTTCACTTTCAGATAATTGATCATCAGCAAAACATTTAGAAAAGCCAATTTCATCTGAAAACTTTGGGACAAATCAAGGCTGCCCCAGGGGCAGCCATGTTAACTCCTTTTGGAATCTTAATTTGGCCCTAAGCTTTCAGCTGAAATTGGCTTTTCTAAATGTTTTGCTGGTGACCAGCTATCTGAAAGTGAAAACAATTAATAGATTGTTAGGGGGCCTCTGGAAGCATTGTGTGTGCACAGGGCAAGAGCAGGCATAATGCAGGAAAAAATAGTATGTGATTGGATAGTTAAAGACTTTTGCAATGCATATGCAAAGGCAACCTTAATTTTGGCATTTCCTAACTTTTGATTGCTTGACTTTGCCACCTTAACATTTTTAAATTTAGATTTTTGTATGTAATTTTCAAATACCATATACTAAATTTATTACTACATTACATTTCATAAAGACAGTAAGATCAAGTAAAACTGACAGCAAGAGTTAACAGTAACTCGTCCCTCATGATTTACTTATACCTCAAATGATGAGCCAACTAATCAGATACAATTTGGTCATAAATGAGAAGTGGCGGAGAGGGTAAAAACTTACAAGAGCACTTATTTTTGAAGGTTAGAGGCCTGTCTAATGTTAATGGATGTGATTCACATGCATGTGCAACATTAAACTATATAATCTTTGTTACTCAAATACATGAGAGAGTGAAACTAGCTGTCAAACAAACAAAAAAATAAGAGTTATTCAGAAAGAGAAGATGTAAAGGCTGAGCTCATTGAGAGGAACAATATAGTTCTCATCAAACCATAACAACACTTTTAATGAGTTACTGGGCTGAAGCCAGCAAGCTGGTTACGGTCAATGCACCATAACCTCTGCTTCTGTGATGTGCAGCCTACACCCAGATTTCAGAACATACTCATTATCTCAGAATAACTGTAGCTATTCAACCATTTACAACTGGAATTTGTGTTTGATACCCCCCCACACAAACTCCTTCCTTAGTGGAATTAGAGGTTCAGAAATGTCTTGAACTGCGGCAAAAACATCTAAAGGAGAAAAGCCAACCAGGCAAAGTCCTGAAACAGAGATATTTTAACTCTGTAACTATTTGCAGAATTGCCCAGGCAGAGAGGTTTTAAAGAGCATTTAAGAACAGCTACAGAGACACTTTCTTGTTCAATGGTGTCCACACAGCCATATATACTCTATGTATGCGATCCTGACACTGTGAAACTATATTTTTATCATGATCTTATTGCAGTTGTTTTCTGCGACTGTAACACAGTATTTCATCTCTCATGCTTGCTTTCATTTCGCACATTTGGTTGCTAGAAGAAGAGTTCTTCTCTTCATTCTTCATACTCCTGCTTACAGAAAGGAAGGAAGGAAGGAAAGCGTTTCTCCTTTCGGTCCCCTTTTGCTCCTTCCTGGCTGCTTGTAGGACAGGGTGTCCCAAGCGGTTCTGATCCATTTGGGTATCATTCTGTCCTTCGCCATGTGGTAGACAAGGCAAACAAAAAGACCACTTCAGTTATATGGACTCCACTAAAGATGCATGCAGCACTACAACTGCAGATTGAGTATCACCGATTTAGGGGCAAAACCAATGACATAATAAAAGGCGTCTTTTGCTATACAAGTGATTATTTTTATCCCAATACATTATGAGACCTCTGCTCGATTGTTGAATGTCGGTGTTTGTTTATGCATTCCACGAATTACTATAGGTTTGATGATTTTCCTGCTGGTGTTGTAATCCAGGAAGTCGTTCCTTCCTCATTTTGAGCTTCAGAAAAACATGGGATGCAAAAAACATTCAACTGCACTTTTCCTGAAATCCCATACACTGGGATGAAAAAGGTATTCTGGTGGGAATTTATCATGTTGACAAATGCACTATGGTCTTTCTATTTGATTACTAGTTTTGCAGGGTGCTGAGAAAATAACATCAGATAATACACAAAGCAGACAAATGACCAAGGCCCCTTGTTCATGCACATTAGACATAGGTTATGCAGCTCCCAGAATTACGTGGTAAGGCTCTGCATAGCAGAGAGCCCTCCACCCCACTACCCTCTCTCCCATTCACAGAAGTCTCACTGTTCAGCTTGTGACCACAAGCTGGCTCTGAGCTCCTCTCCTTCCAAGGGGAACATGTAACAGCAGCTGACAGGGAGAGGGAGTTTACAGACTGTCAGGTCTGGGATGGTGGGTGAATGCCTGAGAAGTGGGTTGCACTCAACAAACTGTTAAAGTGAAAACCAAGCAGGTGGAGGAGCTTGCATTATGGAGTTCCTAAACTCTGCCAGAGCTGAGCCTGTGCTCTGGTGGAGACAGGAATACCATAGGGGTGGCACACTCCCAGCTGCAGAGTCTCTAAGTTAGACAGGAGAGGAGACAGCACGCCCAGCCCCATAGCAAACTTGCCCTGCCACTATTTTAACAGTCTACAAGAGAATGTCCCTCACAGTCTAGCAGTCTATATCTGGACTAGCAGTCTATGATATATATATCTAGACTAGCAGTCTATAGCAGATCTGTCTAGCAGTTCCACAGCTAGAGGAGGTGCCAGCATTGCTGAGCTCAGCTACTCCACTGGAGTAGGGGCTCTGCTCTTGCAGCACCTCTTCCAGAAATCACCGTATTATCTACATCTTGGGCCACCTCAGTCACTGCATGACCGTATCTCTCTTCCAAGCCTTCTGGGTGGCAATTTAGGCAGCAGCTTTACAAGTGAGAATTCTGCAGCTGTCTACATGGCAGCGTACATGCATGGAAAAAAGGCACTGCTCATGACATTCCTTTTGGCATGTACCTTGTGGCTTTTTATATTACAATTTGTTATAGACACATATTTTAATTTCAATTATAATTAGATTTATGTCCATAAAAGCGCCTACACAAGGCTCTGAGTGCTTTGGCAATTATTAAGAACGCAACTGATCCAAAATTAACAAATTCACAGCAGTGTGCTCCATTCTACCTAAAACAAAAACTTGTGTGGTCCTTGTAGCCCCCAGGCCAGATTCATTCTGCCAATGATGGGGGATGCAATCAACACCTTCCTACTCCCTTGGGGACAACTCACCCACGGAAGGTCAGATACTGGTGTTGCTGCCTGCCCTCACTCCCACCTGCAGCCAACAGGAACATCTTTAATTCATGTCATGAGCTCTCTAGGCACCTCCCTGGAAGAGGCTTCAGCCAGGATGAACGGAGTTGTCATATCACCCAGCTCTCTTGGCCACATCCACCACTGCTCAATATTTGGGCAACACTGACTGTCTTTAGGTCAGAGAGGAGGTTGCAGCTGCTTTGTGCCAACACCATTACTGTACCATGTCAGACTTTCAACCATGGCCACCCTGTTCCTGGGATCATGATGGCAGATGCCTGAACTCAAGTCTAGCCCATGAAGATTAAGTATTGTTGCTGGCAGCTAACATGAATAGCATCACTCTGCATTCCCTTTGGACAATGGCATAATCTTAACTGAAACTCACACTAACTGATACAGAGAGGGAACTAAGATGATGTGGAAGTTAATGTAACAGGATTGTTAGGGGAAGTCTTACCTGTTCCTGGGGTTGGACATGGCTCACAAGGCTTGTTCCAGGCTTTTCCAACATTGTATGTGCAGCAGCACATCCTCTTGGTCACATTGAAGGGCAGTTCATTCTCACAGGAGGTTCCATTGTAGCTTCTATAGCAAAAGCTCTTTCTCATATCTACATGGTAAAACACTCAGAGTTACAAGGTAACTGCAACAGGGTGGTTCTCCCCTTAAGGGCTGAAGGACTAGGGCCAGCCAACCCTGATTACAGAACGAAGTATACTTGAGTTGAATCAGACAATTCCCTATAAAGGGCAGCAGGTGACTGCAATGAATGGAGAAGTTCAGGAATCTGTGGTAGTCCCTCCAGGAGTGAGGAAAGGCTCCTTCAGGGAAGACCCAAGACCAAGGGAGTTGCCCCAGGCATGGAGGCCTGGGAGGAGAAAGAGAAACCTTGTGTTGGGTGGGCTTATGAATTGACTTGATTTGGGATTTTGAGTTTTAGTTTGTTTATATTTATTTGGAATATGCAATCCAGTCAAGCCAAGCCACAGTGTTCTTATCAATGAGGTTCAAAGCATGAAGACCTCCAGGAAGTTGAGTCATTGTGCAGTCCTCAACTATGTGTGTGCCATAGTTTGTGGCTGCCCACATTGACATAGTGGACTGTCTCTAAAATGCCACTGAAATTCTGCTGCAGCACAAATTCCACGTCTGGTACGAAACCGGTTCAGAAGGCTCCATTGCCTTCATGGTAAATCAAGCCTAGGTTGACGGTGGGTGGGTCCAAGACAAGATAATTATTTGTCACTTTCTCTGCAGACCATGAAGCTCACCATGCAGCCTCTACAGTAAAATTTTATATTAATAAACCCAGTCCCCAAAGAGGGGCATTTTTGACCAAGAAAAAACCTATGAGAAGTTTTTTTTGAACATTCCAAAAGGGGAAACTAAGGCAGGCTGCCTTAGGGTGACCCTAGGACATGAGGGGGTGCACCAGAAAAAGCTGGCCCATTGCAGTAACCAACAAAGTAGTTCAGCCAAAAGTCAAATCCCTTCAACTATTGACCTAGCCACTGTGACTCATGAATTCTGACTCAGAGTGACCCTGAGAGTGCAAGCAGCATACATTAAAAAAAAAACTTTTCCTACAGATTAAATCACCTTAATTAAATTATACTTTGTCTCCCTATTACTTTAGATGAGTGTATTTGCTCAAGATGATACAGTTCCATCTCCATTCGGTCACAGATGCCTTAGAAAAGAGAAAAATTGCAAAGAAACTTAAAAAAAAATAGCTGTTCTTAAGACCCATTTTCTAGCAGACTCACCAGCTGGAAGCCAAATATACATACAAAAAATTATGTGTGAAAATGAAAAGCTCTGACTTCTGTTAGAGAACACAACACCACACTCTTTCATGGATATCTGACGTGGCAGTTTTGTAATAAAGGTTAGAAAAGGTGATATCGTCTCAAGAGCTTTTAAGCATTGCAGTTGCAATCATTTAAGTTTATGTTCTGATAAGGCACTTAAAGGAAGCTATAAACGTCTAAGATTTCAAAGTCAGCCTTCTTGCAGGGAAGATTTTAAGCAGCCAGATGAGGTCTAAAACAGCTCTGATCACTACAGCATGTCAGGTAAACAAGTTTTACATACCCATGCAATTGTGTCCTCGATTCACCTGCATGTATTCTGGAGGACAGATGCAGGTGTAGTTCCCTAGCGTGTTGTAGCAGGTCCCAGGGCCACAGACACCAGGATGTGCAACACACTCATCAATATCTAGAGAGAACAAATGAAAAAGTACAGTTCACAAAGAGACAAGAGGAACAACCCCAATTAAATAATTATAAGGAATAAGTCCATATTAAACTACTCCAACATAACAAAGAAGCTCAGCAAACTGCTCAGCTTTGATTTAAACAGGCTTTTGTAGCAGCAGCTGAAATGTATTATTGTTCTCCTGTATGTTTGATTTCCTCCAATCCCTGAAGTGGAAGACAGCACTTGTCAAGAATTCAAGATTTGTTGAAGCTGAGTCACTTCCTGTCCCATCTACTCCACTAATGATGTGAGCCTTAGTATTTCATTTGCCTGCCACTTCCAGAGGCATTTCAGTACCATGCTTCCATGCCACCCCTCATGTAAGGAATTAACTCCTTACTGTGGTCCACCAACCCATAACTCTCTCTTCATTCAAATCCCTCCTTCAGATTCACTTCTACTGTGGTGGCTAAAAGGAGAAAATCAATATCTATTCAAAACACATTTTTAGAAATGCACATGCATATGCTGAATAACTACATAATCTTGTTGCTGTAACCCTTGTCCTTCCTCACCCTATCTTTTTCCCTATTGTGTGTAACCCTCCATTATCACATTACAGCTACATTGATATTGTAACCTCATTAAGATATAGGTCTTATCTTTCTTTGTGGTGTGTAACCAGCGTAGCATACTCCATAGCTACGTCTGAAATAAGAGCTTCCATTACAAACCCAATTTTGCTTTCACTCTTCACCTAAACGCAATGAATAAAGGAATGCTGGCCTCAGAATTGGTAGGCTGGTCAGAAGTTGTAGTAGGATTTTTCCGAACAAATTTGAAATGATTTGAAGAAGCGGTAACTTATTTATGACATCCTAAAACAGAAGTGATCATGACAGTTAAAAATTCTTTTAACATTCTTGAAACTTGGTAGCAAAAAATCTGCCCAAAAAACCAAAGAAGGGGAGAAATAAAACGTAGTTTACTGAATTTACCTAGCTGAGATCTACTACAAAAGAACAAAGTTTAGTTACTTAAACTCTCATTTGCCAACTTATTAACATTTAAATACTAACATCAGAATGGCTCCAATGAGTTTAAAGTATGCCAGCAAATGATTGCAGAGACCTAAGCACTGATTTCAAAACAACAATAAGTCTCTGTCCCTTTTCCATGCAAAGACAGACCTCAAAATGTAAGCCAATCCTGAGGGAAAATTTGTCTAATACCATTGAAGTTAATCAGACAAATTGTACATAAAATAAGATATATTTTAAAAGGTTGTCACTAGCTAAACTATTCTTCTAAAATGTATTTATTTCCACCACAGCCAGGCTTGAGAATAGAAAATGGGAGACAATTAAAAGTTTACTGGATTCATATACTCAAGGGAGGAATGTTCCTTGCTATGTTGCCCTCACAAGCCCCTGCTAGACCACTATTTCCACACCTCACCTCTTCCCATTGTGCACTTTTTAGGAAGTGCACTGGCGATGCAAGTGTGGGGCTTGGGAGGAGACTAGAGGGACACTGAAGCAGCAGAGCAGAGGGCAATGTAGAAGGGAGACATGAAGGGTGTTGGCAGAGTGGGGAGTAGGGACAGAAAATTAAAGGGAGCATAGGAACAGATGAACACAGGATTATGTGGCAGCGGGTGGGGGGGCAATAAGGCAATAGAACTATTGATATTTCACCCTTCCTATAGACTTAAGAATGTAGTCTGGAGCCCCTTTCTAAGTCTTAATGCCCACCAGCACCCTGAAAACTTTGGGACACATGCTCGAGACATCCCATCCCCTTGCAAGCCTTAGGCATCTTGTTAAGGCCCTAAAAACTCCCTCAACCGCAGGGATCCACCACACTCGATAAGCATAAATAGGCTTTAATAAGCCTTAAAAACCTAAATATCGTAGTTGGGCAAGGAATAACCATCCTGTTTAGACTTGTCAGAATGAATGGGATTCCTAGTATTTGCAGAGGTAGGAGGTGGATTTGGGATCATAGAATATCAGGGTTAGAAGGGACCTCAGGAGGTCATCTAGTCCAACCCCCAAATGAGGGATGAGGGGGGTTACTACAAAAAGTCACCATGGAGGTAGAGGGCCTGAGATAAGCCACATAAGGTTTCTGGAGGGGAGGTAGGCTAAGAGACTCTTAAGGGCTAGAGAGGCTGATGGGGCCTGACAAGCTCCCTACACAGCTTATGGGGATGGGGTTAGGGGAACCTACAATATGCCTCATAAGATTTGTCTAGGTTTGATGCACTTACTCAGAAGGAGTCTTACTCCTGTACACCTCCTACTATCTGCAGGAGAGGGGTAATGGATCTAAGGATGAAGGGGAGCAAGGGATCATCACACAGGGTCTAGATGGGATAACAGCAGGCTCTGAGGAGTTTCCAGTTCTTAGATCAACCCTAACATGAATCCCCCCAAACATTCCCACTTGACAGAAATACGAGGAAACATCACAAGGTGAAGCTTGTGAAGTTGCACACACGTTTTCTTTGTTAGTGTCAGTACCACAAACGTATGTTTGTATTTACAAACGAGAGAGGCAATATATTAGGGAATCATAATAGCTATGAAGATTACCATTACACTCTGTATGGAAAATGAATCTGCAATCAACTACTCTCTATGCATGAAATTTTCTGCATCCGGAGAAAAACTCTGAAAGACCAAAATATTTGCAAACGTGTGTATTGGTGTGGGACAAGATACTGCAGAATTTCACCTTCACAGATCCGTGTTTCTTCACTGAGGTAGTAGCCTTGAGGACATTCACACTGGAAGCTGCCAAAAGTATTGATGCAGTTTCCACCTTGACAGAGACCTGGCAACTCCTGGCATTCATCGATATCTGTAAAGAGAGAAAAGGCCATATTCTCACTCTGAAATGTAAAGGAACAAGAGATCTTAACCATCCCATTGGAATGTTACCAGCTAGTAACTGTTAATCTTCACTGGGGTTTTTTCCTTCTAAATCTGTACTTTATTATCAAAGGGAAGAGGGAATGTGATTATCCCACATATTCTGTAGCAAATTTTCAACATGATGAACATAAGGAGTTCAGCTTCCATGATTGATTATGGGAGTTTGTTATCTAACACTTCATTTCTGCATGCTGAAAGTGCATGAGAAATTCACTTGGACCAGGCTTTCACTCTATGATAGATGTTTGCAGCAACATTAACCTTCTATTGATTAAACTATATTTTTTGTTAGGTTGTCTTTTGCTTTGGGGGGCAAATGTTGAAGGCCTGTATAATAAATGAGGTGGACAAAATATATGTAAATCTGTTTCACCTATAAAACACCAAATTTACTTACTCAAATGGGTTTTGAGTATCCTTATTGGGTAACTGCTCACACAAGCACCAGTTTGAATTTGCCACTCTAGTATTATTCATGTTAATAAGTGGTTTTCCGATTCAATGAATGTGAACACTTCATCAATGATCCTCCTATTGTGAAAACTTTTGAAAACGTCACCTTTTGTCAAGTTGCAACCATAACAGCCATTATTCAGGATGAACTCACCTTCTAAGATAATAGTGATGGGATTTGGTCTGAATCCTTCACCCCCTGGACACAGAGTATTATATTCCGCTAGAGGAAAAAAAGGGTTATTACTTATTTGTAGAATAAAACACTGGTATTAAGGATAATTTATAATTTCAATGGTATTTTAAATGCCATAATTATTTTTTATTTGCATTACAGTAACACCAAGAAGCTCCAGTCAAGGACCTGGACCCCATTGTGCTAGGCACTGTACAAATATAGTGCACAAACACGATCCCTGCCCCTTGTCGTTTAACTTGTTTTAACCTAACAGCACTCTGACCTGCAATGACATACACACTACAAATAGTCCCATTGACTTCACTGGACTAATCATAGTGTATAAAGTCAAGGAAGTGCATAGGCTTCCATCTTGGAAAGTCTAAGATAACACTGGTAACCATGCATACGAGGCCTTAACCTGTAAGCTCCTCTAAGGCAGGAACTGTGTCTTCTTTGCGTAATGCCCAGTAGAAAGTGGCTACCATCTTAACTAGGGCCTAGAAATTATTACTACTGTACAACAGAGATGAGTATTTGTTAAAATTAGACTGTATAGTATTATAACTTAATAAATAATAAAAATAATAATGCTTAGTAGTTACATTGCACTATTCATACCTAAAACCTCGAGTGCTTTCAAAGGTAAGTATCATTGGGCAAAATTACTGAGGCACTTTTGAAAAATTTTATTCAATGATGCTCACTTTTATAAAGCACTTGGAGTTCTCTGGATAAGAAGCATGATGTAAGTACCTGTATTCCTCACCTGCAAAAGTGCAGTTAATGGATAAAATTTTAAGAGCACCTAAGTGTGAAAGTTACTTAGGAACATCTGAAAATTTTATCCATTATTCCCATTTTTGCAAGGGAAAATGAGGCACAGAAAAGTGAAGTGATTTGCCAAAGGTCACCAGTGATGGCTTGATTCTGGTCCCATTGACCTCACTGGTGCAGGAACAGGCACCAAGTCAGTGGCAGAGCTGGGAACAAAACTCAGGTCTCTTGATTCCGAGATCCATGGCCTATGCATCACCTTTGAGAATAAGATGGAGACTTTCTTCAACAATAAGATTGTTAGAGAATAAGCTTATGAAGTAATTTGCCAGATATTTTAATAGTCTGTTTATTGTCATACACTAAATTATTGTAAGTACTTTTTCATATTAGCACCTTTTGTAAGAAAATTTTTAAAAATGCTTACTGCTGTTTACAGGGGGACAAGTCTCACAGGGGATTCCCCAGGCCTTCCCCAAAGAGCAGCAGCATGAGGAGCGACTGACTCCAACGCCGATTTCAGTGTTGCAGGATAGGCTGCCATCCCCTCGGGGTCCATATTTTAGGTAACAATTGCCAACACGATTATCTACATGTAAAACACATTCAGCTATAGTTGCACTTTCCAGCCTGGATGAAGGAACAATCAAACAATCATATTAAAGCTTGCTACTAGTGGATGGAAGGCCCTGGCTGCTGTATCTTTCTGAGTTACTGGTAAGGTAAAAAAGCTAATGCACATTAATATTCAGGGGTATCAAGAGTAATGAAGGTGATGGTCAATATAGCTGCTGCTTCTTCTTAAAGGTTCTTAAACACCAGTTTGCATGTCTTCAAAATTCACAGCATATACTGGTATAGCACTTTTACTATTCCCAGTATTTTAATATGGGGAATGGAAAATTTCTTACCGGAGTTTTCTTTTTGTTAGTAGCTCCTCCCTTTTATGCTCCATGAATGGCAATGATTCTTCCCTGCAGAATTCAGAGGAGGGCCAGTGTTGCTCTTGAGGGCAGGAATACAGGACACAACCCTACCCTTCACCTCAAGCCACCAGAAGAGTGCTTCAAACTCTTTCAAAACTCTTCAACAATTGGTTATTGGCAGCAAGACAACAATCTGAAACTGCATTAATTAACTTTAAGGAAATTTTGTGTATTAGTAGTGTTCCTTTAGACTTTAAAAAAAAATTGTTACTAACTATAGCTTGGCCATTAAAACAACTAGGGTTGGTAGAATTAGGAAGGAATAGAAAGAAAATTATGGTAAAAAATTTTCCATTCTGCTGCGTAGATTCTCCCCTCATTCTTCACTAAGGGGAAACAGCAAGTAGTGAATCAGAGTAGGGAAGGAAGAAATCAAACAATCATCATCATTACTATTTATTATTTCAGTAGAATAATAGACAAATATAAATTCCCTTCATATAAGTTTTGTAATTTCAAATAATTTTTTGGGCATTGGCCCATGATGCACTTTACCACTAAAGGATTACTCTACGGAGAAACAGAAATCCACTTTATAGAAGTTGGTAAATGCATTGTATGAGGATCACAATACTGTTCAGCAAATTTTCTCTGATAAGGCCGAGACTATTCCTCTTTGTGTTACCGCTAGAGACCTTGCAGATGAAGTCTTGACTGTCTCATGGAACAGTTTCCCAGATGTCTAAATAAATTGAATTTTCTGGTTCAGTCCTGTCTAGATACCAAAACTGTATCAATCTCCCTAACAGACAATTCCCGTTGAATTACACTTCATTTTTAGTGCATAAAATTTCAATCAAAGATGGTCTCAGCATCTCAGGATGAAGAATGGGCCCCTGATTCAATTGGTCTAATCTTTTCTCCAGGTGCTTTGGCTGGCATTATCAAGTCCAAAAATTAGTGCGGATTTATCAGGATGACCATGGTTCTTTTTTTCTTATTTTTGGTTTCAGATTACCCTTCACATGAATTGCCTTGCAAAACACAAGATTCTTTTCTGTCAAAGACATTATTTCCATTGCTTCTGAGAAGAGCTTTGAATTATGGCTCATTTCTGGTTTTTGTTCAGACACGCCAATGGTGGTGCTGTTGAATAGAACTGGAAAGTGGTATCCTTTGAGGCAATTTGTAGACATTTTACAGCACAAACTGTGCATTTAAGAAGGATGACGCTTTCTTTTTCTTGGTCCCATAACTCCTGTTATTTGTCTTCCAGTTACACTCCCCATCCTGTAAGGCTTGCTTCCACAGTGTGTATATGTAAGAGTTCAGAATATAAATTGGGTTAGGTGGCAGCACATCCTCTGGACTCATCTTCCTGTGATGACTTGGGTTGATTTTCTGCTGTATTCAGGCATACAGATAGCTTCTGTGTAGCCACTGAGACTGGGGACATTGCTCTTTCTGTAAATCACACTGACTGCCAAGAATTAATATTCTATATACTGCTGTGAAGATTTGGCCAGAATTTGAACCCTGGACCTATCATACCCAAGGTGAGAATCACACCCTTAAACTAATGAGCCATTTGGTGGCCACCAAGTAAATCTTTCTTACAGGGAATCTTTTTGACTATATTCAAAAGGTGAGAATTAAAAATATTTGTGTAGAGTACCCTCTCTCATATGGTCTATGGGATCTTTTGGGGGAAAAAACCCTTCTGAAAGGTGAACAATGTATTTTTCTGATGAGATTAGACCTGTACTGATTTTTGCTATCTGCGCTAGTTCCCACAGTTCATGAAAATTCTATGTTTTCTTTAACGTTAGTTTTATCCTCCAGTTCCCATTCAGATCCTATGATGTCCTCAAAGATCAAGAGCATGGGAAACATTGTATCCAACTTTATTTGGAGAGGAAGATATTTTCCCTTAGTTTTGAGAACTTCTTCCTCTGTTTGGTCTGTTTATGGGTATTATCTTGCAGGTTATAGTATCACAGTACTTAGGTGGAAAAGCTCTGAGTGTCCACCTTTAGAGTTCATGGTATGAATCAGATAGCTAATCCTCCAGGAGAAGAGCTGCTGGAGAAGGAAAATGAGGAAGGATGATGATGATGATTTTATATTATTAGTGAATTTCTAATGAACTATTGCTTCTCCACACCAAAGGGCTATCCTTGTTTTAAAAAGTGCTTCCCGTAGTAGCACACTGATCTAATTTTACCCATGCAAAAGGATTTCTCACTTACCCTTCTGTAATCCTACACAGGTGCAGCTGCATAGGAAATTAAGTTCTTAGGTACTTCTAGTCTGGGTACAAACTCCCTGGAGTGTTCTTTTCGCTATAACCAGCAGTCCAGACTGTTGAGGGAGGTCAGGGAGAGATTCATTCCCGCCTCTGAGAGTTGGAACCCTTGTACCAGAAAAGTGAGGATATGTGCAATTCCCTGTCTGCTGATGCCTGAGACAGAGCTTCAAAGAAGTAGCAGACTGCAGTCAGAGTTGCTTCTTCTCTTCTCTGCACACCCAGACATGCTGCAGGCTGTGTGAGAGGCAGTGAGTCTGACAGAAAATACTGTGAAAAGGTCTTTGTGCAGGAGAAAAGACTCAGCAAACGGTTCCTCAGAGTGGGAATGAAAAAGATTTAAAAACTTTGACTTTTCTCCCATTTGCTCTTTAAAGTTACAAGTTAGCTATTCAGTCGGGGGTGTTGGCTTCTGGGGTTTTTTAGGTGGTGGGGTGCACGGGGGACTCTGGAGTTACCCCTGAACAGGCTGTATAGGTCCTCTTCCCCTTTGAAAATGTTTCTGGATAAATCCTGGAGCTCTTACTCAAGTTCCCCATGCCAGAGCTGAAGTTCGAGAGGAGGGCTGAGCCCCAAAACACAGATCCAACTGAAAGCCCCGTGTTCTGGCAGATTGAGGGTCAGCTGGCAACTGGCAGGGCAGGACTCACCCTCAGAAGCTTCTGAAAAGCTGCCTGACAGAAGCCTCTGGCTGAGGAAGGCCAGAGGTATCCTAGTAGAAATGTGCTGCACCAGAGGACCCAGAAGATTAGATTCTCAGTGCTCTAGTGAGTCCTCTGCTCACGAGATGGAAAGGGGAACTAGATGCTGAAATTAGATTTCAACAGCTCAAAAAATGAATAAAAATTGAGTCTGGGATTTTCAAAATAAACTAGTGGAGTCAGGCAACCAAATCTGACAGAAATTCAAAGGGAGTTGGGTACCTAACTTTCTTCGGTACCTTTGAAAATCACAGCCTGAAACTGTAAAATAAATTGGTTGGGATAAGCTGAGCTGCCAACTTGTTCTGCTGGTGGCCTGGTACCCTGAGCAATGACAGTGAGCCCCTTTGAATTCTACAGGGAAAAGTAGAACGAGGGAAGAGCTGAGCAGCAGAATCCATTCCGACAGAATTTCACATTTCTTTAACAAAAGTTTTAATCAGGTTTTATTTATTTGACTTAGACCAATAGCAAACATAATCATTTTTTAAAATTACTATAGATACAAATTTTTTTTAAAAAATCCCAAGACATCCCCAGAAAGCAAAGTGAAGAGGCCTTTGGTGACATTTCCAATCTGAAAGGTTAAATGATTTGCCCAAGTGTCACACAAAAAGTCTGTGACACCCATTACACTAGCACCTGAACTGCTTGACTTCCAGTAAATATTGTAATCAGAAGACTATCTTTCTATATCATGTTGCAAAGGGACAAGTAAACTTAAGCTTACTTTAAGCCAGAGTAAAGCAGAGAGAATTACACAAACTGCACTGAAGTGTGTCTTTCACAGGTTGGTTTCAATCCAAATGGCTACTACATGCAGTTCTAATTCCAATATAGGTTTAAGCACACCAGTGAGCCAAGTCCTGAAAATCTACTTCAGAGGAAGTGTACATCAGCCCCATGAGAACTCTTGGATTTAAAACTCAATTACTAAAATCAAAAACATGGGTCCATCCAGAAAATGGAATCAGTAATGAAAATAACAAACACTCTGGTATATACAAAAAAATGTATTTTAAGAAAATGGACAATGTTTACAGTATTTAAAACTGGTAAATCTATATTTAGGAGCATGGTTTGATATATAACATGACAGTAACAGATTCAGATTTTCTGGACCAAAATCTGCCCTCATTGATTTTGAGCAGGATGCAAAACAAGGCAAAATGTGGCCCTCTATCTTTACAAATGATCTAGTATCAGTACAAGAGGCCTCTGGATCTGCGGTCTCTTGTTCATACTTACGTGAAATAGTTTTCACTTACCCACACAACCTACTCCAGTTGGGTTCAGCTGGAAATCTGGTGGGCAGTTACACTCATACCTCCCAGGAGTATTCACACAGAGACCATTAACACAGTTAATGGGATCAGCGCACTCATCAATATCTAAAATGGGAAAGCTACATTTGTAATCTGTTGATTTAATGGAAGAACGATGTGGGGAACGATGTGAGGGGATGATTCAAATGAGAGAGAGAAAGATAAACCTCTTATTTTTAGCTGAAGTTGAAGCAATGACATTTCTAGAAACACTCAGGAACAATTTCTACACTTACACATTTAATAGAAACATTACTTTTGTCCACTTCTTAATTTAACCAAAATAACGTATAGCACTACATAGTAGAGCTCTGCATGGGACTGTTTTTTCAATCCTGTTTCTCCCACTTCCACACTGTTTCTTGCATTTTTATCCCACTCCCACCTGCAAAAACCATAGACCCCGTAAGAGGGACCGATTCCCTGAGGCTACTAAATAAAAAACAAAAGTGGTCAGTTAATATATAAATAGAATTCAGACACAATTTTTACAACTAAAAGAATAAAACAAATCTTGCTTAAACCATGTAAAAATACTTTAACTCCGTATAATAGACATCAAACCTCTTTCTAAACCTCACTTAAATTTAAGTATTGAAAGTTTTAAAGTGTTTTCCCGCAAATTACTGGTCTTTTTTTTTTGCCCACCTAATCCCTTCTGCAACAAAATACATTTTACCCACTCCCACTATTATGGAAGCAGGTCCTGCAGGATCCCAGTCCCGCTGCAGGCCTCTGCTGTATAGCACTTTGTCCAATGGGGGAAGCAATGCATAGTACCAATTTCTGCCAGAGGACATAATACAGCTTTAATTAACCAGGAAACCTGGTTAACTGGAGACTGGATAAACTAGGTTATATAATTTCTAGTACTGAGTAAATAAGGAAATGCTGGAAGTCCCAAAGTGTTTGAAAAAAATTACAATGTTGTACGAGTTCTTTCTAATTATAGATCTCATCAAAATATTACTCTTAATATTAGTAGCATGTCTGAGAAATCCATATAAGGAGTATATCACAGTTATATGATCGGCAAACAGAGGTTTCAGAGTAGCAGCCGTGTTAGTCTGTATCCGCAAAAAGAAAAGGAGGACTTGTGGCACCATAGAGACTAACAAATTTATTTGCTTATGCTCAAATAAATTTTTTAATAATAATTGAGGCAATCCAAGAAAATGGAATGTAAAATAAAATGAATGAGATAGGGTCCACTCTTACTTGAAGTATCTAAGCTGTACAGAACATGACAATGTGCGAATTATACCGTTATAACAGAATGATTGTGTCTGCCGTGCACAATGGAGGGCTTTCCACACTCATTAAGTTGCACCATTGCAACACCTTCTATATCGGACATTGTTGCTGCCTGCACCCTGCATCGCCCCCCTTTCCCGTTTTTAAAAAAAGTGTGAGTAAAAAAAAAAAAAAACTTATTATAAAACTTTGATTTCTGTGCCACTTCCAATACAAGAACAGTCTGGTCCAGACTTCTAAAAATAAACTGTAGAAGCTTTATCCATTCTCAGTTTTATGAAGCATTCATGTTACTCCTCCACACTTACAACTGCTCTTCCAATGCATCAAGGAACTTCCTTGTCTTCCTTCAAATCCCTCCTTAAAACTCACTTCTTTTGTTTAGCCTTTCATCATTGATCTTTACAGAATCTGCTCCCACTCTTACCCTAATACTTAAAAGTGTTTGCATTGTGTCTGTCTAAACTGGAACAGACGAGCCTCATGGACCATGTTTAATTGTATGTCTGCAAAGCACCATATATGTTTATAGAATTATGTTCCATACATTTTAATTAACAGTGAACATTTTAAAAAAAAGTTTACTTCCTTAGTGCACATTTGTCCACATCTGGCAGTTATCAAACAGAGAACAAGTACCAGATTGAAAGAAGGATTGCTGAAACAGCTCAGCCAGGATTGAGGTCCACTACCAGAGATATTTTCTGAATCTTTATAATAAATCCAGCTAGTATCTTAATTAAATTGTATATGAATACTTAAGAACGACCATATTCATACTCTTTTATTTTTATTAAAAACGTGCGCGTGCGTGCACACACACACGAATGTTTACACATACATGCTAACAAAAAACTCTGCTTGGGAGAAGTATGTAGGTTGAAGGAAAGGGTGACTAAGTCTGGAATATAGATGAAAGCATAGGAGAAAAACTTTTGTGTTTTTTTTGGTACTTGTTTTCTTAAATAAACTATTCTTTGAGCTTGAATCTTTTAATTGTACATAGTTAAAAAGAGTTTAAAAATAGTTTAAAATGTACCCATTTAGTCATCAACTGATTTTACCATGTTCATCCAGCAGGGAAAATGCAAAGATAGATGAACTGGTACATTAAACACCTCTTCGAAAGACGTGCCACATTTCTGTATGGAACTGGCTATACCTGTACAGTTTCCTCCAGTTCTATCCAGTTCATAGCCATCATCGCAGATACAGTGAAACATGCCTGGTAAGTTATTGCAGGTTCCAAAAACACAAATGTTCTGGAAGATGCATTCATCAATATCTGAAGGAATAGAGGAAGAGCAAGTAGTTACAAATCATCATAATAGTAGTGTCCACTATCTTAAGAACAACTAAAACACTCGAAAAACACATAAAACACTAATAGAATTTCTGGAAAAATCAGATGCACTGCTTGTATACTTTAGAAGTTAAAACATAGGAATTTTTGAAGAGTAGCTTTAAAGACACCACATCTCTTATTCCTGTCATATTTGTTATAATAATCTTCAGATATAAAGTGAACGTTCAGTATTTCTATTTGGCAAGAAAAGTTGTGCTATCAGGAATTAATCCCCCAGATTCCAAATGAAAAAGAAAGTTTTAAAATCAAAATACTATTAAATTACTTTTTAGAAATATACAAAAAAGAAAAAAGAAAAGAAAAGCACATTGTTAAACAAATACAAATTATAGGGATTGATCATTTGCCATTCTCCTAGTTTCCACATGTAGATAAGCATGTGTGTAAAGTTCACCAAACTCCCCTTGAAAGAATGCAAAGTACACCAAGTAGAGAGCAGTAGGCTAACCACTCCCTAGTTCCTGAGCTGACATACCCATAGTGTTCCCATCTTTCCAGAAACACTATGGATATGTCTACACAGCAGCTGGACACTTGCGGCTGGCCTGTGCCCGCTGACTCAGGTTCTTGGGGCTCGAGCTGCGGGCTGTTTCATTGCTATGTAGACTTCTGGGTTTGGCCCTCCCACCTCACAGGGTCCTAGAGCCCAGGCTCCAGGCCAAGCCAGGAAGTTTATACAGCAATGAAACAGCCACACAAGCCTGTGTCAGCTGGCATGGACCAGCCGCAAGTGTCTAGCTGTCATGTAGATATAACCTCCAAGAGCAAACTGGAGACATGGACATAGGCTCAACCCAGTTTCATAAACACCTGGAAAATGGAGAAGGCAAATTAATGCAAGTCCAGGCTGTTTTAATATGTCTGCACATGTGCCTCAGGGTGAATGAAAATTGAAAATTAAAAATAAAAAATAAAAATGAATTTAATTTAAATTAAATACAGGTTTATATTTTAAAATATACCTATTTAAAATTAAAGCTAAAATTGACAACCTATTTTAAGGCCTAACCTTAGTATAATTTATTAAAATAATTTAAACGGAATACAAAAATAATATTCAGTAGCACGTTTGCTGAAAAAGTTGATTTATGTATATATATGGGGGTCTGCATGTGCAAAATTGTGGGTGCAATTTTAGAGAATGCGTTTAAAAATCTGGTCTTAGATGTCTCTTCAAGAGGTTTACACTTTCCAAGATGTCATGAGGTTCTACTAACATGTTTGTGTTTTAAAACAAGATCTAAAAAGTTTTGGAGCACTCAGTACACAGAAATCAGTCTACAACAGAGTCCGCATACACTTCTGTTATAGTAAGTGAGAGATGACCTCAGACCACTACATGGAGTGAAATCACTGTCAGCTAAAAGTTATGTCTCAGACAATAGAGTACATACAACAGAGAGAAAGCGGGTAGAAGAAAAATTCCAAAGAGAAATTTTAGGATTGTTGTAACTTAAACACAGTAGTGAACAGCACAGTTCAAATTTCCTGTATACATTTATTAAATAGAGTGGTGATCAGAATAGTTTATATTTCCTGTATAAATGTATTAAATAGAACAGTGGTCAGCAGAGTTTTTCCACAAACTGTTCACTTAGACAAAAACAAGAGAACTGAATAAGGAAAACAAACTTGTTGAGCCAAACCTCTACTCCAGGTTTCTTGGCTCAAGACCAGGAAAACTTCATAAGAGATGAAAGCTACCTTCACCATAATTCATGCAGCAACATAATCCTTGCTGGAGAAGCATATGAAGCATGTTGTGTGTATTCTGCTTCCAGGCTGAGGTTCTTCCAGCACTTCTTGTGGTTTCCTTCACAGCAGCCAATCCAAACTCAGAAAACAAGGTTGAAGTACTGGTAACTTACCTTGGCAAGATTTGCTGTCTGAAGCTGGAGTGAATCCCATTTCACACTCACATCGATATGCACCAGGGACATTCAGGCACTGTCCATTCTCACACAGATTAACATTTTCTGCACACTCATCAATATCTGCAGGAGAAGAGGTAAGCAGCCATTAAATTTCTGTGATGTATTTTATAATCCAAGTGTGAGTCTGTTTCTTCCCATTCATCATTCAAATAAATTCTGTTCAACATTTGTTGATATAAAGCAAAGCAGATACACCATTCAAAGACAGAATATAAAAGAATGTAGAAAAACAAAAGGTAACAACTATTTCCAATATCTTTTACCCCATTGGGTCTCCATGTACTCACATTTTCACTAATAGATTTTCCCATACAGTATCTAATTTTGAACCAATGTAAGTTTTCCAGACCCAATAGTGGCAAGTTCTGACAAACAATAAGGTGGATATTTTATTTCTGAAGTCATAAACGTGTATCATAAAATACACTAATGAAATATTTATTCAGATAAGGCACTTCTAGAGGCAAATTTTCAAAATGAAAAATCTCTATTTATGCAAATGTAAATTGTCTTTTCCACACAATTTTTTAACCCTATTAACTGTGTGAGCAAATGATACGTACACAAACACTATTTGCATATACAAACTGAATACCAGTGGGGTCTGTGGGTTTAAACTATCATTTCAGGGCATATATCATAGTACGCTAATTTTTGCAGGTGTTCTTTCAATATTTGGCCTTTAAAATGTGACTGTTTTGCTAGCATCATTTAGATTTATAAACATTTCATATATATCGGAATGTTGTTCAAGAGTGCAGTCAGTGTAACCACATGAAAAATGACTCAGATCACCCAGACTAAGTGAACCCAGATACTAAATCCAGCTTATTCGTTCTATTCATTAATGCTTCGCTCTCAAAATTATGAAAACAAAATATTAAAATACTAGGTTTTAAAATATATGAGAATGACCCAGAATAAAGCATATAAACAGAAGGGGGGAAACATTGATTTAAAACCACATATTTATCAACTACAACTACATCTACTACAATTAAAAGAATATTTTAATGATTTTGCACTTATGAAGTCAACAACTGACCATAATAAACAGAAAGAAGACAGTGTCTATTTAGGATGGAAGTAAATTTGGGTCTATATTTAGGTTAGTTGAAAAGTATAGCATGCAGTAACATTACTTTCTAGTCGTTATAGCATATTCTACACATCATAGAATTATGGGACTGGAAGGGAGCTCGAGATGTCATCTAGTCCAGTCCCCTGCACTCATAGCAGGACAAAATATGCTAGTACTTAAAAGAAAACAGATGTTACTGCAGGTCTATATTATGCATGGAAGGGGTGACAAAACTGTAATCATGCAAACACAGGATCTCATCAGTGTTTATATATAAAATCAGGATAATCTTCAATACTTCAGATGATTTTCAGTTACCATATGAGAAAAGGTTCATTCTTAAAACAGAAATTCAAAGCCAACTATTAGCAAATGCAAAGGAACCAACATGATATATTTTTCAATTCTAACCTGACTTAAAAAAACCTTTTCATATGATAATGATCAAATCCTCACCAAACTGGCATACTAAAGAGAAAACAGATGCTGCCCTCCGCAGCCCCTGCAACAGGGATCCTGCCAACAGGGACAGGATGTGTAATGGGGAGCTGGAGCGGCGTGTGCTCCTGGCTAGAGAGTTTACCGGTGACAGCAGGCTGATGGGCGGGGAGGAGGAGGAGGGTAGGGTAGACAAGAACACTAGCCAATCAGCCACCTGCAGATTTGGTACACAAGCTGAAGTGAGAGCCAGGAGTCTCTATTAGTGTAACGCCAACAGACCGCAGTCATTGACAGGCAGGATCGAACCAGGAACTTAGTGCATGAGCCTCTACTGCATGAGCTAAAAGCCAACTGGCTCTTAGTTAAGGCTGTAGAGCAGACTCATTTGATCTCTCTCTTTACATGGTCTCAGTGCCACTAGATGGGACAGAACACCACATGCAGGAGGTATGTGGGTCACACTAGCAAGTTTCTTGAATGATCTGGAGGGATCTTGACCTGCATCTTGTGTGGCAGAGGCTCTTACAATCTTCTCTCCACCTTTGGGAGTTAGTCCTAATTTTGCAAAGCTTCTAAAAAATGGGAAAAAAATCAGTATCCACACTACCCTTACAAGAAACTTCTTAGATCTTCCTTACCAGAACAAGTGAATCCATCTCCAGTGAATCCCTCAGCACAGGCACAACGGTATGACCCAGGAGTGTTCACACATTGAGCATTCACACTACATTTGTGGGTTCCATTAGAACATTCATCAAGATCTGTACAGCAGAAGAAAACCAAGACATTAGAAAGAATAAAACTGTATATTTATAGCAGGTAATATGCTGCACACGCAATTAATCTGTTAGCTGATACACAGCAAAAACCACAAAGTTGATTACTATAGCCAGGAGGGCACCTGTACCAATGCTGTACACCAGTAGGAGATACTTGCTTAATATACAATTGATTTAATTTAAAATTTTCCTCTTACAATAAAGTTTATATGCATGAATGAAGTGGTTCCAAGCACAAGCTATTGCAGTTCAAATGACACATACCCTAAATAACTTGAATTTTGGTACTTTGTTAGAGAAGTTGGAATCAAAACAGTGCTTAAAACCTGGAGAATGCTGCATATGTGCTACTAAACTAACACTACACCATGCTACAGGTACTGACTCCTATTAAATATTTCCACTAAAAAAGTCCCAACCAGTAGCTGTGACGCAGGTAATAAACCATGAGGAGAGAACTACACAAGGAGCTCTGACTTAGGCTACTGGCAGTAAGGAGGAACTAAGGGGAGTCAGGGCGGCACCGCTCTTACATAGGGAGGGGCCTTGAGGAGGAGCAGGGTGCATGTGCCACCTTGGTGGGAACTGTTGCAGGAAAAAAGTATCTGGCAAGTGGAGCACACATCTGCAACTCAAAGAACAACAATTCTTTCTGATGCAATGAAACTTCAGATAATAATTTGCACAAAAAAGCTTGCAGGGGAGGGGCTTTCCCTTCTTCTCAGTAATGGCTTAACCGTAGTGAGCTTTCGGAGCAGTTTTACAAAGGTATTTAGCCACCGTAAGACACTGATAGTCACCTGAGCAAGATTTACAAAAGCACCTATGCGGGTGAAAATCAGTGGAATTTAGGCGCCTAATTCATTAAGGGGCTTCTATAAATCAGACTTAGTGCTTATCTGCATCCACTGATGCCTAATACCTTTGTAAATCTAGCATGTAGTGCTGTCTTATAATAGTAAGAGCTATCTTTTAAATAAATAATAAAATAATACCTAGTTCTTATACAGCAATTTTCACCCATAAATCTTAAAGTGCTTTGCAAAAGAGGTCAGTACCATTAGCCTCATTTTACAGATGGGGAAACTGATGCACAGAGAACTGAAGTGACTTGCCCAAGGTGACTCAGCACCAGTGGCAGAGACAGAAAAAGAACAATAAGAGATGGGTTTTAAGTTTCCTTTCACTTATAGAAACTGATCTTCTTTGAGTCACTGGTCCAGAATCTCACAACATTTTGTTTCTTCCATTTGTTTTTAATGAACTTAACGTTTTACACATCTTGACATTTACTCGTAAGCTTTGGAAAAAATATTAAATTCATCCTCCATTCTATAATTTATTGAATTTAGCTTACAAAAGCTGGACATGCATCAAAAGATGTCTGCACTAAAGTGTTCCATTTCTTTCCAATATTGTAAGCCAACGTAAGTATTCTGACTTGAATCATTTCATATTAAGTTGTTTAAAGTAAACTGCTAGACAGACAAGAGTTTGTGATGAAAGCAAACTTTTTTCTTCACAGAACAAAAAAAAAATAAATGAAATACAAGAATCCTATTTCTCTATCTGCCCATAGATCTTTACATGTGAAGGAATAAAATGATTTTTTTCAAACAGTCAAGTGAGTCCAATTTAAAAACTTTTCAGCCAAACAAATGCATCAGTAATTACACACTCACCAATACATTTAATGCCATTCCCCATCCATCCTTCTCTGCAGCTGCATTTGAAGCTTCCTGGGACATTAACACACGAGGCATGCATGTCGCAGTTGTGGGCACCAATCTCACACTCATCCACATCTAAGGCAAAAAAAAATTGATCAATAAAAGTTCAATGCCAAGGCTACTGGAAATTTGACTTGTGATGTTTTTCTAACATACTGCATATGTCGGTTGCATAGTTTCAAAATAAAAATACTGTATAATGATTTAAGCAGGTTGTTTCATATTTATAGCTTGTGTTACTGGAAAGTATATAGTCTATTTTATTTCCAGGTTTTTCTTTATCTGCAAATACATATTAAAACTGGGTTTGTTATTTCCTACAATATCAGGTTTTTATTTGATATTCATGTAATCTTACACAAATGTTATTTATTTGTATTTGTTTAAAAATGTGCCCATCAGAGCTCTGAGCATACATGCAAATCTTATTCATAAAAAGGATTTGACAATTACGCAAAAAATCCCAAAAGGCCAAGTTATAGGAAAAAAATATTTAGTTCCTGGAAGTGGGTGACGGCTGTGGAATATACAGAAAAGTATTTACTACACTCCGCTAGAAAAAAAGAGACAAAAATATGTAAAATGGTCCCTATTAATAGCACTTGTGAGGATCTAAGACCATATGTTACTCTTGTTAGACTCAAATAATTGATAAATAGGAGAAAAACAAATATCTTTAAAAACAGACATAATTCAAATATAACAAAAATGTACATTCCAGAAGATCTCTGTTTCTCAGTTTTATACATACCATAATAATGTCAGTCTTGCACAAAACCAAACATTGCAAAAACAGTAAGTAAAAGAGCAAACTGAAATTTCTATTTGATACAATAACTCAGGGAAACCCTCCTCTTTTGTGATCAAAACTTTGCTTCCATTTAGTATCTACTGCCAACTTTCCTAAGAAGTACAGTTTTGGAGATATCCAGTTGCCTGTTATGCAGCTATGGACATCCCCATTTGCAGTAGAAAGGATGATGTTTAGCAGCAGAAAAATGGAGGGTAAGATGGGTAGGTGTCATGGAAGCCTCCGGCATGACAATGCATAGAGAGTAGGATGAGAGTCATTAGGCTGAAATAGCATCCATCAAACAGTGTAGCATAGTAGCTGCTCTGTAGCCAGGGGAAGGATTTTCTTCCACTACTGGATTTGTAGAATATGAGTCTGTTTTACTTTAATACTGTACAGCTGCTAGGATGGTTCAATAAAGGACTGCATGTGGTTTCACTTTCTGTTCTTTACCTTCTTTTATTCTCTCTCCTTTTACCTTATTCTTGCTATTTAGATTTACTTGATGTAGAATTTTTCTCTAAAACTAATGCATGTATGCATCTCAGAAATATACATACACGTATATATGTGAAATCCATTTAGGAGCTACCCACTGTGACAAAGACTAAAACTTTGAAGATAAAATATAACAATTATAATGCATAACACAAATGCTGGAAATATTCTGTACCTGTGCATCCAGTTGTTCCCTTTTTGACTGAATATCCTAGCTGACAGTGGCAAATGAAGGATCCCTTGGTGTTCTCACACTCTCCAAACATACAGATGTTGGAATTCAAGTCACATTCATTCACATCTGCAGATATAGTTTAATTATTACTTGAATATTACAGCCATTTAATAGCATTATCTATTTTAGGAAAATATTTTCACCCTTCAGGTGAATTTAATCAAAGTCAGAAGTAATCAATAATTCTATTAGTAAAATATTCAAGGTTTACTTGAGATTTGACAGGTAATATTAGTCTTCAACACACTACGTTTCAACCGTTCCTCACTTCATTTCTGCAATTCTCTAAAGAGGTAGAGATGATATTCTTGCACAATTACATTAGCATTTTCAAAATAGATAAAAGAGTTGAATATTTAACTGTGAAATTGATTATTTGTTAAAAGAATAATGTAAAATCAATTTAAAAACACTCAGACATGAACATCATACTGTAACCGTGCTATTAAGACTTTCTTCCAGAGAACAATTTATGTAACAAATGTAGCCCTATTTGTAGTCTTGAATTATCTGCAAACTGACTTCAGTTTTCACAGGTTTGTTCATCATTTAAAATTTTGATGAATGACATATGTGAGAATGTATTTTAGGCCTCAGAGTGTCACTAGAAAAAATAAAACTAAAATAATAATTGAAACATAAGTAAAATCTAAATGAAAGCATTTACCCCTGATTAAAATGTGGCTTATAACTATGAGGTACAGCAAATCCTCTATATTAGGACAAGCATTAAAATCAGGTAAATGGCAAACAGTCAAATGAGGAAATTCATAAAGATGCCGTGATTCATATTACTAAACAATTCAGTAATGTTAGGGGAGATGGAACTTTCCAAATATATTGCCCAATATTTTTATACCTCCCTTTAAATGAAATGGTAACACTAGGGTATGCCAATGAAGGGAATTACTATGGTGAGAATAAAAAGGCATTGCTGGTGATTTCTCTGTTTTCGTTTTGAAAGAAATAAAATAAGTATAAATTACAATAGGCACAATTTTAAATAGGGGTGGTGGGAGGGAAGTTGGAAGTGAACTGGCCCGTAAGATTTCCAGGGATTTTCAGATGTATCCCTGTAGTTCTGATCTGTTGGGACTTCAATGCAGGACTTCTTCTGCATTTTCCAGGGTCTCAGTGGAGGAGTCCCAATCAGAGAGGATTGAAGAGGGGGCCCTAATATGTCTAGGGAACTCTCATGGGTTGGGAGCAGTTGTGGCAAAGGTTTCCTATTTGGTCTTCATGAAGGGTTTCCACATAGATTTAATATCTGGTTAGGTTTCAGTCCCTTTCTTCAGTGACCTGTTTATTGTTTTCCCAAGCAAAGTGAGAAAAGTATACAAAAAGCAGTACTAGCAACTGTCTGGTTAAGGGTTCAGACTGGGGGGGTCCTATGGCAGCTGCTAGGAGGGCCCTTTCCAACCCAGAGTGGCTCCATGGGGCCGGCCTGCAGTCTCCAGTTCTGTTTGTGTCATAAATATAAAGGGAAGGGTAAACCCCTTTGAAATCCCTCCTGGCCAGGGGAAAGCTCCTCTCACCTGTAAAGGGTGAAGAAGCTAAAGGTAACCTCGCTGGCACCTGACCAAAATGACCAATGAGGAGACAAGATACTTTCAAAAGCTGGGAGGAGGGAGAGAAACAAAGGGTCTGTGTCTGTCTGGATGCTGCTCTTGCCAGGGACAGAACAGGAATGGAGTCTTAGAACTTTTAGTAAGTAATCTAGCTAGGTATGTGTTAGATTATGATTTCTTTAAATGGCTGAGAAAAGAATTGTGCTGAATAGAATAACTATTTCTGTCTGTGCATCTTTTTTGTAACTTAAGGTTTTGCCTAGAGGGGTTCTCTATGTTTTTGAATCTAATTACCCTGTAAGATATCTACCATCCTGATTTTACAGGCGGGATTTCTTTATTTCTATTTACTTCTATTTTTTATTAAAAGTCTTCTTGTAAAAACTGAATGCTTTTTCATTGTTCTCAGATCCAAGGGTTTGGGTCTGTGGTCACCTATGCAAATTGGTGAGGCTTTTTATCCAACATTTCCCAGGAAAGGGGGGGTGCAAGTGTTGGGAGGATTGTTCATTGTTCTTAAGATCCAAGGGTCTGGGTCTGTAGTCACCTAGGCAAATTGGTGAGGCTTTTTACCAAACCTTGTCCAGGAAGTGGGGTGCAGGGTTTTGGGAAGTATTTTGGGGGGAAAGACGCGTCCAAACAGCTCTTCCCCAGTAACCAGTATTAGTTTGGTGGTGGTAGCGGCCAGTCCAAGGACAATGGGGGGAATATTTTGTACCTTGGGGAAGTTTTGACCTAAGCTGGTAAAGATAAGCTTAGGAGGGTTTTTTCATGCAGGTCCCCACATCTATACCCTAGAGTTCAGAGTGGGGGAGGAACCTTGACAGTTTGCCAGAGATTATCCTCTCTCCTGACTCTCCCCACGCCCCCCTCATGGCTGAGCTCTCCTTTATATTCCAGATGAGAGTGTGGGACAATCCTGAGGTGTGGATCAGCTGCATCATCTGATTCCCAGCACCTGTCTGTGTGGCTTCTCTCTGGGGTAGGGTCAGCTGCTCCCTGCCTCCCTCCTGGGTTATTAAAGGAGCAGATCGCCCTGTTATAGAGCTATTGTCACTGATACTTTTCATCTATTTTCCTCTCTCAGAAGGCTAGCATATGTATAAAATGAAGGCTACTAAGACTCTGCATATCAAAACACGTCATCACGATCTTCCTTATTGTTACAATTCAATCAAACTGAATAAATAAATTCACTACAAAACCCCTTATGATTGCTTAGTATAAGTTTCAGTAGTTCAGTTAATGGAATACATAGGCAACCTTAACTCCAGCATCACCTAAATTTTAAGTGCATAACTTTGTACCCTTAAATCTTCACAGGTTTTCTGTATGTAATTTATGAACGTGTGTATTCCCCCCACCCCACCTTCCTATCAAAAAAACTGGAAAGAACTGTTAAAACAGAGTTAAATTTGAGAGTATACATCAGTAATTTACGGGTAAAAAAATTAAGGGATGATGTAATTATCCCAAACCAAGCATTACAAACCCAGGAAGTTCAGCGTTAAGGTACCACTTTCAGGAAATTCAAATCTGTTACATTATGGAAATGATGAGTCAAAGCACCCAGACAGCCTTACCTCTGCCTGGTAGTGATACCGTGCAGTAATACTTAGATTATGAGTAAGGCATTTTAGTGTTAATGGACCCAAATTAGATTAATCTCACTTTTAAAGAAAGACTTTTAAAAAAATATTTTCTCTTCAGGGGAAAGCAGTTAAGATTGTTTCTTAAGCAAAACTATAAATTTTTGTTTTCAGCAATTTTTTCTTACACAATTTGATTCTGCTTGTAGTGATTCATCAGGAAATACACACAACAACATAACTGCTAAAATATAACTTGTAGGTACTTACCAATACAGGTTTTCATGTCCATAGAAGCCATGAAGCCATCATAACAAAGACAGCGATATTCTCCTGGAATATTAGTACACTGCCCACCATCGCAGATATCTGGGTTGTTTTCACATTCATCAATATCTGGAATGAAAGTAGATCATTGTACAGCACATACAGATAAGGATCTGCTAAAATAATATGTTTTGTTTTGCTGCAAGATATGATGTAAGAATTTTTTAAAATGAAGTCTCATGAAAATACTATAATGTTGTTTTATCCCCTCGCTTACCTGCACATGTTCTCACATCTGGCATGAGAGCATAGCCATCACTGCAACTACATTCATAGCTGCCCTCTGAGTTAGTGCAGTGGGTGTCACAGCCTCCATTCATGATCACACATTCATCGATATCTGGGAAAATAATATTTGGACTACATTATTTGACAACTCTGTTTTCACAAGGAGAAGTCATCTTTGCTTGCCATTTTATTTAGCAAGGGAATTATTTTAAAAAATGAGCTCATTCTGAATTTCTATTCTCACTTTATATCACTGATGTACAGTTTAGTTAGCCCTCCGTCCTTCATGACTCATTTTTATCTATAGAAGCAAGTGACTGTTTTTAGGCATTGTTTTTGTTGATATTTGTTGATTTTCTTGCTCTAATATTCAAAGAAAGTAAAGATGAGAACTTGAAAGGAAACAAGGTACCAGAAGACATTGTAGAAAGAAAATTTGAGAGACTCTAATAAGACCTCTAGGTGAAAGCATTGAACCATACCACGAATTTGTGTCAAAACCCTTCAGTTAGGTAACCTAACAGTACATGCATACTACCAATTATTATAACTCAGTAGTGCTATAAACAAAGGTTAAACTACAGAATCGCAGTTATAAAACACAGAAAGACTCTCCCATCAAAGTATTTACAGTGACAGTGCTGCATTTAAAAAAAACTGTATGTACCACATGTGATGGGGAAGGGGATAATGGGGCAAATCAGTAACAAAAGCAGTGACATGGGACCCCTTGCTGTTTTTGATCAGTGAATAAAATTGACCACTACCATCTGGACTTTAGCTAAATCTTTTGAGATTTGACTGGATTAGTATCATGAGAATGCTTTTTCCTCACACTGTTGTGCAGAGGTTTTGCAGCATGGCAACACACTCTTCTTTCCTCTATATTTAAACTGAAACAATCTGCTCTTTTCATAACTCTTGGAGTAGAGAGGGTCCCAAGAGTTGCTGCTTTGGATAGTGACAAAAGCTGGCTCTGACTGGTTTTAACAGGAAATTAAATGTAAAGAGAGATGACATAAAAGTATGAAGGTGGAGGCATTCAACACTTGCCAGTGCAGCCTTGTCTATCTGGAGTGGCCTGGTATCCGGGGTTACAGGAACACTGATATGTTCCAATCATGTTCACACACTTGCCGTTTCTGCAGAGATTATCACTCAAGGAACATTCATTTATATCTGAAAAAGAAGAATTGCTCAGTTCAATTACTTACCATTCAAAAATGGCTGCTGGAATGCCAGAGCCACTAAGGAAGCATGGACGGAGACTATACTTTAAATTATCCCTGGAAGTAACTACGTAACAAAACAACACTGCAACTGAACAAGTGATATTTCATAGAAGAGGTGAAAAAGCAAAAATGTACTCCACGCACATGGAGAGGAGAGCTACATTTCCTAAAGGAACCAATTTTTGTGCAGTTTACTCTGTGCTTTTATGTATTTTAATTGAAAGTTGACAAGATTCTTTTATAATTTCTGTAAGTCCACTCCTGTGAAGTGCAGAACATTTCCTGCAAGGTGCTCTGTGCCCTCAATTCCCATTGAAGTCAATGGATGCTTAGTGTACTGAGGACTTTTTAGTGTCAAGCCCTGAGGTTTCAATTTGAAGGAATTCAGAAACAAGGAAGGACAGGAATGTGTAGATATTCCTGGAGCCACATCCTTGTCAGTCACAAGGAGCTTTTATACCACAGATACATGCCATCCTCAGGTAACAAACTCACCCACACAATCCTCACGTGATGGTGATAGCTCATGTCCCAAAGGACAGTCACATTGAAAGCTGCCTTCTGTGTTCACACAAGTGCCACCTCTGCAAAGGAGAGGGTTACGTTCACATTCATCTATGTCTGAAAGGAAACATGACAGGCATTTAAGGAACTTAATGAAGGGGGAAAGAAGGGAAAAGCAACTGTCAGCATTAGGAGGTAATTCAGATTCTGAGGCTCACAAAGAGGCTAAAATGAAGTAATTACTGCTCTTCTCCGCCTCCTGTAATATGGTAAGCAATTAAATTGTACAGTAATGGCTCTTGAATGAGTTCTACTCTCTTGTTTTGTAAGAAATTACTATGAAGTTCAATCATTCAGAAGGAGATATTCTGAAAGGAACAGAAAGCAGGCAAAGACAATTTCTGTTTGAATGCTCACCAATCAGAGTATTAACCAAACAACATATTTAGGTAAATTCAGAGTACGGATGGAACAGGTTAAAGAATACTTAGGAAAGTTAGATGGATTTAAATTGGCAGGAGCTGGTGAAATTCATCCTATGGTGCTTAAGCAATTTCAGAACTGTTACCAAATATCTTTGAGAACTCCCAGAGGATAGATGAGGGCTAACATAACACCTATCTTGGGTGGGGAAGGAGAGGGACAGAAGAAGAGGGCCAGGGGAATTATAAGCCAGTCAGCCTAATTTGGATACCTATAAAAATACTGGAACAAATTATCAAACAATTTGTGAGCATCTAGAAGATAATAGGGTAATAAGTAATAGACAGCATGGATTTGTCACGAACAAATCATGCCAAACCAACCTAATTTTCTTCTTTGACAGGGTTACTGGCCTAGTGGATGGGGGGGAAGCCGTAGATGCCTATTTTGATTTTAGTAAGGCTTTTGACACAATCCTCCATGACATTCTCATAAGCAAACTCCAGAAATGTGGCCTAGATGAAATTACCATAAGGTGGGTGCATAGGTGGTTGAAAGACTGTACTCAAAGAGTAGTTATCAATGGTTTGCTCTCAAACTGGGAGGATGTATCTAGTGAGGTACCACAAGAGACAGTCCTTGGTCCACTAGTATTCAATATTTTAATTAATGACTTGGATAATGGAGGGGAGAGCATACTTATAAGTCTGCAGATGACATCAAACTGGGAGGGGTTGCAAGCACACTGGAGGACAGGATTAGAATTCAAACAACCTTGACAAATTAGAGAATTGGTCTGAAATCAGCAAGATGAAATTCAATAAAGACAAGGGCAAAGTACTTCACTTAGGAAATAAAAATCAATTGCGAAAAAGGCTAATATAATTCTCAGGAAAATTAAAAGCAGTGTTGTAAGTAAGACATGGGAGGTAATTGTTCCACTCCAGTAGGCACTGGTGAGGCCTCAGCTCGAGTACTGTGTCCAGTTGTAGGCACCACCCTTTGGGAAAGATGTGGACAATTGGACAGAGTCAAGAGAAGAGCAACAAAACTAATAACGTTTAGAACACCTGACCTGAGGAAAGATTTAAAAAACTGGGCACGTTTAGTCTTGAGAAAAGAAGACCGAGGGAGGACCTGATAACAGTCTTCAAATATGTTAAAGGCTGTTATAAAGAGGATGGTGATCAGTAGTTTCCTATGTCCACTGAAGGTAGGCCAAGAAATAACAGTCTTAATCTGCTGCAAGGGAGATTTAGGTTAGATATTAGGACAAACTTTCTAACTATATGGATAGTTAAGCACTGAAATAGAATTTTAAGGGAGATTGTGGAACCCCATCATTGGAGGTTTTAAGAACAGTTTAAACAAACACCTGCCAGGGATGGTCTAGTGGTACTTGTTCCTCCCTCAGTTTGGGGTACTGGACTAGATGACCTCATGAAGGCACTTCCAGATTTATATTTCTATGATTCCTTAATATGTGCATGTGCAAAAATGTGTGCAGGGAATTGTATACCTAATTCATGTAGACTATTACCATAACTGCATGCACAATACAGGTATTTGTACCGTTAACTGCACATCTGTGCATGGTCAGACCTGATTTATACATGCAGTCACAGTAACTATGGATACTAATTAAGTGTGCATTAGTGCACATAGTTTAAAATATCAGGCTCCAAAATAGTAAATAGAAGGACTGCAATACATTCTGACAACGCTTACCCATGCAATTCTTCATCATCATAAATCCACTCTCATAGCCCTCGAAGCATTCACATTCAAAGCTGCCTGGAGTGTTGACACAGGTACCACTTCCACAGAGGTCCGGGGAGATACGACACTCATCAATGTCTATTTTACATTAAATGAAGAGAAAAAAATCAAACAGTTTAAAGTGAATCCTGCTTTACATGCAAATGGAGAAGTGACTCATGCCAGTGAAATCTGAAATGTACTCGTGGCCATTCAAATATTTCATTTAATATTTTAAAAGAATGATTCAGTGATAAATTGAGTCCTTGAAGATTTGGAACAAGGTGACTTCAGAAATCTAAGTTAGATCTGAAACCTTGTGACAAGTGGGTTTCCATCAGGTATCATTTTCGGATCATATTTTTGATGGCATGATATTTATGCAATAGGCACCATACCAAGAATTGCAAAGTTATAGAAAAACTCTAATTATCATCACCCCTCTTGGGATTGTCATTATTATGGAGGTGTCAGTTGACTCTATAGCTAAAGAGGCATTGAGATTTACACAGGGCTTTGGAGCCGAGCCCGGAGCTGGAGCGCGGAGCTGCTCCAGAGCAGTGGAGCTGCAGGTTTTTGCCTGGAGATGGAGCGGAGCCAGAGCACAGCTCCAAAGCCCTCGATTTACAGTAATATGGGGATTACTTTCATATATTATGTAAGCAAAATCAGGAATATCTAAACTCACAGTACTTACTCCTAGATAGAAAGTTAATTTTCTAGAAAGTTGTAAGTATATTGGTTCACCTCTTTAGAAGTTAGGAAGTTAAAATGACTCCTTTCACATTTAGATTTGCAGTTTAATGTCTCTTTTGGATTGCTGTACTTTATTAGTCATGTCTAAATATGCAGCTTGGTCCAGTGAACCACAGCACATTTGTCGAAAACAAAGGTGGAAGCATTAATGGATTGGAAGGGCTCCATTTAAGGAGCCAGGGAAGCAAGGTGGGCAGTTGAGGAGTTGGTCTGAAGAGGGTATACAACAGGGTGAGGGATGCAGGGTACCAGGATGTGCAGGACTGGGGAGCACAGCTGAGCAACATGCTCCTCACTGACTCCTCAGCCCAATGGCCATTGCCTTTCTCATTAGCCAACTGCCTCACCCGATTCTCCAATCCTTCTACCCAGACTGGCTCCCTGGTTCGTGCTTTCCACTATACCCTCAGTCCTTGGTCCCATTAATTATTTTAATATACAGAAGTCTCTTTTTTAAATGATTTTAAATACTGTAAAAATGTGTAAAACAATGGAAAATTATAAAAAGTTTACAAGTGGAAAAGAAATCAGAAAACAGGGTTATAGATAGATGAAAACATTGAACTGATTAATGGAAGAGCCCCAGAGAAGTGTGGAGGATTGGGAAGCAGAGAACTGGTGTAGATCTCCATGAGGTCCAAGGAAGATGGGGTGAAGAAGACGGGAATAGAGCATATGGGACACAATGGGGGCTGTGGGCATCAGGTATGGAAGTGGTCAGGGAACTGTAGAGAGGAGGTATCTGGATAGGTGGTTCAGAGAACTAGGAATGCACAAATTCAAGTGTTTATAGAGGAGTTGCAGGAGGCAGACACACACATGGAGCTGGGGAGGCAGGGATGAGGAGGGACATGGGGAGACAGAGAGAAGAGGGAATCTTTGAACACTTCACACATTTTTTACACTTCCACCATGGATAAAATCCTCTCCCTTTTTCCTCCATTTCATTTCCTCTCGCTCCCCTTTGTGTAACACAACAGTAATTCATATACCACATGCAGAAGTCTGCAGGACAGAAATTCACTGCAGTGGGCCTCTCATGTCATTGCACGGTTGGCCTCCTGCAGATTTTGCCCACTAATCCCATTTTGTTAGTAATTTAAAACACAAACACACATTAAAAGATCATTAAGTCTAGAGCTGGTCAGAAAGAAAATGTTCATCTGAAAAAAATGTCGATGAAAAGGTGGGAAAAAAAAAACTTTTGTGAAAAAATGTTCTCTGACCTCTCATTAACTTAAAAATACAATCACTAGAAAACCAAGGAAAACACCAGGAAAGGGAACGTTAACATCCAGACCAACCTCACGTGCCTTACTACACACACATCAAACAACCCAAACACACACACACACAGAGATTCCTAAGCTCCAGAATAAAATCGCTTTCATTTCCAATCCCTCACAATGCACACATCCAGGTCCTCAATCACACAAGCTTACTAGCTTAACTCTGACTTCAGATTTTTTTAAGTACCAATAATACATATTATATGTCTGTCAGTATCATGCCTGATGTCATATGTGAGCATGATTGTAAGGAACTGGACATAAGCATTTTGAGTGGTTGCATTTTGCAAATGAAAGTAAGTTTGTGGTGGAAGTAAGGAGTCTCTGAGTCCACCTGGTATTACGATGCCTAGGTGGTAAGGGATGTTAATATTGCCTTAACTGGTGATTTTCTTGAATTTTAGTGATTTCATTTCAAGGAGTTTGACTCAAGCAACTTTAACAGTAATTTAACAAAGTTTTGGTGTATGAGAATAAATCAGAAGACACAATTATTAGAGAATCCCTCACTGAAAGAGAAGCTCAAGAGGTTCACACTAACAGCCGAATTTTGCCTTTCTTACTAGGGGAAAACTCCCACGAACTGCAAGGTCTGGATAGTGAGCAAAATGGATGCAGCTTCCTTTAAACACCGGGGAAAATGTAAGACTTACCTGTACAGTTTCTTTCCTCCATATCTAAAGCAAACCCGCTGTTACATCTACACTTGAAACTTCCAATTGTGTTCCTGCATTTGCCATTCATGCACATACCAGGGAACACTTTACATTCATTAATATCTATGAAAAAAAAATAAAATAGAACATTTAAATGATTAACAAGGAAACTGTGTCAAGAGTGGTAATTTCCCATTCATTTCTACACAGTGTATACTGAACACCATTTTGTTATCTCACAAAATAAACCTGGCAGTGCGTAAGACATTGTTGCTTCATTCCTGCTGCTGAAAGTCATTCTTTTTTAGAAACTGAACTTCAGCTACCACTGTGAGGTTGTGAATTCAAAACAAAGCAGGAAAGGGAATGAGGAAACCCTGTGCAATAAACTGTGCCTATAAAACACAGCCTAAGAAGCACTGAGGAGCCATGCCAGCCCAGGTGTAACTTGGTGAGAAAGTTTGCGGCTCCCTGAAACTCTTTCCAAGATTCCCAGAGCAAATGAGGACTTTTTAGCAGCTTTGCAGACTAGTATAGTGGAATGGCGGGGGTTATAGTCCCATACTTTCACTCCTCGTTGGGGCAAAATAGTCCCTTGCAATGTATGGAGCGAGCAGTCCTCACATTCTCCATAGCACAGGGACTGCAATTGTAACAGACCTTCCACAGGGCTTATAAAAGAGGCTCTTTGTGTACACACAAGAGCCACTCAGGCCCTAAACACATTCTGATGAGCACTACACATTACTTATAGGTACCATTCTACTGGATGAATACCCTTAACTAAGAAGCATCCATTTTATGGAACCAAACTGTAGCCTGGAGACATCAGTATGTGCAGAGGAAAGTGCTGGTACAAGTACAAGAGAAAACAATAGGCACAGAAAAGCAGAGCTAAATCCTGGACAAAATACTAGTGCTTAATCCTTGTTCAGGCTAACTTCCACTGAATTTAATAGTTTTACCTGAGTAAGGACAGTAACAATTAAATATCAGAACTGATGAATGGTTATGCATAATGACAAAATGTTAAAGTTCCTCCAAACAATATGTTTTTTTCATGACAAAGGCTTTGCTTGTTCAAAAATATTTCAGAATGATCTCACCATAAAAATGAAATCAGGATAGAAAAGGTGAGAATATCCTTATTACTTCAAGTCTTTAATTTTCTGTGGGAGGGAGAAACTAGTGTTTCTGTCCTCTTTTACCTCTCACCTCCATCCCCCCTAACCCCACTTCTGGCCACACATATACCTTCCAAGAATGTAACAATCCACAGTTCTCCCTCCCCAACCCAGGCCTCACTCGGGCATCAATAAATATCTCATCTCCAGCTCCTTAGGCAGTTTCCAACCCTCTCAGTCTGAGAATGAAGCAAGAGCCACTTAGGCAGCATGCAGAGGGGAAGGGCAGTGGCCTTCCCCTTCCTTTCTCTATCACTGCTGGTACTGTCTTCACTATCTTCTCAAACCAAAATATTCAGCTTCAGTATCATCTCAGCCACTTTTTTCCTTCTCATCCAAAATGGATGCTGTTGCTCAATCCTGCAGGTTTTTCCTCTACATCATCATCTCCAAAACATATCCATCCCTCTCCACTCACATGCTCAAGAACCGTGACTACGTCCTAATCTCTTGCCTTGACTTGGCTTCCCAGACTCTCATCTTACCCCCATTCCAGTATATTCAGAATGCTGCCACAAAACACATTCCCCATATGGAGGGGAAGGAGATGACTATCTGAACTAATATTTGTTATGTTTTAATTTTAATGCTATATAATTGATAACATCTCTAATCATACAAACCTTGGTGTTTTCCCTTTAAGGATTGACAGATACAAATAACACCCATTTTCAACTCCAGTAAGCTATGTGCAGCGAAGTATGGATTTTACCTTTATAAAATGGCCTGCCAGTTAGAACTTCTCCTCTGTTGGAAAAGCCAGGTCCCCTAGGGCATAAAGCTTCATATTCTTTGGTGCCAGACTTAGGACATTCCTCACAGTCTGAGCCCCAAGCAGAACCAACAGCACAGCAGCAGGCATCCATACGAAACTTGCCCGGTACAGACTGAATGCACTCATCTTCATCCCACTTCAGGTAGCATTGCTCCATGCGGATATCTGCACATTTCATACAACAAAGGCAATTATACCATGTTACAGAGTAACCTTGCTAAATTTATTGAATTTTCTATAAACAGTTATTTTTGAATTATGCATGCATGATGTTCAGCCTTTTATAGCTCTAGGGAGAGAGAGTACAAGATCAGATCTGTGCTTGAGACACCAACATGCGTGCTTGCTATTCCATCATACGAACTACACAGATGCATATGTATTGTTGTTAATGTTACATTATTGATGGATTTCTAGATTTGTATTGTTTCACACTGAGTAAAAGTATCTCCAGAGAGGTGCAGATCACAAGGTTTCAATGCAAATGTTAGCAAAAAGAAAAGGAGTACTCGTGGCACCTTAGAGACTAACCAATTTATTTGAGCATGAGCTTTCGTGAGCTACAGCTCACTTCATAGAGACTGGGAGTGGCTAAGTCATTATGCAAGGTAGCCTATTTCCCCTTGTTTTTTCCTACCCCCCCCCCCCCCCCGACGTTCTGGTTAAACTTGTATTTAAGCTTGGATAGTGGTCAGTTTGGATGAGCTATTGCCAGCAGGAGAGTGAGTTTGTGTGTGTGTGTCTCCCCAGGAAAAAGGGGGGGGGGTGAGAAAACCTGGATTTGTGCTGGAAATGGCCCACCTTGATTACCATGCACATTGTAGGGAAAGTGGTCACTTTGGATGAGCTATTACCAGCAGGAGAGTGAGTTTGTGTGTGTGGTTTTTGGAGGGAGGTGAGGGGGTGAGAGAACCTGGATTTGTGCAGGAAATGGCCCACCTTGATTATCATACACATTGTGAAGAGAGTTGTCACTTTGGATGGGCTATTACCAGCAGGAGAGAGAGTTTGTGTGTGTGTGGGGGGGGGGGGGGGGCGGAGGGTGAGAAAACCTGGATTTGTGCTGGAAATGGCCCAACTTGATGATCACTTTAGATAAGCTATTACCAGCAGGACAGTGGGGTGGGAGGAGGTATTGTTTCATGATCTCTGTGTGTATATAATGTCTGCTGCAGTTTCCACGGTATGCATCCGATGAAGTGAGTTGTAGCTCACGAAAGCTCATGCTCTAATAAATTGGTTAGTCTCTAAGGTGCCACAAGTACTCCTTTTCTTTTTGCGAATACAGACTAACACGGCTGTTACTCTGAAAATGCAAATGTACCTTTGCATTATTACAACATCAAGATATAGTGTTGCCATGATATGAATGTGCTCCGTTGATTGTTTGTGTGTATTTGGTAGGAAGCAGAAGTATATTTATTCATGGTTCAAAGATACTCTAATTTATAAATATGGTATGGCATATATAGTAAAAATCAGCTATTCTTTAAAATTGGTGATATTGGATTAATACCATGAAGAATTCAGAAGATTTTAGATACAGGTTTAAGCAAAATTTGGTGCAGGTTCTGCTAGGTTTTGTTGGCCTTGTGTTAATAGCTCAAAGTAGTAACAAAAAAAACCCAAAACAAAACCCTAGAATACTTTAATGGAAGTTCACATTTAGGGACAAATTTTCTAATGTGTATCCAAATGGGTGGATCTACCAAAAAGGTACATACACCAATTGGACCTACAAAATCTACATCTGCATACTATACTATCTAGAGAAGCATTACATCTCTAATTTACTTATGTAGTTGTGTGTGTGTGTGTGTGCGTATTTTAAGGCAGAAAGTGCATGTGTACGTTTTTCCAAGCTTACCTGTTTCACCCATTAAAAATAAGCTGCACAGTGTTATACACACCAAACATGCCAAAAATCTCCCAGTAAAGCATGTCAGAATGTCTCCCTCTTTTCACAAATTTCTTATGCATTTTTTCATCATGCCAAGAAATAACTCAAATTTTTTTTAAGAAAGTTGTTTAATTTAAAGGATTAAATCAATATAAAAAACGCATTTTATAGCTAAGCGCTAAATGTTCATTTCTAGCCTGGAGGGGAACTTTTAAGTGCAAGTCATGAATACCTGACAAATAGTGTTCGTAATAGAAATGCTGAAAACACGCTACTGTAAGCCTCTATGATATTGTTCAGAAGTTTACTGAAAGATTCGTCATCACCAAGACATCCACATATACGTACTGATTCCAAGCATACTGGAAATACCCATTTCCTAGAGGTATCTGGCTAGCTGTATAAGCCCAAAGGGCACGGCAGGGGGCTTATCAAATCTCTGCACTGAGTTATAGAAGTTTCAAGAAAATACATAACAGCATATTCCAAAGTTTGTTATTAACCTACATCTTTATTTTTTTCAACAGAGCAAAAAAGGTCTGGTTGACTCTTCTGAACTCATAATCCTGCATTTAATTTTATTGATTTCCCTTTCCAGTTCGGATTCCTCCCAGATTTACTTTTCTAAACATCCAAATTGAAACCTGATGGACAAATCTGTGACAATGCTCTGTTAGCATTCCAGAACTCTGCCAGTACCAGTGTATGATTTAGCAACTGCAGAATAGTGTAAGTACTAAGGGCCTGCTCCTATGCCCATTCAGGCCAATAGAACTTTTGTCACTGACTTCAGTTAATGGAAAGATACTCATTTACATCAATGGGAATTAGGTTAGACCTTAAGAAACTGTGTATTCTACAGAAAAGGGGGACAGTTTCAGTGTGCAAGGCAAAACATGAAGACAAATGCACTGTGTAAGTAACACAACTCAGACTAGGATACAAAGAGCGCTGTTGATATGGAGAGAAAACCAATCTACAGCTCCAAAACAAAATATGTTGTATGAATCGGTCATATGACAGACTAGACCAGGAATTAGGTTTTAATAAGCATTGTCTGGCTTTTTTAATGCTCAACAGGGGAAATGAAGGACTGATGAGAGAAGATGGAAGAGCTAAAAATGACACAGATGAGTTATAGATATATTTTCCATGCAAATCCTTCAAAATAATATAAATTTCCTGTGTAAATTTCCTGTATAAGCATCTTGATTTAAAACAATTTACAGCACAAATGTAAGAACTGGAAATGTAATCCTCATGGTTTCCATGACCCCTCAAGATGTATAATTATTTTCTGCTCATGCGACCGAGCGACCACATTGCTAATACATACTTGCTTTCATTAAAACCACTGGTTTCAGAGTAACAGCCGTGTTAGTCTGTATTCGCAAAAAGAAAAGGAGTACTTGTGGCACCTTAGAGACTAACCAATTTATTTGAGCATAAGCTTTCGTGAGCTCACGAAAGCTTATGCTCAAATAAATTGATTAGTCTCTAAGGTGCCACAAGTACTACTTTTCTTTTTATTAAAACCACTGTAGTACATTAAGCAGTTTGCAGCAAGTAAACTTACTTCAGGAATGCATCATGTAGCCCAAATTGCCTAGGTAGTCTAACAGAAGACTTATGCCATGTAATTTAAACTGGCATTTATTGGTTAAACCCTGGCAAAATGAAGTGGTGGACTTAAGATAAGGTTGTAATATATATTGTTTTAAAATCAAAGTCACTCCTATCAGTTCTCACCTCCATCCACCAATTGCAAGCATCAAACTGCTCCTTGTAACCTTTCCTACAGATGCTGGGAATAACATTACCAAGCATGGAAAAAAGTCTAAGCCAAACCTACTGTACAAAATTACATAAAGATGCCAATTACACACACACACATCCTGATTTTCTGTGAGCAAACAAATATGGGAAAATGGAAGTCCATACCAGAAACAAACATATTTGCTAGATTAGATTTTGAGTTATTTCCTTTTACTTTGATACATTAACATTCACTATATGCATATCTGAGTTCTTATCAAAGCTTTGATTTTTATATACACATGCTAAAAAAAAGAGCACCAAGCCACATGCTATAAGTGAAAATAACTTAAAGATACAATAGATTTAATGCCCAGAATTAATTACTAAAGTGCAACATATAATTCACTATAAACTACTACCAGCAAATCAGGCAATGCAAAAGCTCAAATCCCGCTCCAACAATTCCTCACCCTTAGATACTCTACATTATCTTCAACTCCCCTTCTCCCCCTGAAAAGCAAATTACTTATTCACATCAGCTGCTGCTAACTAATAGCATAAATAGAACTACAGCTAACATAGAATGAACAGGATTGCCATCTTGCTCAACTTCAGTCTTTAATGGGGGGTGGAGGGGAATTCCTTGAAGCATGGCAACTGCTCTTAAAGTAAAGGAAAATATGAAGGCCTTGATCCTGCAAATCCAGGTGTGATGCAGAGTAGGGAGTGCAAGGTGGGTTGCACTTTCAAGCCTGAGTGAAGAGTACACATAGGTGCAAGTGTGGTTAAACACTAGGCAGAGTCCTCTAAAATGACTGAAAATAAGTCTCAAAAGCTTTTGCTGCTGATCTCTTACTGTGATAAAAATGGATTGGGTATAGGGCATGGGCATGTCAGAGACATCCTAAGTGTACTGCTTATCCAGTTAATGAGAAGATTAGCAGTGCACTTCTTGCTCTAGTCTTACATCTGCTTCTATGCAGGAGTGACAAAGCAGCTGAGCATTAGTGCTCCCATTAATACTGCAGTCCCTCCCTGTCCTTGAGCTTATTATACATGTAACCATTCTACACATGTCCTGTAAAAAATCAAGCTTTAAGGGCCAGATTTTCAAAAGAGCTCAGCTCCCCAGCAGGAACCTATATAAATGGCCAGAGTGGATGTGGAGCTCCCTAAACAAACAAAAATTAAACTAAGAGTAAGCATACATATAAAATATATATTCTCTCAAGTTCACTATATCAGAGGAAATATCGTTCTATGAAGAAAACCCCCCTAAACCTGGTAACAGAAACTGTAAGCCAGCTTGTTATACCCTCATCAACAGTCCACAGCCTCCAAGGCAAGTCAATACCCCAATGTACCATACTGGAATAATTTTAAGGAAAACTTCTCTTGCCCGAGTCCATTGACTTGCCCAGCACAGGTTTATTTTGTTGTTTCCTGGACTTGACAAGTGGAATTTTCCCTCTTAATTAAGTCCCCCACCTCCACTCCCAAATGGGATGTTGTTTCTAATTCTCTCTCTCTCTCTCTCTCTTTGGATATTACATTTTTAAATGTATTCAATATGTTTTGAGCTGCTATAACAACATTCTGGTTGTCTTACTTCCCAACTGAATGGGAGTTCCCTAGGAGAAATGTACAGGAAGTGCAAATGTAAGGCTATAACAATAAAGCAGTAGAGCCCTCCAAAAAGCATTATAAGCTCACAAATTTGAAAGTGGCTGAAAAACTAGGACAATTTAAAACTACTGGAGCATGTCACTTTGGACAATCTCTTAGAAAGCCACAGTCATCCATGCTGAGACATTCTAAAAATTGAAATAAAATAATTAATTTTAAATTATTTTTCCTGGTACCTGCCAGAAACCTGATTTCAATTTTTAACTACATGCATTTTTCACTCTAAGCCAAAAATCCAAAAAGGAAAATCAGCTGGTTTCTACAAAATGCTCAGTTTAAAAAATAATTTTCCTTTCTTAGAAAATAGTAAAAATGTTGCTCTTCATACTTCAGCCACCAGAACTGCATTAACTCCACTAAAGCCACACAAACTCCAGAATCTATACAAAGTGCACAGTTCTTTGGCTGCCAGTTTCCCCATCTGCATCCACTGGTCCCGTTCCATTTCCAAACAGGGAATTTGCAAGCAGCAGTGTGAAGCTCACAGCTGTTGGACAGAGGTGAAGAGTGTGGCATGAAAATGTTTCAGACTTTTAATTTAAACATGTACTTAATCACAAATCACCTAAGTCCATTACTGTATTTTGCCAAGCTTTTGCCAATAAATGTCCATTTAAATTACAAGGTAAAAGTCTTATTTAATATGATACAAGAGTTTGGGGCATATGAATGCAGGTTTTATAGCTTCTCGGTTATGTAAAATGCAGGTTCTCTAATGGAAAAAAATGTTCCTTTTCTATCCATTGAAAAATATTCTCATTTCTACTGGAACAACTTCAGATTTCATATCCAACTCCTGATACTATCTCTGTTTTTAATACAGCACCCTGAGGCATATGTATGCAATCAGGACCAAAAGTATACAAAAGCTACAGAGACCCTTGTGTCCAGGACCTCCCCTCGTAGTGTTTGGAATTGCTGCAGTGAGTCTCTACAACTCACCATGATGAGATATGGGTACAGGCCCCTTTCCTTACGGTAGAGTTCTAAAGAGTTTCTATATTTATTTATTTAGATGTCAGTCTTATATAAACTCCACACCAAATGGAGCACATTGAAAGCTCTGTGCACCATGGACCGACATTTAAAAACAATAATAATAAAGGAGGTATAAAGTAAAAATTAACCAAAGCAGCACACCCCATCTCCTACATCATTAGATCGCATCATTCACATGACCAGTACAGACTAAAACCCCCACCAAGCAAATCCCACCTTCAACTGCCTCTTCTCAGCCCTTCATCAACATCCTGAAAACAGATGGGCTTCATAGCATGCCAAGAATGTCAACATATGAAGACTATTTCAGACCTTGGGAGACAGAGCATTCCAAAGGAAAGGGTCCTTTACAGAGAATGCTTTGCAAGCAGACCCTATCTTTTACAATGGGGAGAATCAAGATCAAAGGCTTTTTCTGATCATAACTGTGGTAATATGACCTAGAGAGAAAGAGGCTGTCCCTCAGGTAGGCAGGTCCCAAGACTTTTAGGACATTATAGGTCAAATCATTACCTTACACTCCACCTGGAAACAGACAGCCAGGCAGTGCAGATTACCGAGCACTGAAAACATATTCTGCCAAAAGCAGAATGATGCTTTCTGAACCTGAATTTCCAGATAGAAACTGATAATCTTCCAGAAGGTCTAGGTGTCCTAAAACAGTGTGGCTCTATGTGTATCACACTGCACACGAGGCAGAGACAGATCAGGTCCACTGTTCTTCCCCTAATCCAGAAGTATAAGCTATGACCTTTCTGCAAGGGTGTGCCATGCCCTACTTCTGGACTGCGGATAAAAATTACATGTCCCATCACTTTTGCAATTCTAGGGGACAAAGTCCTATCCCACAGGATTTGCTAACAGGTTCAAGATTTGGCCATTAGAAAACTATAAAATGTAATGTTAACACTGACTCATTGATTAGGAAAATCACATGCCTACAATAGCTGCAGTATGTATTAAACTTAGTATTTCCTTCTGAGCCACAAGGAAGAACAATGTGCTGATTTCGCTGTAACTACTATGCTTGAACATGAGTTCCTTAGCCCCTGTGAGCCACATGTGTGACATGCTTTGCAACTAATTCAAGAAAGAAGGCGTTAACAGAAGCAATGAATAATATAGCTTCAACTGGTTAATTTTTTAAAGCACAGAGGTTTACATTTTTTGATACCTAAAGGTCTTCTTTTCTGTGTCAGAGCGTCAGTTTCTTCTGTTGACTAAATGCTGAAATCTAAAAACTTGATCTAACACTGCAGTAAAGACAAGCCATCTCCTTTCAGATAAGCCTACCTCAAGTGAGAGCAGCCATACCGCAAAACAACACTTGAGCAGCACAGAGTGTTTGGATTAGCAGCACAGAGCTGCTGCATCCCAACTGCATTCCTAGCATGAGCATCAGCAGTACTCAAGCTTCAACCCATACCCTATGACCGGCCAGCTAGCTCAAGTTTAAAACTCCTCTTCATCTGAGCGATTTTTGTGTGTGCAAGGGAGTCAGGGTAGAGGCAACACTCAAGCTAGACCTTGAGCTAACACTGCAGTGAAAACAAGCCCTAAACCAGATATGTCTATCTTTAGCACCTCTTATATAGACCTCCCTAAGCTGGCGGAAGTGTTGAGTATTAAACAGACACAAATTAAAATATAAACATGAACTTAAAAAAAATACCTTTCAAGGAACAGTGCATTCCAGAAACTATAGGACTATTTTAAACTGTGCAAAGAACATGAGAAGTCAGTCACAGAGCTAAGGAACAGTAAGAGGTGACCATGTTTTTACCTAAACACACTCGACCTGTTCCATCCAGCGTCAGGCCTTCTGGACATTCACAGTGAAATGATCCTCTGCTGTTAACACAACGTCCATTGGTACAAACACCAGGGAAAACATCACACTCATTTACATCTGATGTGAAATGAAGCATAAAAAGAAGTTTAAATTTGCATTCTTAATTTATTAAGGTAGCTACAGCTTTATTGAGGATTTAAAGTTATGTCACGGCAATCAAAACATTTTCAGTTATACAATACTAGGATCTGAAGACTGTTCTTTCTTACACCTGGCAGCCACCTGGGGGCTGTTCCAACACCTGTGAATCACCATGGTATAAACACACCCCCAGCCATATTTCCTTTTTTGTGGAAAGGTCTCCTGCACTGGGGGTGAGGGTGGATAAAGTAACAGAGATTCTGTTTATTTAGGGGGAAACCGAGGGTGCTGGACCCATCAAGTTTCCATCTGCTCTGTATCATCTGAACAGAAATTTCCTTGATTTCCTTTGCTTCTCCAATACCTTAGGATAGGGCAACACTTTCCAACAGTCACCATTGACTGTAATGGCAGCCACCAAATGTCAATTTGATTAACTTCTCCAACAACAGGGATGTAATGTAATGAATCCTCTTTTTTTTTTTTTTAAACCGGATAAAGTGTGCCACTCCTGAGTAAGAAAGAATTACTTCACCTTCACAGGTAACTCCCTTAACTCTGGCAAATCCTCTTGGGCAAGCTGCATCTGGAAACAAAAAAAAAGGAACAATTATTTTCAGAATTATACGACTTTAATAGTTAATCATAATCTGAAATGTTGTGACCTTTTCCCCCTCAAATTTATACTAAGGGCCTAACAAAGTGGAACAGTGGCATATTCTTAGTATTAAGGGCTCATTTAAAAAGAAAGAGCAGAAATGCCCTGATGTTATCTCAATAGCAAGTGGCATGACTAGCTTAATGATAGAAGGGCATATAAATTAATTCTGTCTCTTTCCCATTTGTCCTGCTCCTTAAAACAACTGCTGTGATCCTTCCTTTTTCACACATCGGGAGCTCAGACAATATTCCTGCTTTCAATCTCCAGTCCCAGAGGATATTAAGCTCGGAGATTTAGAAATTATGCTATTTTGCAAGCAGCAATAGTAGAGAAACAAGGTGGGTGAGCTGTAGAGCCCTGTAAGATGGAAAGGTCACTGCCTTGGGCTGCAGCCTGAGCTTGAACATCGACACTGCAATTAAGCAGCCCCTTAGCTTCAGCCCTATGAGCCCGAGTCAGCTAGCATGAGCCAGCCCTGGGTGTCTAATTGCAGTGTAGACATATTCACAGTGTCACAGCTAAACACAAGGTGGAACAGATTGTTTAGCATAAGTCACTAACACACATTTCAAGGGACCATTCAAGGTGAAATAGTCCATGAACACCCCTCCAGTCATAAGGGGGAAAAGGTCGGGGGGCAGCGTAATGGTTGTCTGGTTTCACCCTCATAGTTGTCATTGGGGCATTTTGTGTACTGAATGAGGTACACTGCATGTTGTGATAGGCATGTGTTGTACCCATTGATCTTGAGAGGTGTGTTGAGGGAGGTGTTGATCAATGTAGCAGTGGAGATATGTCCACCACTTTTGCATTTGTTGTTCTGTCAGGATCTGGTACTGCTTTGAGTTGGTGTGTCCTGGTCTGTGGGGAGCTTGTTTCTGATGATGAGCTTGGAAAGGTTGGGAGGGTTATTTCAAGGCCAAAAGAAGGGGTTCAGGAAAGATTTATTTCAGGATGGGGTCCTCATTAAGTATGGGTTGTAATTGTTTGATGCTACCCCATATGGGTTCCAATGTGGGGTAGTAAGTGACAACTAGGAGTGCGTGGTCAGAGAGGGTTTTATTTCTGTATTGAAATAGGTTCCCTCAGGGTATTTGGGTGGCCTGCTCCATGATGCAATCTACTTCTCTGGTGGAGTATTCTTGGTGAAGGTGGTTTGGAGTGTGTTAAGGTGTATATCCCTGACTTTCTCGGAACATATTCTGTGGTATCTGACTGCCTGGTTTTAGATAAACAGATGTTGTGGTGTGTATGTGGGTTTCTTGTATGTAGTTGTCTGCAGGGTTCCATTGTTGAAGCTGACTGTTATGTCCAGGAAGCTGATGCTTCTGTTGAAGAATTCCAGAGAGAGTTCAATGGATGGGTGGTGGCTGTTGAAGTTGTTGTGGAAATGAGGATGAAAATATTATTGATGCATCTCAACGATATCAGTAGTTGCATGGTGCATTTGTCCAAAAATTCTTCCTCAAGGCAGCACACGAAGAGGTTGGCATATTGCGGAGCCATCCAAGTACCCATGGCTGTTCCCATGGTTTGGCCAAAAGTGTTTTTTGTCGAATGTAAAATTGTTCTGGGTGAGGATGAAATGGATGAGTTTGGCGATGTGTTTGCACTGGCTATCTAAGAATTGTCCATTGTCGTGTAAACATTTGAGGCAGCCAGCGATGCCATCATTGTGAGGGATGTTGGTGCAGGGAGGGAGGTGACATTCATGGTGGCAAGGATGGTGTTCTGAGGGAGGTTGTTAATGTTGTGGAGTTTGTGGAGAAAGTCAGTTGTGTCCTGGAGGAAACTGGCCCTTTGTCTGTTGAGTGGTTTGAAGATGGTTTCTATGAGTCCCAAAATTCCTTCAGTAAGATTGCTATGGCCAGATATGGTGGGTGTCCCTGGGTTCCTCAACCGCGATGACTGTATTAACAAGGCTAATGGACTACTCTCTGACACCACCTACTATAAAGAATTCAGAGAAGATCCCACACCACAATTTAACCAGGAATTTAAGGATATCATAAAATCCTCCCCCAAACAACTCCAAGAGAAACTCTACAAACTCATCCCCCAAGAATCCACCCCAAGAACCTTATACATGTTTCCCAAGATATCCAAACAAGGGAACCAAGGCAAAAACCACTCAGTACATTCTCAAAAGAACTCTCACTGGAAAATGCTAAAAGGCAAAAACACCATATCAGCCATGGGTGAACACTTCATGAGGTGGAATCACAGACTGAATAGACACACTTGATTTATGACTTATTATAACAATCTATAATCCACTAACAACCCGCCTCCCCCAGCTGCCTCCCTCCTCCCCACCCCATCCATGATTGGAGGGGTGTTAGCAGGCTACTTCACCCTGAATGGTTAACTACTTATGCTCAACTATATGTTCCACCTTGTATTTAACTTAGTTTGAGTTAGTTTCCCAGATCTGAAGAAGAGCTCTGTGTAAGCTCGAAAGTATGTCTCTATGACCAACAGAAGTTGGTCCAAAAAAGGATATCACCTTACATACTTCATCTCTCTAACATCCTGGGACCAAGATGGCTAAAACAACCCTGTATAAAGCAGCAACAGAGTCAGTACAAAGGTTGCTTGTTTTTAAATACCTGCATTTTTGGACCCTTCAAGAAACCGAAGGAATACAGATTTTTCACTAGATATTTCTCTTCTTTGCTACCTTCACCTTGCCCACACACAGGCACGCTATGGGGAGAATGAAAACTCATCCTTGTAGAAATCAATTAAAAATGTAATTTATGGGCGGACTTCATGGTTTACAAAGGGTTTCACACAGTGAGGGTTAAAAGTTACACTAACCAACTGTTCTCATTTTATTCTTCTTCTACTGAAAATACTCTGATGAGAAAGATGATTCAATTGAGGCACCATTATTTTACCCAGTGATACATCTATCCTTTCCCCTGAAAGCTGGAAGACATTACAGCCTAGAACCATACCTAGTTCACATCGCTCGCAAGGGCTGCCCCAAGCAGCTCCTAAAGTAGCACAACATTCTGATTTCAGTGTAGCACCATTAATGTTTACTTCACAACGACTGTCTTGGATGTTCAGCCAGCACGTTCCTTTCAGACTATCTGCAGTGGATTAGAAAAGAACGGGAGCTGTTAACCAAAAAAAGACTTTATTTTCAAATCTGTTTAAGGTGAAAGAACATTTATCAAAAAGGAAGAGTTATTCAATTTCTTTTACTTTTCTCTGAACTAAGCTGTATTTTTATTTATCTCTACACCGCTATGCTCCAATATTAATCTTTAATATATCTATGGTTAGAGGATGTTAACTTATGTCATAACATTATTTTTCTTAGCACAAATACGATTTAAATATTCAAAAGGGTAGGCATAAAGAAAATGTTATAGACCAGCTTCTGATGTTTCCTATATCCATTTAAAATCAAAGTAAATCCTGGCCCTACTGAAGTCAATGGGATTTTGCCATTGACTTTAATAGGACCAGGATTTCACCCATTGTTTGTTGTGCTCCCAGAACACAAAGTTGTGCGGTATTGTTAGAGCTGCCAACGATGCCTAGACACCCCAGGTGGGGAAAATGGAATCAGGGTCCTTCACCCTGTCATGCCTATTAATAGCTGGAGGCCATGCCCTTTAAAAGATGTAGAAGAGATTGCCTTAGAGGAATTTTGTGTAGATTTGTTTTTAGTAGCACTATCAGAAGCATTTTGCATCCCTTTGTCCACTGTAGGCAGAAATCCTCCAGCAAATACTGTTCTGGTGGTATATCTGAGAAACTGCTATTGTCAAAATGATTTAAATTATACAGCTAGCAGGTGATTTTCCTCATACCAGCTGCATCTGGATCTTCCAGCCAAAACCTGCTGGTCTTACCTTATTTCAGCCTATAAATAAAAATAAAATAAAAGTTAATTTCCTTTATTTTACACAATCTCTCTTGCAGAGACAAAATTTACAAAGGATAGTCACTGACTTTTTTTCTGGTGAGAAAGTTATTTATTACCCAGCATCAAAGCATTCTTTCTGCCACTCGCATCTCTTTGATTCTACCTTGAAATAAATAAATATCCATGCTACAGGCAGATGGCAGCCTACTGCTTTGTGCACTATGGTTGACCGGTGTCAGAATTTCACAAACCATAACTCAGAAGTGCATAGAAAGTTATTTCAAAGAGAACAAATGACAGTATCCCTATTGTATGTACATTTCTCAAAATGGCAATGTAGCATTTATACCACCAGTCAAGTACACCATCTTGAAAAAAAAATACTACTCTCCTTTCTCAGTAGGTGACTGACTACAACTCCATTTACAAAATTGTCCTCCCTGGATACATTCATTTGGGAATACTATTAATGTGAAAGTAAAATGAACCAGTGAGTAAAAGCAGCTTTTTAAAACATAGTGTTTATGATAGCTGCAGAACTGCCATCCTTTAGAGACCAAAGTCCCCACTCCACAGAACAGATAAACTGGACCCATTCATTCTAGGGTGATAGCGAAATTCAGCAACAGTGCTTCAGTCTGGCATACATTGGGAGTGGTGCACTAAAACAATAAAATTAGCTTTGGTACTATATCGTTAGCATTATTCTAACACAACTGTTGTACATTTTCACTTAAATGCCATGTGATGTGTAACAATTACATTTTAAATAACTTCTATCATCATTAGTAAGGTTAAGATTTTCTCATGGCTATTTTTAGGAAAAGTCATGGATAGGTTGTAAGCAATAAACAAAAATTCACGGAAGCCCGTGACCTGTCTGACTTTTACTAAAAATCATCAGCGGGCCGGGGTTCTGGCAGGGGGACAACTGAAGCCTGAGCCCTGAGTGGGGTCATGAGAGCCCTAGCCCTGGTGTGGGAGGCAGGGGGGTCCAGCACCCGCAGCCGTGGCAGCTGACAGCTCTGGGGCCTCTGCTACAGCCCTGGGGCCCGCACTGCCTGCAGCAGCTGACAGCTCTGGGTGCCCCCTTCGCCTTTAGTGGCTGGGAGCTCTGGCCCATGGACTGACAGCTCCAGCCCCGTTGCCCTGAGTGGAAAATATCACAGAGGGCTCTGAAAGTCACAGAATCCATGGCTTCATCTTATCCTTAATCATTAGGGAAAGAAAAAAAGAAAAAACCCTCAGATCACTCATGTCATAAGGACTGATTCTGATCTCTGATATCGGCATAAATCAGGGGTAGCACCAAAGTAAAATTGGTGTGAGACCAGTATCATGCTAATATATCTGTATTTGTCTATTTATTTTAGTCTCATTAGAGTCTCTTTTTCACTCTATCAATACACTTTCACATTACTGTCATATCAGAGAAGCATTTCTGGGCGGTGGGACTGCAGAGTCCGGCCTGACCTGGTGCTCTGTGCTGCGTGGCACGGCTGCCTGTCCTGGGGCAGCCGCGCTGCCAGCCACCGGTGCTCCAGGCAGCGCGGTAAGGGAGCAGGGAGCAGTGGGGGGTTGGATAGAGGGCAGGGAAGTTCGGGGGGCGGTCAGGGGCGTCGACAGGGGTCAGGGCGGTCAGATGGCAGGGAATGGGGGTTGAATGGGGGCAGGGCTCCCGGGAGGGGGGCAGTCAGGAAGGAGAGGAGGGGTTGAATGGGGTGGCGGAGGGCAGTCGGGGAACGGGGGGGTGGATGGGGCAGAGGTCCCGGGGGGCAGTCACGAAGGAGGGGGGGGTTGAATGGGGTGGTAGGGGGCAGTTAGGGGCAGGGGCAATTCGGGGCGAGGGGTCCAGGGGCGGTCAGATGGGGTAGGGGCTCCGGGGGACAGTCAGGAAGGGGGGTGGGTTGGATGGGGTGGCGGGGGGCAGTTAGGGGCGGGGGATCTGGGGGTGGTCAGGGGGCCGAGAGCAGGAGGGTGGATGGGGTGGATGGGGCAGGGGTCCCCGGGAGGCCGTCAGGGAACAGTGGGTGTTGGATGAGGCAGGAGTCCCTGGGGTGTGGGGAGGACGTCAGGGGGCAAGAAGCAGGGAGGTCGGATGGTGGCGGGGGCCGGGCCATGCCTGGCTGTTTGGGGAGGCACAGCCTCCCCTAACCGGCCCTCCATACAATTTCAGAAACCTGATGCGGCCCTCGGGCCAAAAAGTTTGCCCCGGACCCTGGACTTCAGGAAAGCAGACTTCGACTCCCTCAGGGAACGGATGGCCAGGATCCCCTGGGGGACTAACTTGAAGGGGAAAGGAGTCCAGGAGAGCTGGCTGTATTTCAAGGAATCCCTGTTGAGGTTACAGGGACAAACCATCCCAATGAGTCGAAAGAATAGTAAATATGGCAGGCGACCAGCTTGGCTTAATGGTGAAATCCTAGCGGATCTTAAACATAAAAAAGAAGCTTACAAGAAGTGGAAGGTTGGACATATGACCAGGGAAGAGTATAAAAATATTGCTCAGGCATGTAGGAATGATATCAGGAGGGCCAAATCGCACCTGGAGCTGCAGGTAGCCAGAGATGTCAAGAGTAACAAGAAGGGTTTCTTCAGGTATGTTGGCAACAAGAAGAAAGCCAAGGAATGTGTGGGCCCCTTACTGAATGAGGGAATCCTAGTGACAGAGGATCTGGAAAAAGCTAATGTACTCAATGCTTTTTTTGCCTCTGTTTTCACTAACAAGGTCAGCTCCCAGACTGCTGCGCTGGGCATCACAAAATGGGGAAGAGATGGCCAGCCCTCTGTGGAGATAGAGGTGGTTAGGGACTATTTAGAAAAGCTGGACGTGCACAAGTCCATGGGGCCGGACGAGTTGCATCCGAGAGTGCTGAAGGAATCGGCGGCTGTGATTGCAGAGCCATTGGCCATTATCTTTGAAAACTCGTGGCAAACCGGGGAAGTCCCGGATGACTGGAAAAAGGCTAATGTAGTGCCAATCTTTAAAAAAGGGAAGGAGGAGGATCCTGGGAACTACAGGCCAGTCAGCCTCACCGCAGTCCCTGGAAAAATCATGGAGCAGGTCCTCAAAGAATCAATCCTGAAGCACTTGCATGAGAGGAAAGTGATCAGGAACAGCCAGCATGGATTCACCAAGGGAAGGTCATGCCTGACTAATCTAATCGCCTTTTATGATGAGATTACTGGTTCTGTGGATGAAGGGAAAGCAGTGGACGTGTTGTTTCTTGACTTTAGCAAAGCTTTTGACACGGTCTCCCACAGTATTCTTGTCAGCAAGTTAAGGAAGTATGGGCTGGATGAATGCACTATAAGGTGGGTAGAAAGCTGGCTAGATTGTCGGGCTCAACGGGTAGTGATCAATGGCTCCATGTCTAGTTGGCAGCCGGTATCAAGTGGAGTGCCCCAAGGGTCGGTCCTGGGGCCGGTTTTGTTCAATATCTTCATAAATGATCTGGAGGATGGTGTGGATTGCACTCTCAGCAAATTTGCGGATGATACTAAACTGGGAGGAGTGGTAGATACGCTGGAGGGGAGGGATAGGATACAGAAGGACCTAGACAAATTGGAGGATGGGGCCAAAAGAAATCTCATGAGGTTCAATAAGGATAAGTGCAGGGTCCTGCACTTAGGATGGAAGAATCCAATGCACTGCTACAGACTAGGGACCGAATGGCTAGGCAGCAGTTCTGCGGAAAAGGACCTAGGGGTGACAGTGGACGAGAAGCTGGATATGAGTCAGCAGTGTGCCCTTGTTGCCAAGAAGGCCAATGGCATTTTGGGATGTATAAGTAGGGGCATAGCGAGCAGATCGAGGGACGTGATCGTTCCCCTCTATTCGACATTGGTGAGGCCTCATCTGGAGTACTGTGTCCAGTTTTGGGCCCCACACTTCAAGAAGGATGTGGATAAATTGGAGAGAGTCCAGCGAAGGGCAACAAAAATGATTAGGGGACTGGAACACATGAGTTATGAGGAGAGGCTGAGGGAGCTGGGATTGTTTAGCCTGCAGAAGAGAAGAATGAGGGGGGATTTGATAGTTGCTTTCAACTACTTGAAAGGGGGTTCCAAAGAGGATGGCTCTAGACTGTTCTCAATGGTAGCAGATGACAGAACGAGGAGTAATGGTCTCAAGTTGCAATGGGGGAGGTTTAGATTGGATATTAGGAAAAACTTTTTCACTAAGAGGGTGGTGAAACACTGGAATGCGTTACCTAGGGAGGTGGTAGAATCTCCTTCCTTAGAGGTTTTTAAGGTCAGGCTTGACAAAGCCCTGGCTGGGATGATTTAACTGGGAATTGGTCCTGCTTCGAGCAGGGGGTTGGACTAGATGACCTTCTGGGGTCCCTTCCAACCCTGATATTCTATGATTAGTGTCAAAGCTGACAGGTTTCAGAGTAACAGCCGTGTTAGTCTGTATTCGCAAAAAGAAAAGGAGTACTTGTGGCACCTTAGAGACTAACCAATTTATATGAGCATAAGCTTTTGTGAGCTACAGCTCACTTCATCGGATGCATACTGTGGAAACTGCAGAAGACATTATACATTAGACATCAACCCCAACGCCCCTACTCCACCCGCGCCACACTGACGACATCCTCTCCATCCGGACCCATGGAAAAGCAGCCCCCGAGGAACCCCACCACGACCCCAACAACCTCCATCCCACCACCAACCCCAGCCCGGCCCAGTCCACACAAGGTGAGGATGTTGTCAGTGTGGTGCGGGTGGAGTAGGGGCGTTGGGGTTGATGTCTAATGTATAACGTCTTCTGCAGTTTCCACAGTATGCATCTGATGAAGTGAGCTGTAGCTCACGAAAGCTTATGCTCAAATAAATTGGTTAGTCTCTAAGGTGCCACAAGTACTCCTTTTCTTAAAGCTGACAGGAGCACACAGCAAAGAACAATGGGGCAAGAGAGTATTGGTACATTCAGGACCCAGGCCTTTCATTGTAGGCATGAGGTCAGGGGGAAAAGTTGTTTCATTAGCCTATTTGTTTTTGAAACGGCGTCTATTTAGGTTTGGCAGAATTTTTGACAGATAATATTGATTTTAAGCATTTTTTCAGTTTTTATCAATTTCCATATTTGCGGGAAATTTCACAGGTGTGGGGGTCAGACAATTATTTAATGACAGATGCTGAGATTCAAAAAGTTAAAGCATTACAATGATTAATACACAAATTGTCAACAGCAGATGTCAAAAATATACAAAATATCCTTAAAATCAAACTCTAAAGTTCTCAGGCAGCAGTTTTATTTTGTCTGTCTGTAAATTTCGATCATCATCAATGGAAATATTTTTTCATTGGTTTGTGTGTGTGTAGGGTTAAATAGATGTTTACAGACATTTACTGAAATCTACAAGACATTTACAAAAATCTAATCCTTTCAAGCCTACTTATATTTGACAAGAGCATTTATCAAGTTTTTTTTCAGAATAAAAGAGCTATGTCCTGTAATCCTTACACAGGAATAACCAAGGTCAAATTGCCTTTCTTGCAACACCACTGAAGCCAATGGCAATTTTGCCTGGCTAAAAATTATAGGATTAGGTCCTAATTTTGTAAATCCATACTTGTCAATTTTGCTCTGCCTCCAAACCCCTTTTGCTCCTACATAAACACTCTAATCGTTACATAAATGTCTAAATCCTGATACAGACAGAACCCAGATCAAAGTCAGTGGAAGTTTGAGGACTTCATCATTGGGTCCATTATGTTCACTTTCAGGTTAAGTTATTAATATATTGAATGTATGTATATATTGTTTAAACCATATCTGGCTCCTCCTACCAATGTTTGTCTGTTTTCATTTTCCAAACAATGTCTTCCGTTCACTTTAGGGCCAGTTTCTGCCACAATTACTGAAGCTAAGCAGACTTCACTATCCAAATAATACTAAACAAATCAACAGGACTACTTCTGTAGTAAGGTCCAAATCAATATAAGTATTGGCCCTTAATTATGTCACATCAGTGTTGTATCTGGAAACATGAGAAAGCTTAAAAAATAATCAGAAAAAACGCACAGATGAGTGTGGTGAGGTTCACATGAAGGAATGAACACAACCTCTTAGCTAACCACAGATGCGCCCTCTCCTCCCGGCCCAAAATGCAGCCACTTCTGCTACCTGGGTATCTAAGAAGTCCAGGGCCCAAAGATACCAAAAAGGTTTGTAATCTAAGGTTAAGAGGTGGACACACCAACCCATCAGAGGAACGATCATAAACTCTTCTCAATTCCTTAAATTCCTTCTCCCTGCTAACCAGTATCATCTCTGTCTTTTCTGGACTGAGTGTTTGACAAATCTTTCTCATCCAGGTTCCTATCTTAGCTAGGCACTGGAAAGGCAAGGAAACTGTTATATCAGGATCAAACAAATTGGAGACTTAGAGCTTTGTGTCATCCTAACACCACTGGGACTCCAGCTCAACTCCTCTCACAAGATCCCCTCCTGGCCTCAAATAAATATTGCACAAGTGGGGTGACAAAATGGAAGCTTGTGGGCACTTGAGGTGGATGTGGGTCTGCCAAACACCATGCTTTCAGACCTTTCAGAAAAGTAGGAACAGAGCCATTGGTGAATATCCCCAAAGCCAGATTCTGCAGCTATGCGAATGACACCTTGTGATCAACCATCTCAAAGGCTGCCGCTAAATCTAACAAAATTAATGACACTTGACTTTTTTTCCATTACCTGGAGATCATCAATCACTGATACTAATATGATACATATTTTATCCCCAAACCATAGCAATATCTGTTACCGGATAGACAAAGATCCAGGAAGAGTGTTCCAGATGAATCCAGAACTGTCTTGACATGTCCTACTTAATATCCTTTCCCAAAAAAGGAAGGTGTGAGGCAGTGCAGTAATTGGGAAGGCCAACATCATTTAATTATGGCTGTATAAGCAATAGATTAACCACCCACTGGTTAAACTGACATCTAGCTCTCTTGGAGAGAAGCAACAACAATATCTGTCAATAATGGACCTAAAACCTCCCCATTGATTCTCACCAATCATAAAATGCATGGACCATAGCAGCCTGTACCTGTGTAGGTGAAATAGTATCAATGAAATTGTTATGTTAGTATCCTCTGCTCCGAAGGAAACAGGCAAACTGGTCTGGATTTGAGCAATGTTATTCAGAAAGTAAATCCAAAATGCCTCACAGTCAGATATGCTAGTCTACTACCAAGTACAAATTACCAGGACTCTCTTGTTTATTTCTCAGTTTCTTTAATCAGTGTAATCAATTCCCTTTGTGTTAATAACAATAAAACTATCTATACACTCACCAATGCAAATCAATCCAGTAGAATCCAGTTTACTGCCAGGTGAACACTCACAATTGAAAGAGCCAAGATTGTTCCTGCAGGCACTGTTGACACACGGGCTGATTTCGCATTCATTTATATCTATAATCCAGAAGGAAAAAGGTACCATTAGGACAGCCATGCATTTCTGGAAAATATTGTGCTGTATAAATGAAGCCATGAACCACAATATGCCAGAATGTCTCGTAAATCTGGCTTATTTATTTATTTATTTGATGAGGTACAGAGTATGCTCGGGCAAGCACTGTGTATGTATGTGCATATGTAAAGGAGTATTTGCATATTTTGTAAGTGTTATTTAATTAACACTTTCTTACAAGGACAGAAACTTCCAAGAATTTGGACTAAAACATTTTCCAGAATAATTTACAATTGTCCTGTGAGAAATCAAAACCCTTTTTCCATGGAAAGCAATGCATTCCCAGGCACAACACGCTGTGCACAAACAAAGGCCTTATTGTTTCTGTCATCTAGGCTCCATGAGGCTTTGGAAGAATTAAGAAAACCTTGTCAGAATCAAAGTATTACAATGCTGGCTGCAATTCCATAGTCCTGGAAAGTGCTCAAGAAAGAAGACAAACTGTAATACTCTAAATAGTATTCCACTCCAGCTACTCTCCTTCTCACTTTCACCCACATGGATTTTTTTAAGGCCTGTCCACATGTAAGAATAAGACTCCTGCTGTCAGCATTAGCCTTTTTTAAAAAGTTAAATTAATTTTTAAATTAAAAAAAAAACAACAGCAAATTCTTCCTAACAACCACCAATTATGCCTTTTTGAAGTTCACCAATTTTGTTTTAGATTTGGATCCTAAATCAAATCAGACTCATAATCCTAACAGATAGTTCCTGTCATGGGTCAGGAATTAAACAGTTTGGGTCCATGCTTATGTTCTCAAATAGTGACAGTAATGCCAAGCCCATAAACCTAAAACAGCCTGACACAAATTAATTAAAAATTAAATAAAGGACAGAGGTAAGTATTGGAAACAGGAAACGTACCAATGGCTGATTTTCAAGGGAAAACCAACTATTCCACTTATTTTATAGAAGTAGTACAAAAGGTTTCATTTTCTATTTGGTGTAGTATGCCATATCAAGTCTTCATTTCTCTACACATTTATCTGTTTATGGGCTTCTGAGGTCATAAGAACAATGATGAATTTAAACTATTCACTGAATCACCTGTGTTATTAAAATGATGGAGCACATCTAGAAATCTGAAACCTTTAGGAAACTGATTTCTCTCTCCGTCCTCCCAAATCATACTGTACTTAGGGACAAAACCCACTCTCTTTACTTAATGGGACTATTCAACTAAATAAAGTGATCAAGACTTGGCCCTTGATATGAATTGTTTTTGAATAGTGACAATGCTTTATGTTAGTATACAGAGCAGCTGCTTTTGAGAATAAATTCAATATTCTTGTTCCCATATGACTAGCAGGAACAAGGAATTTGGTGGAGGCAGATCACAGAGTGATACTGGAGATATCTTAAATATTCACCACCTGCTAAATGAGTCCCAAGATAGAACTAACTTTGGACAACCTGCATGTAATGGTACTTCTGCGAACCTTGCTTTCAATGGCTATGCATTCTTTAAAACTGAAAAAACAAATAGGGAGATGAGGGTATCTCAACTGTGTGAGGACATGTAGCTTCTCCCTTTCAAAGGACTACTAGGAGAAACAGAGCAGTCTTCTTTTTTGCTATTAATATAGTATACTACACATGCATATATGTATATTACACACACACACACATATTCAATATATATTGATTTATTAGATCAATCTTGAAGACATTAAGGTTGCATAGACAAGCACTCTAAAGTTAGAAAATGCCAGAATTAAGTTTTCCTGTGCAACATTAATTTGCCGCACTTGTGCATACTGGTTGTGCATACTGTTCACTGTTGATACAGTCTTTAATTACATGATCACATGTTATTTTGTTCCCTAGGAACCCTGCCTCATTCAGTGCACCAGGATGGATAGCGCCCACTTGATGAACAGCTATTCAATATTTTGTTTTATTCTTGCTGTGTAGGTGTGTAGCCCTGCATCTTATTTACTGCACACTATTCAAACCCTGCTCTGAAGAGTGAATTATTAATTTCCTCATGGGTTTTTCTATAGTGTACACCACTCGAGTATCTCAATGCTTCAGCAAATATTAATTAATTGACTTTCACAATGCCCTCGTGAGATAAAAGATGACATTATTACCCTCCTTTTATAGCTAGAAAACTGAGGCACAGGGGGCATGTCTACATTGCACACTAAACCTGGACTCTGACTCAGGTCTGAACCCAAGTCCTTTTTTTGTTCCCTCACAAATCAGTCTGCAAGCACTCAGGACCAGGTCCTAGGATCCTGCTAGGGGGTGGGTTCAGACCCAGAGTCCTACTGAGACTTGGATCCAAGTCCCATCATTTTGTAGTATGCACACATGTCAACCCACAGCCCCAAGTTAGGTCTGCATAGTACAGTACGGACACGTTAGCATGACTGTGAGACTGAGGGTCCAGCAACTATCAACTCAGATTTACAATGCAGTGTGGATGCTCAAGCGTGGGCTTGGAAACACTGAGTCCACAAGCCCAGGTCTCACGGACTCGGGTTTACAATGAAGTGTAGATGTGCCCAGACATATAAAGCGAAAAGTTTCTACTTATTGTAGGTGCTCAATTTGAGATGCCTACGGCCTGATTTTTCAGAGTAGTTAGCATTATAGAGCACTTTATATGTTCACAGCACATCTCCCACTGATGTGAGCTGCAAGTGTTCAGAACTTCTGCAAACCAGACTAACGGTCTGAAGTCAGCACCCAAGGAACATGCAATTAGTGGCCATCCATGAAGTTTGGTTTAAGTGACTTGCCTAGCATCACACAAGAACTTTATGTCAGAGGCAGGGATAGAATCCAATTCTTCATGGAAACATTCAGCTTCCTTAATGAGACCCCCCCTTCCTCTTCCTGCAATAGCCTTCCACATTCACGACACTTTCCAACTTCTGCAACAAATGAAGCAGGGCTCCTATAGACAACAGTCTCATTCTCTAAACAACCTGATTCATCCCTAGAGTAGGTCCATACTGTGCACTGAAAGAGGCAGAGGTCTTGTTGAAAAAAAGTATGCAACCTATATGTAGTATGTGACTGTATAAGGCATGTGCACTACACCGGGATGAATTAAGGTTGCACAGGAACCTTAATTCTAGTATTTCCTAGCCTCTGAGTGACTTTGCAACCTTAATAATGTTCTTTTAACATATTTTTTGTGTGCAACTTCCTAGGTTTTTAAAAAAGTAAATTGAAAAAACAAATTCCTTCATCTGCAATAATACTGATACCCACACAGATCATCAGCGAATTTGGAACCTTTATGTCAGGGGTGGGCAAAATTTTTGGCCTGAGGGCCACATCTGGGTGGGGAAATTTTATGCAGGCTGGGGCAGGGTTTCGGGTGAGGGAGGGAGTGTGGAGTATGGAAGGGGGCTCAGGGCAGGGGGTTGGGGTGGTAGGAAAGGTGAGGGGTGCGGCAAGGAGCTCAGGGCAGAGGGTTGGGGTGCAGGAAGGGTGCAGGGTGCGACAGGGCAGGGGATTGGGGTGCAGGAGATGTGTGGCAGGGGGCTCAAGGCAGGGGGTTGGGGTACGGGTGCACGCGTACCTCAAGCGGCTCCGGGGTGGCAGCAGTGTGCAGCAGGGCTAAGGCAAGCTCCCTGCCTGCCCTGGCCCGCATCACTCCCGCAGTGGCTCCTGGGGGGGGAGGAGGGGAACAGGCAGCTCCGCCGCGTGCTGTTCTTGCCTGTGAGTACCACTCCCAAGCTCCCATTGGCCGCAGTTCCCCATTCCTGGCCATCAGGAGCTGTGGGGGGTGGTACCTGCAGGTGAGGTCAGTGCACAGAGCCCTCTGCCCTGCTGCCCAAACCCCAAGGGCTGCAGGGACACGGTGCTGGCTGCTTCCGGGAGCGGTATGGGGCCAGGGTAGGCAGGGAGCCTGCCTTAGCCCCGCTGTGCCATGGGGCTGGCAATCTTGCAAGCCAGATTGAAAGTCCTGACGGGCCAGATCCAGCCCACGGGCTGTAGTTTGCCCTCCCCTGCTTTAGATCCAGCACACAAACCTCTGCCACTTGCACTAGAGAAGTAACTGATGGTAACAGTAGGTTGCCATCCTCTAAATGGACTAGCACTAGTGAGGAATGATACACACAAGCTTCCAGAGGGTTACACAGATATTTGCTGGCAGCAAAGCAATAGTGAGATTCAGGAATCTTGGGTTTCATTCCAGGCTCTGGAGAATAGTGTGTTCTAGCAGGCAGACTCTTCTGATTATTCCCCACAAGTGTGACATTTTCTACTTGTCCCTTACAAGCTGTGTCTGTCCCAGACCTATCTCTTCCTTCCGCTGGCTCCTTGTCTTAGTCCCATGCTCCTCACAGAGCCAGTTCCAGTCTCCACTCCTCAGGTCTCATATCTCAATCCCAGTCTCCTTGCCCACCAAGTCCTAGTTTCACCCTTCTGCACTTCTCCCATCCCAATCTCCTTGCCCAGTCATTCCCAGTCCATCCCAACACCTTGTCCCCAGTTTCCTTGCACAGCCAGTCCCAATTCTACCCCTCCTGGCTCCTATACCAAACTCTCTCTCCCCACACTTTCCTCCACTTGCACACAAACACTCTTACCACCCACATTCCCCATCCTCACTGGCTCCAAGTCCCTATCTCCTTTCTCATTCAATCTGTGTCCTGTTCCTGCAGCATCAGGCTCCTTGTACCTATCTCTTTGTCAAGCCAGTCACAGTTCTGCCCCTACGGCATCGCATTTCTTTAGGAGATCTGTCTCACCTCCTCCCTACCCACTGGTTCTCAGTCTCCTTTCCCAGCCAGTTCCAGTCTCCACCCTTCACTTCCGGTCCCTATCCCAGTTTCCCTCTCCTTTCTGTCAGCCTCCAGTTCCAGTTTATATTCCCCACACCCAGGCTTCTTGTCCCAATCTATTCCCACTGCTCCTGCTACCCTTCCCCACCTCCCTCGGGTTTGGTTCTTGTCCCCTCTGTATTAGAAGAGGGCATCTTTTTCCTTCATGCTCCCTGGGCACAGCAAGGATGTCACTGAGAACACAAAAGAAATAGGATCTCTCCTGTCAGTTCAGACATGAAGACCTAGCCTGTCCTCAGTAGCCCTGAGCTGCAACTGCAGGGAAAGTCCTTCCTCTCAACCCTGGACTGGGGAATGTTGAGTACTAACAGAATCCCGGGAATTTAGGTGCTAAAATCTAAGAAATCTGTATTGAGCATGTGTGAACTGAGATTTTTCTAACATTTATAATTTGTCCAGATTTTCACAGGGATAGCTGAAGGCACAGTACTGACATAAAGGCCACCTGTTTGCCAAATTTTGAGTCCCTATTCTAAACCACCAGAGTGCTAGAGCTTTTCAAAACACAAACCCACCCACCCCATCTCTATTTTTTTCCAGTTTGTTTACTTTGTGCATTTGACATGGTTTTGGCTCCAATTCAGCAAAGCACTTAAGCACATGCTTAACTTCCACTGAAGTCAACAGGACCACTCATTTTGAAAGTTAATCACATATACAACTGTTTGCATAACAAACTGACTGATAGCCTAAATGATCATACAGGGGAAAAATTACAAGGGCCCCCTTTCAGCAAGGCACTCAAATGTGCAGAACTCCATTTTCAGTGCTTTGCTGAACTGAGGTCAATGAGTATCATATGCACAAAGTAAACAAACAGGAAATAATGTTTTTCCCTCTTTGTTGTAATAATCTTATCTGTTAATTGTAACAATAGGAAGTAAGATATTTCCACAGAAATGTGACTTTAAGTTGATAATATTCTTTTAATTTTTAAAATGCAAAGTAAACATATGTGAAAATATTTACCATTTTTAAACAAATATTTTTCTTTAAGTATGGTACATATATATATTGTGTCATAGAACCAAAATTGAAACAATCCACTGTACATTCCTCGAAATAAACTTCAAAGCACGCCTGGTTTATATTTCTGGAAACACAATCTAAACCACAGAGCTTGTTGTAAAAAATTTCTACTTTCACAGATTCTCAAGGCACAAAACAAACAAACAAACCCAACAACAAACAACTTGCGAAGTTTTCATAACTTGCTTATGAATACAAAACAACACAGGCTTTAATGTTTCATTATGGTTATTGCTGAAAGTTATATTAATTAAAACTATATATTGTTGAACAGCATGCATCTGAGTAATGTAAAAGCATGACCCAGTTACTATTGAGAGCAAAACTTTACAGCTAGTAAGGTAAACTGAACTGCTTACCATTTCTTTGAAAACAGAATTTGGAAGGAGAAAAAAAAAAAAAGAGTGAGATGAATTTATTCCTCAAACTGCCAAGCCTCTCAATGTTAGAAAAAGTGTAATAGATTTTATATAGTTTCATAGACAGCTTTATGCAAACCATTACTGGATCATTTTTGCCTAATCAGCTAAATCTAAACTTCATTCTAACTATGGGATTTAGATGGATAAAACAGATCATTCATAAAGCATGTGTATATAATTTAATATGCACACAAAAGTGTATTAACAATAACTGACAAGACACTTCAGCTCCTGCTGTAGACAAAATATATTTTAGGGTGTCTGGATTAAAATAATTATGTTCAGAAGGAAAACTTCCCCAAAAGTTCAGGTTTATATTAAACCTGAAGTTTTGGGGAATGAGGTACCAAGTCAGTTTCACCAAGTGGGGAAGTAGACAGAAATATCTTTAATATTCTGGGTTTATTAGATTCCAAATAAATAGCATTACTGATCATTCCAAAATTTACATTAATTTTAAAATAGAACATATGTAACAGCAGTAGTCAATACTATAGGGTCAAATGTGCCCCACCAAACAAAGATTGCTTTCTGTGGAGGGCAGTGCAGAAGAAGTACGTCTCACTGAGACACAAAACTTCACGAAACTGCACATGACAGCACAGCCACTCAATCACAATTGCTCTCTGTAAAGGATGTGCTTCCCTCAAGTAGCAAACCAGCTCTGGTGACTGATCTGAAAGGGGTGGATGGGCCACAACCTTAGCTTCTCCTAGCTCCTTTTGGTGTAACAAACAGTGCTAGCCCCATGTAGTCTTGGTACTCAGGGGAGCATAAATACTGTAACCATAGCAAGTCCCTATCATGATATATTGCTTACTTATGAATATGTAGAAGTTTTCTTATGAACATTCAAAGTTGCTGTAGGTAAACAAACAGGAGTTTAGTTTATTCATTAGAATCCCAAGAGCAAAAAATTATCTGTGACCGGTTATCACTTTAAGGAATCTTGAATGATCACTCAAATAATTTTTCTTTCAGTGGCAGAGTACAAGTACATTTTAATTTACATAACAATCGACTAATTGGGCTACAATTTTGTCTGCACACTTCCCCTCCCCTGCCTATCAGACATTGCTTGCTGTAGTTGTGAAATATCTCCTTATACCCCAAGTCCCTATTATATTGAAATGTTATACCAGGAATTATAGTCAGAAGCACTGTGTTGTATAAGTTTAAATAAATCAAACTTGCTCACTATTTGTATTTTTATATTTGATGCAGGCTGGCTAAACTGATCATTAATTTAGTTAATGCACCTTTTAAACTTAGATACAAGTTAAAAAGTGTCCATTCTTTAGAGTTATGAGTTGAATTTTCTTGATGATTGGAAATGACTCTCAGGCTTCTATTGATATCTCCTTGAATGCTCCCCTGAAAATCCAACCCTATCACAATTTTATACAGTGACACCTAGATCATAGGCCTAGTTTTGTTTTGAATTAATATGGTAATGTGTCTTGTTATGTTCTCAGACTGAAAACCCAAACTGGATGGAGATGTCCTTTATAATTACATTTCAATTATTTCATCTCAGTTGTTTGTGTCCCGGTAAATTGTTCAATACATTAGCAAGTTTATGGTCAGAGTTAAGCTTTGAAGTTAAATATCAAGATGAAGAAGCAAATGTAACATCTCTCTTGGTAATATAATGTCTGTCTGCAGCAGACTCAAGACTCTAGAATATTAAGCATAGAGAGAAAAATCACTTTCACTGCTAAAACTATTTTTAAAAAATATGAAAGCTTAAAACTCTCAAGAATAAATTTTAGCTAAATACTGTGTATAGTATTCTAAGACAGCATAGGGATCAGTACAGTATAAATCCCTGGATATGACTGATAGGAAAAGACTACTCTGAAAAGAGTGCAGTTGGATCTTTAACACACAATGAGAGCAGACAGAACTTCAGTTTTCAATGACTGCATGGAACACAATTCCCTTTGAATGGAAAGGGACTGAGTTGATCCTGCCAGGAACTGAACCACTGGTTCATGAGATTCTAAGTATTCCAAAGCTGACGCCTTCAACTTGCAAACCATTCCCTTTGGAAAAGGGCAATTCACAGTGAAAAATCCCTTACTGTGATAATATTGAATTGTATAATTCAAGTGGCCAACCCAAAAACAACACTGAAAGTTACCAAAATTCCACTATTCCTGGTAGCATTATACATTTCTGTTCAAAATAAAACAGAAATTAACACCTCTGCACCAACTTCATTTATCAGCCCAATTAATGCAAAATTGATTTTGGACACAAAACATTCTCACTAGCTTCCAGTGGCTATATTCTTAATTGTATCATTTGTGATATTGTGTGATATTTGTATCATTCAGGGCAGAGAGCAATGACAATTTTAAAAATATAAATATTTTGCAGCAATAAAAGAACAATATCAATAGTCAGTAAGGCACAGATCCAGGATCCACTTAATACAATGGAAATATAGCTATTGACATCAATAGTAGCAGGATTTAGCCCTACATGATATTCTCTTGTTCAACATCGGGGAAGATGAGGAAGACTGGACTTCTGGAACTAAAACAAACACCTTTATCAAGGCCACAAACCAGAGATCTGCATTCACAGAATGTTCAAGAGATAAATGTGCATTTTCTTTAAACTTTCTCTTCAAAGTATTCTGTCTAACAAAACATACTGTTGTGTAGAAAATGAACTGGCTATATTGGAGGAAATTCAGTCATGCCCCATCATTCTAAAATAATTCCACTGAGAGCAATGACAAGATGCATTTTTTGATTTATACCATAATATAGGCCTTTCCTTCCCTTCATTGTTTTGTATCACCATGAGTCTTCTCTGCTCATCTCAAATGCCAATACTATAATATCACTGATTAGATCAACACTATCCAGATGGCTCCCACTTCAGCATTTTTACCTTCACACGTGTCAGTCTCACTGCTGAATACATAACCCTTTGGACATGTACAGCTGTAGCTTCCAGGTGTGTTTCGACACAGGCCATTGTCACACAGCAGTCTGTTCACTGAACATTCATCAATGTCTGGAAAAGATCAGGTGGACACATTAATGAACAAGTCTGCCCTCCTTTTCTCCAAGTATTATTTTAACTGTACTCTCAGCAGCAGTTGTATGTCTCACATTCAGTTTTCCGCATTTGTATCTGAACAAGGAGAAATGCCAATACTTGGTTTCAAGAAGTTAATAAACCTTCAAATTCCTCTTACCCCATATTCTATGTTACACTTAAGAATTGTCACAACTAGTTTGTCAGTATATATCAGTTTTTCAGGAAAGCACAGCTTTATGTCCTCCGGCGAACATGGCGACTTTGGGATATTTGGCTGTTTATAAACAGCCATGATTATTGCACTCGGATTTGTCTGTTTGGCAGCCAGTAGTGATGTTAAACATGCTTTTAACCAAATTTCATTAAGAGTTGCATCACTGTGCTATTCCTTTTTTCTGTGCAAAATATTTGCTATCAGAGAAGGTACAGTAGGAAACACCTACACTAATATCCACGTATAAAAAATACTCTGCTACACTCCAACTGATCACACACTGAAATATCGCAACCGTGAGTGTTTCATGAGTGTACATATTTCTACCTATCTACTGACTGATAGCAGATATATTACCACAAGCTAACATTAAAGCTGGGAAGCCAAGCACCAAAAAATCCAGAAAACCCAAAAGTTAATGTTGCTCCTTAACCTTACTTTAGACTTTTGCAAATCTTCTATAATATACATTAACAGACATTATTACTGTAAACTGCTTATGCTTAACAATGAAAACAAAAATATAAAATTTTATTTTTTTAAAAAGTTATTCTGTGATTCCCATTACTGTAGTATTTTAGCACCTCACAAACACTTTATCCTCCCAATTTTCCTGTGAAGAAAGTGCTATTATACAGCTGGGGATGTAAGAGAAATTAAGGGCTTAATCTAATTTCAGTCAAAACCAATAAGATGATTCCAACATACTTCAGTGGACATTGAATTGGACTCCAAGTGAGTTGCCAAAGGTCACACAGGAAGTCTGTGTCAGAGCTGAGAAAATAATTCAGCATTTCTGAGTTCCAGTTCAGTGCTTTAACAAAGCCATCCTTCCTCTCATACAATGTATGTGCAACTTAAAACCGTAGGAGCAACCTTTTGGTATTTCCTGTGTTTTGACTGCTTGATTTCTCAAGGTTAATGTTACAGTAAAGAAAAGTTCTATCCCCCTCTTTAACTGACAATTTTTTAAAAAGAAGCAAAAAAGGACAATTACGTAATTAGAGAGACAAGGTGAGCAAGGTAATATTTTTTACTAGACCAACTTCTGTTGGCGAGAGAGACAAGCTTCCGAGCTTACACAGAGCTCTTCTTCAGGTCTGGGAAATGTCCACAGAGTGCCACTGCTATGTACAAGCTAGAACAGGTTGTTTAGTGTTAACACATGACAACCGTTTTCAAGTACGTAAAAGGTTGTTACAAGGAGGAGGGAGAAAAACTGTTCTTCTTAACCTCTGAGGATAGGACAAGAAACAATGGACTTAAATTGTATCAATGGAGGTTTAAGTTGGACATTAGGAAAATCGTCCTGTCAGGCTGGGTAGGCACTGGAATAAATTGCCTAGGGAGGTTGTGGAATCTCCATCATTGCAGATTTTTAAGAGCAGGTTAGACAAACACCTTTCAGGGATGGTCTAGATAATACTTAGTCCTGCCATGAGTGTAGGGGACTGGACTAGATGACCTCTCAAGGTCCATTCCTGTCCTATGATTCTATGGTATTTCATGGGACCTTTCAAATGGAAGTGGCCAGTTAACCCTTCTCCAGTCATGGGCGAAAAGGAGAAAGGGGGGAAAAGCTCAGGGTGAGGTGTGTGGTTTAAATGGGTTATAGACTGCTGTAATAGACCAGTGTCTCTATTCAGTCCATGATTTTTAGTGTCTATCAAAGTTATGCCAGGCTTGTCATCTGCAGGTGTTGTGCAGGTTTCCTTTAAGGATGAGGACTGAGAGGTCAGATATAGAATGATCACCTTGTGAAAAGGTGAACCCACAGTCGATATGGTGTTTTTGTCTTTTAGCATTTTTCTGTGTGAATTCATTAGAGAGCATAGTGATTGTCTCATTTCACTCATATACTTGTTACTGGGGCATTTAGTGAACTGGATGAGGTACACTACATATTGTGATAGGCTTGCATAGGACCCATGTGGGAGGTGTTGACCATCGCAACACTGGAGATGTGTCTCTAGGTTTTGCATCTGTTGTTCTGTCAGAGTCTGGTGCTGCTTTGAGTTGGTATGGTCTGTTCTGTGGGGAGCTTGCTTCTGATGACAAACCTGGAGAGGTTGGGATGTTGTTTGAAGACCAGAAGAGGAGGTTCAGGAGACATTTATTTCATGCTGTGGTCCCCATAGAGTACCGGTTGCTCCTGAATATACAGACTGAAAGGGGTAGATTTTCTAAAGAGATTTAGTGCTTTCTCATTGTAGCTAAAGGTAATAGCCACTTCTCTCACATACTAAAGGCCCTCTCCTGCTTCCACTAAAATCAACGTGAGTTTAATCATTAATAATTAATTAATACCTCAAATAACTTACCAACACAGTTCCTTCCAGAGGGATCAGGTTCATAGCCACTGTTACAATTACAACGATAGCTACCACGTAGATTTTCACAAATTCCATTGGAGCAAATATCAGGATCCAATGCACACTCATTAATATCTGTATCAATATAATAGAGAAAATTAATGCAGCTATATTACACATTTAATGCTGTGAAACATCTTATCTTGGAATAGTTGCACACAGAAATGCCTCTAACACAAAATATTTTTTAAGTGCAGTGACTATGGATTCAGGGCCGAAGAGCCATTCTTTGCACATTTCATCTCATGGGATCCAGGACTTTTTCCACATTAACAAAACAAAACATTACTCTTTCTATATGTTGATTCCTGTGGCTTATATAGATCCATTCAGAAACACTGGAAAGGACAACAAGGATGCCGGGCCTGATTGTTATCTCACTTAAACTTCTTTTACACTGGTGCTGATTAACAATGGTGCATCTGTTTGTTCAATATCTTCATAAATGATCTGGAGGATGGTGTGGTTTGCACTCTCAGCAAATTTGCGGATGATACTAAACTGGGAGGAGTGGTATATACGCTGGAGGGCAGGGATAGGATACAGAGGGACCTAGACAAATTGGAGGATTGGGCCAAAAGAAATCTGATGAGGTTCAATAAGGATAAGTGCAGGGTCCTGCACTTAGGACGGAAGAACCCAATGCACAGCTACAGACTAGGGACCGAATGGCTAGGCAGCAGTTCTGCGGAAAAGGACCTAGGGGTGACAGTGGACGAGAAGCTGGATATGAGTCAGCAGTGTGCCCTTGTTGCCAAGAAGGCCAATGGCATTTTGGGATGTATAAGTAGGGGCATAGCGAGCAGATCGAGGGACGTGATCGTCCCCCTCTATTCGACATTGGTGAGGCCTCATCTGGAGTACTGTGTCCAGTTTTGGGCCCCACACTACAAGAAGGATGTGGATAAATTGGAGAGTCCAGCGAAGGGCAACAAAAATGATTAGGGGTCTGGAACACATGACTTATGAGGAGAGGCTGAGGGAACTGGGATTGTTTAGTCTGCAGAAGAGAAGAATGAGGGGGGATTTGATAGCTGCTTTCAACTACCTGAGAGATGGTTCCAGAGAGGATGGTTCTAGACTATTCTCAGTGGTAGAAGAGGACAGGACAAGGAGTAATGGTCTCAAGTTGCAGTGGGGGAGATTTAGGTTGGATATTAGGAAAAACTTTTTCACTAGGAGGGTGGTGAAACACTGGAATGCGTTACCTAGGGAGGTGGTAGAATCTCCTTCCTTAGAAGTTTTTAAGGTCAGGCTTGACAAAGCCCTGGCTGGGATGATTTACTTGGGGATTGGTCCTGCTTTGAGCAGGGGGTTGGACTAGATGACCTCCTGAGGTCCCTTCCAACCCTGATATTCTATGATCTGAGATCAGTATCTGGCCTGCAATTTACGTGTACACAGATACATACTCAAACACTTTGTTAACCTTGCATTAAAGATTGTAAGATATCCAAAGCTTTCATAAGAAAATTTAAATCAGTGGAATCTTGTCTACTTATGGTGTTATTACAAATCTATAACCAAAGTTCACTAACCTTGACTAAATCTTGGGGAACAGTTGGGCACATTTCATGCTACATCCTACCTCCCTGCAGCACAGATTTCCCCTAACAGGTCCAGGCCATCCTTTTCCCTTAAGAGAGTTTTTTTTGGTAGAAGTTCAGTACCCACCTATGCCCTAACTTTTCTGATGTCTTCAGGGAGCAACCAGGTCCCTTGATCATGAAGGGATCTATTCTATTCTATTCTATTCATGAATAGAATGAAGGGAGCAGGGTTGGGTGACTGTTACTGCAGTGTGGTAAAGTCAGTATGACTAGAATGGAGAGACAAATGGACTTGACTAGGAATGAGAATTGTCTGTAAGAGGGATTTCCTGCCTGCTCTCAATAAAGGGAGCAGATGAGGAGGATAACACTGCTTTGGTTGGGTTAGAAGGTTCCGGTTTGAAGAGGTTCAGTTTTCCCCTGCTTTGGGGGATGGTTTAAGCAAGCCAAGTTCCTCAGAGTAAGCAGCAGCAGGGTCCTCTGCGAACCTGTTTTCACTTGTATGAGATCCACAGCAAAGGTTACAATTTTGTTCAGGCCTCCCAGGGATAAAATATAAATTAAAATCCATTTTGAAGAGATTAATCTTCTGCAGGCACCTTGCAAAGACTACAATCGGTCTTATATCCCTTGTGAGGAGTTACAGCCTTTAGGTACTGAACAAAGACTGTAACCTCCACAGAGGACCTCATACAAATTCCCATAGTTCGAAACTGCAGCATTGCGGAAAATGGTTATTTCTCTTGTGAGATTTTCAGTCTCACCAAGTGGCACTGGTGGAGCTTATACAGTCAGTAAACCATAAAGTATTCATCTCAGAGAATTTACAAACTCTGCTTACGCACTTCACGTTACTTACAACTTCAGCAAGACACTAAAAATCAGAGCCTGTAAAATGATAAAACTAGGCCCATAAGCTTACACTATTGAACAGAAATAACATTTTCTTTTTTATTTAAGTATTCTTTTTAAATGCTAACTACGCTATACTATGGATATGAGTCAGCAGTGTGCCCTTGTTGCCAAGAAGGCCAATGGCATTTTGGGATGTATAAGTAGGGGCATAGCGAGCAGATCGAGGGACGTGATCGTTCCCCTCTATTCGACATTGGTGAGGCCTCATCTGGAGTACTGTGTCCAGTTTTGGGCCCCACACTTCAAGAAGGATGTGGATAAATTGGAGAGAGTCCAGCGAAGGGCAACAAAAATGATTAGGGGACTGGAACACATGAGTTATGAGGAGAGGCTGAGGGAGCTGGGATTGTTTAGCCTGCAGAAGAGAAGAATGAGGGGGGATTTGATAGCTGCTTTCAACTACCTGAAAGGGGGTTCCAAAGAGGATGGCTCTAGACTGTTCTCAATGGTAGCAGATGACAGAACGAGGAGTAATGGTCTCAAGTTGCAGTGGGGGAGGTTTAGATTGGATATTAGGAAAAACTTTTTCACTAAGAGGGTGGTGAAACACTGGAATGCGTTACCTAGGGAGGTGGTAGAATCTCCTTCCTTAGAGGTTTTTAAGGTCAGGCTTGACAAAGCCCTGGCTGGGATGATTTAACTGGGAATTGGTCCTGCTTCGAGCAGGGGGTTGGACTAGATGACCTTCTGGGGTCCCTTCCAACCCTGATATTCTATGATTCTATGATTCTATTGCTGAAAGTACTCCAGTAGGGTCTCATCCTGCTCCCTCTGAAGTGATGGGAGTTTTACTACTGACTTGGATGGGAACAATTCTCATCCTTTCTTAGGAACCTTTGATTTATTTTAATGTTGTACCATATTTAAAACAACATACCATATCTTGAAAAAAGCCTTTAGCCACTTGTATCTTATGAAAAATTCAAATGCTGAATTATACTTTTGAATATTTGTTTTACTTTCATTATTTTTCATGTCTCATATATATAAAGAAAAAAAATGCAACATTACCTCGTCCGTCCACAGTAATGCCTACTCCACTGCTACACAGGCCATGGAATTCGGCTACTCAATTGAAACAAAAGTTGTATAAAAAAAGTTAGTTCTAAACCTCCAAGTACATACTTGAATAAAAATTGTGACATCATGAATGAAACACTAAAAGGAAAACTATGGTATTATCCTCTCAAAAGTACCATCTCCTCGACAGCTTCACAACAGGGCAATGTCACCCCAGAAAGCAACATGGACTGTTCTCCAAAATATGGTGATATGAATACTGTTTTCAAGGGGAATTTGTGGCAAATAAACTGTTTCTTCATGTTCTCTGCATTTTCCTGTTACTAAAGATGAGTGAACTAGTTCTTATTTAAAAAAAAAAAAGGGGGGGGGGGTTTGAACATCAACCCCACTACCAAAACTGAATAGTGACTGTACTTTACACTGGACTGATTTTTTTAGGGAACCTACAGCTCCTTGTCCAACGCCTGTAAGGTACCTTTTCTCCTATCCAACATAACCTCTTCTGGCTCACCCTACACTTAAAGATAATTATGAGGCCCTGCTGCATCTATCTAGAGCTTGGTGTCTACTCCCTGAATTCTCACATAGTCTGGACAGGTCTGAAGTCACTCTACACAGCACTGTGCATGGAAGAACATAGAAAAACATTCTTCTTTTGTTCACATTAAATACTACAAGTTTAGATTACCTTGAAAACAAATGCTATGAATCTGCTTTGAATCAGACTTATTAGTCTATGTTAGCTGTGAGATCAGAAGAATTATGCAACTTTACCTGAGTTCTTGGCAGGACATGGGTGACATGGCTCTCCAAAGCCATAGTCTGGATTGGCACAGCAACATTCAGATTTTGTCACTGCCCCAGGGAAAGGGCGGACACACACTCCTTTTTTGATTCCTCCATAGCATGTACTGCGCATGTGAGTATCTAAGAAAGGTGAGGCAGAGAAATAATTATGTATTCTTAGACTAGGAAGGATATGAACGAATATTCTTTCAATAAGAAACTGAAATCAGAATCTTATCCAGTGAAAGGGATACATTTTGTCCTGTACCCAGGATGGTTCACTTATAAGCCACTGAAAGCCAAGTGCCTGCATCGAAGAACAGAATTTGGCTCTAAATAGTTATCTGAATGTTCCCATTCCAAGTATATGTTCCCGTCTGTGGTGTATGTTCTTTCCAAACTCATCTGTCATTGGAGGCTGATTTTGCATGTTTATGTTTAATTGTACAGTAACTTACTCCATGAAAAGTCCCATCAGACTCAGTGACATTACTCTTGAAGCAAGATAGTACTCAGTGTAAGTGTGGCAGAAAGGAGCCTTTTGATTGTAAGTTCTTTGATGCACCTTTCAGCAAAATGCCTATGACATTGTGAGTACTACTAACATAAAATAAAATAAAATCAGCCCTATGTAATGTGATAACTTTCAGATTACAAATACTTTTCTGGGAGCTATAATGTCTGAATAATATTATTCAGATCATTCAATGAATCATGTAGCATAGTCAGATAGAAAGCTCCTGTGTCTGATCCTGGAATACAACTTTCTAAACACCATACAGGCTCCTTGAAATTCTATCCAGAGGATTACATATGAATGAAATTTTTGTTACACACTATTTGAAATAACCTACTTTATGTCTGGAACAATTATATCATCTTTTTGTAAAACTGAAATTCCCAAATGAGTCATGAATCTGCTTCATGATTTCTTGGCATCTTAAGGGCATTTCCTGTTGAAACTGTAATATTTATGGTATATCTTTAAGAGGTACTAGTGATAACCCATGGGTATGGCTCTATGAGTGAGGTGGTCAAATGTGTATGTGGTTCTCGCAGAGTTGTGCTGATTCGTGCATAGGCTGAACAGTGGCAGTTGGGCCAAGTAATCCCTCATCTCTGCAGTCTCCCTCATACACCCAATGAAATTACTCTATGCAAATCAACTGGAGAGTAAGAGTACTGATTAGTTGAGTTACCTCTGCTATCACAATTGTCTAGAATTCTTGGTATGACATAGATAGATGCCTTTCCGTAGCTGTCACACAGCTGTAATTCATAAAATCAAAATAGCCAACAACTTAAAACCTGGATGGCAACAGATTGCAAATCCCAGCAATGACAGGATCTGAGGATATTCTAAACAAAAAGAGCTCTGAACATGCATGTAGCTGTTTATATTACTTCACACTGACTGAATAGACATTCTGGGCTTCAGAGTGACACAAAGTGGCAATTCTGGAATTTCATCATAAGTAGCAGCAGCCCATCTTGAAAGCTCCAAAGCCATTCAGTTACTGTGTGCCATGCTATAGCATCGCAAGTGGCTAGAAAAAGGCAATTCTCAAGTAACAGTCCTTGCCACAGATAATGCAGATGCAGGGTCAGAGGGATGAAACCAGGGCACTACTAGCACTTGAGGCCTGTTGTGCTTTCCTCTTTGCTCTCTTCACTTTCCTCTCTCTCTCAACCACTTTTTTTCAGTCTCTGACTCCCTGCTGCAGCACAGTCCTCCGGTGTAACCTGTGCTAACTGAATATTCCCAGCTTGATGCTGACGTTCTCAAATTCTTTTTGCAAAATGTCCTTGAACCTGTGTCTAGGTTGGCCTAGTAGCCTTAGAGCATCTGCAAGTTCTCCATAAAGGAGATCCTTTGGAAAGCATGCATTCAATGCAGATGACCAAGCCAGCAGAGATACGTGTTTGAGAATGATGACTAGGCTTGGCAATTTTGCTTTCTCAAGTACTTCGGTGTCATGGACATTTCCCACTTCATATTTAGAATACAGTGAAAACAACAGGTATGTAAGATGTTTAGCCTTTGCTGAAGCCTGCTGGAGGCAGTCCATCACCATACAGCAGTGTGCTCAGAACGCAAGCCTGGTAAACCTGTATCTTGGTGTTCAATGTTAGTTCCCACGTGCTTGGTCAGCTGGCCGAACGTGGTGCACGCCTTTCTGATGCCAGAATTAATCTTGTTATCTAGAGATAAGTTATCCGATACAGTAACTCCCAAATAGCATAACTTGTGCACAATTTCTATCATGGTGCTATTAAAACTTCTGGTGCAGTCAAGAGACCTTGTGCCATAATCAATGTCTTCTTTAGACTGATGGTTAGTCCAAATTCACCACAAGCTAGCACAAAGCTATTACATAAGATTCCTCCCTCCTTCTTCTCCAAACAAGGAATCTTATTATATAGATATGTGCAGCTGTATATGCTCGTATGTGAAATACTGTGCCAAGCTGGCCTTACAATTTGTAAAAGCCCCAAACTGCCGGAACGCTGCGGGTGGGAGGTAAAGGAGAGCACAGAAAACTGAACACTGGGTTGCTTCCCACTACTGTCTCACTGCCAGAGTGAGAGATCAGACCGGCCTGAGCCCCAAAATGTGTGGACCACAAAAAGTTGCTGCCTGGCTCGTACTTAAAGCTGGCTCTGCAACTGTGCCCTAATTGTGAAATCCCTAACACAATAAGAATGGTGCTGGGAGTTTACCATCTCAGGCTGTCTGTGCTCATTTCAGTACTTTATTGGCAATATTCATTAACATGATATAAGCAAATATCATGGCTGCAACATCAGTGAGAACAATTCTTACTTTTAATTCTTGGTTTAAACCTTAGCATAGGTTTAATTAACTATAATAAAATGCCTGCATTTATTAAAATACAGTACATATTTAGTATTCTCATTTAGAAATAGAGTAAAAGAACATTCTGCTTTTCACATGAACTTCCTTTCACTCCTTGCACCATGCAGACTTTTCCTATTGGAGTTTCTAAATGGAGTTTGTAATTGAAGGGGTTAGACTGAGCTGGTACTTGGTGGAACACTGTAGTGGTTTTATTTTGGTAATCCCCCAGCTTCTGCAGAATTAAAATTTTTGTTTTAAAATAATATAAAAGTGCTTAGCCCTTATGGTTATAGAGATACCCTTCCAAATATTAACTGATGCAGTACAATCTTCCTGTGTCTGTAGACAGGCAGGTAGGAATAATGGGCTACGTCTTCAGTATATGGAGCGAACATTAGTTTTAAGCCACCTTTGTGTTATCCCAACCCCAGGGCCCAGTTCAGAGTCAGGATTGTTCTTAGTTGTGCAGGCTTATAATGTGCATCCAATGAAATGAGCTGTAGCTCACGAAAGCTTATGCTCAAATAAAGTGGTTAGTCTCTAAGGTGCCACAAGTACTCCTTTTCTTTTTGCAAATACAGACTAACACAGCTGCTACTCTGAAACCTCTACAGGGCCATAATTCCAGCAGAGAACAGAATGCTTCAACCTTGGTTCTTTATATCTCTTTATCCTTGATCTGATTGAATAGTTCTAAGTTTGCTGATAACTGCTGTATTATTTATCTCAACTACATTTATCTTAACTTAGAAGCATAATTATGACAATTTAAATGTTGGCTAAATTAACTACTTCACTGCTGATTATTTTAGCAGGAACATCCGGCTATTTTGAGATTGTGGGCACAGCTTTGGTGAAGTACCACCACATTCTTCTTCCGATCTGATCCCTCGGTAATAGCAAACAGCGAGCTACACAAAAGAAAGCTGATAAAAAGCCATCAGACAACATCTGCTAATACCCAATAATTATCTAAATTTCCATTTTTCCAACACACATCATTAAGCACAGTGAACATGCACATTTACAGTATTGTGTTATTTTTAGTTTATTTCCTGTTAGTTTATAAGCCATATGTGTGTGCATACACAACAATGGGCAAATGGACTTCCCCTAAACCAATGATCTCCCGTATGCAGGACTAATTCTCAGGAGGAATTCTTGCATGGAATTGTTCGCTCCTTCTCCACAGCAGATTTAGAGATTTGGTTTCTCTCATTATTCGCAGCTTCTAGTCATACCATTGAGACTCAGACGTTTCCCAAGGACAAGGATTGTTTGACTGAGTTAAAGCTGGATTAGAGTGATCACTGGAGACTACACAGTCAGGGACAATTATGCATGACCTACCACATCCTTTCTATCTCTAATTTCTATGATGATGATGATGATGATGATGATTTTTCAGACTTCACACACACCTGATTTGGGCCACTAAAAATCATGTATTTCAAAGGAGGAATTCATTCTTTCAAGGATTGTTAGTAATCATAAGATTTTTCATTGGATGAAGCTGAGAGCTACATTATTTGATACCCTCAGTTTAAGAACAGAGAACCTCAGTTTTTTCCTTAATCTTTTTTATCTTCTAATTTTCAGCACATTGTGCAGCATAATTTCATGCCACCAAACACAGTGATTATGAAATATTTATGAGTCCATATAAAATCATGTTTACTTAGGTTGCATTTTTATGATAACTTACTATATTTCTCCTGCTGGAGTATTGTTTGCTTTACTTGATCTTCATAGGATGAGATAAAGAGGTGAAAATGAGAGAAACAATATATTCAAAAAAATACAACTCCTTCCCCTCCCCTGACCAAAGTGGTTTATTTTTTCCAATGATTTGGGGTAAGTGACCAGCACTAGAGGAAAGGGTGAGATGTACAAGTGAAAATACTGACTCAGGAATGGAAATGTATTTAAAAAGACACAGATCCCGTAATCACAGACTATCAACCATGTGGCAGAATGAATCCTACATAATTAATTATTTTAATCAACAACAAATGTCAACATTAACAAGAAGAATGTCTTGATTTTTTTAAAATATTATACTTTGATATATCATAATAAGAAGTCCTAATTGCTTTTCATTGAAGAAGTCTCACTTACCTACACAAACACGGCCATCAACCCCAACCGCCAGGCCTGGTGGACATTCACACCGAAAAGAACCTTCCGTATTGATGCAATGACCATTCATGCAAATTCCTGGCGTCTGGCATTCATCAATGTCTGCCCAGAGGGAAACATAATTCACTTATTGTTATTTTTGAGTAAATGTCATTAAAGCATTGCTTCTTGGTACTATAGTAGTTGAGGGATTGTTAGCATTTCCCTGTTAAACTTGATATGCAAGGTCTCAGCCAAAGGGCATATACTTTAAAACAAACTTTCAGAAAAAATGTGGAGTCTAGAGGTATCAGAGATTCTATATTTAGCTTGTCAATTGCAGATTTTTCACTTTGTTTTCCGCCATTTATTTCACAGTAATATTGTGTTTTAAAATTGAAGTTAGAATACAGATAATTATGGTATAATTGTCTTTTAGCAAAGCCAGTGTTTCACTTAACTTCACTAAGGACATGATGCTGTTCCCCGTGGAGTCAGTGACAAAAAACTCCTATTAACTTCAAAGGTGCAGGATCAAACTCTGTAAAGAGAGGTTTACTTTGGCCAGTAATGCAATTTTCACAGTGAAGTACCGTATAATGAAACAATTTGGATTTTCTATTTAACTCTAAATGGAGCGTCACCAATATTGATTTATCTCACTTCGTTTTTTCTAAGACACCTGTTATTGCAGTATCGAAGTACTGAATTCACTATGAGATGGTTGGACAAAACATTATATTGTAATAAAGTTCAGTACTAGAACATTGTCCTGTAGCAACCATTAATATACCACAGTCAATCTTTTAGGAGTTGTTTCATGGTGATGGGGATTTCTCATTTTTTTAAAATAAAAACTGATTTTTAAAATTCAAAACCTGGTAAGACTATAGTTTTGTTGCTCTCTCAAGCCTGACAATTTATTTGTGCTATTTAAGAAGTAAGGAAAGGAAGTCTTCTCCTTTTATGAACTAACACTTTGTTACTCAATACCAATCTCATACCACATTTGAGTTAAATCAAAGCCAGCTAACCTCTGCTCATGAATCCCATTCATTAGTTCAGGCAGCCTCTTTCTTTTTCCCTGTTTTCTTTATTCTCAGCAAGTTTACAGGTAATTTGCAACTCAGAAATATAAGAACAAGTCAGGATTTCTCTTCCCCCTTTCTCTAAAATTTGATTTAAATTACATGGTTTAACCCTACATTTTTTCTTTTGTCTGCAGACAGTGTATATCTGTGCAACTGAAAAAAAGAAGTGTGGATTCATCTTTTTATGGTCAAGTCATACTAATTTTCATCTAAATGAACAGCTTAAAAATAACCTTTGAGTGTGAACTGGAAAGCTACAGGTTTATTTTAAAAGGAACCAGATTCACATAAGAGCTCCAATTTTAGTACAGAAAGAAAAAATGTTCACAGACAAGTTTGGTCATTAAATACCTTTCTACTGAAGGCCCAATCCAACTTCCACAGTTGTCTTTAAATGGAGTTAGATTAGGCTCCATTCTTTAAATGTTCAAAATTTTCCTTTTCTCCACAAAGAAGCTTGTGTTTAGCCCTACGTGATGGTGTCCTAATAAACATTATGTAATTCTAGAGCAGGGGTGGGCAAACTTTTTGGCCTGAGGGCCACATCTGGGAATAGAAATTGTATGGCGGGCCATGAACGCTCTCAAAATTGGGGCTGGGGTGTGGGAGGTGGGTGAGGGCTCTGGTTGTGGGTGCAGGCTCTGGGGTGGGGCCAGAAATGAGGTGTTCAGGGTGCCGTAGGGGGCTAAGGGCTCTGGGGTGAGGCTGGGGATGAGAAATTTGGGGTGCAGGAGGGTGCTCCGGACTGGGATCCAGGGGTTTAGAGAGCAGGAGGGGGATCAGGGCTGGGGTAGGGGCGCAGGAAGAGTCTCAAGGATGCAGGCTCCGGGTGCTGCTTACCTCAAGAGGCTCCCGGAAGCAGTGGCATGTCCCTTCTCCAGCTCCTACATGGAGGCGCAGCCAGGTGGCTCTGCACACTGCCCCATCTGCAGTTATCACCACTGCAGCTCCCATTGGCCGTGGTTCCTGGCCAATGGGAGCTGCGGGGGTGGCACTTGGGGCAGGGGAAGTATGCAGAGTAGAGCCCCCTGGCTGCCCCTACACATAGGAGCCAGAGGGAGACCATGCCATTGCTTCCGGGAACTGCGTGCAGCTGCCCTCAACCCTGCTCCCCAGCTGGAGTGCAGCAAGCCCCAGACCCCGCTCCCCAGCAGGAGCTTGAGGGCCGGATTAAAACGGCTGGCAGGCCAGATCTGGCCCATGGGCCGTAGTTTGTCCACCCCTGGTCTAGAGCAACAAGCAAATGAAGTGGGAATTTACTTTTGAATATTCATAAAAAGTAAAACCTTTGAAGCTTTTTCATATTGCTACTCTTGTTACTCTTTTTTGAAGTGTTTTACAGAATAAATTACAGCTACATTTCCCACAAATTTTCACAAGCCAATTTGTCATTCATACAACCACTGTATCTTGCACACCATTATTACATGGTTCTGTAATTTCTTTCTAGAATTACAATGAGTATTTTAGGCAGCTTTAGATGCCTACTGTACCAAACTAGCAAGATACTGGAAAATTATTAAGTCCATGTGACAAAAGATTTGCATTCTTACATGATTCACTAGACAGGAAAAGGTGGTTTCAATTAAGATTGTCCTAATGCGTTATCTCACAATCATACGTACCAGTACAGTAACGCCCATTTGGAGCCAGGACAAACCCTGGTTTGCAGATACATTTGAAGCTACCATCCTCATTTATGCACATCCCATTTAAACACATGTTGGTGGTGGTACACTCATCATGATCTGCAGAAACAGAGCACAGAAAATGACTTATACCCTTTAGCCTTGAGGAAAGAGAAGCAGCAAAACATCAGAGTTAGAACATCATTTACCCTGAATATTTCAACAGAGAAGGCCTGGCAGTAAATGGTGACTCCTCTTCCCTTAAGAGAAGGGAGAACAAAGTTCAACTATCTTAAAGAATTCAAAGCTTGTTGCAGCTGCAAGTTTCTCATGACACTTTTTAACAGAAATAAAAATACCCATCTTCTTTAATACGGCAAAGTAGTAAAACTCAGGCTACGGGATTAAAGGGAGACATGCTGTTTCCTGAGAAAATCTTATTACCTGTGGATTGCATCACATATTAGAGTCTGCCCCGCCCTGTCAACAGGAATTGCATGGTCCACTCTGTACTAAACTGTGTGACTATCAGAAATTATCAGAAAGTGAAACAATTTATGCTAAGTGTTTAAATACGAAGGAACCAGCAAGTATAACCTTCTTCCTAGTCATTAACAAGAAATTATATAAATATATTATAGCATCTAAATGCCTTTATATTAAATGTATTATGATTACAGTTATTGCAGCAATAACTAAAATGTGCTACGTGCGCTACAAACTCCTACCAAGACACAGCCCCCGCAGCCAGAGTTTAAAATCTAAAAATATGAAACTTACAGTTCAGAAACATGAATAGGCCACTAGCCCATTATGGGGATAAACCGTGACAAGCCCTTATGTTGGTGCAAATTAGGAGGAGGGGAAAGCAGGCAAGAAGCCTTACTGCTTGTACTACCCTTACAAACACCTATCACAATTGCAGGGTTTTTGCTCAGGACAACACAAGGACTGCTTTCTTGATATTCTTCCAGAGGTGAACCGTAACCTAAAGGGGGCAAGTAGGGGTGTGGAGGAGATGGGATCACAGTTTTGACCCTCACTTCCCCTTCTACTCCAGCCACACCCACCTATGCACTGGGTCACTCAGGGAGAGACTGCACCCTGCGAAGGTCAGTTCCTTCCTGAACTCCCTTTGGGATGGTGCAGCTCCATAAACCACCTACTTGGTGCAGCTCCTCACACTGTCAACTTGACCCCAGTGAGGCTCTGGCACCTCATACCAGATCTTATTTCACAAAATTCCATCTTTGAAGATCAAAAATACTGTGTGAAATGTAACTTCTAGAAACTTTAAACCAGAGTCTCTCTTTGGCTCTTCACCCTTATATAAAGACAAGCGCTCCATACCAACACAGTTCTTTCCATCTGTAGTTAGTTCAAACCCAGCATTGCAAATACACTGGAAACTTCCATCAGTGTTCACACACCGGCCATTTTTACAAAGAATGCCATTTTGTATGCATTCATCAATATCTAAGTGAGAGAGAAACACATCATTAAAAAAAGCCTAGGAGTTTCAATGAGTAAACAATATTAAGAAAACATTGTACCTCACAGCACTTTACACGGTTTCCATCAGATGACTCTCCATCAAGGAACTAAAAGTGACACATTACTAGCTATTGTTTTTAAAAGAGCCTGACAGTAAATATGACCTAGAAAGAAACATTTTGAAGATGAGAAGACCTCATTCTCCCAGTATGTATATAGCTTTATACTGTCAAACATTCATTATGCTGCTATAAGACTATTGAACAGTGTTAGTCTATAGTGATGTTCAATAATTAGTCTATTAAAATATGCATAGCCTTAATTTTCTGTGTATTCTCCAATTTAAACCAGTTAGCCAAGTGAACTGGGTCACCGGAAGGAAAAGATGAACAGCAAAGACCAAAAATTAAACCATTATTGTATCTACAGAATTAACTCAAGGGTAGGCCAACATTTCAACTGTAATTAAAAAGCAATTACATCACTGTCATGGTTTACTGAAAAAGAGAACACTAATAATTATTTTCAGAACTCCAATAGAATCTGATAGAGTATGCAGAAGTGTAAACAAATGTTCTTACCAATGCAAGCTTGCTTGGTAGGAGTTCTCTGGAAACCTGCATTGCATTTGCAATAATAGGATCCAGGTGTATTAACACAATCACCATTAGTGCATGGGTTTGACGTGCACTCATCAACATCTGCTGGCAGCAGAAAATAAGACGATTAGAGATTTCACAGCATAAATTTTCTTTCAAGCACAGCATTTTATGATTGAAGAAATAAGGTAATTAACAGTCAAACACTGAAGTTTGAAGCCTATTCTTGGTGCAAAATTATTACTTCCCTAAACACACACACCTATTCTTAGTCTAACTAAGAAATCACATTTTCAAAAAGGAAGGGAATACAAATAGTATTTTCTCTCTCTTAAATGTATCCTAAAAGAGAGAAGAGAAAAAGAAATCTATGAAGAATTTGAAACTCCTAGCCTAACAGAAGGGAAAAATCCTTTGTTCAGCTTCACATTCAATTGTTTAACTGAACAACCACTTATTTTCTTTCTTTTGAATAATAAGGTGCCTACAACGCAACAAGCAAGCACTAAGCACTTAAAGAAGAGTATTACCCAGCACAGACACAGTTTAGGTCAGATTATGGCTTTAAGACATGGCATGTACTATGGGAGTGTGTGGAAGGGCCACACAGCAGCAGGACTCCTTAGAGGAATTCCAGCTGAGATAGCAATATCTGTGCACCGCATCCTGATTATTGAGGCCCCCAACATAAGGATGAAGGAAGTCTAGTTGTATCCTTTACCCACACTTTCACACCTGGGAGCAGCCAGATACAATCTGGCTCTTAGGTGGGATGTAGTTTGCTTGCCTTCCAAATGATCTCAAACTTGGACTTTGTAAATAACATCTGACAGTAAATCTCAGTTCATTACACGTTGGAAGTAACTGGCTGGAATGGGAAAGGTAAATAAATGAGGTGATTTATTTTTATCCATTTTCTAAATGAACATGTGCTGTTGGAGTTCCACAACATACAAGTGTTGTTCTAGGGTTGTTCTGAGGCTGAAAATCGCAGCAGTCGAGCTTTTCTACTAGCTAAGGCACAAGCAAGAACACACACTGCACAGGATGCAATAGTGAATGCTCACATTGTTGTAAATAATTGCAAGTACATACTACATTTCAGACAGATATTGGATTACACAGAACAGTGCTTTTAGCAAGTTGATTTATAGCAATATTTTTGGCTGGATGAATTTAGGGCCCTCTGGTAAATAGCAAAAAGAATAAAAGAAAAAAATAAATGAAGGATTCAGACAGCCCTTCTCCTCATGCAAAAAGCATTTAGCTCTTTAAAACACTCACATTTGAATGTGCAGTTGATAGCATCGCTGCAAGAAAGCCAAAAGAACGAAGCAAAATGAAGAAAAGAGAAAAAAATCAAGGAATTAGAAAGAATATAGAAAGCAGTGACTGTAACTGCTTTTCAGTCTATATATGTTTGGATAAGCCATTTGTTGTCCTCGAATAGAATTGTATGTATTTACATGAGCTCCCCACTCAGAGGCAACTCTACAATTCTTGGCCATAAAGAATGTTTTATTTCCATGTGCAGTGGACCAATCCATCCTCTGGATATTTTGGCTCAGTGCTCAGCCAGCCTGCCCAGAAGGATTGCTCATAATTTCTTCAGAACAAAGCCCCTCAACTGTAGATCTACTGATAGTATGTCAAACTCTGAATTGGAGTTTCTTATGAATGTTTTGTCTAACATCCTAATTCCAACAACTTCTATTATGTATTTGTCCTGCCCTAGTAGAGAGGAGGAAAGGAGCAATTTATAAATATATACACTATACTCCTCTACTTTGTTATGGTTTCTAGTATAAAAAAGATTTTTTTTTCTAGAATAAAGTTCTCAGCAAAACTTGTCAGTTGCTTAACTGTCAAAGCAAATTCATATGCATTACCAACTACTCTCATTATCAATGAATTCATAAACCCCAGAGAAGGAAAACAATACTCCCCTATGAAATAACTGATTTAAGCTTAGAAAATCCCTTTCAGTCCATGTGTGCCAGATGACTCCTTGTATTTAAATATGAATCTGGGTTTTTCCTATATTATTACATGCTAGTGATAAAAGGGGCTCAGGCTAAAAATATTCTAAAAAAAAAAGTTAACCTTGAGTTCAGGTTACTAGAATGGATATCCCCACCAAAGCAAATTGTCAAACGCAAGGAAATAAGCATTCAGACTATAAAGTCCTCCATCATGTATACTCCCCACATCATTTTCCCTTTTCAACTTCAACTAACTCCCTCTGTTGCCCACATCTCTCAATTTTTAAATATTTAATCGGCAACAGTGAGCAAAAATTTCACTAAAATATTCTATTGAAAGTTTGATTGTTTTCTGAACATTTATTGCGCCAAATCAGAGGACAAAAAAAGTATGAAATACAGGTATTTGAATCCACCTGTAAGTACAAATCTCAACACAACTGTAACTGTGGTGTTGCTACTGATGCTTCTACAATATTTTTACCATTTTATTGAATATGTTTTTGCAAATACAGTGATAACAAGGAAGTGTTACTACAACACAGATTTCTATCAATTCAGAAAGAGGAACTGATGGTCCATTAGACTGCTCAGTATCAGTCCAGTAAGGATTGTTGTGAACTTTATCTTTTTAACAGTAGACAATGATTCATGATGAAAACTGTACAATATAATTGGAGGACTGGAAGTTGTGTATAAACCTACCCTTTTGTTCTGGCAGGACCATTTTGAAAAAAGTCATACTTTCTTTTTCTGCCTTACCCCACGAAAATTCTTTAATAATTTTCTGAACTTCTTAAAATATCCTTTGGGGTTTTCCCTGGGTGAGGAGCCAAACAGATTATAATAGTCTGGAAAGAGTGTTCATTTTTGTATTATTAACCTTACCCCATACAGTGAAATGTAGCTGTTCCCAATGCCCCAAGCCTGTTCTTTCAGTAACCAGAAGAGAATCCAAATTGGATTTGAACAAGTCCTTTAGCTTAATTTAATTTAATGTATATCATTATGCACGGATATTTCATTCTGTTAAGTTCCCACTTAAAGTCCCATGTTCAAACTCTTGGTTGACATACAGCATTTGCATTCAACAGTCAACAGTTAACTATAGCATTTGAAAAGGAGTACTTGTGGCACCTGAGAGACTAACCAATTTATTTGAGCATAAGCTTTCGTGAGCTACAGCTCTCTTCATCGGATCCGATGAAGTGAGCTGTAGCTCACGAAAGCTTATGCTCAAATAAATTGGTTAGTCTCTCAGGTGCCACAAGTACTCCTTTTCTTTTTGCAGATACAGACTAACACGGCTGCTACTCTGAAATATAGCATTTGAGACACTGTGATTGTTTTGCTATACTTCAAGCAGGAGATCTCAGATAATTCTGCTTGGTAACTGTTGACTTTTTAATGCTAATTGCAATATACCCTGTACAATCCCTCTGGAATCCACCGAATTACTCAAAATGTAGATCAGTGCAGAATGAAGCCTCCAATTAGCATTTTGAGATTTTAACACCTAGATGGACTTGACCCTATTGAAATCCTTCTTATATACACTGCGACAAAGTTCCTGCTCTACCTTGGTGGGTCTTGCACTTATTGGTGGATTTGCTCGCCTTGGAGCTTCACAGCAGCCGTCAGCTTGGCCTTTTTTCTGAATTTACAGTCCAGGACAACTCCTCCTGTGTCTGACCAGGAGCTGGGAGGTTTGGAGGGAACCCGAGCCTGCCGTCTACTTCAGGTTCCAGCGCAGGGCCCTGTGGAATGCAACTGTCTCGAATGCCTCCTGCAACAGCTGTGCAACAGCTACAACTCCCTGGGCTACTTCCCCATGGCCTCCTCCCAACACCTTCTTTATCCTCACCATAGGACCTTCCCTCCTGTGTCTGATAATGCTTGTACACCTCAGTCCTTCAACAGTACACGTTCTCACTCTCAGCTCCTAGCACCTCTTGCTCCCAGCTCCTCATACACACACCACAAACTGAAGTGAGCTCCTTTTTAAAACCCAGGTGCCCTGATTAGCCTACTTTAATTGATTCTAGCAGCTTCTTGATTGGCTGCAGGTGTTCTAATCAACCTGTCTTAATGGTCTCCAGAAGGTTCCTGATTATTCTAGAACCTTCCCTGTTGGGAAACGGGACGTCCTTTGCTTGCTCCCCAGCTATCTGCTTTCTATTCTTTCCTAAAGCCCCCTGGCCTGGATTTTTCTTACTTTTTGAACCTGCCTTAGTTCCCCCCTCCGATCAGGCCAGACGCTTTTTGTTTTGGTTTGATTTTTTGTTGCTTTTTCTTCTTGCCGTTTACGTGCTGGTCGGCCTCCAGCACTCCCCCCCGCACGCCTGCTTTCGAGCTCAGCTATTTGCCTCAGCTGAACCCCCCCGGAGGAGAGGGGGGAAGATTGCCGATTTTGCTATCCGGAGGGGGGAGTGGAAACCCCCAGACCCAGCCGTTTTGCTGTCTGTTTGGAATTCCTTTCTTATCTCGGCCCGCTGGAAGCCTTGGTACACAGCCAACAAGCTGGAGAAGAAATCACCCAGGGAAACTACAAATCATCGTGAAGGGGGCCGTAAGACTGAGTAATTTTTTGAATTATACTCTCGTGGGGGGGAGTTTGACTGTGTTTTAATTGCGTCTGTGGTGGCACAGGGGATGTGGCACGGAGCTGCCCCCCAATCCATCTGTGTCCTCCCAACCCCCATACTACGATCTTCACCCCCCCACTCCACCATCTTTGCTGGCTTTCTAACATCTGCCTCTGGACTCAGCTGCTCGCCCTGATTCCACTGCGTGGGCCAGAAGCACCAGCCAACCAGACAGGACTCTCTGGACAAGCGTACGGTGGTTCATGGCCCCCCCCTCCCCTGAACTGTCCACCCCACAGCTTGTCACTTTCTACCTGACCCCAATTCCTGTTAATCACCTGCCACCGCCCCCGCTGGGGCACTGGCAATGGAGGGCACCGGAGTGACCTCCGCCGCTGCCATGCTCATCGCCTCTCCAGACTCTAGGGAAGCCCCCCCAGCCAGCGGGAAAGGCCAGGGCAAGAAGAAGGGGAAGAGCCCCGCTAAAACCACCAGGCCCTCCATGGCAGGGGCCACCCCCACTGCTGCAGCCCCGCCACCAACCACAGCATCCTCCCTCGCTGCCCCCTCCACCAGCTCTGCGGATGTCCCTCCCTCAGCCCCCAGAATGTATGCCCAGGCAGCGGCAGCCCCCCCCGCCTGCCACCTCGTCATCTCTCCCACCCACCGCCTCCGCCACCGTCAAGAGCGGCTGGGGCCCCTTTCCCACCAGGACAAGGAAGCATGGTGCCCGATGCCTCCTGTTGCCCGCCTCGCTCCACGTGCAGACCTACGTGCGGGCATTGGTGAGGGTGGTGGGGCCCTCGGCCATTGTGGCGGCCTCCAAAATGTATGGAAAGGTCGTTTTCTTCTTAGCATCGGAGGCTGCCGCCCAGGAAGCAGTGAAGAGGGGCCTGGCGGGGGGTGGGGGCGGTGTTTGTCCCTCTAGAGCCGCTAGAGGACCTGGGCGTCCACCTGGTCCTGACCTCTGTCCCTCCTTTTCTCCCCAATGCTGCCCTGCTACCTGCCCTTTCCACCCTGGGGAAACCTGTTTCTGTTATCAGCCCTCTCCTGTTGGGCTGCAAGGACCCCACCCTCCGTCACATTTTTTCCTTCCGCCGGCAAGTGCAACTTTTACTGCCGTTGGCGGTGCGTGACGGAGTGGCGTTCGAAGGGTCCTTCCTAGTCCCCCACCAGGGGGCCCGTTACCGGGTGTACTTTTCCACAGGGGAAGCAGGGGAAGCCCAGTGCTACCTCTGCTGGGCGTCAGGGCATGTCCGGAGGGACTGCCCCTTAGCCCGGCAAGGAGGGGCACCTGGGATCCCCAAGACCCGGCAGGACATCGGCCCCGTCATTGCCGATGCCCCTGGCCGCCCAGTATCTGAACCTGCCCCCCCTCCTCTTTGGACCACCGCTACTCCCGCTCAGGCCCAAGGGGCACCTCCCCTACAACGCCCAGACGAGCGGGAGAGCCCTGCCCTCACTGCTAACAATCTAGCAGGGCCCATGGAGGAGGGTGGGGCAGAGATACCACCAGACATGGGAGAGAGCCTGCCTCAGGGAGAATCCTCCCTCCCTTATGCTGCCCCACCATTCCCACCCACAAGTCCCTGAGCCATCGCCTTTACCCCCTGACACGACCCCTGCTAACCAGCCCCCAGATGATGCCATGGAGGGCTGAGCCCTAGGCCAGGAGAAGCCAGGCAAGCAGAAGGCTCGAGCTCCGCCTCATCTACCCGAGGTGGAGGCCCCCCAGAAGACTAGGAAAGTGGGCACAGATGCCGAACCTTCCGCTTTGCCCATGAGTGTGTCCCATCCACCAGTGTCAGCCGGGAAAGACATGGCAACACCGGAGGGTAGTGTCTCCCCTTCACGGGAGACCCTCCCCTCTGAGACCCTCAAGGAAGCCCCTTCTGTCCTGACGCTACCCAAAGCCCCCGTGAACCCCGAGGCAACCGTCATGGCGGGTTCCAGTGGGGAGAACCCCACGGTGGCGGAAAGTGTCCTCTCCTCCATGTTCGAGGAGATCGAGGCCTTAGATCTGACCCCGGTTGCCCAGGGGGAGGACGACCTTTTGCCAGCATATCTCTATCTGGGGGACCTCACTCCACCCCTCTGTTCCCCATGCTCCCTCCCCTTAATTGCTGCTTCTGCTCCCACCTCCGAGGAGCCCCTGGACTCCTCCACCAACCCAGCCGCTGATGGCACCCCACTGACAACCACCGAGCCTGTTCAGGTGACAGCCGGCGCCACGCGGCCGGGACACGAGTCGCCAGGGGCACCCCGCGTTGGTGCGGAGCAATCGACTTCCTTCCTGGGCAGGGGCCCTACAGAAGATAATCCACCTCCTCATGCTGTGGCCGCTAAATCCACCACAGAGCGCGCGCCCAGTGTCACTGAGAGCTCCCTCCCCACCCCCTTAACTCTTGAGCCTGATCGGGAGGCGCCACCATCCAGCTGCTTGCCTCCCGAAACCCAGAACCTCACGTCTGCCCCTTCCCCCACCCCACCCAATTTACCTCCTGCAATGTCATTGCCGCCCCCGGGGCTGTCTCCTTCTCTTTCCCAACTGATGACTGCCAGGGAGCGGTCTTTGTGTTCTCTTGCCCCCACCCATTAGGAGCTGCTATTTTCCCTCCACCGCCCCCTATCGCCCCAGAGCTTGAGGTGGGCCTAGAAGCTCCAGCCCATCAGGCACCCCGTCGGGGGTCCGCACCCTGCTTGTCCGTTTTAGTGGACCACAGGGCTGCACCAAGGGCCCTGCTGGGGAACAACTGGGAAACCGTAACCCCACCCCCCCATGAGCTGCGAGGAGAGCTGCGGAAGTTTTTAGAGGATGTCCGCGGCTCCCGCAACAAGGTACAACTTGCTCTCCAGCGATGGGGGGACTTTTCTCAAATCCTCCGGGCCACAAGGGCCCTCATGCAGGAGGGTAAAGGGACGGGGAAGCAGGATGCCACAGTCTACTAGTGGGTCCACATCTTCTGTGAACAATTACTCACCTACGGGATGGGTCACGGACTGCTGCGTGGCCTGCTGGGAGATGCGAGAGTCCCTGCCAGTGAGGACCCCTCCCCCCCGACCCTCCCCATGACACCTCTCACCATCGCAACGTTGAACACCCGGGGTTGTAGGATGGCTCTCTGCAGGTCCCAGGTGCTCTCCTTCCTTCGGGAGGGAGGGTACTCTGTGGTTTTCCTGCAGGAGACCCACACGGACCCGATTGCCGAAGACAGTTGATGGCTGGAGTGGGGGGACAGGGTCTACTTTAGCCATGCCACGGTTCGACAGGCTGGAGTGGCGACCCTGTTCTCCCCGACCTACGGCTCGAGGTGCTAGGGGTTGCCAAGGCCGTGCCGCCTGCTGCATCTCTGGGTCCGTATGGAGGGGCTCGTGGTTAACCTCGTTAAGGTCTATGCCCCGACATCGGGCCCGGAACGGCTGCAGTTCTACCAGCGGGCGTCCGCTTTCCTCGGCACCTTAGATTCTCACAAGTGCCTGGTCCTAGGAGGGGACTTTAATACCATCCTTGACGAACAAGACCACTCGGGGACCGAGCAGAGCCCGGCCGCCGCCGCCACCACCATCCGGGAGATAGTCGAACATCACTCCCTCGTGGACATCTGGGGTGACCACCACCCGGATGACACTTCCATGTTTACCTTTGTCCGGGTGGAAGCCCATCGGTCGAGCCACTCCCGGTTGGACCGCATTTATTTATCACGCTTCCATCTCTCACGAGCCCATTCCTCCAGCATTCGGCTGGCCCCAGATGATGATTTTCTGATCATCATCTAGCCACCGCGACAGCCTCCCTCTGTGCGGAGAGGCTGGAGCCGGCCTACTGGCATTTTAACAACAGCCTGTTAGATGAGGGCTTCATGACGTCCTTCCGGGAATTCTGGCTGGCCTGGTGAGGGCAGCGGCGTGCCTTTCCCTTGGTGCAGCAATGGTGGGACCTGGGGAAGGTGCGCACCAGGCTTTTCTGCCACGACTACACCCAGGGCACCAGCTGATGGAGAAATGCGGTGATAGAGCAGTTGGAACGGGAGGTCTTAGAGCTGGAGAGGCGTCTGGCCACCAGCCCCAAAGACCCGCTCCTCTGTGGAGCGTGCCGGGAGAAGCGGGAGGAGCTCCGGGCCCTCGAGGACCATCGGGCCCAGGGCACCTTTGTTCAATCCCGCATCCGCCTCCTTCGGGAGATGGATCGTGGCTCTTGCTTCTTCTATGTTCTGGAGAAAACGAGGGGGGCCAAGAAACACATCACCTGCCTCCTGGCAGAAGACTGCACCCACCTCACGGAACCGGTCTAGATGTGTGGGAGGGCCCGAGCCTTCTACACAAGTCTTTTCTTCCCAGATCTGACCAACCCTGGCACTTGCAGAGTGCTCTGGGAGGAGCTCCGTACGGTCAGCGCAAGCGAATGAGACCGGCTAGAGTTGCCTCTCACTCTGGCAGAGTTCTCGGAAGCCCTCCGTCGTATGCGCACTAATAAGCCTACAGGCATGGATGGGCTGACCGTGGAGTTCTACCACGTGTTTTGGGATGTCCTCGGCCCAGACCTAGTCACCGTCTGGGCTGAGTCTCTGCAGAGCGGGGTCCTCCCTCTTTCATGCAGGCGAGCTGTGCTCGCCTTACTGCCGAAGAAGGGGGACCTCCACGATTTACGAAATTGGCGTCCTGTCTCGCTCCTCAGCGTGGACTACAAAATCGTAGCGAAAGCAATCTCGCTGCGGCTAGGGTCTGTGTTGGCGGATGTGATCCACTCATACCAGACCTACCCTGTCCTGGACCGCAGTATCTTTGATAATCTATTTCTGGTTCGGGACCTTTTGGAACTCGGATGTAGAGACGGTCTGTCATTCGCCCTCCTGTCACTAGATCAGGAGAAGGCTTTCGATAGGGTAGACCACGGGTACCTCCTGAGCACTCTGCGGGCGTTTGGCTTCGGACCCCAGTTTGTGGGTTTTCTCCGGGTGCTGTACGCTTCCGCAGAGTGTCTGGTTAAGCTCAACTGGACCCTGACCGAACCGGTCAACTTCGGGCGAGGAGTACGGCAGGGGTGCCGCCCCTCGGGCTAGCTGTGCACTCTGGCGATCGAGCCCTTCCTCTGCCTCCTCCGCAGGAGGTTGACAGGGTTGGTGCTGCGGGAGCCGGAGCTGCGGCTGGTCCTGTCGGCGTACGCCAATGACGTGCTCCTCGTGGTCCAGGACCCGGGCGACTTGGCGCGGGTGGAGGCTTGCCAGGCCCTCTATTCGGCAGTCTCCTCCGCCCGGGTCAACTGGGTCAAGAGCTCTGGCTTGGCGGTAGGAGACTGGCGGCAGGCGAGCTCCCTCCCACCCGCGCTTCAGACCGTCCGGTGGAGCACAGGTCCACTGCTCTACCTCGGCATTTACCTTTCTGCCATGCATCCCTCTCCGCCAGAGAACTGGGAAAACTTAGAGGACAGGGTGACAGAGTGGCTCCGGAAATGGACGGGACTACTCCAGATGTCTCTCCCTCTGAGGGAGAGCGCTGGTGCTTAATCAACTAGTCCGGTCCATGCTCTGGTACCGGCTCAACACCCTGGTCCCGGCCCCAGGTTTCCTGACCAACCTCCGGACATCGATTCTGGTGTTCTTTTGGTTAGGAATACACTGGGCCCCTGTAGGGGTTGTTCATCTACCCCTGAAGGGAGGACAGGGCCTGAAGTGTCTGCACACTCAGGTCCGCGTCTTCCACCTCCAGGCCCTACAGAGGCTCCTTTATGGTACAGGCAGTTCGGCGTGGAGCATACTGGCGCACACCATCCTGTGCCACATCCGAGGACTCCAATATGACCGGCAACTCTTATCTCTGTCTGGGAGGTCTTCCGCGAGACCTCTCCGGGCTGCCAGTCTTCTACCAGGACCTCCTCCGGACTTGGAAACTGTTTTTAACGACCAGGTCCGTGGCGACCACCGAGGGGGCAGACCTCCTCGCGGAGTCCCTGCTACACAACCCCCAGCTCCATGTGCAGGTGGCGGAGTCCCGCTCGGTGCACCAGAGCTTGATCCTGGCAGAAGTCACGAGAGTCGGAGACCTGGACTACGACCGGGAAGACTGGATGGATCACCTGACGCTCGCTCAGTGCATGGGGGTCTCCAGACCTCATACCCCCCGGCGCATACTTCAGCAGGTGAAGGCCGCTTTGCTGCCCGCTGCTAGAGCTTACCTCGATCGGGTCCTGCCTGAGGACACGCCCCGTCCACCCCAGGCCTGCCGAACCTTTTAATTGGACCCCTGCCCCGTAGACTCAATCGACCCCCTCACCCCTTTACTGCGAGCCGGCTGCATGAACTGCAGCTGGTACGCTTCCAAACCACGCCAAAGAAACATCTATACACGCTCGTGCTCCACACCCTTCACGCCCTCACCCTACTGTCCCGCCCCAACACAAAGTGGTGAAACCTTCTGCCACCTTTGGAGGGAGAGCAGCCCTGGTGGGCCAGCCTATATTCCACCTTGGGTCCAAGGCCCATCGGGGACATCAGTTGGAGGCTCCTTCACGGAGCTGTGAGCACGGGCATGTACTTGGCGCGGTTCAACCCCATCCCGGATACTTGTCCCTTTTGCTGTGTGATGGAAACCCTGGCGCACGTATATTTGGAGTGCGCCAGGCTGCAGCCCCTGTTCCGGCTTCTCACAAATCTTTTATTACATTTTTGGTTGCATTTTTCCCCTCACCTTTTTATTTATGCACTCCCCATCCACGGCCTCACAAAGTCGCAGGATCTCCTAGTTAACCTCCTCCTGGCCCTGGCTAAAACAGCCATCTACAAAACCAGAGAGAGGTTGGCCGATGGAGTGTCCTGTGACTGTGGGGCCGTTTTCTGATCATCGGTCCATTCATGTAGCTGGGCGGAGTTCCTCTGGGCGGCGTCCACCGACCCCCTTGATGCTTTTGAGGAGCGGTGGGCGCTGTCCGAGGCGCTCTGCTCAGTGTCCCCATCCGGCTCCCTTTGTTTTGACCCTCTGATTGGGTGAGAGAGTAAGGGAACCCAGCCCCAGCCATTGCTGCTGCAGACACCACCACCTTAGAGGGGTCCTTTCACACGTGGGTGCACATGCCCGTCCTCCCCCACCCCCCCCGGGTTGTCCACCCCACAGCCTGCCCCTTTTGTTGGGTGCTTTCAGAGGAGGGAATTGTTGATGACACTCGGCGTGACGCCAGGTAACTCGAGGGGGTGGCAGACCTTGAGAGTCGATGAAGCCCCCTTGCTCTGGACCACCACATAACTCGGAAGGGTGGAAGACCACGAGAGTCGAGGAAGCCCCCCGCTCTGGGCCCAGGCAAGCTTGAACACTTCCCTCCCCTGAAGCTAATGAGAAAACAATTGTGATTGGTTGCTGTGTTACACATTGCATATGCTGTTGTTTTGTAAGTGTGTTATGCAAATAAAAAAATACCTTTTTTTTTTTTTTAAGCAAAAAATTACTCTCCTATAGCCATCTGGCCCGACCCTGTCACAACACCTAATCTTTCCTCATTTTCTGATTTTGTATGGGATTCTCCTAAAAATGGTATAGCATCTTCTGTTTTTGTCACCATCTGACTCTATTTTCATCTTACTGCAACTCAAAATTTATTCACTTATCAGACCACTTCTGCAATTGAGCTGTCTGTGATGATACTTCGATCATTTTACTTCAGTTTCATATTACTTGAAGTAATATTTGAATCCACCTGTGTGTATGAGTGGTTTAAGTAGCGTGTATTTTAATTTTTATAACAAACTTCATTAAAGGCCTGAGTTTCCTCTTACAGTGGCAACAATCAGTAGTAATTCCAATGAAGTCAATGGAGTTACATCAGCCTAAACTTGCTGTGGAAGGAGAATCAGGTCTTAACAGCTCAAGTAGAGTTTAGCACTCTGAACATCCATGTTTGGTGATGTTATGACACAGAGGTGCATAGGATTCCAACTGTCTATACAAACACATATCACACGCTTGGTCAATAACCCCACTATCCAGGAATGGATTTAGATCCACCTGGGCAACCCAGACCACAGATGGCCACTTCACGTCCACTTTTTCAGGGACAATTTCTTCTGATAAGAGATGAGGAAATGTTTAAATAAAGCAAGAAAACTGTACAGCATATATTTCCATATATCTCCATATCAAACACCACCCACCATAACTCTACTGTGGTGGGAACTGCAGGCCTGATAAGAGTAACTCCACCATCTACCTCAAAAGTAGCTCTGTTTTAGTTTACTTATTTTATTTAGTTTATTTTCTTTTGATTTAGAACAAATAAGTGTTCACCCACATGCTTTTAGTACCCTACTAATTATTATACAAAACTCAATATGTGCTTCAATCAGCTCACCCCTACTATCAAATAGCAGTTCATAATCAAATGCTAACACCCCTTTATATAACCTATAGCACAATTCCTCCACCCACTTCAAAGCCCAGGCAAAAATAAAGGGCCTTGTTGTGACTTTTCCAGTATTCATACCTGATATGCCAGAGTGAAATCTCAGCACATTTGAAAAAAACAGTCCTAACATCTCTACGATACGATGGGAAGATGTGTACTGTAAATAGAAAGGTCTCTGCTTGTGTCTCTACAGGCTTTCTTAGACAAGGCCTTTGTTATTGTTAACTGTTATTATAATTATTTATTCCTAATGCATTAGTTGCTGATATACAATACAAAGTGTTGACAGTCTTAGTAAAACTCTTTTTACCATTACAGCAAGAAAGGAATTTCAAAGATGAATGAAACTTTGCTTGGACACTGCACTTAGTCTTGGCTTGTACAAAGTTGTGTGAAAAATATTTTCTCTTGCTATTTCAGTGTGTTTCTTCATGAAGGATAATTTCCCCCATGAACTATGAAGCTTTTATCAAGATCATGCTGTAGTAACAACTATATATCACAAACTCCAGACAGTTTGTCATCATGTGAATTGCTGTCTGGATAGACCTTTAATGCTATGCAACTCCTATCCCTGGAGTAGCTGTCATTTCAGATTTTTGCCAGTACAAAACTCTGTTTTCTTCATTTAAGAGTGAATGGCAAAATATTAATAAAAATGTAAAAAATTATACCATACATCCCAAATAATTAACAGAACATATGTTTAGACCGAATTCTCCCCTACATATGCTTCCCCCCCTCAAATCACACCAAATAGAAATTCAGAAGTTAAGGCCTCAATGCAGGAACCACTTGGTGAAATTCAATGGCCTATGTATTACAGGTAGTCAAAGAACAGTTGATCACAGTGGTTCCTTCTGGCCTTAACTATCCATCAATTCAGGGCACATAGCAGCTTTCAGGATGTGCTCAGCATATTTCAGCATTACTCCCTAGGGGTCTGAACATGCTTTCACTAAAGTCAATGTTAAACTCCTACTGATTTTAATGGTACAGGATCAGATGCTAAATGAAAAACCTTCAGGAATCTCCACTACAACATGAACACAAAAATATACCCCTATTTTTAGCTAGTAGAGACCAATTCCTGACATCCAAATCCCAACTATGAAGACTCACGTTGGTATCCAGGGCAGGAAAGCTTAGCAACAGTATGAACCCTCCAAATCCTCTCAGCCAGGGATGCAAGGTGGGGAGTTCTGTGCATCTCCCACTATATCCTTCCCTGGATACTTTCCTGTAAATCCTAATTATGCCAGAAAAATTGCTCTATAACCACCTTGCCAGCCAGGACAGAGGCACAAGGAGCTGTTGCACACTCCACTTATGACTTATTCTCGTCTGTAATTGAAATAATTTTGCACAGTAAGCAAACAGAAGTCAGACAGGTTGAGAGGGATCCTGAATACATAGAGCAAGACTGGAGGCAAAAGAGGACTCCTTTGTAGAGGACCCCTTTCTTGTCCTGTGTTCTGGGAATTACTGAAAACATATGTTAGCAGTAAGATTTGTTGCCATTATGAACTGAAGTGTCTCCCCTAATGGGACATGAATCTTTTCACATATAGCTGTCTCTAGTTTTCTCTCTTACACAGTGGCACAGAAATAATGATTAAAACTTAAAAATATTTTTTTCGAACAACATATCTGAAAACAGAATTCTTCTTAGTAGTTGTTATGTCCCATGTTTTGTGTTTCCTTATAAGAACTGATGACATCACGAACCACTAAAATAGAGTGGGAGATACATTCTTTCTGCCTTTTAAAAGTGTGTGAAGCCATCAGCAGTTGAAGGGAAAACACATCCTGCTGAATTCAGTTCTTCACAGATAATTTCAAGTATTTTGATCTATAATGTAAATGCATTTGATATTTAAGTCTGTATATAAATTCTGTTAATGAATTGGGATCTTTACAAAAACCCTCTGCCATTCACATTCAAGAGTGAGTAAAACACACATACAGGACCAAATAATGCTCTCACCTACTTTGGTATAGATGAGAGCAGAATCTGGCCCACAAAGTATGAGGATACATGTACAGTGATCCAACAATCACACTAACATATAGTAAACAAAAAGATCTATTCTTTACTGAGATACATAGCAATTTTGGTCGAAAAGCTTGTTCCTTTAAAACTTACACATTGTCCCAGCACAAAGAATTGTGATTCCAACACTATTTTTCACAAGGACCAATAATACTAACAACATTCTGTGGAGAAAACAATAAAATGCACTCAAAATTAAAATCTCATTTTTAGAGAAATGGGTTTAAAAATGAAATAGGAAAGGATTTAAAAACTAAATATTGGACTGTACAAATTTACACTTACCTATACAATCCCCATTTGCATCTTGCTTGTATCCCATGTTGCACTCACATCGGTAACTGGAAATTGTTGGTATGCAGCGTCCATTTAAGCAGAGATTGGGGTGGTGTTTACATATATCTATTGTCTGATTGAGGATTGCTGAAACAGATTACAGAAGATGAGAAAACTGAATCAGAATGTGAAATAGGCATGCACAACATAATCTGTAATTGTTTTTAACAATTTTTTTAAACAAATCAGTGAGTTTAAGTATTCTTTGAAGTTTAAAAAAAATTATTTCCAAGAACTATTGATAGGACAGTAAGATAGCAAAGACATAAATTAACATTAGAAAAAAATTAAACAAATGGCCTTGGTTATGATACACTGTTTACATCGAATGTGTGATGAGAGAGGAATCATTGGGTTTGGATTTAGGTAATTCATTACTATGACGTTATTACTTATGGTGTATTTATCCTAATATTCCATGCACTGTTTTGTACTGAGTCCCTGATCCTGCAACATTTGCTGAAAGCATTAGTAACTGATTATTATTCATCCTAGGCCTTGGGCCAAAGCAATAAGTTTTGGGGGGAAGGGAAAATTCCACATTTGGAAGAAAAAGGAGGAAAGATTTCCTCTAGCAGTTCGTTTCAAAAGTACTGATAGCTCAGTAGTTTGGAATGCTAGTAATACTGACTGCGATGGATTGGTGAACAGTATGCAAGTAAGTTATTCAAAGCTGCTTGATAAAACAGGTCTACAGTGTATCGCATGGATGTTACTACCATACAGATTTTATATGTACCGGCCACACATGACCGCGTGGTATAAAGGTTTTAGCATCATGAATCTGCAATGACTGCTTTACTCACAAGTTGCAACAAGGGAGATGTGCAGGTCATCCTGAATGAGTGCTTTAATATCACACCATGTAATTATATATTTTGTATATGCTCTACATGTTACAGAAAAACTATATTAGGAATGTTTAAGATAATTTTTAAAGCATTTATTGAATTATTTCTTGTTTCCCTCTCTCTGTAAACTTTTAATCATGCTAAGTCGAATTCTGAGAGGAAGAGAAAAATTAAAACTAATAAATGTAAAACGCCTCCAAAAATAACGTAATGGGTTTTCTATATATAAAAATATAGAACGGGGAGGGGGCTTTAAAAACTGACACCTCAGATCCTTCAGGATCCAGAAGCGAATGTTAGGTTCCCACTGGGAGGCTGGAATTCTCTTTCTTCTGGAATGAAACTTCCTCTTCTACCCCTGCAGGGTAGCAAGATTATAGATTTTATGACTGTGAACAAAATAAAGTTTTTATTTATTAAAAAAAACTGTTTCAAGCCAGACTCACTTTAAGGTCAGAAAGGACCACTGTGATCATCTAGTCTGACCTCCTTCACATTGCAGGCCACAGAACCTCACTCACTCCTGAAATAGAGTCCTAACCTCTGGCTGAGTTACTGACGGCCTCATATCATGGTTTTTAGACTTCAAATTACAGAGAATTCACCATCTACACTAGTTTAAATTAGCAAGTGACCCATGCCCCATGCTGCAGAGGAAGGCAAACCCCCACCAGGGTCTCAGCCAATCTGACCTGGGGGAAAATTCCTTCCCAACCACAAATATGGTGATCAGTTAGACCCCAAGCATGTGGGCAAGACCCACCAGCAGATATCTGGGAAAGAATTCTGCGTAGTAAGTCAGAGCCCTCCCCATCTAGTGTCCCCACTTCCAGTAGTTGGGAATTTGGGGGACTGAAACTGATTCAGGAAAGTGGAATTTGGCGGACAATTTTCTGGCAGGTTTTTTTTTTTTTTTAAATCCTGGGTAGCTGATGCTGCTCATGGGTTTGGAGTCCTAGAATAAGCCCCAGGTAGAGGGAATAGTGGCTAGACTGTAGACGATCCAGAAATGTGAATGATATATGTATCACACCACTGTATAATTTATAACGTGTATATTACTTCAACTTATATTTTTACCAAATGTGTAGATGTAACACTAACAGATCCCAGTTGTCGGCAGGCAGGATCGAACCTAGGGCCTCTGGAGCTAAATGCATGAGCCTCTACTGCATGAGCTAAAAGCCATACTGCTCTTAGCTAAGGCTGTAGAGCTGACTCATTAATCTCTCTCTCTAAGTGGTCTCGGTGCCACTAGATGGGACAGAACACCGCACCCAAAAGGTGTGTGGGTTACATAGACAATGAATGGCTATAGTACAGAAGTTTGAAGTTAAAGCCACTACAGGCATTCAACTTAATGAGGAGCTAATTGAGTAAAAGGTGATCATAACTGTAAACAAAGGGATTGTAAAAGATAGAGGTAGTTACAGTGTATGAAGGACCAATAAGAAAACTAATCTCTGTTACCCAAATAAAGAAAAATTAAACATGTCTGTTTTGTGATCTTTGTTGGGAAAAAAGGGACTTAAACTCTCTAGAAAATCCACCGTCATGAAAGACTATAATTGCATTAGTAAGGATGTGTATTCAAAGAGATGTTCTCATTTCCAGAATAAAGCCTAAGAAACACAAGCAATAAGCAATAAAGGTATAACTCATCAATCAAAAATAGAGGGAAACAACTTAAAAAAAAACCAAAAATAAACAAGGAAACATACTCAGCCCAGTAATGATAGCACCATTTCCAGTGGGACTCTGGCCACCAGTCCCAACACCTGCTCCTCCTACACCAGGGGAGAAGCCATTGCCACCTGGAATGGGAATAAATCCAGTTCCTCCTGGGCCATAGCTATTCCCATTTCCACCAGGAAGGAATCCATTGCCTCCTGGTCCAACAGGTCTGGAACCACCTCCTACAGGACCTCCATCTGTGCAAAGTCTGCGGTATTCATCTACAAAAAAAGAACACAGAGAGAGACATACAGTAAAACAGTCTTGCCTAATTCAGTGTGTAAAGATGATGCTGAACTATAGAACTCTGTATCATAAGAAAAAAATAAAGTACCAACTTCTGGTTTTGGAACTTACTGTCTTCTCTCTTCTACTCTTATGTTTATGAGGCTTTCACAGTCACAACAGGAGTTACTTAATTAATACCATGTACAGTAATATTAGGACATGTTATAATTTACTCCTAGCTCTTTGGTGTAGTTTTGGCAGGGAATGGATAAAAAAGTATGCTAATCCCTGCCCCGCAGATATCTTAGCATGGGTAAAATGAAAACATATTTACGCCACCAATGTGGAAAGTTGCTATGTGAGTGCCAGGCTGAGAGATTAAGTGATATACTCATGTCATGTACATTACCAGTTCAAAGAAACAAGAAACTATAGAAAAAGAGAGCATCTGTTCCTTTACATTGTAATGAACTATGGATCCTCAGACTCATTTTCTCTTTGAGCTTGACCACAAAATCTTCCTCAATTCACAAGAACTACTTCCAATGATAAAAAAGGAGGTTACAGAAACTGGTCCTAAGTAATAATGGACCAGAAAAAATGGTTCACAGATGGAAACATCCATATTGAAAACACAAAAATGAATAATAATGTAACTCCTAACTTTTTTTTAGCTTTGATTTTAAAGTAGTTTAAAATGCTTCCAACAACCTCTGTCATAACTGGAATGGGCAGCAAAAAACACTCACCAGAGCCTCTCACAGGACACATCTCAGGAACAGATCCAATGGCCCAGCATCGACCAGATTCACAACAGCACTGCATTTTGGTAAACCTATTCGGAAGTTCTTGTGCACAGCGACCATTCACCAAGCTGGAGAAACATGTGCCTGTCCTTTGATCTGGACATTAATTAAAAAAAAACACACTAATATGAACTGTCCCTTAGAAATTTGCCCCAATGACTGCAAACACTAGGAGTAATAGCAAAAAAAAGCAATTGAAAAGCTGTATAAAAACAAATTTCAATACATTCAGACAAAGTTTATTAACAACCGGTTTACTGCAATGCCATAATGTTTCAGTGACAGTAATCTTGCGTTAATCCAAAATGTTGCTACCAAACTCATCTTCCACTACTTCCACTTTAGCCATAGGAAACCCCTCAAGTTCCTTCACAGACTCCTCAAGGAAATGACCACATATTTAATCTCTATTAGCCAGAACATTGTACAGGTATCCTGGAATATAGGGAAGAGTAAGAAACCCTGCTTCTCCATACACAAACAAACCTGTGCAGCCTCCCCAGACCTTTGCTCTGGGCATTTAGAATTAAGCAAATATTGTATGGTTGCTGTTCCCTCCCCCAGTATATGGCCAGGAAGTGGGTGGCTCCACAGCCTAACTTGCTGGCCAGGAAGTAGTGATCTGCTACTTTTTGGAGCCTCCAAGGCATGATTTCCTCCCTGTGTTGCTCCTGGGGCAATGCATTTACATGCTGTCCCTTACAAAGGGAGTATTGCAGATGCACAATCTAGCCCAACATAAAGCCTGTGCACACCCTACACCCTTACTTGGCAGGTAGAGCCATTGAACTGGAACTAATAATAGAGTAAGTTTTCAAAACTATGCATCTAAATTACTCGCGCAAAAGATGTGTCAAACCTTCCTTGCTCTACTCACAAAGAAGTTCCACTGACTAACTACAAATGTGCATACATTTTCTAGAACTGGCTTGACACAGGTAATCGTGCATGGAGAAAAACTGCAGCTGTCCGAACAAAAAGAGTAATTGCGCTAAGATTTTTTAAAATGTGGCTCTTGATGTTTCTTTCATGAAGTAATATATGATATAATATGTAGGGACAGAATCTACCACTTTTACTCACAATGAATAGTATCTTATTCTATAAGTAGTCCCACCAAAAGCAATAGGACTATTAGCAAAGAAAAAGTATTGTTCAGTGTGAGTAATGGCAGCAGAAACAGGTTGTGAATTTTTATCAGACTGTTTTCCCAAGTTAAACATAAGCAGGAGCAAAAAATGTGCAGAAGTGATGGAGGATTACAAACACTGACATCAAATCTGAGCTTCATGTAAGCATTACAGTGAGGTAATGTCCAGAGTGTTAATTTTAAGTCTTGACAGTGTCATGTTAAATTCACAGGGCCTTTCTAAATGCCAAGAACTATTATCAAGATATTCTTTGAGTGTTCAGTTGAACTTTAGGGGCTTTATTCAGTTTTCTTTTTTTAAATGTAAAGGCTACAGATTTAGCCTCAAATAAGGTTTTAGAATGTTAGCCAAAAAACAAAACAAACAAAAACCAATACAGCACTATAAAATAGAAAGGTACAAGCTGAAGCAAACAAATATGACATTAAAAATGGCAATTCGTGTTTCTCCTAAAACACGAAATTTATAATTTTAAGAATACCTCATTCCAACTACTTGGTGCAGCAAGTTAAAAAGACTACTCAGTTCCACACTTATAATCATTAAGCACTTAAAAACTATATTGACTGTCTAATCTTGAAGACTAAGGGCTTATGTTGCTTAGTATGAAAGCATAGCTAGAAGTGGAAGTGGGACAAGAAACAGCACAGGGCCTTGGCAGTGATGACCACAGTCTCTGATAGATCTCAGGAGACTGAAAGTTTCATGAACCAAGCCTAATGCAGGGTTGGTGGAACAATTTTTATAGTGGGGGTGCTGGGAGGCATTGAACCAAACTTTAAACCCTGTATAGGATGGAAACCACTTCAAACCAGAGGGTGTAGCAGCACCCATGCCCTCTAGCTGTGTGTGTGGGCACATATGTGCTTGTTCTCCATAACATACCTCTCTACTGCCTGTTCCTAGGGCACAGTCAGGGAAAAAAATATTTTGGAGACAAACTTTACAGGTGAAGCAACTGAGGGACCAGAAGATAAGTGGCTTATCTAAAGTCATATTCTATCAGTAATGGATTTAAGGTCTCCTGAGTCCGCTCAAACAGACCATGTAGCAAGTACAGAAGTACCGAACTCCTAGAAGTACACTTTCCTGTGTGTTTTATTCCTATCCAAGCCAAAGAATTAATATTTCATGCAACAAATTCAACGTCAGCAACTTTCTCATGTAGCGAAGTTTTACTTAGTACACTGCACCTGGCTGTTGAAGTACCATTCAGGCTTCTCTTAAATCTAATTTTAGCAGAAGGCTTTCTTTCACTTAATATGAACTCTAATAATTTAAGAGCCAAATAATTTTTCCAGAGTAAAAAGAATGAGAAAATAAGGACTCTTCTGTTTACTTTATAAGATGTGTTAATAAGTTTTCTTCATGGAGAAAGTGCAGTTGTTGCAGTTGGATATCCTATTTTTCCAAATTAGAACTCAAGCCAGAAGGAAATTTTTACACACACACACACACACACAATATGCAGCTCTCACTGGCTTCATTGGGAATCACGTGTGCTTCTGAAGGTAAAATTTGGACTTCTGTCTTTATTTTTATTGAGTTGAGTGGAAACAATATAAAACAAGAGCATTTATCCTTTAAAAATGCTTGGTTTATTCAGCATATGACATTCCAATGATTATGATACCCTAGTTTCTTCAAAAGCAGTGAACTATTTTACTGCCACAGTCTGAAATACTGATTTGTTGCATTACTGAAGTAATTTGGAAAGTTAAGAAGACCAATAGGAATGGAAAAATAGGTATTTGCATAAAAATAACTTGGTATTTTGATTAAAAATAAATTCTAGAAAATTATGAACCCAAAATTGCTCCAATGGTTTCAAATGTCTATTTTAAATTGACAGAAAAAGGTTAATTCACAGTTATAAGGCTTGTTGTAATAACTGTAAATTTACCCTAATAGTGAAATTGTAAAAAAGTGAGTGGAAGTTCATAAAATATCAGAATATAACAATCAATGTTGATGGGAAAAGGTGCAAAAGGGAGATTGAATTAGTCCAAACAAAAAGGCCTACTGATATAACTCAAGGGCTGAGTTAAGATCGGGTCTGACAAACAAGAGAAGTGTGGTACCAGAAATCAATTAACCAAAACTGGTGTGTAAGAAACTAGGCACAATTGGTGGACAAAATAATAAGGGGGTGGGCTAATCTACCCAGCACTTGTTTTTGAGATCCTTAAGAAAGAGACTTTGGGATGAAAATAAGAAGGGATGAATGTCAATGGAGTACAAGTGCAACACTTGCTGACTAAAACAAGGGGAAGGAGCAAGCTCAACCATCATGGCTGCCCCACTGTCTTCTGGGACCCCAGCATCTATTGTAACACTGCCAGATCGTTTTTGTCTTAATCTTGAAATATGTCCTGACTAGACAGGCCAAAAGAGGGACCCAGATGACACTGCCACTTCCACCAGCTTCAGCTGGGGTGTAAGACTTTTTCCTCACACACACATCCTGTGTATGCTTCTTCCTTCCTCACCTTATTTCTTGTCTTTTCTATCAGTCTACTTTTTCCTTCTAACAAAAATCCAGCTAAACTGGTCAAGACTGTATATTTTGCAAGACTATAAGCCTGCAACACAAGAGGCAGAAAAGAACAGCGCACAATGCTTGTACAAATTTGCCTTGCCTCAGAGTGGCTAATACGACAGCATGTTATGCCTGGGCTTTTCCAAAAGCAAGATTACACGGGAAAGTCAACATCAGAAACAAGCTGCATAGTTTTAATCATTGCTGCTCTTTTCTATCCCCTCTTGTGTGTGTATGTCTTGTTCTGTCTTCTAGGAAATGGGGTTGGGCTTTATTGATAACAGCAACAACAGCTCCAGCCTAGTTCAACTAACCTGTTTGCTTTTCCCCAAGCAGGATAGTTATTACCATCTAAGAGATTGTCAAACAAAGGGTGGGTGGGGAGCACTTCTAAAAACTCTCTCCAGCTAACACCAAAGGGAACAAGGGATGTTTTTAAAATGAAAGCCATACTTAATACTTTATATTTCAAATGCTTTAACTGTTTTTCCCATCTTTTCTGCATCTTTAATAAAAGATCAAAAGGATTTTTAATGATGTATTTGCCAGCACAGCAAAGGCTCTGTTTAAGTACTAAGCAGGCTGATGTCTCTGTATATCAAAGCCCAAACCTTGTCTAATGTTGTTTAATACAGGACAGTGACCGAGTCATCCTTTAACTCTTTAGGACCACTGATTCCGCCTAAATTAATAGAATGGGCTGCCATTCTGCCCTTCACTTATTTTGCACCTAGATACTGCAAGCAAATTATGCCCCAATCCTGCAAACACTTGAGTGTGTGAGAAACTTTACCATCATTGGACAACTCAACACAAAGTTATGCACATACTTACGTGTTTGCTGGATCTGAGCCTGAAAATGTAACATCTACTCTACTTCTTAGTGTCACAACTACCTCAAGAAATTACACTGTAAGTGACACATGATGGTAGGTTAACAGCTAATGGTTTATTGCACAGGGTAAAGGATATTTTCAGCCAAGTCAACATTACATTTAAAACCATACGCTTGGCATACATGCAGCTGTAAAACAAACATAGTGAAAAGATCCATGACACATACTACCACATCTAAAAACAAACACATATTTTAAAAAGGACAGAAACAGATTTTTGAAAAGTCAGATCCAAAGAGCTCTAACCTAATGACATTTGATCTTTGTTTTATTCTTACAAATGGAAAAAGGCCACTCAAGCCAAATGAAATAGCAATTCATTTCATTTCCTGTAGACGTCTTCTAAGTTTATATGAGTGCACTTCTAATGCTGGCATTCAGAAGGTAAAGTACGCCTATGCAAGGCAGACTTTGAAATATTAAGCAAGGATTCAAGCTTGCTCCTTTGAAACCAAGGTGAGTTTTGCCTTTGACTTCATCAGAAGCAGAGTTAAGCAATGAGTGTGATTCTAATTTCTCATGTCTGTCCACACAACTGTGGCTTATTATTTCCTAGCTAAGAGTCAAATCCTGCTCCCAGCTGCAGATGCACAGAACTGTAAAAAACCCAAAACATATTTCTACTGTATTGGTTGAGGGTCCTGGGCCATAAGAGAGCCATGCAGAGTCTCCAACTCTGCAGCTGGTGCCCTGCAGTGGCACTCTAAACAGGACTGTGAATACTGTGAACAGACTTAGGTTTTGTGGCAGAAAAGCCAGCGTGCCTGTGTACAGTGTGGATCCCCTAGCAAAAGTTCCCATTAGAGGAGAGCTTCAGCCAATAGCCCCACCTCCTGCTTCTAAGCTACAGTAGTGGCCAGTAGTGGCTTGAGAATGCCGTAAGATCCCACAGAAGGATGTACTTACCAATGCAGCGGGATCCATCTGTAGATGCGACATAGCCACGTGGACAAATGCAGAAATAACTTCCCACAGTGTTAGAACATTCGCCACCTTCGCAGATCCCTGGAATGATGCTGCACTCATCAATATCTATTCGAAGAAGAAGAAGCAGGTGATTAACATAATACTTGCATATAATGCTTTTCATAGAAGAGATTTTTTTTAAAAAATGAAGGGCATTACATTCAGTTAGAATGCAGCTCAGATTTAATAACGTACTGCAATAGTACAAAAATTGTGGTCGATGGAGCACTTGTGGTTTGCAGTGCACTAACAGGTCATCTGTTTAAAGCTGGCTGATCACACAGTGCCAGCTTTCCTTGTATGTTCCAGTTCTGTGCCACCCTAAATCCTAAAGTAGGTTAAAGCAGTCTGGACGCTGCTCTAACTCACATCAGCTGGCTGTGATCACTTTGGGACCATAAAACAGCTGAGCATAGTGGAGATGCAGCACCATTCAGCCCTACTCCAAATATTCCCCCTGCTCTAGGGCTGAACATGGGAAGGCAGAATAGGGGTCAAGTATGATGGCTCTGCACCTGCTAAGAGCTCCCCATTCTGTGAGAATTCTCAGCTAGCCAAATCCAGCTGCACTCCTGATGCTTTGCAAGCCTCAAGTAGTTCAAAGAAACTGTACTGTAATCTTCAGAAGAGTGGACTCAATCTTTGTACATCCTTTCATAGAACTAATCTTTGGTTATGCAAACAGTCCCATTGAAAGCAGTGGTCGCATCGCATGTGAACTGACCTATCACCAAGTTAATGGAGCAAGTTTTCAACAGAGCAAAGCTTGTGGAGTGATGTGGTGCTGGATATCAGAATTGAGAGCATTTGCTAAGGGCTAAACACACACTTGTGTTTTCAATGCTCCCCAGGTTGGCGCCCACACATGGGGGGGAGGAGACAGTCTGACTGTAATGCTGAGAGGTGAGCAGCAGAGAGGAGTAGGCTGGGATGGAAGAACTACTATGTGATCAGGTAAGTAAAGACTGCATCATAATGCATAGGTACAAGGGGGCAGTTTCAAGTATCAAGTATTTCCTAAGTTTTGAGTGCTTCATTTTGCAACCTTAACATTTTTTTAAGATAGGCATTTTGGTGGTAATGGTTTTGTTTTTTGTTGTTTTGTAATTCTAGTTCCACACTGATTTTTTTTTTTATGGTGACCTCTGTTATTGGAGTTCTGAGTAACTCTCTTAAATGTAACCTGCAGCCAAATTAAAATTGCCATGTTTCAGGTTTTGTAATAAACTTGAAACCTGGCTCACATTAAACCTGGGATGAATTCTGAGCAAGCTTGGGCCAAGTTTCCAACAAACTTGGGCTGACTTATGTTTTCCAGTTGAAAGCATATGAAACTCTGTGGCTTTTGCACCACCCAAAGCCTGGAAAACGTTGGTGTTTTTGGCTCAGTCTGCATTTAAGTTCTTGGTTGCAAAGTGACATTAAGAGAGTTTTACCCCATAAAACAAACCCCAAAAAAACAAACTTTTGGGCCCAGATCATTTCTCATAAAGTATGCGGAAGAAGCTATGAAGAAAGAACTCTCAAAGAGGATCAATTTGCAGAGGTCCCCCATACAGTCCCTTCAGGACTTGGGATTTTCACTCCCACTAAAGAAAGTCATGAGACCCAGCCCCAAACCTGGAAGAGCTCCAGGGATCATCCATATTGCTCTGCACTGGCTCTGACCCATGCAGTACCTCTGGTTCCTTAGTCATGGCTGCACCGGTAGATGGGGGAAGGGGAGTAACGTGGAAAAAACTAGCCCTGTGCTGTGTTGTCTCTTCTACGGAAACACAACTGGGGGCCCAATGAGTGTACAATGTGCATCTCATCTCCCCCACTCTATCCAGTCCTCAACCTTGCCACTGTGGAGACTCCAGACGAATGAAGAGTGCCCATGGGATTAAGGAAGTGTGGGGACAAAGTCACGGGGATGACAGCACACTAGGTGGAGACGCAAAGGAATCCTCCATGCATGAATGTGGATCTAGAGCAATGGTTCTCAACTAGGGGTATGTATACCTCTGGGGTATATAGAGGTCTTACAGGGGGTACATCAATTCATCTAGATATTTGCATAGTTTTACAACAGGCTACATAAAAAGCACTAGCAAAGTCAGTACGAACTAAAATTTCATTCAGATGACTTGTTTATACTGCTCTGTGTACTACACACTGAAATGTAAGTACAATATTTATATTCCAATCCATTTATTTTATAATTATATGGTAAAAATTAGAAAGTAAACAATTTTTCGGTAACAACGTGCTATGACACTTTTGTATTTTTATGTCTGATTTTGTTACCAAGTAGTTTTTAAGTGAGATGAAACTTGGGGGGTACACAAGACAAATCAGACTCCTGAAAGGGATACAGTAATCTGGAAAGGTTGAGAGCCACTGATCTGGAGGGTACAATCTCATACTGTACCTGGAAAGAAAAATGCACAGCCTTACTATGGTTGTACTGTGAAGGAACCAATAAAAAACATGGTGAAACATGTTCACTGTAAAATTTTCAGGGGATTTTTAGGTACTTTTTTTGTACAAGGGACATCTCCTTACAGCTATCATTGCTCTACCACCAAAGCATCCACATAGTTTATATCTTAGAGGATCATATGACCTTTATTGCATTTTTACACTATGAATATTAACCAGAGGAAGTGAAAAATTATAATCTTTTCAACTAGGCTATTTAAAATATTGCTTTAAAGGACTCACCATAGTTTCGAATGATAAATTTACTGAACACACTTACTTGCCTTCCTTACTTGTGGTGATTATTCCCCACATTCTAAATATCAGATTTTAAAAAAATTCACTACTCCACAACTGAGAAAAAACTATTATAAATATATCCAGTATTTCACAACCGAGAAACAAACACAGCCTTGTGCTTTACTGCTTTTCTCTATGGAACTCTGCAGGGCAGACTGGGGAACAATCTCCCTATTCCTCCCATAGCTCAGTGGCTGACCCCATGTCTCCATGCAGAAAAGAAGGAAGAGGGCATAATTGGACCAAATATTTTAAATACTTCTTTTGCTTGTGCTTCCTATGCTGATTCAGCAGCAGCTGTTAACTGTATTTTTGTTGAAGATCACGTAATTTCTGAGGCTTTTGTTATACCAGTAATAAAACAAACAGTATAGAGCTAGCTTGTAAACTCTTAGGACAGAGATTGCATCGTCCTTTGTTTCTGCATAGGACCCAACACCTCACTGAGGGACTACCAAAAACAGCTACATAAATTATTATGAATGAATAAATAAATAAATAAATAAAAATAATGAATTATAATCCATTTGGTATATAGTTTAAAATATTTGTCAAATGGAAAAAAAGAATATCAGAATAGGAAGAATCTTTAAGCTTTAAAAGAACACTAAGAGCAAAGATTTATTAGACATATTTTTATTGCTTTTCACTTACTGTTTTCAGTTAGATTTTATATACCACTACTTTGGTATTGTCTTTTATTTTAACAAAGCACCCAACCTACAGTGGCAATTTTTAACTGGCATCTTATAATATACATGGTATCCACACTTTGTAGAGATTTAGGCATTTTGTAAGAAAAAAGTCATTTTTGCCAGATCAAAACTTTCTAAGAAATAATAGCTTCACTTGTGACATCACCACAGAGGTTTCAGAATCCCAAATGGTGGTATAAATCCAAACCAAGTAATTCCCCCAGGAAATCTACAAAATCTTGCATAAATTTACTACATTATGACCAAATATATGATGTGGCGAATGGGTTACCATCCGATTTAATCCAATGAAATGAAACCATGTGTGTAAATCATAGCAGAACTGGAACCGGCTGCAGGTCTTGCCTTGGTATCTTCCAAGCAGTGCATTTCTATCACAACTGATAATTGGTTAAAAACAAGAATGATAATCCCCTCTACAAAAACAAAAATTAAGGCACCATGTCACAAAGACAGACAGAAAGGAAAACTGGCAAGGACAAATCATCCACAAGGATCTTTTTCATGTTTTCTGAATAGAGTTCCTCTTGTGTTGTCAGTTTCAGCAGAGATGTCACAGATTGCATGGACAGAGAAGCTCTCTACTCTCTCAAACCCTGCACATCAGGTTCCAGCACAATGGCAGTGTAGCATGAGGAAAATTACACTGTCCATCTTTGTTACTGTGCTGGTTCTGCAAATAGATACAAGACTTCACTGTCCAGGACTATCTGTCTGGCACCGTTCACAGACACCTCCAAACCTGCAGCAGTCTTTTGCAGGATGCTTTTATTTTTTGCTGACTTAGTGTGGGAAAGACCTGTGACACACAGAAATTGATTGAAATAATTTGAATTACATGTATAATGTTACCTTCTAAAAACATGCGCTTGTTGAAACTTAGGCGTTTCTCATTCATTTTTACTTTATCTTACATAGGTGGGTTGCTGCTACTTTAACAAGCAGCACCGTCTACTTACAAAATCTCTACTGTGCAATAAACATAGCCTTTAAAAGGCTATACAATTTTGTACCCTTTATTGTAATTCTAACTACAGCTTGGGACTCACTTTCCCTCCAGGTAATGAGGAGGTAGAATCTGGAGCGTGGCCCTGTGAGGAGAATAGGAAAGGACTGGCCAGATACTTATGCTTTATCACTCCCCTGCTCCCAGCCCACACAGGGAGCTCTGCTCTGCCAGTCTGCAGGGAATGTGTGAAGACTGGGCAAACCAGGGCAAGGAGCTAGAAGGCTGGGGGCAGACTGCACATCATTCTCCTCCTCACTGACTGGAAATTTTAAGATTTTACTTCAGAAAGTCCAGTAGACTGGTTGGCTGGAAGAGCTGCACAGTTCACAATAGAACAAACATAAATTAAGGCTTTAGGGGAAATGCTACTTATGTTGTAAAAGAGGACATTGCTGTAAGTATGAAACAAACCTAAGGTCTGAGTGCCTGCCCTTCTGGTGTTGCACCGAAGAAGATAAAACTGAGCAAACTCCGTTAAGACCTGGCTCTAAACGTGTGCAGCAAACATCCCAGCTGCAGGCATTAATAGGATATCTGTCTGCCAAAGAAAACAGCCCGGCCACTTGTCGTACAGAATTCATGGCTTTTTACTGTAAAGCTTACAGTAGGCAGGATATGATGAATATCTTGGCAAACGTATCAGAAAAGGGTCTTAGAAATGTCTGAATGCTGAAAAAGGCTGCTGTGGAAGTGTTTTAGCTATATTCTACCTCATCTAATGTACTGTCAAGTTTGAATTTAACACACACAGTGTAATGAACTGGTATGTTATACAAGGAAGGAAAAACAGAAATAGAATTTTATTCTTTAAAAGGCTTGTTTACATTTTGGTATCAAGTTTCATCAAGAGAATTAGTCTGTCGCATATGGGCCTGGCCCTGCAGGGTGAGTGGTGCAGAACCACACCACACAAGAGCGGGAGAAGAACACCAGTGGCATTCTGCCTCCTACGGCATCCTAGTATACTGGGGAGGACGGGGTAGGGGGAGGACAAACTGCTACACTCCTTCAAGGGATGAGGTGAATTCCCACCTGCAAGGGAGTAATTAGGGTACAGTGCCTACATTTCCTTAAGTGCAAGTATGGTAATTCTGCCCACCACTTATGTAGATCATCAGGCAAACAGGGTGGTCCACATAAGCGGTGGGCCCCTTCCCCCTCACTGAACACCATGGAAGTAGTAGGCAGAATCTAGCTCTGAAAGAGTACATTCTCCTCGGGACCCACATGTGTAACTTCCATGAGCACCACCAGATGAGTCAAATGTATCTCTTTTTTAAAATGAGGGTCATGTATAAACTGGAAGTCTTCAAAATAAAAACAAATTTTAGCCATAAGATGACACCTAATATATTGCAGATCAATAAGCTTATGCCAAAGAAATAGGAAGGAGTTTTGTCTGGTTACAGTACCAGACTGGCACTCAGGAGATCCTAGCTCTACCACAGACTCTCCATGTCTCCTTGTGCAAGTCACTTATTGCGTCTCTGCCTGTTTTTCTTCCTATAAAACAAGGAGGAGGAGGAGGAGAATTCTTCCCTACTTTACAAGGGTGTTGTGAGGATAAATTTGTAAATGTTTATGAGCTACTGAGATACTATAAAGACTATAAATAAATAAGAAAAATTAGAACCCTGTGCTATGTAAATGTTATGGGCCAAATCCCCCCAAACAGGTGTCCAAGCTATGTACAGAATGTAGGTATATGTAGGCACGCACAGATAGTTGCATTTACAAATGGGTCTCTTTATGTAGTTATCTGTTGTGTATGCCCTGTAATCCTTATTCAGGGAAAACTCCCATTTATTTCAATGTGAGTTCTGCCTTAGTAAGAACTGCTAGCTCTGGCCTCCCAAAATACTCTATGAACAAAACGTAGATCTTTTACTGATCTTTTAGAAAAGAAACACAGGAGAGTAATACAAAGTAATAGTCTAGCAAAGAAATAAATGGATTTAGTCCTCAACACAGCTGAGGGAAATATACATTTAAGGTAGAAAAAGCATGACATGAACACTCCTATTTATTCCAATTCTTGCTGCCAGAAGATAAAATTTAAAAAAATAAAATACAAAAGTACATGTGAATACTTAAGGCCAAAATATATAGCAGAGAATTTGAAATCTCACCCTCATAGCTGTAAAGCTTACTGTTTTAAAAAAAGGTTTGAATAGTCAGTGTTACATTCCTACCACTCCCATTGAAAACTGGAGTTTTGCCTGGATAAGGATTGTAAGTTTTGCCCTTTTTAAGTCAGCAAGTAATGTTTCATCTGGCCTTCCATACTGAGGGAGGGGAAGGGAAGGGAGTGGGTAGATTTAGTCGGGGATCGGTCCTGCTTTGAGAAGGGGGTTGAACTAGATGACCTCCTGAGGTCCCTTCCAACCCTGATATTCTATGATTCTGTGATTCTACTCAGTAGTGAGACCAGTTTTGTATAATATTTTAAATAAAAAGTAACATTAAAACAATGGACACTCTATTAACTGAATCCTCCTTCTATACACACATTCTCTTCAGATATTTCCTCATAGATGGCCAGTTTCAGATGTCCTTCCCTGTGGCCCTAACCTGAAAACACTTAGGGTATGTCTACACTACGGAATAAGGTCGAATTTATAGAAGTCGTTTTTTTAGAAATTGGTTTTATATATTCGAGTGTGTGTGTCCCCACAGAAGATGCTCTAAGTGCATTAAGTGCATTAACTCGGCGGAGTGCTTCCACAGTACCGAGGCTAGAGTCGACTTCCGGAGCGTTGCACTGTGGGTAGCTATCCCACAGTTCCCGCAGTCTCCGCTGCCCATTAGAATTCTGGGTTGAGATCCCAATGCCTGATGGGGCTAAAACATTGTCGCGGGTGGTTCTGGGTACATATCGTCAGGCCCCCGTTCCCTCCCTCCCTCCGGGAAAGCAAGGGCAGACAATCGTTTCGCGCCTTTTTTCCTGAGTTACCTGTGCAGACGCCATACCACGGCAAGCATGGAGCCCGCTCAGGTAACCGTCACCCTATGTCTCCTGGGTGCTGGCAGACGCGGTACGGCTTTGCTACACAGTAGCAGCAACCCCTTCCTTGTGGCAGCAGATGGTACAGAACGACTGGTAGCCGTCATCGTCATGTCCGAGGTGCTCCTGGCCACGTCGGCTGGGAGCGCCTGGACAGACATGGGCGCAGGGACTTAATTTAGAGTGACTTGACCAGGTCATTCTCTTTAGTTCTGCAGTCAGTCCTATTGAACAGTCTTATGGTGAGCAGGCAGGCGATACGGATTGCTAGCAGTCGTACTGTACCATCTTCTACCGGGCAGGCAAGAGATGAGAATGGCTAGCAGTCGTACTGTACCATCTTCTGCCGAGCAGCCATGAGATGTGGATGGCATGCAGTCCTTCTGCACCGTCTGCTACCAGCCAAAGATGTAAAAGATAGATGGAGTGGATCAAAACAAGAAATAGACCAGATTTGTTCTGTATTCATTTGCTTCCCCCCCTCCCCTGTCTAGGGGACTCATTCCTCTAGGTCACACTGCAGTCACTCACAGAGAAGGTGCAGCGAGGTAAATCTAGCCATGTATCAATCAGAGGCCAGGCTAACCTCCTTGTTCCAATAAGAACAATAACTTAGGTGCACCATTTCTTATTGGAACCCTCCGTGAAGTCCTGCCTGAAATACTCCTTCATGTAAAGACACCCTCTTTGTTGATTTTAGCTCCCTGAAGCCAACCCCGTAAGCCGTGTCGTCAGTCGCCCCTCCCTCCGTCAGGGCAACGGCAGACAATCATTCCGCGCCTTTTTTCTGTGCGGACGCCATACCAAGGCAAGCATGGAAGCCACTCAGCTCACTTTGGCAGTTAGGAGCACATTAAACACCACACGCATTATCCAGCAGTATATGCAGCACCGGAACCTGGCAAAGCGATACCGGGCGAGGAGGCGACGTCAGCGCGGTCACGTGAGTGATCAGGACATAGACACAGATTTCTCTGAAAGCATGGACCCTGCCAATGCATGCATCATGGTGCTAATGGGGCAGGTTCATGCTGTGGAACGCCAATTCTGGGCTCGGGAAACAAGCACAGACTGGTGGGACCGCATAGTGTTGCGGGTCTGGGACGATTCCCAGTGGCTGCGAAACTTTCGCATGCGTAAGGGCACTTTCATGGAACTTTGTGACTTGCTTTCCCCTGCCCTGAGGCGCATGAATACCAAGATGAGAGCAGCCCTCACAGTTGAGAAGCGAGTGGCGATAGCCCTGTGGAAACTTGCAACGCCAGACAGCTACCGGTCAGTTGGGAATCAATTTGGAGTGGGCAAATCTACTGTGGGGGCTGCTGTGATGCAAGTAGTCCACGCAATCAAAGATCTGCTGATATCAAGGGTAGTGACCCTGGGAAATGTGCAGGTCATAGTGGATGGCTTTGCTGTAATGGGATTCCCTAACTATGGTGGGGCCATAGACGGAACCCATATCCCTATCTTGGCACCGGAGCACCAAGCCGGCGAGTACATAAACCGCAAGGGGTACTTTTCAATAGTGCTGCAAGCACTGGTGGATCACAAGGGACGTTTCACCAACATCAACGTGGGATGGCCGGGAAAGGTACATGACGCTCGAATCTTCAGGAACTCTAGTCTGTTTCAAAAGCTGCAGGAAGGGACTTTATTCCCAGACCAGAAAATAACCGTTGGGGATGTTGAAATGCCTATATGTATCCTTGGGGACCCAGCCTACCCCTTAATGCCATGGCTCATGAAGCCGTACACGGGCAGCCTGGATAGTAGTCAGGAGCTGTTCAACTACAGGCTGAGCAAGTGCAGAATGGTGGTAGAATGTGCATTTGGACGTTTAAAGGCGCGCTTGCGCACTTTACTGACTCGCTTAGACCTCAGTGAAACCAATATTCCCACTGTTATTACTGCTTGCTGTGTGCTCCACAATATCTGTGAGAGTAAGGGGGAGACGTTTATGGCGGGGTGGGAGGTTGAGGCAAATCGCCTGGCTGCTGGTTACGCGCAGCCAGATACCAGGGTGGTTAGAAGAGCACAGGAGGGCGCGGTACGCATCAGAGAAGCTTTGAAAACCAGTTTCATGACTGGCCAGGCTACGGTGTGAAAGTTCTGTTTGTTTCTCCTTGATGAAACCCCCCCGCCCCTTGGTTCACTCTACTTCCCTGTAAGCTAACCACCCGCCCCTCCTCCCTTCAATCACCGCTTGCAGAGGCAATAAAGTCATTGTTGCTTCACATTCATGCATTCTTTATTCATTCATCACACAAATAGGGGGATGACTACCAAGGTAGCCCAGGAGGGGTGGTGGAGGAGGGAAGGAAAATGCCACACAGCACTTTAAGCACAGCACTTTAAAAAAGTTTACAACTTTAAAATTTATTGAATGACAGCCTTCTTTTTTTTGGGCAATCCTCTGTGGTGGAGTGGCTGGTCGGCCGGAGGCCACCCCACCGCGTTCTTGGGCGTCTGGGTGTGGAGGCTATGGAACTTGGGGAGGAGGGCGGTTGGTTACACAGGGGCTGCAGTGGCAGTCTGTGCTCCAGCTGCCTTTGCTGCAGCTCAACCATACACTGGAGCATACTGGTTTGGTCCTCCAGCAGCCTCAGCATTGAATCCTGCCTCCTCTCATCATGCTGCTGCCACATTTGAGCTTCAGCCCTCTCTTCAGCCCGCCACTTACTCTCTTCAGCCCGCCACCTCTCCTCCCAGTCATTTTGTGCTTTTCTGCACTCTGACATTATTTGCCTCCACGCATTCGTCTGTGCTCTGTCAGTGTGGGAGGACAGCATGAGCTCGGAGAACATTTCATCGCGAGTGCGTTTTTTTTTCTTTCTAAGCTTCACTAGCCTCTGGGAAGGAGAAGATCCTGTGATCATTGAAACACATGCAGCTGGTGGAGAAAAAAAAAGGGACAGCGGTATTTAAAAAGACACATTTTATAAAACAGTGGCTACACTCTTTCAGGGTAATCCTTGCTGTTAACATTACATACATAGCACATGTGCTTTCGTTACAAGGTCGCATTTTGCCTCCCCCCACCGCATGGCTACCCCCTCAACCTTCCCCCCTCCCTGTGGCTAACAGCGGGGAACATTTCTGTTTAGCCACAGGCAAACAGCCCAGCAGGAATGGGCTCTTCTGAGTGTCCCCTGAAAAGCACTCTATTTCAACCAGGCGACCATGAATTATATCTCACTCTCCTGAGGATAACACAGAGAGATAAAGAACGGATGTTGTTTGAATGCCAGCAAACATACACTGCAATGCTTTGTTCTACAATGATTCCCGAGTACATGTTACTGGCCTGGAGTGGTAAAGTGTCCTACCATGAAGGACGCAATAAGGCTGCCCTCCCCAGAAACCTTTTGCAAAGGCTTTAGGAGTACATCTAGGAGAACCGCGAATGCCAGGGCAAAGTAATCCTTTCACATGCTTGCTTTTAAACCATGTATAGTATTTTAAAAGGTATACTCACCAGAGGTCCCTTCTCCGCCTGCTGGGTCCAGGAGGCAGCCTTGGGTGGGTTCTGGGGGTACTGGCTCCAGGTCCAGGGTGAGAAACAGTTCCTGGCTGTCGGGAAAACCGGTTTCTCCGCTTGCTTGCTGTGAGCTATCTACAACCTCATCATCATCATCTTCTTCGTCCCCAAAACCTGCTTCCGTATTGCTTCCATCTCCATTGAAGGAGTCAAACAACACGGCTGGGGTAGTGGTGGCTGAACCCCCTAAAATGGCATGCAGCTCATCATAGAAGCGGCATGTTTGGGGCTCTGACCCGGAGCGGCCGTTCGCCTCTCTGGTTTTCTGGTAGGCTTGCCTCAGCTCCTTCAGTTTCATGCGGCACTGCTTCGGGTCCCTGTTATGGCCTCTGTCCTTCATGCCCTGGGAGATTTTCACAAAGGTTTTGGCATTTCGAAAACTGGAACGGAGTTCTGATAGCACAGATTCCTCTCCCCAAACTGCGATCAGATCCCGTACCTCCCGTTCGGTCCATGCTGGAGCTCTTTTGCGATTCTGGGACTCCATCATGGGCACCTGTGCTGATGAGCTCTGCATGGTCACCTGCAGCTTGCCACGCTGGCCAAACAGGAAATGAGATTCAAAAGTTCACGGTTCTTTTCCTGTCTACCTGGCCAGTGCATCTGAGTTGAGAGTGCTGTCCAGAGCAGTCACAATGGAGCACTCTGGGATAGCTCCCGGAGGCCAATACCATCGAATTGTGTCCACAGTACCCCAAATTCGAGCCGGCAAGGTCGATTTAAGCGCTAATCCACTTGTCAGGGGTGGAGTAAGGAAATCGATTTTAAGAGCCCTTTAATTCGAAATAAAGGGCTTCATTGTGTGGACGGGTGCAGGTTTACATCGATTTAACGCTGCTAAATTCGACTTAAAGTCCTAGTGTAGACCAGGGCTTACATGACCACTTCCATTAACTTCAGGTGTAACCATCAGTAGGACTGGGCACTCCATTTTTTACTCAGACTCTCACTGAAGCAAAAGGAATTTTAATCAAGAAATGCCTGAGTAAAGATTGAGGCATGGATTGTCACCCACAAAATCTGTGCATCGCTGGTCCCTCCCATGCATCAATTTCATCCCTCCCGCCCCTCAGACTATGGCTATGTCTACATGCTACCATCGATGATGGCATGTAGGACATATGTAGCTACATGCCACAGTCAAAAGCAGGCTGCATCCACACAGCAGTGTGTAACTGCACATGTCAGTGAAAGGCTGTGGCAGTGGGGAAAGGATCAGCAACAGGGAACTGCCTGTGCCTTTCCCCACCACAGGAATTTTCCCCTGTGATGGGAAAAGGCTCTAGCAGCGGAACACTCCATAGTTAAAAAAAAAGCAGCATAGATGGGGGAGGGGTGGGGTTAAGGAAGGCACTACTTGGATGAGTAGGTACATATCCACAGGGTTCAGGATGTACGCTATTCACCCAAGCAGAGCCTCACCATCTACACTGCTATTTATACCCATGTCAGGGGGGCATATAGGGTATGTACTCTTCACGCTGCTGAAAGAAATGTGCAGCGTAAATATACGTTATCTCTTTCCCCTAATACACCAGGCTGCTGTGTGAAATTCCACACACACACGAACACATACGTCTCCCCACAGAGCTTATTTAGGAAGATAATATAAAGGTGGGGTTATAGCTTCTCTTCTGCATCAACCTCTCCTCCCCATTGGGGATGCTGCAGCCAGGGACTCCCTGGTACCATGCCCAGTCACATAGCCAGTGCCTACTTGGGGACAGAGCAGATGCGCTGATGCACATAGTCTTTTCTGTAGGGGAAAACCACAACCAACTCCCTTTTGCCTTCTGATGGATGATGATAGGAAGGGTAGAGCAGCACAAAGGGAGATTTCCTTCCAAGATGCCCTTCCATGGGGATGATCTGGCCCAGAATAAAAACCTCAGGACTTTGCCCTGTATTAATCAGTACTTGTCCAGATCTTGTAGTGCCTTAGAGGGAAAAGAAAAACTAAAAAGGTGTACTCAAGTCCCAAAACACAGGCTAAATTGATGCTATGACTCTGTTAACTAAAATCATTCCAAAGACTGGCCTGACTACATATAGGAGATTTTATTAAACTATTTCCTTACCACCTCATGATCATTTTACTCAGCGGAAAACATAAGCCAGTGAGCTATAAATTGCAACGCTATAAGAAAATGTTTGCACCTGCATCAGTTCTTGTGGGTGGAAGGTGGAGACAGGACTATGTGATATCTTTTACTGAACCAAAAGAACAAGTGACCTTTCTGAGCTTATTGGTTCTATGTCAAAACATATATGCTGGACCAGTAAGCTATCCCCTTCAACCAATGTTTTTATAGAAATATAAACTCTCTTTGTAATGTTCATATTACAGTAAATTAAAGTGTATAACTTTTTGTTATATGCACTCTATTTTTCAGGGTGTCAGGTGCCAGGAAATAATGATTACTTTCCCTATAGGAAACTATGGCTCTTTGAGATGTGTTGTCCACACAGATTCCGCACTTGATGCACATGCACATCTCTGCATGAGATCCGATTCTTTTGAATAGCAGTGTCTGGTGGGACTGCACCTACCCCCTGCACACCCTTTCACTTCCTGTGGCCAACTCAGGCCACAGTCCCGCACTCAGTTTCTTCACCAATAAGAAGGCCTAGAACAGGTACTGGTCAGCAGGAATGGAAGTCAGGACATGGAATCTGTGTGGACAACAGACAACTTGAAGAAGTACATTTACAGGAAGGTAAGTAATCATTATTTCTTCTTCAAGCAACTGTCCACATAGCTTCCGCTCTTGGCGATAGGTAGGCAGTTATACCAGTGTCAGGAGATAGGTGAGAGGAGGCCCATTGAAAGAGGACCCCCCTACTAAATTTCCCATTCAGCAGGGAAGCTTGCAGCAGGGAAAAATGTGAGGACTGAACTCTACAGTTTTGCTCTGCATTATTCTGATACGGGGGCAGGCTTCAGAAGTTGCCTGGGCATGGGTGGAATTACCGCTGACCCGTCCAGGTGAATCTTTCTTGGCTCAGGTATAGTAAGTCTAAATACAGTCTGAGGCCTACTTAGCTAGCCTCCATGTGGATACCAGTTGATCCTTAACCCTTTCAGCAAACATCACAAAGAGTCTGGATGAACATCTGAATGGTCTGGTTGTGTCCAAACAAAAGGTTAATGTCCTCACAACATCCAGTGTGCAGAGTTTATTTCTGCTTGGAGAGGGATGTGTTTTGGGGAAGAAAAACAGGAGGTGAATAGGTTGGTTGATGTCAAAGTCTGAGATCACCTTATGCAGAAATGTTGGGTGAGGCCTGACTGAGCCTGTATATGGTGGGCCTGCTGTGAGAGCCTGAATCTCTCCTATCCATCTTGCAGACATGAGGACCACCAGGAAGGCAATTTCATGGAAAGATAGCAGAACAGCATGTAGCCAAAGTTCAAATGGGGAACTCAACAATACCATTAAAACCAGATTGAGGTCTCATGAAGGAGGGGCTCTCAAACTGGTGGAAACATACGTGGAAGCCCTCTGAAAAATCTCAACACTCTGGAGTGTGAGAAAACAATGCATCACTGAAGAGGAGGATTACTGGGGGATATCACTGGAGATGCACCCAAACTGAACTAAAGGAAAGTCTGGTTTGTTTCAAGTGGAGTAAATATTATAGCAGGTATTCAGGCTGTTACTGGTGAAATATTCCACAGCCCCACAGGTACTGGGTCTGTTACTGGTGAAAGCTGACACTGCATTGCCCAGACAGAGAATCGCTTCCATTTGGCTCTATATGTTAGCCTAGTCAAGGGCTTCCTGCTGCAAAGGAGAATGTCTTGTAGTGCAGCAGAATAGCTTTTCTCTCTATCACTCATCCAGCCAGCTTCCCCACAAAAGCAGTGGCCAGGAAGTCAAGTACTCAAACCACTAGGCTGACTGGCCGTCCAACACCCCTGTTACACTGCTCTTAACTGCAGTGAAAAATGAAATAATCAAAGAAAACCTAATAATTTAACTAGTGAAACTTCAAACTTGAAAACCAATAACTTCATAAGCAAAGAACATTGATATTGTGGTTCTGTCTTGCAGACACAGGAGGCAAGAGGAAACTGAGCATGAGCTGCAGTTGCCCCATCTTTTTTACCCGTGCTATGGGAAGGCAGAGGGCAAGAATATTGAAGGAGTGGCTCCAATGGGCACTACTATTCAAAATAATCTGATCCTGTATGCATGGGGCGCTTGCACCCCAAGTGTGGAATATGTGTGGACAATCAAAGATGAGTAAAGGGCTAGAATGTTAAGCTCTGTCTACATTAGGAAAATTTCAAAAAATTGCACCAACATAACAATGTTGATGTATTACACCAGCACAAATATCTCTAATGTAGACAGGCTCTTCCTTCTCTCCACCTTAGTACAGTGGGCTGCTAGCCAGGTAGGAAATAAAACCTTTTTGATTATTCAACTTGAAATAACAACAGGTGCTTCAAACCACACATACTGTTATCTAATTTCAGTTCTTCCATGTACACTGACTTAAACTGCCTATATTCCCTTATTTAAACACCATATACAGTAAAGGGTTGTACCAAATTCATTCATTTGTCCTTGTGAACCTTATCTGGGAGAATTGTTGAATAGCCTTTTTTTAAAAAAATTATTAAAAAGAGCTTTGGATGATTTAAAGGAGCAAAATGCAAAGCATGTTTTAACTGCCCTCTTAACAAGCAGGGATATCCTTGAACAAGTTCTCCTCTTGGCATTAGTATACTTTATTTGATGCCAGGCACAAACATTACATGTTCAGATTTCTGACCCACAATCAGCCAATATAAACTCATGTAAGTATTTGTATACACTGGCATCCAAGACGCTAATAAAATGCAACCCCATGCCATGCTGAACAGGTCATTTTAAAGAAGCATATCCTTTTGAAACATCGGGTGGGGGGGACACGACTAAGCAAGTGATCAGACTTGAATGAAAAAACACAACAAAATAGTTTAAACATTAAAATGATACATAAACTGCTTTCCTTTTACTGTTTGACATAATGAGAATTTTTTGGTTTTGTTTTACTCTGTTCTGTTAAACAGAAGAAAAAGGGGAAACTATTTTTCAGGGAATATTTATCACCCAATCTGCAAGTGATTCTTTTCTGTGAGCTTATTAACTTGCTTTAATATCTTAACTTCTACAAATAAGTTTACAATATGGTTTCACTAACTATTTGGATTGTAAATCTACAGCAAACCCCAAATGTTTTCCATTATATAACCACTTTATAAGCCTCCCTCATGCAAAACTCTGATTGATAGATTTCAGTGTTTCACATCTGTTACAGTGAGCGCAGTACACAACAAAATAACAGCTTCACCCATTTTCTTTAAAATGTGACCTCAAGCATTAGCACATATTCATTTTGAAACTAGTTATTTACTGTTTGTCAAGAATGAGTTGTTTGCATCTCTTCTGCCTCAATTGCCAGTGACAAGATGCCATAAAATGGGATTCAATCTAATCCTAAATGTATTAGTACAAAGAGCAATTAGATAATAATATTCCAATTGATAGTAAAGGGGATGCATACATACAGTATTATCAATTCATTGTCTAGTTTAAACTAAAAATAATGGGTGCCACTAAGGTCTGGCTTTAGCCACATCTAATCTATTTGTTAACTTTTTCTGTGACTCTCGCAGAGTGGAGAAAGGCTTTAAAATGGGGCCTTGTCCTCAGAAAATTTAACAAATCCTCACCTTGACTAGTGGAGGGGAATTAAGCAGAAGCATTCTTTCTCTATCCTGACAGTCAGGGCCACAGGGAAGAAGCCCTATGTGAGGTCCTGGATGACAGCTCCACTTTTGAAAAGCCATGTTGGGACACTGCCTGACCCATTTAGTCAGACAGCTAGGAAGATATTGGGGAGGCACTACACCTTCTGCTCATTCTGTTCATCATCTCCAACGACCTAACTGTCATATTTATCACGGTGGCGTGTGGAGTCTGTGACATTACTCCTGGAGATGAGGTGGCTGTGAGTGCCAGCAGACACACTCAAAGTGAGGTTCTTCCCCTCAGGATCTGCAGAAGCATCAACAGCTACAGAGCCTGGGCACAATACAGAGCTGCTGAAGGCTCTGTGAAGCAGACATTGCGAGGACCAAGATTTGATTCATTGATCTGAAACTGTATCATAATGGTCACCAACAAATGTTATCTTTGTTCAGGTGCTATCCTTTTCATTTTAAAAATACCTTCTTTGGGCCTCTCCCTGTGGCCTTTTCTTGAGAAAGACTCCCACTGGCTCCCAGGGGAGTATTGCCAGACTGAACATAGGAGTCAGGCCTTCCATTCCCTTCCACCCTATAATGCATTGCTTGTCCACCCTAAAACTCCCACTGATTTTATTGGGTATTGCAGGTGTGCAAGGAATACAGGATCTTGCCCTTCACGTATAATGTACACAGGCATAAATTATAGAACCTTACATTGAATAAAAGCCTCCACTCAGCAATTTAAAAAAGAAATGGAGGCAAGATGGCTATAAACAATAACAAAACACACTATTTCTAACTGGCACAATATCCAAACAAAATGTATATTCGTTTAGCATTTAATTGTCTTCACTCCATTTTTCAATTGACAAGCTGAAGATTAGTCTGTTCAAGTTTTCTCAAATTTTCTATTCAACATTTCTGATTATTGTTTATTCTAATGTTAATATATTTGTTGGTGATATGATTGCAAGTAAATACTTTTGGATTTTGGGCAGATTACTTATTGTCTGAGACTTGTTAAAGATGGCTTGGATGGCATTGAAAAAATATACTGTGTTGCCAATATTTTTACAAGCATAAATAATTCTGTTTCTATTCACATATCCCATAATATTTTTTAATAGGTGGGGCTGTCAACACTACCAAGTACTATGGTTGCTCAACACTTCCCATTATAAACTCCTGTTTTCAGTTTCCTATAATTTCCTCAAACTTTATCCATTCAGACTAATTTATTTATTTATTTTATGCTTCGTGTCTGTCTCAGACTGAATTTTTTGGGAAAATTTTAGCCAAAACAGTTCAACTGTTTCTGAGAACAAGACTAGGGGAAAGTATGCTGTTTTGCCCATGTTAAAAAATTCTGGCAACCTTTTCTCTGGAAACATCTAGTGCACCCCTCTGGAGGGACTTCAAGTTTGGCAGGGGTGAGCCTTTGTGTCAGGGATGTGCTGTTTGCAAACCCTGCCAAATTTGGGCAGATTTTCACAAAATTATATGCTTTTGAAAATCACAGTTCACACATGCTCAGTAGAGACTTGCTAGAGCTTAGAACCTTCTGAGCTTTTTACTGCAGTCATAATGAGCACATTGGCACCTCTCAGAGCTCTCAGTGCTGACTGAGCTGTGCATGCACCATCCCCACAGAGTGACAAAGCGTGCTCCAGCTGAGGGACTCAAAAGAAATTTCCTGGGAATGACTTCTCCCAGCTGCTGTGGGCTGGAGTGGGGCCAGGCACCAGAATTGAGAGCAGGGAGCTTGCTTCTCCTGTGCTCTCAATGATCCCTCTCTGCTGACACCTAGGCAGTGTGGAGGAGGAAGCCATCTAATTCAAACACAGAGGTAGTAAGAGCTGGTGCAGGGGAGAAGACAATGAGTCTGGTGAGACTGGGACTGGAAATGGTTGGAGAGAAAAAAAAATGGTTATTAACCTGTCCATAACTGTTGTTCTTCAAGATCTGTTGCTCATGTCCATTCCACGTTAGGTGTGCGCATGCCACTTGCACCATTACCAGAGATATTTCCCTCGGTGGTATTCATCCTTCTTGGCAACCAACCCCAACAGAGGGGTAGGAGGGTGGGTTCTGTAATGGACATGAGTAACATATCTCGAAGAATAACAGTAATGGAAAGGTTAGTTGATCCTGGGGAAACCAGAATGGCCATTGCATAGACCATTGTCCTCCTGGCCAGGCAACAGCATGGGGACCCGCACCGATGTCCAACGGCATGTAGGATGGATACTGATAGCTCTTAAGCTAAACATAAGGCCAGATTCTTCAAATGAAGAATCCTCTCTAGACAACCACAGGGGAGAAGTACCTCTTTTTGCCTCTGACCACTGGCGGATGTCCGGTGACCTGATGCCTGGTGACCACTGGCGGACCAGGGATGACTTTGAAGTGAGCTGTAGCTCACGAAAGCTCATGCTCAAATAAATTGGTTAGTCTCTAAGGTGCCACAAGTACTCCTTTTCTTTTTGCGAATACAGACTAACACGGCTGTTACTCTGAAATTTGAAGAGGAGAGAAGACATTGATTCTCTCTGAAGGGTACCAGACAGCCTGGTGCTGGGAAGAAACTCGGAGCACTATGTTCCCTTCTGCTCAAAGTCACCGGAGCTGACCTAAATGGGGTCAGTGGGACTGGGAGTGACATTAAGTCTCTGGCTGCAACGAAGGCATGTGAGGTTGAAGGCATCACAATCCCGCTGGTGCTGTGATGACCTCCTGGCGTCGGCAGGAGGTTCAGCACCAGACTCAACAATCTCAGTGGAGTCAACTGTGCTGCCATGGGACCGGGCTGGAAGAGTGACCCGACGCAGGTCACACTCCACTGCCTTCCCTCTGCTTGCCTTTCTTTGGCACTGGTGAGCACCCTCTGTCGGTAGGCTGCTTTTTACGTTTCTTCCTTGGCACCGGAGATGGAGAGTGGTGCCAGGATGTGCACAGTGCCAGAGGAGTGCTTCGCACCAAGGCCAAAGTACTCGGTGCCAGATCTGAGCAGCTTAGTTCTGAAATCGGTCTAAGAGCAGCTTCCATTAGGATAGCCTTAAGTCTAATCACTTTATCCTTCTTTGTGCAAGATTTAAAGTCCCAACAAATTTGCCAGCAGTCTTTCACGTGAGATTCTCCCAGACACTTCAGACAACTGGAGCGTGGTTGCTCATGGGCACAGGTTTGCCACAGGAGGCACAAGGTTTGAAGCCCAGGGACCAGGGCATGCCCATTCCCTGGGGCAAAGAAAGCACCTTAATGATAAGGGGAGAGGGTTCTAACTATTTACACAAATACTATTTACAATATATACACTATAAACTAAACTATGAAACTGAGAACAAAATAACACTGATAGGCGCCTTGCTGAAGCAAGATTAGACATTCCAGCAAATATCATGGGTAGTAAATAGGAACTGAGAGGGCACATGGCCAGCGGCACCCCTTACACCAGCGCATAAGCACACAGACCAGAGGGCACTAGAGCCGATCCGATGGATACCACTGAAGAAAAAATCTCTCGCTATAGTGTACATGGCAAACACATGCCTAACATGGAATGGACATGAGCAAACACTCAAAAAAGAACTGACTGCAAATTGGAGAGAGAGACTGAGATTGGTTGTGCAAGGGACTGGCTGAACACGAGTTTGTAAGATGGAGTGAGGAGGGCAGACTGGGACTGGTTGGGCTGGGAGGCTGGGACTGGGACCTAATGAAGGACATGGGAGGAGGAGGGAACATTAAGATCAGATGTTGGAGGGAAGTGGGGAGTCCGGGACTGGCTGGACAAGGTGCCCAGGACTAGGAACCAGTGGTGAGGGAATGGGGGAGGAGAGAGAGACAAGGACCTGAGGTCAGGGGAAAGAGCTGAAATTGAGTGGGCAAAGAGACTGTGACAAGGAGCCCAAGAGAAGGAAAACTGAGCTGAGATTGGATGAGAAGCCCAGTAAGGGAGACAGGGTCTGGAAGCCATTGTGGGGGAAGGGAGAGACAGATGAAGAGCTGGGAGGGGGAAATTGGGACTGACTGGGCAAGACGACTGGGACTTGGTGTGGGGAGGGGGAGAGACTGGGTTGAGATTGGGACAGCAAGTCCAAAAGGAAAGACTAGGAAGCTGGGAATGGGATGAGAAGCCTGAAAAGCAGAGACTGGGACTGGGTAGGCAAGAAGCCAAGAGTAGAGAAGAGACTAGACAGGAACAGACTGGAGAGGACAGAGCAGAAGGATCAAGCTTAGGCAAATGGACAGAAGAGTCTGTACCCACAAAAATACATACCTCTCACAGCCTGCAATGGAACACAAGATTTCTGAGTCTCACCATTCTTCTGCTGACAGCAAATATTTGTGAAAATCTCTGATGTATATTTGTGTATTATTCTTCTCTAGCGCTTGTCCATGCAGAGGATAACACCACACCATTACTATCCATTAGCTCAAAGCAGAGATGTGTGTAAGGTATCTAAAAATTCCAATCTTGCTGATGAATCATGCTGGTGTCAATATGTTGCCACAAAATAGAACTTCTGTTTTTTCAGTTTTTTTTTTTTTTTAAAAACAAAACAAGGAAATTGCACACAAAACATTACATTAAAAGTACATTATTAAGGTTTCAAAGTCAACCACTCAAAATGGAGAAAATGTCAAAATTAAGGCTGCATGGGCAACTTTCATTCGCCCCCTCCCTTGCGCATGTGCATTAGGATACAATCACATACAAATCACAAACTACTTTTTCCACAGGATCCCTGACTTTTCCAGTGCACAGAATGGATTAGCTCTGGGGATGCATAAGGGTTTTGTAGTGAAGGAGACAGTTGTTTGTAGGGCCCTTCCCTTTTTGGTTGCAGAATTTGGGAAGTGTGTAGTGAATGTAACAGGAGACTGCAGGAAGACAAAGGATGGTCTCATGGTTAAGACAGCTGTATGCTGCCTGGAAACCTGCATTCTATCCCTGCCTCTGCCACAGAATTCCTGCATGATGGTAGCAAGTCGCTTAAACCAAACTTTTCACATGTGGCCATTAGCTGATAGATTTGTTCTCTTCCTTCGCTCAAATAGGCACTATACATTTTTACTTTATTCTCTAACTCCAGATCATCACAACATAAATGCTCTCATTTGCACCTGCAATACAGGGAACACTGAATTGAAACAATTAAAAGTGACAGGTTTCAGAGTAGCAGCCGTGTTAGTCTGTATTCGCAAAAAGAAAAGGAGGACTTGTGGCACCTTAGAGACTTGCATAATGACAGTGACTACTTTAAAAAAATTAAGTGTTGAAATAATGTGCCCATTAAATAAAATACCCAAGGTAAAATCCTGACCCCACATTAGACAAAGGGTACGTCTTCACTACCCACCGGCTGGGCGGGTAGTGATCAATCTATCGGGGATTGATTTATCACGTCTCATCGAGCTGCAATAAATCGATCCCCGAATCGACACCTGTACTCCACCTTCGCAGGAGGAGTAAGCGGAGTTCAAAACCCCCTGCCCCAGTGTAGCCCAGGCCAAAGAGAGTTTGGCCACTGATTTAAATGGAGTCAGAATTTTTTTTTTCTCTCCTCCTTACTGTTGTTCTGAACAGGCTTCTGGGCAGGTTGAGACCCACAGTAACAAATATTCTTGGGTTCACCCATCTTCCTCCACCCACATTTTTGCAGGCCAGCAAAGGCAAAGCCTGACTTTCAAACCTCTGACCCCACGCTCCACCTGCTCCCCAGACTCCTGCATGTTCCCAGGAAACAAACACCCAACACCTGGCTCCTTGCTTTGCCCAGCTGCTGTTTCACAGCTTCTGTGAAGAAAACCCAGGTATTCTAGAGTCAGGCTATCCCTGTTGCTCCTCTTGGCCCAGACCCAGATGAAGCCTGGCTCTTGTGAAGTCCCGCTGCAATATCAGTCCAAGCCCTGTAATTTTGCAGCTAAAAAACCAGATCAGAGTCCGAAGGTATGCATAATGCAGCATGGACATGATAATGTAACGCCAGCAGACCCCAGTCGTCGGCAGGCGGGGTCGAACCAGGGACCTCTGGAGATTAGTGCCTGAGCCTCGACAGCATAAGCAAAAAGCCAACTTGCTATTAGCTAAGGCTGTAGAGCAGACTCATTTAACTCTCTCTAAGTGGTCTCGGTGCCACTAGATGGGACACAACACCACACCCAGTAGGCATGTGTTGTACAATAGCATGGCTGTAAGTCCCAAGTTCAGCAACTGTAAGCCCAGGTTTACAAAGCCCAGGTGGACATTCAAGTTCAGGTTTAGAAACACCAGGTCCACAAGCCCACGTCCCACAGACCTGGGTTTACAATACAATGTAGGCATACCCTACAAGGCTCCTGATATTCCCTGATCCTTGTTTGTCTCTGTGGTCCAAAGGGAGGTCCCCTTGGTCCACCGGCCAGGGTTCTCGAATTCCCCGGCCATTTGCACAGGGGCAACCTAAAATACATACACACAGCTCCTGTTGCTTCTCAGCCATGGTGCTGGGGCCTGGACAAGCAAAGGCCTGGCTAGCTCCAAATTCAGAAACAACAGCAACTCTGAATATTATTGGTTAACACTTTCTTGAAGGGCTTGGGGAAGAAAATGCACACAAGTGTCTCCCAAAGCAATACATGAGCATAATGGCATCATACTAGAAGACCAGGAGAAAATAAGTGAAACTGACCACCAACAAAAGAGGAAAACTGGCTATACAGAAAATATTGTCAAATGCATAAAATAAATGAACTGGAAAAGCAGAGGGAACAAAATCCTTTAACTTTTGTTGTTTGTTTTTGTTTTGTTTTAGTCTTTTTAATAACATTAAATATTTTGTATAATAACATAGACACAGAATTTTCATATGGAAATGTGATTTCCAAATTGATAGTGTTGCTCTTTGAATTTTGTATCCCTGTATTTGACTGCAAGCAAAACTACCGAGCTAAGACTACTTCAACATTTGGCCATAGACATCTAACCACATTTGTTTGTTTTTAAATGAACTCAACTCAGTATCAAAGAATCTAGTAGCTTACTTAAACTGCCTCCTAACGGCAAACCAAAAGACCGCCCTTTCTCTACTATCAGACTTGAAAGTAAAGTTGCCTTTGCTTTCTAAGAAAATGTTCGCTAGAACAAGTAAAGTTCTAATGTTCTTGTTTCTTTTAATCACGTCGTAACAGTAAATTCACATAAATAAATATTGAAATAAAACTGATGTGCATCAGAAGGTAAAAAAAAATCAAGCAATAATTTTAACTGTAAACATATTTCACTGCTGTGAACATCTAACCTGTACAAACTACAGTGACACCTCTCAGATGAACAGTTCATAAATTACTAGAACGGTTAAGATTATATACGGCACTAGAGCTATATACACTTAACAATTTTCCATTACACTGCTTTGAAACTTCAAAAAGTTTTTGCTTTTAGCCAATCAACGTGTTCACCAAGTAAGCAAACTCTATTTGTAGAATACCAACAATGTCTGAGTCTCAACTGGATTGGTAAATTAAAGCAAAAATTAAACTCCACTGCACTAAAAGTATGTAGTCTCCTTTGGGACTTGTACTTACCCACCCCCTTCTTTAATACAAACTCTACATAGTATCAAATCAGCTGTTACTATGATCAGTAGGTTGATGATATCCATTAAAACTAGAATATTTTGAACTTAAAAAAAAATCATGATAATACAATTGCTTCCAAATGCTGTACATTCAGTCTTTTCTCCTTAATTTTTTTAAATTTTGGAACAGAATTATTTTCTGCTTTATTCAGTTTGTCAGGTAAGCTGCCAAACTATCTAGTAGAAAGTACGAAGAACAAGGCAGATACATATGATGTGATGAACCCAATGAGGATGACAAAGCACAGCACAAGTACAACCGGTAGAGCCTCTCTACATCAAACACAGCTAAAATGCTGTGTAGTAAAACCCAGAACTTTGCAAACTTTTTTTCTCTTTTTACCAGTCTCCAGTCATGATCCACTGTACAAGTGTCTAAAACCACACCACAAAGAGACACTTTACTTTGAGTCAATGATCACCATTTAGGAATGTTCTCAGACACTATACACTTACCTTCACATTTCTGAGTTGCCTCATTCTGTCTGTGACCAGCAGGACACTTGCATTCATACGAGCCAACTGTATTAATGCAGTTTCCTCCTGAACAGACCCCTGGTATAGCCTGGCACTCATCAACATCTATCAAGAGAAAACAGTAGTTTGCTTGAAATCAGACATTGCTTGAATTACAGTTGTGATAAACAGATGGACAGCTCCATCTTTGAAAATATTCTGAAAAATAACCATTATTTGCATTACCACACTTCTGCATCTCATCGTGAATTTGGAGACCACTTTGTCTGGCATTGACCCCACCCATGCTTTATTCCCCTTTCCCCTAAACTATACATTGTGATATATTAGATTAAGCATGCAACATTCAGGGCCTGCTAGATTTGACAGACTTGTTACTGTGGAGCTCCACAGTTGTTAAATTGTACTTTTATATAAACTTACTCTATTTTTATTCTTCCTTTGCAGTTCATCTATAGTAGATTTCTACTGTGCTTTAACATGCACTATTTCCAATTTAAACTATGTTTTCTTCCCAACTTCATTACAACATAGTACAAAAAACATATATCCTGACAGTGAAATACGAGAACCAACATCACGACCATAACTTTAGTCATTACAAGCTCATTCACTGCAAAAAAAATTATTTACAGTATACACAATAAGGTATGAGCCAAGAACTTTTCAAAAACATCGATTACAATGCTATACTTTTAAAGTGCAATAGTCCCACAGATGTAAAGCATTTTCCATATAGACAAAAACATCCTGTATTTCTGTAGATTACTATCAGCACAGCCCCAATGACTGAATTTGTTACTGCTAGATCAGAGGAGTAGTTAAAATAATACAGAGTAACTTACAGAGATCTCTCTGAACTAACCAGTGTAGGCCAGAGCCATATAGAGGAACTCTTTGTATCAAACGGGGGTGGGGGGAGAGTAGGGAAAGCAGGCTTCAAGCTAATGCATGATGTATACATTCAGATACTTAGCCTCTCATAAGCTCTCACAGCTCTCCTTTCAAAAGTTCATTTAAACTATAGCTCTATGAAATTTTGCAGTTGTATGTTTATTAATTCTTTCACAATAAACAATTTGATTAAGTGCCCAAAGGCTCCACTCCACTTCTGTGAATTCTGGGGAGTGAAAACCTGCAGATCCTAACTGCGTGGAGGCATTTCCATTACGTGGTACCTTTGTTTCCAAAAATCTCAGATACTCCTCTATAGGAGCTCAAAAGACATCCATATTTGTGGGTTCAGAGAAGGTAGGCTGGATCAAGGTTGGGGCAACTATGCTCCTCCCCAGCTCCTTGCTGAGAGAGCAATGAGAAGGAAACTGAGTCCAAACTCATGTTGTTTCCTAGCCCATATGTGGGTATAACCCACATACAGCAGAACAGAACACTTAGTGATTATAAAAGACGTTGGAATTGAAAAACAAACTGCTTTATTATTTCAAAAAAACAGATAAGCAGATGTAAAAGCTGTGCAAATTTCTTCACTCTACAACAGCAAAGTACTATACACCAGCCTTGTTCAAGTTCAAAAGTTAGAGGGTATTCCTTTGTCTGCAGTCATAGACTAAGGTCAGATACCCACAGTTGGCTTTAGCATTTTTGGATGGGCCTGCCCTGTCCTGTCTCTCTGACTCTGATCACTCCACTATGCAAAGGACTGGTTTTAGGATTTTGACAAGAGCATTTGAGATAATCCTTTTTGTCACAATAAGTCTTCATACTACCACCAGCCTCCTTTTCTGTAGAAGATGTGGAGCCCAGATGCTTCTACTACTTATCAATTTTTTTAAAATATCAAGGACAATTTTCCAAACAAGCCATAACAATGAGGGCCAGTAGGCCTCCAGGCACCAAAGAGCTTTATGTGCATTGGGGTGAGTTTTAGATTACTCCTTCAATTATTTAAATACAGAATTCAGAGTAGCCAGCAATATTAAAAGTACACTGTCTACTTAAAAATCTCACTTGTATCTAATATCAGAGGGGTAGCCGTGTTTGCCGCTTTTACAGATCCAGACTAAGAGTCCTGTGGCAACTTATAGGCTAACAGACGTATTGGAGCACAAGCTTTCGCAGGTGAATGCCCGCTTTGTCTCATGACATCCGACGAAGTGGGCATTCACCCACGAAAGCTTATGCTCCAATATGTCTGTTAGTCTATAAGGTGCCACACGACCCTTTGCCACTTGTAGATAAAAGGAAGTTTTAGATATTACTATTAAAAGAACCCTTTAGGATTATTATAACTGAAAGGATTTGGGGGGGGGGAAAATATTTTCCACAATTTTTTTCAGTTGGTTTAATTTGCACATTAACAGCACTCAGTGGACAGTCACCTCCCTGTTTCCCATACACAGCCAGCCAGCCAGCCTCCTATTCAGTTTGTGGGAGGGAGGTTTTTAGTTTTGTTATTTTTGGTTCGTGCTATTTAAATCAAGCACTAGGAAGATAAAAGTATTTTAAAAAAAAGAAAAAACTGGTTCCAAAAAGCATCTACTTTTCCCTCATTCTTTCTTTCACATTGACTTCCATTTTATTTGGCTTTGACTCTCCTCTGACCCTACTCTTTCCAGTGATGCACTGCCAATATTTTAACAAAGACTCTTCCTTTCCCATCCCGCCAAAAAAACAAAACAAAACAAAACAAAAAAAACCTCAGCCTCATGACCCCAGGTTGCTGCGTTGTTGATAGGTAGGGTGACTGATCTGGGGATCTAGTCATCTGATTTACCATTTAAGTAAAAGCAGTTTGTCATTACCAAGAAAGGAGGCAACACTCCTTGGCAAACAAACTTATTTTAAGTACATTTGCTGGAAGTGTTTATACTTTTTTTTGGTAACTGTCCTGAGTTTATTTCACATAGCAGTGTGCAAATACATCATTTAGATTGTGGGTCTGCTGACGCTCTTATAAGGGTAGGGGGTTCCAGCATATCCTTCCTGGGAACATTCTTTTTAAAAAAACATCACTTAGTGCAATCTGATCTATTTGGAAAGCAAAGCTGTCCCTTCTAATCGTGAGTCCAGGGAAGTCAGACCTGGCAGGTATGATTTAGCAGCATCCAGAGAGAAGATAAGTTCCACTCATACCAAACCTACCCAGCAGCCTCCTCCAGCACATAATTATTGTATATGGCCTTTGACACTTATGCCTCAAAATGAACTTAAGATGCTGAATATAAATGCACCCCGTCAGTTATTGCTGCTTGTTTAAATTATGCTACCTCAGCAAACTTGTGGTTAAAAAGCAGATTAATTTGAAAACAGCAATATCTGAGTTTACTGGTGGCCTTCACAAAGACAATCTCTGTTTGAATCTCGTAAGAGTACACTTCACTGCTTTATAAGCCAAAGATATTAAGTAATTATAAATTAATTGCAGTAGCAGCAGGAAATGAATAAGTTCCAGAAACAGAAAAGGTTTCTCTCTGGCCTTGAACAAAGTTTTAGAATTCAAGTAATTCCATTAATTACTTACAACTTTAATGGTTTGGGGAAAAAATCCATTATTTTTGAAAGGGGAGAAAAGAAAAGCCACCTCGGGGATGGTTATTTTACACCGCATACTGCTTTTCAAAGAAGGAAACATGTCCAATGAAGAAATATGAATACAGTCTTGCTAACTGAGGTACTGATCCTGCAAAGCCTCAATCACATGAGCTGGCTTACGTGTTCAACAACTTCTAGGAAAGATGTTAATCCAAATGTGTGGGGTAGGTGTTATATTTTCACTGTAAGGGAATTGTTTAAAATCATTTTTAATATAAAGTGAATGAATACATTAAGCACCATTGTTAGTTACAAGAAATACAACCTAGAGGCCTAATCCTGCAAGTAGTTCCTTTTTATGGGAGTAGCTGAAGTCAATGAGACTACTACTTGTATTTCACATCACACAACCCCCTCCCCATGCTTGTCCAAATAAGGGTTTTCAGAATTATGCAATTAGCCTTTTGGAATCTGGAAAGACTAGAGAGAGCAAAGTTAATACAATATATTCTTAAAATGGCTAACTCAGTGAATTACTTTCTGAATACCATTTTAAGCCATGGGAATCATTTGTCTGCATACACTACAATTTTGTGATCAAATAGACGGGTGGTTTGAGTGTTTTCGTTCTACCTCGTCAGCCAGGTTTAACTATGCCTCAATTTCAACATTATTCATTCCCCAACTGTTCATGCTTCTGAGGGCCAAATGAATAAAAAGCATTCTTGGTGCCATAAACACAAAATTAAATGAATTATCCTTTAGGCACAGTTGTATATACCAAGAGATTCAATATGCTAAAGATTAGGTAGAATGTTTCCATGTGTTCAGGGTCTGATAATATCTGGCAAGTGAAAAAAGGTTCTTTGCTTTTTCAGAGTTTTCTGAGTAAGTGGTAACCGCGTGCAGGATTTGCATTGCTAACTTTACACATGCACCTTTGAAAACCTAGCCAACTTCGGCCTCTGTCTCTGATGAGTGGACAGTTTCTCAGCGAACCCTACAAATAAAAGAAAAAGCTTAGGGAAATGGAGGCTCTGTCAAATATACTTGAAGAAATTCTGTCAGATAGTTTAGACCGGGGCGGGCAAACATTTTCGCCTGAGGTAGCATCGGGTTTCAGAAATTGTATGGAGGGCCGGTTAGGGGAGGCTGTACCACCCCGAACAGCCAGGCATGGCCTGGCCCCCGCCCCCATCTGACCCCTCCGGCTCTCTGTCCCCTGACCGCCCCCGGCCTCCCAGCCCCTGCCTCCCTCCCCGGCCTCCCCATCCAAAACCCCCCTCCTTCCTGACTGCCCCCCACAGACCCTTGCCCCATCTACCCCCCCTGCTCCCAGACCGCCCCCAGAACCCCCACCGCCCCATCCAACCCTTCCTGACTGCCCCTCCCCTGGGACCCCTGCCCCATCCAACCACCCCTTCTCCCTGACCCCTCTGGAACCCCTGCCCCCATTCAACCCCCATGTTCCCTGCCCTCTGACTGCCCTGACCCCTACCCAAACCCCCGCCCCCGACCACCACTCCAAACTCCCCCTCTCCCTGCTCCCTGACCGCGCTACCTGGAGCACCGCTGGCTGCCGGCGTGGCTGTACTAGGACAGGCAGCCGCGCAGCACAGAGCACCCGATCAGGCTGGGTTCTGCAGCTGCGCTGCCCCAGGAGCTTGCAGCCCCGCTGCCCAGAGCATTGCGCCGGCAGAGCAGTGAATTGAGGCTGCGGGAGAGGGGCTGGGGGACAGCCTCCCGGGCCAAGAGCTCAGGGGCCGGGCAGGACAGTCCCGCGGGCCAAATGTGGCCCGCGGGCAGCAGTTTGCCCACCTCTGATTTAGACCCTAAATTTTGGGGAAGAAGCTTGGTTTGTTTCTGTTTAGTAAAACTTTTTTGTTTAAAAAAAAAAAAAAAAAACCCAAAACCATTCACCTGAATGTTATATTTTAATTTAAATGAAAATAGATTTGGTTGTTTTTTAATTAACCCGGTGCTTGAGAACCAGAATGCTAAATGGCCTAGAATACAGTTGAAAAGACTAGCCTTTTCTGTGTGTGCTAGATGAGTAAAATAATGCAAAAGTAAATAATCTGCAGAAACGGTGAAAATCACAGATTTTTTTTCTTGTTTTAATAATTTAAGGTATTATCAGTTACTAGGGGTCTGATCCTGAGAGCTATGGCATTAACTTCAATGGGAGCCAGATGGAGTCCCAGGTAAGGGGACATCTATTTTAAGAGAGTCACTAACACACACAGCAGTTCTTCAGAACTGACCTATCAGGAAATTAATATCTGTTGTTTTTCATCATGAATTTGAAGTTTTTATGTATTCTGCCATCTCTGACTGGATGTATTCTCACTATATCATTATTCAGCATATCATCTCCTGCAGCTCCTTCCCATTTTCATAAGAACAATGGGCAGTAGGAGGGAAGATGTTTGAGAAAACTCTTGAGATTGGATTAGCCACTCAGTAGTGGGGCAAAGATGTAGGAGCTCTCTATTTCCTCTCCCTGGTGCTAAGAATCACTGTCTGAAGAGGAAAGGGAGTAGCTAAAAAATGGACTGTTAAGGAATGTAGGGAGGAGCTGAGAAATCTTCCAGCATGGGATTCCTGCCATTACCTTGCTGCACAGCCATGTAGTAATGGCAAGAAAATATTTTCAACTAAGACTGTCTCTTGTCTGAATACTTTGGATGAGGGACTATCTGATCTCATGGGAACATGACAGGTGCCATTTCTGTCTTCTCCTGAATTAAACATCAGTCATAAAACCTATTGTTGAAGCAAAAAGAACTGCTATGGGGAGATTTAAAGATCTGGGTTATTTTTAAATTCCTCTTTAGGTTGCCATGGTATCATTAATGAATGAATACATAAATCTATAGCATTCTACTCACTCTGCAAACATAACTGATTAATCCACAAAAAATGCCAGCCACCCAGCTGAGTACCTCTCTTAGACCTGAAAAAGAGCTCTGTGTAGCTCAAAAACCTGTCACTTTCACCAACAGAAGTTGGTCCAATAAAATTATTACCTCATCCACCTTGTCTCTCTAGCCAGCCAGCTAGGCTTTTATCCCTATTTACGAGCATAAAGAAGTGAAATGAATGGCCCACAGTCATACAAAAATAAAGGCAGGCTGCTTTATTTTACACCTCTTGTTGATTTTCCTGCTCCAACCTCAGCCTTTGGCTCCTTCACTGTGTAAATTACATCAGTTAACACCATATAATCTGGATCAACACTTACTTCCCTGATTATATATATATTCGGATAGATATAGCTATTTGTTCTTTAAGTAAGGGCTTGCCTACATGGGGTTATTCTAGATAGCTATTCTTGATTAACTCCAGTCTTTGGAAGTGCACACCATACCTTATTCTCGTTTAATTTTCACATATAAATAAGGATAGAACTGGTTAGCAGTTCAGAAAGGCTAACAGCTGTATATAGAAGCCTACAGAAGTTAGTGATACACTTGTTGATACAATTTAGTAATAAGTGAGGACAGCTCCTCAGTTAGTACTCAAGCCAATTCCCTCTCCGTCTGGACCAGGGACTTTGATGTTATTCTTTGCTGACTCATGGATCCTCATAAGGTAAATTTGTTCTCCAGATCTTCAGGCTTGGCAAGTTCTGATTTTCTTTGTTTTTTCATGTAACTTTCTCACCATGCAGCCTTCCAACTCCTTCAAATGGGTTATCTGTCTATCTCATCCACATTTGTCTAATCTGTGTCCTTATATAGTGCCCATTACATCAAAGAGCCTCTATATCATAATGTATCAGTTCCTAATGGTCGGTGTCCAGTTTTTCCATTAATTTTTTCTTATGACAGTGGCCAAATTACCTACTTAAGAGGAGAATTTCATTTCTCACAATCCTTAAATAAAGCTAGAAATGGATTAGTGCTATCTCTTCTGACCTTTGTGTGTGTGTGTGTGTGACAGGAAGAGTCCTCCTGAGGCAAATAGTGGCACTCCCAATTAGAAATCACTAATCTGGTCTTATCTTTCATGCCCCCTTTCATTTCCACCCTCAACTCTCATCTTTAGGGATTTTAGAACATATATAAAACTTCTTTATTACTTATGAGGATTATTTAGACTGGATTTCAGTGAATTCAATGATTTCTCAACAAAGCTCACGTTTCGTACAGCCACTGTGTCAGGTTGAACCTGTAGGGCAGGGGTTCTCAAACCCCTCAAAGGGTCATGAGGTTATTACATAGGGGGTTGCAAGCTGTCAGCCTCCACTCCAAACCCCACTTTGCCTCCAGCATCTATAATGGTGTTATATTTTTAAAGATATTTATTAAAAAGTGGTGATTTAATTTATAAAGGGTTACACTCAGAGGCCTGCTATGGGAAAGGGGTCACCAGTACAAAAGTTTGAGAACCACTGCAGTCTAGGGTGCTCCCAAGGGTGAGGGTGAGCACCTCTCTCATCCCAGAAGTCCCTCGCTGGATGTAGATATTGAGTTGGTTTGCAGTGTGGGGTGTGGGCCTCCAGCTGTGAAGCTTGGGGAAGCAACCCTTCTAGATGCAAAAGGAGTTCAAATGAAAAAGATAAACAAAATAAAAGCAGTCCAGGCTCACCTTGCTGTTCCCTGCAAGGCAAAAGGTAAACAGTCTCTGTGCAGGGGGATGGGTTCCTAACACCGAGTGTGTCTGAGGCTTTAAAAAGGAAAACAAAGTAAAGATGATCCCTCTGCCTCTTCAAATGCTCCAGGCAGATCCAGGCAGCGGAGGCTCTTTAAGCAGCTTTCCTATTAAGCAAATTCTGCTTTGTGAAGCTAGAGAGCTTCCCTCTGAATGCCACCTGGTATTGGGCTTGAATCCTCACTTTTAAGGATCCACCCCCTTCAGGCTGGACAGGCCTTAGATGTGCTGGGCAGATGCTGACTGTGCCCACAGGAGCTCTTTAACCCCCTTTCCTGGCTGGGATGGGAAGCTGTCTCACCCCACATCATCAATAAGGCTATGTATACACTGCAATTAAAAACCCTGTGCTAGCTGACTTGGGCTCAGCGGGCTTGAGTTAAGGGGCTCTTTAATTGCAATATAGACATTTGGACTAGGGCTGGAGACTGGGCTCTAGGACCCTGACTCCTAGGCACCCTGCCCTGCTGAGCCACCTCTCTGGCCAGGTTCCATGAAGCCCCTGCAGTCAGGTTCCTTGGGCCCTGGTGCACAATGCATCCTTAGAGCTTAACCCCTTCCTGCCCATGCTGTAGCCAGAGGGGGCTGGCTTATGTCCATGACCATCAGCAGCCTGGAGATGTTAGTTGCCTTTCAACATTGTGCAGGCAGAAAGGGACAATCTGCTTCCAGCCACATGGCAGGGGAAAGAAGAGATGAGCTCTACAAAGACATAGGCCAGGTCATCCCTTCCTCACCTCCTCTTCCTCTGTGGCTAGAAGCAGCCCCCCCCTTCCGTCCCATCCTGCCCGCACAGTGCCAAAAGGCTGCTGCTGGCCACATTCTCGTGTGAACCCTGACAGAAACCGGGGGGTGGGTGGGGGGAGGGAAGAGGCATATGACCTTGTGTGCCCCCCACACATGTTGCCTTAGGAAGATGTGGCGCCAGGTACCAGGAGAGGTGGGTCCGTCCAGGAGGCCCAGCCAGGCATAGAGGGCGGAGAGCGCCGGGACAGTTGGTCACCACCAGAGAGAGAGTGTGTGTGTGTGTGAGACCTCTCCCCGTGTGTGTGGGGTGGCGGGTAGGGATGTGTGGGTCACCTCTCGCCATGCGAACCCTAAAGCCTTAAAAATAAGAAGGTAAATAAAAAGAATCCAACTATGCAGTATTTCTTTTTAACAGGGACTCAGTCAACTTGATGTTAATTTGAATGGTTCTACTGCATATTCTGATTGATTGCCGTTGAACTCACTTGAATACGAGTAATTTTATCAGGTGTCCCGTATTCAGGATACGGAAATATGGTCACCCTATGCCTTACCCTTCTCTTTACAAAGCTAAATAGATGAGCTCCTTGAGTCTATCACTAGAAGGCAAGTTTCCTAATCCTTTAATCATTCTATTGGCTGACTGAAGTATTTATATTGGACTATTTAGATAAAGGAGTTCTTCTTGTATAGCGGGGTGGTCACCCGCTCCGGCCCTGAAGGGGTTAAAACAGCCCTGGGAAAGGGCTGCCCCAGGGAGCCAATAGGCTAGGCTGATTGGGGAAGCAGCCACAGCTGGGGTCACGCCCCAATCAGGCCGCAGATGGCCCTGTAAAAGGGCTGCTGGACAGCTTTGGAGGGAGATGGACTTGGCTGCCTGGGAGCTCAGGGTACAGGGGCAGGGCCGAGGGCGAGCCTGACAGAAAGGCCAAAGCAGGTACTGGGCTGCAGGGAAAGGCAGCAGGTCCAAACCCTCCTTGCCAGTGATGAGTGGATTATGGACCACAGTCTGCCCCAGAGAGTGGGGGGCTAAACGATGACTGGCAGTAGCCACTGAGTCAAGGTGGGGATAGAGGGTTGGGGGTTCCCTGTGGAGGGGAGATCCAGAGACTATGGGGGTACTGCAGAGGGCAGAACCCTGAGGTAAGGGGCACCGGGATCTGGGAGGGACATGGGGGCCTGAGGCAAGTAGGACATTGGCCAGCAGAGGGCGCTCCAGGGCTGGAGAGCTAATTCCCAGGACAACCAGCAGGAGGCTCCGCACCGGTGATTCATCGCTTCGCTACACCTAGTTATAACCATTCTCTCTTGTACGGTGTTAGGCATTCTCTCAGTTACATCTGGGGATCTGTCTGTACAGCGACCACTGCAACCCAATCACGTTTTCTGAAATGGCTTTGGGAAGTCGTAAGACTTACAAGATATTGACACCCACAGGCAGATCAGTGTATGTGGTTGATTTTGAGATTCCCCTCAGTAACAAACTTCCCCCATGTCTTTAATAGACTATACCCATTTATGCTATTTTTACAAAAAGTAAAAGTGCATACAATGATTATAAGAATCCATGAAAGAAACAGAAAGAAATCCATGTGTCGTCATCTTCTTGGTGCTGCATATTGACTGTAGGGTTTGAGGATTTCATTGGAGACATACATATTTCAGTGACAAAATCTGAAGCCCCATTCACAATCACAAACACAGGAATAACCCTGGTTTTCCAAAGGTCGTAAAGTGCCATTACTACATGCTATAAGCAGAGTTGTGAAACACTTTATACCCAATGCAATAAGCAGTCAGAGTGGCTTGTCAGATTGTAACCATGCATGTATTGTAGTAACAGTTGATTTCAGATCTGATAATGAGTCAGACCTCACACTAGCTGTGGATACTTGCCCAGACAGTCAGAAAGAGAGATTGCCTTGGGGTCCTAGAACACTGACCGCAAACAAGATCCTGTATTATTTGTGCCTTGTGGCCAAACTAGAGAAAATGTACAGAAGTTATGTACTCTGGAGAGTATTTCTGCCAACTTGGCTGCTAGGAATCGCAGGAAAAGTACAGAAACAACAGTCTAATTCATTACATATCTCAACCTGAGACTACCACCACCTATGCAACAGAAAAGAAGTAACCTCCTAATTATCTGGAATTTCTGCTATCTTTAGCCATTTCATTCAAACTGCATGTAGCTTAAGAAGTCAATCAAAGGAAGAGACAGAGAGCAGGCAAGACAGAAGCTTTCTTGATATGTCTGCCCTAATCATATATATGAGGTCATCTGCGAGTGGAACAATCAGTAACTGATTGCTAGAGAAAAGGCAGAAAGGAATGGTGCATCAGACAAGGAGTCTGACAGGACTTCTCAGGTCTTAGACCATTCTTTACCAGTCAAAGACACAGGGGGCTACTGTCCATTCACAAAGCAATGTTCTTGGTACTGCATCTGCTAATGCACTCTTCAGCCTTTGAACCCAACTGACTGACAGATCTTGTAGTTGGAGCCACTGGTGGTTTATGTGTCCCCAAGGTTGTGCAAATAGGTAAGTAAATAGCAAAGATAAAGAACTAGGACCCCAACCACCATTTTACAGAGCAAACTGCTCAACAGTAACAAAGAGGCCATCAGTTCTTTTTTCAAGACATAACTCAAAGTTAGAAGAGTTACATGGGCATTTTTACTTTAATCAAAGGCCAGAGTGAGACACTCAGGTTTCAGTAACTAGCATTATACCATGGCTGGTGGATGTGAGAGACAGCCCCTGTGTGTTTGTCTCTCATTATGTTCTTTTGGTTTGTATTTTCCCCACCATACCATTGGTTTCATTATTAGGTGCATGTATCCCAGCTAAAACTTTGGCGTTTCCAGGACTATTAGAATTTTGTGAACAACAGCAATCATAATAATTTTTCTGTGTTTATTATTTCTGAGATTCATGGAATCTCAATCTATGAAATAACAAACACTGCACAAAAACAACAGTAATTTGGTTTTAGGTGAATATGAGCTTTTCTAGACAACATTCACGATGCAGTAACCATGCACAGCCAAATCAAAAGCCTTACCTTGGCATGCTCCATTGCGGATGTTAGGAATGAAGCCACGACGACAGGGCTGAGGCTGGGCAGGACACATCTCACAAGGATGGCCCCAGGCACGTCCAATGGTTGCACAACAAAGAGTCTTCGTGCAAACAATGCCAGTCAGCTGGCCCTGACACATCTGGTTGTTGACCTGAGTGAAACAGGGGCCTGTTCTATAATCTGGAAAAGAAGAATGGAAAAAGGGAATGTCTGATGCAAACACAATGTTGCCTCAACCAACTGACCCACATAGCACAGAGGGAACTAATTTTTTTCCAACAGATATCAATGTAAAGAAAATACCAGCAGATCTTTGACATTTAAATCATGGTCTTGTATGCAGACGTAATAGGAAACCTTCCACAAGAAGCACTAATTTTTGTAAAAATAAGTAAATGCCAGTTCAAGATTTTAGCTATTATTGAGAAAGATGCTGAAAGATGAAGGGAGTTCATCCCCCCCCAAAACTGAGCTTTTAGATTATCGAATGAAAATCAGCTGTAAAATTAATACTGTAATATATGAAAAGCTAAAAATAAAAAAACAAACCATTTTATTAACTCCTAGGAGATCTGGTATTGGGATTTCCAGTTGCTGAGCAAATTAATTACAATTTACCAGAGGAAAATCTAGATCACTGGTACCAATGGGCTCACTTCAGTTCAAATGAGGTCATGCAAGAAACAGTCACACAGCTAGCATTCCATTTGAAATACTTAGTACAAACTAGTGACTTAAACTGGATTGCATTCTGTGAGAAGCATGCAGTTATCATTTATTTTCATACAGAAGTGATAAGGAAAATGGAACTTGTACATGCTATGCTGATGAACTACTGGAAAAGACAAGCATTTGCAAATATGCAATTACAGATGTCACATCAAGTTGGTGAATTACAACATTTAGTAAAGAAAGCATAACCTCCTCATTTTAAATCCCATTTGTTTGTAATGATTTGCATAACCTTGTCTTCACAAGTTGTGATTTATGGATAAGAATTCAATATTTATATGATCTGTCACAACCAGATGTATAATTTAGCAACTAGCATATTCCTCCTTTTTCATACAGCAATGGACAATAGGGATATTTTCCCCATAATATCTATGCGGTATTTTGGATTCTTCTAGAAATAAAGCCATGGCATTTCATTTTGAGATTATTTTAGATTACTACTGATCTTCTTTGTACCTTACATTTAACAAGTAAAAGCATAGACACAGATCCACCGTGCTGAGAGCAGGACTGAGGAGTGGAGGAAATGTGGCTCAAAGTCACTCTTGTATTCCCCTTATCCTTGTAGCACTCAAAGTAAATCAGAGCCATTTCAGGACTGTTCAAATTTATGTTGATTTACAACAATCCTCTAGGAGCCATTCCAGACCAACAGAAAGCAACGGTAATTTGTCCATACACACTCCTCCTGTGGCACATCCCTTAGGCTGTGTTGCTGAAAGAGGGTGACAGCTGATTATGCCAGCCCAGGATTCCCCCATAACAGAGATTCTCAGCTGCCCATTTAAGATGACTTTACATTTCCTTTGCACCAAGGATCAGGCCCATATGGTTTATATTGTGATTAGCCCCATTCACTTCACTGCGTGTATTCACAGTGCATAAAGTTAAATGTGTGCATAAGTCTTTGCAGAATCAGGACCTAAATTATGATATAAAGGGGTTAAGAAAAGTCTGAGGGTAGAGGATTTCCATCCACCTAGATTTCAGAGTAACAGCCGTGTTAGTCTGTATTCGCAAAAAGAAAAGGAGTACTTGTGGCACCTTAGAGACTAACCAATTTATTTGAGCATGAGTTTTCGTGAGCTACAGCTCACTTCATCGGATGCATACCGTGGAAACTGCAGCAGACTTTATATACACACAGAGAATATGAAACAATACCTCCTCCCACCCCACTGTCCTGCTGGTAATAGCTTATCTAAAGTGATCATCAAGTTGGGCCATTTCCAGCACAAATCCAGGTTTTCTCGCTCTCCACCCCCCCCCCCCCCCACACACACACAAATTCACTCTCCTGCTGGTGATAGCCCATCCAAAGTGACAACTCTCCACACAATGTGCATGACAATCAAGTTGGGCCATTTCCTGCACAAATCCAGGTTCTCTCACCCCTCCTCCCAAAAACCACACACACAAACTCACTATCCCGCTGGCAATAGCTCATCCAAAGTGACCACTCTCCCCACAATGCGCATGATAATCAAGGTGGGCCACCCCCAGCACAAATCCAGGCCTTCTCACCCCCCCGCCCCCACCTCCATACACACACAAACTCACTTTCCTGCTGGCAATAGCTCATCCAAACTGACCACTCTCAAAGTTTAAATCCAAGTTAAACCAGAACATCCGGGGGGGGGGGAGGTTTGTTTCAGTGGTTTGCAGGACAGTGGGGTGGGAGGAGGTATTGTTTCATATTCTCTGTGTGTATATAAAGTCTGCTGCAGTTTCCACGGTATGCATCCGATGAAGTGAGCTGTAGCTCACGAAAACTCATGCTCAAATAAATTGGTTAGTCTCTAAGGTGCCACAAGTACTCCTTTTCTTTTTGCATCCACCTAGATAGTCTCAAGTGAATAACTATACTAAAATATTAAGACTTTTATGCTTACCCCGCCTTCTCTTCAATACTCAAATACACAGAGCAACTTTTTTTGGCTACAATACCTACATTATCTAAAGGAAGTGCTAGACATTAAAAAGGTCCCAGTCTGCCCTCTCCTCCAAAATACTGAGTGTATCAGCTCCACAACAGTTTCAGTTTTACTGAGGGCCAAAGTTCTTCCCTGTCAAACCAATGACTGTTGCATTTTCTTAAAATGTACACAAGTTATATACCTCGATGATTGATAAGAGAAGACAGTGACCTTGTCACACAATAGACTCATACAGGAATGACTAATATTTGAAATATGGACAAATTCCATAAATCCCATCAGGAATTTCAGTACCATGAATTCATTGTGAATCTTGCCTGAATTTTAATTAAAGGCTAAGGATTAGGAAAGAGCTCGATCATGTGTTACCATTGTGCACTCCCTTCATGAAAGTTTGTGCAGGTGTCATGCAGCTTGAGGGGAATATCACATGGTACATTGCTTTCAGCTTTCAAATCATTGTCGATGATCAGGTTACTTTGTGAAAATACAAATGCTATCCGAAGAAAAACAGAACTGTTCCGAAAATAAGAATGTAAAGATATGGGGTGAAATCCTGGCCCCATTAAAGTCCAATGGAAGTTTTGCCATTAACTTCAATGGAGCCAGGATTTCACCAGTGGAAAATAATATGCTCTTTAACAAAGACAGGTATTGCAATTAATTACAGAGTATGAGCTATAACAAAATATAGTCTCCTTGGCATGTGAAGGCAATGTTCTTCATATACACAGCAAGAGGTTTTAACACTATTACTTTAGTGAGCAGACTTCCATTCTAACATCCAATTGTAAATACTGCTATATACAAAATGACTACCAGAACTGCATTTATTATTTTTTAAATGAGGGGAAATTATTATTAATCCTGTTTATAATGATAGTGCCTAAGGGCCACAGGAGCAAGGCCTCCTTGTGCAAGGCACTGTACAAACACAGAGTAGTAAATGGTCCCTGTTCTAAAGCGCTTACAATCTAAACAGAGAAGACACATGCAGGGTGGGGGAAGGAGTGTGCACTCTGTGGTGGCAGCAAACATCATGGCAGTTCTGATTTTTGTTATGGGTTGGCTTAACCTAGGAGGGGATAAGTTAAATGGAAAGAACAGGGAAAGGAAGGGGGGCTGGGCAGAGTCTAGAGGGTAAGAGGGGCAGGTATAGAGTGAAGCTGTGGGTTAACTGACTGCGAAGAAGGAGGTGGTAGAGAGTTGGAGCAAACAGCCAATCAGCACAGGGCACAGAAAGTACAGTCAAAATTGCAGAGTTCTCTGACTGTCCAGAGGTCTCTGCTTTGGCTGATCTTGTTGCTGCTGGCTAGAGTCTCAGGCTGGCTTCTCTCTGAAGTCTTCCCCCAAGACCCAATAGTCCAAGTGCCTCCAGAGTAATGGGGGCCTGCCCTGGAACAGTTCTGGATGCAGGGGATGTTGGAGGGAGAGATACCCCAGCTAGAACCCACTTTACCCTCTCACCTCCTTCAGTGCAGTTATCCCCAAGTTTGAGGAAAGAGGTATAGCCTACTCCTAAATGGGTACTCATGTCTGCATCAAAAGCTGAGTTAATGTGTGCCTGCGTTCTGACTGTCAGCAGCCTAAGCATTGCTCTGCATGAGGTCTAGTCATGACAGGAATGACCAGGAGTAATATTGTTAAAAATCCTTTGAGACTTCAGAACAATCAGAACTCCACACCAACCAGATTCAGAAACATGTGGAGCTGAAAAGTTGTCTTAAAAGGGCATGGGGGGTGGAAAATAAGTATGTGGAAAAAAGGAATATCTATGAGCCACCCTATGTGGAAAAATACGGTTTACATAATTAAACTGAATCAGACTATGCGAGTGCCCAAAGGTACAAGCACTCTGTGATGAGGTGAAAACAGAATGGGGTTGTATTACCTGCAAAGTATTGTCGTCATTGATGATATCAAACGAGAGACATCATACCAGAGGTACAGCAGTAATTTAAAGGGTCATTGCTGCTAAGAGATTAATTCCTGTGTAACAAGCGCCACGCTGGCTCATCAGCAAATACAAAATCTGGGAACTGCAACATTAACAGCATGAATTTCTCTCACTCAAGATAAATGAATAATTCTTGTAGCTGCAGTAGACTCTCATCCTCTCTGGACAAGTCACTAAAAGGAGGATATATAACACACTGAGCAGTGGGTTACCATTGAACAATGGAAACAGTTCTCATCAAATATAGGGTAAAATTCCTTCCACCTAACTAAAGTCTGAGCATTTGGATTTTTGGTTGTGGAGGTAAGGAACCTAATGTGGCTGCTGCATAAGTCCCCACAGCCGAGGTTCTCAAACTTCATTGCACTGAAACCCCCTTCTGAAAACAAATTACTACAGGATCCCAACAGGGGGGACTGAAGCCTGAGCCCACTCAAGCCTAGTGCCTTGAGCAGGGGTGAAGGGGTTGGCAAAGCCAAAGGGCTTCAGCCCCGGGGGGGGGGGGGTAACCTGAGCCCCTCTGCCCGGGGCTGAAGGGGGCTCCAGGCCCCAGCAAGTTTAATGCCAGTCCTGGCAACCCCATTAAAATGAGGTCATGACCACTTTGGAGTCCCAACCCATGGTTTGAGAACCACTGCTTTAATAGGTTGGAATACTGGCTGCAGCCCTTCTGCACCAGTTGTGCAAGGTATTGGAGTCCCTGCATCTACAGGAACATAGATATACAGCCCATCCCCTGTTCAATCTCTGAATTGCCCATAAAGTAACCTTCTGCAACAGCCTATTCAGGGCTGGCATTGAAACCATTTCCATGACCTGCAGTGGAGCACATAAGCAACCCTGTGTGGCTACTCAGTGTGCAGACTGCCTCTGCAAAGTTTAAGCAGTGTGGATGGTCTTGCCCTGGCCCGCTGCATCAGGGGTGAATGCCATCTCTAGTGCGCTGAAGTGACAATTTATTAGATGTCTCAATTTTGAAAGCTAGTTCTCATCAGGTCTGCTAAATCTTACTGTCATAACTTGTTGTAGCACTTCTATACAGATTAGTATGGTTGGGGGCTGGTGCTGTCTGGTATGTATGTCACTTTAGTGCCCCAAAGTAAACTTTTCAAAGAGGACACATTGGATAATGTGGACCAACTATAATATGGACAGAAGTATAATTACAAGCTTTGCTATGTAAAACTCTGTTCTCCTCAGGAGAATGTGGGGCTGCTGCAGGCCCCCACAAACACTAGCAGACTAATATTTAATTTTGCTAAACTCATGGCTTATTCAAGTAAATTAGGAGCCCACTTCTCTCCTAAAAGACCTAAAGGTTCGGTATGTAAATCCTCTCACCTACCCTACACTGCTCAAACATTATAGCTAAGGCGGGCTCATTCCCATGGAGGAGTTTGGGGAAGGAGATCGGGATTATGACCAGAACACAGAGAGACTGGGTGAGAGGATGGGGGATATTAGGGGAGTAATGTATTGAAAAACCTAGAGGAGGCAACCCAAATCACTATGGGACTCAAGTTGTTATAACCAGAGAGTTCTCTATTGGCAAGAAGCAACCATTATGCCATATCACTGGATACTAGGGCACAAGCATTAGATATCATGCTAACATCTATACGGCCCCCAGTGGCTGTCAGGTCTGACTCTGTTCTAATTAGACTCCTAATTACATGTAAAAGAATTAACTTCATTCTAAAATTGCAGTGACACTGAAAAGGACTTAGAGGTAATAGTAGATAACCAAATGAGAATGTGCACTCAGTGCAATTCTGGGGCTAAGTAGAGGAATGCCATCTTTAGATACATAGTCAGGAGAATATCAGATAGGAGAAGGAAGGCAGTATTGCCTTTGAATACTGCATTAACAAGACCACTACTGGAATACTGTGTTCAATTCTGGTGCCCACACTTCAAAACAGATGTTGAAAAATGTTCAGACAAGAGCTATAAGAAGGATATAAAGTCTGGAAAACATGCCTTATAGTGAGAGACTATAGAAACTCAATCTACTTAATTTATCCTAAAGGAGGTCAAGAGATGACCTGATCGTGGACTACAAGTGTCTACATAACGATGAGATTTCTAATAGATGGCCCTTTAATTTAACAGAAAGTCATAAACAAGATCCAACAGTGGAAAGCTGAAGGTAGACAAAATTCCAACTAAAAACAAAGCACAAATGTTTAAATGACGGTAATAAAACATTGGAATAACACACTGAGGGAGGCAATGGATTATCCATCATGGGAAGTTTTTAAATCAGGGCTGGGTGTCTTTCTAAAATGTGCTATAGCTCAACCAAAGTTATGGGCTTGACGCAGAAATTATTGGGTGAGGTTATATGGCCCATGTTACGCAGGAGGTCAGACTAAATCATCATCATGGTCCCTTTTGGCCCTAAAAGTCTACAAAACCATTAATCAGATTTTCCATGTGGGTTTTCAAGTCTTACTGTTAGGTGTTTCTTCATTTGTTCCGTTTTCAGTATTGCTACTGGAACAATTCTGCCAGAGAGCGCTGATGGAACATATGCTATAAATTATTTGCTACTTAAAGTCTAAATGCCCTGGTGAGAGAAGGTGATTTACTCCTGTCATGTATATTATTCGTGGTTTTCTTTGTCTCAGAAAACTGTCTGAGTTCAGTATGTATTGTGACTTGAAAACTGACAAAACTTCTGTAATGATTAAAATTATAAATAAAATGTAAATTTAAAAACAAAAGAGCTTTTCTTGGCATAGAAAGCACAGGAATGGAGAAAATGGAAGGAGCATACAGTACTTATAAATCTGTTTTGAAATTACCAACAGCATTACTGTTCTTTATGTGCATTCTGCATTAACTCAATGGGCCTGTCTACACAGCAACTAGACACCCACGGCTGGCCCATGCTAGCCAACTTGGGCTCGCGGGCTCTTTCATTGCTGTGTAGACTTCTGGGCTAGAGCCCAGGCTACACCCTGAGCTTGGAAGTCCACACAGCAATAGAACACCCCCACAGCCTGAGCAGGCTGATACGGGCCAGCCGTGGGTTTTTCTTTGTTGTGTAGACATACCCAATTAGTCTCTATATACACAGATGTAGAAATATTTTTCTTAGAATTTTATTGGATTTTAAAAATCAATTCTGTGCTATTTAAATAAACCTGCCTGACACCCAAGTTTGTTCTAATGGTGGGGAACATAGGAATTGCTGTACTGGATAAGACCTAAGGTCCATCTAGTCCAGTATCCTGTCTTTGACAGTGGCCAGTACCAGATGCAGCAGAGGAAGGTATAGAATCCCACAGTAGGCTGATGTGTACCCCTCATTTGGTCTCATCATGGTCTCTAATAGGAAGAGATTGGCTTAAACACTGAAGCACAAGGTTTAATATGCCTTTCAAAATTTGTTGCAATTAATTATGACAACTCTGGATATTTTGATACCCATATCAATATCCAATCCTTTTTGAATTTTGTTAAGCTCTTGGTTGCAATGACGCCTCTTCTGGCGATGAGTTCCCCAGTTTAATTGCTGTTGTCCAGCAATTATGGTCCGTTCCTCCTAAATAGCCACAAAGAAATGTCTGCCTGCCTCAGCAAGATGGAGGGAGGAAAGAGCAGGTGAAAGAGTAAATAAATGACACCCCACAGACTTAAAAAGTCTCCATTAGAAGTTATTTGGGGGGAACCTAAGCATAGAGCCCTCTTCTTGGCATGGATGTGCTCACAATATTTTAATAAGTTGTTCCCATATAGGTCCGAACCCTGCAACTGACCCTTCTTTGGCAGATCCCAGCATCTACACGAGATTATTGATGCTAACAGGGTCCCATAGGGCATGTGAAGTGAATTGTGGTTTAGGGCCTACGCTTATGAGAACCCTGGTAAACAGGGTGTATCTGTGCTAGAGATGATTACTGAGGAACTCACTGCAGATTCTCTAACTTTCTCTCTCATTTAAACAATCACTTTCTTATAACAATAACTAAAGAGGGAGGTAGCCTGGCTTGACAAACATATTTAACTGTACTTGGCTGTAAATGTTTACACTTCTATTTCTGAAGATTTACTAAGAATATTAAGCCTAGTGTTCAGTATATGCAATACAAAAATGCAATCGAGGCCTTGTATAGGGACTCTGGGACATCGCTACCTTAAAAAAAATTACTGTCACTTCATACAAACTGTTCCATTCCAGATCTAAACCAAATTTGCCCTTCAAAAGGACTTTAATAATCCCCAGAGATAAATCCTGTCTGACAGGCATGATTTAGGAGTAACCAGGGAGGGGATGAGCAAGGAAATCTCAACCCTCCCTTCATTTTGGAGACAGAATTGTACCAAAGGCTCCAAGGACCTCCCAAGAGCTCCCTCCCACATATTACTGCCATTAGATAACAAACAGATGCTTCAAGCATCCAGAAATTAGACAGGACTGAAGGGTGGCAGAGCACTTCACCAGGCTCACCATTAGGGCTCACACTTAATTTTATTCCACAGGACAAGTAATCACACTGGGGGAAATTCACTCCCCTTACAGAGTCCAGGTACCACCAGGCACTGTGTTGGTAGTTAAATCCATACTGGCAGAGTGGAAGGATGAAATCCATGCTTGGGAAGAGAAAAATACAATTAAGAGGCTGTGGGATGCAGACCCTACCTGGCTGTTATTACGTGCTAAAGTAGCAGTTGCTGCCGCTACAGTAAACCCTACATGGGATGTAGTAGCTCTCATTCCTCAACCTGTCCCAACACTCCTCCCTATGTTCATGTATGGAGCCAGTGTGTAAACTAGCTCCACAGAAGTCAAGGGGGCAGAGGTCTCTGTACACAGCTACCTGCAAACAAACACCTGCTCAGGGATATAGAAGGGATTTTGCAGTAGACAGGGACTTGCATGGTCTCTTTGCCAGTCAGTTAATTTAACCCCACTGTGATGTGTGTTGAACAACACTGCTCAGTCATCCTGCAATGTCATAACATCACAACATATGAAACAAATTCACAACTCAACTGCGGGGCAAGCAAGGTCAGCAGGCCAAGGAATGTACCACCAGAATTTGGGACTCTCTCATGGATTTGGGGAGGGTTGACAACTTAACCAGAATTTTTATGTTCATATTAAAAGTTGAGGAAACTGGGCCTGGCCTTGCTTAATTTTTCATCTGAGCAAGGAAAAAGGGGTTGATGATATATACATTTGTAACTGAGGTTAGACAATGAATCTGAAACTTATGCATATGCAAATATTCTTTCATGTACAGCCTGAGTTCACTATCTGCAGATCACAAACTGCAGTTTGCAAAAACAAGTTTAAACATTAGAAAGGAACAAGGTTTGTTTTATTAAAGATTATCTAAAATTATTTTTCCTTTGATATTTTAATTACTCTAATATGGAAAGGTGTTTTTTGTGGGGTTTTTTTTTTTTTTTTTTTTTTGCAGTAAGACTGAGCTGCAAACATTGAGGAGGTGCCATGAGGGAGGTTTCAAAGATTTAGAACAAGAAGTTTGATGGATTGTACTGGTTTAGGCCTCATATAAATAAAAAGTGTTTTTTTTTTTCTCCTCAAAAGGTGACATCCAACAAATTGGGGAGAAAAGATTGTTGGCTGAAAATAAGAGCTAGTCTCTAGGAAAAAGAAAGAAACTTGGCAGGACTATTTTTTTTTCCTCAAGAGAAATTAAAAGTCTCCGAGCAGTACAACTATTTAGACTAAGAACTTTATATAAACCAAAACTTGAATATTAGGTCTCCCTTTTTAGGGTTTGCTGATTTTCAGCAATTCTACATGCTAAACTCTTAATTTAAACATTTAATGCAGTTAAGTTTGTGATACAGATAAAAGACAATTATTAATACAATTCATTTTAAACAAACATTCTGAACATTGAAAAACTCAGCTAAGTCCGGAAAAATCACTTGAGTTCTGTAAAATATTATTTGAAACAAAAGTTATTACAGATCAGTATAAAACTTTGATATCTAAAAAGGCTAAATCAACTGAAACATTTTAAAATATAGAACAAATCTATTCCAAAGGCATAAACTCCTCCATACAGCTGACAAATTTCATTTTCCAGCTTAAGTTTACTACCAGTCTAGCAATCCCACATGACTGTTTCTGACTGTATTTTGTGATGCAATACTTTCCATCACACAAATGGATGTCTGTGATTGATTAGGCAATTTAACACATGTACTGCAATTAAAACGGGGAGAGAATTTTAATTTAAAGAAAAAACATATTTAATGCAGCAGTATATGTGGGCTTTATAGATTTTAGCAGAATTACAGTTTCTACCACACTGTCAGGTTCATTCGAAGCACATTCTCATTTTCCTTTTGCTGGAACTAAGAAGGTAACTGTTTTCCAAAAACAACATTCTAGGGTTTGCACATCCATTTTAGTAAATTGATATTATGTCAGCTTTAAGTAGATGAAGGATACTACAATTTTCAAAATATCATCTGCAGATCAGAAAGTTTTTTTTTTTCCTAAACACATGAGGAATATTTTGGCACAGTGTCAAGAAAAAATAATTTTTTCAAAAAAAATGTTGCGTTTATTAGTTTGAGCTTGGCTTAGTTTTTGAACAAAAATACACACTTTCAAATTTCTACATATAAAACTTACATCTAAAATATATATAACTTTTTCTAAATGTGAAGATATAAAAAAAGCAGAGAAATGTAAAAAAATATTTGCTCTTGAGCCCAACTAAAAATCATGAATGATGAAATAAAGGGAAGAAATAACTGCTATGAAATTAACTTTTGACGTATGGAACTGCAGAATCATAAAATGAGCGCTAAAGTGCTTCATGCTTGGAATCAAAGTCTCTATCCTTGGAAAAGAATGTTCTCTCAATCCTGGCTCCAGCAAGAACTTTAATTTTTTTTTTAAGTTTACATCCTTCATCCAACTCCTGCTATCATTTTATAATTGCTCCTATATACTGTGTGTGTGTCTGACTTAAGTCTTGCCTTATAATCAAGATACACTGAGTGAACACTGAATTCATAAGCTAACACACAAGAAAGTGTGTGCTAAAACAAGCTCAGGGCTTGATTACCACCACCGTGCCCCTTGCCTGCGTGCGCGCACGCACACACACGCCAGAGCCCATAGAGGAGTATGAAATAAGAAGAAAATCTCTGCGAAGTTCCCCTATACCGCACCGCAGTTCCTACATACTATTCTAAGATTAAGGATTTGATGTGTGGGGTCCACTGCCTATCATGCTGACCAATACTGTGTAATTGTTTCCTTGGGCTCCCCCATGTGTCTGTCTGTGTCTACCTATCATCTCTGGTCTTAAACTCAGATTGTAAACCCTTTGGGGGCAAGGACGCGTATTTTTTGTTCTGTGCTTGTACTATGCCTAGCACACTGGGGTTCTGGCCCACAGTGGGACTCCCAGGTGCCACTGCAATGCACATAATATCTAACAAAACCCACATTCTGTCTGGGGAGTGAGGTCTCCCTGCCCGCAGAACAGTCCGTCAGGCATGCCCCTACCCCTGAGGATACCAGGAGATCAGAGGGAGGCCAAGGCCATTTGCAAAGAATCTGTGCCTCTGCACTGGTCCTGGCTCCCAATGGTCCCCAGATATCCATGGCAGGACAAGTACACCACCACCAAGGAATCTCCCTGGCTGCACCTGCTGCAGACCTTCCTTTAATGGGGATCCCCATTATGGAGGTCTCAACAGGAGAGAATATAGACCCAGGCTATATTTTTTTCATGGTAAGCTTTATCCTTTGTCACCATTTCTTTTCTACGTATTGGAAAGCAAACATTCCACCAATGTATTCAGATAAATTTCTGCTAAAAAGTCTGTAAAGCTCCTTGGGTCAGATTTTGCAGTGCTACACCAGAATAAATCCAAATAAGCTCCACTGATGAGATCTGCCGGACTACCAACCAAATCACATTGAAGAGTGGGAGATGGCAGCAACGTCATCCACTGTAACCCTGATTGTGCAACAACAGCTGCCATGCTGCTACGCCATGGCAATGGATTCCTCCATTCCCCTACCCCTGCTGAACCTCCCTACCCCACACAAAAACCTGTAACTCAGACTTGGTTCACAAGCCAAGATTTGCCACTAAGAAAATAAGATACTGCTTAGCAAAACACAGCCCCTGCACAATCAGACCAATGTTCATTATAACCTTGAATTACTTGATATTCCAAATAGTGAACAGGGCAATGCCTTAGCTATGCCCCTGGGGATTGGGGATGGGAATCTTTCCTTTGGACCATGTATTTAATCCTGGAGACTTAAAATGCCACCTATTCTGCAGGGAGAGTGTTGGTTTTTTTAGGAACTCAATGCTATTCAGTGGAATTCACCCTCCAAGATTGGAAATCCCCAGTAGGCAAGGTGGAATTTTAAGGACTGCACAAAGAACGAGCACCTGGAATACTGAAGATAGAATATAGAAATCCCCTCCAAATCTTTATTCATGCCAGTAGTCCCACTGAAGACAACATAGCTACTTATTTAATTAAAGACTACACATTTGAGTAAGAGTGATCAGAACCAGTACCACTAAGTGAACACCCTAACACTTATTATTCGTAGAACCTCTGAACCTAGAGATTCACATTGGGACATTTTTCAATTATTCAGGTGTAAAGCAGCAGTCAGGACAATTACTTTAATCTGCCCCCCCCCCCCCATTTCCCACCATAGCTGCAAAACACAAAAGCAACTGTATGTAGTTTATTCAAATTTTCCTGCTAGGTGGACCAGTGATTCAAAGTTATTGCTTTTTTTTTTACCACTGGTGACCTATATTCAAATCCTTGCTAGGTCAAAAGTGAAAACTGAGTTTGACGGTTACATCTGAGTCCCTATTTGGCCATATTAGTCAGCATACAGTTTGGCACTGTTAGGCATGATTGGGAGCCTCTATTCAAGTAAGGCACTACACTAAAATATCAGGGGTTTTGTGGGTTAAGACTTAGGTGAATTAGCATGTGTCTTATACAGACCAACTTCACTATGCCTGGCTCTAACCAATGTGAGAATTCCTTCAACGTTCACACAAATTTTTTGAAGAAAAAAAAGAAGAGAAACATTATTTCAATAGCAAATCCTGCTCAAACTAGAGAAAATATACATTTTAAAAAACAAAAACAAACTAGAAACCCTCTAAACAAAGTCCTGCAGCTGCACTCAAAGTAATTAATTTCATGCAAAAAAAAAATTAAAAAACAGAGGGACTTAACTATTTCACAGCTGCCAAAGTCTCATGTCCAGCTGGAAGAGGAACATTCCCCAAGATGCCTACCATAACTTGGTTATCCTGACATTCTGTTGGTTTCAGTGGATAGTTCACTAGAAACAGCAGTCAGTGTTTTTTATTCACAACACCCTTTCTACTGACAGGAATAAGGACATTTTCCTCATTTTGCAACCACTGGCCTCAATGCTACAACAGGATGCAACAGGATCTTCCAGTGTGTATCAATTAGGCTCATGTAAAGTCTTCAGTGGGACTGTAGGACCACTGTTGATAATCATCAGGAAGTAGGACAAAAGGTAAAAGGAGACAATTCTGAATTCACCAAATTGGGTCTATGAAGAGCTAACATGTCACCTTTGCAATACCCTAACCTATTACTCTGAAGTGGAGGAAATCAGATTTCCCTCTAAAACACAGTATTTTCCAAGCTTCAGAACAATGTTACTGATCTGCTTTTACCCCACAGGAGACATGTTCAATCTCACTACATGCTAAAACAGACATCTGGACAGTTCTTCTCTATAGATTGTTAGTTATTAATGATAGCTTTCTAAATGCTTTCTAAATTTCTAAAAAGTAATGATAGCTTTCTAACCAGTGGTAAAGGAAGAGACATTCTTAAATTCAAGAATTTAAAATGGACCAAATTTAAAAAACTTTTAATGCCTTGATTAAACTTCAAATTTAAAGTGAGGTACAGTTAAAATAATAAACTAAAGAGACATAGGTTACTGCTCACTGCCAAAATTATGAAAACTGAAAGACATTTTAAAATCCAATATAATTGTTCGTCATTATACTCGATTCACTTTTCACACTTTTTCCCCCCAACTTCAACAACAAAAACAAACTAATCATTTTCACTTTTTATGTTGTACTTGTCAGTTTCCCTTTCTGGTTCTCATGTACTAGCGCAATGCTACAACATTTGGGTTGCAAAAATATAGACAAGTGTTTAAATCCAAACAGTGGCCCTAAATCTGCATTTTCTACTAAAGCAAAACTCCCAGTAGCTTCACTGGGATTTTGGTCAGATTAAGTAAAAGTTAGTCTTTGGTATATAATTTGAAATTCCAATCGGTGCACTACTAATACATTACTTTGTTTGAATTCTTTGAGACACTTTTCCTCAGAAACCCCCTTCTGCTAAAAGACAATTTGAGCTTTACAATTATCTTGGATTTTCCAATGATAGTCCAAAATCCTCTATTTACTGATATTGAAAATAACTGTAAAGCAAAGACTAGAGAGCATAAAGTGACTTCACTCAGACTCAAACACGCCACAAGACACGCGCACACTCACAGTTCATAACGCTGTTGGCTATACTTTTTCCACTTCCACTTTACAACTTTGTAATAGAATCGGGCACTGCTGACAAGCATGGAATTACTCATTCAGTTAGAATAGTAACTTAGTAGAATAGCAGCCTGAACATGTTTAAAGCTTCGTATCGGTGCATCAGTATTTCTACAGAGATATAAAGTTCCATTATAAGCCAATACAAAGGTGAAACAATACCTCCCAAATCCAAATGCTCTTTCTCCCTTCCCGCCTCCCTTCCCCCATTGGTATTTCACAGGAGGCCTGATCCAACTCCACTGAAGTGAGTAAGAATCTTTCCATAGGACTTAAATAAAGGTAGATTGTGTCCAAGCTTCTGTTCTCAGTTTTCTCATTCCCCCCCCCTCAGTAAACCCCACATCCTTCCTCCCCTGACATGTCCTTGTATATCTTTTCTTGTATTTGTCTTCTTCAAAATGTAAGCACTTTGGGGCAGGAAACATGGATTATTTGTGTTTTTAAAGCACCCTGGGAATTTACGGCAGTATAGAAATGTTTTATAACAATAAAGACCTATAACAGTTTTCACACATTATATGCAAATCTCTATGTAGCTCTAAAGATATTGTGCTCAGGGTGTCATGATTCAACTATTATAATTATAGGCAAATATACTTAATTTAGATTATGAGAAAACTACCCCCACATAACTGGCTGGGAGTGGGTATATGAGATAGACTAGTAAAAAATATACATGGATAAAGAGAAGCTTGCTTTGGAGATAAACTCTTGTGGACCAAATACTCTTCTGGTTTTAACGAGCTGAACGCTCTTGAACTGTTATTTACATAAGCAGAGCAGTTTCACCTTTTAGTTTAAAAAGCTCAAATAATTAAAATTAACAAGCGTTGTTTGACCAGTAAATTTAAATTATATTTGCTCAATCAAGTGACTAATAAGAAGCTCTCTAGTTTTCAATGGTCTTTATTTTACTATAGATTGTAAGAATGCTTACTGAACGTAGATTGTCCACATCAATTCAGTTTATGCAAATAGACATGAATTGAACTATCATTTAGGCAAATATATGTAACAGTGTGACTCCAATCCTAGGCTATGTCTGAATTGCATTTGGCATGAGAGCACAAGAAAGCAAGAGAGCGCTTTGCATCACCCCTGATCCTAGGGTTAGCTGGGATCGGGCCAATGACTGGTGAAAGCCACTTGTCATAAAGATCCAGCAGTTGGGGATTGCCAGCACACAGGAATGCCATGGCTATACTGTTTCCTCCATTCCAGGCACAATCCCTAGTTGGGAAGTGGGATGTGTAGTAGCATGGGAGCAACTAAAGCAGCTCTAAGCCATGCCAGGACACTTCCAATGGCAGGACTATGGAGGCATTATGGAGCTTTACATCAGAGTGCTACAAAGTTGCACAGCAGAATATGTCCTTACAATAAGAAAAATAAAGAGGCTGATTATCACATGGGTACTATAAAAAAAAAGTATGAACATAAATTACTGTTCTACCAATGTTCAAGGAAGTTAAAGAATTAAATGACAAGTAAATAGAAAATTAGATTTCTATCAACTGACAAATTTGTATAACTTATTCTAGTTCTGAAATGGAGCTTGAACTTTTTCTTTTAATAGGTGCTTTAAAATGTAGTATTTTTTTCATACAGCAGTCAATAAGAAATACCTGTACAGTATAAGTTTTAACAGCATTTTTTTTCTGTTTGGGATACTAATCTTCAGGTTTTCAGTCTGCCAAAGTTCAGAAAGTAGTAGTTTCTCAGAAAAGAAAACATTTTCAAGTTTCAAATGGTAGAATTTTTATACTGGAAAATGTCTCTTCCATTGTTACATTTTCTTATAATCAGATGTTTTTAGTTAAGTTGGGAGGCCTTTCTTAACTCTCCATTTACTACAGATATTCCAGATTAAGAGGGAATTAGGCAAATACTTAGAAGCAGTCAACTTTTTGGGCAATGCACTGCTATGTGAGATATAGATATGATGTGACAGTTGTTATAAATGTTTTAAAATATGTATTGAAGTATGATCTACCGCTTACCTTACTAATAGGTTGAAATTAGGTCATAAAATTAACAGAGATCTCATTTTAATTTTCTTCTAGATTTTATGTTCAAGGTATGAAAAAATGAAACAGATTAAATACTCTCTCAAAGTCTTATCAGATATGGCAGGGCAACTTAGATTTAGAACATTACGGAAAGAGCAGACGCAGTTTCATATCCTGGCTATTGAAAGTAGCATTTTAGATCAAAGCTGTACATCAGATGCGATCCTCAAAAATATGACTATAAGGCCAAGTTCTGGTAAGCAGTGAACAACCCATGGAACAGGACTCAGTAATGCAAAGTGAACCGAGGAATGGAATTACTCATCCCTAAACTAGAGTAGATGCTGCAAATTGCATACTGTATGGGGATGGAAGCAGAGACAATCCTGCCCAACCCATATAAAGGATTAATTATGAAGGGAATAGAAGAATGGAAAGGAAGAAGCAGGATTCAGGGTGACAGTCTTCCTAACAAAAGGAAGATGTTTAGTGTAGGCCTGGAAGGCAGTGGCTCCCAGAGGCCTGAGAATTGTAGCCTGTCCAAAAAAAGAGAGAGAGCAGCAAGACTTCTCTGAGGAGTAATCTGTAGACTAAGCTTCCTGGTTTTCTGACTCAGGATTTCCCTGATGCAGGGGTGCTGGAACAATTTGTATAGTAGAGGTGCTGAGAGCCATTGAACCAAACTGTAAACCCCTGTATATGATGATAACCACTTCAAGACAGGGGATGTGGTAGCACCCCCAGCACCTATGCCCTGATGTAAGGGAAAGCTTGGAGATCAGCTCTGCATGGATTTTTCTCTTTTGAGTTGAACTCAAACTCTTTGAAAGTCCAGTGAATTGAAGAGATTCTCTAGGCCTTCCTGAGGGAAATGAAAGGCCTAAGAATAGCCTGGTAGTTATATTATGCCCTGATTTTCAAAGGTGCTCAGCAGCTCCCATTAAAGTCAATGGGAGGTGCAGGTATGCAGCACCTTTGAAAACTGGGCCACTTAATCCTAATTAGTTCTGACAAGTTAAGAATCAGTACAGTATGGGAGAAATGTAAAATTATGTAGTTACTGTTATCTGTTCAAATATGCTACTAGTCCTAACAGACGTTAACCACCTGTTTCCTAAGAAGAGAAAAAGGCGTTCACCCGTGTTCATTGCAAGGCTATACTAAACTACTGATTACCAAATCTATGCTGCCTGAACTCTGAGTAAGTGTAGTGGATATATTTATTCATCCACTGACTAGAGTGATGAATGCTTTTGTCATCATCCACTTGTATAGGACATGTAATATTACCATACCACACTTGAAAATGAAATGAAGACTTACATAAACATAAAGCTGTGAACACGTGGGAAAAATTTTCATGCATTAAACTGTGAAGTTAAATTATGATCATAGGGAAACGTTTTTATAAATCCACTGACGATGAAGTATCCACAGTACTGATAGAATTGCTTTGACCCCACGCTAATGGTGAAACTGCTGCTTTTGCCTCATAACATAGATGCACAACAACAGCAACTCTAAGTTAACCGCACCTAAAGTGATAGCATACAAGTCTATCCATCATCGTTGTGGGAAGAAGTCTGAAGAAAGATCTTACAAGCTCAGAATGTAGGGCTTAATCATGCATCTTTTAATGCCCTAATGTACTAACCCGGAAGTTTCAAGTAAACTTGAAAGAACAAACAAACAGGAGGGCCAAAATTTTTAGAAGTGGTCACTTATTCTGGGTGCTTCCATTTTTGGGTGCTCAGTTTGAGACACTTGGCCTGACTTTCAGCAGTACTGGGCACTTGCTGTTTGCCTTGACATCAGTTGGAATTAGGGTACCCAATACCCAGGAAAAAAAATCAAACCCCAAGGGTATGCCTAAACTGCAGCTGGGAGGTATGATTTCCAGCATGGATGGACAGACTCACTCTAACTCTGCTTGAGCTAGCACGCTAAAAATAGTTGTTGAGCAAATGATACGAAAGACATTCACATCTCAAGAACAGGGTCAAATAGAACACACTTCAGAAGTCATCTAATACACGGGAAATGACTGCCCAGGAAGGAGTACTGCGGAAAGGGATCTGGGGGTCAGAGTGGTTCACAAACTAAATATGAGTCAACAGTGTAACGCCATTGCAAAAAAAACAAAAACAAAAACAAACCATCATTCTGGGATGTATTAGCAGGAGTATTGTAAGCAAGACACAAGAAGTAATTCTTCCGCTCTAATCCGTGCTGATTAGGCCTCACCTAATTGTGTCCAGTTCTGGGCACACATTTCAGGAAAGATGTGGACAAATTGGAGAAAATCCACCGAAGAGCAACAAAAATTATTAAAGGTCTAGAAAACATGACTATGAGGGAAGATTGAAAAAATTGGGTTTGTTTAGTCTGGAAAAGAAAAGACTGAGAGGGGACATAACAGTTTTCAAGTACAGTAACTCCTCACTTGAAGTCGTCCCAGTTAACGTTGTTATGTTGCTGATTAATTAGGGAACATGTTCGTTTAAAGTTGCGCAATGACAACGTTATAACGTCCCTTATAACGTTGTTTGGCAGCCGCCTGCTTTGTCCACTACTTGCAGAAAGAGCAGCCCGTTGGAGCTAGCTGGTGGGGACTTGGAACCAGGGTGGACCGGCAGCTCCCCACTCCCTTAAGTTCCCTGTGCGGCAGCCGCCCAGCAGTCTATCAATTGTCAGCTGTCCCTTCCCCCACTGCCATGTGCTCCTCCTGCCCTCTGCCTTGGAGTCGCTCCCGGGAGCATCCTGCTCGCTGTGTGGGGAGAAGGATGGGGGGGCTAATGTCAGGGTGTCCCCCTCCCCCCAGCTTACCCCATCTCCATAGAGAAGGGGGGACACATGACAGGCCTCAGGATGGAGGGAGCTTGCTGGCAGCAGCTACTGTCTCAACTTGCTGATCTACTCAAAAAGGCAATGTACTTAAAGGGACAATGAGCATCTCAAACACACACACACAGGGTGTGTGATTCTGTCTGCCACACTGTCTCCCCTCCCTTCATTCGTGCTGCCTTGTAGAGTGTGAGGCTACATTAACAACTGGTTAACCCTTAAGGGCTCAGCTGAGTGACAGTTAATCATTTAGCAGTAAGGGATTCCTTGGGAAATATCCCACCCTCTGACTTCATCTCAACCAAGCTTCACAATCATCATTGCTGTGTACAGTATTAAATTGTTTAAAACTTGTGTGTGCACGTGTGTGTATACACACACACACACGTCTTTTGTCTGGTGAAAAAAATTTCCCTGGAACCTACCTCCCGCCCCTCATTTACATAAATTCTTACGGGGAAATTGGATTCACTTAACATCATTTCGCTTAAAGTTGCATTTTTCAGGAACATAACTACAACGTTAAGCAAGGAGTTATTGTACATAAAAGGTTGTTACAAGGAGGAGGGAGAAAAATTGTTCTTCTTAACCTCTGAGGATAGGACAAGAAGCAATGGGCTTAAATTGCAGCAAGGGTGGTTTAAATTGGACATTAGGAAAAACTTCCTGTCAGGGTCGTTAGGCACCGGAATAAATTGCCTAGGGAGGCTGTAGAATCTCCATCATTGGGGATTTTTAAGAGCAGGTTGGCAAACACCTTTCAGTGATGGTCTAGATAATATTTAGTCCTGCCTTGAGTGCAGGGGACTGGACTAGATGACCTCTCAAGGTCCCTTCCAGATCTATGATTCTGTGTCTTCCAATGTATGTCATTACGAGATTATGAATAGGAGGGTGGTATGTAAGACACAAGAGGTAACTGTTCCACTCTAGTCACAACTGGTGACACCTCAGCTGGAGTAGTGTGTCCAGTTTTGGCCACCATATTTTAAGAAAAACGTGAACAAATTGGAAGAAGCTCAGAAGAGAACAAAAATTATGAGATTTAGAAAACATAACTTTTGAGGAAAGGTTGAAAGAATTGGGCATGTTTAGTCTAGAGAAGAGAAAAGACAGGGAGAGGACATGATAAGTCTTCAAATATGTAAAAGGTTACAAAAAGGATTGTGCACAATTGTTCTCCACGTCCACTGAGGGTAGGACAAGAAGTAATCAGCTGAATTTGCAACAAGGGAGATTTAAGTTAGATATTAGGAAAAGTTTTCTTACTATAAGGATAGTTGAGCACTGGAACAGGTTACCTATGGACTGGGAGATTGTGGAAACCCTGGATGTGGAAGTTTTTAAGAACAGCTTAGACAAATTCCAGTCAGGGATGGTCGAGGTTTACTTGGTCCTGCCTCAGAGAGGGGGATGGACTAGATGACCTCAATGTCTGTTCTAGCCATACATTTCTGTAACTCAAGAAAGATGTCCAAACACAACCATGATGAGATGGGATGGTTGGGATGACGATGAGCTGGGATGATTTAATTGGGGATTGGTCCTGCTTTGAGCTGGGGGTTGGACTAGATGACCTCCTGAGGTCCCTTCCAACCCTGATATTCTATGATTCTATGATACAGTATTAACCTGTATGCACAAGAAATCTGTGCATAACAGCAACACTTTTATATTTAGCATCAAGGCCAAACTAGAATTTTAAAAGCACCATTATGTTTACAATACATTGTCAAGCAACTATTCCATTGCTGTACTTATGCAATAGAGAGTCAGACAGGCATTTTGTATGAAGAAGGGTGGCTTGTGTTTAAAGCACTAGAATGGGACTCAGAAGAGCAGGGTCAATTCCCAGCTGTGTCGCCGACTTGGGGGGAGAAATGGGGGGGGGGTCTTGGGCAAGTCACTAAATCTCAGTGTGCCTTGGTTCTCCACCTGTAAAGTGAGGATAACAATACTTGCTGTATCTGTCATTGTCTATTAAGATTGTAAGCTCTTCAGGGCAGGGACAGTCTCTTACTGTGTATATGTGCAGCCCAACAATAATGGTGCCCCAATTTGGTCAAGGTCTTTCGGCACTATTGTAATACAAATATTAATATTAGAAAGTAAAAATAAATTCATGTGTGAGTTTTAGAAGTATGACAAGTTGACTAGCTGGTACACAAACTTCTTAACAGTTGGCTGTAGCTTTACAATTCCTACTGGATGCCTACTATATTTGAGGTAAAGAAACTGAATGTTCATGACCACCAGGCTAACAAAGTCAGCAGTCTAAACAGTCCTTTAAACTTGATTTTCTTGTAAAATAGTGAGGTTGTTGTGAATTAAACTCATGAGCACTGGCTAGCAAAGCACTTTTTACTGTGTGTATTTCTCTCTTTCACTATGGACTCCAATCATGGCTCCATAATTACGACTGGGATGAACTGTGCACTTAAAGAAGGGATTCAGCTTCTGTGTTATGTATTGGAAAATACAGCAAATCATCCTGCAAACTGCAGCACTTGCTCTCCAGGTACAGAATGTATTCTTTGAGAATTTACAAGTAAATCTGTTAATTCTGCAAAACAAATATCCAGAATTTTTTATATTAAGTGGGCTCATCTGTTTGGCAAAAGCATTGTTATACCCCCTTTGTTCTTTAACATACCACATACACACTCACTCAAGCTTCCTCATTTTAATTTACTTATGTCTTATCTGAAGGACATTCAACAACAATCTGCATATTTTCCCTCTTAAACCATCAAGATCTCTTTAGAAAAAAATACCCACTTATTTTGGGTCACTCAATTGCTAGTTAAGAAGATGCTTTTCCAAGAATATTTCCTGTGCCGCATTCTTACTTCATACTGGTTTGTCACTGTCCATTAAAAATCTAATAAGCATTAGTCCTGTTTATCCCTTGTTCTCCTTTCTTCTGCAATTTCTTATCTGAAGTTCTTGCTCCTCTTCTTTTAACACCTCAAAGAGGTTAGCAGTATCTCTATGTTTTCACCCAATACATCACTACAACTTTCTAAAATGTGTTGATGGTTAATATTACCCTACTCAGTCCTTAATGTTCTGAAAGTTGATCGTGAACTGGCTTTAAATGCTGAAGCCTTCATTTGCCAAAGGACTTGTCAAGACCTTCTCTCTCTCTGTCGGTTCCTACTTCATCTAGCTCCTTATTCTTTATCTTGCCTGCTTTCATTCTATTCAGTCTGATTCTAGACCTCATTTTCTTCCCATTTTAACAGCTCATTGCTGTATAATGGAGTATTTCATCTCTCATCTCTAGAGCCCAGCAAATCTGCAGATATCCACTTCATATCCACAGACCGTATTTGCAGATCTCAGATCGAACGCAGATACAAATTTTGAATCCATGAAGGGCTCTACTCATCTCTTTGCATGTATTACATCTGTTTAGCTTTTCATCCTTCAAGCTGCTTTGGTATTATTAAATTCTATTGGCTAATTTAAACTGCCCAGCTAATCCTGACAAGGGGATCAGATGTTTCAAAAATCCACTATACAAAAAGACTCACATGAGAAGCTAACTAAGCATTTTTAAATAACCATTTTTCTTAAACACATTACTTGATCTGCAATATTCTCGTTTATTGAAGTTATGCATAGACTAACAAGAGCTATAGCAATTGCAGCAGGAATCCTACTAATAGCATGCTTTGTGTGTTGCAGGAGACATTTTTTACATTTCTGATAGCCCTGAACTTTCAGGTTTTCAGTGATATTCCTATCATTTACAGCTGCTAAACTTACAGAATAAAAATCTGGAGCAAATAACCAATGACATTTAAAATTCAGAAAAGCCAGGAAGTCAAGTAATCTGGCCCTGCATTGACTTCTCTAAATTCCAGACAAGTCACAAAAAGAGACAGCCTGAGCATACAGTTCTCTCTAGGGAGCAAAAAGACCAATACATTTGGCTCTTCCAGTACCTCTTCCCAAAAGGACTCCCGCCAATCTGTTCCATCTCAAACATCCTTTTTGAGGCTCACACTGGAAGGGAATTTCCTGTCTCTACATAGGTTGCTGGACCACAGTCTGAAAGTTCTGGTTTATTTTGACCAGGTTTTAGCTCCCCCCTCACCTCCAATAGACACTACTGCAGTAAGACTAATATGTGCTATGGAATAAATTTAGCCCCTTTTTGGTTATAGAATAGTTTTTGAAACAATCCTGATTTCTATAAATATATTAATTATTCATTCACTAAATCACTTCATATAATAACTTTCAATTTACTAGTTTATATAAACTGCTTACTTTGAGTATTTAGTCTTTGTTTTTGTCATATGATTGGTCACATGATATTGCCTGGATACTTCAAATTTCTTTTTTAACAGGAGAGTAACAAATTATGAATAACACATTTTCAGATGCATAATCAACTTTGCTAAGATTCATGAAACATTTGATATTCAGATATTTTCATAAATGACCAGGATTCATCTGAATATCCACAAATAACAAATAATGACCAATTCTGTGTTTTTATTCTCAAAATATTACTGGGTCTGTTTTTATTATTCAACCAGTTCTGCCAAATATCTTGCCTACATCTATGTCAAAATAAGCGAGGAACTAGAATAGGTATGTTTTAAAAAGGCAAATGTGTACTTCACATCCGATCTGGTTGTGACTGGATATTTCATCACATTATTCAGAAGTACCAAAAAGAGAATGTGAAGGAGGCCTAAAATACTGTTAGTAAGTTATCCAACCATACCTAAAGCAACAGAAAAATGTTCTGTCATCATTTCCATAAATAATAATATTATCAAAGAGGTTAACATAACTATCTAATAAGTGCATATTATAGTGAGTGTCTTAACAAATCATCTAGATGGGGTTATGCTAGGAACGTCTTGGATACTGGTCGACAAATTTGGGTTAGGAGAGAAAACACACATGATTCTCCACTATCTTGCATCATGTATAGCCATCCACACCTGTACAAAGTTGTGGGCATAAAACACTACTAAATCAAAATGGTAGTGTTTCACTCCTACTTTGTACTCATACTGTTCTGGCCTCCAATTACTGTGGAAGAATTCAGATACTTGATACTAAATATAATACTGTGTGGTCACAATCGGAATAACAAGCCTTACTGTATGGTAAAGTGTTCCCCCATGAATGTCCATATGTAGGGGCTGTAGGTGGTTCATTGGGTGTATGTTGGAAATCTGTATAGTATTACTCTATAGTTTACTGTAGCTAGGTTATGTAATTTTTCTCTCATTCTGTTCTGGTACAGGGAAAACGGAAAACAAATGTTAAATTTACACGAACTCTTATAGTCTTTATAAGTTGAGACATCTTGAAATCATCAATTAATAGAAGCCAGTGGCATCACGTGATGCTTGACATGATGAAACTATGAAAGAAACCAGCAGAAAGAATATTCTATCATTGCAGATTATTTTTATGTTGTATAAAACTTAGATACATTATATCAAGGCAGCTCTTCAATTTTTTTTTTAATTTGACATGCTTATACCATTAAATTCAATTCCTGCCTGTTTCTTCTTCTCTTGACACCTGTGATTTTCTACTTGCTCTTGCTGCTGATAGAAAAAGCAACTCTCAGAAGAAAGTAAGAGGACAAAGGAGACACACTCCTATCTATTGTGAGGCAGAGCTTCAGCTGGTGTAAACTGTCATAGCTGCATTGAAATCAATGAATCTATGACATTTTATAACAGGGAAAAGCCTCAACTGGATCTTTGAAATACCTGGGTCCCTTTTCTTACAAATTTCTAATCCCTTAAAGACCAGGAAAACAATGCAATAATTTCATGAAAGATCTCTCAAGAGTCATCAGTGGAGTTACAGCCGGTGTGGAAATCTCATCCTTTTGCTGAAGGACAATGGGGAAACACATATTCCCTTGATTGCTCTGATTTTTCCCTACATTCTGGTATTCTAGCCTTTTTTTTTCTGCTCTTCCTCTCTCCTGCCGCCTTTCCTCCTTTTTATCCCCTCAGTTAAATTCTCTCCTTATCTTCATTCCATTCCTTTGTTCTCTTTCCCCTATTTCCCCCTCTCTTTCAGCATTTTGATATATTTGTGCCAATACAGGAAAAATACATGGAGTACAGAAAATATTAGACTTTGGGAGTGGGTTACACTCATTTGCTCTCTTTTGTTACTCTGTTTTTCATAAAATCTCTCAAAGTGCCTGAAACAGGAGGTAAGTTTCTATAGAGCACATGCTAAATAAATTCAGAAACACTGGAACTATAATTTTTCAGGGAATAATCAAGGAGATAAGGTCAATTTCCACATTTAGGGGCCATATTTTAAAGGTATTTTGTAGGGCTGTCAAGCGATTAAAAAAGTAAACAATTAATCGCACTGTTAAACAATAACAGAATACCATTTAAACATTTTTTATGTTTTCTACATTTTCAAATATATTGATTTCAATTACAACACAATACAAAGCGTACAGTGCTCACTTTATATTTATTTTTGTTTACAAGTATTTGCACTGTAAAAAAGAAATAGTATTTTTAAATTCATCTAACACAAGTACTGTAGTGCAATCTCATTATTATAAAAGTTGAATTTACAAATGTAGAATTCTGTACAAAAAACTGCATTCAAAAATAAAACTGTAAAATTTTGAGAGACTGCAAGTCCACTCAGTCCTACTTCTTATTCAGCCAGTTGCTCAAACAAGTTTGTTTACATTTGCAGGAGATAAAGCTGCCTGCTTCTTGTTTACAAGATCACCTGAAAGTGAGAACAGGCGTTCTCATGGCACAGTTGTAGTCGGCATCGCAAGATATTTATGTTCCAGATGTGCTAAATATTCACATGTCCTTTCATGCTTCAACCACCATTCCAGAATACATATGTCCATGCTGATGACTGTTTCTGCTCAACAACAATCCAAAGCAGAGCGGATCGATGCATGTTCATTTTCATCATCTGAGTCAGGTGCCACCAGCAGAAGGTTGATTTTATTTTTTGGTGGTTCGGGTTCTGTAGCTTCCACATCGGAGTTTTGCTCTTTTAAGACTTCTGAAAGCATGCTCCACACCTCATCCCTTTCAGATTTTGGAAGGCACTTCAGATTCTTAAACTTTATGTCTAGTGCTGTAGCTATCTTTAGAAATCTCACATTGGTACCTCCTTTGCGTTTTGTCAAATCTGCAGCAAAAAAGTGTTCTTAAAACAAACAACATGTGCTAGGTCATCATCCAAGACCTCTATAATATGAAATATACGGCAGAATGTGGGTAAAACAGAGCAGGGAACATACAATTCTCCCCCAAGGAGTTCAGTCACAGATTTAATTAACGCATTTTTTTTAAACGAGTGTCATCAGCATGGAGGCATGTCCTCTGGAATAGAGGCCGAAGCATGAAGGGGCCTACGAATGTTTAGCATATCTGGCACGTAAGTATCTTGTAATGCCAGCTACAAAAGTGTCATGTGAATGCCTGTTCTCACTTTCTGGTGACATTGTAAACAAGAGGGCAGCATTATCTCCTGTAAATGTAAACAAACTTTTTTCTCTTAGCGATTGACTGAACAAGAGGACTGAGAGGACTTGTAGGCTCTGAAGTTTTACATTGTTTTGTTTGTGAGTGCGGTTATGTAACCAAAAAAACCCAAACCCCTACATCTGCGAGTTGCACTTTCACGACAAAGATTGCACTACGGTACTTGTATGAGGTGAATTGAAAAATATTATTTCTTTTGTTTATCATTTTTACAGTGCAAATATTTATCAAAATTAATACACACGGATTTCAATTACAACACAGAATACAATATATATGAAAATGCAGAAAAACATCCAAAATATATAATAAATTTCAATTGGTATTCTATTGTTTAACAGCATGATTAAAATCACAATGTTTTTAATCGTGATAAATTTTTTGAGTTAATCGTGTGAGTTAATCGCGATTAATCGACAGCCCCATTATATAGGAACTTAATTCCCACTGATTGAGTCAGATACTTAAACATGTCTTTAAAAATCTGGTCCTAGGTCACTAAAATGAATCCAATTCATTGAGGCTATCATTGTGGTGGTTATTCTGTGGACAATATTAATTGGGGTCCTCTGTACAGTTCCTGCTGAACAAGTGATGTTCTAATGAAAACTATGACATTTTTGGCATTCTCAGCACAGAGGCCAAGGACTAAATGGGGATGGAGACTAAACTACCCTCAGAGGTAGTCCCTCAAAGTCAGAATTGAGGCACACAGATTGAAAAGAGTAGAAAATCTTGCTCTCCCATTTCCTATTCTGTACCAATTCCATTGATAGACAGAGGAGTTAGGTCTCCAGGAGTGTTAATCTGGCATCTCTGGCAAGCTCTGTATTGACAAAAGAATTAAGGTGCTGTCTAATGCATGTTCACAAAGAAGAGTAGAAAAGAGGTTCCACTTTCTCAGAGATCAGCAGTCATGGTATTCCAAAATAAATTAACCATAGTTCAAGAAAAAAATGAATTAATTGTTCCAGAAGCAGCTATACAAAGAACTCTAAACATAGTCCTTCACATAGAAAACACTGCTGAATAAAGCAAAAGCCCTGCACATATCCAGTCACAGGACTACAAAAGGAGAAAATTATAGTGTAAGAAATTAATAAACTTTGCCAGCAGTATCAGCAGCAGTTACACAGACCTCCCAGCCTGGTCTTGAAACCTTCCAGCCATTCAAAGATTGGAGCAGTTGCAAAGAATAAAATAAAGGAAAGAGCACAGCTCCCCTTCCTCTGGTAAAAGCAGAGTTAGAGAGCACCCTCTTCTTCCCTTGTTGAGGTGGTGAGAGCTTCAGCCACTGAGCAGCTGAATACAAATGTTTGTCAGCTAGATGCAAATAAAACGAACTTGAAAGAGATAAACCTGGTATGTTAAGTTTCAGAGTAACAGCCGTGTTAGTCTGTATTCGCAAAAAGAAAAGGAGTACTTGTGGCACCTTAGAGACTAACTGTGCCAACTGTGCCCACATATCTATTCAGGGGACACCATCACAGGGCCTAATAACGTCAGCCATGCTATCAGAGGCTCGTTCACCTGCACATCTACCAAAGTGATATATGCCATCATGTGCCAGCAATGCCCCTCTGCCATGTACATTGATCAAACTGGACAGTCTCTACGTAAAAGAATAAATGGACACAAATCGGATGTCAAGAATTATAACATTCATAAACCAGTCGGAGAACACTTCAATCTCTTTGGTCATGCGATTACAGACATGAAAGCTGCGATATTACAACAGAAAAACTTCAAATCCAGACTCCAGCGAGAGACTGCTGAATTGGAATTCATTTGCAAATTGGATACAATTAACTTAGGCTTGAATAGAGACTGGGAGTGGCTAAGTCATTATGCAAGGTAACCTATTTCCCCTTGTTTTCCTAACCCCCCCTTCCTCAGACGTTCTTGTTAAACCCTGGATTTGTGCTGGAAATGGCCCACCTTGATTATCATACACAATGTAAGGAGAGTGATCTCTTTACATAAGCTATTAACAGCAGGAGAGTGGGGTGGGGGGAGAGAAAACCTTTTGTAGTGATAAACACCCATTTTTTCATGATTTGTGTGTATAAAAACAAACATCTTCTGTATTTTCCACAGTATGCATCCGATGAAGTGAGCTGTAGCTCACTAAAGCTTATGCTCAAATAAATTGGTTAGTCTCTAAGGTGCCACAAGTACTCCTTTTCTTTCTGGTATGTTAACTGTCACTGTACTACAGCTGGTAAATGTTCTGCTTATTATGCACTGAAATCACCATCTCTCTCTCACACACACACACACACAGAAGTCATTTAAAAAAAAAAAGTCAGTGGAACACCAGAGGCAAGTATGCAGCCGTCACAATATTACTGCTGGCTGGTGGGCAGCATGGTGCACATGACGACATCATTGAGTACAAAAAAGTCTTCCATATTATCCTCTCCTCCTTTTCTGCTCAAACGGTCTTTCACTACTGGTCACACGGTCGCTCATGGAGCATATTTGTGCCAGCAAATATTATTCATTCTAAGAAGAACGGAAGAATGGCCTTGTGTTTAAAGCACTGAGCTGGGACTAGAGAAATTTGGGTTTGATTCCTTGCTCTACCACAGACCTTGGGCAAGTTCCAATCTCTGTGCCTCAGGACCCCATCTGTAACATGGAAAAAAATAATACTTCCTTTGCCTGTCTAATCTATTTAGATGATAAGCTCTTTGGGCCAGAGACTGACTCTTACTATGTGTATTTACAGCACCTAGCACAGGGGTAGGCAACCTACGGCACGCGTGCCCACGAGAGCCGTTTTTCAGTAGCACTCACACTGCCTGGGTCCTGGCCACTGGCCCGGGGGCTCTGCATTTTAATTTAATTTTAAATGAAGCTTCTTAAACATTTTTAAAACCTTATTTACTTTACATACAACAATAGTTTAGTTCTATATTATACTTGTAGAAAGAGACCTTCTAAAAACATTAAAATGTATTACTGGCACGCAAAACCTTAAATTAGAGTGAATAAATGAAGACTCAGCACACCACTTCTGAAAGGTTGCCGACCCCTGACCTAGCACAATGAGACTCCTATCTCAAGTAAGGTTGGTAGGTGCTACAGTAATGCAAATAAAAAGTGCCTCCTGTTGCACAGAGAATTAGCCTATTGGTAATTATAACATTGGTTGTGCTAAACCTGCTCATAGTTCATAATGGATGGTGGGAGCTGCCCTGACCTGATGTTCATCTCTAAAGACGATATAGGCACACCAATACCTGCTTCACAGATGGCCCTTGACAATTTTCCAAACAACCAGCACAGACCAGTACTAATCCCTAGTGACATTCAAACCCCAGTTCTCTACTCAAAACTGGCACTGCACTGGAACCTCAAAAAGCAGACCAGGCCACCTTCACTACAATTGTTGAAAATACAATCTCCCACATTCCCCCAATGCTGAAAACTTTTGACCATTTTACTGAGCTCCTAATCACCACTACAAAGGATAACATCCCCTAGGGACACAGGCCATTGTACGGACTGCAGAGAACCAAGAGCTCCTGCACAAATATGATGACTGTAGAGACCCAGAAATTGGACAAGCCCTCCTGGCATCACTGTTGGAAATGGTGGCTTGAATGTGTAGAAGGTCTAAACTTCACACGCTCAAGACAATGCACCTGGAACCTGCCAGGACACCGGGGGCCTACAAATCCTGCACATGCCACTAGGCCACACGTGAAAGTTAATGGCATCATTGCTAAACATCTTTAGACCTCAAAACAGCCAATAGATAATCAATATCACAGACAAGCCTGGCATCAACTCCTGCAGGTGACATCCACATGCACTCCATCATCCCCCTGGTCTGGACCATTCACAAGAGATTGATGCAACCATTGCAGTCACAAAACTGGGAAAAGACTGCATCGATCCCAAGTTCTCATATATTCTGGGTCCACTGCCATTGAACTGGATGATGCAGCTTTTCACCAGCATCCTGAAAAAAATCCCTGTGTGTAGAGAAAAACCAAGCTCATTGCACACCTAAGGCCTGGAAAACCTGCAGATGACCCTTCTAGTTATAGGAGAATCTCCCTCTTGAGCACAACCTATAAAATGATGGAGATTATGATTCCGAACCAACTCGGCCCTGCTGTGGAAGCCAGCCAACCCAAGGAGGAAGCTAGTTTCCAGCTGCACAGAAGTTGCTACTGAAACTGGCCAAAATTCTCCAATGCATGAGGATTCTCCAGTGGCTGAATCCCATGCTTAGCAGCCGAAGGATGTACATATACCTCAGAGATCAAACCAGCAAGCCACACACTGAGTAATGGGCTATCGCAAGACTCTGTACTTGCTCCCACACTTTTCAATGTCTGCACAAGAGATATGCCTGAAGTGACAGTGCAGAAGTTTGCGTATGCTGCTGATTTGGCGCTCACAAATGAGGCCCATAGTTTTAAAGAATTTGAAGTAACCCTTACATCTGACCTTAAGATCATGGTGGAGTGCTTGCAAAAATGGAAGTTGAGATCAAATTCAAGCAAATCATTAGTCTCTTCTTTCCACCTTGACAACAGAATTGCACAAACACTCTAATTGTTACGTTTTGTAGTGAAACTGTGCAGTATGCCCAAAGTCAACATATCTCAGTGTCATTCTTGACTGCACACTGACCACCTCAAGAAAAGTAGCCTCCAAAGTGAAGACTTGCATCAACATTATCCAAAAGTTAGCAGGAACAAGCTGGGGATCAACTGCCCCACTACTACAAACATCAGCCTTTACTGGTGTACTCAGTTGCACAGTACTGTGCACTGGTGTGGACAAGAAGCTGCCATACCCAACTTGTGGACAGGTATTTGAATTAGACCATGTGAATCTTCACAGAAACTATAAAATCAGCACCACTTCTGTGGCTTTCTGTATTAGCAAGCATCAAAACTCCAGCTATCTGTCAAGATATAGGCACAGCATGAGAACTTAAACATGCCAAAGACTACCTGAGCTTTCCATCTGGCAGGTTATGGACAACATATCCCAACAATTCCTGAAACTGCTAAAATCTCTATGGACCACATACGACCACTTCATGTCTCTGGATCCGGCCAGGCAATGGCAAAGTACCTGAAACTCATCCACCATTCCAAACAAGCATATTATTACTGATCCATCCAGCTGCCCTCCTGGTTTCAACCTGCCATGCAGACTCTGGAACACGCTGAACTGCATCCAAACAAACCATGGAAGACCCAGCTAGTTCACGCACATGTGGAAAATCAAAGATTCCCCTTTGTGCGACTGCGGTGAGAACACCCACACCGTCAAACACATCATAATGCAGTGCTGCAAATATGGATTCAAAGGTGAAATGGATGTTATCCCCAGCACCACAGAGGAGACCTTGAAATGGCTTATGGACTTACCACTGCATCTCTAGAATGTTGCTCTGCAGATGCCATATGCGTGCGAGACAGATCAATGGTGGGCAACTTAGATAAAGCAAATGACTTTATAAAGTACATATCCTTCTTGAGCTGTAGTACAATAGCATTGCTGACTAGCATTTAACACAAGTATCTTGAAAATTAACCTTTTGCCATCTGTGTGGCTGCAGGCTCTCCAGAATTGTTGATCTCTGAGGCACTAAACAAGTCCAAAGTCCAAGACCTCTAAACGGTTCCAAAAGGACTTTTCACCACATCCACTGACACTGTTGAACTGCTTCTCTTTCCCATGCTGTTGCTACCATAAAAGACATCAGGAATACTGGTGTGTGACCCTCTCTTTGATATACCTTTTGTAGGACAAGCAGGAGCTTTCATAGAAGACTTCAGTCCGACCTACCACATAAGAATCAAGAGGCATTTACTTCTATCCTATTCCACTGACTCCCACTCCCCAATCCCTTCCAACACCACCATGTCCACACACAGTGAGCCTCCATAACAGCACCATAGCCTGAGGATTCTCTTTCTTCAGTGCTCTGGTAGGGGGCCAGCACACTTTCCTTCTCCCTGTAGCCCACAGTGGAACCAGCATCTCTTCTTTCCCTCAGACTCTCTGAGTTTCGATTTGGGCCTGTATACCTCCCAGATAATTAATTTTAAAAGACAGCACTGCATGCAGAAATACAAGGATGCAAGCTTCCTTTGAATGAAGGGCCTGGCCCTAGAAACCTTTACTCATACAAGTAATCCTTTCTCAAGTAGTCTCACAGAAGTAAGTGCGGCTATTGACATGAGTAAAAACCACTTGTGTGCATACAATAAGGATTGGGGCTTTGAATGGGGGGGGGGATTATTTTACACATACATACACACACACACACACACACACGAGACTGGGGGCAGAATATTTATTTCAGTATATAACCTTTTCATAACTCATTCAATTTTAAGCAACAGACAAAATCAAGTGCCTTAACTTTCCAACAGATTGAACATAATGTGTCTTCAAACCAAAGAGGAGGAGTTGACCACAAGAACAGCTTTTGATAGTAAGTACAAAAGGTCATTGTATATATCAGAAGAAAATAAGGCAGGCTCTCCAAAACAGGTTCTGCTTTCTTGTTATCCCAGCAGCTAGTCTCAAGTTAAATACTGTAATCATGCCAGTCATTAGTTACTGCTTAGCCTCCTGTCTCCAGCCCGGAAATTAGTCTGCTAGGAGCCCAGATAGCTGAACAAGCAGTCACGTTTTATCATATAACTGAGTCTGGGAGGCCAATCTGAAGGAAAGCTACATGTGTTATATATTAGGGGGAAAATACCTAATTTAAAAGACCTTAATTTACAGAACAATAAAAACTATGCATTTGAAAATACAGTAATGTAAAAAGTAAACAAGACAAAGTCTTTTAAAACTCTAATGTGATTTACAAGGGAAGTTCATCTAAACTTTAACTATAACATTTTAGTTTAAAAATTAAGGACTGTTGCTTAAAAGCTTGTTTCAGAAGCAAACTACAGAGTTTTGTTTTGTTTGTTTTACTGTGAACTATTATTAAGGTGCCTACTACCACCACTGTACATAAGAATCAGGCCTTTTTCATCATGTTGTAAAGCAATCTTATTTTATTACTAAAGGAAAAAATGTAAAATTGCAAATTGCCATTGAAAAGAACAGACACGCATTATATTTTACAGAGTTCTGTGTATGCTAGCTTACAGAAACCACATGAGATTAATGTTTCCCATAATTTTAAAATGACCAAAATATATGTTGGGGATACTATTTTTAATGAGCAATACTGTTGCTCATGACTTCATCCTTATTTATTTATTTTACAGGAATAGATGATTCAATATTCATATTTCATGGAAAACCTTTTTGAAAGACAGCAAGCATATCTACCATTAACACAGGCTGAAATTCCCCTTTTCCAGACGGTCCTCACGTACCACTTAAGTTCTCCAATACCCCCTAAATAACAGTGGCTCAGACTGAGCAGACCAACAGGGAGAGCTAGATGCCTCTTGCATGCTACAGAGGTGGGCTCATTGCCAATGCCAGATTTATCAGCCTGAAGGTGAGCATGGAGGGTGAGCTATGTGCCCATGGCATCTGTATACAACATGGTCAGAAACATCCATACAAGGGGGCACTAGGAGAATGAACTGCTATCCCAGCCCATAGGCTAGAATATTGGCCACACAGTGGTTGCACTTCTGCCATGCAATCTGCTCACTGAGTTGGGGGTTGGATTCTGTCCACTCCCATCAATCCCTACTGTACCCAGGCTCTAGGCACGGTTTGATGAATTTCACCCATAATGAGAAGACTTACAAATTCTAAATATCTTCCAAGTATTTTTAAAGTTGTGCCTGAAAACATTGTTCTCTCCCCTTTCCTCAGGAAGTGTTTCTTCCCCCACCCCCCAGTTTAATTTTACTAATATAAAGTACATTAATCCATAGACATACATTGTTTAAAATAAACCTTGAGACCGATACACAATTGTTTTTTCCATCTTTAATTATTTCAGAAACATCTACCAGGATTGCTTTAAACCACAGATCAAAAATATGCCACCACACCTATAAGGTATATTGCCTGTTCACATAAGGATATTATATTACTCAGAAAGCATGCATTTAGACTGAGCAATTAATGTCAGATTAGGATCACACAGTCAGACCTTTGTTGATATTAAATGAGCAAAGGAAAGTGTGTAATAGTATGATACTGGTTCTGCTTTCAGCATCAGGCTAGAAGAAAGTCTTCATGACTTCCAGAATATATAACAATGTTGCAAAATTCTGCTCAGAGTTCCTTCCATTGATTTAAATGGAGTTGCTTTGTACTTTCAGCAGTGTAACAGAATGCAGAATTTGGACACAATTACTATGGTTGAAATTTTTAATTAAGCTAATTTTCTTGCTGGTCAGTTATATACTGCAGGCTAAAACCTCAGGTGATATTGTCATCCCTATCTGGCATGTCACTCTCTGTTCCTGTACACTCAGGCTAAGACTTTGAAAGCCACCTAAAAGATTTGGATGTCTAAATTTTATCCATCCAAATCCCGCAGGTGGCTTTGAAAATCTGAATCTAAAGTTTCTAATGAATTGTCAGAAAGCAGATTCTGGGACTGACATCTAAAACTCAACAAAAACTGTAAATACATAAGCTGGAGCATCTTCCTCTCATAGAATCTATACAAAAAAAAATCCAAAACCATCTTCACAGCCAGATTTTGGCCCATTTACTCCATGAAGGATCCCACGGAAGTCAATGGGACTATTTTCCGAGTAAGGATAGCAGAATCTGGTCCTCAGAACGTCTTAGTCTGATCTCACACTGGTGAGAATCAGGAGTAATTCCTTTGAAGGCATTGGCATTCTACTGAAACCAGCATAAGAAAGATCAGAATCAAGGCTATTACATTCAAGAGAAACCAAACAACAACATTCACACACAAGCACCCCTCCCCCCCAATGCAACAAAAACAATGTTTTATTATTCAGATAACAGCTTCATGTCCCTTGGGTATAACCTGAACCATTAAATTTGTATATGAGTTTTCTCCACTCTGAACTAAAGCTGAGATGCTCAGCTCCCTTAGGCTCCTTTGAAAATCCAATATAAATTAAGTGCACACATTTTACCCAATGAAGAGGATTTCCACATATTTGTACATATATCAATATAATTCCCAACAGACTGCTGCTTCATATTACTTTCCACATTAATTAGTCTAAAGCAAAAATATACCAGAATTAGGTCTGGAGTTCATAGTCCCCATGGGATTTACTGGATAAGTAATGTATTATAATACCAAACACTAATCTAATAGTGGTAACTCTTAAAATCTGATATTCAGATTGACAGCAACAGGCAGTTAGACACAAAGAGCCAAATTCATCACTTATGTCACTCTGCTGCTTGTGGCAAAGTATTGTAACCTCTAGTAATTTGCCTTTCAGTGGGTATATAAAACAAGTCAGGAATAGCAGGAATCAGGGCTTGCTCTATATTACTCCCCTTGTGTCAGTTTCTTTTCCTGCTACACTTCTACCCATTTAGCATGTAAGTTACACATGCAGTGTGTGTCAAATAAGTGTAAGATATATAAAAGTGGTAAAATACTGTGTTTTCTAATCACATTTGAACACTATATATATACTGAAGCTGAAACAAATAGTTCCCTGGAAGCTGTTCCTCCTTATACTAGGTCTGAATTTAACCCAGTATGAACCTCAAAGTTAAGAAGTCTATTTTCCCCATCAATGCACGTACATCTCCCTTGCGCAAATGGAACTAAGTACTTGCCTCTACAGGAGAGCAAACTCCTAAATTTAGGTGTTTAAAACAACATAGGATGATCAAAGATTCTTGAGGCACAATGCCACTACTTTATAAAGGGCAATCCTATTGAGTATTTTAATGAGGGGGTAGGATAATGCATTCTAGCCATTAGCTTTTCACATCTCTGTTGCTCTCTTCTTCATTATGCTTTTTGATGAGAAAAGTTATTTGCAAACACACTGAAAATAAACTGGGCCAGAGAAAGACAAAGAACATTATTTTTGCCAAGCAAACCAGCATCAACTTAAATGAATGCTGACAGGATAACATTAAAGGACGTACAATTCTAGTGATTATTTTGAAAAGCAGTCTTCAAGAACATTTTAAATTAGAAAGTATGTTGAGTGACATTTCACTTTTAGCTCAATTTAGTATTAGCGTTCTTTTTGTTTGCCTGACAGATCAGAAGTATTTGGCAGGGATATTTGACATTGTTCATTTGAAGGCCTTGTGGTTTAAAAATAAAGAGAATACTCCTAGCTGTCATCTGCAACGTAAACTGAAGTATAACATATTTTGAGAGGGAAATATATTGTAAACCTGTTAACTGATCACCTGATTCCCGTTATTCTAAATTTTTATATATGGAACTATTGTCTTTCAAGATTAACATGACAATTATAGTTCAAATTCAACCAAAAACAATTTTGTTTATGTTTAGTACTAAATACTTCCAGCATTGTTGCTAGTGACATGGCTAGGACTGACGTTTCTATCCTTGTAATAAATAAGCTGATGGCTTCTTCAGTAATAATAGTAAAATGATAAAATTACTAAATTAGGTCCTAATTCAGAAAAGCACCTAAAGAGGTGCTTTCCTGGATAGATATGCTTTCTAGAATCATGGCCTTAGACAGTTATTATAATTTATCCATTTTTTCTTATTTTAAATGTTTCTTTAAGGCACTCTCACATCAGCATAAATAGCTCTATATATTTTCTTTAAACAATTACTGTATGGAAAACTGGGCCAAATTCTGCTCAGTAACAATTCTATGGTTCCAGTTCAATCAACAGATCTGACCCAGCGCACTCAGGGTAACTGACAGTAGGGTTTGGCCCACTGTCTATTGAATTTAGATAAAAGATAATGAGAAATCTATAAGAACACAGCTTTTTCTCAATCACAACAAAAGCATTGTAATTTTCCGTTTGCCAACCAGATATGCTACAGTCACAAAGGAAAGAAAAATATTTTGAACAAAAGGCTTATTATAAACTTGCTTTCAAATTTGTTTATTCCTTTCTCTCCTTATTTTTCTTACCTCTTTCGCACTGAGGGCCAGTAAATCCATACACGCATGCACAGCGATTGGGTCCAATACAACGTCCTCCATTCTGGCAACCATTTTCACAGACAGCTGTGTTTGAAAAAAGTTGAAATTCTGATGTAATATTAATAGTATATCTTTGTAATCTATTTAAAATAAATTAACAAATAAATATACCTCATTGGCATTAGTACAGAACAGCAGATAGTCAAGGCTCAAAGACAGTTTTCAGTCAAATCTGCTCAAAAACTTTAGACTAAAACTTTTCATAATTACTATAAAGCTAAGGGAGATGTTTTGTTCATTCAGAACTCAAAAACTATTAGCTATACAAAGATCAAATTGGGTTTACCCATTAATCCCAAACAAGAATTTATAATTAGGATTAGTTTCGCAAGTTTTTTTAAAAAGTAAAATTCTTTAAAATATTGATCAAATCTGAAAAGTGCCATTGTAAAAATAGCATATGGGGGGGTCCATGTTTATTAGAGATGGTAGGAAATCCTTGATGAAAATCAAATTTCAATGAAAAAATTTTTGATCTTTTTTATTGGTTTCTGATGAGCTCTAATGTTAAAGTTCTTTCAATTTACAAGTAAAAATGATTTTCTAACTGCCCTACAAACTCAATCTGGACCTGAAATCCATGTTGGGTTCTTTTCTTCTTACATGTCGTCCCTAGTAATAAAGATTTTGCAGGCCAAATTCCACCTTTGTTTGCACCTGTTTAAATGTGCTTAATTTTAAGCACATGCTAAAAAGCTCTGCTGAATGGGGATGGAATTAAGTAGCTACTTAAAATTAAGCACAGGCTTAAGTGCTTTGCTAAATAATGGGCCTGGCTGTGCAGCACTAACAGGCACAAATAGTAGTAAGAATTTATTTCTGCCATAAAATTAGTAGACAACTTGAAAACACATAACAATCTCATTTTTTCAATGAAAAGATGCCACCTTTTACATATTTTGGTTTTAGAGTAGAACCATATTTTAATGCTTGGAACTCTGTCTTTAGTTCAACTCCTGGGCAGCATGGGAGGTATGTGGGCAAAGGTGGCTTAAAGTCGACTTTGGGTTTCCCCACTTCTGAGGCTGACAAATAAAGTTTATTCTCAGGCAAGACTTAAAGCAGCCTGAAAGCTGTTGTAAATTCCACTGGTTGCTAATGGTTCCCAGGAGCCCTTCTGGCAGTCCGGGATTGCTAGAGCACAAGTTTCTTCCTGAGCCATCCCATTTCCCCAGCAACACTCCTGTACAGGCAACTGAGGGGAGGCAAAGAGGTGGAGTACAAACCGCTACTGCAGTTCCACAGCACTACAGGATCCCCTTACATAAGCCGAGGCCTCAAGTGGCTGGACCAATCAAAGCAGTTTTACTGCACCACAGAATCATGGTGTACCATTTGTTAGACACCAATATAAAGTTAGAAAGGGAATCCTTCCCAATTAAGCTAATTGCATAACCTCTATATATTCATTCAGTCTTCATATATTTAAAAAAATGATTTTTCTGGAAAAAAATAAACTAGTTTCCCAAAAACTAAAGCTATAATAATTATATTTCATCCTGGGATACGTCGGTTATCCCAGGCCTGTGGGGTCCCAACATCAGCAAGTTTGCTAGGATGTGGTGCTTATAATGGCAAAGGTATCAGAAACTCCGACTTTACCAGCAAGTATGCAGACAGACAGTGCAACCCCAAAAGTAGGTAGTGCTGGCCAGAAGTGGGCATGGCTAGGACACCAGGGAGATCCAATGATTCATCATATCTCCAGGTAGCCTCCACTAGTGAGTCACCTAAGGTGTCCTGGTCAGAAATTAAAGCGATCTACTTTTGGTGTAGATCACTAGAATGGAATGCAGAAGAAATATCATCTGCCTTCTCCAGTAGTAAATCTACTGATGGGTTACAATTTGCACATGCACACCATGTACAAAATTTGTGTGAATCAAACAATGAGTGTCCTATAAATCCATCTGAATCCAATCAATGTCATATATATTCTTGAAACAATGAAGTATGAACTTCCTAGCAAAATGCGTGATATTGCTGGTATACAGCAATTCCCTCAGAGCAACCTTTCCTTTTTAAGCCCTCAAGAATTTTCACTGGGCCTCTAGGAAAGCAAGCATTTATAAACAGAATATGACTGTGAAAGAGAGAGTTCACCTGTTATACTGAAAAGATTATTAATTTTAGTGCCTTAAAGCAATTCTGCTTAAATCAGGCCTCACTTATTTCCAAGGCTGTACAGCTTTGCGCAGAAATATCACGTACTCTGAAAGAACAGATTGCAACTACAGGACAGTTCCACTGTCTTTACAACATGCCTGAGCAACAGCAAAGAGAGATTTTGGTCTTAAAGTTTCTAGGCAGTCTTCCAACTCAGGTCCCCACAGCTTAGGACAGGTTATAAAAGCACTTGACTACCCTGTGCCAAAACAACTCTTTGTTAAATCTTTTAAATTGGAAAAAATGCACATATAGTACACTTTGATTGACCACTACATCACAAAGGGAAACACATAAAAATGTACTATTATCTAGAAGCGTGATAAAGCTTGTATTTCTTATCAAGGCCTAAACTGAATTACTTTTCACTCAAGATGTCAGTCCCATGTATTAAATGAAGCAACTTCTATGTTGCTGTTATAGCACGTAGTGGATGAATTACAATATTTTGTGGAACAAGAAGGTTTTTTAAAATCTCAAAACACAATGATGGTTTAAATTAAATATATTCATGTTATAATTTAAACATGACTTTCAATCCTATGTCTAGAAGCCAAATCCTCAAGCCCTAACTAAAGCACTGATCCTCCAGTGTGCTCTGTGCAATCCCAGAGGTCTGCCCATGCACAGCTCTTTGTAGGATCAGTGCTTAAGGATCCAAGCTTACTCCCATTGACTGGCCTGAGTAAGACTCTCTAGGGTTTAAGCCCTAGGTTTTAAAGCAACAAACAAAGCACTTTTTGCCACCAACGATCCTTTAGAACTATCTAATTCTCAAGGGAAAAGTACCCCAAAATCATCATCATCAAAAATGTGAAAATTCATCCAACATATCACATGACACATGCAAGGCTGCCCACAAAATGTTCTCCAGAGCTTTGCCCAGGCTTACAATGGGGCTGTCACTATTTCTTTAGGATGCTCTTCCACTTATGTCTCCATCATAGATTTTTTTCCTGCTATTCAAACTACTTTTTCTTTTTACTTCATTGGTTTACCTCTACTTGCATACCCACAGACCACCTTATACAATTCTCCTCTTTTATTAACAGTCTCACTTCTCAAATACTTGTAACCTGTTATCAGATTCTCTGCTAATTAGTAATCAGTTGGCCAAATTCAGTTCTTCTAATCTTTCCTCACAAATCAATCTCTCTTTAATCATTTTATTGTTTTCCAAATTAATGTAATTTTTGACATCTTTCTGTGGGAGGTGCAAAGGACTCGTGACAGGAGTGTAGATGCAGCTCAACCTGGTCCATGTAGCAAGGGACTTCTGTATTACATCCTCAGACATGGCACAATATCTCTGCATATGTAACCTTATGCATAGAATTAGATTATTTTGCTCTCCTATAAACTCCAAGCTACACACATAAGCCAGGACTGTTGGATTGGTCCCTGCTTGTCAAATTTAAGCATGAAACAGAGAAGTTACTTACGTTGTCCACAGTAAGTTCCAATGTACCCCTTCTGGCACTGGCATTGGTCATCTGCACAAGTACCACCATTCATACATCTGATACTGCACTGTTGTACTACAATGGAACACATATATACAGATTAATTTTAATATTATAATGGGTTTCCAAAAGTGGCTAACAGCAGTGTCATTCAAAAACATGTACACATAGCCATTTAAAGAATTTGTATATATGCCTACATTTGTGTGACAAATTATCAAGACATTTAAAACAAAATCTAGGGAAAATAACTTCTCCAATAATATATGGCACAACTTGCAACTCCTAAACATCTAGAGGGATTTTGCAACCAACTTTTCATGCAAAAATTCAGAATTAGAAAATTGTATTACAAGATGTGCATGTACTCAAGGTATCTGTGTGTGTTTAAATATGCCCACTTTTTGTCATATCACTCAGAGCAATGCCTATTGATAGAACTAAAGCAGTAAGTATAAATTACATGTCTGTATATAGTGATGACTATGTATTTTATAAGGTATTTGTTCTATACATTGAAGTATTTTTGAAAAATGGATGCTTATTATAGATCAATTTAAGAGAGATCTCTAAAAGCAATGCAAATATTGTAAGTCCTTACTAGATTTTGATCCACAGGTAGGTGATATTTGTCCACTGGAGCACGTGCACATATTAGGACGGGAACAAAATCCATCACCACAACTATTTCTACAAATTGCTGGGGAAGAAAGCATTTAAGAAAACAGTGAATAAGAATGTTTTCAGAATTAAATTACAAAAGAAATGCTTGTTAATGAACTAAACTCGTAACTTACTGTTTGAAAGAGAAGTCAGAAAACATGAATGCCTTGAACCAAGCCAGAAAATTGCTCAATTCAGAGATGCAGTTAAACAATGTTAGATATATGCCAAAATAAAACTCAAACATAGTACAAAGAGTTGATTTGTGGTAAATCATTTCTGTGATCAAATGCAAAGCAACACTCTGAAGATGGAAAGGGCCAAAATAGAACTCTCCAAAATTGGGAGGAGGAACACACTTTTTTTTCCTAATTAGAAACAATAGCCTCCAAAACAAGCAATGGAATAGAGTAAAAACTATAAGTTTTAGACAGAATGACCTAAAGACAATCCAAGTAGGAAACTGAGATTTGACTGCACTTCACGCTCACTAAATACAAAAGCAATACATATTACAAATTCAGGTTATTGGATGGGTTTTGTTTGGGTCATGTATTTAAAACAAATGTTAATTTTAAAATGATTTCAGACCTTATTTTGGAGAATTACTTATTTTTTCCTGATTAAGGATGGATTTTAAAAGTCAAGCTGACCTTTTGAGGGAGGACAGCGTTCGTATTTGGGGTCTATCAGATGTGGTATTATCTCTTTAAATAAACCTTCCTGTAAAGAATTAATGAAATCAGACAAACATGCAAACACTTCCATATTGTCATTTGGATGGTAGTTTTATGAAATTCTCTGGGAAGTACGTAAATGTTATGTAATGGGCTGTGCTAATATTAACCATCTATTGCCATCTTCATGCATGCATATTTCCTCACCGACTCTAATGGATGTTCCACTCACAGAACTAAACAAGCATGAAAATGCTAAGGGCCCAATCATGATCTCTGTCCTGATTAAGACAAAGTAAATGTTGTGGGGGGTTTTGTACAAGGGACGGAATATGAGCCCCAGCACATTAGCGGAGCAGCACCCTACACAAATACCATTGAAGAACAAGTTCTTGTGAGAGACACTACACACGTAGAGTCCACATGTGGATGACCTCAGCTCCCATGGTTCTTTGGAGACCCACATCTCCGAAGGCCTAACCTCTCCATTAGTTTTGTGGGAGTGGGAAAGAAACAGAAACTCTGTTCTTCCAGATGGAAGAAAGCAAAGGAAATTTATTTTGTATCCTGGATTCTGACTTAAAAAAAAAAGTGTTAATGAAATAAGAAATCTAACTTATCAAAGCAAAAATAAAGTATATTGTTTTCTTGCTCCATTAGCCAAGTAAAAATGTTCTCTCTAGGAGACTTACCAACTTTCCCCTCAAAACAGAAGCTCCTTATCAATGTGAAAAATCCTGCCTAGCTTGACGTGTGCCCCCTGAAATTCTCCATTAAAGTCACACAACCCCTAGCTCACATTTTCAGCCCATGGACACCTTTCTTCAGTTGGTTACCTGGTGCACCACAGGGGGACGTCAAAAACCTCCCACTTCCATCTATGAATATACTGTCCCTGCACATCATTACCCTCTGCTGACCTAAGCTTCAATGAATTTGAATCAGAAAAATGTTACGTACAGCGTCTCCTCTGTAATTGGATGTATTCATTACAAAATAATGGAAATACTCAGACCTTCTAACCAAATAACCGGATTATAGTTTCTAAACCGATGAACACTTTTAGATAGAAGTTGCAATGCAGTGTGATGTCTTGGTGTAATACGTGCTGAAATTAACTCTTTTCAAGGAATACATAAGACATTGTTAATATAGCCTACCAAAAATTCAACTAATCCTCACGTATATTATAACCCCCATGCTAAATTCCACCCGACATATTATCAGTAAATAGGTTTCTCATGGTTTCCCAAGAATTGGGATGGGTAAATTAAATAGTTCCACCTCATGAGACTCTTTTCCAAGCTATCTAAGCAGAGAGAAATCAGCTCCTAACCTGACATGTTGGTAATATAACAGCAAAGCCAAATAAAAAGAAAGCTGAAAGAAGACCTTGTTGGAAAAGGAGTCTTCTTGTGCCATTTGAGCCATAAACACATGCTTGTGCTTCTTCTTTTTTACTGTCCTCAGACAGTTACCACAACAAAAACCTTGAAGAGATTTTCTTCACAGAAAACTTATTCATCTTTATCACTCCAGTAGACTCAGAAAGATGACATTTTCAGTCTGATGATACTCAAAAATCAGACTATATAGATACCAACTCTTTTATAGGAGTTGAGGGTGGAGAAGCTGAACAAATATCACTATCTAAGGGAGCAGATTTGGAAACAAAAATCATTGAAGAAATTCCCATTGGAGGGGAGAGGAAGAGAGAATTCACTTTAATTCACTGTTTTGTTAAAATTAGTAATATCGCCTTGATTAATGCAAAAAACATAATCCTTTTTCATTGGCTAACTGAAAAGTAAGAGTCAGGCATCTGAATTACAACACATGGCCAATACCAGAGACCCAGAGTTGATTTTTTAAGTCATTCATTAACCCACAGAAAAATGGGCCAGCTCAATTTCCTGAGCAAGGCCAGGTCTACACTAAAAACTTTTGCCAGTATAATGTTGGTTGGTTAGGGGCATAATTCTTTATATTTTTAAAACTGGCAAAAAGCCCCAATGTAGACGCATTTAGAGTTGGGGGGGTGGGGGGCGACGGGGACACAAAAACAAACAAACAAAAACCTAACAATGCTCATTTCATTTGGGGAACTGGTATAAGCTATATGAGCAAAAGAACTCTTTGCTGGTATAAGATGAATCTCCACTGGGGTACTGCTAGTGGAGATAGCCATTTAGTTTGGCCAGAAAAGGCTGTAACTACAAAGTGTTCTAAAGGAGTCTCTGATCACAACAAAAGTATGAGTATGAATGTAGAAATATGTTCCTAAACTATCAAAAACATCTATAAAAACAGCATCATGTGCTAACCATTTACCCAATCGCGTAGTCATTTTGGCCCAATTTCTGCACCACTGAGGTCAACAGGACTTTTATCGCTGAGTTTACTGGGAGCAGGATAGGGCCCTTTGAGCAAATGAGTCACATAAAAGTCAAATTCGAGTTTAGCATGTGAACAGATTCTAGGCTCAGGCCCTTAGTATGCACTACTGGCCAGATTTTTGAAGATTACAAATGAGAATTAGGCTTTCGGGGGCTTTGAAAATCTCATGGGGCACCACAGATACATCTTTAGGCACCCAAATACCTTTAAAATTTGTCCCTATATACCGTACATAAATTATACATTAAATTAAGCACACTCAGGTGCTCCCATTATTCAACAGCTAGTTTGGTATTGCTGTTTTCTGAATTTCTAATTATCCTTTGCCTGTAAAACATTAAGGTCACTTGCTGGAGGATTCTCTGCACTCTGAAGTTTTTAAACCACAATCTGAGGACTTCAATAGCTCAGACATAAGTTAGGGGATTGTTACAGGAGTTGGTGGGTGAGATTCTGTGGCCTGTGTTGCGCAGGAAGTCAGATTAGATGATCATAATGGTCCCTTCTGACCTTAAAGTCTATGACTCTATGAACCTAAGATCAAGGATATCTGGCATAGTTGGAGATAATGTTAACAAGACTGACTTAACTATGTAAAATAAACAAAAGTGAAAACACCAGTAGTCATGTGCTGCCAGGCAGTGGCCTCAATGACATGGCAGGTTTTTCCATCTCTAACTTCTACAAGCCAACATATTTTCCTCCCATCCCCCACTGAATGTTTGATTTGTCAGAGGAGGCATTACAAAGCACATCACAGCAGAACTGGAGAGCAATGTGTTCTTGAATTGCAAATTTGACATATTTATTAGGTAAGAAAATAACACAGGTTAGTCAAAGGGTAGGATGAGTAGGTGAAGTTTTCATTAAAGCTGAAGTTCAAAGAACAAAAAGCACACTTCTGAAATTGACAGTAATTTAACAGACAAAAACCCTTAAATTTCCTTTTTAGGTAGACAATTTTTCTTAAGTAGACTGCTCAGCAGACTCTCCTTTTTTTGCCAAGCCATGTCAACAATAGCCAGATCTATCAGTACAAAATTTAGCATGGCCAGTGCAATAATTATTGAGCCTCCATGCTTTATAGCAATTAAAACACAACTAAAAATGACAAGGAGGAAAATAAGTGAACACCCCTACACATTAAAAAGTTTCCTATTATATCATTATATTGCAATACCGAATTTACCACAGAAGTTTTAGAAAACTTCAGATCCCATTTGCTTGACATTTTTCTTTTTTCGGTATTGATCACTCAATTAATGATTTTTATTTTTTTTAAACTAAATTGATCCATGCATCACTGTATTTTGTTTAGGGTATTCCTAAGGTTTTGGTTATGGGAACTCTGAGCCACTAAATCTACCATTTCGTTTTTGAAGTGTAACCTAGAAGACTGAACTTGCCAAAATGAATTACAAGATATATTCCACTATCTTATACTGGATGCAGCAGAAAAATTCAGAGAAGATTATTTCCCATGAGACTGTAAAAACCTAAAGTCAGACACTTACGAACAATACACTGATTTCCTCCAGGGAGCGTTTTCCATCCAGGGCAACAGTAGGAGTGGAATCTAGAGCCACACACGTTTGGTCTGTCACACACATACAAATAAATGTGCACACAAAAATGTCGGTCAATGTAAAGGCACATCCAGGTTTTTTAGATATGCAGAAGGGAAAGAATCTACAGTCCAGGTACAACAAAACAAAAACTGTATGAACTGCCAAACAAAAGCAAACAAACTCCCCTTCCTCCAACCCAAAATAAAAAAAAAATCAAACAAAGAAAAAGCACCTTCCACCACCACCTTAAACCGAAATTAATCATAGAATATCAGGTTGGAAAGAACCTCAGGAGGTCGTCTAGTCCAACCCCCTGCTCAAAGCAGGACCAGTCCCCAATTTTTGCCCATATCCCTAAATGGCCCCCTCAAGGATTGAACTCACAACCCAGGGTTTAGCAGGCCAATGCTTAAAACCACTGAGCTAGCCCTCCCCCTTCAAATTCTTCCTCAAACCAAACAAAACCATCCTCTTTTGCAAGCACATCGTTTAACGTGCAAAACAAAGTCTACCTCAAAGTTTTTTTTAAGGCTGTAATACCCAGGATCACAAAATTGAAGCCCTATTTGTTACTTGTTATTAGCACCACCTTTTCACGTTTACCTTTACAAGCAAACAACTATTTTTTCAAACATAATCACAGTATCTGAGGGTACTTTTTTTTAAAATCGTGGCCACAATTGAGAATTAAAACAACAACATTAAATTGGACTAATAAGTGAGTTTGAAAGGAAATGTCATGTGTGATGAAGACAAACACGAGAGCCACCAGCAGCGGTTTTGAAGCGGGGAGAGGTTACACGGAGACCGCTGTGAACTGCGCGAAGGTAGCTGTGTGGGGATTACACAGATTGGTAATGGATTCCACTGAGGTGGTGGGGATTGGGGCTTGCATGGCTGGGGCTGCGTGGACTGCCGGGCGGGATTGCGAGGTGTATCGATGTAGTTGTGGACTGAACGAAAGGGGTTACACGGCGCTGCTTGTGGACTGCAGGGAGGTGAGCGGGAAGGGGCTGCCCGGGGGTGGCTGTGCTGCATTGTGTGCAGTAGCTGTGAGCTGCATGGAAGCGCGTTTGCGGTGAAGTGCTTCCCTACCCCCTGAGCACATCCTGCTGTCCTCTCCTGCGGACCCGGCTGGTGGCGGCCCCTGCCCCGTCCTCCCGATTCTCCGAGGCTGGGTAGATGGCGTCTGTTCCCCCCACGGGCCGGACCTGCTGTTGCTTTTGCTGCCCGGCTGCTCCCTGCGCCCACAGCGCGACACAGCCCAGCCACAAGCAATAAAGCTGCGGGCAAAGCCCCCGCTGTCTCCCCATCCTGCGACTGGACAGCTCGAAACCCCGACCAGGAGGGAGGCCGGGTGCAAAGCACTGAAACTTCCACTCCGGGGGCGTCTTCAGAGCGCAGCACTCGGCAGCTGGGGGGCCAGGGGGCCGCTGCTGCCTCTTTCCCTGCCCGGGAGGGACTGTACCGCAGCCGCCTCTTCCACAGCGCCTTCAGCAAGCCGCGGCGGGAGCACGCGCCGGGGCGCCCTGGGCTCCACGCTGCATCGCTCCGCAACGTGCTTTGTATTTACAAAAGAGCAGGGACCGAGGTGAGCTTCAGACCGGCCCCGCGAAGCTCCCGGCACCCCGAGGAGTCACTAAGGCACAGGCAGGCTGCGCCGGAGCTGTGCCGAGGGCAGAGCAATCCCGGCCGAGGAGCAGGCGGTTTGAGAGACGGATCCTGGAGAGGCGGCGAGGCCAGGGAGGCGAAGGGGCCCCCGGACGCTGCAGCCGCGGACCGGAGAGCCGCTCTGCGGAGGAGCGAGCTGAAGGATGCGAGGCGCTGGAGGGTTTTGAGGCAGGGCGGCCGCCTGCCTGCCTGTCAGTCAGTGGGGAGCCTCGCAGCTCCCAGCACGTGGGAGCGCAGCAAGGAGGGCGCGGGCCTGGGCGGGTGAGACCGGAGATGGGCGGGGGCTGCAGCCAGGGGGAGGAGAAGGAGGGGCTGAGAACAGGGTGGGGGAAGAGGCGCAGCGGGAAGAGACGGGGAGAAGGAGGAGGGGCTGTGGGGGAGAGGAAGTCGTAGGGGGAGGGATGGGCGAGGATGAGGTTATGCGAAGGAGGAGGGGCGGGGAGGCAGGAGAGGGGTTCGTGGGGTGTCAGTCGTTTCATTCAGGCCCCTTGCTCCCCGGTTCCATAACTTCGCCCCCCTCCCCCAGTGTCTCGGGGCGGTGCCGCGGGCACTCAGGAGACGGCGCTGTGGCGGGGGCTCTTTTGCTTTTGCAAGAGCTGCCTTGGTCCCTCGCTTTCTTTCCTAAGCAAGCTCTCGTAGCGAGGACCCTCTGCTGCCACGTGCCGGGGTGGGGGTGCCGCGGAGTTAGAGCGACGTGTGCAGAGTTAGTCGGTGCAGAATTGCCCCCGAAGGGGATTGATTTCTCGCTGAGGCACAGAAGTGGATCTCGAACGCACCGACCCTCCCAAGCAAGACCACAGACCTGATCACATAAGGGGCATTGCCATTGGGGGAGGTGGGCAGCTGGGGTTAGTTATCTGGCCAGCAAGGCGGGAACTGCAGTGCAGCCCCTTCAGTGGTGGGAGATATCCTGCAGCTGAGGTCTGTTGAGGAAATTGGACAGTTACCCGCGGTGAAAAGGGCATGTAATTGCTCTCTTTCCACTCGTGACCTTTTGCCTGACTTTGTTCTAATTTCAGTCCAGCGGGAGGAGCGGTTGCGTTGAGGAGCCCAGACAATGAATGTTTATTCTTCCAGGAGGCGTGCGGTTGAGTAGCTAAACCTTGGCAGTTAAATGAGGACACCAGGACTGTAGCGCTCTAGAGGCGAATCAGATTTTCATCTTTTGTCTTTTTTTAACCTTGTGTATTTATATGAGAGTTTGGTGACTTCTCTGGAAGGCCTGGATAATAAGTTAAGATTTGCAAAACTTTCTTTACTTTGCTTGGATTTTCCTGCTTGTTGAGGTTGCTTTCAAATACATCTCAAACATCAAAACAAGAATCAGCTTGTTTACCTGATTTCTTGTCTGTTTGCTTGGTTTCCACCCAAAACCATAAATTTGTTGAAAATTGAACAAGTGCTCAAAAACTAGCCTAGATTCACCTTAAAGGTTTGTGAGTCTGACCAACCTAAAACGGGGGGGGGGGGTTGTTCTTTTTGTTTACAAACATTTGTCATTGCTCTGATAGTAAAAGGGGGATATGCTGTTTTCTTAATTTATTATGACAGTCTTGAGTGATTAAAATGCTATTGAGGAGACTTCTCACACTATCATGGCTACTGCTATATCCTTGGGATTTTTTCCAAGTAGCTTCTGGCTACCTGCACAGAGCTGAAAATTTTTACTTCTGTTTTCAGGTGGGGATGAGATGGAGAAGGGATCATAGGCAGCAACTTATATGGGCCTGTGCTCCACCAATAGTCAGGAACATGGGCCCAGCTCCACCAATATTTCGGCTTAAATTTTCAGAGCCATCCTGTCCCTAGGATGGACTGGGGCATCAGGCTCTGCAGTTTGTGGGGCCCTGTGCTTCATGGGGATGCAGGGTCCACAGTGGCCTGGGAGGTGGAGGGCTGGTGCTGGCAGCAGCAAGTGACTCAGCCCCTTCCCCCAAACCCCTGCCTCTACTCCAGCCCTCCCTCCCATCTAGTCCCCCAAGTGCTTGGTCCTGCCCTGCCTCTTTCCAGCAATCCAGCCCAGAACAGAGCAGGCTGGGGCTGGATTGCTCACTGCTACCAGTGCCAGGCCCCCTGAAGCATGGGCACCCCCTTCCCCCCAAAGTGCAGGGCCCAGACTGGTTGCCCCAATCCCTCCTATGGAGGGGGTGGCTCTGCTTGGACCCATTTGGGGCACCACCAAGAATTATACAGGCTGGTGGCCCATGGAAGGGATGAGGATTATTCCCTTGCAGTAAAAACTGTCTTTCAGTATGAGGTTAGGTCACACCTTTCCAAGTGGAGAAAGGGACCTTTGGAGACAATGTCTGCCTTCAGAGACAGAAAGAATCACTGCTGTTTCAAATTAATGTAGGGAAGAATACCGTGCTGCTAACCAAATACTGTCAAAGGTCTAGTTCTTCTGGAGCTAGGACATTATAATTATGTCCTCCACTGACAGTGCAGCCAAGAGGATCTGAGCACCATCATTTCCAGGAGGCACTGGAGATGGATCAGTCATGTGCTTTGGATGGAAACTGATTCCATCACCAGAGTAGTAGTAAGATGGACACTTGAAGGCAAGTGAAAATGAGGCTACCTGAAAATAACATGGCAAAGTAATAGTATGACAAATTAAACTTTCCACTCTTCTCAGAGTGGTGATAAACTAGGACTATATATACACACTTAACGCCTCCCACTCTTTTCCCCAGTAAAGGATCCTTTTTTGGAAAAAGTCAAGTAGGTGGGGGGGGGGAGTACATCCCTAAAATAGTCAGTTTTAAATGGAACAGTTTCAACTGGAAATGTTTGATATATCTAAGTTTACACTTGTCTGTTTTCTGCTCAGAGAGGAAATAAGATTTCATGAACTGTGTCACCATTGGTAAGATATGGCATAGAACTTCAGCTACTACTTGTCTAGCTCTTTTCCTTCCAGATTCATCTGTTACAGGATATCAGTATACCATTGCTGAAGCTGGGAAAGAGAATCTTTGAGTCACTGACAGTCTTTGATATGATTATATCAAGAGCTGTGGAAGCCAAGCTGAAAAACCTGGGGCACAGCTGGGGAACCATTGAAAGACTGCCTGAAGCAGACAGGAGTGGAGGAGCTTCATCACTGTCCTAGCCACCAGAGGTGTAACAGGAACACGCTGATGATGACTATCAAAGTAGACTGTCAGTGACTCAAAGTTTCCCTTCCCTAAAAGGACTCTTATACTGTATGAGGGGAAGCCTAAGTATTTTTAAAATAGGGTGCAAGGTACTGAGCAAAAGAAAAATACTGAAAGAGGTAAATTGTGAAATTATATTTCAAACACATCAAAATTAGAGATTTATATTTCAGTCCCAGAAAGTCTGTCAGGTTGTTTTTGGTGGATTACTCCCACTTTCAATAGAGCAAATTAGGAATTATCTATTGATTCTCAATGAGACTTAGGTGCTAAGTGCCTTTGAATGTTGGATTTAGGCTCCAAAGTCACACAGGGTACATCTACCCTGCAATAAAAAATACCCACAAGTGGGTGGTATCAGCTGGCTTGTGGAGCTATACAATTGCAACATACATGTTTGGGCTCAGGCTGGAGCCCAGGCTCTGGAACTCCAGGTTCAAGAGTCTGGGCTTCAGCCCAAGCTCAGATGTCTACACTGTTTTATAACCCTGCAGCCTGAGCTAGCTGATACAGGTCAGCCATAAGTTTTAGTGTAGACATACCTTTAGGCTTGAATTTTCAGAAGCCCCTAAGTGCTCTTATGTGGAAGCATGACTACTATTAGGTTTCAGAGTAGCAGCCGTGTTAGTCTGTATCTGCAAAACGAAAAGGAGGACTTGTGGCACCTTAGAGACTAAAATTTATTTGAGCATCTGATGAAGTGAGCTGTAGCTCACGAAAGCTTATGCTCAAATAAATTTGTTAGTCTAAGGTGCCACAAGTCAACAAATTTGAGCAGAAGCTTTTGTGAGCTACAGCTCACTTCATCAGATGCTCAAATAAATTTTAGTCTAAGGTGCCACAAGTCATAGAATCATAGAATATCAGGGTTGGAAGGGACCCCAGAAGGTCATCTAGTCCAACCCCCTGCTCAAAGCAGGACCAATTCCCAGTTAAATCATCCCAGCCAGGGCTTTGTCAAGCCTGACCTTAAAAACCTCTAAGGAAGGAGATTCTACCACCTCCCTAGGTAACGCATTCCAGTGTTTCACCACCCTCTTAGTGAAAAAGTTTTTCCTAATATCCAATCTAAACCTCCCCCACTGCAACTTGAGACCATTACTCCTCGTTCTGTCATCTGCTACCATTGAGAACAGTCTAGAGCCATCCTCTTTGGAACCCCCTTTCAGGTAGTTGAAAGCAGCTATCAAATCCCCCCTCATTCTTCTCTTCTGCAGGCTAAACAATCCCAGCTCCCTCAGCCTCTCCTCATAACTCATGTGTTCCAGACCCCTAATCATTTTTGTTGCCCTTCGCTGGACTCTCTCCAATTTATCCACATCCTTCTTGAAGTGTGGGGCCCAAAACTGCACACAGTACTCCAGATGAGGCCTCACCAATGTCGAATAGAGGGGAACGATCACGTCCCTTGATCTGCTCGCTATGCCCCTACTTATACATCCCAAAATGCCATTGGCCTTCTTGGCAACAAGGGCACACTGCTGACTCATATCCAGCTTCTCGTCCACTGTCACCCCTAGGTCCTTTTCTGCAGAACTGCTGCCTAGCCATTCGGTCCCTAGTCTGTAGCTGTGCATTCGGTTCTTCCGTCCTAAGTGCAGGACCCTGCACTTATCCTTATTGAACCTCATCAGATTCCTTTTGGCCCAATCTTCCAATTGGTCTAGGTCCTTCTGTATCCTATCCCTCCCCTCCAGCGTATCTACCACTCCTCCCAGTTTAGTATCATCCGCAAATTTGCTGAGAGTGCAATCCACACCATCCTCCAGATCATTTATGAAGATATTGAATAAAACCGGCCCCAGGACCGACCCTTGGGGCACTCCACTTGATACCGGCTGCCAACTAGACATGGAGCCATTGATCACTACCCGTTGAGCCCGACAATTTAGCCAATTTTCTACCCACCTTATAGTGCATTCATCCAGCCCATACTTCCTTAACTTGCTGACAAGAATACTATGGGAGACCGTGTCAAAAGCTTTGCTAAAGTCAAGAAACAATACATCCACTGCTTTCCCTTCATCCACAGAACCAGTAATCTCATCATAAAAGGCGATTAGATTAGTCAGGCATGACCTTCCCTTGGTGAATCCATGCTGGCTGTTCCTGATCACTTTCCTCTCATGCAAGTGCTTCAGGATTGATTCTTTGAGGACCTGCTCCATGATTTTTCCAGGGACTGAGGTGAGGCTGACTGGCCTGTAGTTCCCAGGATCTTCCTTCTTCCCTTTTTTAAAGATTGGCACTACATTAGCCTTTTTCCAGTCATCCGGGACTTCCCCGGTTCGCCACGAGTTTTCAAAGATAATGGCCAGTGGCTCTGCAATCACAGCCGCCAATTCCTTCAGCACTCTCGGATGCAACTCGTCCGGCCCCATGGACTTGTGCACGTCCAGCTTTTCTAAATAGTCCCTAACCGCCTCTATCTCCACAGAGGGCTGGCCATCTCTTCCGCATTTTGTGATGCCCAGCGCAGCAGTCTGGGAGCTGACCTTGTTAGTGAAAACAGAGGCAAAAAAAGCATTGAGTACATTAGCTTTTTCCACATCCTCTGTCACTAGGTTGCCTCCCTCATTCAGTAAGGGGCCCACACATTCCTTGGCTTTCTTCTTGTTGCCAACATACCTGAAGAAACCCTTCTTGTTACTCTTGACATCTCTGGCTAGCTGCAGCTCCAGGTGCGATTTGGCCCTCCTGATAACATTCCTACATGCCCGAGCAATATTTTTATACTCTTCCCTGGTCATATGTCCAACCTTCCACTTCTTGTAAGCTTCTTTTTTATGTTTAAGATCCGCTAGGATTTCACCATTAAGCCAAGTTGGTCGCCTGCCATATTTACTATTCTTTCGACTCATCGGGATGGTTTGTCCCTGTAACCTCAACAGGGATTCCTTGAAATACAGCCAGCTCTCCTGGACTCCTTTCCCCTTCAAGTTAGTCCCCCAGGGGATCCTGGCCATCCGTTCCCTGAGGGAGTCGAAGTCTGCTTTCCTGAAGTCCAGGGTCCGTATCCTGCTGCTTACCTTTGTTCCCTGCGTCAGGATCCTGAACTCAACCAACTCATGGTCACTGCCTCCCAGATTCCCATCCACTTTTGCTTCCCCCACTAATTCTACCCGGTTTGTGAGCAGCAGGTCAAGAAAAGCACCCCCCCTAGTTGGCTCCTCTAGCACTTGCGCCAGGAAATTGTCCCCTACGCTTTCCAAAAACTTCCTGGATTGTCTATGCACCGCTGTATTGCTCTCCCAGCAGATATCAGGAAAATTAAAGTCACCCATGAGAATCAGGGCATGCGATCTAGTAGCTTCCGTGAGCTGCCGGAAGAAAGCCTCATCCACCTCATCCCCCTGGTCCGGTGGTCGATAGCAGACTCCCACCACTACATCACTCTTGTTGCACACACTTCTAAACTTAATCCAGAGACACTCAGGTTTTTCTGCAGTTTCGTACCGGAGCTCTGAGCAGTCATACTGCTCCCTTACATACAGTGCTACTCCCCCACCTTTTCTGCCCTGCCTGTCCTTCCTGAACAGTTTATAACCATCCATGACAGTACTCCAGTCATATGAGTTATCCCACCAAGTCTCTGTTATTCCGATCACGTCATAGTTCCTTGACATCACCAGGACCTCCAGTTCTCCCTGCTTGTTTCCAAGGCTTTGTGCATTTGTATATAAGCACTTGAGATAACCTGTTGATCGCCCCTCATTGCCAGTATGAGGCCGGAGCCCTCCCCTCACAGACATTCCTGCCTGTGCTTCCTCCCGGTATCCCGCTTTCCCACTTACCTCAGGGCTTTGGTCTCCTTCCCCCGGTGAACCTAGTTTAAAGCCCTCCTCACTAGGTTAGCCAGCCTGCTGGCAAAGATGCTCTTCCCTCTCTTCGTAAGATGGAGCCCGTCTCTACCCAGCACTCCTCCTTCATGGAACACCATCCCATGGTCAAAGAAACCAAAGCCTTCTCTCCGACACCATCTGCGTAGCCATTCGTTGACTTCCACGATTCGATGCTCCCTACCTAGGCCTTTTCCTTCCACGGGGAGGATGGACGAGAACACCACTTGCGCCTCCAACTCCTTTATTCTTCTTCCTAGAGCCACATAGTCCGCAGTGATCCGCTCAAGGTCATTCTTGGCAGTATCATTGGTGCCCACGTGGAGAAGCAGGAAGGGGTAGCGATCCGAGGGCTTGATGAGTCTCGGCAGTCTCTCCGTCACATCACGAATCTTAGCCCCTGGCAAGCAGCAGACTTCTCGGTTTTCCCGGTCAGGGCGGCAGATAGATGACTCAGTCCCCCGGAGGAGAGAGTCCCCGACCACCACCACCCGCCTTCTCCTCTTGGGGGTGGTGGTCGTGGAACCCCCAACCTCAGGACAGCGCATCTCATGCCTTCCAACCAGCGGAGTCTCCTTCTGCTTTCTCGCCCCAGACATATCATCTGGTCCACTCTCCGCAACGATACCTGTGGAGAGAACATGAAAGCGGTTAGTTACCTGTGTCTGTGTTACTGGAACCCGGACATTCCGCTTACCTCTTCTGGAGGTCACATGTTGCCAAGCTTCTTCACTGGTCTCTTGGCTCCTCTGTGCAACCTGCTCTATATCTGTAGAGCTTTGTGCCCCTAGAAGCCTATCCTGAGTTTCGTCCAGGAAATCCTCAGTTTCCCGTATGCAACGCAGGGTTGTTATCTGTTGCTCCAGACCTTCAATCTTCTCTTCCAATATGGAGACCAGCTTGCACTTTGTACAGACAAAGTCGCTTCTGTCCTGTGGAAGAAAGACAAACATGGCACATTCAGTGCAGGTCACAACAGCTGAACCCCCCCCTTCCATATCACCTTCCTACTGTGAGCTTCCTCAGAGCAGTTTGCAAGACGTAAGCCTCACTGGGCTCCCTCCAGGCGAACTCCCAGGCAAACTCCTGCTGTGTGCTGCTCTGCTGTCCCCGCTGCTCAGCTGGTTCTCCGCCTTCTTTTTCTTTTCTATCAGTGTGTCAAGGACTCAGAAATCTAGTTCCCCCTCCCCCCCGCCCAAAATGAGTTCTCAGCCTGTCTTTCTGACATCCCTTTGTCAATGTCCAGGTGTTAAAATCAACATGGCCAAAATTTGGCTCTTGAACTTTTCCTGCCCATCCCCTTCCTTCTCCAAGACTATAGACACCAGTCTTGCGGTTACTCAAGCCTGTAACTTAGATGTCATCTGTCTCTTCTAGCTGGATCCACACATTTGGGCCTTTTCTTCTCTGTCCACACAGCTGGAACTCATTCACCACACAATTTCCATTTTAACTGCTGCAACGTCCTCATTTAGGACCTTGTGTACTGCAACCTTGCTTGACAACAGCATTTTGAATATTTTCCTGGCTCACACTCCTGAGCGCAGCAGCAGCCTCCTTGGGGTATGTCTACACTGCTGTTAAAAACCCAACATTGGCCTATGCCAGCTGACTCAGACTTATGGGGCTCGGGTAAGGGGCTGTTTAATTGTGGTGTAGATGTTCACGCTTAGGCTCAAGCCTGGGCTCCAGGGCCCTGTGAGACAGGAGGGTCCCGGTGCTTGGGCTGCAGCCTGATTCCAAGCTATTTATGCTGTAAATAAACAGCTCCTTAATGTGAGCCTGGGTCAGCAGGCACAGGCCAGCTGTGGGTTTTTAATTGCCATGTAGATATACCCTTGGAGTCCCTCCACTGGTTCCCCCTTCACCTCAAATACCTGATTCAAGCTTTGAGTCTTTCATGATTTAACCCCACTCTGCCCTGGAGCTAGTAAAACATCAGAAGAGGGAAGTGAGAAAAAGAGACAAGAAGGTAGACATTAATCAAAACAGGAAGGAAAGGAGATTAATAGAAAAAAAAAAAGAGAAAAAGACACTGAAAAGATTCTGCTATATACACATGAGGATTGGTGTATATAGTAGAAAGAACCAATGAAGGGACACAGAACAAAAGAGACAGTGAAATAACAAAAATACAACGTTATATAAAAGATCAGAACCAGACTACAACCTTCTATTGATTGCAGTGGAGCTACTTGCAGAGCAAGGCAATTCCTCAATGCAAGTAAGAGTGGCAGAATTGGGATCTTCATGTTTAATATACATGAATGTTTGATTATACATACAGCTCTGGTAAACAGAGGTGAGGTGTGTCTTCGACCAATCAACTTAATTGACTAGTCTCTTTATAAACCCAGCTTGATTTTGCAGATATCTTTTCCTTAAGTTCACTTTATCCCTTCTCCTCTCCCTTGCACTCATCTGTGGTGATGTTGCCATTGTTTCTTGCAATCAATCTCTGTCCCTGTTAACAGTCTTGGAGCACTGACATGTTTGTTAAAACTGGTAACTGGTGTGGTGGTATTAGTGGCAGTATAGATGTGGTGATACTTGAGAAAGCAACACCTTATTGCTTAGTTATCCATTTACACACATGTAACTTTACATTCACAAGAATTATAAAACAGTGACATAAAAATAATGTGGTATTAAAGTGAGTCAATTTACCCCTTTTCACCAATATCTAAACATTTCTGCAGGACCATTTCCTCAGAATTCATGATTTGTTTTACCCTTGCTGTCAAATGAACTTGCCAATTCCACTGTTACGTTAGGTTTTCCTACCCATTTTCATATATCACACTGTTTGTCACCACTGTACTAGTACTTTGCAAATTCTTCATTGCCATATGGGATCTTTAAAACTTGCTTTAAAAAGTTGCCCAAATGAATGAGATCTGGTTGGTCCTCACTGTATAATAATTTTTTTAAAAAAGCTTGCGGCTTCAAAGATCTACCCATGGCCTGGCCTTGCTCCCACTTTGCTAATGCTACAGCAGGTCTGCACTACTTTGATCTTCCAATATTTATTCATTAAAGTATACTAGGAGCATAACACAAAACTTAGACTAAGTTTGAAAATAGTATATGTTAAAGTGATAAAATAAATTAGATGTTACATATGCATGGTCAGTGTCATGCACCTGCCTACATCACTGGTATTTGGAGCTGACTTAACCATATCCAACGTAAATGCCTACTTGTGTATAATGCTGCTACATCACACTCTGGGCCAGATCCTAAATTGGTGTGAAATGACATAGCTCTCTTTACTTCAGTGAAGCTACATTGATCACCACAGATAGGGGAGATACTCCACTCATGTAAAGAGAGCTATCCTATACAGTATCTAGTTTACAAATACATTTGGAGCACAAAATACTGGATTTCTATCTCTTATTATAACAGATATATATATATAACAGGATATTTATATATATCATTTGTCTGCATAGCTGCTGTGTACATGTTTAAATCATTTAAAAGTAAAACTTAAAGAATATACTTTAAATTAATTTAATTGTCTAGTGGGTTGTAACTAATCCTTTGAAACAAAATGTTTGTTTTTCCTAGGAGAAAAAGTGAGACTCACCCAATGAATGGGGTGGGAGGGTGGAGAAAAGAGATAGGGAAGCAGTTCTAAGCTAGAGTAAACAGTAACAATCTTCAGAGTAACAGCCGTGTTAGTCTGTATTCGCAAAGTGAGCTGTAGCTCACGAAAGCTTATGCTCTAATAAATTGGTTAGTCTCTAAGGTGCCACAAGTACTCCTTTTCTTTTTAGTAACAATCTTGTACAGTAAGTTTCTTCTGTAGACTTACAATCACATTAAACATGATCATAATTTCCATTTTACAGAGAGAAAACAAGGTACAAAGCTTAAATTTGCCCAAGATCAGCAATAGAGAACCTACCTCTGAGTCCTAGTGTCTTATCTACTGTTCCTCAATGCCATTGTGATGCATCCATCTGGTTAAATTACCTGGAGATACACTGCAATCAGGACTAAAGGTGGAGCTGCTGAAAAGGGAAATAGGGGAACACATATGGATCTAAAGTACTTGCAGAAGTACACACTAGATTTATGCAAAATGAAAAGACTTTAGCAGTGATAATAGCAAGCTGCTGTATTGTACACCAGTGATTCTGAGGCTGTTGCTTAAACTGCAACAGTGTAAACTGAAAACCAACTATAAGCCAGAAAAAGAAGTTGTGGATATGCTTTCCTTTCAAGAGGCAGAAGAGGAAAGATGAGATAGAAGCACAAAGGCATCTAAGCAATGAGTATCTACCTATGGACAAAGCAAAAAGACGATACCATAAAGGAAGATACAGTGAGGATAATATAGTAATAAGCATGGCCTCAGGACAATGCAACTCAAACTCAGCCATAAAGAAACCACTAAAACTGAAATGGGTGGATTCACGATCAAAGGAAAGATAGTACTATCCCAGATAATTAAACAAAACAAAAACACTGAATACAGGTAAGATTGTGAGAAAGAAAAATGTTAAAAGTGGCAAAAGGAAGTGATAGCCTAGGTTGGCATGAGAAAAAAAATTAAAGCGTAGCAAAGTGTGAGATCTGCTAATGCCACAGAGTCTCCACAAGGAAATCTTAGTAGTAGCACAGATCACAGCAGCATCAAGTAGTGGGTTTATTGTAGAGGAATAGAAATTAATATTTGTGGATAGTTGATAACACAGCTGTTCCATGTACTTCAGACATCAAACAAGAGGATACAAAGTAAATCTGTAATCATCAGTTTCTATATTCACCACACATGGACTTTTCAGATCAAATTAAACTGCACACTTCAGTTCATCAGTGAACATTCTCCCAAATTTACAAGGACTGGGAATAAAATATGTCATTAGCCTATCCAGAAGTCAGTAACTTGGCAAAGATGATGTTACAATGACAAGTTACTGGAGCTAAAATGGAAGGCCATAACCCATACCTCTTTATTTTATAATGTGGCAGCCAAAACTGGCGCAAATGCTAATGACATGGAAACTGAATGCATTGGAAAATGGCTACTTTCAGTTATACAGTCTGCCTCCAGATAAAACAAAGATTCAAAATTACTAGCATGTGCTGAAAAGACACCATGACCAATCGGGCCAGTATCTAGCATAACCAAAAGGGACCAGATCCACATACATATACCCCAGAACGTTCACTAAACAGCTGCTCCTATAGGACTAGAAGATACTATGGTTAAAACAGTGGTCCCCAAACTGTAGGGTGCACCCTACTAGGTGTGCATAGAGGAAAGTTCAGGGGGCATAGCACGGCCCAGGCCAGCCTCCATTGGAAGCTGGGAGGGAGTGCCACCCAGCTCCTGGCTCCCCCCCACAAGGCATGGCCCCAGCTCCCAGCTGCAGCCCCAGTCTCAGCCCCTGCCTGTCTGCGACTCTGCTCCCAGCCATGGCCCCATCCCTGGCTTCAGCCCCTGCTCCTGGCCTTGGCTTCTGACTCCCACCCAGCCACAACTCCAGCCCCAGCATCAGCTTTGGCTCCAACCTTGGCACCGCTCCCAACCATGGCTGGGGAAGGGCACAGATAGAGGGGAGAAGGGGCACAAGGTAAAAAGTTGGGGGCCACTGGGTTAAAATCTGTTGGAAACCATTGTGTTGTGTGAGGAAAAGGCACTGAGATGATGTGATAACCCTATACAGAACTGAACTCTATGCCACCCCACATGGCCCCTTGGACTCCTGCCCCTGCTCCCCTTCCTGCCCCAGTGCAACAGAACCACACCATTTCCGTTACCTGTTTTGGAACCTCTCCAGTGGCAGAGTGGATGCAGTCCTAAATAAATACAATTAAAAAACAGAAAAAATGTATAGGGTTAGAGGTAGCCAGTTGTATTTGATGTGCATGTATTAAATTAAACAATGTATTATACATGTGTATACAATTTTTATATATGTTGACTGCCTCTCTTCTCTATCCTGGGTATGTGTCATCTTAGCACAAGTCTTCAGAGAAAGGATACCACCTTACTAATTGTTTACACAGTGCCTATCAAAATGGGGCCTTGTCATTGAGGCCTCTAGGCATTTTTCTACAATAGAAAAAGATATAAGTCAATACATCATAATAATAAATAAGTGTGTAGTATATTGAAGGACTGTTCCACAGTCCTGCCAGTTACCAAGAGAGATAATCGAGTTTTGTGATGCATAATATTTTCAAGCACCTTAGATAAGAACATAAAACAGCCACACTTGGTCAGACCAAAGATCCATCTAGCCCGGTATCCTGTCTTCCAACAGTGGCCAATGCCAGGTGCCCCAGAGAGAATGAACAGAACAGGAAATTGTCAAGTGATCCATTCCCTGTCACCCATTCCCAGCTTCTAGCAAACAGAGGTTAGGAACACCAACCAGGATGGGCAGGGATAATAGCCATTTGTGGATCTATCCTCCATGAACTTACCTAGTTCTTTTTTGAACCCTATTATATTCTTGGCCACAACATCCTCTGGCAAAGGGTTCACAGGTTGATGGTGCATTGTGTGAAGAAATACTTCCTTTTGTTTGTAACCTGCTGCCTATTAATTTCATTTGGTGACCCCTAGTTCTGGTGTTATAAGATGGAGTAAACACTTCGTTATTTACTTTCTCTATACCAGTCATAATTTTATAGACCACAATCATTCTCCCTTAGTCATCTTTTCCAAGCTGAAAAGTCCAATTTATTAATCTCTTCTTATACGGAAGCCATTCCATACCCCTAATCATTTTTATTGCCCTTTTGGAACCTTTTCCAAGTCCAATATATCTTTTTTGAGATGGGGCAACCACATCTGCACGCAGTATTCAAGATGTGGGCATATCACAGATTTATGTAGAGGTAATATATTTTCTATCTAGTCACTTAATGATTCTTTGTTTTTGACTGCTGCTGCTCATTGAGTGGATGTTTTCAGAGAACTATCCACAATGATTCCAACAGCTAATTTAGACCCCATCATTTTATATGTATAGTTGGAATTATGTTTTCCAATGTGTATTACTTTGCATTTATCAATATTGAATTTCATCTGCAATTTGTTGCCCAGTCACCCAAGTTTGTGAGGTCTTTTCGTAGCTCTTCACAGTCTGGCTGGGACTTAGCTATCTTGAGTAATTTTGTATCATCTGCAAGTTTTGCCATATCCCTGTTTACCCCTTTCCAGATCATTTATGCATATCCTTAATGCAACTGCACACAGGTCCTGTTTATGATAAACAGGAGGGTGACAGCTTAATGTACATTAGGTACTAACATATCCTACTGCATACTGAATCTGTCCTGCACTGACTGGTTACTTTGCATATGAACACTCCACACTTTTTTAGAGATGAAAATAAAAACCTGACATTTATAAGTGTTTGTGTGTGCAGAGTAATTGTAAGTGAGAGATCAAATGTGTAATGTTCTTAATTTAGAAGTCCATCAGTTGATGGAAATAGTTGCCCTTCATATGTGCTGCTGAAAGAAATGCAGCACATCTTTCCATTAAGAGTTAACAGATTTTAAATGCACAAAATGGGAATTGCTATAGGGATACTGTGTGCTTATACTTACTCAAGTGAAACAGGCAGCTAGCAGCATCCCATTAAATACTCAAATACTTTACAGAGTTGTCTATTTTGAAAGGAGTCAAGTTCTACAAAAAAGTAGAATACACAAAGGAGTTGCTCAGCTGTAGTGCCTCTATCTAAGGGTAAAGTCCATAATCAATCGTTTGCACACAAAAAAATGGGGATGGGTGATGTAGGTCTGGCTGCACTGACTTCTCCCCCTCTGGAGACTCCCTCACAGTGTGGGACTCCCCCTCTTGGGTGCTATGGGTGTTTTTAGTCCCTGAGTGGTGCAACAGGAGTGAAATGGGGCAGTGAATTTGCCTGATCAGGTTTTAATCAAATAATAGTGAGCTTCTTGTAGTTACTGCTTGCTAACTCAATTTCTCATTGTTATACTCTTAAAAAAGAATGTAAATGTTCTAAATCTCATTGAATTGAGACCATGGGGTTCAAACCTATATTTTTAGTGGTGTATCCATACAGAGTTATGCCTATTACTTACTCTACAGCATTTTTAAAATCAGCTCAATAATCACCTTTTGCATTCAGGCCAAGTCTTGTAATTTCAAGATAATCCTTGATGTTGGGTAAAATTAGATCAGCAGAAGAGTTCTGGAAATTATTGTTACAAGTCACATGTTCCAATGTATTGACTGCACTGGGCATCTGAAAAACTTGAGAATTTCCTCAGCGCCACACTCCATGGCTTTTCTATGCTGCATGAAGCTAAAAATACATAAAAGTTTCAATTGAAAGAATCAAGGAAATAATATACCCCTGACTTTACACAAGTTTAGATAACATGATGCGGAGTAATAGCCTGAACTCTATTTCCCCCATTATTTCACTGAATGTCACTGTTGCATTCATTGTCCCAGCAGCTGTATCACACAAACACTATTCTGCCTGTTTAGACTCTGTGGTGTCACAGATCTAAGATCTTGGAGGCAGTCCAGAAAATCCTCTGTAAGCCCAAGGCTAGGTAGTAACATGATGTAATTAGGAGGATTTTGAACAAATAAAATAGTAATGTCTTAAATTTACCTTTTCCTAGTACAATATGAGGTGAAAATTGTCAGGATTTTGGCATTTTAGGGCCAAATTCTGCCCTAACTTATACACACTGCAGCCTCATTGACTGCAGTAGGTGTGTATGGGATATAATTCTGGGCAGAATCTGATTGTTTAATATCTTGAGGACAAACTGAAGTACACAAATACTATGGTGACAGTCCCTGGGTACACAGATGAACACATTCCCAAGGAAGATTAAATCTAACTTCTGACCCACTTGCACATTTAAATATTGTCAGATAGTAAATTTATATAGGGTTCAAATCTGCAAGTACTCAACATGTGAAGTCCAATTGGTAGTTGATGTGACTTTTTAAAAAGATTGCATAAATACATTTATTATTTTTTCCTCAATCTCTACGGAATACATTATTAACTTTTAATGGTACAACATATGACTGTTCTGCCATTGCATTAATTCAGTTTTATGCTAGTGTAATTCCATTGATTTCAATATTGCTTGACCAGTGTCAAACTGGTATAATGCAATGATGAAATCACACCCAAAGATCTGTGGGGAATGTTTCTATCAGACATACCAACTGTCCTTTTAAAGAAAAGGAGTAGTACTTGTGGCACCTTAGAGACTAACCAATTTATCTGAGCATAAGCTTTCGTGAGCTACAGCTCACTATGAAGTGAGCTGTAGCTCACAAAAGCTTATGCTCAGATAAATTGGTTAGTCTCTAAGGTGCCACAAGTACTACTCCTTTTCTTTTTGCAAATACAGACTAACACGGCTGCTACTCTGAAACCTGTACTTTTAAAGCAACTCGCTTATACCAGTTGAATACCAACTGGGATGTTGGAAAATCAGAAGTGTTCCAAGATATGATTTAGATAAAGTATAACACTATTTTCTTGATTGTCCTGAATCTATTAGCAGTGACTAAAACTGTAAATGTTTGGTTTGGTGTTTAGCCTGCTGAAGAGCATCTCTGAAGCACAAATACAGGATGTAAGTGCTGAAACTAGTACATGGCTGGCTGACAACTTCTCTTTTTTTTAAGAAAGATCATATCTTTGTTAATTATTGTACCCAATAGGTACAATCAATTGTGATGTTTTTACTAGGTAAAACAAATCAGGACTCAAGATCACAGCCTTTAGCTGTGCAGTCACATGAATCTGTGTGTACCAGGGAGAGATGCCATGTTAATTCCATACAGATGTGCTATTGCATTCCAGTCTGAAAATTTACAGAAGAGGAAATGCTAGTTACACCCCTTCCCCCTTACAGATTAGGATAGAACGTTTCACGTACTGTGTGTTTTGAATTCAGAGAAAGATCTTAGGCTTCTTTGACCCAGTTTTAACATTTCACTGCTACACTTAAATCAAATGCCTTCATTCTCTGATTAAAGTGCAGATATGAACATCACATCCATCTTTATATATATATATATATATATATATATATATATATTTTAAAGAGGACTGTTATGAAGTGGTAACAATGGAACCGTCACTGAGTCAGTCTGATCTCAGTTGCACTAGTGTCAATGAAGTGACTCTGAACGTATATCAGTATAACTAGGATGAGAATCTAGCCCCACTGAGTTTATTGCAACCGTATAAAAACACTGTCCTGTCCTTTGAAGTTCATCCTATAGGTAGGAAGTGGTGGGTGTGTGTGTGTGTGCAGAGACTCAGTATCATTCAATCATATTCCTTCATCAGAACAGTAAGTAGGATTTTTAGTAAAGAGTTCTGTAATAATTCTCATCCAGCTCTGGAAAGTGATTTAAATCTATGTATGACAAGCACTGAATAAGTGCAGAGAATAAGATTACTATGCGAGTCTTTCAGACAAGAGGCTAAATTAATGCCAGGCTCTATACCAATTTCTGTTGGTATAAACCCTTGATCAGTGTAAAGTACAACCAGCGGTAAGACTGTGGTGGGGCAAATCAGCCACAACCCAGCTTCCTGCCCAGTCCCTTGCATCTTTCAAGGTCAGGGAGTGGAATGTCCAGAGCAACTGGGGATGTTCTGGTTCAGCAGGTCATCTTTGCAGCCTCCACCAGGAGACAGATGGAAACTTTTCTGTCCTGATCCAGTAGAAATTAAGCAAGAATAGTGGCCTCACATTCTCTTCCTCAAGGTGGATTCTTTGTGGAGTTCAGGGGACTAGCTAGTATAGGGGTGGTGATATTTACCCATATAACCTTGCACCAGTTTGGGTGAATCTGACCCAACCTCTTAAAACCAAGATCCTGTTTGCTCTATAAGGATATAGAATATTATGTAGCATTTTTCATAATTGTAAGGGGCTTATCATTGTTTCATCGGCCAAAATTTCTATTCTCAGTGTGGTGAATTGTGCTGTGCACTGGATGATTCTTTCCACCCCAGATCTGTTTTTCAGCAGCCAGTAACAGGATTCCTGTTTGTAAATATAGTATGGTGAAACCTCTCTTAAATTACTGCTCAAGGGACTCACAAAAATCAGTTGCCAAACAGAAGTGGTCATTGACTTAAAGTAAACAAAAAAAAACACAAACAAAAAACCCCAACCCTGTACTAAAACCACGGGGCTACTTAGGTCACTTAAAATGTGGTTGTGGTTAGAAAGTCACCTTCTCACTCAGTTTCCCTCCACCTGTGTATTCTGACTCATATCTTCTTATATTACAGACAAGAATATTTCACTAATTTTTGCTTATCATTGTAGAGTTTATGCAGCTATGGGGGAATACAGTGAAATCTATAGAATAGTTAGTCAGGTTCTAATTGCACAATCTTTGTTGGCAACAAAGCTCACCAGTTGTTTCTGGAGAGCAACAACCTACAAAAACAATTTTTTGCTACTGATGTGAGTTCCCACTTGTCCCTAGGGGACACTGAACCAGAGGAGTTTCAATTCTCACTGAAGAGAATTACACCTCACTAATATTGAGTAGTCTGTGAAAGAGTCTGTTGTAAAGCCCTCAAGCCCAACATATCTCTGCTGAAGAGTCTATTCTGGATAGCTCAGGCATGTTTGGATATTTTTGCAATCTCTTGACTAAATTGTATATTTGTTCATTAGGTTCTCTCATTTGTTATAGTCTGGTATAGAGATGGACATGGAAAATTTTCCATGTCAATATTTTCCATTTCTCAGAAATTTCAAAACATCATTTTCTGATCATCTCCACTAAAGTATTTTGTTGCACTTAAAATATATTAGAGCACAGTTTTGTCAAGCGTGCACCTTTTAAGTTCCCCTTGCTTTGTGCTACCACAGAACACCTCCTAGGGTTCTCACTCCATGGCAATCCAAATCCTCCTCTTCTTTCAGGGTGCTCATCAACCTTCTCTAGTCAGGCGAGGATCCCAGGGCTTCTTCCCCACCACCTCTTTATTCCCAGAGAACTGGGGCCTCTGTACCTGCAGCACCCCTTCTGCTACATACTTTCACTCTGTATACAAACCAGCCTGCTCCTGCTAGCTGGGCTTCATGACCAGCTAAGCCTGGCTCTCCCTTCAGGTGCAGCCAAGTAACATAATTCACCCCTCAGGTCCACATTCACCCATTCAGGGTCTGTGTGGGGTAAACATTCCATCATAGGATCCAAATAATTTTGGATGCAGTTCCAGTACCCACCCTTAAGCATTCATGAATCAGGCCCCTAAAATCCTGAGATTATTTCAGTTTTTAAAATCAGTGGTTTTTAAAATTAATTTTGGGTTTTTTTATTTGCCTTCTGATTTCTGAGTCAGAAAGATTCCTGTTTATACATTTTTACCAGTGTTAGAAATGTACTTAAAAAATGAAAGCTGAAATCCCTATATAATCATAGAGCTCAAGTTTCTGGGCTTAAAAACAAAAAATATCATGAGACTTGCAATAAAAAACTGTGCACATTGGCACTATTGCCAATTATTTGCATTGCCAGTTGAAGAATTGTCACTCTCCCTATGTCCAATCATAATATTTATAATCCTGTAAGTACCTCACTGCCATTTCCAGAGACCAAACCTTCAATAATGGGTAGCACGGTATTCTCAGGACAAGAGGCTGGTTTCTGGAACCTGCTTCCTCTGGTAGATCAATACAGCCTGGGTTGGCATGCCTCAGAGGACAATATAAAACCTATTTCTTTGGTCTAGTTTTGATAGACCCTAGTGATATTAGGGAATAGGGGTTAGGAGTGGTTATTGAGAAATTAGTTTAATTATATTCTGTAATTAAGTCTGATTGGTAGAAGATGCCCAGATGATAAGCCCCAAGACAAATTTCTTCACTAATTGTAACAGGGCCGGGACTCACCACCATGGTGCCTCCTGCTGGGTATGCTGGCAATTAACTCAGTCTTTTCACAGGGCATCCTCCTCTGGTGGTGTCTCATTGCCATAAAGTCTTCTCCAGACCTGTGTCACCTCAAGGATTGCAGCATCCTCTTCAGGACACAGCCATGACCAATTCCATTCTCCCCCAATTCTGGGGGGGAGGTGAGCAGCAGTCCTCTGTCCAGCCACTCGCCTCCCTGGCCAACTGCAGCCCAAGGTTCTCGCCACTTGCCTCAGTGGCAAACTGCAGCCCTTCACTGGCCACTCCTCTCAGTGGCATGGGAAGGGAGAAGACCCAGGCCCATCCATTACTCCAGGTTCTAACCCAGCGGCCCTCTATACAGTAGCCACACATTGTATCTCCTTCAACCCCAGCCATCCATTTCCCTGGGACACTTCCTTGTAGCCCTAGGCACCTTCTCTGCCCATGTATCAGGGCTTCAGTCTTTCAGCCAGTCAGGCTAGAGCTCAAGCACTCACCCCAACCCACCTCTGCTCCATCCAGGGTGTTGGCAGTTCCATCCACCCTTCAGAAATCCAGTCCTTTCTCCATAGGCTCCCAAGAGAAAACTACCTTCTAAGTCCCGCAGCTCTCTTTATAAATGGGCCTGCTCTGCCCTGATTGGCTGTTCCTTGCAGCCTCTCACTGATTGGCTGTCTGCTGCGCAGCCTTCCCAGGGCCGCTTTTAACCCTTTCTTCACCAGTATGGGGCAGATGCCCCATCACACTAATTAATATCCATTGCCATAAGTACATTTTAACATTGTGTAGAGAAATTGACCAATACTAAGAAACAAAGGAAGAGAGGACAACTTTTTCAGTTGATTTACTTTCAAGACATTGATTACCTAGGATTTTAAAACCAAGTTTTAAGCTACATAGGAATAGGTCCATGAAGAGATAATATCTTTTTTCATCCACAACCGAAATAATTGTTTCCCCTTACATGGAAATATGAAAAAAAGCACAATATCACCTTGTCTAAACATAGTTACTTGTCTTGCTGGAAAGACAATCCTTGAAACAAAAAACCGATTTAAGATTTATTCTTCAGCCATTGCATTTGATGAGCGATGATGAATGAACTTCCCTTCTTTTCTCTTCACAAGCTCAGATATAACAGGTTTCTTTGGAAGACTTCATTAACCTTAATTTTAGCCTTTCCTGAAGTTTTATGTATGTTAGTACTCACTGAGTCCTTTAAGAGTGATCAGCTTAAAATCTGTAATGTGAAACTTCTATGTGCAAATATTTTACGTCAGCCAGTTAGAGCTAAGTTCAGCCTCTTTTAATGTAAGCTCAGTAACATCCCCCAATACACAACTACAGTCCCATATTCAAACCTGATTGGCAAATATAATGAATATGATAAAGCAAGGAAGAGCACCATACTAACAATTTAGGTGACTACACAAAACTTTTTAATTTGAGGTAAGAGATTTTCATTCAGAATGACATCTCCTGCTTTGAACCATTGGATAGCTTTGAACCACTGAAGGAAAATAGCAATCAAAATTTGGACTTCATGCTATTAAGAGCTGAAGTAGTTCCCATTAACTGTTAAATTATTTAAACCTTATTTTTGCAGAAGGGGGATATTAATTTTCTATACACACACACACACACACACACACACACAAATGACTAAAAGCTTTAACTGGTTCAAATCCTACTCTCAAAGTACTGTAAATGCAGTTAACTCAATTTACTTTCACTGGGTACCAATAGGTTTTATCATCTTGCCAGCTCCATCCATCCAAAATAAATAAATAAGGGCAAGCAGGTATGATACACTGAAAGCATATGTAGTGGAAAATGGCAATGTGAATAAAAATGAGTCAATACTGACTTTAATAGAGTTACTCCTGATTTGCACATGGAAAAACTCAGAGCAGAATTTGGTTCTCTCCTTGGATGCACTTAATTTTCATTAATGCTAAAGAATTTATTACAGCTACATTGAGTCAAAAAAGAGAAGTTTCAAACCTTTTTGAACAGTGATATAATGACAGCTAACTCAACACCTTTTAACCCTCTTATTTACAAAGAGCTGCATGCCATCCTCAGCGGAGCGCCCACCACCACTCCCAAGAACCCCGTGGATACTTCGGACAAGCCAGAGTCACAGGTCTCTGGCATGAACAGTGAGGAGGAGGTGTTGGAAGAGGAAGAAGAGAAGGAGGAGTATGGGGGACAGGCAATCAGGGGATCCAGTGGCACAGCAAGCCAGGACCTGTTTTTGACTCCAGAGCAGTCGAGCCAGACCCTATAATGTCCAGCACAGGTGAGCTAAATGCAGGGGGAAGGAACCTCTGGGAAGTTTGCAGTTTGCTTTGATATTGATAATGAACTGATGGACACATCTATTCATTTATGCTTTTTAACCATGCTAGAAGAGGTAGTGAAATAACCAGTAGAGGCAGAGTTGTTCTCTGCTTCTCATTCCCCTCTTCAGTTAGGCAGAGGGGGCCCTGCAGAACAGTTTGTTTATGTGCATTGGGATGTCCCATGAATCCTCCATAGAGATCTCAAGGAAATTTTCCTGTAGGTAGTCTGCATCCTCTGCCGAAGGTTTCTGGGAGAGCTGCCTTATTTCTTCTGCTGTAGGAGGACACTTTCCCATGCCACTCAGCAATTACTTCAGCAGGCACCCTTGCAGCACACAGGCTAGCAGCATACGGACCCAGTCTGCAGCCAGGCGCCTGCAAGAGCTGTTCCCTTTCAGTCTCTGTTATCCTCAGGAGTGAGATATCAGCTAAAATCAGTACCACCTGTGCAAAACGGTGCCAGTATTTAGTTCAATTGTTCTATCCACATATACTCATATCCTTGAGCTACCCCCCAGCCCTTATTGTCCCAACTTGCCTCCTTCCTCCTCTTCCCCCGGGCCATACGCACCATGGCTGGGACTACTGCTCTGCTCTATGTAGTGCTTGTAACTTGTGTGGATCAAGGGGAGTGAGTTCAGTACACCCATTTATCTTGTGAATACACTCACAATAGTACCTCTGTGCATTTTATCTTTTGCAGCAAAAAATGGCCTGGAGGGTCCCTCTGTCTACATCAGTGAAGCGGATCAGCCAAATGAGGAGGAGAAGGAAGAGGACGCAGGGTGACATGTTCCAAGAGATCCTGCAAGCTTCTGGTGCTTCAGATACCAAGCACAGGGCTTGGAGGATCACCCTCGTGGACAGAATGGACAGGGATAGAGTGGAGAGGAGAAAAGCACAGAAAAAGGAGAGAGATGTGCAGCAGGAGATGCTACCACTTCTCAAGCAGCAAGCAGACATGCTAGAAACTCTGGTTGACCTTCAGGTTCAATAGACCTGTGTTCGCCTCCATCTGCAGCCCATAGAGAACAGCATTCTGGGACCTCCCTACTTACCCCGCCCCTTCCACATTCCCAGTGGTATCCGGGGCCACTGCATTAGCCCTATCACTCCACCCTGGGGGAGAGTACAAACAATCACAGCCGCACATACACTGACCTGTGAGACATATGGTTGGTGTATGTGTTTGTGAAATGAAAATGACTGTTCTTTCCCCTTCAAAGGTTCCTTTCCCTGTATTAATAAAGTTTCATTTAGTTATAAATGTGTCTATTTGCATGGGTTTGGAATAAAAGTCTATTTATGGAAACTTAATTCATCTAGTTCACAACATAGGCTGGTCAGGGCTGATATTGTTCACAGATAATAGCAATCGATGCATTTGCAATGTTATATTACTACACACAGAGCACTCGTTACAAGGTTCGTACCGGGATGCAAAAAAACAAAACAAAAAAACCCAGGCAGAACACACTACAGCAACACACATTACTGTGGCTCACTGTTAAAATAGTCTTGCAAAGCCTTCCTGAGCCATATAGCTCCCTGTTGAGCTCTTTTTATAGCCCTGGTATCTGCCTGCTCAAAATCAGCAGACAGCCATTCCACCTCTGACCTCCATCTGGACGGAAACTTTTGCTTCACGGATATTATGAAGCACACAGCAGCAGCTATAACCATTTGGATATTTTTTTCACTGAGATCTAATCTCATGAGTAGACGGCACAGCAGCCTTTCAAATGGCCAAAGGCACATTCAACAGTCATTCTGCACCTGCTGAGCCTTGTAGCTGAAGTGCTCCTTGCTGCTGTTGCGGTAACCAGTGTGCGGCTCCATGAGCCATGGGAATAAGAGGTAGGCTGGGTCTTCCAGGGTCACTGTTGGCATTTCAATATCCCCAGTGGTAATCTGCCAGTCTGGAAAGAAAGTCCCTGCTTGCCGCTTTCGGAACAGGCCTGTGTTCTTAAAGATGCACCTTCCCTGACCATCCTGTGTTGATGTTGGTAAAACAGACCTGTGATCCACCAGCGCTTGCAATATAATAGAAAAGTAACTCCTTATGTTGATGTACTTAGGGGCAAAGTGGTCTGGTGTCAAAATAGGGATTTGCACTCCACCACAGTTCAGGAACCCCATTGCTGCAGAACTATCCACTATGTCCTGCACATTGCCCAGAGTCACCGTCCTTTGTAGCAGGATGCAATTAATGGCCCTGCACACTTGCATCACAGCAAACCCCCTGGTGGATTTCTCAACTTCAGATTGATTCCTGACTGATCGGTAGCAATCTGACATTGCAAGCCTGCACATAGCAATTGCCAATCAGTGCAGCTCTCATTCTAGTGTTATGGCGCTGGAGGGCTGGGGCAAGCTCTGCACACACATCCAGGAATGTGGCCATGCACATCTGAAAGTCCTCTAGCCACTGTTCATCATCCTATACCTGCATAACGATGCAATTCTAGCTAGCCTGGAAGGAATTGTCATGTTCCCCGTGGCTCCTCTGGCAGCTCTGCAAATACTGCAGGATCAGGCACCCATGCTCGCAATGCTCATCACAATAGTGCAGAGCTGTGCAGGATCCATGCTTCTGTCACAGATGGCAGACATGCGGGTTGGCGGGGCTTTTGAAAAGAGGCATGAAACATTATGGGATGGATTTACTGTCACTGCATATCAAAGAGGCTATTATCCTATGGTTATGCAGAGGGATTTAAATGGATAACTCTCATTACTGATCATAGGAGTTCTATGATTTATTTACTCTGGGAACAATAATCCCTTAGATTACTTTAAGTGGTGCTCTTCCTCCACTAGTTTGTTTTAGCAAGTTACACAAGTTCTCTGGGCTTTTCTTTTTCAATGCTTTATCATATGTGATCTATGTAAAGAAGTGGACCATACAAAACCCCTGGATCTGATCACTTTGAAACGGGGGAATTTCTGATCTGGCTCACACCTGAACTTTGCAGAAGCTTATGTCCTGATCCAAACTGCAGCCTGGGTTGAGCTCTTCTTTTCTTTCATTGCAAGATTGGAATCTACTAAGTTTTATAAAATGTTTTGGAAAAAGAAAAGGAGTACTTGTGGCACCTTAGAGACTAACCAATTTATTTGAGCATGAGCTTTCGTGAGCTACAGCTCACTTCATCAGATGTTTACCGTGGAAACTGCAGCAGACTTTATATACACACAGAAATCATGAAACAATACCTCCTCCCACCCCACTGTCCTGCTGGTAATAGCTTATCTAAAGTGATCAACAGGTGGGCCATTTCCAGCACAAATCCAGGTTTTCTCACCCTCCACCCCCCCACACAAATTCACTCTCCTGCTGGTGCTAGCCCATCCAAAGTGACAACTCTTTACATAATCAAGTCGGGCTATTTCCTGCATAGATCAAGGTTTTCTCACATCCCCCCCACCCCCATACACACACAAACTCACTCTCCTGCTGGTAATAGCTCATCTAAACTGACCATTCTCCAGGTTTAAATCCAAGTTAAACCAGAACATCTGGGGGGGAGAGGGTAGGAAAAAACAAGAGGAAACAGGCTACCTTGCATAATGACTTAGCCACTCCCAGTCTCTATTTAAGCCTAAATTAATAGTATCCAATTTGCAAATGAATTCCAATTCAGCAGTTTCTCGCTGGAGTCTGGATTTGAAGTTTTTTTGTTTTAAGATAGCGACCTTCATGTCTGTGATTGCGTGACCAGAGAGATTGAAGTGTTCTCCGACTGGTTTATGAATGTTATAATTCTTGACATCTGATTTGTGTCCATTTATTCTTTTACGTAGAGACTGTCCAGTTTGACCAATGTACATGGCAGAGGGGCATTGCTGGCACATGATGGCATAGATCACATTGGTGGATGTGCAGGTGAACGAGCCTCTGATAGTGTGGCTGATGTTATTAGGCCCTGTGATGGTGTCCCCTGAATAGATATGTGGGCACAATTGGCAACGGGCTTTGTTGCAAGGATAAGTTCCTGGGTTAGTGGTTCTGTTGTGTGGTATGTGGTTGTTGGTGAGTATTTGCTTCAGGTTGCGGGGCTGTCTGTAGGCAAGGACTGGCCTGTCTCCCAAGACTTGTGAGAGTGTTGGGTCATCCTTTAGGATAGGTTGTAGATCCTTAATAATGCGTTGGAGGGGTTTTAGTTGGGGGCTGAAGGTGACGGCTAGTGGCGTTCTGTTATTTTCTTTGTTAGGCCTGTCCTGTAGTAGGTAACTTCTGGGAACTCTTCTGGCTCTATCAATCTGTTTCTTTACTTCTGCAGGTGGGTATTGTAGTTGTAAGAAAGCTTGACAGAGATCTTGTAGGTGTTTGTCTCTGTCTGAGGGGTTGGAGCAAATGCGGTTGTATCGCAGAGCTTGGCTGTAGACGATGGATCGTGTGGTGTGGTCAGGGTGAAAGCTGGAGGCATGCAGGTAGGAATAGCGGTCAGTAGGTTTACGGTATAGGGTGGTGTTTATGTGGCCATTGTTTATTAGCACTGTAGTGTCCAGGAAGTGGATCTCTTGTGTGGACTGGACCAGGCTGAGGTTGGTGGTGGGATGGAAATTGTTGAAATCATGGTGGAATTCCTCAAGGGCTTCTTTTCCATGGGTCCAGATGATGAAGATGTCATCAATATAGCGCAAGTAGAGTAGGGGCTTTAGGGGACGAGAGCTGAGGAAGCGTTGTTCTAAATCAGCCATAAAAATGTTGGCATACTGTGGGGCCATGCGGGTACCCATAGCAGTGCCGCTGATCTGAAGGTATACATTGTCCCCAAATGTGAAATAGTTATGGGTAAGGACAAAGTCACAAAGTTCAGCCACCAGGTTAGCCGTGACATTATCGGGGATAGTGTTCTTGATGGCTTGTAGTCCATCTTTGTGTGGAATGTTGGTGTAGAGGGCTTCTACATCCATAGTAGCCAGGATGGTGTTATCAGGAAGATCACCGATGGATTGAAGTTTCCTCAAGAAGTCAGTGGTGTCTCGAAGGTAGCTGGGAGTGCTGGTAGCGTAGGGCCTGAGGAGGGAGTCTACATAGCCAGACAATCCTGCTGTCAGGGTGCCAATGCCTGAGATGATGGGGCGCCCAGGATTTCCAGGTTTATGGATCTTGGGTAGTAGATAGAATATCCCAGGTCGGGGTTCCATCACATTTGGGGACAATGTATACCTTCAGATCAGCGGCACTGCTATGGGTACCCGCATGGCCCCACAGTATGCCAACATTTTTATGGCTGATTTAGAACAACGCTTCCTCAGCTCTCGTCCCCTAAAGCCCCTACTCTACTTGCGCTATATTGATGACATCTTCATCATCTGGACCCATGGAAAAGAAGCCCTTGAGGAATTCCACCATGATTTCAACAATTTCCATCCCACCACCAACCTCAGCCTGGTCCAGTCCACACAAGAGATCCACTTCCTGGACACTACAGTGCTAATAAACAATGGCCACATAAACACCACCCTATACCGTAAACCTACTGACCGCTATTCCTACCTGCATGCCTCCAGCTTTCACCCTGACCACACCACACGATCCATCGTCTACAGCCAAGCTCTGCGATACAACCGCATTTGCTCCAACCCCTCAGACAGAGACAAACACCTACAAGATCTCTGTCAAGCTTTCTTACAACTACAATACCCACCTGCAGAAGTAAAGAAACAGATTGATAGAGCCAGAAGATTTCCCAGAAGTTACCTACTACAGGACAGGCCTAACAAAGAAAATAACAGAACGCCACTAGCCGTCACCTTCAGCCCCCAACTAAAACCCCTCCAACGCATTATTAAGGATCTACAACCTATCCTAAAGGATGACCCAACACTCTCACAAGTCTTGGGAGACAGGCCAGTCCTTGCCTACAGACAGCCCCGCAACCTGAAGCAAATACTCACCAACAACCACATACCACACAACAGAACCACTAACCCAGGAACTTATCCTTGCAACAAAGCCCGTTGCCAATTGTGCCCACATATCTATTCAGGGGACACCATCACAGGGCCTAATAACATCAGCCACACTATCAGAGGCTCGTTCACCTGCACATCCACCAATGTGATCTATGCCATCATGTGCCAGCAATGCCCCTCTGCCATGTACATTGGTCAAACTGGACAGTCTCTACGTAAAAGAATAAATGGACACAAATCAGATGTCAAGAATTATAACATTCATAAACCAGTCGGAGAACACTTCAATCTCTCTGGTCACGCAATCACAGACATGAAGGTCGCTATCTTAAAACAAAAAAACTTCAAATCCAGACTCCAGCGAGAAACTGCTGAATTGGAATTCATTTGCAAATTGGATACTATTAATTTAGGCTTAAATAGAGACTGGGAGTGGCTAAGTCATTATGCAAGGTAGCCTGTTTCCTCTTGTTTTTTCCTACCCCCCCCCCCAGATGTTCTGGTTTAACTTGGATTTAAACCTGGAGAATGGTCAGTTTAGATGAGCTATTACCAGCAGGAGAGTGAGTTTGTGTGTGTATGGGGGTGGGGGGGATGTGAGAAAACCTTGATCTATGCAGGAAATAGCCCGACTTGATTATGTAAAGAGTTGTCACTTTGGATGGGCTAGCACCAGCAGGAGAGTGAATTTGTGTGGGGGGGTGGAGGGTGAGAAAACCTGGATTTGTGCTGGAAATGGCCCACCTGTTGATCACTTTAGATAAGCTATTACCAGCAGGACAGTGGGGTGGGAGGAGGTATTGTTTCATGATTTCTGTGTGTATATAAAGTCTGCTGCAGTTTCCACGGTAAACATCTGATGAAGTGAGCTGTAGCTCACGAAAGCTCATGCTCAAATAAATTGGTTAGTCTCTAAGGTGCCACAAGTACTCCTTTTCTTTTTGCGAATACAGACTAACACGGCTGTTCCTCTGAAACCTGTCAAAATGTTTTGGATGAACCCTCTCATTGCTCTCAGCTTCCATTTATTTATTCATTTTCTCTTCTCCTCTGTATACCTTTATCTTTCTTCTGTTTCTTTTTCATTCCCTACAAGTCCCTCTCTTGGAATCATTATTTTTGGGACTGATACTGTAGTCATTAAATTGGCAAAACTCCCACTAATTACAGCAGATTCTGAACACACTGGAGTGTCACGCTGGGAACAACAGAAAATTGTGGCTATAATTTGTACTCATGTTAGCTTCAGGTCACTCCTCTTACTGATTTGACAATACTTATATTCCAAGAAGAGACAGGGTGTTGTCCCTTAATTTAGAGAAGCAAGGGCAAATATTGTGAAGTTAAGATGATGCTACATATGCTATAGCATAAATATTCATAGATTGTAAGGCCAAAAGGGACCAATATGATCATCCAGTCTGACCTGCTGCATAATAGAAGCCACAGAAATTCATTCCATGATTCCAGCGTCAAGGCCAATGACTTGTGGTTGAACCTGAGCGTATCTTTTTGGAAGATATCCAAACCTGGTTTTAAAGATTTCAAATGATGGAGAACTGATAAATTTGCAACTCTTCTCCAGTATAAACTTGTCAAGCTTCAACTTCCAGTCACTGGATCCTCTTATGCCTTTGTCTACTAAAGAGCCTTCTTCTACAGGTACCTTTTACTCTGTAGGTACTTATAGACGATGATCAAGTCACACTGTAACTTTCTCTTTGACAAACTAAACAGATTGAGCTCCTTAAATCTGTTACTGTAAGGCATGTATTCCAGTCTTTGAATCATACTTGTGTAAGCAGAGTCAGGATGAGCTCTACCCTGACATCTGGTGGTGAATTGTTGCAAGTTGTGGAAAAGAACTTCAGGGGCTGATCTTGTTTACATAGGCACACCCACCCCGCCTAGCATGAGCCCACAGCAGCCCAAATGGTCACTTTGGCTGCTGTGGGATCCCCAGTTTCTCTATTATTGGGGCAGGAAGAATAATGCTGTTGTTACCCTGATTATGTGAATCAAGGACAGTGAAACCGTTTTATGACGGAGGGACTTGCCATCAACTAAGTAGCACTCGCTAGACAAGGTACATGGGTTCAAAAAACCCAGTGAATTGAGAGAGGCTGGGGACAGGCATTTGTACTTGGTGGTATGGGCCTGTTTTGAGGGTCTGAAACACCAATTCCACCACCACCACCACCACCTCTCTCCACTGTGGAATATCAGAGCTAATTTTGATTTCATTAGGAGTCTAGTTACAGGCTGCTGAGTTGAATTCGCTTTGGGCTAATGGTGCACCACCACTGAGGCTTCCCTACTACAAGCTGAAATCACTAAAGAGCTAAAATTACTAAGAGCTGAAATCACTGAGTGCTGTGCTAAGTAGTGGGGGGACCTGAAGCTATATTCCTGAGCGGCTGGTGGAGCAGAGCAGTTTGCAGGATGGCTGGAGTGGCCCATCCTGGCTGGTGGAGCGGAGCGGCTGGCGGGACGGCTGCGGAGCAGAGCGGAGTGGCTTGTGGTGAAGGCTGCAGCAGAACCCAAGGAGAGGTGGGGCAGTCGGCCTCGGACCATGTAACGTCCCCCTTAACACCACCCCCCCCATTTCCACCCAGGCTGGGAGGTAAAACTTTGCAGATAAACTTTTGAACTCTGGGGCTGCACTGACCAGGGACAGAGACCTTTGGGTTGAGACTTTGAGTGATTTTTGGGTTGTTGAACTTTTGGGACTTTGGGTGATTTTTGTGTTGCTGGACTCAAGAACCAAAGGGAAAAGACATGGCCCAATTTGCTGGGACGGGTCTTTGCTCATGGTTTGGTTTATGAACCCTAGTTGTGGTGTTTTCCCAATTTAATGCTGATGTCGTTTGCCTCATGTTATTAAAGATTTTCTGCTACACCAAGACTCTGTGCTTGCGAGAGGGGAAGTATTGCCTCTTTGAGGCATCTGGGGTGTGTGTAAGATTTTCCCAGGTCACTGGGTGGGGGCTTGAGATAGTTTTGCATTGTGTTGTTGAGAGGGAACCCCTATGTACTGAACCTGGCCCTTGCTGCTATCAACTCGGCCTGGCAGAAGGGTTACACTTGTAACTATTCTCTGTACAATCTCCAACTTTTCAACACACTTTTTGAAATGTAGACATCAGAACTGACACAGTATCCCAGCAGTGGTTTCACTTGTGCCAAATACTGAGGTAATACTATCTCCCTGCTCGCTATATCCTTGTTTATGCATCCATGAAAAGTATGAACCTTTTTGGCCATAGCATCACACACTGGGATGTTTTGTGATTATTGGACCCTACAAAGTTACCCTAAATTCAACTGTAAAAAGTATGTGAAAGTTCATAAGATGTTACTATAACCATGAAAAATAGGTCAAGTTGTTTTTGATGATGAATGTTATAATAGTTGAAAGAAAACCAGACAGAGAAACTATATTAGTCTAAACAACCAGGACCTACTGACATAATTCAAGGACTATGTGAGATCATACTTGGTAAACAAGCAAATGTGGGAAAAAAGTTACTTATGCCAAATTTGGCCTTATGGAAATGGATTTAATTGGTACAAAATAATGAGGATAAAATATGTTGTCCACTTTTACCCTTTTGGGGGCTCTTATAAAGAGACTGGAAAAAAAAGGATCATCTTCCTCCAGCTCATATCCCAGCCTGGCAGCACTGCATCTCATTGCAGCTTCCTTGCCCTCAAGACTGATGGAGCAGACCAAGCTAAGGACTTTCTTCACAAGAGGAAGGCCAGCTGGCTTTGCTCTTGCGTAAGGAACTTTGTATTCACCTGTCAGTGCTGAAAGTCATCAAATTACCATGACATCCGGTCCTCAGTCCTTCAGTGGGGACCACTAATTCCCTACACCGCAGAGGCACTTAAAATCCTGTATTGTTTTCCCTTCTCTTGTTGCGTTGCTTTATGCCCTCCCCCACTTGCCTCTGATCATCTCTTTCACTCTCTTCGCTTTTCATTGAATCCCAAAATCGACTATAGTGCATTCATCCAAACCTGCCTTGTCTAAGAAGAAAGGATCCAAACAGACGATGTCCCTGACAAAAAGAATGATCCAGGATCCAAGCAGCAGGTATCATGGTTGACCTGCCAGCCAAAGCATCTATTTGTGACTGTCCAGCCATCCAGTGTTCCAGAGACAACAAAAATCATATTTCCCCCACGTTTTCTATCCTCTCTCTCCCCTTCCTTGTATCTGTCTATTAGAAATAGAGAAGTAAATACCCTTTGCACACCAGGACTGAATGTAAAATTAATCCTTTCCTTTTCATCAAGGAAAGGTAGCTCTGAAAATAAGAGACTAATATTCTGCCCCCAAAAGGCAAAACTTTAAAGGTTTTGATTGTTTTGCATGATCACTCAATTTCAGTTTCAGTATAAATGCTTGTTTTAATCTCTTGTTCTTTTTTGTGTTTTATCAATGAACTTTCAAGTTTAAAATTAATGCTTTTGGGCATTTGTCATAGAATCAAGTAGAACCAGGGTCTCAGTAGAAACATAACCCAAAGCAAAGAATATTGGAGAGTTTATAAACACCTTTAACTCTTTGACAATACATTAGATCTGATATACATTTGGTTGTCCATCATCAACCCTTGTCCTGTTCACAGTCCCTGCTTTCTAGGATACAATTCCCCATCCTGTAAGTATGACCTACATTCTTTATTCCTAGAAGTATGACTAAATTTGGCACATTAAAACTGTTTGTTTGACCCCATTGTTTGTTTGAGCCCATTTTACCACATTGTTTCAGCCCATTTTACCAAGTAATCCAGATCATCCTTTTTAAGTGACTTGTCCATATCACTATTCACCACTCTACAAGTCCTCAGGTCATCTAAAAACCCTATATGAAATTATTTTACATTCTCTTTTAGATCATGCATAAAGATATTAAATAGCATTGTGCCAAGCATCCATTCTTGCAGAATCTCATTAGAAACATCTATTCAAAAATGATTCCCCATTAACAATTACATTTTGAGATGTCATTTTAAATCCATGTTACACTGATTTTGTAGCATGCTAATTTTTTATTCCAAATGTTGTGTGGTACAATTTTGCCAGGGATCAAAGTCAAGCTAACAGACCTATAATTTTTAAAATATCGACACAACTTTATTTTTCTTCCAGTCCCCTGGAACTCCTCCAGTGTTTTAAGATTTGTTGAAAAATGACCTCAATGATCAAGAGAGCTCTTTAGCCAACTCTTTAAAAACTTTTGGGTAAAAATGATCTGGAACAACTGATTTAAATGGTTTAACTTTAGTAGATGATGTTTAACATTCTCCCTAGTTATCGCTGTAATGGAAAGTATTTCATCATCATTGTGGTCTCTGAATAAGTCATCTGGCTTCTTTCCAAATACAGAACAGAAATATTTATTGAATACTTCTGCCGTGTCTACATCATTATGACAACTTTATCATCTCCATCCAGTGATGGATCTATAACCATTGATAGGGTTCTTCTCATTTCTGATGTTAAAAAAACATTCTTATTGTTCTTAAACCCTACCAGTGATGGATTTTTCATTAATATCTTTAGCATTCCTTATCAATTATTTGCATTTTAACTACGAATTTATCATCACTGCTATCCACTTCCCCTTTATTCTATTTGTTAATATTCTCTCTATATTTTATTGCATTAAGAAAATTTAAACCAACAACTTAGGCTGGAGGAAGCAACAATTTGGGAAGGAAGGCCCTGGTCTGGGAGTCAGGAGATCTGGGTTCAATTCCAGACTTGCTGTGTGGTGTTGGGCAAGTCACAATCTGACCCCTTACCAAGTTCCTTGTCTGTAAATTGGGGATAATATTTCCCTACCTCATACAGGTGTACAATGATAAAACCCAATAATGATTGTGTGGTGCTCTGAAACCACATAGACCCAATGACTAGAGTTGGTTGGAAATTTTCCAACATAATATTTTTCTGTGAGAAAATGTCATTTTGTTGAAATGTCATTTTGTTGAAACATTGCACCTAAATTTCAATTTTAACAAAATTCTGACGGAACCCTGCCTGGTTTCTTGCCAGCTTGTCTTCTGAGCTACTAGGCAGCTCATTCTCCTGGAACCATTCTGCTCATAGTTCTGAGATTTGTTGTTTTTGTTCTTCTACAGAATGAATTTTTTTTTTCAAAATCTCACAATTTGTCACAGAATGGAAAATCCCATTACCACTCAGCTCTACTAATGACTTTGAGAGGTCAGTGGTATAGAGCGCACTAAAAACATTTTGAGTTTCAGAATTATATTTCAACTGTGATTTTCCACTACTATTAATTAGAGCTCCTGTATACAGTCATCACCATTAATCAGAATACATCCTGGGACCATGAAAAGAGCTCTTTTTCTTGGAAGTCCAGTATCAGTCTGTATGGCGAGTTGCACACTGTATTGCAATTTTAATTTTTTCCCTTCTCTTTCCATATGTTCTGGCTGAGATATCTTGAAAGTCCCAGGTTAGCTAAGTTTTAGGCTCAATGACAGGCTTTAATCTACCCTTCCTGAAGCTGTTGATGATAATGATTGAAACTGAAAAAAATAAACTAAAAATGAACATCTGATTTTCAAATTAGGAAAACTACCACTGAAGAATCAAAGATGAGACGGGTCCCTTAGAGAGGTGTATTTATTACCCAGAGTGGTCATTCAGCAGGTGCTCTTATACTTGGGGCTAGTTGTTATTAGTATTCTTACACTTGCTTTTTAATTTAGTTTCTGTTACATTGCTTACCTCATGTTGCATGTGTCAGTTTTATTCCTCCTGTAGACTTCCAAAATTGCTTTCATAATAATCTAGTTTTCCAGGATTACTGCCACCAGACTACATTTTTCCTCCTTATTATCTTTTAAGAACCTTGGCTAAATCCCATCTGGGCCTCAGAATGTATTGGTTTTCAAGCATTGTAGCTCATTTATCACCTCTGTCTTACTGACCCTGAAATCATCCAAGATAGTGAGTGCACAGCCAATTTAGATGAGATTTTGTTAGTGTTTCTGTCTCCAGTTACTGTATTCAAAAACCGTGAATAACTGTCCTGGAAATGTAAACTTGTTAAGGAGGGGAGACATTCATTCACATTGGAGAATTCAAAATCTTCAGCATTCCTAGGGTTAAAGCTGTCTATGGGAGGCTATGTTTTTGAGCTGCAGTGCCCAACAGCTGCAGTAAACTATCTGTTCTATTAAACTGGACACCAACATTGTCTAGTTTTAAAAAGCTTTTGATCTCTGATCTTGAGAAGCCTCGTCAGTGTAAAGAACTGAGATTTTGATTGCTCAGTGACGTCTGCTATTTTAGACTGAGTGCCCTGCATTATATTGACTGTCTCATTCCTGTTTCCCAAGATCCAAAAATGTTTCTCTTGAGACTCTCTCAGTGAGCCAAAGTTTTAAATAAGTAAAATACAGGGAGTCAATCCTGTAGGATTGCATTTTCTCAAGTGTTGGAGAAAGAATTGTCTTATGGCCCAATCTAGCAAAGTGCTGAACGTCTTCAACTCCTACTAAAGCTGAAGGTGCTAAAGGAGCTCAACACCTTACAGCTCTGAGCTGTAAGTAGTGAGGAGTGGCAATCATACACCAGCATTAACAGCTATAAATCTACATTTTAAGCAGTTTCAAAATTGAAGAATATTTATATATTAGGGGATGCTAAACTTAGCCTACATTATAGATTTACTTTATCACACAGAGTAGCATTTGTTTGTTTTTTAAACGTAGTGCTGGTGTATGTTCCAAATCGACAGCTCTGGAGACCACAGTCCTCCATTTAGCCACAGCAATTTCAAGACCAGTTCAAGTTTCCGCATACTACCCTATTATTGTGACTCAGGCAGCCTTCACCTGAAGGTACCATTTCTCATGGTGAGAAAGTAATTCAGTTCCATGCAGAGAATCAAAGATTAACAATAGAAAGAGGATGATTAGGTCACCAAGTCCATTCCTCTGGCAAAGCAGGATTACTCCTTACTAAATATTTTCTTGTACTTTGTTGAGTCTGGTTTTAATGTCTTCAGTGTTTCTGTTTTGAGTGTTTCTACTGAGACTGCAAACAAGGTTGTCAGTTAATGGCAGTTCTAATAAAGGGTGTTTTCTGTGATGTGGACACCACACTAGAATGAACTACACCAGGGAGGCAACATGGTCTGATGGCTGAAGAAGTGAACAGTGTGTCAGGAGATTAGGGGTCTATTCCAGATTCTGCCACAGACTCCTCCTGCGTGAATCGTGGATGTCACTTAACCAGCTGTGTGCCTCAGCAACCCCACTGGCAATATGAGAATAATACTCTCCACCTTTGGAAGGTACTTTGAGCAATTTATATATTGGTACAAGTTACTGTAATGTAAGTCACAAAAGCCACCAAATATTTTCCAATGGTAGCAATTTTCATTCTTTACTGTCATGGATTGATTTGAATCATGACCTAGAAAAAAAAGGAAATGACTATGAGTCTGAGCTTGTGAGATGCTCAGAGCCTTAGCTGAGATGCTAAGCAACCTCATCACCTTCCAGGAAGCCCTCAGCACTTTGCAGGACTGGGAATCCACTGAGTTATCCAGTTCCTCTCAGCCAGAAGTTTGACTTTTTCTATCCATACATATATAGTACTGAGTCCTGCTCCCACTGAAATTGTTGGTGAAATTCCTGTTGGCTTCAATGGGACAAGATCTGGCTCTGGTCTAAACAAAATAAACCTGCTAAATGAATATAAACATGCGACAGGAAATGCTGAAAGATAATGATGATCAGACATAAGGAACTTCTAAAATACATTACTGCGTTTATGTAGCTGAAAACATGCTATAGTACACAATGAAATACTTTCTCCAATGAAGAAAAGGAGTACTTGTGGCACCTTAGAGACTAACAAATTTATTTGAGCATAAGCTTTTGTGATGCATCCGATGAAGTGAGCTGTAGCTCACGAAAGCTTATGCTCAAATAAATTTGTTAGTCTCTAAGGTGCCACAAGTACTCCTTTTTCTTTTTGTGAATACAGACTAACACGGCTGCTACCCTGAAACCTTTCTCAAATGAGAATCTGATATCATAAACATGCTGAAGTAATTGTTATTGTCACACTGCGGCTATGCATTTAGTGGGTATTAGCCATACTTAAATGAGAAGAATCTCATAGTGTGGCAATCTGAGCTTCTAAGTCTGCACTTCATTATACCACATTTATGCCTGTGAAACTCTGCTAATGGAGTTCATTCTGGTGGAAATGAAGTGAGCTGTAGCTCACGAAAGCTTATGCCCAAATAAATTGGTTAGTCTCTAAGGTGCCACTAGTACTCCTTTTCTTTTTGCGAATACAGACTAACACAGCTGTTACTCTGAAACCTGTAACAGAATGGAGACTCAACCCCTACATGTCCGGAAGTTGGAAAAAAACCCCACATGTAGCAGAGGTTTTGCAATAAAAATGTCATTTCCTAGCATCATAGATTAGTAAACTTTGTGGGATGGAAAATGAACTGATATATTAAGGCCACATTATATTCTTACTTAGGGAGAAACCATCAAATACCTTAAGCCCCAAATTTGACTTACTTTAATATTTTTCTTAAAATCCTATTCAGTACTTTACTTACTGTACATTAGAAGTATCAAACAGACAAGCCTACTTTTAAAAGTTATTTTTAGAATTTCTTCTCTTTTTACTACACCTATTTTCTTTCTAATACTTCTTTTCCTCTTATATATTTTTAAAGCTCTTTTTGTTTCTCTTAATCCCTGCATCTAATTACATTTCATGTGGATGACTCATTGACATCTCAAGTTCAACATCACCAAAACCAAGCTCACAATTTTCCCTCCCAATCCTCACCTCTATTTCCATTTTTCATTGCTGTTGATAGCATCCCCATCTTCTTGGTCACCCAGTTCAAGGCAACTATGGTTTATCATACTCCTCCCTCTACTCCTGCCCCCACATTAGGAAGTGACCAAATGTTTTTTCACTTCTTCTTCCACAACATTTAAAAATATCTGTTTTCCTTCCCATCCTAAATCATTTGCCCACACCCTGAACATCTCAAGCATTGACTACTATAACTTCCTCCTCTCAGGTCGTCTAGGCATTTCCCCTGCCGAGCTTCAGTTTGTCCAAAATAAATCATCTTTATACTCATTGTTCACACTGTGTCACTCCTCCATTTGCAGCCCTCCATTGGCTCACCATTGTAAATTCTTTATGCTTGGTTGAAAGGCCACTCTGCTTCAATCTATAACTCTGACCTTGTTTTTTTTTTGTATTCCCCACATTCCCTTTAGTACCTCCTCCCACTCCCTCATTTGCACTTTCTCCCATGTCTCCCCACAAATATGCACAAATACTCTGTGCTAAACCACCTTTTTATCCTCATTCAAATTCTTCCTCAAAATCCACTAATGTTGTGTAACCTGTGAGAAGTGATCTTTGAAATACAAACCAACCAAAACTAATTTAGCATAACCGCTAAGATGTGCTTAACTTTATCATTACTCTTGTTCTCACTCGTCCCTCTCTATTTTTGTCACTCAGAAAGTCCTCACTTGCTATGTAATGTCTGAGTTTAAGGCGCAAGCTGTGCCCAAGATTTTGAAAAATGAGTGCCTATAGTTAGGCTCCTAAATTCATTTTTAGGCATCTAAATAAGTGATCTGAATTTTAAAAGTGCTGAACACCCAGCAGATCTCACTGACTTAATTTTAATGGGAGATGTGTGGCTGAGGCTCCTTCCTTGTTTGAAAATCTCATGTATAGTACAATCCTTCCACCTGTTCTTTCCTTTCTGTCTAATTACATTGACAATCCAATTATGAGACTATTTCCACCAGGTTTCTATTGTGCTCAGTAGATCATAATCTTCATCATTTAACGGTACTGCTTGCTGATTTCCCATGCTTCTTGCATTTGTGTATAGACACCATAGTACTCCTGTTGAGTGCTATTTTTGTTTTTTATTTTCTATTTCAGGAGGCCAGGTTTTGCCTTACGACAGATATAGGAAGTACATGATAGATTATGTGAGTTTGGTAAAATATCCCTCTTCTTCCTTCCTTTCATAAATATAAAATACATACATTAAAGTACACAAGCAAATATAATGCCCAGATTGTGGCTCTTCAGCCACCAGCCATGAAAAGGGGAGGTGCAGAAGTGCACTGTATCAAAGGGGATTCCTCATTTTTGTGTGTGACTGAGGTGCCGTATGGGACAGAATGACACTGGCTACACACTCTGCTGGCTAATGTAGAAAGGTGTATGTGGAGCTCTGGTTCTAAACTTGCCCTTCCTCCTAGCATTACGGTTGGTCTTGGCTTTTTACTGAGTCTGCCAACTTTATTGTATCGATGCAGTTGCCAACACAGAAAAGATCAGGGATATTGAACTGAGGTTTCTGCAATTGACTTTTCCCCATGAAGAGAAGTTTAGAGACAGGGCTGGGGTTACAGAGATTGCTGGTGCCCAGAGATGGTTTCCTGAGGAAAGGGCTGATTACTGCATATTTAAGGGTTATTGAAAGCTTTCCCTCCCTATAAAAACCATTATTACTATCTAGAAAAAGTGAGGCCAAGCACACTGCACAGGCTGTAACCAACCAATAGCAGTAAGGTTCCCTTTAACACATGATGTTACGTACTGCCCTTACTGCCTTCAGAACCTCCACCGATGAGATGTTACGGAAGGTAACACGATTATCTTTTCCTGCTGTGGCTCCACTTTCAGGCTGCCACTAAATATATCTTGAATTAGATGAATATTCCCTGTGAAGTCGGGTCAGAGCTCCTGATAGAAGCAAATATTTAAGTCTGAAGCTGGACAATTTGGAAATTACAAGCCTCACACAAACACTGGGTCATGCTACATGAGGAACAGAATTGAGAAAGATATGTTTTTATTAAAAACAGAAAAGGGCAAAAAAAAAAGTCAAGATTTTCATTCTCCCCAGAAGGTAACATAAACAATGCAGGATGCAAAAACAAATTTAAAAACAACATGTAGAAAAGCCCTAGAAAACAGAGTCTATTTAAGAGAATCACACATTTGCTTAAATGATTTTTTTTTCTAGTATGCCAATTATTTATTCATAAACAAGCAGTTTTAGGGTTCTGTCATTTTGTTAAATTTCCCTGGTTTATTGTATAAAACTTTTCTGACCTTTTGGAATGTCTTTTTGTTTGTAATATGACAAACTGATCCGGCTGAACATGTTCTCCACCAACATAATGTGTTTATGTCTAAACTCTGGTTCTGGGGTATCTGATTTATTTGTCTTGCTGGATTTGATTTCAATATTCCCTTTGCTACTGTGCCCTTTGAAAAGCAGAATTTTATTAGTTTATGCTCAAATTTTAATAGAAGAAAGTATTAAAAATGTAGACACAGTTTATTTGATTCGATCCTGGTTCTCCCAGGTTTAAATACTTTGGTTTCCTCTCTAAAAACTTTAATAGTATTTGCTCCTTGCCTGCTACTGTCTCTGCCCTTTTGCTTGAACTTGATTAGTTGGCTTGGGGAAGTGGACCGAACTGTCAGCAGACAAAACTGATGCAAAAGAAAATGAAAGTAAGGTTTTATCTACACTACACACTTTTGTTGACAAAAGTCAGCTTTTGTGAACACAACAGTGGCGAACACGCTGAAATGCTCTTCCCATCGACATAACTCCCCTGCTATGTTGACATAATAAAACTACCTCAGCAAGAGGTGTAGGGCTTATGTCAGTGTAGTTAGGGGCAACGCAGTGTCTGTGTACACACTGAGTTCCTGATATTGGCTGTAATTCTTGTCAATTTGACAAGAGAGCCAGCTTCTGGGTTGCTGGGATCACAGAGGCAAGAAGCCTGGGCTGCTCCCCTACACTTCTGACTGGGAATGTGGAGGTGAGAAGCCCTGGGGAGTAGGTGGGCTCCCGGTGAGGAGCTATGTGGAGCTGAGAGCCCTGGCTCTCAGTCCCCACACCGTCCCTCTTCAGTAGGTAGAACTGCTCCTGGTGAGGATACGCACCACCGACAGAAGAAGGGTAGCGTGGACATCAGCCACTGCAGTAATGAATATGTTGGCTGTAAGTCGACCTAACATAGGTTGACTTATCTTTGTAGTGTAGACATAGCCTAAGAAACAGAATAGACAGAACAGAACAAATGAGTTAGAAAGAGATAACTAAACCAATAAAATAAATCAAAGGAGACATCAGAGAAGTAGGCTAGATTAATAAAGAAACAAAAAAGCGCATAAAACCAAATGAACAAAAGAAAGAAAAAACAATGAATGCAATTAAAACAGAAAAAGAGAGAAAATTATAACTGAAGAAAACAATCTGCAGCCTTTGCTCATGCAAAAGTGATTGAAAGAAAAAAAATATGCGAGGTTAATTTTGTTTCTTATTTGTTAGCTTATTCTGTTCTTGCCTCATTTTCTTACCCTGAATTTCTCTTTCATGCATAATCAATCTGTTTGGGTTTTTTTCCCCCTTTATGCAGTTGGTTTTGGCCATTTCTGTACTTTCTATTTCTCTGTACTGCATGGGATTTTTCCTTCAGGGCCAGATTGTGCCTGGTTCATAGGTGAATATGGGGCAGGTGGGGGAGGACAAAAGAATCCTTGCAGTCTAGGTAGAAACATAGTTCCTGTATTTGAGGAATGCAGGAATTACTCTGTTCCTAATTCCTAGGGATTCACCCACTTCTATTCACCAGCCTTAGGACCAAGACCATCACAACAGGGGGAAACAAACTGCCCCCCTGAAAGGGGCAGCAGCAGTCATGCTGACTTTTGTTGCAGGAGAGCTGAAAGGCATTCTGCCTCTGAGGCAGACTGCATTGTGTTGCTCCCCAGGGATCAGTGACAGTATGTCTATACTAGGGTGACCAGATAAGCAAGTGTAAAAAATCAGGACGGGGGTGGGGGGTAATAGGTGCCTATGTAAGAAAAAAAACCCAAAAATCGGGACTGTCCCTATAAAATCAGGACATCTGGTCACCCTAGTCTATTCTACACCTGTGGCTGGTCCATGTCAGCTGTAAAATTGCATTGTAGCCTGAACGTCTATACCACAATTTTACAGCCCCGTAGCCCAAGCCCCATGAGCCTGAGACAGCAGACATGGACCAGCAGCAGGTGTTAACTGCAGTGTTGACATACCCTCTGGCTTCACTCCACCGCTTACTTTGGCCTGTATGTAATAGGCATGATCCATGCTCAAGTGAGAACTTGAAGACCAGACATATGGTGATTATTTAGCTTCATCTCAATTTCCAATTATTTATAAAATGGGTTTTAAGTCTGGATTGTAGTTTGCTGAACAAGTTAAATGTATTTTTGAGTAATTAACCAAAAAGAGTTGAGGATTTCTAAATACTCTTTATGGTTTTCTGAGTAAAAAAACACTACAAATGATTAACAAGCACTATATCATGCTACATCATGAATGAGATAAAAATTAAGGATTTATCCAATGTTACTTATACCACCCTAACAAACAATTTGGCTGACTCTCTAATTCTGTAATTTGTTTTCCAGGAGACTGTTAATTCAGTACCTTCACTCAGTCTTTTTCAATTAAAGTTCTTATTCCAATGTCACATGATGCATGTTCCTGCCCTTGACACATCTTATTTTTTTGCTTGATGTTTGAATAAACCTATGCCTGCCACATATATTGATTATACAGGCACCTGACTAGTGAATGCAAGTTCTGATCACGAGCACTGACTCAAGATGCTTCAAGGTCACTTGACTATCTATTCTTGATTTCTTTCTTTATTTTATCCTCCCTTGCTCTCTGGTGCACAGGCTATTGTACGGGTCTGTTCAGGCTTCTGAGTGTAATGTTGAAGAACCTGGCTTCTTTCTCTATTGCTCACGTTTCAATAGAACACATATTTTGGTGTAAGCACGAGTCATGTGACTTTTCCAAATACTTTCAAGTTTATGCAAGTTGTTTGCTGTTTTTGATATTAGTTGTTTGACATCTAGCATGGTATCATTATTGTACATCTCACTGCCTAGAAAAATTAAATGACTTACTTCTAGTGTTTCTCCATCTACTCTGATGGCTTATTTTGGGACATTGATAGCCATATATTTTGTCTTCCCCTTGTTGATGAACAAATCAACTTGTTTTACTGTGTCTGCCAAAAGCTGGGTCTTTTCTTCCATTAAGCGCTATGTTGAACTAAGGGGGACTATGTCATTAGCAAAAAGAAGGTCATCCAACTGTGCTTTATTCATTTATCTTTACAATTCCTAGGTTGCCTTCTTGTGTTACTTTCCTCTTGACATAGTCCATGACCAGTGCAAACAATAGTAGGAACATACTATACCCTTGACTTACTTCAGTTGTCACTACAAACCATTGGCTGATGTTGTTACGATCTCTGACTGCACATTTGGCATTATCATAGAGATCCTTGATTCTAATTATTTTTCCTGGTACTCTATAACTTGCCATAATTCTCCAAAATCTGTCTCTGCGTATGCTGTGAAAAGCCTTCAGGAGATCAAAAATATTTCTCACAAGAGGTGCTTGCAACTCCACAGTGTGTTCTGAGAACAACAATATTGTCTGTGCATGATCTCAAAGATCTAAAATCTTTTTGTTCCTCTCTAATTTGGAGATCTGTTTGTTTCTTGATAGATTCTGGGATGATGTTGAACATGATTCTCCCAGGCATTGAGAGTATATTATCTGCTGAAAGCAAAATGCACACCATCAATCTAAAAAAAAAAGGAGTACTTGTGGCACCTTAGAGACTAACCAATTTATTTGAGCATAAGCTTTCGTGAGCTACAGCTCACTTAATCGGATGCATACTTCAGTCCTTTTGGTACGATGTCCATCTGTTTGCATTTGGAAAGGAAGATGTCTGTCTATATCTGTACAAGTTTTTTCATGCAGTTGATAGATTTTCACTCCATACGGCTAAATGCAGTGCCAGCCTTAGAGTTGCTCATGCCAAGCCACTGGCCAGGTGGCCTGGACATGAGGAGGGAGCAGGGCCTTGTCAGATGCACATCTGATGCTCCTGGAAGTTGGTTTGCAGAATCAGACCCATCAATCTAGAATCAATCTAGAATCCCTGTACGGTTCCAGGCCTATTTTGCAAATTTAAAGTCTTTCAAATCCCAGACAATCCCTTGTAGAAACAGTGACTCTAATGTACTCTTCTAACAACACTGCCAAAATTCTTGGCTCTCACTGCATCCCCTTATCACAGGATAGAAAATCCTAATTTCACACTCAGAATGTTTTCAAGAGACCCTAACATAATGACATAAGTAGGCAAATCAATTTGCCAGTTCAAGCTTCACAGGAGTAGAGAAGATTTTCTTAGCTACCCTTTAGGGACTTCTGAGGTGTCTTTCAGGTCCCAAGCTCATTTAGCTTGTTGCAGAAGTGAGAGTAAGAGCGTTCACTGACTAGGTGGGCCTACAGCATGGCTCCTTTACAAAGATACAGTATGGGATAAGTGTCCAACTGATGCCCATTAAAGATCCTGGGAGGAGGAAGGAAGCAGATGGTTTCATTGCCTTCCAAAAAACATCAAATGTAAGAAGCCCTGAAGTCTGTTAGGAGGATGGGTTGTGTACGAAAGGAAAGAAGATCCCATACCATAAGGGTACAGTGATTGGTGAATATCACAGAGGTTCATGATAGGTTCAGAGATGATTGGAATTTGGAGGTTTGTGCAAGCCTAAGCCACTTGTTTTGGGTTAGGAGAATTCACGTAAATAGAATCCATTGAGTTTCGTACAATTGTGGTCAGCACCATTACTTGGCCAACCTGGTAGGTTCATTTAAAATATATCATACATTCAGAGTTTACAAATTTATATGATCACCAATAACTGACTTCTTCAACATGAACTCAGGAAATTTGCATGAAATTCCTCCCTGAGTTGGAGAAGGAGAGCCAAAAAAATATTGCTGAATCTTTGAAAAGCCTAGCCTCTTGGGAGAGTCCGGTCAAAGATTTTTTTTTTTTGCCTTTATTGCAGATTGAAAACTCAGTTTCTCGCAACCTGAGAGACACAAGACCCACCTCATGAAAACTCCTCTGATCAAGTAAGTAACAATCCTTTCCCCCCTCCCTTATTCTCACATTCAAAATATTACAATCCATTTAGTTCTCAAACGGTAGAAAAAATGTTGAAACTAAATAAAAAAACGCAGGGAAAAATCATAGTGTCACAATAAAAGCATACAATGCCAGTTGTAAATAAGCCATTGCAGGGATATGCACACACTCACCAAGTTATTTTCCCTATAACTAAAAATTTGTGAAAAATCTACTTTATCCAAACAAAAAGAAGTAGTTAAAGAATGTGTTGTGAAATGTAATTAAACAAAATGCAGGAAAAGCTTTTGTTTTTGTTTGTTTTTTGTTCTCATTGAAACATTTGTATCCCATTTCAGTTGTTTAAAGTCAGTGACTTCTGACATTTAATGCTTTCCATCACTCTCAATGACTCACTTTTTAAAATGTAAATGAATGCAATAATTGCCCACTGAAGGATAAATTCTGAACAGAGACAGCCAGATCCTCTGTGGTGGGTGAGACCCAGATAGCATATCAGAGATGTAAGACTGTTATGCAGTTGGTGAGAACTACCTGATTCTCTGTCTGGCTTGATCTCAGTTCAGATTAAAGCAGCCAGGAGACTCCTCTAAATGCTGTCGGGAAACCGTTCACCAGCTGAGGTTAACCAAAACACCGCAATGGTTCAGCCTTGCTCCCTCCCAACCCAGCATGCTCCCTACATCAAGACCAGTGCAGGATGAGTAAATGCTGGTTAAGCCAGCTTTATGTCATATGAGAACTCTCCCATGCTTGGGAAATTCTCAAATTGCCAGGTTCTTGTCTCTTTGTGCTGCTGGAATGGGAGGGGAGAGAATCTGGCTCAGAGTCTTCTATCAATTTACAGCAGCACATCCAGTCATTTATCTGGTCATTTATTAAGCCTACATTTAAAAAAAACCATACACAAAGAGCTATATTTTTACAGAAACAGGCAAAGAAAATTTAGTCTTCTATTTTCTCAGCTGCTTGTCAGTATTCTTCCCAAGCATATCCAACTGCATGAAAGGAGATATACAGTGATTACCACTGTAAAGATACTATTAACCCAAGACCTTTCTTTGGGGTTTATTCTCCAATAACTATTGTATACAGTTTACATATAATTGATATTCATCCAAATAGATCATTCCCCAGGTGCAGAAGCATTGGCTTATTGCATTGATAGGGAAAGGTAGAGTACCAGCTGAAAAGAGAGTTTAAAGAGAATTATCAATAGCTAAGTAAAACACCTTATTTATTCACCATTCTGGCTTATGTTTGACCATTGCTACCTCTTTGTCACTGGTTAAATGTTTGGTATGAATTTTTCCAATAAAAAGAGTGTGTCCATAAGTAAAGCACCAAATTATGTTAGCATGGATATTGCCAAAGAGGTATTATAGTTTTCCATAAAACTTTTTCATAAATACACTTCAGTGTGAGTCTATGAGGAGATTCCCTTGATGATCCATAGACTTCTGGGATGTAATCCTGGCTCCATTGAAGTCTATGGGAGTTTTGTGATTGACCTCAGTGGACCAAGATTCCACTCCTGGCTTTTATGAGACCAAACTCTGTGTGATAAATGTATTTATGTAATTTTATGTCTCTGTTTTCTGTGTACTGAAGATTAACATTTCTAAGAAGACTTATTTTGGGCTGAATTCAAACCCATTGAAAGAAAAGAGTACATAAAGTAATGGGTTTGTCCCGCCACATGTTGGCCAGTAGAGCTGTCTGACAATGTTGGCTGAAATGGGAATATGCTGAACTCCTCAACAGGAATGTAATAGTATAGCATGACCTCTGTTCATTGAGGAACTGCAGGAGATGCCTCCATACTGCCTCCAACACATGCATTATCTAGCCCTTGGGGGGAGGTATGTTTTTAGACGGTAATAATGAAAAATCACCTGGATAGTTAAGATGTGGTCTCATATCACAAAGGGTTATATTTAATGGGTTTCTTCTTTTGTATGATGAATTTTAAAAGCAACATTAAAGGTTGACATTCAAGTTTGTCATCTTCTCTACGGCTTTCAGTACAATGGAATAAATCAAGCCTGACCCTCCAGAGAAAGATCTTAGAGGGCAGTGGTTCACTAATTGTTCCATGATTTGGATGTCTTCTCCACATTCACATATTGAGCTGTCCTTAATTTTCTACTTGTCTAGTAGGTAATTGCCCACATGCACCTCTTATGTGGTTCACTGTGGTCCATATTATAATAGCATAGTGAAGGTAGGTAGTTGGTGTAGGATCTGTTATAAAGTCCTGACTCTTGACCCCCCTGTTTTCCCGTAGTCTCTGCTACTTTTCTTTCGGTGACAGTCCAGAGGTTTTGAGAGCTCTATTACCAGAAGGAATTCTTGGATGTATGGAGACATCTTGGGGAGCACTGGAAATCTTCATAGATGAGCAAGTCTGCATTCATTATTGTGCTGTTGTATTCTCCTATTATTGCTTCTTCTCTTCAGAGAGATGGTAGTAAGATATGCATGAGGATGGGACCAGCCTGTCAGTGTTGACTTCATCACTCCTGTGACAATTCTCATAGCAGCATTCAATTGCATGTCAAGAAGTTTCATATATTCATTACCTGATCATAGTGGAGTGCAGCGTTCAGCTGCTGAGAAGATAAGGGCTGAGGGAGCTGTCTGCAAGGTGTGAACATCTGCTCTCCAACTGGCTCTAGTTAATTTGGGGATTACATAACTGTGGATTACATAATTCCTAGCCTTTATCTTGGTGGTCTTCATCAGATGGTGGTGGTATGTGAGGTTACAATCCAGAACCACTCAGATATTTTGGGAAATCCTCGTGCCTGACCTTAATACTTAATGGGTATGAGACCTTAGGAAGAAAGGCTCCATCTAGACAGGTCTAGAAACTGAGTTAAGGGGCTCATGTTTAAACATAGTCTCAGCTAGTTTCTAACATTGTTTGGACAATCAGTTTGGTGTGAAACTGAATATTGCCATAGTTTAGTCTCACCAACACTGGGCTGCAAAACCATGTTAGAAGCATGTTACCTGGGAATGTATTAAAAGCAGAGTTTAACTACAGTTCCCTAACTTGGTTTCTAAGGTATGGTCAAGGGTAAGTCTAGACTCTAGTCTAATCAAGGACAGTTGCAACATTGTGTTTTAGAGGTGGGGATTCATCCACTGAGGCTTAAAGTTCTGGAAATGCTTTTTATGCTGCTCGTCTGGAGTTCAGTTCCTGCAAAGTATAGGTGACTTTAAAACTCCTGTGTGTATAAGCAGCCCCTCATGCATCTGAGCCATGTAGAATTTTTACATTTTTGATGCATTCCATTTTTTTAGCCAGATGAATTGTCTGGAATTTGTTTTCTTCTTTTTTCCCCATCTTTTTCTTCACATTTTTGTTGTCTCTTAAGAACTAATATGCCTATGTCTTAAGAAAGGGATAAAAAGTTTCATATGAAGGATACATGTGAAAAATGGAATATAGCTGATCCTTCAAGTCCTTAAAAATAGCAGAAGTTCACTCTTGCTGTTTCTTTGCACAGAGATCCATATATGTACACTGTTAAACACAGAGCAATCCAATATGTGTAGGGAGTCATTTGACCTTTGCCATTTTTCATTGCTGTACATAATACTCCATAAAATACTTGCATATCCTCAAGTTTGTACCATGGTAGACTTGCCTGAGATTAAGAGTTCTATTACTTCTTTTGAATCAAGTTAACAAAATACTTCCAAATAATAAACACAAAAGCTTATGGAAAAATCTTAGCATAAAAATTCTTGCTAAACCAAGTACAATTATGCATTCAGGTATCATGGACAAGCAGCATTTCACATCCTCTAATGATCCTGGACATATTTTACGTTTTAAAAATGGCCTCCAGATTGGCCTACACATTTTGTATTTGTAACTGAGCACTCATTTACCTGCAAGATGGGAAAATACACATCTATATATTCCATACAAGTGTTCTGGATTTTACACACACAAATATGTTGGAGCACAAGATTGGAAAATATGACCCTCAACTAAGTAGAGCTGGTTTTGTCCTGTTTTCACCTGCAGAAGATTTAGACAAAAATGAAAAAAAAGTGTCTAAGTTTCGCATGGAAAATTTCAAATTTTCGGTAGAAATTCAAATTCTGAAATTGAAACTATTTCAATTTGGAAATGCTGCATGGTGCCTCATGCCAGGCTCCCATTCTCCTTTATAGAACAGCCTCCTTCAATGAACTACATCTACTGTGATTGTCCCATAGTCACCTTTCTTGGAGTGGAAAAAAGAGAGACGAGAGATGTAGTTTGTCAGGGAAGCCTGGCAGATAGAGGAGAATGGGGACATGAGCAAACCAAACTACAACTCCTATAAGGTACTGCAGTAGCATTCCAAATAAAAATATTTTGTTTTTCAGAGTAAATATGTGTGTGTGTTTTTTGACAAAACCCAAAATTGCAGAAGCAAATACTTTTTGCTAAAACTGTCATTTCCTCAAAACCCCAATTTTCTGTTGAAAAACATATTCAGTGGAAAATTTTGTCCAGCCCTAAATGACAGTGTTGTCTTTCCTTGGATACTTCCATACCTATCAAGGGTCTGATTCTGCTATTCTTATTCATATTCAGTAGTCCGGTTCATTTCCCTAGAACTACTTGTTGAATAAGATATTATTTGATGTAAGGGGAAAGAATTTGGCCCGAAGGGAGCAGTGATCTTTATTATACTGTACCGTATTTCAATGGTTATAGTATGTTTACAAACTTTCAATTTATCTTTTATTGCAGCATTGTTTCAGATAAACAAATGGGACCATCTGTTCCACTTTGATAGGGGTAAGCAGATGATATGACATCTCTGAGTGTGAAAGATGTCTCCATACCCCTTTCTGTTTGTTTGTATAAGGGATGGTTGGGCACTCTACACATTGCAACTAAATAAGACATGATGCAGCAAGTGAGCATAACAAACTATTAGTTATCGTAAAGAGTAATGCTTCCAGTCAGAAGGGAACCACATGAAAAACCAATCTCAGAGAATTTAAATTATGCAGACAAGGCCAATGTGTCTGAAACATGAATGTTTTTCTAAATAAATCTGTTAATATTATATAGCATGATTTTTTTTTAAATATCGCTGTTACAATTTACATCTGTTAGCTGGACAAATCCCCAATGTTAGATCCCTGGCTTCTCAAGGGTAGATGATGAATCCTAACAATGAGTAATAAATGTACAGAAATTACATCCAATTCAATGTCTAAAAAAACACTTGTTTTATAAAAATACAATAGCTCATTATAGCTGAAGCATGGAAATCATGTTAAAGTCAGTCTAGGGACCCACAGGATACAAAACTGTGTGTGGAAGACCTCCCACACACACTCCGGAGGCACAAGGACCCAGGTAGTGACTCCCCTCCTGCTTGTCATGTGAAATCTAGGGTGAAATCTACTGAGTGGAGCCAACCAGAGACTCCAGCCTGTAGGACCAGAAGCATCCAAAGCAGGGACCTCTGCACATTTGGAGAACTTTCTATAGTTTTGACTGGACTTTCTTTGCCCTGCGCTGATTAACTGTTTGCTCCAACCATCTCCTTTGACCTCCCTCACAGTCTCTTCACCTCAGCTTCTCTTCAGACCTGCCCTTCTTCACCCTCTTTCCTTCAGTGTCTCCTCTTTCTTTCCATTTAGCTTATCCCCTCTTAACTAAACACACCCAAAACAAATAAACAAAATTTTAAAAATCATGGACCTAACATGACATTTGCTGTCATCACATTGTTCACTTTGCTTGTGTGTTATACCTCTTTCTGCACCCTGTGTCTATCTTGTCTAGATAGATTGTAGTTGTTTGGGACAGGGACTATCTACTATGTTTCATGGAGCCCCGTTCTTGGCTGGTCTTTAGGCACTACCATAACAAATGTGATTAATAACAAATGCTCGCAGAGGAATGTGACATAGATAGGTTCTGAAGTTATAAAAATAAATTAAAGAGGAAAGGTGACTGAATCGTTTTAGTCCCAGATCCTGCTTTCCCATACACTACATGAATATTCATTATGGGTGGACAGAATATAGGCGAGCCCTGTAAATCTCTTGCTGGTAGCTAATTTATCTAGTTTTTCAGAAATTTTGAGTAAGCTCCTTTTTACACCAAAATCTCAAAGATCCACTTGTCACAGGATAACAATTTATGTCAGAACTGGTTCTCCCCTTCCATGTATAAATCTGAAGAAACTTCACCAAAGTGAGTAGAATTATACTGGTGTAGAACTGGCTTCAATGAGAAGAGAATCAGGTCCACGTAATCTCTGTTCAGGATCTGTTCAATCTAGTGCATAACACAGGACCCAGTTCTCATCCTGCATGACACTTATTAGCTTTAATGGGAGTTTCTGCCCTCCATGAAGAATAAATATCATACCCCTAATGAGGCCCATCTGAACTATTACCTGCAGCTTTCAGATTTCACTGCTTCATTCTGGGCCAGATTCTGCCACCCTTATTCAAACTGACAAGTACACATAACTACATGAGTAGTCCTACTGTTTCAACATAATTACTCATGGAGTAAGCTAATATTTAACATGTGGAAGGGTGGCAGAATCTGGCCTTCGCTGGTTGCTAATAGCCATCTAAGGCTAGATTATGACTGTGATTATGGAGAAAGAACACGTCCCCATAGCTGATGAAATTGCACACACATAGTTACATCCTTAATGGTCTCCCTGGACCTTGGGTCTGAGCACACAGGTGTATGAAGGTGTGATGTTCCTGTTACTTCCCAACCAGACCACTACAGTGGTGCAGCTGAGGTAGTGCAGGGGTGTTGCAATTTGCTTCTCATGTATACCTGCAAGTTACTACCCTTTCCCTACCAAAAGCAAGGGATAAATGGTGAGGTAATTGTGTCAGAGAGTGGTGTCGGGACACAGTGCAGTCTGGGGCTACTCCTGGGGTATTATTGCCTACACCACCTCTCACTCAGGCCTGTTCCTAAAAGCACAATCTAACCCATTGCTGCTAAATAAGTCTGTTTGCTGACCTCAGACTATAAGTCTAGACATCAAGCTAAGAAACAGAGTACTTTAAACATCATCCAAACTATCAGTAGTTTAGTTCATCACACAATTTATTAAGCCAAAACATTCTTCTAAGGGATGGGCCCAAAGCAGGTGCTTCAGTGACAGATGTCCAATTATTATTATTTTTTTTTTTGCTTTCTTTAGACTGAATGAAGACTGTTTTCTGTCTCTGAGAACTGTTCAGATTTTTCTCAGTATTTTAGCCAACTAAATAAAGCACCTACGTGAATGAAGCTTGCTGAAAAGCTTCTAATGCTGGCAAATACAATGTAGTCACTGCATTTCCCAAGTATTCAAATATACCACAAGAACTGCCATCTTCTGAAAGAGAGGGTGAATTTGTGAAAGATTTTTTGTTGTCCCTTTTTTATAATATTTTTCTTCGATCTCAGTTTCTTTTCCCAATGCAAGGCTGGCACCAGCACTGCCTTTGAATGAAGCAGACATTCCTAAGGATGTACTGCCAAAAATAATGGAAAGCTTGATACAACGGAATGGTATAAAATAGTACCTGAAATGCTTAGAAAACCATAAAGTTTAATGTTGCACAGATCTCATAGCCAATGCCAACTACTGCAGCTGCTAAGATGTACTTGAAGAATGTAAGGGGAATTTTTCTTTTTTTGTGGAGTCTTTGGACATCTGTCTTTAAGTATCTCTTGTTTATAGTATCAACAGCTACAGTCTATGAGATGTGCCAAAAAAAGTCTTCTAATCATTCACAGAAGAGCAAAGATGATGACAAAGTCCCTCTCATAAATTATGTCACAGGAATTAATTGTGGAATGAAGCATAACATTTTAAATGTTGTATAGTAATGCTGCCAACTATAATTTGTAATTCTGACTGACATTTTTTTTTCACAATTTTGCAGTTGTCAGAGACAACTGGATCACAGATCTGCACAGTTATATTGATATAGCTCATTCTCTCTCCCCTTTCATTTCAAGAGCTTTTTAATCCTACTCTTTTAAAATTCCTTTTTAATTATTTTAAAATGCTACCTTCAAAATAATTTATGAACCACATAATTTTTTTAATCAACCAGAGGACATTGTGGGTGGAGAGTCTGCCTAAATTAATGCTGACCGCATTAGCATAGTCTTAGATCGGGAATCCCGATGGGATTGAATGTGCGATGGTGGTACATAGAGTTGTCCCAGCCCCACTCTAGCTCCTTCCTTCTGAAGCTGCAGATCCTGATTCACAGGGAGGACCTGTGGACAGCTTCTGGGGATCTGGGAAAAGCTGGGAATGAGACAGCAAAAGCCTTGTTCCCTCCTTCCACGCCACCCCACTTTGAAAGAAAGAAAGAAAGAAAACAAAAGACAAATTATAATGAAAAATAAATACAGTGGGCCAAATTACCCCCTTTCCCACAAACAGGGCCAGCCATATGTTGGTGCCTTAGATTTAAAAAAGAAAAAGAAAAAGAAAAAAAAAGCCATTGCTGCCTTCATTTCCCCACCCTGAGACTGGAAAGAGGCGACTGAGGCCAGGACGACACTTAAAATTTAAGCTCATCTAGCTAGTCTCTCAGGGGGTTGAAAAATTCACATAGTTAAGCCAAACTAAGCTCTGGTTTAGACACCGCTAGGTCAATGGAAGAATTCTTCCATCAGCCTAGCTACTGCCTCTGGAGGGGATGGATTTATTAGCAATGGAAACACCCCTTCTGTCAGTGTAGCAGGAGACTAGTCTCCAGCATTGCAGCTATGCTGCTGTAGCACCTGTAATGGAAACACACCCTGAGGGTTGCTAACTGAGGCAACCCTATTCCTCTAGCCATTGGCTTCTGGAATGAGCTCAGTACTAGAGACAGGAGAACATTTTCAGAGAACTTTTTTTCTACAAATGCAGGTTGGTTTCAGAGAATTGTTTCAGTCTAAATGACAAAACAAACAACTTAAACATTTTCAAAACAAAATGTTTCCATTTTGGGATTAGAGCTATAAAGTGATTGAGACGCCATTTGCAAAAGGGGGGGTGATGCTTCCCCCCTTTACACCCAAGAGCTAGGGTACTCAACTGGGAGGTCAGAAATGGAGGTTCAAATCCCCACTTTGGAGCAGCGACTTGAACCTGCATCTCCACCATCTCAGGTGAGTGCCCTAGCCACTAGGGTATTCAGGAAAAGACTTTTTGTCAAAACTGTTCCACTTTGAATAAAATGCTTGAATACTCATCATGGTTAAGTGGGAAGAGAATGACTCTACAGCCTGGTGGTTAGGGAACTCATGTGGAAAGAGGAAAAACAGGGTTCCAGTCCTGCTCTGGGGAGTAGGTTAACTTTTTTGGGCAGCACACTGGACACCTGGATAGGCTCCCCACCCTCTGCCCACAGCCATTTTGTTCTCTATTTGTACTCACAAATCATATCATTGAGTACAAATGCATAAATCATGAAAGGAGGTCATGTCCACCAGGCTCACCCTATGAGTTCCTCAGCAATAATTTATAGGAATGTAGATTCATCACTGAGCAAGACTTCCCAGCCCGGAGGGTTTATATGATCCAAGGGGCAAAGGCACCTCCAAATCTGCAGGGCTCCTATAGTAACAGAAGTAGCAAACAGAAGGAATATAGGAAGTCTTTGTCTCTAAACCAGGGAAAATGTATTTATCAGGGTCCCAACCTTGGTGGTACGATTGTAACAATGTGTTCTCAAATACTATCTTAAGAATGTTGATCAATGCTGATAAATTGTTCAAAATTTCAGCTATAAGTACATAACTTAAAAAAAAAAGCTTGATCACTCTTTGTAATAAGACATGGGCTTAAACTAAAGCAAGAACTGTTTACCAACTCAAACTAACTTTGGGGACTCAAAATGCTATAGTTCCAGACATTTGGAGAATCTCATTCCAGGAGGTTTGGCCATATCTAATATTTGTCTGATAGATGACCTCAGTCCTAAATGGCAATCCAAGTCTTGAGCATCATTCTCTTATGTAAAGGAACATTTTATATGGTGTATGAACTGTGTTTTCCAAGAAGAGTTTAAGGAGTTTCTTTAAACTCTTAGAAAAAGCTAAAATCTATTCCAAGTGTGTTATTATGCATGTGCTGTTTATCTTTTTTTTTATTGGTTAGTGGGAAGTTATGTTTTTATATAAAAAGTGGTTTCTAAAATGTCCACGGTTTAAAAATACCTAAAATGTATTCTACTACTGACATATTTCCATGAGTGCATTATGAAGTATGCTTGATAATAATAAGTGCTGTTAATGTTTTTTGTTGTTGTTGAATAAACAGACTGTATATTGCTATCAAATATGCAGGAAATAACAAACAGCCAAACTGTCCATGTTTGAAGGGTACTTTCCAAAAAACTAAAAACTCCCTAAGGGATTTTGTGTATAAATTAGCACAGTTGAGCTCATGAGGTGAATTAAGAGAACTCTTAACAGAAAGCTTATTATTTGGCTACACATGACTGTTTTAGGAAATAAAAGCTAAGGCTTTGCAGAGGTGTGTGCATATACACATTTTAGGTTCATATGATAATACTGCATATAAAGTTATCAGATATTGTACAAGACTCGAACTGGAGGGATGGGATAATGTGTGCAGGTATACAGGTCTCCTTCCTCCCAGGTGAGCATCCTAATCACAAGACTAGAGGCTATTCCAGTGTGGATCACTCTCACTCTCTCTCCTGTTGACGTTGTCCACTCTGTGTCAAGACTCAGATATTCATTGGGCCAGAGAGAGAGAGAGAGAGAGAGAGACACTCAATAGCCTGGTGATTAAGGCATGCACCTGGGAGATGTGGCTTCAAATCCCTGCTCTGAATTAGGCACAGAGAAGATTTGACTCCACCTCTCCTACCTCCCAGGTGAGGTACCTTAGTTACCAGGCTAGAGTCATTTTCACAGCATTCCCTCCCCCTGCCCCATGAATATTTAAGTATTTATACAAACTGGAACAACTTTAATAGGAGAGGTTGAGAGTAAACCACACGGGAATAGCCTCGAGTCTTATGGTTAGGATGATCACCTGGGAGGAAGGAGACCTGAGATCAAGCCTCTGCTCCAGAGAGGGGATTCAAACCTGGGTCTCCAATATCCTAGGAAAATGCCCTAATCACTGGGCTAAAGGTTATAAAGGGAGAGAACACACACAAGCTGACCATGAAAAATGTTTCATCACCTGAAACTATGGGTCTACTTCATCAATATTTTTGGGTGGACCAAAAATGCATTTTTCGGGGAATAAACTATTTGTCCAATTTTATTGTCCCGTTACACTCCCAAATTCCACTCCAATATTTTAATCATAGCCACCTTTTCTCTCTAGAAGTTAAAAATAAACAAAACTCACTTTTATAATGATTATTGTATTGTATCTGATATTGACATGGCTAGAATTTGTAAATGTGTTATAACTTGTGACAGGCGTCGGTCGGTCCTCCGAGCCCCTAGGGGCGATGGAGAGCAATGGTCTCCGTGGCAGGCCTCGGCCCCACCTCCCGGGCGTTGGGGAATTAGCGGGAAGGGGTGCCGACCAGAGTCCGTAGCGCGCCCCTCAGGCAGGGGAGCGCCGGCCGGAGTCCGTAGTGCACCCCTCCGGCAGGGGAGCGCCGGGGTAGGGGAACGCAGGCCCACCCAACTCCACTGCATTCCAGCCCAGGGCCCTGACAGTGGCAGGAGGCGAAGGTCCTGCCGCTGGGTCAGCGGGGCAATCCGCACCCGCTGACCAAACACACCCACCCCACGGTGTAGTTGGGCCCCTGGGCTACTTCCTACCCGGTCTCTCTCAGGTGGGCCGCTCCGGTCCCTCCATCTCCTCCGGGTAATCCGCTGCGGGCAGCTCCGGATCCTCCAGATATTTCGCTGCGGGCCACCCCCGCACCCCCTCGGTATTGGACTCATGCTGGCCCGGGCCCCTCCAGGTCCTCTGGGTATTCAGCGGCCGGCAGCCCTGGTTGCCACAGGCCTTCCCCCCGGTCAGGCTCCTCCTTGCCCAGGCCTTCGCCTGGGTCAGCAGCAGGATCACGAGGGAGCAGCCAGCAGCCTGTGTCTGTCTCCCTCCCTGGTGCTCCCCACACTGGGCAGAGGGCCCCGCCCTTTGTACTTCCTGTCCCACCCTTCCCCTTCTGGGGATTGGCGGAAGCTTGGCCTGGCCCCGCTCACTCAGGCTCAGAGGCTGGCTCTTTACCCTCTGATTCGGAGGGGAGCCACCCTGGCTCCCTACATAACTATAAATATGTTTCTTTAGGAAGTTCCCCCCCCCCACTCCTTCACAACCAGCAAGGCAAACGCTATCCTGAATGGTGAAAAAAAGAGGTGTAAGACTAGTCTGTACAAAGTCCATTATGCAACAACTTCAAGTAGAGCGCAGTAAGAAGATAGTGATACTGCCAAAGTGTGTTACCATACATTAGAATTAATGCCATTCATAATTTTTCCTCTTGAAAGGAATTTTATATTGCCTTTAGCAGGACAATTAAGCAGTAAAGTTAAAGGTGCATGATCTGAGCGAGATTATTTAGACTCAGATTTTAAAGCCAGAGGGGCCATCATGATCATCTAAGTCTGACATTTTGCACATTGCAGGCCTCAGATCCTCACCCACTCACTCCTGCAATAGACCCCTAACCTCTGGCTGACTTACAGAAGTCGTCAAATGATGATTTAAAGACTTCAAATTACAGACAATCCACCATTTACTTTAGTTCAAGTGATGCAAGCCACATGCTACAGCAGAAGGTGACAACTCCCTAGGATCTCTGACAATCTGAGCTCAGGGAAAATGTGTTTCTGATTCCCAAATATAGCAATAGTTTAGACCCTTCCATGTGGGTAAAACCCACCAGCCAGACGCCTGGGAAAGAATTCTCTGTAGTAACTCACAGACTTCCCCACCTAGCATCCCATCTCCAGCCATTGGAGATATTTGCTAATAGCAGTTGTGGATGGGCCATTTGCCATTGCTGGCAATCCCATCATACCATCCCCTCCATAAATTTATCTAGCTCAGTCTTAAAAACAAGTTAGGTTTTTTGCTCCCACTGCTCCCTCTAGCAGGCTATTTTAGAATTTCACTCCTCTGAAACTAGAAAACTTCATCTAATTTCAAGCCTAAACTTATTGATGTCCAGTTTACCCATTCATTCTTGTGCCAACACTGGCTGCTAACTTCAATAATACCTCTCCCTCCCTGGTGTTTAACCCTTCAATGAATCTATAGAGAACAATCAAATCCCGCCCCCCCCATCACTGATTTTGTTAGGTTAAACAAGCCAAGCTTCTTAAATCTCTTTTCATAAGGTAGGTTCTCTATTTCTCTGATCATCCTAACAGCCCTTCTCAGTCCCTATTCCAGTTTGAACTCATCTTTCTTAAACATGGGAGATCAGAATTGCACATAGTATTCCAGGTGAGGTTTCAGCAGTACCTTGTATAATGGTAATACTACTTTTCTAGCTCGACTGGAAATACCTCACCTGAAGCATCCTAGAATTGCATTAGCCTTTTTCACGGCCACATCACCTTGGCAGCTCATAGTCATCCTGTGATTGACCAATACACACCAATCTTTTTTCTCCTCAATTGCTTCCATCTTATAACAAAGATTCTTGTTAGTCGCTAAGTGCATGACCTTGCACTATTAAATTTTATCACATTTCTACTACTCCAGTTTTCAAGGTCATCCAGTAGTGAGCTGGAGCCAGTTCGCACCGGTTTGCTGGAACCGGTTGTTAAATTTAGAAGCCCTTTTAGAACCGGTTGTCCCATGAGGGCTTCTAAATTTAACAACCGGCAAAAAGTGGAGCCTTAGGCGCTGACTCAGGTGGGGCTGGAGCATCCAAGGGGAAAATTTGGTGGGTGTGGCAGCTCCCCGCTCCATGCCCACCACGCCCCAGCTCCCCTCCGCTCCGCCTCCACCTCCTCCCCTGAATGCACCGCCCCACTCTGCTTCTCTACTCCCCCCCGTGGAGAACCTTTAACACAAATTTTTCAAAAAAACTCCCGCGGCAATCCTGGCAATTAAAGGGTGGTAAGTACCAGGCATGTTAGCTGAAACTATAGTAAAGAACAGAATTATCAGACACAGATGAAAACAGTAATTTGGGGAAGAGTCAACACAGCTTTTGTAAACGATAATCATGCTTCACAGATCTATTAGAAGTCTTTGAGGAGGTCATCAATCATGTCTATAAGGGTGATCCAGTAAATCTAGTGTACTTGGACTTTCAGAAAACCTTTAGCAAGGTCCCTCACCAAAGGCTCTTAAACAAAGTAAGCAGTCATTGGATAAGAGGGATGGTCTTCTCATGGATCAGTAACTGGTTAAAAGACATGAAACAGGGTACATCTATGCTACGAACAGCAGCGTATTATCACCTAGGCTGACAATGCCTAGGCCTAGGGCGGCAAATTTGCAGGGGCAGAAAATTTATAATACCCATAGGTGCCGACTTTACCCAGCGCTGGTGAGTGCTTGCAGCCCCAGCCCCCGCTCCAACTCTGCCCCCCCACTCCTATTCCACCCCTTTCCCCAAATCCCCGGCCCCACCTCCTCCCCCAGGCGCACTGCGTTTCCCCTCCTTCCCCCTCCCTTCCAGGCTTGCCACGTGAAAGCACTGGGAGGAAGGGGGGAGAAGTGGAGGGGTGGTGGTGCGCTCTGGGGAGGAGGTGACAGTGGAGTGGAGGTGAGCTTGGGTGGGGGTGTGTGTGGGGAGGGCTGCAAGAAGTAACCCTTGGGGGGGGCAGAGGAACTGCTCCCCACCCCAGCTCATCTCTGCTCCACTGCCGCCTCCTCCCCCCAAGCGTGCCACCGCTCTGCTTCTACCCCCTCCCTCCCAGGCTTGCCGCAGGAAACAGCTGTTTCTGGCAAGCCTGGGAGGGAGGGGGTAGAAGTGGAAGAGCGGCGGCGCACTCGGGGAGGAGGCAGAGGCAGAGCGGAGGTGAGCTGGGGTGGGGGCCGCTGGGAGCTGCTGGTGGGTTCAAACGAATTTGTAAAAAAACTAAAACAAGTTCATATGGGGCTGGGGAGGCAATTATTTCAGGGCTTAGGGGTGGCAAAATCATTAATCTGCCACTGACTACGAAATTTGGTCAAATTTATAGAAGTTAATTTTTTAGAAAGTGATTTTATACAGTCGATTGTGTGTGTCCTCACTAAGCGCGTTAAGTCGGCGGAGTGCGTTCACAGTACCGAGGCTAGCGTCGACTTTCGGAGCAGTTGCACTGTGGGTAGCTATCCCACAGTTCCCGCAGTCTCCGCCGCCCACTGGAATTCTGGGTTAAGCTCCCAATGCCCGATGGGGCAAAAACATTGTTGCAGGTGGTTTTGGGTTTATGTCGTCAGTTGCCCCTCCCTCCATGAAAGCAACGGCAGACAATCGTTTCGTGCTTTTTTTCCATGCGGGCGTCCTTCTGCTTTCAGCAGACGGTGTAGTAGGTCTGCAAACTGTTGTCATCGAACAACCGCTTCCGCTGCCACTCTGCTCTCCTGTTCTCCTGATGCTATGAATCCACCTCGCAGGTCCTCCATATGACCTTCGTCATCCACCACTTCCACTGCCACTGCTCTCCTGGTGGTCTCGCAGGGCCGCTTCCGCTGCAACTCTGCTCGGCTGCTCTTGTCTCACCATAACATGGCAAGTGTGCAGCCCGCTCAGCTGTGGTGTCCTGGCAGCAGACTGTGCAATAGGTCTGCAAACCACCGTCATTGAACGACTGATTCCGCTGCCACTCTGCTCTCCTGGTGGTCTCGCAGGGCCACTTCCGCTGCAACTCTGCTTGGCTGCTCTTGTCTTGCCATACCACAGCAAGCATGCAGCCCACTCAGCTATTGTGTCCTGGCAGCAGACGGTGCAGTAGGTCTGCAAAAGTGGTCACCCAGCCACCGCTTCCCCTGAAACTCTGCTCTCCTGCAGACGCCATACCACGGCAAGCATGGAGCCCACTCAGATCACCGCGGCAGTTACGAGCATTGTAAACACCTCACGCATTATCATGCAGTATATGCAGAACCAGAACCTTCAAAAGCAGGCGAGGAGGCGATGGCAGCGCAGTGACGAGAGTGATGAGGACATAGACACAGACTTCTCTCAAAGCACGGGCCCCGGCAATTTGGCCATCCTGGTGGCAATGGGGCAGGCTCATGCCATGGAACACCGATTCTGGGCCCGGGAAACAAGCACAGACTGGTGTTGCAGGTCTGGGATGATTCCCAGTGGCTGCGAAACTTTCGCATGCATAAGGGCACTTTCATGGAACTTTGTGACTTGCTTTCCCCTGCCCTGAAGCACAAGAATACCAAGATGAGAGCAGCCCTCACAGTTCACAAGTGAGTGGCAATAGCCCTCTGGAAGCTTGCAACACCAGACAGCTACTGGTCAGTTGGGAATCAATTTGGAGTGGGCAAATCTACTGTGGGGGCTGCTGTGATCCAAGTAGCCAGTGCAATCACTGAGCTGCTGCTATCAAGAGTAGTGACGCTGGGAAATGTGCAGGTCATAGTGGATGGCTTTGCTGTAATGGGATTCCCTAACTGTGGTGGGGCAATAGACGGAATGCATATCCCTATCTTGGGACCCTATCAAGGCAGCCAGTACATAAACCGCAAGGGGTACTTTTCAATGGTGCTGCTAGCACTGGTGGATCACAAGGGACATTTCACGAACATCAACGTGGGATGGCCGGGAAAGGTACATGACGCTCGCGTCTTCAGGAACTCTGGTCTGTTTCAAAAGCTGCAGGAAGGGACTTTATTCCCAGACCAGAAAATAACCACTGGGGATGTTGAAATGTCTATAGTTATCCTTGGGGACCCAGCCTACCCCTTAATGCCATGGCTCATGAAGCCGTACACAGGCAGCCTGGACAGTAGTCAGGAGCTGTTCAGCTATAGGCTGAGCAAGTGTAGAATGGTGATAGAATGTGCATTTGGGCATTTAAAAGCTCGCTAGCACAGTTTACTGATTCGGTTAGACCTCAGCGAAACCAATATTCCAATTGTTATTACTGCTTGCTGTGTGCTCCACAATATCCATGAGAGTAAGGGGGAGACGTTTATGGCGGGGTGGGAGGTTGAGGCAAATCGCCTAGCTGCTGGTTACGTGCAGCCAGACACCAGGGTGGTTACAAGAGCACAGCAGGGTGCGCTGCGCATCAGAGAAGCTTTGAAAACCAGTTTCATGACTGGCCAGGCTATGGTGTGACAGTTCTGTTTGTTTCTCCTTGATGAACCCCTCCCTCCCTCCCCCCCCCCCAGCTTGGTTCACTCTACTTCCCTGTAAGCTAACCACCCTCCCCTCCCCCCTTCGATCACCACTTGCAGAGGCAATAAAGTCACTGTTGTTTCAAATTCATGCATTCTTTATTAATCCATCACACAAATAGGGGGATAACTGCCAAGGTAGCCTGGGAGGGGTGGGGGAGAAGGGAAGCACTGGGTGGGGTGGGGGAGGAGGGAAAGACAAGGCCACACTGCACTTCAAAACTTATTGAATGCCAGCCTTCTGTTGCTTGGGCAGTCCTCTGGGGTGGAGTGGTTGGGTGCCCGGGGTGCCCCCTCCCCTCCCCCATGTTCTTGGGCATCTGGGTGAGGAGGCTATGGAACTTGGGGAGGAGGGCAGTTGGTTACACAGGGGCTGCGGTGGCGATCTGTGGCTTTTCTGCATCTCAACCATATGCCAGAGCATATCAGTTTGATTCTCCAGTAGCCTCAATGTTGCATCCTGCCTCTTGCATCATGCTGCTGCCGCCACCTTTCCTCTTGATCCCGCCACCTCTCCTGTTGCTCCTGCCACTTGTCCTCTCATGCGTCCCTCCTGTCCTCGCGTTCATTTTGTGCTTTCCTGGAGTCTGCCATTGTCTGCCTCCACGCATTCTGCTGGGCTCTTTCAGTTTAGGTGGACTGCATGAGCTCAGAGAACATTTCATCGCGAGTGCATTTTTTTTTTGCCTTCTTATCTGCGCTAGCCTCTGGGACGGAGATGCTAGTTAAAGCATTGAAACATTTGCAGCTGCAGGAGGAAAAAAAGGGAGATTCAAACTGAAAAAGACACATTGGCCATTTAAAAGGAGGGGCTGATGTTTTCGGGTTAACGTGCAGCACAAGCCCAACTAACCCCCCCCCACACACACCCAATTCTCTGGGATGATCGCTTCACAGCCCCCACGGCATGGCTAACAGTGGGGATGATTTCTTTTCAGCCACAGGGAAACAGCCCAGCAGGAACGGCCACCTCTGAATGGTCCCCTTAATAAAATCCCCCTATTTCAACCAGGTGACCATGAATGAGATCACTCTCCTGAGGATAACACAGAGAGATAAAGAACAGATGTTGCTTGAATGCCAGCAAACACCAGGACCACATGCTGCCATGCTTTCTTATGCAATGATTCCAGACTACATGCTATTGGCCTGCTCTGGTAAAGTGTCCTACCATGGAGGACGCAATAAGGCTGCCCTCCCCAGAAACCTTTTGCAAAGGCTATGGGAGTACCTCCAGGACAGCTTCATTGAGATGTCCCTGGAGGATTTCCACTCCATCCCCAGACATGTTAACAGACTTTCCAGTTGCAGTACTGGCTGCGAATGCATCCCAGGTCTTCAGGGCAAATTAATCATTAAACATGCTTGTTTTTAAACCATGTATTATATTTACAAAGGTACACTCACCAGAGGTGCCTTCTCCGCCTTCAAGGTCTGGGAGCCTGCGTTGGGAGGGTACTGTCTCTAGCTTGATAAACAGTTCCTAGCTGTTGGGGAGAACGGTTTCTCCGCTTGCCTGGTGTACGCGATCATCTTCCTCATCCCCAAAATCCTCATCCCTTGCAGGCATCCACGTATAGGTATTGGGTAGTTGTAGTGGCACCCCCTAGAATTGCATGCAGTTCATCATAGAAGCGGCATGCCTGGGGCTCTGCCCCCGAGCGGGCATTTGCCTCTTGGGTTTTTTGGTAGGCTTGCCTGAGCTCCTTAAGTTTAATGCAGCACTGCTGTGGGTCCCTGTTATAGCCTCTGTCCTTCATGCCCTTGGAGATTTTTTCAAATATTTTGGCATTTCGTCTTTTGGAACGGAGTTCTGATAGCATGGATTCATCTCCCCATACAGTGATCAGATCCAGTACCTCCCGTTTGGTCCATGCTGGAGCTCTTTTGAGATTCTTGGACTCCATGGTCACCTCTGCTGATGAGATCTGCATGGTCACCTGTGCTGATCAGCTTGCCACGTTGACCAAACAAGAAATGAAATTCAAAAGTTCACGGGGCTTTTCCTGTCTACCTGGCCAGTGGATCCGAGTTGAGAGTGCTGTCCAGAGTGGTCACAATGGAGCACTGTGGGATAGCTCACAGAGGCCAATACCGTCAAATTGCATCCACACTAATCCAAATTCGACCCGGCGATGTCGATTTCAGCACTAATCCCCTTGTCGGGGAGGAGTACAGAAATCGATTTTAAGAGCCCATTAAGTCGTCAAAAATGGCTTGGTTGTGTACAGGTGCAGGGTTAAATTGATCTAATGCTGCTAAATTTGACCTAAACTCGTAGTGTAGACCAGGGCAAAGGGTAGGAATAAATGGTCAGTTTTCACAGTTGGAGACACTTAAATAGTGGTGTCCCTCAGTGATCTGTATTGGGATCAGTGCTGTTCAACATATTTATAAATGATCTGGGAAAAGGGGTAATTAGGGTGTCAAAATTTGCAGATGATACAAAATTATTCAAGATAGTTAAGTCCAGACTAGACTGCAAAGAATTACAAAGGATCTCACAAAACTGGGTGAATGGGCAACAAAATGGCAAATGAAGTTCAATGTTGATAAATGCAAAGTAATGCATTGGAAAACATAATCCCAACTATCCATACAAAATGATGGGGTTTAAATTAGCTATTACCACTGAGGAAAGAGATCTTGGAGACACTGTGGATGGTTCTTTGAAAACATCCATTCACTGTACAGAAGAATTCAAAAAAGCTAACAATGTTCAGAACCATTAGGAAAAAGATAGATAAGACAACAGTAAATACCATAATGCCACTATCAAACCCATACCTTGAATATTGCATGCAGTTCTTGTTGCCCCATGTCAATAAAGATATATTAGAACTGGAAAAGGTACAGAGTAGGGGAACACAAATGATTAGGGGTATGGAACATCTTCCATGAGGAGAGATTTAAAAGACTAGGACTTTTCAGCTTGGTGACTGAGGAGAGATATGATAGAAGCCCTTAAAATCATAAATGGTGTGGAGAAAGTGTTAGTTAGCCCTTCACATAACACAAGAACCAGGTGTCACCCAATGAAATTAATAGGCAGCAGATTTGAAACAAACATAAGGAAGTGCTTCTTCACACAACGCATATTCAACCTGTGGAACTCATTACCGGGGCTGTTGTGAAGGCCAAAAGTATAACTGGGCTCAAAAAAAGAATTAGATAAATTCATGAATGATAGGTCCATGAATGGCTATTAGCCAAGATGGTCAGGGATGCAACCCCACACTCTAGGTGTCTCTAAGCCGCTAAATGCCAGATGCTGTAACTGGACAACAGGGGATAGATCACTCAATATTTGCCCTGTAACATTCATTCCCTCTGAAGCTTCTGGCATTGGCCACTGTCAGAAGACAGTATATTGGGTTAGATGACCCATTGGTTTGACCCAGTCTGGCCATTTTTATGTTCTTAACTCCAAATATTCAGAAATCTTGAGTGAGGACACAAAACTCACAAAATTGTCTTAAAACATAAAATTTAGAAAATAAAAATGAAAGAACCCTAAATTTATTAGTCCTCTGGTTTCTGAGACTTTAGGGTGCAGCAACTTCCTATTTTCAAGCTTTTCTCTGTAACCATGAGGACAGAAACTTTTTTTATTTTTAAAAAGAAAGTTGCAATTTTTATGCAATCTCTTGATTCCAGCAGCTGGAGCTTTAAGAAAAACATTAAATATTGTGAAACATGATAAAATCATGGAAGCTAGCAAAACTATATACTCCTACTTCTTGTTGCCTCTTTTCTTTTTGTAATAGTTTCTTAAAGCCCTATTTCTTCACTTTTTTTCTTCATTCAGCTGCCTCATGTAATGTTTCTTGCTATCTTTCATATCAGTGCTCATTCACATCAATTTGCTGTAACACATAGTTTTCTTGTCAAAACCCGCTTTGTACTATAAAAATTCAAGACTAACACTGTCAAGTTATTTTAAGACTTTTTTTAAAAAAGGATATTACTCAGACATGAAATATTATTGTTGATAAGGGGGATGTGTATTTGGGGGGTTCATTAGGTTCACTAAATACATGTTGTAGCTGGTAAAGTGTCCAGGTAGGGATCCATTTGTATTTGAATTTAAAAAAAAAAAGATTCTAAAAAAATACAGGCAGTCCTCGACATTACGATGTTCGACTTATGACAAACAGCACTTACAATGTTTCTGAACTGACATCCTGATTCAACTTACGACATTGGTTTCGACTTTACAATGCTCGGTCCTGCAATGGAGTGGATTGTGGTTCTGAGTTATGACGTTTCGACTTACAATGCAATTTTCAGGAACCAATTGTGTTGTAAGTCCGAGGACTGCCTGTACTTATGTGCATTGTAGAAAATGTGAAAAGGAAAAATATGCCGACAACTAAAATAAATAAGAAAATGTACTTAACCAGTAATGTTCTGTATTGTTTACTATTATTTCAGATATTAGATTTCAAATAAAAGCTTGCACCCTCACAACCCAACTGCATTTTTTACTGGATCATGTACAGACTGAGCAAAGGTATCATACCTTTTGTGACATCAGAGTATGCCACAGAAGTTATTACAATTACAGAAATTCTTTATTAGGAGTTCTCCTTCAGATCAGCATTATGGGACAAATTCTGTTCTCACATACAGTGTAAATCTAGAGCAACTGAAATTAGGTCAATGTTGTTCTTGATTTATGCCGGTGTAACTATGATCAGAATCAGGTGCTGTGATTTCACAGCAGGACAAGCTCCCCTCCTTAGCTTCCCCTCCCTCCCCGGACCCCAGAAAAGATGTGATTTCTCCATCATAACCTAAGTCTAAAAGTGAACTAGAAAATTAAAATACTTTTACGACGGCCTTAATTTTTTTCTGCACAGAAGTTATCTACTTCTCTTTTTCACATTAGAAAAAACAGGAATATTAGATAATGATTTTCTTTCATTCTTGGTGGGCTGTCTGACAGATGAGCATGTGGTAGTGATATATCAAAATCGGCTGAAACCTGAGCTGCAGTATTCCCATCTCCCAACAGGCCAGATGTTATGGTGGGATCATAAAATGGGCTAAAACATGTAATAACATCTCTTTAAAGGCTGGGAGAGCAGCTGGTATACTGCACTGAGGAAAGTGCAAGATAAGACCAGGTCTCCATCCACAGTGGGTGAATGGGCCAGAACAATGATTGACCAGTTAGTAGTGTTGCACAGTCCATCTTGAAAATGGGGCTTTTTTTGGTATAAAGTACAGCAGTGGCACTTTTGTACCTACCAAAATTTCAGATAAAATACAATAGAAAACTATGTATTGTGGGAGCAACTGAGGAAAATGGAGAGAATTTGTCTAAAGCCTGTTAATTGGAGTCATTGCTTAAATAAATTTTATATATGGCAAAGTTGGATTTATTGTTTCAGAACATATGCTGAACTGAGCGAGGCAAACTATTCATAGAAAAACTAGCATTTTTTGTTCATAAATCATAAATTAGGCTGATTTTTACAAATTAGAAATAACTCAATGCATTTATTATGAAAATTTCAGCATAGAGTTTCTTTGTAATATTCTCTGAAAAACTGCAGTTCATAATTTGCAATTTGCCCTGTGTTATGTATTTGCTATATAATAATGTTTCTGCTCCCTGATGAGATGGCTAAGACTTATAAACAAAAGGGATTGAATAAGTCTCTTGGCACAAACCTTTGCATCAACACACATATATTTGTGAAAATTTTGTTTTCATGAACATTCTTGCAGTCAAAATTACTCTGGTGAATGTTTACAGACAACAAACAAGAAGGTTTGTGAATAATATCAAGGAATATTTGGAATGTCTGCAAGTACTTTTATGCAGTATTCACCCAGTTCTGATCCTGAGGATAGTTCTACTTTATTATTCTAGGGATCTGGGGTTAGTTCTTAGGTATTGTCCTTTTTAATTAATAATTAATTAGCTATTTACTGGAAGATTTCGATGGGACTTATGTGTTAAAAACTGAAAAACATTGTTTGTATTAATTTTATCCCTGGACTACCACCCACAAATTTCAGAGTAACAGCCGTGTTAGTCTGTATTCACAAAAAGAAAAGGAGTACTTGTGGCACCTTAGAGACTAACCAATTTATTTGAGCATAAGCTTTCATGAGCTACAGCTCACTTCATCGGATGCATACTGTGGAAAGTATAGAAGATCTTTTTATACACACAAAGCATGAAAAAATGGGTGTTTACCACTACAAAAGGTTTTCTCTCCCCCCACCCCACTCTCCTGCTGGTAATAGCTTATCTAAAGTGATCACTCTCCTTACAATGTGTATGATAATCAAGATGGGCCATTTCCAGCACAAATCCAGGGTTTAACAAGAACCTCGGGGGGGGGGGGGGGGAGGGGATAGGAAAAAACAAGGGGAAATAGGTTACCTTGCATAATGACTTAGCCACTCCCAGTCTCTATTCAAGCCTAAGTTAATTGTATCCAATTTGCAAATGAATTCCAATTCAACAGTCTCTCACTGGAGTCTGGTTTTTCAGTTTTTTTGTTGTAATATCGCAACTTTCATGTCTGTAATCGCGTGACCAGAGAGATTGAAGTGTTCTCCGACTGGTTTATGAATGTTATAATTCTTGACCTCCGATTCATGTCCATTTATTCTTTTACGTAGAAACTGTCCAGTTTGATCAATGTACATGGCAGAGGGGCATTGCTGGCACATGATGGCATATATCACATTGGTGGATGTGCAGGTGAACGAGCCTCTGATAGTGTGGCTGATGTTATTAGGCCCTGTGATGGTGTCCCCTGAATAGATATGTGGGCACAGTTGGCAACGGGATTTGTTGCAAGGATAGGTTCCTGGGTTAGTGGTTCTGTTGTGTGGTATGTGGTTGCTGGTGAGTATTTGCTTCAGATTGGGGGGCTGTCTGTAGGCAAGGACTGGCCTGTCTCCCAAGATTTTGAGAGTGTTGGGTCATCCTTCAGGATAGGTTGTAGATCCTTAATAATGCGTTGGAGGGGTTTTAGTTGGGGGCTGAAGGTGACGGCTAGTGGTATTCTGTTATTTTCTTTGTTAGGCCTGTCCTGTAGTAGGTGACTTCTGGGAACTCTTCTGGCTCTATCAATCTGTTTCTTCACTTCCGCAGGTGGGTATTGTAGTTGTAAGAATGCTTGATAGAGATCTTGTAGGTGTTCGTCTCTGTCTGAGGGGTTGGAGCAAATGCAGTTGTATCTCAGAGCTTGGCTGTAGACAATGGATCGTGTGGTGTGGTCAGGGTGAAAGCTGGAGGCATGTAGGTAGGAATAGCATTCAGTAGGTTTCCGGTATAGGGTGGTGTTTATGTGACCATCGTTTATTAGCACTGTAGTGTCCAGGAAGTGGATCTCTTGTGTGCACTGGACCAGGCTGAGGTTGATGGTGGGATGGAAATTGTTGAAATCATGGTGGAAAGAAAATGGGGGAGAGAAAACCTTTTGTAGTGGTAAACACCCATTTTTTCATGCTTTGTGTGTATAAAAAGATCTTCTATACTTTCCACAGTATGAATCTGATGAAGTGAGCTGTAGCTCATGAAAGCTGATGCTCAAATAAATTGGTTAGTCTCTAAGATGCCACAAGTACTCCTTTTCTTTTCACCCACAAATTGTAGATTTTAATGGGGGCAATAGATATTTCATTTTATTTTTCCTTTAGGTAAATGTTCTTTTCTCTTTTTAATATTACAATATCATAGTTTAGCAATTGGGATATATTTTAAAACTTTGGTATTTCACATCTATATTATCAACACACACACAAAAAGCCCACCTCTAACTATACCATGAAACGTAATATGAAGCAGATTTCTGAAATAATTCTTTATGAGAACTACCCTTGAGCTATTTGGTCTCATCATGACATCATAAAAATATCAGATCTGAATTTTTTATACCTAGGCATTCGAGATGCTACAAGGGAAACCATAAATTACATACAGAAAAAACAACAGTATGGTACATTGTTCATTCTGTGATCTGCTGCTGAAGTTTTAGGCCTGGTTTACGCTGGGGGTTAATCTAAGTTTCGCAACTTCAGCTATGTAGCTGAAGTCAACTTACTTAGATCTACTTACCACGGTGTCTTCACTGCGGTAAGTTGACGGATGATGCTCTCCCGTTGACTCTGCCTGCGCCTCTCACCCTGGTGGAATACCGGAGTCAACGGGAGAGCGCTCGGCAGTCGATTATCGTGTCTAGACTAGATGCGATAAATCGACCCCCGCTGGATCGATTGCTGCCAGTCGATCCAGTGGGAAATGTAGACAACCCCTTATTTCATACATAGTTACAACAGGTCTGAATTCTTGCAATTAAATATCAGAGGTCAAGCAATGTCTGAAATCAAGTTGCTTAGGTCCAGGACTGGTAAAACTTCCAGTTCTTGCTCCACTAAATTGTTATAGTTAAAGCACAAAATTACTAACTTACAAAATTTCTTATTGCATAATCACCATTATTCAGCCAAGACAGTTACTGAGAGTCAGCGCCTACCATTCACCCTGCGTGTACAAGCTCAGAAAGCCCTAAAAGCAATAGGACTTTCATGATTCCACTCAACAGGATGGGGGAAAGCTACAGAGGAGATTTGCTTGGAGATCCTATATCCTTGCATGCTGCAAAACACTGCTTTCTGGGAGCTGTCTGTGTAGCAACAGAAGGAAGAAGGGCTGGGTGTGAGTCAAAGCAAAGGGTAGAGTGTAACCAGTGGATGTGAAATGATATAGATTTACTGACCAAAAACAGGATGAGGTGAAGGGAATGTGAGCAAGCTAAACTGGTGCTCTGAGGTCAGCAGAAGATATCTTCAATTTTGACAACAGGTTCCCAGTGCAGAGTCTATTTATTCACTTTGAGCCAGAGTCTCTTGTCCAGTCCAGCCCTCTTGAATCACTCGGAACAAAGGGGCCAGAAACTGGCCAGACCTCCATAGCTATAGATTCCTCCAGGGAGTCCCTGTCAGCGTGGAGATAACACAGTCAGCCCCTAAACATTCATGGAATAACAAGGAGGGGAAGGAGCATGGCTGGAGTGCTGCTGCTGTGCTCTGGAAATCCCTAGCTGGCAGGTGGCTCCCGAAAAACTAAACAGCTGTTCTCAGACTGTGATAACTATTCCAGGGGTCAGGGATGGCATAGATCCACTAGAGAATCAGAATGCTATAACTGGCTTCCTGAATGTCTGCCCCACATTCTTGTGTGATCACCAGAAACTGGCTACAGCAGACAATCTAGACTTCATCTTTGTCTCTTCCCCACTTCTCACCAGATGACATTCTTTCCATATTAATTCCCTTCTAAAATATTTACTAGACTAGTGACTGAATTTCATCTCACCTACCATGTCTTGATAGGCAAGTAAATTGTGATATTCAAAATACTCAAACAATCCAGTGCTGAGGATTTGCAGGGTCAGCAATGTGCCCTTCCAAAAAGTTTTTAGCAGATTGTGTTTTTTAGTACTTTCAAAGTATTCCAAGCATACTTTGAAAAAAAGTCATATTGGTTTGCTTCCTGTTGTGTCTATGCTGGACCATCAATGGTAGCTGGTATACTGGAATTGATTTCATGGCACATTACCAGAATTGACTCCACACCTACAATTTTCCAGGAGAATCAACGGCCAAGTCACCTACCATTAAGTATACTGCGTTTTTTGGCCTCCGTATGGTGCCAATGAGGGTACATTATTTAAACCTCTCTCTCTTTCCCTGCCTCCTGTGTTTTCACAAATGAATTACCTAATTCAATGCCGAAGTACTTTCCAAAACTCGTAAAAGTCTCTGTATTAAACAGAAAAACCTCAATGTTAAAATAACACTTAGAATTTTACATACAAAATCCACACACATACAGAATAAATTCTGAGTTATGGTCCTAATTATGCACCAGATTGTTTTTGCCATTTCCGCACATACAATTCTCTTTCAGAGAGCCACACAACACCAAGCAATGTTATATTCTCTGGATGGTTCTTTAACAAATATATGATGCAGTGTCAAGGCAAAAGTGTGGCAGAGCTAGTGAAAAGAAGTTTCCTAATTAATTTCTATGGACTATTGCGTTTTCATTTTTTTTTAAACATGGCATGGCAATGAAACATTTACATCATTTAAAAAATATGTCAGGGAAGAGAAAATTAGCAAATATTATTGTAAGGTAAAAATTATAGGAAAGTTCTAGCAATGTCCCCAATAACTTATTTGCTATGCTATAATACAAATATGAAATATAATGGTTCTGTGTATAATTGTAAAATTTGTTACAATGAAAACAGATAATAGACAGTTCCAATTGCTGCAAATTAGTGCCCTTTGCTTATCCCTTATAGGGCAGGAGCAGGAATTCATAGATTTTTCAGCTAGACACCTAGGAATTTCCACTTGTATCCATGAGGCTCATTTCACCAGTCAGCACTTTATTTCCTAATGGTGTCAAGAATCAGCGGGTAGCCGTGTTAGTCTGTATCCACAAAAACTAACAGATTTATTTGGGCATAAGCTTTTTACCCAAGAAAGCTTATGCCCAAATAAATCTGGTAGTCTTTAAGGTGCCACCGGACTCCTTGCTGTTGTTTTTATTTCCTAATGTGTCAGAAGGTTTATTTTTACTGCATCTGTTAACTATGCAACCTCATATATCCTGGTCAACTCAAAATATATTCCTGTTTGCTCTAAATTGTAGCTCTTAAAAGAACTGTGCTAAGAAGAAAACATATTTGATTGCAAATTACAAATGTGTTCCCTAAGCCCCAATTTGCAACTTTTAAACCAAAATGTTGGAATCAGCCCTGCCATTACAGAGAGGTGGTAAAGGATGACACGTCTCCAACTTTTTCCCTGCAGTCACAGAAGAAGCTCTGAAATGGCCCAGCATCATTCGGAGCATCTGCTGTTCCTTCCCTGGGACTTTGCCAGCTGGCTAAGGTTCACAAGGGATGATATGCCAGTTAAGGATAACCAGGGTGTAGTGCACACCAGCCACTCCTTGACACTCCTATCTATGCTTGATACACCTCCTGCACCATAGGCTGTGTGGAGAGATGTGCAGGAATCAGCTATGCCGGCACTGTGACTGCTAGTGACTCTCCTGGTCCAGGGGAATTTCCAGCAGGGAATTTGTAAGAGGTCTCTCCTCCCATTGTACTTCTCAACAGGAAAGAGAATTTGACTTCAAGTACTGCTTCTAGCCTTTGACTTTTTTGAAATAGTACATTTACCCTATATGCTGAAAATGTGGACTCCACTGGCCTGTATGATAAACCACTAGACAAAGACTCCCTGATACTCCATGTTCACCAATAATCAGATACCATACACTATAGTCCTTAGTTTTGTAGGGAGGAATTGAGTCCATGTACAGTACCTGCAGATAGTCACACAAGTCACAGAGACCCCTTGTCAGAATGTTAACTGTCCTTGAACAGGTATAAGCCTACATCACAAGAATCAAAAGAAGAGTATTCTTGAATCTGCTGATGCTCGCAGTGTGGTTTTGGTTACTAGAGTCAAGGGATACATTAACAAAATAAGATAAGTCACTGAGAGAAACAAGGACTTAATAAGGCCAGCAGCCATGCTGAAGAGCCAATTCTTTGTGGAATCTACTAACAGGTCTGCTGAAGAACAAAACTCTCTAATGAAGAATAATGGAAAAAAAGTGACCATTAATCCTAATTTTTTTCTTCAAAATGCATATGCGCAATATTTGAGTGAGTTTTAACTATGTGGAAAGTTTGAAGTCTGAATTATTCCATTATTAAGACTATTCAGGATCAAAAAAATTCTGACAAGATGGCTAAATTTCTTAAAGGACCCTTTTTAATTAATTGCAAGTCTAAGTCGATTGATTTGCTTTTGATTCTCAAAAAAAAAAAAAACTTTCTGCGCCCACAGAGTAGGTGCGGTAATTTGGGGAGAATAAACTGTATTTTTCATATAAATCAAACAGGTTGAACCCCTGGTTCAAGTGCAAAACTCAGCCTTAACTATGGAACCATGACAGGTGCCTCCATAATATGCAATGTTCCCCATGCCACCTTAAGAAAGAATAGAAAATCAAATTAACTTAACACCAAACTGGAGAAATTGAAATAAGGCACCAGGTAACTCAACACCTGGGTAATAAATTATTTTTGCCAAGGTCCAAATTCCTTGGTCAAGGTATCGTTAAGGTCCAGACTCCAGAGAAAATAATAATAAAAATAATGATAAAAATAAGTGAAAAAAAGATTTGGGGGGTCCGTTCAAAAGCATGTGGTGGTTCGGATTGGGCCCATGGTACGCCTATTGACTACCCCTAAATTCTAAAGCATAGTGATAGAGAATACTCTGAAGAAATTCAAAGTAAAATTTCCTATTTGGGACATAATATAAAGCACACACGTAAAACAGACCACCATGTAGCAGTTTAAGTTCAGAGAACCTCTTTATGTTTGCCTTGGGATATTTAACAAAATGACAACCTCAACCACTGCTGGTTCCTGAATCAACACTTCCCTGAACAAACTATTCCAGGCTTTTCCAGGAAGCCATGGCTTGAAACTTGTTACATACCCATATAGCAATAGCATTGTCAGTATATAGTACTGACTAAAGAATGTTTTAAAGAAATCCATGTGTGTCTTTAGCTTTTTGTCTGAATTACACTTATTTTAAGCACATACTAAAAGAGTCTGTTAAACAGTACAAGCACTAGACATATACAAACTAAGGCCCTGATTCTGGAATGAGCTTTATGTAGAGCCCCCCTTGACTTCAAGGGGCTTTGCATTAGGTACAGGAGTCTGCACGGACATTGCTTATTGCAGGACCAGGGCCTAAGAACTTTGTCTTTATGCATTAGATGCTGTTATGGTGATCAGGGTCATAGTACAGAAATAGATAATTTTACTCACCTGAATAGTCCAACTGCACTTATGTGAGTGAAGGTATGAGTTTGCAGAATTAAGCCTGTTGGCCTATGAACCAGACTTTTAGAAGGCCTATAGCTTGATCATGAACCAGACTCTGATAATCATCTATGGTTATACTAAGAAAGGAAAAATACAAGCTTGCTAAGATATAGTGACCTTTTAATGTAGTGCCATGCTCTTCTGACTGACCAAGCAATGTCCTAACTGCAATAGACAGGAATATATATAAATATAACATACTGACAAAATTAGTAAGCAGCATTTGTTACACAGTTAGGACTTTACGCAGTATGATAGAAGTCTTGAAGTGTATTTAAAAACAAGATATATTTGGGTAAGAATACAGAATCACTAGAAATCAAAAACTGCAGACACCCCAAAAACCTAGGGGTATAATTATGACAGGCTAACAGCAGGTAGTTAGAACTTCTATAACAGAGTAGGAGCAGACTGTCGGAGACTGCAGGAACTCAGATTGTAGGTAACTATGTGCCTCTTTCAATTATGTGCTGTAACTAACTGATTATTTAATAAATCCAATCAAAACTGACTTATTCAAGGTTTTAATTATTGAACTGATTGAAACTCATAGAAACTCTATGTTCAACATATAGTTGTAATTTTGACCCCTTTCAACTACAAGTTGTTAATTAATTATTGGTTATTGATTGACAAATTGATGATTATTCCTTATTAGCAATCCATAAAAGATGAGTGTCTATATAAAATGTTTACTCTGCTTTGTCTTTTTGTGGCTGTCTGTGTGTGGTTAAACCTGTGTTAGGCACTTTACAGAAATACATAAACGTTTCCAGAAGGTTTCTATTAACTTTAGTTGGAGTTCCAGGTGTTCAGTTCTTCTGACAAAATGTGACACAAAAAGCTTGCAATCTAATTTTAGATGTGTTGCAACAAGAGGGTCATAAATGGTGGAGAGATGGGGTGAAGGACAAGAGTTACAGTAATAAGGTATACAGTGACTCAGTTTGGGCACATACATTATATATAATTTGTTGTTGGACGTGTAAGTTAGATATGACAATACTTGGAAGACAAAAAGAACTAAAATGAGATAAAAAAACAAAAGTTGAATATGGAAAAAGAGAAGAAGAAGAAAAGAGAAGGGGAGGGAAGGAAAGGAGAAGATTCTGGAATAAGTTCATCCTCACACAGAAATGTTAAAAATATAAACACATTTGAACCACCAAGATGTAATTATGTGTGTACTGAGTATCCATGTAATTATACATCTGTAACCAATATATTTGCTTGCTCCCATACCTACCGACCTACACACACTTGTCTTTTAAATCCATCAGTAGTTTATAAACTTTCGGGGCAGGGACCAGCACTTACTCTGAAAAGCCTAGTATACTTACAGGTGATATAAAATAAACAGGGAAAATCCTGTAGCTATGCAGATTACACTAAATAATCATAATGGTTTATTTTGGCCCTAAAATCTATGAAATCTACGTAGAATTACTGGATGATTCACAATACCATTTTTTTTAGCTTCAGAGATGCTATTAGCGATATATTTAAGATATGCAAATAAGGTTGGGGACAATGTCACCACAATTAGTACATTTGCAAACTATTTAGTTTTAAAATATTTAATAGGCATTTTAATTTCAAAACAGTTACCAAATCCATCATAAACATGTACCAGAATCTACTGGATCTCAAAGTCATTTTTTTCAAAATGTCATTAACTCCAGACAGGAGTTAACTCATTGGTCAGTGCTGGATATGTTCTTGGCCTTCTCTGTTCACAAGATGGGGTTTTTGGCTTTCAAAAAAGCTGTAAGGAATCATTTACACTCAGCATCGGAGAATCCAAAACTGTGGTGAGTATTACCAACAATACACACGTTTGTGAGTTTATTCAGCTTTACAGGACTTAAGAAACACTCCTGTTGAAGGAACTAACTACTACTGGTAAGAAGAACCAGAACCCTTTTTCAGAATGAAAATATTTCTATTGGTGCCAGCACCAGATCAAGTTTGAAGGCGAGAGAAGCAGTAAAAGCCATAATAAAGACAATATTATAAACACAAATGTCAAATATTTAACTCAACAGGGTGATACTGTCAAAGATAACACATGGAAACCAGTAGTTACTGATGAAGTGTCTCAAGAAACATTGTTCTTCTATAAAGAAATCTAGTTCCATGAAGTGTCAAAGAAATTGGTGAGGCTTGTCAGAAGTGAGAGGTATTACTACTAGATTTATTCTTGGACAGGCAAGAAAGAGATGCCTAAAGACTTGACAGACTCTGAAAATTATTAAAATGTCACAGTTTATTCAAAAGGACTATTTTCAGAAGCCCATGGAACTGATGATTTCTTCAGACAGTGTGATATACTTTACAAAAAGACCTGTTTGAATAAGTGGGTGACAGATAAGAATGCCATTCAGGTTAAAAGAGTAACAGAAAGTTAATTTGATGGAAGAAAAAAGTCCACAGTGCTATATAGTAGGATACAGCTACAGTATTCTTTGTCAGTAAGAACTGCACATGACAGCATGTGAAAGCAAAAGGTTCTTAATATGAGTAAGCCTAGATGAGTAGTGACTGAGAGTTGTTACAGTCTGATGGGCTTGTTAGTAATGTATACGATACTGGTGGCCCCATTCTTGGAACAGTTCCCAATGGACAAAACTGTCTTTATTAAAAATAAAACAAAAACACCATAAGAATTTAAACTAATTGACAACCTTGATGGCAGTCTCAGTCAGAACTGGATTGACTTATATGAGTGGGGGTTTTTTGAGCTGAAAAACAAAATTCATACCAATTCATATTTCCTTTCAATTTAATAGCATTGTGTGCACACAAACATATCAAACTTTATGTACATTTAATGTGAGATTCTTTTCTTTATCTTCCTTCACTCCATTTTTTCTTCTCTTTCTTCGGTTTACTGCTGTGTAACTTTCTTTCTTGTCTTTTAGTACTTCTCTCAATGCTGTGTGCTCTCACTTCTTCTGTACTTTCTATCAATCTTTATCTCCTTCCCATTTTATGAAGTTTTAGTTCTTTATACTAGATGTAAATATTAAGCATGCATTGTCTGTATTTGTCATAAATATAAAGGGAAGGGTAAACCCCTTTGAAATCCCTCCTGGCCAGGGGAAAGCTCCTCTCACCTGTAAAGGGTTAAGAAGCTAAAGGTAACCTCGCTGGCACCTGACCAAAATGACCAATGAGGAGACAAGATACTTTCAAAAGCTGGGAGGAGGGAGAGAAACAAAGGGTCTGTGTGTCTGTCTATATGCTGGTTTCTGCAGGGGATAGACCAGGAATGGAGTCTTAGAACTTTTAGTAAGTAATCTAGCTAGGTATGTGTTAGATTATGATTTCTTTAAATGGCTGAGAAAAGAATTGTGCTGAATAGAATAACTATTTCTGACTGTGTATCTTTTTTGTAACTTAAGGTTTTGCCTAGAGGGGTTCTCTATGTTTTTGAATCTAATTACCCTGTAAGATATCTACCATCCTGATTTTACAGGGGGGATTTCTTTATTTCTATTTACTTCTATTTTTATTAAAAGTCTTCTTGTAAGAAACTGAATGCTTTTTCATTGTTCTCAGATCCAAGGGTTTGGGTCTGTGGTCACCTATGCAAATTGGTGAGGCTTTTTATCCAACATTTCTCAGGAAGGGGGGGGTGCAAGTGTTGGGAGGATTGTTCATTGTTCTTAAGATCCAAGGGTCTGGGTCTGTAGTCACCTAGGCAAATTGGTGAGGCTTTTTACCAAACCTTGTCCAGGAAGTGGGGTGCAAGGTTTTGGGAAGTATTTTGGGGGGGAAAGACGCGTCCAAACAGCTCTTCCCCAGTAACCAGTATTAGTTTGGTGGTGGTAGCGGCCAATCCAAGGACGACGGGTGGAATATTTTGTACCTTGGGGAAGTTTTGACCTAAGCTGGTAAAGATAAGCTTAGGAGGTTTTTCATGCAGGTCCCCACATCTGTACCCTAGAGTTCAGAGTGGGGGAGGAACCTTGACAGTATATCTCCAAATTTGTTTATCTGATATGTCAACGATTCCATTTTTTGGGGTGCAATAAAGATCAAGAAATACAGTTGCACATAAAATGTTGTACTTATTGCTATATTTTGTGTTTCTACACAAGAATTCTCCTATTCTTTCTCTTATTTGTTATGGGACTCTCCATAAATGTTTCCCTATCATTTTAGGGTTTTTTCCCCTTACTTACAGTTTGAAGTCAACCTAAGCGCTTTACACCATCACCAGTAAAGCATAAAATTCCCACCAAAATATTTTTTGACCAAAAAGCAGGGAAAACTGACTTTTCTAGAAAAAAAAATCAGTGCTATATTTTCATTTCTGCAATCTCTTGGTATCTCCCTATGGCAGGGAATTAGCCAGTCCAGCTGCAGGTTTGTCCACTGTCTCAGTTTTTCTGTGTGTGTTATCTCAGTTTCCCCTCTTAGATAGTCAGCCACCAGCTTCCACATTTTTAGGATTCTATGATTTCTTACCCCTCCCTCCCCCCATCTAAGTCACAAAGGTCCACTCCTTCCAGAGTCAATTAAAAAGAAACACAACATAGTCTTTCACCTAGATTCTAGCCAGGCACAAGCCTTCCTTAGCAATTCTTAGCTCTTATCTGGACTCAGCTTCCAGTCCTCCTTGGTTCTAATCAATTCTTCCCACTGTTGACAAGGTGGCTGTACCACCCCACAAGCTGGCAGCACAGATGCAAGTGCGTCCACCCAGTATTATGAGTTTCTGGCCCTGGAACTCTAAATAATTGAGCACTCTTCCCTCTAGCCCCAAATGCCTTGTCTTTCTTTCCCAGGGCCTCTTCCTACATACCCAGCCTTGGCCACCTCACTATTGCCTATCCCAGCTGTGCAACCAGTTTTTAATGGAGCAACTCCTTGAGCCTGAATGACTACAGGCTGCCATTATATCTCTCAGTAGGCCTATTACATGATCTTTGTGTTCATCCCCTCCACCCAGGGAGGTGAGCTACATCTGGCACAGGTGAAGCTGAGTCCCAACACTGTTAAAGGGCCAGCTCATCCTGTGACATTCCCCCAATTGTCTGTAATTTTTCAGAAATAGTTATCTCTGCTAAAGTGATTGCATTAACTGATTTCTCCAGTACCTTAGGATGCATGTCATCCAGACCAGGTAATTTATATATGTTAAACTTTACTTTGTTCCTGGATTAATAATATTTCTAGAGATGAAATTCTCTATTCAGTCACAAAGTTGGTACATCATGGGCAGCAGAAGTGCCAAATTCTTGACAAAGAATGTACTAATGCACTTTAATTCTATTCCAAAAAGGACCCAAACTCTCTAGGCATAAGGATAGGTTTCAGAGTAGCAGCTGTGTTAGTCTGTATCCGCAAAAAGAAAAGGAGGACTTGTGGCACCTTAGAGACTAACCAATTTATTTGAGCGTAAGCTTTGAGCTGTAGCTCACGAAAGCTTATGCTCAAATAAATTGGTTAGTCTCTAAGGTGCCACAAGTCCTCCTGTTCTTTTTAGGCATAACGATATAAAAGATACAAAAAATGTAGTTCAGTCTCCATGTCCGTTCAATCCACAGCCTCTTTGTTGAGGTCACCAAGAAGTGTGTTCATTCTTTTCAGTTGTAGTAGTGTTCTATGTGAATCTCTTTCCATTTGAACTGAATTAATTCTGAACACTGGACTGCCTACTGGTAACATCAATTGAAATAATTGTTGGCCTGGGCTAGATTTGAAGATGAAAGCAAATATATTTAATCACCAATCTCTTTATAGTCTTACTGTCTTTATAGTCTTACTTAAGGCCATAAAGTCTTACTGTCCCCAGTCCATCACAATCTTGTCATCACACAGCATTTTTATATATAGAAGAGAAAGAAAAGTTCTCATTCAGGAAAATAAAGGGCTCAAGCATACGTAAACATAATTTCATGTTAATTTAAACAGATTTTCCACATGGGTGAAGATTGTTGTGCTGCTACAATCACGGCCAACTGTTTCTGAAACCAGTTGCGTAGCTCTAACATAATCAATACATTAACAAACATGCTTGTCTTTTTCCTACTCAAGTCTTCAAAATAAATTCAGATTGTTAAAATGTTAAATAATACTGTCAATTTTCTATCTAAAGGACAGAAACAATGTTAGTATTTAAAAATGAATTTACCTTTTGTTTTTTTATCTCAGATGTCTTCACCATCTGTTAGTCCTTTGAATCCTCTCTGTTGGGTTGGATATGGCTCATAAAGTATCCCTGTAGTTTGGTTCTGCCATTATTTATGATATATGTTGTAATACCTAGCATCTGCGATCTGGCATTGGCTTAATGACACTGGTTCCTGGGTCTCACTAATGTTGAGAAGTTAACATACCACAGCATAGGAAGTAACTTCTTCTGGAGGAAGAAAAACCCAAACAAAAACAAAACAAAAATCCGCCCAAAAATTTAGAACATATATACACACTTGATACCATACTTTCACCTAATATGTAAACATACAATACATCCAAGGAGGATGATTCATAAACAGCTCTACACACCATGACATTTTCCTCCCCAGTTCCCAGAACATTTAACATACAATGTAGTTTTATTTCTCCCTCCTTAATGTTTGTTCCCCCCCCCTTCACGCTTCAGCAGTAGTGTACCCTGTTGATGAGAAAATGCTTGGTGGTACTGACAGATATTTGGGTCCCAAGCCAATCTCTAACTGAGCTCATTACATATGCTATGTTTGTCTGTTTATTTTAAACAGAATTTTTTTTAAATCAGAGGGGGTTTTTTGGCCAAAAAATCATAGAGTGCTTCTTACTCAGTTCTTTGTAACTCATTAACAATAAAACAAAACAGGTACTTAAATGTTAAAAGCTAATATAAATTTGTATTTATTTATTTTGCTTCCATATTTCAAAAGATATAGCTGGAAAAGTACTTACAGAGGGATAAGTCAGCAACTTCTGTTTGTTAAAATATTGTCAGATTTTTAGTATCAGACCAAATTATAGAGATTAGTTGCCTAATCTGAGGCCCTATAACAAAGTTGCTACTGAGCATCACAAATATAATTTTAACAACATCCTTTCTGCTGTTTTATGGTGAAAGTAAGGATGCTTTTCCAAATTCAGGCTGACTAGCTAGGAAAATAGACCAATTTTAACAAAAAATTCATCACCTTGGAGTTTGGCCAAGCCAAAAGAAAACTAACTTCCTGCTGTTTTATTCTTGTTGTGGGTTGTAAATGGTCTAGGTAAAATAATTAAAGCTTTGCAGAATCTTACAGGAATAGATTTTGCTTGGCTCAGAACAAAAACTGTTTTCAAAATGTTGAGTTTCTAGCTGGATGAGGGGTGTCAAGAGGCATTAAATACTTACCTCAGGCTCTACCTTTGTCTGTAACTGTACTAAAAATATTTAGAAACAGAATGAGAATGACTATAGCTGATAATCAATTGGCTATACCCCTCACACAATGTGAGCAGATGCTTATTTGCCAATGTTTTCTACAGCAAAGATAGATAAACTGCTGAAATGCTGTATGCTACACCTTATCTGAGCTTGAAGATATTGGGGTCATGATGAAAACAATGCAGCAAAGCAATTACTGCTACTCAGCATCTATATGTAGCTGTTGGAGAAGTTCAGAAAACATGAGATGAAGAGTAAGGGGTTAGGAGACAACAACCGGCTCTATATCTCTGATTTCAAATATAAACACCACCATCTCCTGGCTTTGTCAATGAATTAAGACCAGCTAACTAAAGATAATAGGCAATTTGGAAATGACACTGGTGAGCAAGGGATGTACCTTGAAAGTCACTTTTTCCATTGCACCTTCCACGATAAATGGCACCATGATCAGTTTGCTGGGCCACACTCTTTGGCTTCCTTTGGACTTTTCATTACTACTGGATCCCAAAAAGGTCCATTTCCATCTACAACTGGCCAGAAGAGTGTGCACTGTATTACTGGATTCAGATTTAGCCACCATGATCTATGTATTTGCTACCTTCCAGCTTGATCATTGCAATCTAGAAATCAGCTATATGCCCTTAAAAAAACCCTCCTAATAGCACAAAATGTTGTAGTCCAGCTTCTAAACAACAGAACATGAGCATATCACAAGGACACTCTGAATATGGTGTCCAGTTCAAGGTTTCTGTCCTCATATTCAAAGCCCACCATAGGACTGGCCCCAATTGCCTTCTCTCCTTTGATGACCGTGAACAACCAATGACAACTAACATTGCATTGGAATAATGAAATTGTTGATCAATAAGGCCATGTCTACATTATCAGCTAAATCAGCACTGCTGCGATCGATGCAGCGGTGTTGATTTAGCGGGCCTGGTGAAGTCACATAAGTCGACTTATGTAACTGAAGTAATGTGACTTAGATCAACTTACAACATTAGTGTAGATCAGACATTAGTTGGGACTCCTGAATGGAGGAAACAAATCTTTTACTGAGTTGATACTAAGGAACTAACTCCCAAAAGAAGTAAGATTAATAACAGCATTGTGTTCAAAACTGAACATCTTATACACATTATACACTCACTCAAATGTCCACCCTTAACTCTGTTCAAGCATTTTACTCCTACTTGGTGGGAAAGAAAAGAGGGAGATTATGGTCTTTTTTTTAAAAAAATACACACACTTGGGAGATATGCAGATACTATAGTGATAGATGCTTATACAACCACAAGATAAAAACTAGTTAAAGAGATAACTTGTTCCATCCAACTGCCAGAAAAAATGTGAAAATCATCTTAATTCCTCACCCTCCCACGGACTTCTCAGCCTGTCCAGTTTCTCTTCCCCTTTGTTCCAATAAATGCCTGGTATGAACTCTTTAAGGAAAAGGCCAAAGTCTGCCTAAAAATACCTTGTGTAACCAATACTGTGAAGCACCTTTGGGAATTCTGGATTTTCACTGTTCTAACCAGTTAGCTCCCTGACATTAACTGTAGCTAAATTGCACGTGCTTACTGTAGCTGTAGTTCTCTGGAGTCACCCAGAACATACCTTATCTCGTACCATTTTATTCCAATTTCATTTCTCACTCTGGTCTGAACAAGTCCAGGACGTGAAATACAATCAATGTATTTTTTTTTGTTTTGTTTTAAAGTAGCTGAATATAGTGGCCATTTTTACAGAACCAAGAACAACATTTATATTCTACTCTATCCAATTTTATCAGTGCCTTTAATAATAATAGCAGATTTCCTTATTTTCAGTACAATGTTTGGGCAAGTAATAAAAATGAAAAATGTAAGAAGAATTTACAAGTTAACCTAGATAAAACAAAACTTCCATCCAGCTCTTTCTACAAAGTAGAGACTTTGTTGTAAGAATAAAAGGTTTTGATTATTCCGCTACGATTCTGCCAAGAAGGCAAAATAATCAGGCAGCTAAATTTATGAGACTATTGGTTTCATTTTACAGGAAGACTAAACTGCCTGCTAAAAGTCACTTGTCATGCTCTGGGATTCAGAATAAGATTTCTTCCTTTCATTCCATTAGAAAATAAAATTTGGTAAACAGCAGGGTTAATGGATGGCTCTAAAGACTGGCAATAGGGGTACATAGCATTGTACCTCTTTAGGTAATTGGTTAGATTCCTTGGCATAGAGTAGGATTGTGCAAACTGGACTGATGTTCATCACAATATTGTGCCATAATGGGTGTCAGGTCCATTCCAGAAGACGGCAAGGGAAAGATATTTATAAAAGCCCCTGCTTCCTCTTGTATAATGGGCAGTCGGATTCTCCCTGGCTGTCATAGAATCATAGAATCATAGAATATCAGGGTTGGAAGGGACCCCAGAAGGTCATCTAGTCCAACCCCCTGCTCAAAGCAGGACCAATTCCCAGTTAAATCATCCCAGCCAGGGCTTTGTCAAGCCTGACCTTAAAAACCTCTAAGGAAGGAGATTCTACCACCTCCCTAGGTAACGCATTCCAGTGTTTCACCACCCTCTTAGTGAAAAAGTTTTTCCTAATATCCAATCTAAACCTCCCCCACTGCAACTTGAGACCATTACTCCTCGTTCTGTCATCTGCTACCATTGAGAACAGTCTAGAGCCATCCTCTTTGGAACCCCCTTTCAGGTAGTTGAAAGCAGCTATCAAATCCCCCCTAATTCTTCTCTTCTGCAGGCTAAACAATCCCAGCTCCCTCAGCCTCTCCTCATAACTCATGTGTTCCAGTCCCCTAATCATTTTTGTTGCCCTTCGCTGGACTCTCTCCAATTTATCCACATCCTTCTTGAAGTGTGGGGCCCAAAACTGGACACACTACTCCAGATGAGGCCTCACCAATGTCGAATAGAGGGGAACGATCACGTCCCTTGATCTGCTCGCTATGCCCCTACTTATACATCCCAAAATGCCATTGGCCTTCTTGGCAACAAGGGCACACTGCTGACTCATATCCAGCTTCTCGTCCACTGTCACCCCTAGGTCCTTTTCTGCAGAACTGCTGCCTAGCCATTCGGTCCCTAGTCTGTAGCTGTGCATTGGGTTCTTCCGTCCTAAGTGCAGGACCCTGCACTTATCCTTATTGAACCTCATCAGATTCCTTTTGGCCCAATCTTCCAATTGGTCTAGGTCCTTCTGTATCCTATCCCTCCCCTCCAGCGTATCTACCACTCCTCCCAGTTTAGTATCATCCGCAAATTTGCTGAGAGTGCAATCCACACCATCCTCCAGATCATTTATGAAGATAAATTTGGGATGAACTGCACTGCCAGCTGTAGACTAAAGATAGACCTTGATCACACAGAAACTCACTTGCTTCACTGCTGCAAATGGAGAGAGGGAGCTTTGAAGTAGTTTTTCAGCATGGTAGGTATACAACGCAGTAGCTCTCTACCTCCCAGCCACATCCATCACTTGCAAATCTGGAGGTGTTTCTGTTTAAACTGGATTTCACTGTAGGTCTCTAATTAAATCCACCTGCCTATTCAACTCCCACTGAGCCAGGATCTTAGACTATCTGGGGTTTAGAAGTTTGGGAAGGCAGTGAATATTTGCTGCTGGATAGGGCCTTTAATTCTGAAATCTTATCTAGACTTTAATTTCCTTGAATGTATGAGAATACATTACTCTGTGAACAAAAGAGCAAGTCAAATTCTGTATGCAAAGTTAAATTTACCCTTCCTAAAGAGCTGTTTTTTTAATAAAGCTTCTTTGGTTTAGATTAAAAACGATAAATGTCATCATAATTTCTTTCAGGCAAGCCTGATGGGAGTTTTATCAGCACTTGCACTAGTTAAGAGTGACAGTATGACTTAGCCTTGTCTCAAAAGCACAAAATATGAACTATCATTAATTTAACAGCTGGAAAGAGCCTCTACTTACCATTGACTAGTAGTACAGTCTAAAAATAAGGGTTTGAAACTTTTGTTCTGGCCTGCAAAGGAATGAAAAATCTCAGGTTAGTTATGTGTAAAGAGAAATAGTTATTTTCTTATCTCATAGACTAAACCCCACTTTATAAAGTGAGCTAAAGACAAATCAAATCTAATTTTGCTTTTTAGTCTATAAACTAATGAAAAATCATTCTTATTAGATCCTTGACACGTAGGTGATTCTGGGATGTCTCAGGGGACTGGTGATGCCATTAAGATCTAGGGCCCAGATCTGCAAAGGTACTTAAGCACTTAAGTCACAATTTTGGCTCCTCTGTGATTTACAAAACTCCTGCTGAATGCTGTAGGCACCAAAAATCACTGGGTGCCTGCATTTTCAGGGTAAAAATTCCCTAGGCGCCTATGTTTCTATCTTTGAGAATGCTCACTGCTGCCTTACTCTAGCTGTTTGGTTGCCTATTGCCTAATCCACAGAGTGATTCATGAACTGGGGAAAGATAGGTTGCCAAACACCTAAGTAACAAGCAGGGCCTAATCTGGTAAAACCACTTAGAGTCTGCCCACTGGATCTGGTCCCAGTCAAAATCTGGCTGCCAGAGGAGGAGTTGGTAGTGGTGGCTTTATACTTTTTGGCCAGAGATTAGAGCACTTGCCTCAGATGTGGGAAACCAAGGTTCAATTTCTCCCTCTCTTCCAGAAAGAAGATTCAAGCAGGGGTCTTCCACACCTCTTTAACCACTGAATTATGGGACATTCTGATATGGGATACCCTCAGTCTGTCCTGATGAAGCTGTTCCACTGTTGATAAATAATGAGAGTGATTGAAGAAGGAGAACTGGGCCCAGGATTTCCCATCTCCTAGGTGGGTGTGCTAACCACTAGACTACACCACCACATCCTCTCCCCTCCCATTGTCTTCTGTGGAATGAAGCAGGTAGCCAACTCATTCTCACAAGAAACACCTCAGGTGGTTAATCTGCTTGACTCCAGGTGGCTGGTTTTTATTCATGGATTGCTAAGAAGAGATTGCTCAAGTCTTAACTAGAAACGTGCAGAATTCACGTAATATCACTGATTTCTCATAGGTTAAACACACACAGTCCAAGCCTTCTAAACATAGGTTGTAGAATTCCCATCATTGGAGTTTTTTTAAACCAGGTTAGATGAACTACACTTAATTCTGCCTCTGCATGGGGATGGGGGGATGGCCTAGATGACCTCCTGAGATCCCTCCCAGCTCTACCTGTCTATGATTTTATGAATCTATGACCTGGGACTAAAAATAAATCCAGTTTGGAGTTTTTCTTGCAAAAGTGAAAAATTCTTATAACACAAACTGTTGTATCTGATAAGTACCTACTCTCAGATTTAAAAAAAATCCCTCAAAAGGAACACTATGAGACATTTTTAGTTGGATTGATTTTGTTTTGTCAAAGTTAGTTAAGGTTTTGCATGTAACAAATTAAGGTTAAGAATGGAAAGCTAGAGAGACAAGGTGGGTTAGATAATATCTTTTGTTGGACCAACTTCTGTTGGTGAGAAAGAGAAGCTGTTGCACTTCCACAGAGCTCTTATTCAGCTATTCATTCACATTCTAATCCTGGAATGAGGCCAGCATCTCTTCATACGTTAATTTCTCATGCTGTCAATCTGGCTCCTTTCATGGACACTTAAAATATATACACTTACTGAAGTTTTTAAACAAAACAATACCATACAATAATTGTCATTCAAATCAATATGCTGTTTAGTTCATCTGGAGAACTAAACACAGCTTACTTTCAGCAAAATGAATTCTCAGTTGAGGACAGGAGAACTTCAAAGGCTCAGAATAAGGGTCTTAACTTTTTTCTGTGATTCAAGATTTTTATTATTATATATTGAAGTTTAAGTCTCCTCATCAATCCTGCCCTTGTTATCATTGTTTTTCTCCTCATTCTCTTCCCATGGTAGTCAGTTTTAAAAAGGTTTCCTCTCAAGCTATATAGGGGCCTGTGACTGTCCCTGCTACACAGGGCCTGGAGTTTCAAGGACCACAAGTTCTGACCCATCACTGAAGAAGAAATTGCAGAGAGGTCTTTCCCATGCTATATTTTCTCCCCACTCTCATTGGGCTATCTGAGAGGTGCCAGAGAAGTTAATGGGACTACAGGTTGTTGAAGTTACAGAAATGAGTAAGAAAGATCTCATAGCTTAATTGGCTGATCCTGTCAATTGCAGTCATTAGGCTGACATCACTGTTCTACATTAATTCACTTAGCCAGGTCACCTACCCCTTTCCATTCTTTTCTTCCTTCTGCTCCCAGGCATGTTTCAAGTTTATTTTGTTTAGTCATAACAAGGTTTTTTACCATAAGATAGTTTTAAATGCCCTTGAGATTGAACAGCACTTTGAGGTCTGTGTGCATGTCTATCTTTCCCGGCCTGAGTAATTTTTAAATAGCCTAGAATTTTAACAATACTCTTGAGGGTATCCACATTGCACAGACTATGCCCTGTAGGGCCGCAACTTGGATTCTAAAATTGCTTAGACATATGCATAGTCTCATACATACCATTCTCCCCTCTCTTCATGCTTATAGAATTTGCCATTTGCTTTTTCATCAAACTTTCAATTATCCTTTGAATATTTCTGTAGGTACAGAGATATGCAAATAAAGAATGGGCCTGACCCTGAAGGGTACTCAGTACCATTAACTTCCACAGACTTCAGAGGGAGTCCAGGACACTAAGAAGCACTTTACAGAGCAAGCTCTACGTATGTTCCATTAGCCCCTCCAACATAGACATACCCAATGTTACATAACTATATGATGTCTTCATAATGCCAATATTGGCCCAGCACAGCAGACTATATATTATGCTCTCAGCAGACATTTTAACTGAACAAAACACGTAGGTCCTGATTCACAAAGGGATTTAGGCACCCAAGTCCCAAATTTAGGTCCACTGCTTGACTGCCACCTAACCCAGTAGGCATTGAAACTTCCTCGGCACTTAAATTTTGCTCAGCATTATAAAGGCTTAAGTCCCTCAGTGAATCCCAGCCTTAGATCAGTTTTGTTGCTCTTCCACCTTCTGATAAGTAGTTAATCCAAAATGAAAATAAAAGTAGCTGTATGCACACTATAGCTTTGAGCAGGGTGCCAGCAGGCAACAAACAAACAAAATTATTTCCTAACATTCATGCCCTGTTGGAACTTGTACTAAATGGAACTAAGATCTCTACATTGAACAGACACACCTCTAAGCTGATATCTGATTTTCATTAGAGGGTTTTTTCGTTGTGGTAGTTACATTCACTGCAGAAGTTAATTTGCTCGTTGAAGATAAACGAAGTTAATTAAAAGTATAGAGGTAGTTTAACCCTTAAAACAGCAAGCATAAGAAAAAGTCCTCTGTAAACTACAGTAAATTAATGAAGATTATAACTACTATTCCCATTCTGGCCAATTTCCCAACTCTCAGGCGCACTCACAGTCCACCCTGCTTGCGCAGATAAATAGCAATGGCTGCAAGCAGTACTGGGGTATCACAGAGGATAAGTAATAGAGGGAAATCTAAGAGGTCAAGGTAATCTTTTCACTAGCCAGAAAGATACTTCCTTTCCTACCTGAAGGTACTCTGAATAATCCTTGTATCTTTTGGTCTAATAAACATCAATGAAATGCACCAAAGCAGCTCATTTCTGCTATGCTTCCTCAGACTGAGTAGCTCCTTACTCCATTAAGGGACAGTTCACAGAGTAAGGTACTACTCAACATGAACGAAGGTGGCAGAATCAGGCCCTTTGTAGTCAAAGATTGGCTTAACATTCTGTAATTAAGGGATACTAAGAAAGAACACCCAATTTTTCCACACAGTAATTGAGTGAATCAATACAAAACTGTTCCTCTAAAGGCATTAGATTATTGCCATGGGAAATGGGACATAACAACTATAATAGCACCACAACACTACAGATAAAGTTGAAAGAGCCATTTCATTCTCATCCCCTATCATCACTAATATGTAACTCTTAAAAAAATTTGGAGGGGCTGAAATTTCTCAGGGTAAGTCTCAGGCTAAATATGAATGAGCAAATTGCATTGAGCCAATTAAGTTACATGACTACCTCTGAGAAGAAGTCTTTTTTTCATGATGTCACCCTAGTTTTATTATTCAGCAGATCAGACATTTTATTAAGAAAACATTTAAAACACATCTCTGTTATAGCGGCAAAGAGTCCTGTGACACCTTATAGACTAACAGATGTATTGGAGCATAAGCTTTTGTGGGTGAATACCCACTTAGATGTATGTACTGCATTTCTGTTATAGTTTGCCAAAAGGTGCTCACGGGTAGTATAATTCATCTAACGCTCCAAACCACAAGATGCTGAACATCATCAGTTCCCACTGGAGTCAATGGGAGCTGAGGGCTCTCAGTTTCTCACATATAGGATAGAGTCCAGAGTACCAACAGCAAACAAAAAAATATTGTAAACAAAAAATGCAAGTTGTCTAGGAACTCCAGCAAGGATGTTTCTATTGGGGGAATTAAAGAACCCAATTAAAAAAAATATAGAATTGTTGCTTGCAAAATGTCATAATTATTCCCAGAAAGTACTTACTAAATTAGTCACTCTTATTCCAGTTGGTTTCTTATTCCATTTGAGTGCTTGGCAGTTAAAGAACTGCAAATGAGAATGTTTTTCTTGCAGCTTGGATCAGAAACAAGACTCTATAATTCAATTATAAATGTCCTCTGAGAACAGCATACTATTACATATTTTTACAATTTTTTTAAAAGTCAAAATGTGAAGTCCATGTGCAATTAAAAAATGAAATATGGCTGTATTCTTATGTTAGCTTTGCATTGAATTGAGATGGGTATAAATGTAGTAAAAAAAGTATGGACATGGGAAAATATCCACTTTTATCTCAGATGGACTAATTACATGTTCAGCTGCTGGAATTTACTAGAATCTTTATTAAATAAATAGCAGCCACTTCTATCTTCATTCCCAAAATAGCCATAAAATTGCAGCCCCAAGAAAACTGGTAAATGTAATCATTCAGCTCTTCTTTCTTTTCACTGGCTGTCTATATACCCTACACAGAAACAAAGGTTAATTAATACCAACCCTGCACTAGTTCCTACTGCTACACAAAAAGCTGACATATATCAGGAGGTACATATTGTTTAAAAAATTGTTTCATAGCGATAGGTTTGTGGGCAAACAACATGAAGGGGTTATCTAAGGGTACCATGTTATCCTTAGAAATATTGTTCAGTGGGGTGTGGGGAATATGCAGAGATCTAAGAGACCCAGAGCAGCATCGTGACCAATAGTGATTAATTTTTTTCTATGTGAGTTACGATGATCTCTTTCTCAACTCACATTTTATCTCTAATTTCCAGGTTTTAGTTTTTGATTTCATGAGGGAACAAGAGATCAGCTCAGCCTGCTGGATTTCCAGAATCTCAATTTTAAGGAAAGTTTGTTGAGACTCAAGCTTAGCTATCTTGCTACATTTACAGCTTTCTAAACTGTGAAACACTGAGTGCTAATGTGGCTCCCCATCACCCCCACTCCATTCTCAAAAATGCAGCTATCAAAACTAGCACAGCTTTCAGAATGATACTTGTGCTGGAGAAAACTGACTGATAGATACTGTGATCTCACCACTAAAGTCCCACCTTCTAGCTGATGGTACTCTATTGTTGGACTGATGTCACATGTAGCTTTTCTTCACAGAGGCACTGTATTTGCTGGATACACATAGGCTATGGATATTTGTTGTACCATTCATCTCTGGAATGTCAAAGCTGCAAGTGCAAGAATTTGCTTTGCAAGAGCTGACATAATTAATTTACTATCTTAATCGCATTCAATTATTTAAAAAAAAATCAAGTCTTTGGACAGCGTATTTCTTTGCTTGGCTACAGTTTTATCACATTGAAGAGGATAAAAGAGCAGCTGTGTTTGTCTGGAAAACTGCAGCCAAAAATAAAAAGATTTCCCCTTCAGTATGTAGGGACTTGAGTCTGAATTCTGATCTCACTTAGACCGGTTTTACACTATAATTGTGTGGACTTCAGTGGAATTACTTCTAATTTACACTGGCATAAGCAAGATCAGATTCAATCCCTAGGTCCCTGGGAAAACTCTACATTCACATTCCACTCAAGTCATTAACACCACACCCACTTTCTATTTCAAAACCAAACATTTACTTTTGTGCTTATATCACTGGCACAGCTGGAGTACAAAGGGCTCTTCTTTATCTGAAAATTATATTGTGTGATTTTTTGAAGAAAAAATTCCCATATCCCACCCATTGTTGCTACCTACCTCCTACTTTGTAGCAACATGACACTCAGCTGTACAGCACAGGCATATGCTGTGAATCCAATCAGTAAAAACCACTACCTCAAAATACATGCTCCATGAATACAAATAAGAGTCAGTGATGTATGGATCACTAGCATCTGAAAGAAATGAGCATTATCTGAGTAATATCTTCAGCTACACTAATCTCCCAAACTCCAAATGGTCCCTCCATGGCTTCCCTTCAATATGTCTAATAAGGTCTTCTTCGGGTGTTCTTCAAGGAATCCCAATGATGTGATAAGTAGATTGTGTTTGCATGTTTGTGGGAGGTAGGGAAGCTGTACACATTTTTTACTTTTGTTTCACAAGCAATAGTAATAATTTTTATTATGGCATTATGAAGTGGATCATATATAAAGGTTGCCATTCTGAGTGACCTTTTAGAACATGAGGATTGGTTACAAGTACGCAGGCTCTCTGCAGATTTAGTAGTCCACAGTTCTCTTTGAAGCCAGAGGGAGGGGAAGTTATAAAGTGACCAGAATATCAGGGAGCTGAGGCATTCCACTGACTCTACAAACAGCCTGATCGGACATTTCATGGCTGCTAGTGTCCTGCAGTCAACATCAAAGAAACAATTCCAAGACACCTAATGATACTGTGTAGAGGGAGTAAAGTTTACAAATCGGTATCTGGTCTCTTCACTCCTAAGCACGCACTCTTTAATAGTTATAGCTACAGACAGAAGGAGAAAATAATGGAGCAGTCTGACTGCCAACCAGAGGTAGTGCCAAAAGGACATACACATTCCAATCTGTTTCACAACACAGCATTGAAGTCTCAGGGTCTGGCAATGAGAAAGACAGCTCGCAACAGTTCTATTTTGTAAAAATACCCTTTCTTCAATTTGATATTTTTACTCCCCCTCTAGTTACTTAGACAAACAGTATTTATATCCCAAGTGACTGAATCATACTGCTTCCTTTTTATAGCTAGTAAGCATAAAACAAATTCAGAACATTAAATGGATTAAACAGATAATTGAGTCTATACCTTCCCCAGCATGTGGTGTTAAGAGCACTTCCTCCTCTAACTACATCTCTCTTTCTTTTGTATGGAGAACAACCATTAACATCCCCTTATCAGACTAAGCCCTGGTCTACACTAGGACTTTAGGTCGAATTTAGCAGTGTTAAATCGATGTAAACCTGCACCTGTCCACACAATGAAGCCCTTTATTTCGACTTAAAGGGCTCGATTTCCTTACTCCACCCCTGACAAGTGGATTAGCGCTTAAATCAGCCTTGCCGGGTCGAATTTGGGGTACTGTGGACACAATTTGATGGTATTGGCCTCCGGGAGCTATCCCAGAGTGCTCCACTGTGACTGCTTTGGACAGCACTCTCAACTCAGATGCACGATTGTTTGCCGTTGCTCTGACGCAGGGAGGGGCGACTGACGACACGGCTTACAGGGTTGGCTTACAGGGAGCTAAAATCAACAAAGGGGGTGGCTTTACATCAAGGAGTATTTCAGGCAGGACTTCACAGAGGGTTCCAATAAGAAATGGTGCACCTACGTTATTGTTCTTATTGGAACAAGGAGGTTAGTCTAGCCTCTGATTGATACATGGCTAGATTTATCTCGCTGCACCTTCTCTGTAAGTGATTGCAGTGTGACCTGGAGGAATGAGTCCCCTAGACGGGGGACGGGTGGTTTGCAAATGAGTACAAAACAAATCTGGTCTATTTCTTGTTTTGATACACTCCATCTATCTTTTACATCTTTCACTGGCAGCAGATGGTCCACATCTCATAGCTGCTCGGCAGAAGATGGTACAATAGGACTGCTAGCCATCCTCATCTCTTGCCTGCCCGGCAGAACATGATGCAATAGGACTGCTAGCAATCCATATCACCTGCCTGCTCACCATAAGATGGTTCAATAGGACTGACTGCAGGACTAAAGAGAATGACTTGATCAAGTCACTCCAAATTAAGTCCCTGCGCCCATGTCTGCCCAGGTGCTCCTGATCGACCTCACAGAGGCGACCAGGAGCACCTCGGACATGATGATGAAGGCTACCAGTCCTATTGCACTGTCTGCTGCCACAAGGCAATGGGTTGCTGCTGCTGTATAGCAATGCAGTACTGCGTCTGCCAGCACCCAGGAGACATACGGTGACAGTGAGCTGAGCAGGCTCCATGCTTGCCGTGGTATGGCGTCTGCACAGGTAACTCAGGAAAAAAGGCGTGAAACGATTGTCTGCCCTTGCTTTCATGGAGGGAGGGAGGGAACGGGGGCCTGACGATATGTACCCAGAACCACCCACGACAATGTTTTAGCCCCATCAGGCATTGGGATCTCAACCCAGAATTCCAATGGGCAGCGGAGACTGCGGGAACTGTGGGATAGCTACCCACAGTGCAACACTCCGGAAGTCGACTCTAGCCTCGGTACTGTGGAAGCACTCCGCCGAGTTAATGCACTTAATGCACTTAGAGCATTTTCTGTGGGGACACACACACTCGAATATATAAAACCGATTTCTAAAAAACTGACTTCTATAAATTCGACCTAATTTCTTAGTGTAGACATACCCTAAGGAAGTCCATCTGCTCCAACTGACTGGATCAGAAGCACACCTGCCTTCCTTCACGTCAGACAATCACTGAAGGGAGGAAAACAGCTGTTCCTTCTTGACCATTGCCTGTACTCATGCCTATACTCTTCCTAGAACCACTTTTTTAAAAAAACTGTAAAGCAGAAACGGGTTGTTTCTGGTCTAAAATGTCTCCCCACGTACCCCATAGGGTTATAATGCCATCACATACAGTTACAATTTGAAAATATTCACAAACTGATTTTAATTAATTAGTTATTTATAAGTATTTGCCTATTAATTTATGTAAGTAAATTTTAGCCAAGGTAAGGGTTCTCTGGCCAGACGTTATAAAGCGTTCTTAAGCACTGTTTGGACAATGCTAATTACCACAAACAGTAGGAAGGGGTAGTTAGTCTCACCCAAACAATGAGTGAAGGCCAGAAAGAATCAGCTAGAGAGATTCCCAGAAATATAAAGCACCAAAAAGTTATTTTGTAATGAATGTTTTACGTTGAAAAAGAAAGAAATTTCCTTCATTAATGAAACTAGAAATAGAGCAGTCCATTGGATATTCTTTTGTATAAAACATCTCTTTACCAAAGAGAGATACATAGGATTTGACATCAGTGGCAACACGGTTAAGGAAAGAAATTATAAAAGACTGGAATCCTACTTGTGAGAGATTGGAGCAGGACCAGGGACTTCCCTCTAACAACAAACCCTATAGGAGAGCTCCTTGTTAAAATTCTGGTACAAAACTGAAGAAAAGAATTGGTGCTATTCCCTTGTCTCTACTGAAGTTCACTCCTGGGGATACTGCTAACCTCATGGTGTCCTGAGGGCCAAACACATTATGTCAAAAAGATGAAGAGGTCAATATTTTGGAGTAGATACTGTGCTTTCTTTTGCATTGCTTTGGTGGCACAGAGAGGGAAGAAACCATCTACAATTCCCCCTGCCAGGAATTCTCCTGATGTGGCAGTAGTAGTTAATGCTCCACTCCTTGGGGGTCTCACAATGCTTTAGGAAAGCAGACAATAGAAGAGCCAAAGCTACTTTCTCTCTGGAGTGATGCAGCTGGCCAGGCAAGAAGCTGCGCAGCTGCAACAGAAAAGGGAAAGCAGCTGTTCATAGCACTCCCAGTTCACACTAGAAGTTGTGTGAGGAAGCTGGAGAAGTACTATTCCCTATTATTTCCTTACAGAGACAGGACTGTTTCAAACACTTGTTTAAGAACTGCAGGGTATGATTCATTTTTGTCCCTTATGTGGGGTCAGCTTCCTCCTCTCCTAGGGGACCGGGAGGAGGAAGCTGACTCTAGGTATGTACTTGTGCATTGTATAATGTATCACTGTAGCAAGGGCCTCAAAAAAGGTTGACCAAAGAATACAGGGCCTCCCTAATGTTCTGTGAGCTGCCTATCAGTGATCCCCTCACCTTTCTTTTAAAACCCTGGCACTGTCCATAGCAACATATGTGCACAAGACAAGGAGAATGAGATTTTTCAGTCTGAGTTATGACATAGACACACACAAGCTACAGCATGAGGAAAATGTGGAAGCCTGACTCAGTAACAGTAAAAACTTAATTGTGTGTAGTATCCAGTTTAAATGACAGCAATTTGAAAGGTACGGACAACGTATGTCATAGCAACACTTATGGCCTCGTGTTTTCCCATACAGAACTTGCTACGTCTTGCTACATCTACACTTGAAGCTGGAGGGGTAATTCCCATCTCATGTAGATGTAACATACTAGCTCTGTTTGAGCTAGGGCACTAAAAAGATTAGTGTAACTGGAGTAGCACGGGTGTCAGCTTGGGCTAACCATCCAACTACACACCTGCCTGGAATGGACTCCCCGGCTATATATTTGGGTGGCTAATCTGAGCCACTGCCTGTGCTACCTTGGGTATACTGCTATTTTTAAGTGCACTAGCTGGAGCAGAGCTAGCACAGGTATGTCTATGTGAGCTGTGAATTGCACCTGCCAGCTCCCAAGCGTAGACATAGCCCATAGTGATTCTGCATTTGAGAACTATTCTGAACAGACAATTCAGAATGTCTTAGTCCTGGATAAGTAAATTCATAGTACTAGTGTGGACAACATTGCTATGGGCTAAAAGTAACACATGAATAAGTGACACTTCTATAATTATCAAAGTAACAGGCATTGAAACTACCTGAGATGGGAGATCCAGCTACATGACACAGGGTAGGAGCATGACCTGTAGGAGCAGCTTATTTATCAGGTTAATAACTAAAAATAGATATTCACGGCATGAAAAATGTTACCTAGGTCTTTTCTACACACAGAGAGACACAGACACACTCTTGGTTGTGTAATGTTTTTCAAACCATAATTTAGTGATACATGATTTAGACAGTAATGTAAATCAGTCTTCTCTCAGTGACTAAAGTTTTAGACTAGTGCTGATGTCAGGTTTATATTAACATTTGTGTTAACAGATAATTTGAAAGATTACATGGTTTAGTATCTTGTGTGTATACTGTTCTGCAAACATAGTTTACACATATTTAATAAACACCTGGGGACACATTTTCAGAAGTTGCCTTCCTTTTCAGTGGAAGTCCTGGATTTGTGCCTTAACCCAAAGTTGTTTAAAAAAAATCAGTGAATTAATTTAGCAGTTTCCTCAATCTCTGCTCTCACTGTTGTAAAATAATCTTAATTTAGTTTGGGAAAATGCAAGTGCCAAGACCAGTCTTTAGTAACAGTAAAACAACACCCCAACTAATCTTAAACATGAAGAAAATAAACAGAGATCCAACACACAAGGATTGACTTACTTGGTTTTCCTAGATTCTCTCTGTTGTAGTAGCACAGTATACTTCTATCGGAGGGTATACATTTTTATCAGTCAAACAAAAAAGTAATCTAGTAGTTTCAGCTATGATGAAAATACTAACTGAACTGCAATTATTGTTTAGAAAAAGAGAAGAACCAAAAAACCTTTCAAAAATCTCTGCTATTATTACAAAGTAAAGAGCCCAGACCTGAATATACTTAACATGTTGAACTCCAGTTGAAGAAGTCAATGGGAATTCTGTGGGTGGATTGTTTCTAGGATTGGGAGAATTGTGAATAACATACAAAAAACTACTTCTATAGAATGTTAAGATTTCGAAGTCTAGCAACCAAAAGTCAGGAAATGACAGAATGAATGTTGCCCATGCAATCTTAATTCAGCCACTTTATACATTTTCACTGTGACAGATTTGCCGAAAATCACATAGGAAGTCTCTGAGAGACACAGGAGTACAGCTCAGCTCTCCTGGGTTTATGGTTAGTGCCCCAAAACAACAGAACACCCTTGCTCTCCTTATAACCTCTGCCTCTTCTTATAATCTTCTGCCTCAACAAGACAGCAGAAATAAGGTCGCATGGAGTCCCATATTTCTAACATTTCCTAATTCTCAGTGCTTGATTTTGCAAACTTAATGTTCTTTAAACATAGTGTTTCTTATACAATTTCCTATTTTTTCTTGAAAAAGAAAATTTAAAAAACAGAAATGCCATTATGTGAAATTATACTGAACTTCACATGGGCCATTAGCAGGCTCTGGGTCCATGATCTTAGATCTCTTTCACAGACCTCTACCACTTGCACTAATGGAGTAGCTGACAATAGTAGGAGGTTGTCATCTTCTGTGTGGACCAATCACTTGAGGAGGGTGACACATATGCTTTCCCAGTGGATTATGCAATTCTTTGTTAGATAGCAGGGACTCAGGATTCTTGATATCTATTCCAGGCTTTGGAGAGGAGGGTGGTTTAGCAGTTACAGACAGCACAGGCAAGTACATAGATCTTACACATTAATTCTGAAAGGAAGTATAGCTAAGTGAGTGAGACATTGGTGTGCCATATTAGAGACATAGTTCTATTCCATTCCCAGCTCTGCCTGCTATAACCTTGTGCAACATCTCAATTACTTCATCTGTAAAAATGGGGATCAGGGATATGAGGTCTTGCTTAATAATAAGGGCAGTGAAGTGCATAAAATTATCGATAACAGTAAGTACAAGAGCTGGGACATGAACTCCTGGCTCCCAGTATAGCACTTCTTCTCACAGAACAAAGGGGTGGTGGCTGCTGCCATGTCCCATCTGAAGGAGTTCAGATTCGTGGGATCTGGAGTATGCTCAATGTAGAGGGAAGGTCAATGGAGACAAGAAGCATGATCACACATAGTTGCAACCTCTCTGAAGCTCTACTGAGCATGTGCAAATGACAATATTCAGAGATTTGTAAATGTGGATGGATTTCATTGAGACAGTGAAGTCAGCTCTCTGACCCTAGTACTACCTTTCCCACTTCCAATTTCAAGTTCTTGCCCTAAACCATGGAGCCAACAGAGGTCTTCAGTGAAACATTTGGAGTTAACATTAGCAAAACTAGCTATTTTTCCTAAACTCATTCTCAGAAATAGCTGATCCATTTTGATGAAAATTTTAAAAATAATAAAACCAGCCAGGGACCAAGCATTGGAAATGTCAGTCAAGTGAGTTAAATACTGGCAAAGTTATAAGCAACTGAAAACAGAGGCTTATTATGGAAATTGTTAGGCAATCTTTACTATTGGCCTCTCCACCAGCTCTGTCTATAAGAAGTTTTGGGACTTAAAATCAAGACTTATTCACCAGTGAACTTCAGCTATATTGCCTATCTTCAATGGATACATCATATGAATGTAGAGTTTGGTTTGCAGCAAATAGTGTTTATATGCAGACTATCGTGTAGAAAATAACTCAAAGGAAAATATTATTGATGTTGAGTGTAGCTTTTTTGGCTTATTGTCATTGCTGAAGCGTACTTGCAGTCAGAATATTAACACATTTTATTCTGAAAGTGCTGGGAATGTGTTCTCATATTCAGTGCAAATCAGTTTCAGTTGTTTAATTTCACATTTTTTCCTACCTTCTCAAAATTCCAAGCCTCCTGCAAATATGATCTCTACCTCTTAACACTGAGTAATCTTTGGGTCCACAGAATAAGAAAACAAAGACCCAGTTTTTATCTACCAAGTATTGTCATGTGAATTACAGTTCTGAAAGGGATCAAAGCTCCAGGAACTCTTTCTTATTTGCTGTCTTGTCTCCTTCTTCAGTACCCATGGCCCTACACATGAGACGTTGCTGATATCTTTCCAACAGCAGCATCTGGCTCTTTGGCAAACATCTCCACTAACTGTTCTGACCCACTGATGGCTCCAAGACTATTTATGCATGCTGTGTAGGTTGGCTACAGGCGGGCCATCTCTTTTCACTCATCCTCTTGGGATCTATTTTTATGTCACTTGCATTTGATTCTGAGGAATTTACTGTAATGGCTTCAGTCTATTTGAGAACAAACAGGCAAATGCCTAATTAATTCTCTTTTTATACAGTATAAATAAATAAAAAGGATTATCAGTTCTCCAATATCATTTTAAAATACTTACACTGCTAGTTAGGGCAAGCCATAAAATTTACATTTCCTAAAGTAAAACTAAAATTATTGTGACACCACTGAATCAGAAATGAGAGAGTTTGCAAAGGTAAAAGGTTTGACTAACAAAAACAAATCTTTAGGATTTTACTTAAAAGAAGGCAATAAAAGCACATCTTCTTCTTGTTGAATAAAGGAATGGGAATAGAGTCACTGGAAACCTGGGCTCTCTCTTTTTAATTAAATACAAAGTAATGTCTGCAGTGCGACATAAGTACTTCTCTGACGTTTTGGCATAATTCTCTACCACGGGTAAGAACTGATTCTTTCTTTGAAGAATCTGCTAATAGTAACTGTCAGATACTATTCTGTTATTTAAACATGGCATAGCATTCCTTATGCTCCTGTATTCTGATAGCACAAGGTATATGCTAACATTCCATGAATGTCAATGGAGTGCAACAGCTGGATCAGAAGATCAGCACAGAAGGGGTTAATAGAGCTTTTTCAAAGAAAAATATTGTTCATTATCTGTTTTGACTCAAAAATGTCTAACTGGATGCTCACATTAAACAAACCTGTTCTCTCATTAACACTAATGACATGGCCATGCTTTACTGTTGTCATCACTTTGACTGTGAGGGAACCAAATAATTTGTAAATGGTAATACTATTATGTCTATGATATGCATGATATGAATTAACTCAGAGAAAATCCAGAGCCATGCTGTTTTTTGGCAAAGATCACTTGTCAGGAATCATGAGGGGTAAAAATTCCACCCTGGAGAAGAGACTTCTTTACTGACCCAAAAGATATTACAGCTCTCGTTAGAAATCAAGTCCTGACATTTTTTCTTAATGGCTGGAGTGCAGTTCCTGCTCTTTAAGTATGCTTCTAAATTGTGAAGTTAAAAATAAGCTGCTTTCAAATATTTTTTATAAAGCTGCATCTCTATGAATGCTTATTCCATCAAAGACTTGGAACTGAGAAAATTACAGCATCATTATTAAAGTTATGACAACTCAATGCAATTAAAAAAAGCACCTATGAATTTGCTGTATTTCCAACATGTAGCATCTGTCTGTAATCCAACCCCATAAAATGTGGATAGTGAACAACAGGTTCTGTGAAGAATATTAACCTGAATTTGTTGCACTCTTATTCCTTGAGCTGCTTTATAAATATTTCCCCATATGTGCTGCCAAACTCCTGCATTTAATGAATCACCCAAATCTTTTCCCCATATATCCTGTAGTGCTATCTGTGAAAGAATATATAAGTCCCTAATATGTGAACAAAAACAAGACACATAAAGCCTATGACTTCATGCCAAAATCCTTTCAAAAATTGGATCCGAGAAAATGGAAATTTTAAAATTATTATTTACTGAGTAGCATAAACATTGCATGACTACATCTACTCTATCATATTTAGAGAGCGCCAGTCACTATATGTAGGTGCCAGACAGGCCTAGAAATTATTGTTTTGTTATTTGTAATTTCTTAATGGACTGTTTCTTTCTTTTATTTGAAATTTGACCTTTGCCAGTGTTGAGGAAAAAGTAATATTCTTCCCTAGACTGCCTCTACTGCAGAATTCTAGGGAACAATAAAAAATGGTAATCTACGCCTTTTCCTTGATCAATCTCAACGTGCTTTACAAAGGAAGGGTTAAATCAGACAGGTAAATTGAGGAATCAGGCCCCTGAATTTTATCTATGGCTTTGCCTGTTTAAAGCTGGCTAAATATTCATAATGTAGATATTGGTCAATTTTCTTGTTTTTGAGTTTGCAAAGCTTTAACATAATTGGAACAATTTTATGAAATCTAGCTTTTTCATTAAACATTTTTGTTGCTATTAAAATTAGTGAAAATATATTGATAAATTTTCACATTCCTTTATCAAATATTGTGATGGATTTGCTGGCTGTGACTGGTTACACAAGGTATCGGTTCTGATTCTCTGACTTGCTAAGCCTACCACATGTGGTCTAGTCTCAAAAGGATTGTAAGGAGTCAATTTGACTTGTTTACTCAGAGGGAGTAGATGCCTTCTTTCAGTCATTTAGAAAAAAGCCTTTTGGGAGCAGCTCTGTGCTACTCCTTGCTCCCATGTCGGAGGAAGATTGCTTATCACATCCCTTGAATACCACCCAGAATTTTAGTGTTTACTAGCTCTGCCTTTCATCTTTCCAAAGACACTGAAGGTGAGGACACCCACCAAATATGCCACTGAGGCTGGTAGCAGGTTACCAGTCCTTCTCCACAAGAAAATACCACCAGGTAAAAAGGAGGAGGGAGATTGAGCCATGTGGCTTCCTTGTAGGGTGACCAGATGGCAAATGTGAGAAATCAGGACGGGGTGGGGGTGGGGGGGTAATAGGAGCCTATATAAAACAAAAGACCCAAAAATTGGGACAGTCCCTATAAAATCAGGACATCTGGTCACCCTACTTCCTGGAGTCCCTTGTATACTTGGATAGGCATCAAATTTCTGAATTTAGATTTCTATGACGTTTTCTGTGTGGAGGTTGGTTTCCAGTATGCTTTTACATGTAGTTTTGTTAGGCTGAACTGGTTTACATATAATTTAGCAGGGATTTGCAGGTTCCTGTATGTTACCCTTCTTTACAATTATGGGTGGTGGAATGCCCCTCTATATTATGGGGTTCGAGGGGCAGATGGAGTCAGGAAGTCTCTGGTACCCCAGACTAAGTATGGAGGCACAAGTTATATGGATAGATGACCTGTAATTCTAGTAGATCTTGGGGGATCCACAGGTTCTGAGGGTGGAATTCATAGCTTCTGACAATGTGGGGAAGAGTGGTGGGTCAAACCAGAAACCCCTTTGGAACACTGATCTGGAAAACACAGAAATGAAGCCTGTAGTATAAACAACATGGGCTATGCCTGACTAGGGGAGAATGAGGCTCCAAGATTGAATGGTGCCCACTACATTTTGCAACCACCCTGAAGATAGAGTATGATAAAATACTTTCCTACTAATGGACCATGAGAACTATTGACAATATTCCCTAAACAGAGAAAATAAAGTTTGCTAGGATGTTTTGCTCTTGCCGCATCTTGGCAGGGCTGAAAGATTGATGATGCTTGCTTTATTTTCAGTGTGTACTCAAAATAGCCTTTTGGTTTTTTTGCTGCCCAGACACTAATGCTCTTATTTTCTTCATTTTGGTTCCCAGACATCTTTTTACTTATACATGTACACAGTACATATCTTACAATTAAATTTTATAGATGGGAAGAAAAAGAGAGAGACATGGTTTGAGAGGGAGAAAGAGTGTGTGTGTGTGTGTGTGTGTGTATGGGGAAGCTGTGAGAATAGGAGACATTCCAATAGGTTAGCTTTTTAGCTAGCAGTCAATTTTCCTACATGGAAAGACTGGAAAAGGTTATAAACATGGTAACATGTAGCTTTAAAAAGGGGAACTACACAAAAATGAAGATGCTTGTTAGCCAGAAATTAGAAGGAGCTGGGTCATGTGGTCTGCCCACCACTAGTGAGCCTCCTCTGGGGATTATCTGATTCTAGGTCCAACACCTCCTTTCTGCCTCTCACCACATGACCTACCTTCTCTTCCTGGCTCTCAGTGAGGGAAGATGCTCTGTGTTTGTGGCTCAGCCCTCCAACCAATCCCTTTCCAGGGTATCAAAGTCTCTTCTTAGGAATGGGCTCGGGTGTCTTTCCCTTCAGTGCCCAGTGGTGCCACTTTCTCAGTAGTTGGTAGGCTAATCTGGGCTTGCCCTCTATTCTGGGTTCTTGCTCAGGGACCCTCTAGTCAGCAGCCAAGGTCTGTTCCATCCCAAACCTTACTGCCTTTTCCCTGAGCCTTTCCTAACTCTCTTGCTTTCTCCTCTTTTCTGGGTTTGCCAGCCCCCAAACTCCCTCCTCCCAGGGAGTAACTGTAGGCTATTTCCCTCTGTAGCCCCAACACACCTCCCCTTCTCCCAGGGAGGGACTGCAGACCACTTCCTTGCAGCCTCCTTTCTACTACCATCTTCCTGTCTTTATAAACCCAGCCCAGCTCGTTCCTCCTCATTGTTCAGTCAGGGGATTCTTTAAAACACCTGATTTCCCTCAGCTATGGCCTGGTTAACTGGCCCCCTTCCTAGCCTACATTAATTCCTTCAGGGCAAGTGTGGGTGGACACCCCATCACAAGCTGTCATAAAGGTTAAATGCGTGCAAGCAGCATGGGGACTATTTAAAAGCACCGTAATAAAGACTCAGACTAAATGCATACCCCAAATCAGAAAAGACAATAAGAGCACCAAAAGAATGCCACTATGGCTAAACAGCAGAGTACTGGAGGTCATTGGAGGCAAAAAGGCATCCTTTAAAACGTGGAAGTCAAATCCTATTGAGAATAATAGGAAGGAGCACAGATTAAGTATAATAAGGCAGGCCAAGAAAGAGTTTGAGAAGCAATTTGCTGAAGATGAAAAAACTAACCGTAAGAAGAGAAGACTATTACAGAGAAGCTAAATGAATTATTTGCATCATTCATCACTGCGGAGAATGATTTATACTGTCCTGTCCCACACTGGAGAGAGCTAAACAGTGGGATCCTCCAAAGATCTGTACTTGGACCTTTGTTGTTCAACATATTCATTAATGAACAATGTAAAAGGGAGTCAACAGTTAAGTGGAAAAGTTTGCAGATAACTATCTTGAAAAAAATCATATTAAGTCCAAAGCTGACTGCAAAGAGTTACAGAGGGAGTTCACAAAATTGGGTAATGGGACAACAAAATGGCAGATGAAATTCAACATTGATATGTGCAAAGTAATGCATATTGGAAAAAAATAATCCAAATTATACGTATACAATGATTGGTTCTAAATTAGTTGTTACCACTCAAGAAAGAGATCTTGGAGTCAACACGGACATTTCTCTGAAAACTTCAACTCAGTGTGCAGCAGTGGTCAAAAGGATAACAGAATGTTAAGAACTATTAGGAAAGAGATAGAAAATAGGACAGAAGATATCAAAATATCACTATGTAAATACATGGTCTGCCCAGACCTTGAATTCTGTGTCCAGTTCTTGTCACCCCATCTCAAAAAGGATATAGTAGAACTGGAAAAGTTTCAGAGAAGGGCAACAAAGATGAGCAAGGGTATGGAACAGCTTCCATACATGGACAGACTAAATAGAATACAGCTGTTCATCTTAGAAAAGAGACAACTAAGGGGAGATATAATAGAGGTCTATAAAATCATGAATGGTGGATGAGAAATTACTTTAGTGTCATGCAGTTGGATCGTTAGCTTATCTGTTAAGACTTCCAGAGGAGTCAGTGTCAAGGGTGTTCATGAACCTGAGAGCTGGAATGAGCAATATTTCACATAGGCTGCTGAACACCCATCAGATTGTGGTAACTTTTGAACACTGTTCATCTGAACCAAAATTGAATTGAGAGAGATGCCAAGCAATCTCAACACTCAGTCATTCAAAAGTAGTGCTAGTCAGCATTTTGCTAATAAAAGACACATGTATAAATGTAGATAAGACGACATTTATAAGCAGAGTATCTAAATACTGTAACAAAAATTGGGTTTTATAGGATGTCTTCTTGTTACAGTTTTTATGTTATTTGTATGGACTCTGATAAATGTATCCAAATTTGTCCAGACAAACAACTGGGAAAATGAAAGCTCCCCATCACCACCATGCAGTCACAGTTCCTATGGCACCTCTCTTATCCCACCCCTCTCATCGCACTCTGCACAGATCCCTCTTCTATAGTATGCAGAGAGTGTGCAGGCAACTCATTGGACCACGTTGCCTGGGGTCCCTTGTACAGCCTCAATGCAGGGCTCAGGTACTATGAGGGATATTATACTGACCCTCCATACCGTGGACAATTTTTATCCTTGCAGTTAAACATTGTAATCACCCGCTCATATAGAGCTTCACTCACAGAGGCATCATATCCAGACCTATGGAAGTAACAGATCCTCTTTCCATGGCACTGCACAGACCACACATAGAAAATACAGCCCTAAACTCCTCAACAACAGAAAAACAGCAACAAACTGCAGAGGATTCAGAGAGGTGCATTCATAAATCATTAAGTGACTGCAGGGAATGATATATTAGGAAAGATTAAATAAGGATACATGGACAGATTGACAAAACCATAAATTCAGAGCAAGGAGAAGAATATATCAAGTAATATTTCCTGCCAGTTTAGTGTATAATACAGTTTGATGTGGAAGAGTTTGCTCAAGAAAGTGGTGGAAGCCTTATTGCTTGAGTAATTTAGAAGTGGACCGAAGAAATCACTGGCAGGGTAAAGGAAAAGCTTACCTAATAGATCTTTTCCATCTCTAATTTCTATGATTCTTTCATCATTTGAACTGGAAACTTTGTTTTGTTAGGGCAACTCTCCTTCATGGTGAGTCCATCACAACCTCATACAGCTGTTGTTTGATTTTCTCCTGTTTGGCACTTTGTATAACTTAAACAACACCTAACACTTGGAAGACTTAATACTGTCACAGTTTTTCTGCTGTTTTCAGCTATTCCATTTGCACCTACGATACTTTACTCTAACTTCAATCTTGGAGAAAAATAGAAATGATACCTGATGGCCATTCCATGTTAGCCACATTTTAAAATACTGTCTAAAAGTGAATTGTGCTTCTTATATTTGTATATCTGAAAGTAGGAATAAAATTAAGATTTCAGGGCAGATTCTTAAACACTAGATTCCTTTTTGTGCTGGTCTGCTTCACACTGACTTTACAATAAGGTCACTGTTTTAATATTATGGTGTTAGCCACTATACTTAAAATGTAGGTGGTGGGTGGGATTTCAAAAAGTGCACAGTAAAACTTCCATTGTCTTCAATGGCAGCAGAGTTAGACCAACGATGAGTGCTTTTGAAAATCCTAGCTAGAATGTTTTACATGTGTAGTCCAATGTACAATATGAGTTGCCTTGATGCTATTTGGTAGGGGAAGATGGTTAATTGTACATTAAACTGATCCCATGCATATTTCTGTATAGAGCTCTTTAGTACAAGTTTCTACAGTTACTGTGTTAAGTCTGATCCTCCAAACACCTACTAATAAGTACAGTCTTCACTACCATGAGTTCAGCTATATGTGATGTTTAGTATTTGCAGGATCAGTCCCCTGATTTCAAATACTTTGCAATGAGTGAATGCTGGAGATTGGTAAGATGGAGACTCTCTTAACTCAATAGCTTATTTCTCTATTATGTCTAACTTTAAACCTCTCCTTGTCTTTTGTTCTTCTTTCATTCTGTTCCCTCTGTTCTGCTTTCTCAGCCCACTTTTCCTTTCTTCTTTGAAATAATATTAAACTCCACCCCATCTTATGTACGTACTATATAGATATTTAAATAAGACTACTATCAAAATAGGCTTACGCAGTTATGAGCCACATATGTGAAGGCATTAATCTCACTGCAAGTCTGGGAGTAATAGTTTCTCTCTACATGGTTCTAGTACAACCACACCTTGAAGACTGCAATCAGTTCTAGGCACTACATTACCAAAAGTTACTGATAAACTGAAGGTTTCAGAGTAGCAGCCATGTTAGTCTGTATTCGCAAAAAGAAAAGGAGTACTTGTGGCACCTTAGAGACTAACCAATTTATTTGAGCATAAGCTTTCGTGAGCTACAGCTCACTTCATCGGATGCAAGTGAGCTGTAGCTCACGAAAGCTTATGCTCAAATAAATTGATTAGTCTCTAAGGTGCCACAAGTCCTCCTTTTCTTTTTGATAAACTGAAGGCATTACAAAGAAGAAAAACAAAAATTACAAAGGAAGTTGTGATTTATGAGGAAAAATATGAAGAGCTAAATGTGAAATATGTATGTATAGCTTGATTAAGTGATAACTAAATGAGGACATGGTAACAGTCTGTAAATAGCTGAAGCATGTAAATGCCAAGAGAGAGGAATTATTTACTGCGATACACAAGGGCATAACTAGAAATAACAGGATACAGCTAAGAAAGGGAAAATGTAGGTTGAACACTAAGAAAAGCTTTTTGGCAAGAAGAAGTGTTAGGCTGGGGAATAATCTCCCTATGGAAGTGGTAGAAGCCTCACTATCTAAGCCCTTTTAAACTAGACTGGACAAAACTCTAGAAAATGTAGTGTAGAGAACAGTCCTGTGTTGGCAGGGAGATGAACTCCATGATCAAATATGTCCTTTTCCTTTCTTACATCTATGAATCGAATAGGTGGATTTGCCTTAAGTGCATGCCTGTACTGGTTTCGAGTGGTAAGCTGCCAGAGGCCCAAATACACATACAAACAATGGCCTTGCCATAGAAAGAAAATGACAGACTCCACAATTTATTACATTTGTCATTTTCTATTGGCCATGACTATAAGTAGACCTGTATGTTAAAAACATCTTTCCAGCTATCTTTAGCTCTTACAGCTAGACAGTTTGTACATTTTACTGCTTTTTATGGCTGTGTGTGCTTTACATTTTAGCTGTACATTTCTGGAAGACTTTCATGGTTTGCATGGGCTGTGGGACAGAGGCAGAGTTCATCTGTCCCATGCTCAGCATGAGAGACTCGGCATGTTTGTAAAAGATCTGCTTACTAACATTTATCTTATTTAATTACTACATTAATAAACATGTACAGATTGTTTATGTTTCTCTTCAGAATTATATTATGAGAGAGCAGAATGAGAGAGCGCAATGTTATTTATAAGTTTTGTGCTGTGCTAAAAAGTTGGCAAAGAGCTTCTGACGTAAGCAGAGCTGTGCATGCCAAAATAGTCATCTAATTAAAGTATTGTTTTAACACTATTAGTCTAATGCCAAAGCAAAAAATAATTTTAGCAAAAAGATATGCAAAATATGGGACTGGGTGCATACCTCAAAAATGAACCCAGATGTTTCTGGGGTTACCCAGCTCAATATAAAGTGATATTTTGTTGTATAATCCATGGTACAATTAATTCAGATATCTTTTATCTAGCATATATAGAACAGCATAACTTTCTTTGTTCCTCAGATGGTACTTACTTTCTTTCATTATGTGTTTGTGTAAAGGTGAATGAAATTTGAGAGAAAATAGCGGTGACCAGAGATGAGAACATTATTGTGAAGAATTCCCCAAAGGCTTGGGAATTTTAAATCAAACACGTTAATTATTTCACCTGAAAGGTGAAAAGAGATGATCTGATGGCTCATTTTGATTCATATTTCTGATATGACTAAACCAGAACAAAACTGAATTCTGTAATTGTTCCTGGAAACATTATGTGACTAGTTCTGTTTGCACCTCTGATTTACATTATTGCCCAGGATTTCAATGGTGATTCTACTAATTACACTGTTAAGGAAGGGGAGAATCTGTCCATGCCTTATACAGTGATAGACTCAAGGAGCTCAATTTATTTAACTTAACGAAGAGAAGGTTAAGGTGTGAATTCATCACAGTCTATCATTATCTATGTGGGGAACAAATACACGACTCTTTGTCTAGCAAACAAAGGTATAACAAGATCCAATATGGGGAAGTTGAAGCTAGACAAATGCAGTCTAAAAACAAGGTGCACAGTTTTTAACAATAAGGGTAATTAACAATCTGAAGAATTAACCAAGGGCTGTGGTGGATTTTCCATCACTTGACATTTTAAAATCAAGAGTGGATGTTTTTCTGAAAGACACACTCCAGTTCAAGCACACTATTTGACTTGAAACAGGAATTAGTAGAGGGAAGTCCTATGGCCTGTGTTATGCAGGACGACAGACTAGATTATCACAATTGACCCTTCCAGATTAAAATCTATTAATTTCATGTTTGGCACTGAAGACCTAACACAAGAACTCCTTGGTAGGCTTCTAGAATGGGGCACAGTGGAAAAGATAAATATTGGATCCAGTTCTGAGATAACTACTGTGCATTTACTAAAACTACTTAAAATAGGGTTGTCTCACTTTCTTTTTTTTGGATTTTCCAGAATATGTTGAGGAAGCAAGATGGGTTTACAAGAGCTGTTTTGCCAGAATAGGTTCATTACAATTCAATTTAATTTTGGTATCAATGAGAACTATTAACCCACATGTCTTTGGTTACAGAGAAGTAAAAGAACCCCGTGGTCATTTACAGTTTATGCAGTCTCCCATTAATCATTAGACACAGCTGCTACAGATATTTCTAGGTAGAGGTAAGGCCTTGTTTGCCAGTGGTGTTTAAGTTTAGATGTAAGCAGTTATTTCAAAAGGAAAAAAAATACAAGAAGAAAGAAAATCAGACTCACCTGGTGAATTTAATTAATTTCCTTTTTGTTGGGGAGGAATTTTATTAACCAGAATTTCGGTGTGAATTTTGGTAGTTTTCCTGACTATGAAGCATACAGAGTATTGGCTAGTGTCTGGCATGCAGACATGGACTATGCAAGTAACTCACTACAACTATGCCTTTATATCCTGACTTGCAACAGCTTGGCTGTTCCAGTCTTCAGCAGAGTCATTCAACTGACCCAAATTGTTTGGTGATTCTGTGTTGTAGACAAATGTACGCTAGTAACTAGTGTGGAGCCACCCAAACAATATTTTGCTTGTAAAATTAGCCAGTTTTGGCTCAGGATGCTGCAGAGGAAATGTCTAGTGCACTTTTACACCTATTGTAATATCTACAACAAAACAGTTTGAGGTACTTGAGCTATTATTTTCAAGCACAATAAAGTACATGGATTATGTTGCGTTATCATGTGGTAATGGACAATTACCTCCTATGCCACTGTGCTTATTGTAGCATACATGTATTCCAAATTTATCCTCCCACCCATTCAGACAAGAGATAGCTACATGGTTTCAATATAATTTCTACTTTATCTTCTTTTAGTTTCTGTTATCTGTTGGAGAAGGATCATGAAATGTACTTCATATCTGCTAACAATCAATTCCCATATTATCATCCTGTAAACACACAGGAAAGGTTAATGCAGCAATTGACCACAACTGCAGCTGCAGAGCGGTAATAACATTCTTTTTCATATAATTTACATTTACTTAACTACAGATTTACATAGTCTCATAGTTTCATTCCCCCTCAGCTCCAGATGGACTGATCTTCTCTTTCTCGCAGGAAACAAGCATTGCATTATTTACAGACATCTGTGCTTGCAAAGGTAAAAATAATTGCTGTTTTCATTCCTAAGAAAATATAAGGAAAGGTTATATCATTCTTTGTTTAAGGGTTAAGACTTATTGCAGCACCTTCCTGGTAACATCTGTCTTTTAGACCAAACGCTAAAACTTTTGATCCTCCCAGGGAGGTTCTGTCGTGGGACAGATCATGCAGTATAATGCTGTATAAATCAACTGCAACTAAATATGGTCAACAGTTTACAAAACATCCATAAGCACAAGCAAGACTCTAAAGGTGTGTTTACACTATGGTTCTCTTGTACTGTAAAGTGCTCATAAAGGTACAAACATCCCATTAGGGATGAATGGGCTAGAAAAAGTGTCTCTCATTTACATTGTTACCATGAAATTGTTGAATGGGCTAGAAAAAGTGTCTCTCATTTACATTGTTACCATGAAATAGTTGTCTCATGATGGTCAGACCACCTGCCAAAGCAAAACTTAAGGCATTAAAACTAGAGCCGATTCTTATTTCATTCTGCTTGCAAACTGTCATTGCTGCAGTGGTTTCTAACTGATCCCTCTACCATATACAGAGACATCTTAAACAATATTGATAAATGTTAGTTATCAGAGCTATAAAATAGCAGGTGGATTCTGCACCATGACTGACTGCTAAGACTGGATGATCTGTGTGTTATCTAGTAGTATGAAACAGAGCTCCAGAACCCCATGTCCTTTAAAATATCTTTTGCTTAATGAACTGAAATGGAGAATTAGTTTATTTTATACAGCAAAAATGAGTATTTAATTAAAAGTCCATTAATATTAGACCATCATACATAAGTGATATGATCCCGAAGTTTGAGAACAAGAATTCTTGAATTTTAATTCTAGATCTGATACTGAAATCCTTTGTGGTCTTAGGGAAATAATCATGTAACATATTTGCCTTGGTCTCCTCATCTGTAGTTCATTCATGAGTTTATTGTGAGTATTTGGTATTCAAAATCAAATTCCAACCATGTAGGTTAATTTTGATATATATGCTACATAATATGTTTCTGTTACTGATGGCATGAGTGTAACTCTTAAAATTCAGGTTTTCTCTGTGTATATTCGCAACTTCAAATTTAAGAGCTATTGTCTACAAATATTCACTTTACATCTACTATTTTTTAAAACATTTCTGCCTGTAAACTTTCTTCCTATAAAATTCATAGAATAATTTGAATAAAAATAAGAAAGCAAATGCAAAAAGGCACTGGGTGGGAGGGAGGAGGACACAATCAAAGCAAATTCACTTACAAATTCAATGGAATATTCATTATAATGTATTTACAATATCTGACCATCTCTAGAATTGAAACTTACTGTCACAACATCCCAATCTCACCCTGAATTAGTCCTATGATACCTGCAAGATCATCCACTATTCTAATTCCTGAGACTCTTCACCTCTTCCAATAGAAGACCATATTGTCTGTGCTCTAATATACTTATGCATATTTTCATTATTTGTAACCATTCATTAAAAAAAAAAGGAAACTCGGGTATAGAAAATGTTAGTCTGATGCACTGAATTCTAAGGGACCATCCTTAGATGTGAACACTAACAAAAGGAAACACCTATACACCGTACCTCTGCATTCTGGGAATGTTGATTAGCAAAAGTTTTAAATACTGAACTACATTTTTTAGTGGAAGATTATATCAAAGGATACAGACAGTCAAAGTGTTTTACAGGGAGACATCAAAAAGGAATTTGTTATAGTTCTAGAGATTTTTTGGGGAAGTGTGAGGAGTGGTGAGAGACCACAAAACAGCAAGGTACTCCAAACCTCAATAGTCCACCCAGTACTCAAAAGACATCACTTGACATAAACTATCTTGCCAATCACCACCTTGTGTCTAACATTTCATTCCTGGGAAAGATGAAGAACCATCTCGAACAGCACCACATTCTGCCAACAGCCTAGATCCCTTGCAATGGAGCTTTAAACCTTGTTGTGACACAGACATTGACTACCTTTGGTTTATACTATCTCCTCTTCCCCTTGGACAATGGGCAAGTGTCCATGTTTGCTCTCACTCTCTCTTAGCGTTTATATTGCTCTCATGCCCATGGTATTTGCTCATCCTGTTAGACTTATCAGTAATATTTTACTGATGCTGAGATGATGTGATACTGTCGACTCACCTGAGAGATCTATCAGGAGCAGGCAGAGTTGTAATGAAGTGGATCACTAGACATAGATTGTATTTTTCTTATTAATCCAGATTTATGAACTCTTTCCAAAGATACACACTGGAATGCTAGATAGTTATGTATAGCATGTGTCTGTACACTCTTTATTATATCTTAATTTTTGTTCCATTAAATCACTATTATTCTTAGAATTTAAGATACACACATCACTACAGTATCTGGACACTCTTTACAAGTTGAAGCCTTTATCCTTCTACCAAAGCTCCAGAAAGACTGCATTGTATCTGACCAATATTATTTGCAAAGTATACTGAAAGCGTTTCAAAGCAAGAAATGGTCAGCTCGGCTATCTAATGGATGAAATCCAGGTTAATCAGATAATGTACCATGAAGAGTTTGGCTGGTGGGACTGTGTAGGTGCTAGAGCAGAATAGAATTTCTTAGTTTTTGCTGTATCTGTGGCATGTGAACACAAGAAAGTCACGTTTTGCATCAGTGGCATTCAGCCCCGGGCCCCTGACAGCAATACTTCAATTTCCTTCCTTCTTACTTCATCTTTTTGCTCAGACATTGTCAAGTCACAGAGATCTTTGAGGATTATGCAGAAGGTGGGGGCATTTGAAGACTAACACACCCTTAATTATTCACAGAATATGGATGTAAAATCCCACCATGCCAGTTATTATCTGTCTGGTTGTAGGGCAGTTTCATCCCATTTAGCTGCTTTGTACATTCTGCTATACTAAATTGTGCTGTATATTTGTATCAGTCTTAAACTTGAGAATATAATTTAACATATTCTTCGCATTCTCCATGTACAACAGATTTGAAAGAGAGCTAGAGTATCAGAGATCAGGATGGTTGTGCTCAGCGGCTAGAGCAAGAGTCGGTAGCCAGGAATAGGAGGACCCACGGGTCAGAGCCAGAGTCAGAAGTCTGGAATCAGAGCCAAGGGTCAGAGACTTGAGCAAGACTAGGCAGGAGCAGGGCTGGAACAAGCAAGTAAAGGCACTATCACAGCTGTGGGCAAATGCTTTGAATGGCTACCAAACTTCTGGTGCTGGGCTTAAGAGCCGGTCTGCTGACTCTTCCCACCAGTCAGGTGATGTAGCCAAGCAGGCAGTCTACTGCAGGTCAGCTGTGCTCATTAAGTTGCCCAGAGACCCTGATTCCTAATAGAGGCATCTGGATTGCTTGTAGTTCTGTAAGTAATCTATAGCAAATTATTTCAGGGCTTTCCTTCTAGGTTAGCAATTTTCAAACAATCTTTCGAAACTTAATTAAAATGTTCTATTTCCTTGTTGGTTTGAGGAAAGTAAATAGAAGAATGCCTGTACTTAATATATCCTCTCCTTCAGAAATTCTCTAGATGCCATAGATGTGAACTGATGTCAGTTGTCAGAGATGTTCTTTCAGATTTCCTTTATGATGGAAACTATTTAAAAGAACCGTTTGGAAATAACCTAGAAAATAAAGGTTGCTTCTGGCCTGTAGCTCAAGTAACCAATTTCAGTGATACATAATGGCAGTTCACTAGTGCTATTTCAAAAGGTCCATGTGACAGAGTGTACCTGGCCCTACAGTCCTAATCCACCCTGCCCCAGAAAGGAGCAGGTGGGCCTCCATGCCTGCTTAGAGAGGTCATGTGAAAGCAGCCAATCAGAGTCCAGCAGGCTCAGATGAAAGGAGGGCAGTTCCTGGCTGGGACCAGAGGGGTGAGAAAGAGTGCCACCTCTCTGGCCACAAGTGCTTCATGGATTGCATTTATTGGACATGGGAGTGAGAGGACTTGAGAATTTTAACCCTAAAGTAATGGGTAAGAGGAATGGGACCAGGTGGTAAGAATCAAGGGGCTAAGGAAATACAGCAGCAACTAATTGAAGAAGCAGTAGATGGCTGCTCTTCATAGGGTCCCCGAGTTGGGACCTGAAGTAGTGGTGGGCCTGAGTAACCCTCCCAACCCCGCCCCTAAAAATGGCCTAAGTCCTGAGAAGGGGACAAGGTTTTTTTAGAAGTCTAAGTGAAGGGTGGGATTTAAAGGCCCAGAGATGGAGATGAAGACTCTATTGAGGGCTGACAGTTTGAACTCTTTGCTACCCTGGAAGGGGTCTGTTTTTGACTGTGTGACTCGGCAGAGGGCTGAGCCCTTGAAGAGCCACCTAGTCAGGTCAGCAAGCTACATGCTGCACCAGGAGCAAGGAAAAGTTTTGCAGTGCCACACCCAGCTGCTAGGAGGCGCTCAGGAGAGAAGTGTCCCATTAGTGGTCACAGTCTATAGCAATCTTTCCTCATGCACAATTAGGTAAAATAATTGGGTACCAACAGTGCCACATTACCACTTTTTTGTCATGCATCTGACAAGTAACACAACATTTTATATCACTCTTATTTTGTGAAACCATCCCTGGACATTCACAGAGATCTGAGTCTGGTTGGCTGAAACATGTCCCCAATGACTCATGAGCCAGACAAACAAACAAGGTTTGTAGGTTTAACTGGAATGCTCAGACAATGAGTGCTATGTCTCATTTCAATATAGTATCATATTGAGACAACATCACTGATGCAGAAGTTAAATTGCACTTAAACAATTTTCTAGGTAGGTAATCTCACACTTTCTGTATGGATTTGTTTAACAACCTGATCTGAATAGACACAGTCCTGTTATAACAATAATTTTACATCCTCTTTCAGGTAAGTGTCAGTTCTTTACAAAAGTAAAGGAGGTACATTTCTAGCTATATTTTCACATCCTTTATTAGACTCAATATATGTAAGAGGCAATAAGTAAGCCAAGACTCAAACTGTGTATTTTGGCTTGCCTCTGTCCCTCGACCAATAATGTTATCAGTGAGAATTTTGTACAGTGAAGATAAATCCTACAGTGGTAGATATACTATTTTTTTACTTCCCAGACATAGGCAAGGGCTTCGTTCCCAACAATAAAGAATATTTGTTTTGGTCAAGTAGTACCCTTGATGCAAAAACACCTTTTCTTTTGACTTATCTTCATTGAACAGAAGGAACCTTACGCCAAGTCGATAGTCAAAATATCTGTAGATAGGATTGTAGGCAAACCGGGAGCAAAAATGGCACTCTGTTTTTAGCAATCAGGCCTTTGGTTACTGAGCAGCATTTGTCCATGAAAAAAAACGCATTTACCAACTACTGAATAATTGGCAATAAATAGCTACCAACAGCTACTGAATAATTGGAAATAAACTTTATGTACAACAAGCTAAATTCCAGAAAACAGTCACATCTTCTAGTTTGCATGTTTGAGTGTCTACTGCAATTTTGGTCTGGATCAGCACTTATGCCTCTCTGAGATCACACAAAAACTACCAAAAGTGGTCAATCTGAAGTGGCTGGCACTTGGGTGACTTCATTTTCAAACCTAACTTATCTACATTCTAAACATTCCAGCGGGGCAATCGGCTTTGGACCACGTAAGGTGCCCCTTAAGCCCCCCCCCCATCTCCACCCAGGTTGGGAGGTAAAACTCTGCAGATAAACTTTTGAGCTCTGGTGCTGCACTGACCAGGGACAAAGACTTTTGGGACTTTGGGCAACTTTGGGTTGCTGGACTCAAGAACCAAAGGGAAAGGACATGCCCCAAATTGCTTGGGGTGGGTTTTTTGCTCATGGGTTGTGTTATGAATTCTGTTTGTGGTGTTTCCCCAACATAATGCCACATTGTTTCTCTCTGTTATTAAAAGGCTTTTGCTACACTCAGACTCTGTGCTTGTGAGAGGGGAAGTATTGCCTCTTAGAGGCGCCCAGCGGGGGTGGTATATATTTGTCCCAGGTCACTGGGTGGGGGCTCAAGCCAGTTTTGCATTGTGTTATTGGAATGGAACCCCTAGATACTGAACCTGGCCCTTGTTGCTGCCAACTCTGACGGGCAGAACGGTTACATAAACAAAAAATGTTTCTAGCCCTTCTGGTTGCACATAAATAAAATAAAAACAATATTCCAAATGTGAACCAAAGTTAAGCTGATGTGTGTACTGATTTAATGGGTAGAAGTGAATTGACTGTGTAGCAATTACATGATTCAGTGGATTGAAGGGACAGGGTAGGGGGTATGTTAATTTAATGAATAAGGATGAAGGACCAAAAGGTCACAGCATCATCCTTCATGGTTGGAGACAGTTGAGGGTAGATAAGCTGTGGCCACCAGAGAGAAATGAAGCAGGATGAATTCCACACAGCTAGAAGTTTCAAATCAATACCAGATCCTCAACATGGAAACTATGGAAGATGTCTCTGAAGATCCAGGAGGTCTAAAGGAACAGAGAGATGTACAGGACACATGTTGATTACAGCATGGCCCAACCTCTAGAAAATCAAGCTTGCCTGCAAATCATTCTTTAATGGTCCAAGGTAGACAGACAATCTGTGTTGGAGATCCAATAGTAGAAGAATGGAAAGAACATTCTATAAGGGAGAGGTGGATAACAGGACAGTGTGCTGCCTTCCTGGAGCCAAAACATGAGATGTCACTCTGATTGAATAGGCTTCTGAAGCTGACAGGTAAGGATCCATTAGTGCTGATTTGAACCATCACCAACAACACTGTGTTGCAGGACATCTTGCAGATAATAGAGGATTTCAGGGAACTCAGAAGTGTGCTGAAGAAAACTCCATGTGATCTTCTCTGAGATCCTTCCTGTCCCACAAGTAAAGGAGGACAGAAAGCAGAAGATTCTGGAAGTGAATCATTGGCTAGATAAGTGGTGTAGAGTTTGGCTTTTGTGGAACATTTGTTCCCCTTTAATAGTGGTGGACAGGGCTGGCTCTAGGCACCAGCAAAATAAGCAGGTGCTTGGGGTGGCACATTTCTAGGGGCAGCATTCCGGCGCCGGCCATGCCGCCCCTAGAAAATGTGCCCCCGCTGCCCCAGCTCACCTCCGCTCTGCCTGCTCCCCTGAGCATGCTGCCGCTGCTCCACTTCTCCCCAATCCCTCCCAGGCTTGCCGCACGTGAAACAGCTGTTTCGCACGGCAAGCCTGGGAGGGAGGGAGGGAGGGAGGGAGAAGCTGAGCAGCAGCACGCTCGGGGGAGATGGTGGTGGTGGAGCAGAGGTGAGCTGGGTCAGGAAACCGTTCCTCTACCCTCCCCCGTTACTTCCTGCACTCCCCCCCACCCTCGCTCACCTCCGCTCCGCCTGCTCCCCTGAACACGCTGCCTCTCCCTCACCTAAGAGGGAGAGGGGAGAAGCAGAGCGATGGCATGTTGAAGGGAGTGGGTGGAGTGGAGATGAGCTAGGGCGGTGGGTTGCGGGGGGTAGGGGGGAAGCCGCAGGAAGCACTGGTGGGGGGGAAATGCGGCATGCCCGGGGGAGGAGGCAGGGCCGGGGATTTGGGGAATGGGTTGGGAAGGGGAGGAGTTGGGGCAGAGCTGGGGGTGGGGGAGCATGGAAAAAAAAGCAGGGTCGGCCAAAAATTTCTTTGCTTGGGGTGGCAAAAATCCTAGAGCTGGCCCTGGTGGTGGAGGCCATTCAAACCATTCAGCCTTCTCTCCCCATACAAAGTGGGCCAATCTCTTTGGGGACAAGCTGGCTAGGATAATCAGGAAGGAATTAAACTAATGCCAAGAGGGGAGGGTAAGAAGATGGAAGATATGAACACTGTTAGCAAAAAATTGGGATGTTGAGAAAACAGTAATCAAGGAACCAAAGGGCACGAAGAGAAGAAATTCTTGGATTGTTTATACAGCAATGCTAGGAGCCTGGGAATCTAATGAGCAATTGGAATTGCTCACATATTAGCATAAATTGAATCTAGTTAGTATTACTGAAAACTGGTGGGATGAGTTGCATGATTGGAATGTTAAAATCAATGGTTATTTAGGAAGGATTGAGTAGGCAAAAGTGGAGGGAGAGTATCACTGTCAAAAATAGCATTATCTGTTTCCAAGTCACTGATAACTCAGAAGAAAATGATTTTGAAGCTTATGGATCAATGTCCTCAGGGGGTATATAAACCTGGCCCTGGAACTGAAGTGGTTAAGGAGCAACCCTGGGCCCAGGTGACCTCACCTAGCCCCATCTGGAGAGCATGCTGTAGATGGAGGTGGAGCTTAAAAAGGAGTCAGATAGTTCAGAAGGGTCCTGACAGGACAGGGAGAGACACCTACCCTGAAAGGTCTTGAAGAAATGTGCTACAGAGGCCTTTTTCCTAAGAGAAAGAGCCTGCCTGCTAAGCCCAAAGGGACTGAAGGGTTAGTTATTCTCTTTTTCTTTTACTTCTTTGAGGCAAACTGTAAGACTTTGGCAAGAGAGTGGCTTGTAGGAAGTGGCCCATGGAGACAGCCATAAAGCACTCTTGAGTGCTGGATATTGGTGCATCTTACAGGGCCCTGGGATGGAGCTCAGTGGAATGGAAGGGCCTAGCCTCTCCTCCCTACCTCTGGTCCCCACCCCTTGTTAAGAATGACATGAAAACCTTCACTTCCAGACTCTCCCCTTTGGGAAAGGAAGGAGAGGGTAAAAATCTTTAGAATCCTGAGGCTGGTATTGGACACCCACATGGGTCAATAGATGGACTCAAGGTCCCATCGCAAATCAAAAGGGTGGGGGACCCCATGTCTTCCTTGGGACTCTGTGACCCTGGAGAGAGTAGAGGCTGGTGACCTGATCAGAGGGTTGAGTCAACACCCACCAAAAGGCAGACCACTCCAGGGTGTGACTGTGGCCCAGGGGAAATATTGGACAAAGGGTGAGCAGAGGTGACGTCTCCTAAACACTAGCTGATAACATCAGAAAACACTGTCCATCACAGATAAAGCATAACATGTGGTACTTTCTAGTGTCTGCTACAGATCCACAAGTCACACTAGAGAACAGAATGACTGCCTCCTTATGCACCTATCTATAATGTGCTGGGGGAAAAGTTGCATGGTCATGGGGGGACTTCAGTCTGAGTTACATACGCTGGAGGTCTCATGCTTCCAGTATGAAAACATCCTTGGAATTTCTAAATATTATAGATGACAACTACCTAACTCAAAAAGTGTGGCAGTCAACACAGGGAAATTCTTTATTCGACCTTCCTCTAACAGATAAAGAGGAACTGATCACAGAACTAAAAATTAATGGTAGCTTAAGTACAAGTGATCATCACATTTATAATGTGCAAGCATAATAAAGTCTAAACCGGTTATTTCTCTCTCTCTATCTCTCTTTCTTTCTCTCTCTCTCTCACACACACACAGTGCTTTAATAGGACCAATTTTGCAAAGCTAAAAACTACTGAGTCAAATCAGGTGGGAGAAAGAATTTAATTCAAAAGTATAACTGATAATTGGGAATCATTTAAGAACACCTTACTAAATGTCCCCAAAGTCACAAACCCATAATCAAGGAAGAAGGCCGTGCTGGTTAAAAAAAAATTGACCTGGCTTAGAGAAGAAGTAAATGCAGCTGTAATATAATAAAAAAATAAATAACTATATAAACAAATGGAAAAAAGGGGATGCTGATAGTAATGAATGTTAGGAATTGTAGAAAATTGATGAGGGAAGTGAAGTGACACAAGGAGAAATCTCTGGCCAGCAGAATTAAGGACTATAAGGAGTTTTAAAAATATATAGGGAACGAAAAGTATTCTGACAATAGTACTGGTCCTTTACCAGATGAAAATGGTATAATTATATTATTAATTGTATAAATAATAATTATATTATTAATAATGCAGATAAGGTAAAAGTGTTCAATAAATATTTCTGTTCTGTATCTGGGGGAAAGGAGATACAGTCTCATCATATGGTGAAGAAAACACTCTTTCCATTCCACTAGTATCTCTGTATGATGTTAAACAGAAGCTACTAAAGTTAGACATTTTAAAATCAACAGATCCAGATAACTTTTATCCAAGAGTTTTAAAAGAGCTGGATGAGGAGCTTGCTGACCCATTAATATTGATTTTCAATACACGGAGCACTGGGGAAGCTCCTGAAGACTGGAAGAAAGCTAATGTTGTGACAATTTCTAAAAAAAAATAATGGAATGACCTGGATATCTACAGGCCTGTCACCCTAACATCAGTCCCAGGCAAGAGAGAGGAATGGCTGATATGGGACTTTATTAATAAAGATTTAAAGGGGGGTAATGTAATTAATTCAGACCAACAGGGTTTATGAAGATAGATATGGTTAAACCATTCTTGGTGGAGTTGGTTTTTTTTTTATTTTGAAGGTTATATGTTTGGTTGATAAAGGTAATAGTGTTGTTGTAATATACTTAGACTTATGTAAGGCGTTTGAATTGGTATCACATTAACATTTTGATTAAAAAACTAGAATATTAAATGGATTAAACTGATAGGTCTCAAGATGTAATTGTAAATGGAGAATTATCATCAATCAGGTATGTTTCCTGTGGGATCCCATGTTTCTTAACTGTATGCTATTGAACCATATATCAGTGATCTGGAAGAAAACATAAAATTATCACTGATCAAGTTGCAGATGACAAAAATTAGGGGAATGGTAAATAATGAAGAGGACAGGTGACTGCTTCAGAGAGATCTGGATCACTTGGTAAACTGGGCAAAAACCAAATAATATGCATTTTAATATGGTTAATACATCTAGGAACAAAAAACATAGGCCATACTTACACAATGGGGGGATTCTATCCTGGGAAGCAAGTCAAAGCAGGAAAATAGTTTGAGAGTTGGCAATTTTTTAAAGAAACATTACTAAGGGTACAAGAGAAAACAATCACACTGTGTAGGAAAGATAGGAAGTATGGCAAGAGACCATCCTGTCTTAACCAGGAGATCTTCAATTATCTGAAACTCAGTACAGAATCCTACAAAAAAGTGGAAACTAGGTCAAATTACAAAGGATGAATATAAAAAAAACACAAATATGTAGGGACAAAATTAGAAAGACCAAGCCACAAAAAGAAATTAAACTAGCTAGAGACATAAAGGATAACAAGAAAACATTCTACAAATACATTAGAAGCAAGAGGAAGACCAAGGACAGGGTCAGCCCATTACTCAATGAGGGAGGAAAGACAATAATAGAAAACATTGAAACAGAAGAAGTGCTAAGTGTCTTTCTTGTTTCAGTTTTCACCAAAAATGTTAATAGCGATTGAACATCTAACACAGTGAACACCAGTAAAAATGAGGTAGGATCTGAGGCTAAAATAGGGAAAGAAGTTAAAAATTACTTCAACAGGTTACATGTCTTCAAATCCGCAGGGCTTGATGAAATATATCCTAGAATATCCAAGAGCTGACTGAGGAGATATTTGAGGTATTAGCAATAATCTTAAAAAACTCACAGAATATGGAAGAGATTCCAGAGGACTGGAAGAAGGCACATATAGTGCCAATCTATAAAAATGGGGAGAAGGACAACCCAGGGAATCACAGACCAGACAGCTTAACTTCAGAACCTGGAAAGATAATGGAGCAAATAATCAAGCAATCAATTTGCAAACACTTAGAAGATAGTAACATGATAAACAACAGTCAACCTGGATTTGTCAAGAACAAATCTTGTCAAACCAACCTAATAGCTTTCTTTGACAGGGTAACAAGCCTTGTTGATAGGGGGAAGTGGTAGATGTGTTATATCTTGACTTTAGTAAGGCTTTTAATATGGTCTTGCATGACCTTTTCATAAACAAACTAGGGAAATACATCCTAGATTGAGCTACTTTAAGGTGAGTGCACAGCTGGTTGGAAAACCATTCCCAGAGAGTAGTTATCAATGGTTCACAGTCACGCTGGAAGAGAATATTGAGTGGGGTCCCATAGGGATCAGTCCTGGGCCTGGTTCTGTTTAATATCTTCATCAATGGTTTAGATGGCATAGAGAGTATGCTTATAAAGTTTGTGTACTATACCAAGCTGGGAGGGGTTGGAAGTGCTTTGGAGGATAGAATTAAAGTTCAACATTATCTGGACAAATTGGAAAAATGGTCTGAAGTAAATAGGATGAAATTCAATAAGGACAAATGCAAAGCACTCTATTTAGGAAAGAACAATCAATTGCACACATACAAAATGGGAAATGACTGCCTCGGAAGGAGTACTGCGGAAAGGGATCTGGGGGTCATACTGGATCACAAGGTCAGACATTAGGAAAAAGTCCTAACTGTCAGGGTAGATAAGCACTGGAACAAATTGCCTAAGGAGGTTGTAGAATCTCCATCACTGGAAGTTTTTAAGAACAGGTTAGACAAACACCTGTCAGGAATGCTCTAGTTATTACTTAGTCCAGCCATGAGTGCAGAGGACTAGACTAGATGACCTAGAAGTCCCTTCCAGTCCTATACTTCTATGACTCTATGATTATGAGTGGATGAGGAGAGGGCCCTTCGCAGATGAGATCTTGAAGTCTGGAATTGGTTTTCTTTAAATGGATTTTTTATATAAACATACAACCATTCACCTAAGCATGAGGTTTTCTGCTAGCTGACATTATATAGTTTCAGACTATCACTTTAAAGTTGCTGTTATGTCACACCTTGTTGCATCAGGAGAAAGAGATGAAAAAATGTTGCTGATGTTATCTGTGGTGGTGTCTGCTGGTGAACTTCCCAATATATCAGAAATAGTCTTGAATCATTCAGAATCTGAATCATTCAGGATTGAAGTCCCATAACTTTTGACTGATATACATATATACGCTTGATTGGAAAGCTCTTAAGGACTTGTTTAGAAGCCTGTAGTGCAGGAAGTCAGTGTGGGACTTCATCCAAAAGCGTATGGGAGCACAGCAACAGGAGTGGAGGAAGCACATAGCAATAGGCCAGGGCAGAGGGTTAGGGGGACAGGCTTTAGAGTGGAGTTAAGGACATGGGTATCAAGGGTATGGGATGAATAGGTGATGACAAATGAGATTAAGTCATGTTCAGAGAGAGGGACTTCAGAAATCTACAACTTTTAAACTTAAAGTAGTTATGAGTCCAGGATGCAAAATTTGGATTTGGGTTCTTGTTTTGAAATCTCTCAAGTTGGATTTTGGGTTTTGGTCTGGGACCATTTAGAGTTCAAAGTATTAAAAGATCCATTCCACCAATACAGGTGCTCATTTTCACAATATAAACCTGTTGCAGGTGCAGTAAAGTGGAGGACAAATATAAATAGCACCTCTGATCTTGTCTGTAGCTACTTGCATATGGTGGCAGTGCAGTTGAGCTGCCTATATGCTTGCCACTCAAAGTATGGCCTGGAGTTATAATGAGTCTGACTTCAAATGGATTACATGTTAATTTGGGCCAGATTTTGGACCAGGTTTTTAAAGGTATTTAGGTGCTAAAATGTAGACAGGCACATAGACACTTTTGAAAATTGCCTAGGTGCCTAACTTCCATTAAAGTATGTATATGTGTGTGTGCGTGTCTGTCTGTCTGTCTCTGGTTTTGACCAGAAATTCCATCCATACTTCCCTTAAAAGTTTCATGAAGATTTATATGTTCCTGTCAATGTTGAGTCAGCATTTAAAAAAAAATAGTGTCAAAATTCCTGACCAGCTGTAGTCCTGACTCCCCATCCTGGGATTTACCTACAAAACAATGCTCCTCAAATATATTAGTAATGTGTGTGCCCTACCTGGATTATCCAAAACATTTTCTGTATTCAAACTACTGAAAGAATTGATAGCAAGTTCATCAGGTAAGAAAAGTGGTCCACATGTGCCATTTTTAGAATTGTGACTCTTTGATAGCCCCCCTTTTACTGCTGGTAGTATGGATTTTACGGTACTCCTGTTTTCATTCTACTCCTCAGTGTGCATTGCTGTGGAAGCCAAATACATGTGTGGCCACTCATAGGGTGTGCTTGGCAAGAGTCAAGACCTGGACGCCAAGTTCTGGCATGTATTTTTTCCAGCATCAATATCTGGGACTGTAGCTGTCTTCCTGGATGGATTCCTCTGTTCTTCTGGCTGGCTCCACACTCGGCTGCTGAAACTACTGTAGGAAGTGCCAGCGGTGCTGGCATGAAAATAAGTCTGGTTTAACGGTCCTAACTCTCAGGATGCCATAATCCTTCAATTTCCCCTTCACTGTGAAGAATGTTCTCCTTTTTATACGTTGAAGAACAAGTTTCTAGAAACACTTTTTCTCAGATCCATTTTCAGGGCCCTTTTGTGGTGAAGGAGGAGGAAGTTCCATATTTGCCTAGACTGTTCAAATACACAGAGCAAACCAATTTAAGTTCCTCCCACACTGTTGTGTGGGTCACAGATTCATTAAATCCCTTCTCTCACTGACAGGTAAACGGAATAGTCACTACATTATACAAAAAGAAACATCCAGACAAGCTTTCTGTCCATTTCCTCAAGAATGGATTTCTTAAAAGATTGTTAGGTAACAAAAAGCAAAGCAACACATATGGCTTTGAGTCACAAAGCTGAGAGACTGTTAGAGGAAAGATGTTGTCCAGATTTTTGTGGTGTAGTGCAATAGGGAAGAAGTTCTCAAGAATCCCTCCTTGCACCTGCAATTCATGGGGCAGTCCAAGTACTCTCCTGAGTCTCTTAGTGGTAGGCAACACCGACTACTCCCTTCTTGAGTCCCTGGGGTAAGCACCCCCTCCCCCCCAAAAAGGGTGGGGTAAGCAAGTAGGAAATGGGCTAGAGTAATATGTTCTAGGCTGCCTCAATTCAGGGCCGTGGTTGCAAGCCACAATAGTTCATAATGTGTTTGTTTATTCCAGTTTCCAGCTATAAAGTAACTTTCTTATAAGTTTCCATAAGAACATCCATAGCTTAGCCTAGGCAGTGGCCACAAACTTGAATACCTCTGGCTCAGTTTTGAAAATTCTCACACTTTCACTTTCCCTGGAATACAGCCCGTGGTGGTGTTGCTCCATTTCCCATGTGAGACAGACTGAAACTTATGCATCAACTCCTCAATCTTTTGTAGAAGAAAACTGGGAAATGTTTTCATCAATGTAATTGGCTAATTAGCCACAACTCTCAAAAATGAACAAAGGAGGAGGAAATAAATGATAGATAAAGAAAATGGAAATAGAAATCTGTAAGTGGGACGGGGCATGGAAGGCAATGTATCTTTTGAGAACAGAAAGAGGGAAGTATAAATAAATATCTTCTGGAGGAAAGGAATAAAAATAGATGAGGGGGAAAAAAACACAAACCCACATTCCTTGTTTTCTACTGAGATGGAGGATTGGCTCCCAGAAAAAAAAGAGGCTCTCTAGGAAAATGTTATACACACAAGCCTTTCTCTCTTTCTTTTCCTTTTTTTTTTTTTGGAGTGGGGAAGGATTACTAAAATATTTATTAATATTTCCTGTCCTTCCCAAGAAAGTAAAAAATATAAAACTAAATGGGAAAGGAGAAGCTTTGAAGAAGATAATAGGTATTTTGTTGGGATGGGAATGGGAATGGAGAGAGGTGGTAAATGAAAAGTTGCAAGAAACTTAAATATAAAGAGTTTTGCAGAAAGGATAGAAAAATGGGATTTGAAAAGAAAAACTGTCTCTTTATTTTACAGAGCATTCATGGTCTTGCTCATTTGTGATTGCAAGTATGAAAAGTGGATGTCTAGTTCTGCATAAACATCACAAGACTGGGAAATTCAGTTGGGATAACTGTCCAAAAGTTGCTTATCCAAACCACTTTGGTTTGGAGGGGATAACTTTTCTTGCAGTACATTTCTATTTCTTGTTGTGGCCAAAATCAGGAAGCACAGAAAAATTGAAAAGAAAAGGTTACCAATTTTTTTAAATCCTGATATGTTTGTTTTCAGACTGCATTTTGTGTGATTGCTCAAATCAGATCTTTATCCAAGTCAGTCTGTTCATCCAGAGATACAAATACTTCAAATATACTCGCAGTTAATGGGGAGTCTCATTTAGTTCAAATGGTAGAGTTGCTAATTTTGTATTTGTAAGTCTGCAATTCATGCTACAGAAAGGATAGAGTCCTCACTGCTTAACTGTTCCACATACACCTTCGCAGTAATCACAGTAAATATTCAAGTAGATTACTTAAAACTGACTTCAGTAAAATGCCATCCCACTTCCAAGCCATTAATGATGACACAAAACCCTCTCTCAAATATCATATATTCTCCAGGTTTGCATGTTTTGGCTCAGATTTCTTTGATAGAAAAAAATTACTGGATTTTTTCCTTAGTGATACACCTGAAGATGCTAGGTAATTCTGGAGATTAAATACCAAGAACCTTAAAGTTTTAAGGTTTATTCTTTTACTTTAAAGACAGACATAACAACAAAGTTCCCCTTTAGTTTACTGACTTATAATAGACTCCCTGTACTTTATGTAGTCATAAATTACAAAGCAGATATAAGGCCCCAAGTCTATGGTTAAGCATGTAGAATCACATTTAGATACCTGATAGAGGTGGAAAAGAATTGGTGAAATATTTTTCACTATATATATTCCCTGATTTTGAAAGTCATTTAAAGTATTGATTTTAAATTGCTTAAGGAGGTCAGAAAATTACCAACACTAAGCCTGAAAAGCATACCCATGGAGGTTGTGGAAAATTTTCTGTACAAAATGTGCCTTCAAAAAAGGAAATTTTAGTCAGAGATGCATACTTGTGACATTTGGAAAAGCTACTAGAAAAGGAGGTGGTGGTGGTGGCACTCTCCCAAAAGCCACATAGTCTAGTGGATAAAGCACAGGGCTGGGAGCCAGGAGGACTTAATACTTTGCAGATATAAAGCACTTTATAAACATTAGTTATGAAGTAGCAAAATATCATTATCCCCATTTAACTGATGGAGAAACTGAAACTCAGATGGACTAAGTGCCTGATCCTTGGAGGTATTGACTATCCCCTGCAAAGTGTCAAGCACACTCATCTTCCAGTAATGCAAACTAGAGGGAAGCAGGTGACTGGAGAGTACAACCCAGAGGAACAGAGGAGTAGAACATGGGGCTTGGAAAAAGGAATATGGGAGGACAGTCATTGCCATGGGGGGAAGAACCCATGTCCCCTTTCCCCTACCACACATAAAAACATAAGAACGGCCATACTGGGTCAGACCAAAGGTCCATCTAGCCCAGTATCCTGTCTTCTGACAGTGGCCAATGCCAGGTGCCCCAGAGGGAATGAAAAGAACAGGTAATCATCAAGTGATCCATTCCCTGTTGCCCATTCCCAGTTTCTGGCAAACGGCGACTAGGGACACCATTTCTGCCCATCCTGGCTAATAGCTATTGATACATACATCCAGCTTCTCCAAAAAACCCAGGCAGGGGGGCTCAGCTATTTTGGAACCCCTGGCCTGTTCTGCACTGCATGCAGCCCAGGAAGTAAGAGTATTTTAAGAAGTAAGTAAATTCCCAGAAAAAAAATCTTGGTTAAGACGCATTTACAGCTAATAATACAGGGTTTTTACAATACATTATTATTAATTATATTTGTTTTACCACTGTGGCTCTGAGCCCCAGTCAGACCAGATCCCATTGTGCTAGATGCTGTACAAACACAGAACAGAAAGATGGTCCATACCACAAAAAGCTTACAATCTAACTATAAAACAAGAGACAACAGTTGGATGCGACAGATGGAGAAGTACAAGCAAAAAATTAAACAATATTGGTCAGAACATTAAGCTGTGGCTTCACCACACCAGCAGCCTAGTCGTTGCCAAGTTTTTTGTATGTTTCATGGCAGAGGGAAGTTTTAAGGAGGGTTTTGAAGGAGGATAATGAATTAGTTTTGCAAGCATGAGGGGCAACAAGGAGAAAAAATCACAAAGGTACTGTACTCTTAACTTTATTCCAGTTTAGCAGGGTAGTTTTTTGCATGGAATATAAATATAAATTATACTACACTAAACTGTCATTTCTGACAGTTTATTCACTGACTGGCACAACTAGGCCTGGATCCTGCAAAGGCTTGACTACCCAGGGAAGTTTTTCTGCTATAATTAATTACACTAGTATAACTATAATGAAAAAGTGCATCTGCACCAGTTTGCTTATGCCAGCTTAATATGCTTCCCTGGAAAATTTCTGGTCCATGCACCTCTGAGCTCTTTTTCAGATAATCATTCAGCATTTGGGACAGATCCCCCCTGGAGCAAAGTTCCACAACCAGGCTCAATGTATTCTGGAATTTTTCTCATGGGGCTTTGTGTGATACCTATCAGAAACTTATGGAATTTGGGACTTTGAGAAAAACAAACTCTCATGATTCCTTTTCTGGTATTCCATAATTCATGTGATTTTAGTAGGCCAGAACCATTTTCAGACTGCTTTCAGGTGGCATGGAGGAGGCACTACCGAACAGGGGAATCCTGACCATCATTAATATGAACAGGGTCCTCCAGGTGTATTGACAGAAATGCAGGACGGTGGCTTTGGAGGAGTTGGCAGACAGCCACCTGCATTACCACCATGATGCTGTGCAGGTACTACTGGAGGAGGAAGAGGACTAAATTGCCTAGCTAACTCTGCATGACTCTTTCCTGGAGCAGCTTCACTCCACTCTGCATGACTCTTTCCTGGAACAGCTTCACTCCCTGGAGTGCTCCTCGTGGGGGTCAGTCAACCAGCACCATCAACTGGTGGAAAGGATAGTGCTGCAAAACTGGGATGACCAGCAGTGGCTATATAACTCCTCATCCTGGAGAACTGTGCATAGCTCACCCCAGAGTTTCAGAAGCAGAACACCAGCATGAGAGTTCCCATCAGTATCAAGTAGTATGTGGTCATGACCATCTGGAAGCTTCCATCCCCAATATCTACCACTTGGTAACTAACTAGCTTAGTGTTGATAAATCTTCTGTCAGGGCTGCTGTTATTGAAGTGTGGACTGCTATGGAGAGGATGCCGCTGGCTGGGTGCAAAGCTAGGCAGTGCATAGGAGGTTACTGATATACAATTTGGGAATCCCACCCATGCAAATCTAAGGGTCATTGATCAGCCCCACATGCTTATCATTTGCCCCCACCTCCAAACTCACCCTCCAGGCTGCAGAGTTCATTAACAGAAAGGGGTATTTTTCCATGGTGCTATGAGGCTAGATTTACTAGCAAAAATAGGAATCAGCTGAAAAGGTCCCTATGCTGCCTGCTTCCCCATAGATTACATTAAAGTTGATACCTGGGTATCTCCAGTTTTCTGATGGAGTTTGGTAGTAATGCAAAATGCTGCAAAAATACTGCTTCAAGTGTGTCCGTTCTGAAGGTCTGTCAAAGCTGAAGTTCTTTGATACAATGAAGATTGGCATGTTGATGAGATCCATCCTGCAACCTTTGTTGCTTTGCTCCTTCTGTTCTATTTTAGTACCAGTTAGGCAGCCTGTACTTCTGACATTATGCCATATACTCCTTGCAGGACTGCTACTAGCAGATCAGGCTCCTTTACCAGACAGATTGGCTACAAAGCTTCCCTCCCAGAGGGATCACCAGCTGTATTCATGATAAGATCCTTTAATGCACAGCCAGGAATGGCTTTTGTGAGCTAAAGGTATGTTATACACATCACCACCTCGTGGTTGAATAATATAATACAATTTTCAGAGTAGCAGCTGTGTTAGTCTGTATTCACAAAAGCAAAGGAGTACTTGTGGCACCTTAGAGACTAACAAATTTATTTGAACATAAGCTTTCGTGAGCTACAGCTCACTTCATCGGATGCATTCAGTGGAAAATACAGTGGGGAGATTTATATACATAAAGAACATGAAACGACTGCTGAATTGGAATTAATTTGCAAACTGGATACAATTAACTTAGGTTTTAATAGAGACTGGGAGTGGATGGGTCATTACACAAAGTAAAACTATTTCCCCTTGTTTATTTCCCCACCCCATCCTCCACTGTTCCTCAGACGTTCTTGTCAACTGCTGGAAATGGCCCCGCGCTCTCCTGCTGGTAATAGCTCACCTTAAGTGATCACTCCCATTACAGTGTGTATGGTAACACCCATTGTTTCATGTTCCCTATGTATATAAATTTCCCCACTGTATTTTCCACTGAATGCATCCGATGAAGTGAGCTGTAGCTCACGAAAGCTTATGCTCAATAAATTGGTTAGTCTCTAAGGTGCCACCTCCTTTTCTTTTAATACAATTTAGCATTCCATTACATGCACCCAAGCTAGTTTTGATCTAGCTATCTTGAATAAGAATAGCAGTGAAGCTGCAGCAGCATGAGTTAACCTCTTGAGTACATATGCAGGATCCCAGGCAGGGTTGTGCAGCCTGAGCAGCTGTCTGTGAGGCTACATATCACTGCTATTGTTGTTTGAGCTATCTTAAGTATGTCTACACACACTGCAATCAAACCTCTGATTGCTACATAGACATACAGTAAATACCTATAACATGCATAAGGGGTGTTTTGCACAACATCTGTGAGTAAGGGAAAGCGTCATACTACTGGGTGGGATGCAGAAGTAGACACACATTCTAAATGTTAACAGCCACAGAGGGTACCTCTACACAATGCCCCAACAGGGCAGGGAAGCAGGATTAGGAATAACTGAGTTCCTACCTTGAGACCAGGGCTTGGTGGAGGGAAAGGAATATTATGTAACCAATGAAATTTATTGAATGACTGGACTATGTTTTCTGTAATTATTTTATTATAAATGTATGCTGAGACAGATCTGCAACTTAAGAAGTTTTTCATCTAACAGGAATTCTGTATATATTTTTTATTGGTTTTACAGTGCAAAGTTAAAGCAAATAAAAATCAGGTGGAAGTGCAAAGTGCACATTTATGCAGATGGGGTCAAAGCTGTTCTTTCATTTGATTAGATTATTTATTGGATGCTTTTGTGCACTGTGACAAGAGACAACCCAGTATTTCCACCTAGTGCCTTTTTTATCCCTTCTGCAACACTCACAAGCTGGATCTCTAGGGTCACCTGTAGTACTATCTCTACCTGGGTCACTCAGTTAGGGGGTAGGCTGGAGAGATTATGATGGTCTGCGGGAATTTCCACTCCAGGGAAGACAACTGACTGGGTGCCTTCTGTGGGCAGACTGTTCAGCATGTATGGGGGTTGATCGGTGTTAAAAATGCAGTCCAGCTCCTCAGTAAGTGCATATACTGGTAGTATTACTAGTCTCTAGTGTTCTTGTAATTCTGCCAAAGCTCCTTAGCTTTGGGTAGATGTGGCCATAGCCTCATTCCTTGTGGGCTGTTGAACACATAACAAAATCCCAGATTTATAAAGAGGAACTTTTCCCTAATTTATCAAAAAGATCATTCTTTTCAGATTTCAGTTATTCCAAGTACCTTTACATTTATATCAAGGTGAACAAAATGCAGAAATTATTTCCCACAAACTGGTCGTGTTAGAGGCCTCCAAATTAGAGAACCAAAGCTCCACTGGAGGCTGCTTTTGGCCAAGAAAACTTCTATTATGTTCAATATGTTTTTATAAAAAGAATTTCAGTGCTACATGTTTTCATTTAAGAATGTATTTGCTCATGGACAATGTTGCCCTAGAGTTTATTTAATCGTGGGCTGATGTCAATGAGAGTGACAAAATGTCAGTATAAAGAAAGTGACCACATTCTATATACTGCCATAAGAGCAACTTTTTCTTTATGCCTGTTTCATAATAAATTCTTCTGATATTCACACAACCAGTCAAACAGTTTTACACTGTTTAAAGGTCTAGTGAAATTACATCATGCTTTTTGTACCCACAGTTCAAAAACTGTAAGCAAGTCCTCTACAAGGCAGAATATCTGCATTTTTCTTAATTTGAACCTCTTATTTCTAAAACAATCCCTTTTATTGATTATAGCCCTTCTCCCATTTTTAGTTAAAATTATATTACAACATGTAAAGGTCAGAGGTTGCTGAAAGTGAGTGAGTCCATTGCAGATACTGATGCTGATTAGTAATCGACCTACATTTGTAATGCATGTGACTGAAGTAGGGGGCTAGAGGAGTACATGCTCCCCCCGCCCATAAAAGTTTTTTTGCCTGTGAAACACAGTGGTGAGTAAATGTTAGTATTATTCCTGCTGGTATTGTAACTGGCTTATTAAACCCATCCTGGGATGGTCTGTTTTCTTTCCACACTATAAAGCATGGTAGGCTTTTAAAGTACATAATTCAGCTGAATTTCACTTTTCTGAAAGCGTCTTTGTGTTACAGAATAACAGTTTTATGTGGGCCGATGTGCCACAATATACATTACATCTCTATTCCCTGGGTTCTGGGCCAGATGGGATACATCCTCTTCAGGCATCCAGACAGTTGTTATTTATTTAAAGGGAAAATGTAACAGTTCAGCTTTTTCACAGGACAGTAATCATTTGATTTTAGTACTCAGCATTCACAGGATACATTTTAGGCCAAGTCATAAATGTAACTCACACTGCTATAATGTAGTATGAAGTTATGTGTTTTTTAAATTTTGATTTCAGTTTTGTGCTAGTCCAACTAGTACACACAGAGAGTTAGGCACAGGGAAAGGTACTTTACGTAATATACTCTACAAACAATAGCTCACAAAGCAAACCAAGCATTAGTTTTGTTGTGATGGAGAAAGTGGTAGATCACTATCATTTAAGTCACCTATACAGTAAAAATAGGCCTGAGCTGCCAAGTTTGGTTTCAGGTCTTCTTCTCTAGGGGGGTTTGGATCCTAAGTTCCAGTTCAGGACTATTTATATGTCCATTAATAACCTTGGGATACATTTTCAAATTTGGGATTGCAAATGGAAACACAGTTATGATTAACTGTGAATGTTGCTGTGGATTTATGGCTCATCATGGTTTCTTCCCAGGTGGTTACTGAGGTGTTTTCTCAAAGTCACTCCAACCCTCTCTAGAAGCAGCTAAACTGTATTTCAAACAGTCCTGCTTTCCTACCTTATGACAAGAATTCCTCAGCTCTCCTCCTTGGAGCTGGATTTGTAGTTTAGGCTATCTCTAGGGCCTTAGTAAGCTTCCCCTTCAGCTGACTCCTTTACCCCCAGTTAGTCCTGAGGCTCAGCAGAAAGCTAACCTACTGAATACTCAAAGCCAACCATCTACTCTCATTACTAGTCAACCTCCAACTGAGTTAGAGTTCAGCCCTTTTGAACTACTCCCTTTAGGCTTGACACCTACTGCAGGTGTATCAGGGCAAGGCTGATTGCACCCATAGGCTCTCCTTAACCCATTCAGGTCTAGTGGGAGCTTGGAACACCCCATCATACACCTATACAAAAAATCAAAGCCTCCTTCAAATAAATAGAAGCCTTTTCCTATGGGATGAGCAGGCCTAAGGAAGGAATGCTAGGACAAAATTTGGGCTGAAGTTCATTTTATTTTTGAGTTACCCTATTAATAACATTAAACCCCAGGATAAGAATGAGTTTTGAACCTATACAGTGCATGCAGACTTTGTTTTGGAACAGGGTAGGTATACCAGCTGATCACATCAAGAAAACAAAAGGAAAGCTTGGGGAATGAAGATGGTTTTCATGGAAGCCCGAGAAGTAACTGAGCGATACAGGTAGCTCTGCTGTCCATTCTCTGTCTTTCATGTGCCCAACATCCGCTGCATACTCTGAAGGTAACTTCACTTCACTTCTGATGGTAACTTCACTTGACCAATACACCACCCCGATGGCTGGAGTGTTTGCAACAGTTAATCACTACATACTGACCTAACCTCCACTCACTTTTCTAGCATGGACAACTGCTTTGACATTCTTTTTCAGTAGCCTCATTTGATAACTTATGTTTTTACTATTCTTTATGTATTTTTTTAATCTAATGTTAGAACTCAGAGTTCTGACTTCCATTCCTTTTTGGTATTGCTATGATCTTCTCTTGAGCATCTCAGGTTCAGATTAAGGTGAAGCCCTCTCCAGAGGTAGTAACAGGATCTGGTACAGCGTTCTGAAACTCTTGCAGAAGGACTGGAGCATGTCAGGCAGGCTATTTGCTATTCTCAAAAGAGAATTTAGATCAAGCAAAACAGGCTTAATTTTCTAGTACCTGTCCCCAAGAGGGGTGAGTGCTGCTTTGCTTGGGCACAGTGGAACTGTTTCATTTATAGCACTGTCATATACACAACAGTTGAGGACTTAATTAAACCGTGTTCATCCTATATTATGATATTACAGTATATTAAAACAGTGATAGACAACTAAGAAAAAATTGTTTTTAATCTAAGGAGTTTGGTTAGACTCAACTTTTCCTACCAGTTGAGGATACACCTGAATAAAGAGGACCTATTGAAAGAAGTTCATCTGTGCTTGTGATGCCACACCTCCCCATTTTCATATACACAATAGCTAACAGCAATGAAGGATGAAAAAAAGATGCCAGATGTTTGTCCCAGCCCACTGATGTGAAGAAAAATTTGCAAGGAATGTTGACATTTTGGCATTCAGGACATTGTTCTGATGGAGGCCTAAGTGGTGAAATGTCAACATTCTTCACTCTCTCTTATTAAAATATTTGCTGTAATCTGTAAATAAAGACTAGAGAGTTTTTCTTCACATCACTGTGCTAACACATCTGGATTTGTGTTTATATTGGTCTGCATCACAAGAAAGTCCTTCAAAGCAACCTGTTTTTTTTTTTTAAATGGAACCTTTGCAAAGTATGTGTGATGTTTTTCTAAGTAAGATTTTTTGTTTGCATGTTTGAATAATCTTAAATATTTAATGAAAAGAAGACTACTTGGAAAAAACCCTTAATTGAATCCTTAGAGCACTTAGCATCACCCCTGTTCATACTTTACGTAAAGTAGCATGCACCAAAAATATTTGGTTTGTTTTATCATGAGTGATACAAATGATACAGAAAAATGATAGAGCTGCTGGGTTACTACCATTGTTGTGGTAATAAAACCATCAGAGTGAAAACATCTTCATGTGATGTAATTAGTCACTGCTTTACATCTAATCATTCCATTCAAAAAGTAAGACTGCATATGATATTACAAAATGATAAGTTAAATTTCAATTTAAAACCCCACAATATCCCCTGAAGGGAAAGGAGAACATAGCTGGAACATAATTTTAAATGAACAGGAATCATCCAGATCTCTAGTGCTTTCAGTGTAAATTTACAGACGAAAGGGATTATGAGCAGGAAATGATGTAAAGAGTAAGGACCTAGCACTGGGTAGGAAAAAGGTAACATAAAATAATGAAAACAATTCCAGCATTCAAAATAGTTAGGTGCTTAGCAGAGCATACAACCAGCCACAAAAAGGAAAAGATAAACATAAGTCTAGATATTAAAGAGGTGGAAACCATAAATAGTCACTTAACACCAGTGAGTAAAAGTGGTTTTCCATTTCCTTTATTTCAACAGTAAATATTCGTACCTACAATCTAGGTCAGATGAAAAGGGACACAAGCAGAGGGAAGCCACACAAGACACCATCCCTCCAGATCTCACAACACTTTGACAGCAGCTGACATGACAGCTTTTCTTCTTTCCTTAATTAACACTGCACTGGAACAGCAGTAAGAGGCTGCCTAAAGCAATCACTTCATAACTTTTGTCAGAGACTAGAGATACACAGGACATGGCAAACTCAACCAGGGAAGATCAATATTAAACCAAGTTAAGTTTTCTTCTCCCTTTGTACTTCTCTTGCAGTGATACGTATAAAACTGTATTTCACTAGACAACAGGTGACCATCCACATTAAGACAGCCTAGAAAAATTATTACAAATAGTTTGTTAAAGATGCATATTCTAGTGCAGTGGTTCCCAGACTTGTTCCGCCGCTTGTGCAGGGAAAGCCCCTGGCGTGCTGGGCCAGTTTATTTACCTGCTGCGTCAGCAGGTTCAGCCAATCAGGGCTCCCAGTGGCCGCAGTTCACTGCTCCAGGCCTTGCTCCCCAGAAGGCAGCTGGAGGAAGAGGAGGTGGTTTTGCTACCAGTACCCACCTTATAACTTTTATCCCAGTGGTTACAGCACTCAACTGGGATGTGGAAGATCCAGGTTCAGTTTTCCTACTCCCTGGCAGAAGCAGAGAAAAGTGAGACACCCCTGTTCAAATCCTAGCAGGAGAGTGCACTGAACTCTGAGCTAAAAGTTATAAGTGTGTAGTGGTAACACCACTACCATCTCCTCTTCCTGATGATTTGTGTAAAGCAAGGCGAGTCCCTAACTCATTCCTTCAAGAAACACCTTAGGTGCCTAAGCCACCTGACTTCAGGTCTGTCTTCCCCTGGTTCATGGATCACTCTGAGCTTTAGGCAGGAGATAGGCATCTGGATGCCTAGAAGGGGGCAGCAACACAAATGACCAGAGGCCAAAACTTAGGCACCTAGGGAACTTTCACCTGGAAAATGTAGGCACCAAATGAGTTGAGGTGCCTACAGAGTTCAATGGGAATTTTGTGGATTGCAGTGGAGTCTAAAATTGGGGCTTAGTTACCTAACTCTTGGGTTTAGGTGCTTAAGTATCTTAGTGGAACCTACCCTCAGGACTTCACAGAATATATTTAACAATTTGCAGGATCAGGCCCAAAGGTTGCAGCTATTCACTTGGTAGGCTTGGGCTTCATTATGAACTTAAAAGTGTTTGAGAGGGAGAGTACTAAATCTATATTTCCCTTGATAAATGTACATTTCACTTGTTAGCATCACTGACAGTTATGCATGTGCATTTAAAAAAAGGGTATATAGATACCTAAAGCTGCAAATCTAAAAACATAGTAGTAGACTTCCACTGATTCATAATGAAATCCATTAGTATACAAGGAATGGAGACAGCAGAATTGCTGAAGTCATAGATAACATTCAGCATGAGATCACTGCATCATGCACAATTGCATTCCTAGCTTGTTTGGTGCTGTGTCTTTGGAGCAAGCTTGTATGTTTTGGGCTAGAATGGTTTAGTATGAAGCGTAGCAAGGAGAAAAAAAACATCAATATTTTCCAGAGCTGTGACATATATCTTTTGCCTCCAGAAATTAGATCACCCAAACATAACACAGACCATCAGTTCTGAGGTACAGGAAATAAGGTAGTCAAAAAAACCTAACATTCTGGCAGACTGCTAAATAGAGCAGGAAAAATATTTATAAGACATCCCAGGATTTGAAAGGCAGTAGCTTTCCTAAATCAGTTTTACCTATGTCATTCCTAAGTGTACAGTAAAATAATCAGAGTCACAGAAAGAAACAGAGAAAGGTGGAGCTAGAGAGGAAATCAAAACATTTAGTTTTTTTCCCATTTATTTTATATTAAAATGAAGATAACTCAAGAAGGGAGTCCAAGGAAAGAAACCTTGATTTTGTGCTCAAAATCAAGTAAAACAGTACAGCTAAAAGTTTTAGCAAAAGATTTATAGTACCAATCTCTCCAAAGAAATGAAATATTTTAGAAAGATAGAAAGTAAAGCCACACAAGAAGACAGGTACTGACTTATCTAAAAAACTTCTTGCATCTGGATGTGTGAAAACCTCTTCACCATCCTAAGAGGTCACCAATTGATTTGTGAGTCTTTTCCCACCCTGGCAAGACAGATATGTCCCAGTGGACTTGATACATTTGCAACTGAAAGGTACATGATGGCAGACATGGAGTCCATGTCATCATGTTAGTCCTCTGAAGCTGCTAATACTAAATCTGTTACCAGGTGGCTGTCACGAACACCAATAACACAGTTGAACAAAACCAAAGTCCCGTTACTTCTCTGAACTAGTCAATGTCCACTGAATGATCTTTGAAAAGAGAAAAGATAAGAATTTAAACAGTTACAGCTGGTGTTACTAGGGAAATACCAAGCTGAACTGAATCACCTTTTCTTAGATGTTCTTGTACTCATATGTGATGGGTACAGAATACACTCACCTTAGATTTTTGGAAGGTGGTGGAGGAGCAGAGTGAGAGCTTTGGCTTAAGCTCAGACCGTCAGCGGGGAGATGTGCCAGTGGACTACTACTACTAGTACTCTATTTTTCCTCAGGCCAATATGGCTGTTCTGTCTGCTCCTTTTAGTCCACCCCAGTTTATCCCCCATTCAGAAATGTCTGTTCTTGGTTACTTGGCATTTACCAAACAAATCTCTGTCAGATGTGTATGACTCTGGGAGGATCCATCTGCCTTATATACCAGTTGCTGTAGTTAGGGGGAAATGAGAGAGAGAGCAAGTTCACAGTGCAATAAAGACAAGTTTTTATTCCTTTTTAGTCAGAAGATTGCTACTAGAGGGGATAATGTATAATTCCAGTTTAGCTTTCAACACTGAATTTGCGACTAATTTGGCTTGCTTATTACCAAAGTGTTTAAAAAAAATAAACCCTGAGCTTGTGGATTGTTGTAACATCTATGCCCTGGATACAAAAAGGTTTCTCTTGTGCTCGACAGAAACAGATTGAGTAAGGTGCTGAACTGTATCACCCCACTCCAAGACACAACTGTGTATCCTAGAGCACAGTCTCTCCCCATACCTCTCCAATGAGCAGAAGTGCATACACTTCATTATCCTTTTGCATATGGAGGAGTGTCTAGAAATGCCCATTTCCTTCCCATCTCTTTTGGGACGGATTGTATCCCCAGGAGTAATCCCTGCACTTCATTTCTATTGTGCATGGCCTCAGCAAGACAGATGCAAGGGCAGGAGGAAGGCTTCGCGCATTAATCAATGAGTCACTACTGCCTCCCTCCCACACACTAGCACCACACAAAATCCAGCTCTTACTTGGGGAGTAAAAATAGTGATAACCCTGATGTTGTGGGCCGGGATCATTTTTGGCAGTCCAGCCCATCCCCTCAGACACAGACCTAAACCATCAAGTTCTAATACAAGAGTAGACTCATGTTTTTCTCAAGTTCAGGTCATGATTCAAACTGGAATTTTGCATCAGCCTAGTAGAGAAATAAAGGCCCAACCATGAAGCTCAACTTCACACCAAACATGCTCCAATTTGCTTAGATCTGGATTTTTGGTGTGAGTCAATCGCTGGTTAGCGCAGCTGTAATCAATTTTCTTCCTTTTAACTCTTCGGGGAGGATAGATAGGACAGAGCTGTGCCAGACTACAGAGCTCTGAATATTAGGACAGGCAAATACAAAGGAGCTGACATTTGCATTATCCATTGAAATCATCAAGAGGCCATAATTTACTGTAGGACAGATTTATCAATTTTTTTAATGTTAATAATTTAGGATTAATTCCCATAACTACAACTTCTTATGTTTATTATTATTATGGACTAAAACAAACCTTTCATGTATCCTGACATAAACGAAGCTTTGTCTCAAGCTATTGCTGCTTGCTCCAAACATAAGGAAAGCCCCCTTAACCTCAGCAAGACTCTGATTTGCAGCTGCTTTGGTGTTCTAAGTTCAGAGCAGCAAGCAGTTACTGAATTCACACCCTTTTACTGTGTGCAATTTGCTTATTGAGCTTATAGATTCATAGATACTAAGGTCAGAAGGGACCATTATGATCATCTAGTCTGACCTCCTGCACAACGCAGGCCACAGAATCTCACCCACCCACTCCTGTGAAAAACCTCTCACCTATGTCTGAGCAATTGCAGTCCTCAAATTGTGGTTTAAAGACTTCAAGGAGCAGAGAATCCTTCAGCAAGTGACCCTGCCCCATGTTACAGAGGAAGGCGAAAAACCTCCAGGGCCTCTTCCAATCTGCCCTTGTGGAAAATTCCTTCCCGTCCCCAAATATGGCAAGCAGCTAAACCCTGAGCATATGGGCAAGATTCACCAGCCAGATACTACAGAAAATTCTTTCCTGGGTAACTCAGATCCCACCCCATCTAACATCCCATCACAGGCCATTAGGCCTATTTACCATGAATATTTAAAGATCAATTAATTACCAAAATCATGTTATCCCATCATACCATCTCTTCGATAAACTTATCGAGTTTAATCTTAAAGCCAAATAGGTCTTTTGCACCCACTACTTCCCTTGGAAGGCTATTCCAAAACTTCACTCCTCTGATGGTTAGAAACCTTCGTCTAATTTCAAGTCTAAACTTCGTGGTGGCCAGTTTATATCCATTTGTTCTTGTGTCCACATTGGTACTGAGTTTAAATAATTCCTCTCCCTCTCCGGTATTTATCCCTCTGATATATTTACAGAGAGCAATCATATCTCCCCTCAACCTTCTTTTAGTTAGGCTAAACAAGCCAAGCTCCTTGAGTCTCCTTTCATAAGACAAGTTTTCCATTCCTCAGATTGTCCTAGTAGCCCTTCTCTGTACCTGTTCCAGTTTGAATTCATCCTCCTTAAACATGGGAGACCAGAACTGCACACAGTATTCCAGGTGAGGTCTCACCAGTGCCTTGTATAAAGGTACTAAAACCTCCTTATCCCCGCTGGAAATAGCTCTCCTGATGCATCCCAAGACCGCATTACCTTTTTTCACAGCCATATCACATTGGCGGCTCATAGTCATCCTATGATCAACCAGTACTACAAGGTCCTTCTCCTCCTCCGTTACTTCTAATTGATGCGCCCCCAGCTTATAACTAAAATTCTTGTTATTAATCCCTACATGCATAACCTTACACTTCTCACTATTAAATATCATCCTATTACTATTAATCCAGTTTACAAGGTCATCCAGATCCTCCTGTATGATATCCCGGTCCTTCTCTAAATTGGAAATACCTCCCAGCTTTGTATCATCCGCAAACTTTATTAGCACACTCCCACTTTTTGTGCTGAGGTCAGTAATAAAAAGATTAAATAAGATTGGTCCCAAAACTGATCCTTGAGGAACTCCACTGGTAACCTCCCTCCAGCCTGACAGTTCACCTTGAGTAGGACCCATTGTAGTCTCCCCTTTAACCAATTCCTTATCCATCTTTCAATTTTCATATTGATCCCCATCTTTTCCAATTTAACTAATAATTCCCTATGTGGCACGGTATCAAACACCTTACTGAAATCTAGGTACATTACATCCACTGCGTTTCCTTTGTCTAAAAAATCTGTTACTTTCTCAAAGAAGGAGATCAGGTTGGTTTGGCACGATCTACCTTTTGTAAAACAATGTTGAATTTTGTCCCATTTACCTCAATGTCCTTAACTACTTTCTCCTTCAAAATTTTTTCCAAGACCTTACATACTACAGATGTCAACTAACAGGCCTGTTGGTACCCAGATCACTATTTTTCCCTTTCTTAAAAATAGGAACTGTGTTAGCAATTCTCCAATCATATGGTACAACCCCTGAGTTTACAGATTCATTAAAAATTCTTGCTAATGGGCTTGCAATTTCGGGTGCCAATTCCTTTAATATTCTTGGATGAAGGTTATCTGGGACCCCCGATTTAGTTCCATTAAGCTGTTTGAGTTTCGCTTCTACATCAGATGTGGTAATATCTACCTTCATATCCTCATTCCCATTTGTCATGCTACCATTATCCCTAAGATCCTCTTGAGCCTTATTAAAGACTGAGGCAAAGTATTTGTTTAGATATTGGGCCATGCCTAGATTATCCTTGACCTCCACTCCATCCTCAGTGTTTAGCAGTCCCACTTCTTCTTTCTTTGTTTTCTTCTTATTTATATGGCTATAGAACCTTTTACTGTTGGTTTTAATTCCCTTTGCAAGGTCCAACTCTACTTGACTTTTAGCCTGTCTCACTTTATCCCTACATGTTCTGACCTCAAGTAAGGTAGCTTTCCTTGCTGATCCCTCCCATCTTCCACTCCCTGTATGCTTTCTGTTTTTTCTTAATCACCTCTCTGAGATGCTTGCTCATCCAGCTTGGTCTACAACTCCTGCCTATGAATTTTTCCCCCTTTCTTGGGATGCAGGCTTCCGATAGCTTCTGCAGCTTTGATTTAAAGTAATCCCAAGCCTCCTCTGCCTTTAGAACCATAAGTTCTTCAGTCCAATCGACTTCCCTAACTAATTTCCTTAATTTTTGAAAGTCATCCCTTTTGAAATCAAAAAACCTACTTGCAGATTTATTTTTGTTAATCCTTCCGTTCAGTTTGAACTGAATTAGCTCATGATCACTTGAACCAAGATTATCCCCTACAACCATTTCTTCTGTGAGGTCTTCACTACATACCAAAACCAAATCTAAAATAGCATTCCCTCTAGTTGGTTCAGCAACTACTTGATGAAGGAATCCATCAGCTATCGCATCTAGGAAAATTTGAGCCCTATTATTATTACTAGCACTCGTTGTCCAGTCTATATCTGGGAAGTTAAAGTCTCCCATGATCACGCAGTTTCCATTAATATTTACTTTATTAAAAACATTAAAGAGGGCTCTATCCATATCCAGATTAGATTCCAGAGGTCTATAGCGCACCCCAAGCACTATCCCAGGGGAGGCTCTAATAGTTTTCTTCCCCAATGTAATTTTTGCCCAGACGGACTCTGTCTTATCCATCCCATCGCTTCCTATTTCTTTACATTCTACCTCATCATTGATATACAGTGCTACTCCACCACCTATACCTTTATTTCGGTCTTTCCGAAACAGCACATACCCTTCAATACCCGTAGTCCAGTCATGACTACTATTCCACCATGTTTCTGTATCCCTATAATATCTGGTTTCACTTCCTGCACCAGTAGCTCTAGTTCCTCCATTTTGTTACCTAGGCTCCTCGCGTTGGTGTACAAACATCTTAATTTTTGCTGTTTGGCCTCGCTCACATTCTGTACCCTATTAGCACGGTCATTCTACAGCCAGTATAACCTGTTAGACTGGTATCCACATTGCCCTTCCTCCTTATATACATTCTCCTACCCATGGCTGTATCGTTTTCTTCCCTCTCAATGCTAAAATCCAGCGTGGAGATTATCTAGACAGCTCCCAACCATCTCCCCCAAATTCCTAGCTTAAAGCTCTCTTAATCAGTTGTGCCAGCCTCCATCCTAGAAGTCTATTTCCTTCCCTACTCAGATGAAGTCCATCCCGAGAGAACTGTCCTCTGTCCATGAATGCCTCCCAATGGCCAGACATCCCAAAGCCCTCCTTATAGCACCACTGCCTAAGCCATCTGTTGATAGTCATAATCTTGTCACATCTTTGTTGTCCTTCTCTAGGAAGAGGCAGAATCCCACTAAAGATCACCTGAGCCTCGATTTCCTTAAGCGACTTCCACAGCCTAGCATAGTCTCCCTTAATACTTTCCAGTGAGAATCTAGCCGTATCATTTGTTCCCACATGAAGGATAATTAGGGGATTCTTTCCTGCTCCCTTCAGGATCCTTTTCAACCTCAGGTCTACATCCTGTATCTTAGCACCTGGAAGACAGCACACCCTTCTATTCTCTGAATCAGCTCTGGTTACAGGCCTGTCTATTCCTCTCAGTAAAGAGTCCCCGATCACGAAGACCTGCCTTTTCCTGGTGACGGTGCTATTCTCCAGTCTATCCCCTGTTCCCTCTGGCTGCAAGTTCTTTCCATTCCTATTCTCCCTTGTAATCCTCTTCAACCCATCCTATATCCTCCTGGGGCTCGTATTTGGTGCAGTCTCCATTGACTCTTCCCCTTTTCCTATAGGACTAGCCACTCTTCTCTTCTTCCTTGCCCTTCCACCTTCACTGACTACCTGCTGAGCCCCTTCTTCATTTTCCAACTCTGCAAACCTGTTCTTGAGCTCTATTTCTCCTTCACTAGCCCTCTGCCTGGTTCTTTTAGTCACATGCTTCCACTGACCACTTTCCTCACCCAGTCTCCCCTCAGAATTCCCCAGTCCTGCTTCCATCTGCAAGTCTGAGCTTTTCCCTTCAGATACCTCATGTCTTTGCTCCATAATCTGCTCAAACCCCTTCCTAAACTCAACCAGACTTTCCACCTGTATCTCCAAACCTCACATCTTTTCCTCCATCAGCTCTATCAGACGGCATTTCATGCAGACAAAACTCTTACCAGGTACCCCCTCCAGGATCATGTACATACCGCAGCTTCCACATTCAGTCATCCTCATTGTGTCTTCCACTACATGGGTCACTCCCACTGCTGCCTCTGTATCGGTCATAGCCTTCCCACCTACATCCTGTTATTCTGGGAAACACAAACCACACCACAAGACCACCACCCACAGCAAAAACAAATCCCAAACAAACACCACAATACAAACTCCCCTTTCAAACTCCCACTGAAACTCCCCTGTTTACAGCTTTGTTTGCTGGCTCCTGTGCCACTGCAGCTTGTTATGCTTATGGAGGATATAAAAAGAGAAACATCTGAGGGCTCTTAACTTTATACGCATCCCATAGCACTAACACCACAGTTCACCAGCTTCAGAAAAAAAAAGATTAATTTTGATATTTTAAGTGGATTAAAAATAAATCAAAATATTGTCTTGTGACAGGTCAAAGGAGCCATGACTGAGCAAAAAATCAACAAATCAAGGGTCAGCATAGAAATTAGTGAGCTACGAAAAGCCCTTTTCCCCTTCATTTAAACTAAGCAACCCTTTGTTTTAATTTACTAAACTCAGGGTGTAAAAGGCCAGATGTTAAAGTAGAAAGACTTGTCATGGTCATAGCTAGAATTTCTCTACATGAAAAAACGGTTTTCATGAAAACAAAGTTCAACAACTATAAACAGGGCTGAATTTAGGGAAAATGGCACCCTGTGCAGACTGCCCCACCTGGGAACTGGTCCACCCCACCTACCCTCTCTGCCAATCCAGGACACCATGGCAACCCCCTGCAACTTCAGCCCCTCCTCCGGGCGGGGGCTGGCCTGACCCACCTGCCCCCTTTGCTGAGCCAGGACACCACGCAGAGCATGATGCCCCCTGCAACTTCAGCCCTTCCCCCGACTGGGAGCCAGCCCACTCCACCCATCCCCTCCACTGAGCTTGGACATCGCATGGGCCATAGCACCCCAGGTGGTCATTCACCCCTAAGGCTGGCCCTGTCTGTAAACTCTTTGAAATAGGGACCATCTTCTCATTCTATGTTTGTACAGCACTCAGCATGATAGGACCTTGTCCATGACTAGGCCCTAGCACAATGCAAAGTAATAATATAATAAAGATGGTCCAAAATAGTTTAGCAAAGCCTACACTTAATCAATGACTTTAAACATAATCCCAAATTCAATATGTTTCTAGATTCAATTAACACAAAACTATCAATGCATTCAAACTCACTCATTTTATAGTCTCTGTTGATGGAACATTTACTACAACTGTACCCAGCCATATTACCCCTTGTGGCTGGGCTTTCTGGAAAATAAGGGCATACAGATGTGTAATGTTCCTTGCTGAGGGAGAAAGTGGTTAATCCTCCCTTTACCAAACTATGTACAGAATCTGTAACCCTCATAAAATGTGTAACATTTAATCCAAAAATACAGATTGTATTACCATTCCTATTTGAAATATAGCCCATGTGAAAGATTTCTCATTGGCTTATTCATTGCTGACTATAGTATATTTTGTCTCCCCTCCCTCCTGAGACACTTCATATGGCATTTTAATGCACTTGACACACATGTATATACATTTTTGTAAATTAGTAATGTGCTGTTGGGATCTGACTGGATGGCTCTTTGTTAGGCATATGTATATGTATACATGCAACGTTCAGCATTTATACTTCATATGCATGGAAAAATTAACTTCCCAGCGTATTTTTTTTATAAAATGGATAATTGTTACAATCTGAAAAATGATTATATAAAAATGGCTCTGCTTTTCAGAATATTGACTTCGTCAAGTAAATATGTAGCTATGTTGATAACTCCACAGTTAATGGACAAATCCTGCAGACTTTATCCAGGGAAACACTCATCAGTTTTCCAATAATTTATCTTAAAAGAACAGTTTAGAATATAAACCTAGATTTCATTTATTAGAAACTCTCAAGTCTTCCTAAAGGAGATCCCAGAGCACTATAGTCTTGATTCAACAGTGGTTTAAACTGACTTCTGAAGGCTTTGGATCAGGCCGCAGAAACGTAGGAAAAACATGGTAGAATTTCATTACTCTTACTGTAGAGCAGATAGCTAAACTATGTGAGAGTTTGTTTTTTAAATGCTGCAATTGGGAGACATCTCTGAATTTCAGACCATGATCTGAGACAAAGTCAGAAGAATTCAAAATTAGAAAAAAAGCTAAGGAAGTTCAAAGAGAAATAAAAGAATCAGAACCAAATTGGACTTTATTTGCAAGCTGTAAGCCAAAGGAAGAAAGCTTCACTGCCATTTACTGTGAGTGATACCAGATTCTTGGCTTATCTCCTAGTTTCCAGCAATACTGGGTACTAACATTAAATTAATATTGTTGACTATACAAAGTGGATTATCTACAGAGGTTAATTGATTCTGGACTGTGTGGTTCAATAATTGGTGTCCTGGTTGCTGTTTACTCTGGCTTCCTTGGTTAAATAATTGTTGTGACTTTTAAGTTGTTAGCTATTTAAAAAATTAATTCTGGTTTTATTTTTGTACGCTTGCTTGCTCCCCATGAATAACCGACATGTCTCCAGGATGGACATGTAGGCCAAAATTTCAAAATATGGCCTCTGTATGCATGTATACTACTTTGCATAAAATAAATAAATAGCTACATATGCAACATTTTGCAGACAACCACATTTGGAGAAATGACAGAATTTACATATACATAATATAACTGTGCACAAATGGAGTGCAGATGGCATTAGCAAATGCAGGTGGCAATGAACTAAGTAGGGCTGTCAAACAATTAAAAAATAATCACAATTAATCACAAGATTATAAAAAAGTTACAATTAACCACAATTTAAATCAAATTTAACCAAACTTGTTTGACTTAGCACTCGGCTGAACAAGAAATAGAACTGAGTGGACTTGTTGGCTCTAAAGTTTTACATTGTTTTGTTTTTGAATGCAGTTATATAAAAAAAATTCTACATTTGTAAGTTGCACTTTCATGATAAAGAGATTACACTATAGTACTTGTCTGAGGTGAATTGAAAAATACTAGTTTATCTTTTTACAGTGCAAATATTTGTAATAAAAATAATATAAATTTAGCACTGTACACTTTGTATTCGGTTTTGTAATTGAAATCAATATATTTGAAAATGTAGGAAAAACACCCAAAAATATTTATAATAAATTTTAAATTGGTATTCTATTATTGTTTAACAGTGCAATTTAAACTGATTATTCACAACTAATTTTTTAAATCTAGTTAAGTTGTTTTGCATTAATTGTCTGAGTTAACTGCGATTAATTGATAGCCCTAGAACTAAGCATTACTGAGCACAAGCTTTGTGTTTGCCTAGTACTTGTGCATTCATAAGTTAACACTGAGTTGAGGCTACTTCAAAAGTTTGTCCTGTGTTTCCTGGTGGTGGTCAGGGACTCCCTCTTTAGGGGGACTGAGTCATCTATCAGCCATCCCGACCAGGAAAACCGAGAAGTGTGCTGCTTGCCAGGAGCTAGGATTCACGATGTGACGGAGAGACTGCCGAGACTCATCAAGCCCTCAGATCGCTACAACTTCCTGCTTCTCCATGTGGGCACCAATGATACTGCCAAGAATGACTTTGAGCAGATCACTGCAGACTACGTGGCTCTGGAAAGAAAGATAAAGGAGTTTGAGGCGCAAGTGGTGTTCTCGTCCATCCTCCCTGTGGAAGGAAAAGGCCCGGGTAGAGACTGTTGAATCACGGAAGTCAATGAATGGCTACGCAGGTGGTGTCAGAGAGAAGGCTTTGGATTCTTTGACCATGGGATGGTGTTCCAAGAAGGAGTGCTAGGCAGAGACAGGCTCCACCTAACGAAGAGAGGGAAGTGCATCTTCGTAAGCAGGCTGGCTAACCTAGTGAGGAGGGCTTCAAACTAGGTTCACTGGGGGAAGAAGACCAAAGCCCTGAGGTAAGAGGGGAAGTGGAATACTGGGAGGAAGCATGAGCAGGAGAGCACAAGACAGGAGGACTCCTGCCTCATACTGAGAAAGCAGGACAATCAGTGAGTTATCTTAAGTGCCTATACACAAATGCAAGAAGCCTGGGAAACAAGCAGGGAGAACTGGAAGTCCTGGCACAATCAAGGAATTATGATGTGATTGGAATAACAGAGACTTGGTGGGATAATTCACATGACTGGAGTACTGTCATGGATGGATATAGACTGTTCAGGAAGGACGGGCAGGGCAGAAAAGGTGGGGGAGTTGCATTGTATATAAAAGAGCAGTATGACTGCTCAGAGCTCCGGTATGAAACCTGAGAGTCTCTGGATTAAGTTTAGAAGTATGAGCAACAAGGGTGATGTCGTGGTGGGAGTCTGCTATAGACCACCAGACCAGGGGGATGAAGTGGACGAGGCTTTCTTCCAGCAACTAACAGAAGTTACGAGATCAAGGGCCCTGGTTCTCATGGGGGACTTCGATATCTGCTGGGAGAGCAATATAACAGTGCACAGACAATCCAGGAAGTTTTTGGGAAGTGTAGGGGACAATTTCCTGGTAAAAGTGCTGGAGGAACCAACTAGGGGAAGAGCTCTTCTTGACCTGCTACTCACAAACTGGGAAGAATTAGTAGGGGAAACAAAAGTGGATGGGAACCTGGAAGTCAGTGACCATGAGATGGTCGAGTTCAGGATCCGGACACAAGGAAGAAAGGAGAGCAGCAGAATATGGACCCTGGACTTCAGAAAAGCAGACTTTGACTCCCTTAGGAAACTGATGGGCACGATCCCCTGGGAGAATAAAATGATGGGGAAAGGAGTTCAGGAGAGCTGGCTGTATTTTAAAGAATCCTTATTGAGGTTGCAGGAACAAACCATCCTGATGTGTAGAAAGAATAGTAAATATGGCAGGCGACCAGCTTGGCTTAACAGTGAAATCCTTGCTGATCTTAAATACAAAAAAGAAGCTTCCAAGAAGTGGAAGATTGGACAAATGACCAAGGATGAGTATAAAAATATTGCTCGGGCATGCAGGAGTGAAATCAGGAAGGCCAAATCACACTTGGAGTTGCAGCTAGCAAGAGATGTTAAGAATAACAAAAAGGGTTTCTTTGGGTTTGTTAGCAACAAGAAAAAGGTCAAGGGAAGTGTGGGCCTCTTACTGAATGAGGGAGGCAACGTAGTGACAGAGGATGTGGAAAAAGCTAATGTACTCAATGCTTTTTTTGACTCTGTCTTCACGAAAAAGCTCAGCTCCCAGACTACTGCACTGGGCAGCACAGCATTTGGAGGAGGTGACCAGCCCTCTGTGGAGAAAGAAGTGGTTCAGGAGTATTTAGAAAAGCTGGATGAGCACAAGTCCATGGGGCTGGATGCGCTGCATCCGAGGGTGCTAAAGGAATTGGCGGATGTGATTGCAGAGCCATTGGCCATTATCTTTGAAAACTCATGGTGATTGGGGGAGGTCACGGACGACTGGAAAAAGGCTAATGTAGTGCAAATCTTTTAAAAAGGGAAGGAAGAGGATCTGGGGAACTACAGGCCAGCCGGCCTCAACTCAGTCTCTGGAAAAATCATGGAGCAGGTCCTCAAGGAATCAATTCTGAAGCACTTAGAGGAGAGGAAAGTGATCAGGAACAGTCAGCATGGATTCACCAAGGGCAAGTCATGCCTGACTAACCTAATTGCCTTCTATGATGAGATAACTGGCTCTGTGGATGAGTGGAAAGTAGTGGACATGTATTTCCTTGACTTTAGCAAAGCTTTTGATACAGTGTCCCACAGTATTCTTGCCAGCAAGACATATGGGCTGGATGAATGGACTGTAAGGTGAATAGAGAGCTGGCTAGATCATCAGGCTCAATGGGTAGTGATCAATGGCTCCATGTCTAGTTGGCAGCCGGTATCAAGCGAAGTGCCCCAAGGGTTGGTCCTGGGGCTGGTTTTGTTCAATATCTTCATTAATGATCTGGAGGATGGCGTGGACTGCACCCTCAGCAAGTCTGCAGATGACACTAAACTGGGAGGAGTGGTAGATACACTGGAGGGTAGGGATAGGATACAGAGGGACCTAGACAAATGAGAGGATTGGGCCAAAAGAAATCTGATGAGGTTCAACAAGGACAAGTGTGGAGTCCTGCACTTAGGACGGAAGAATCCCATGCACTGCTACAGACTAGGGACCGAGGGGCTAGGCAGCAGTTCTGCAGAAAAGGACCTAGGGATTACAGTGGACGAGAAGCTGGATATGAGTCAACACTGTGCCCTTGTTGCCAAGAAGGATAATGGCATTTTGGGATGTATAAGTAGGGGCATTGCCAGCAGATCGAGGGACGTGATCATTCCCCTCTTTTCAGCATTGGTGAGGCCTCATCTAGAGTACTGTGTCCAGTTTTGGACTCCACACTACAAGAAGAATGTAGAAATATTGGAAAGAGTCCAGTGGAGGGCAACAAAAATGATTAGGGGGCTGGAGTGCAAGATTTATGAGGAGAGGCTGAGGGAACTGGGATTATTTAGTCTGCAGAAGAGAAGAATGAGCGGGGATTTGATAGCTGCTTTCAACTACCTGAAAGGGGGTTCCAGAGCGGATGGATCTAGACTGTTCTCAGTGGTGGCAGATGAAAGAACAAGGAGTAATGGTCTCAAGTTGCAGTGGGGGAGGTTTATGTTGGATATTAGGAAAAACTTTTTCACTAGGAGAGTGATGAAGCACTGAAATGGGTTACTTAGGGAGGTGGTAGAATCTCCTTCCTTAGAGGTTTTTAAGGTCAGGTTTGACAAAGTCCTGGCTGGGATGATTTAGTTGGGGTTTGGTCCTGCTTTGAGTAGGGGTTTGGACTAGATGACCTCCTGAGGTCCCTTCCAACCCTGATATTCTATGATTCTATGATACAGGGCCTCACTATTACAGCTCAATCCCACTTCCTTCATGGGAATTCCCCCCACCTTCCTTCTTCATTATGTATTTGGGATACATACCAGATTTTAACTTTCTTACCCCAACTGATTCAGCTGCAGAGCTGTTGGAATAAGGTTGAAATATTAGAATAGTATACTTTTCTGCTCATACTTAAAATGGATGAAGTATATTCTTTCTAACTTCATAAAAAACAAACAAAAAACCCCCCAAAACTCAAGCAGACATTGGAACTGGGAAAATTTCTGTCCAAAAGGTGAAAAAAAGGTTTATAGTGGAGATGTTTATGCTATCTAAACTATAGCAGCAACTACCTATTCTCCAAGAACTTTCCGATTATGTTATATATTTCAGATATGACAGGAGCCATTACATTAAACTAGCCTCAAAGTCCCCGTCCCAACTCCGCCCCCTCCCTGGCAATATTCCAACTCCTTCCCCAAATCCCCGGCCCCGGCCCCGCCTCTTCCCCACTTCCTCCCCTGAGCGCGCCACATTCCCACTCCTCCCCCTCCCTCCCAGAGCTTGCTAAAGCTGTTTGGAGGTGGCCAGGTGGGAAACAGTGGGAGGTAGGTGAAGGAGTGGGGATGCAGCGCGGTAGGGGAGGCAGAGGGGAAGAAGGAGGAGGTGGGGTGGCGGTTGATGCTTGGATACTGGTGGGTGCACAGCACCCACTAATTTTTCCCCGTGGGTGCTCCAGCCCCGGAGCACCCATGGAGTTGACACCTATGGACTACAACAATGCAGTATACCTGAGCATGAAGCCGTCAACCCATGGGAAACTCCAACTAACACTGAAACATTCTGTACATCTGCTCAGCAACAGAGGTTACTGTGAGCAAATTAAAACTGTCCTTTACTTTCTACTCTAGCTCCCTATAGAATATTTAATCAAGTTTCAGATCTTGATTCTTATATTCAAAGTGCTTCATGGCCTAAGCCCAAGATTTCTCAAAGACTATCCAAAACTACAGGATGAAGACCATAATTAACAACTTTGCTCCTCTGGCATAATGGAACTCTCTACAATAAGGGTAAACTTGTCTGTGTGGGAGACAGAACTTTCTCAGGGTCAGTCCATGACTGTGGAATGAACTCCCCCAGGAACTAAGGACCATCACAAAACTCCCCACCTTCTTTCCAAGTGCAAGGTGCATTTATTTGGGCTTGTCTTCTCTAACATAAATGCATAACATGTAGATTTAAAAAACCCTACTAAAATAAGACACTCCACTGTGCATACTACTCCCCCTGAGGAGAGAATGAGTCAAACAACTTGTGACAGATGTTGGTCATGCTGCACAATACACTACGGTGATGAGCATGTACAAGAACCTATATAGACCCTAATAGCCCTTTGCTGTGGCAGTGTGGAGCACAAATGTCTCGTGGAGCTCCTCAATGGTCATATCTAGAGCTCCCACACAGATCTAGGCCTTCCTGAGGTGTAGCATATTTCTTTTCATGTGGCTTGCCACCTCCGCTTGCCAGAGAGTATGGGTGCGATGGGAGCTGAAACATGGCTCTGACTTCTCTCTACTTCTCTCCCTTCCCCTTTGGGGCACTGGGAACCTCTGAAGAGAAGTGAGGAAGTAATCCCTAGGAGTATGGACTGCAATTCTGGCCAGCTCTTACATGAGCTGTGCAAAAATTGGGGAGGCTCGTAATTTCCTCTTCACCACTGTGCATCCACATGAAAACCAAGCAGAAGCTAACCCCAAATAAGTATTTCAGGTTTGCATAAGTAGAATGAGTGAACAGGAAGAAATAGTTTGAATGACATTGCAAAATGTATCTAATTATAGGTCATTCTTTAATATTATTCAACCAGCTCCATGACTAACCACTTACAGTCAATGGTGAGCTGGAGCCGGTTTGCACTGGTTCACTGGAACCGGTTGTTACATTTAGAAGCCCTTTTAGAACCGGTTATTCTAAAAGTGCTTTTAAATTTAACAACCAGCCAAAAGTGGCGCCTTAGGTGCCGACTCCATGGGTGCTCCGGGGCTGGAGCACTCACGGCAGCTCCCCGCCCTGCCCCAGCTCATCTCTGCTCTGCCTCCGCCCCTGAATGCACCGCCCCACTCTACTTCTCCACCCGCCTCCCGCCCCCCCTCCCCCCAGCTTCCTGTGCGAACAGCTGATTCACGGGAAGCCAGGGAGGGCTGAGAAGCAGGCGGTGGCTTTGCGCTCAGGCCCAAGGAGGCAGAGGTGGAGCAGAGGCAGAGGCGAAGCGGCAGTGAGCTGGGGCAGGGGAGCGTGAGGAGGGCTTCCCGGGCCACAGCAGGTAACCCGGGGGGCATGCAGGGGAACCGTTCCCCTCCCCAGCTCACATCCGCCTCCCTGGGCCTGAGTGCGAAGCTGCTGCCTACTTCTCAGCCCTCCCCAGCTTCCCGCGCGAACACCTGATTCACGGGAAGCTGGGAGGCAGAGAAGCAGGGTCGGGCGGCGTGTTCAGGGGAGGAGGTGAAGCAGAGGTGAGCTGGGCCGGGGAGCTGCCAGTGGGTACTCTACACCCACCAAATTTTCCCCGTAGGGGCTCCAGCCCCAGGGCACCCACGGAGTCAGCACCTAAGGCGCCACTTTTGATGTGATCAGTGGGGGGAGCGGCCGCTCCCCCTGCTCCCCCCCCCAGCTATGCTACCCCACCCCTAGGAGCCAGAGGGACCTGCCGGATGCTTCCCGGAAGCCGCCCCAGGTAAGCATCACTGGGACTCCCCACCTTGCCCCCGGCAGGTCCCTCTGGCTCTTAGGGGCAGAGCAGGGAGGGGTGGGCACCCACTACGGTGGCCCATGAGACCCTCCTGCCCAGTTCTGGGGGCAGTCAGGGGACAGGGGAGGGGTGTGGATGGGGCAGGGGTCCTGGGGGGGGACACATTAAGGAACGTGGGGGGTTGGATGGCGCAGGAGTCCTGGGGGTTGGGGGCGGGCCACGACGCCCTTGTGGGGTGAGGAGGGAACCAGTTGTTAAGATTTTGGGAGCTCATCACTGCTTACAGTTATAGTTAACTTAAAATAATGTTTGTACTTTTTTGTTCATTGTTAGTACTATAATAATATAAATGAACTCAGTATTTTGCTGCATTTTGGATTAAAGCTTCCCAGTCATCTGCCATGTTCAGGATATGATTGCTGACTAGTAGCCATCCAGTATGTGTTTTTGTTATTGACCTTGATATTCCATGGTATTCTCTCTCAAATGTTAAATTGCTCACAGATGTTGTGACTGTTTCTATTGTTAAGTTATGGTGAAAAAATAAATGATGTATCTGTAGTTACAGCATGAATACATACATTAAAACAGGAGCAGCACTTATCTGTAGGCTATGTGAAGGAGATAGATGCATTACCGGTTTATAAATCACTTGAGAGATTCTAGAAATGTAAGTGTTATCCAACAGTCTTCATATGCATTGAAAAAGTTATAAAAAACAACAGTTCAAATATATAAAGATGTAAAGCTACATTCTATCCTTAGTTACCCTGGTATGAATAAAAGCAGAATCCAGCCCATAGTCTCTTTAGACTACATTCAGTAGAAAAAGATTAGTTGCTAAGTAGCCAATTTAGGTGAAGTGTTTTGGATCAGTGATAATGCACTCTTTTACTAACATAATTTATTAGGAATAAAAATTATCTTTCACTTAGCTATACATTCTTTCATAAACATGTCACTTAAAATGATTTTGTATGTGATGATAGAATGATTAGTTGCATGCAAAAGGACAGAAAGAGTAACATTCTAATGCTTGCTATTGTCAAGGATGCGGGGGTCGGGGGGCGGACGGACTTTTTTCCATTATATTCGGTCCTGATTTTGTATCTTGGCTCAAGATACTACACCAGTGGTTCCCAAACTTGTTCTGCCCTTGTGCAGGGAAAGCCCCTGGTAGGCCGGGACTGTTTGTTTACCTGCCGCGTCCGCAGGTTCGGCCAATCGCGGCTCCCAGTGGCCGTGGTTCACTGCTCCAGGCCAATGGGAGCTGCTGGAAGTGGTGTGGGCCGAGGGATGTACTGACCGCTGCTTCCAGCAGCTCCCATTGGCCTTGAGCAGTGAACCACAGCCACTGGGAGCTGCAATCGGCCGAACCTGCGGACGTGGCAGATAAACAAACCGGCGTGGCCCGCCAGGGGCTTTCCCTGCACAAGTGGCAGAACAAGTTTGGGAACCACGGTATTACACTAATACTCCGTAATGGGATACTGAGCTCTTTGCTAATGGAATGTAAATGTGGAGTCCATGTGCCTGCCTTGAGTACCCAATGTTAGCAGCAGGGTGTGTTTGTTTGTTTGGTTTGGTTTTCGGTTTTTGTCATGGCCATTCCTTAACTGCATCCTACGGGGTTTAACAGGATGTCATGCTGTGTAAATGTTTGTCAGTTTCTTCATCTCAGAGTTTTTGCAGTAATTATTGGATTTTTATTAATTTCTGATCATTATAGATAACTTTGAGATAAACTCAGGGGGGCAAATTCACCCTGGGCAATGGGCTCAATGGGCTCAACTCAGTTGCCTACATAATTGACAGTTGGAAATTTCGCTCTACAGCAAGGACTTACCTGGTCTGGCTTCAAGCTCTGTCCCTGCCCCTTCTCAGGGAATTAACTTTCATAGTGCAGTTTTTTTTCCTCAGTAACTCCCCCTTTTTCAGGAAGCTGGTTCCTTAAACTTCAAAACAATACAAATCTTCCACTCAGCCTTCGTAGATGGCTCACATCCTAATGTAGGGTTCTTAATCCTATCCTCGGTGAGGCTTTCCTCCTCACATACTTCTTTCTTCTCTTACCTTTTTAGTTGGTTCCTGCTCCCTGCAGGTCTCTCTCAGCCCTTCTACCTACAAGCTCTAGAAAGTTCCTAAGTTTCCTCACAGGCTCTAGCTTAACATTCTTCCCACCCTTTAATGGACCATTTGCTTACAAGTCTGCCTTCCTGCAATAGCTCTCTTCAGCAGAACACAAGCAGCCTTCATAGCCCCCAGTAGGCCCGATTCGTTTTCACATGTGCCACATATATGATCTTTGCCCTTCACTTGGGAAGAGGAGCTAAGCCTGTCAAAGTTGCAGCTGAACCCAACCTCCATCAAGGGCCAACACACCCTGTGACTGGGCCAATGTAACATTCCAGATTTGTGTGCCACAACCAGACAAGTCCACTAATTAGAATAGGATGAACAATTCATAAATCAACAATTTGACAAATTTAGCTTTTGAACAGGACAAAAGGCTATCTGTGAGTCAATAACCATTTTGCCAGATCTGTCCATTATTAATTAAATCATTTGTCTCAACAAATTACACCCTACAGATTATCTGCAAATTGAGCTCTGCTACTATTTAATATTCATTATTTTTTGGGTGATTGACCACCTAAGTTACATGGTGTGGTTTCATTCTATCATTTGATTACACATTTGAAACAGGAAAATAACAAATAATCTTCTTTGTGCATAAATGTGCTTGTTTGCTTGTGAACATAGGTATTCATATGAATAACTGTTCCTCAACGCGTATTTGTACAAACACAGGTCATGTATGTTTAGGGTGACCATATTTCCCTATGCTGAATACAAGACACCTGGTAAAATTACTCACATACAAGTGAGTTCAATGGCAATCAATCATACAAATGTTCAAATTAACATCAAGTTGACTGTGGCCGTGTTAAAAAGAAATACTACGTAGTTGGATTCTTTTTATTTACCTTCTTATCTTTAAGGCTTCAGGGTTCACATGGGGAGGGGTAACACACACACTCCCATACACCTCTCATACAGAGGAGATGACTGACAGACCCGACCCTCCATGCCTGGTGCTGTCCACCTTCCATGCCTGGCTGGGACCCCAGGATTCACACCAGAATGTGGCCAGCAGCAGCCTTTCAGCACAGGGTGGGAGGGAAGGAATGGGAACTGCTTCCATCTGCAGGGGAGCAGGATGTGGGGAAGGGATGACCTGGCCTGCATCTTTGTAGCGCTCATCTTTTCCCCTCTGCACCGCTCCCATGTGGCTGGAAGCAACTTGTCCCTTCCTATGCGCACAGTGTCAAAAGGCAGCTAGCACCTCCAGGCGCTGCGGGTCACTAATATAACCCGGCTGTCTTCTGTCCCTGGGCTACAGCGTGGGCAGGAAGGAATTAAGCCCAAGGATGCATTGTGCACCAGGGCCCAACGAACCTGTCTGCAGGGGCTTCAGCGAAATCGGCCAGAGAGGTGGCTCAGCAGGGGAGGGTGCCTAGGAGACAGAGCAGCCCTGTGCTCCGTAGGGGCAGAACCTGGGTGGGGAACAGGCGAAGAGGGTGCTAAGCCCCTGCCCTGGGGGCTGCTGTGGAGCCTGCAGGTTTGGGGCATGAACAGACTGGAAATTGCTCCCCACCACACACTGAAGAGCTTATCTGAGGGGAGGAGAGGCTTCCCCGTGCCAGTGCTGTGCAGGGCTTTGGCACATGCAGGGCTTGGCTTCTCCTGGCCAGTGCCCAAGGCCAGAGGGTTTTGGGCTTTCCCGGGGCGCCGGCCCAGTCAGAGGCAGTGGGGGAAGGAAAGAGCCTGCCAGCCAGGCTGTTTGTAAGCTGAGCACTCCGACCAGGGGCTGGTTCTCTGCACAGGGCTGAGAGCGGGACGCACCCTGCTATGGGGGATATGAAGGAGCAGCGGGGCTGTGGGGATGAAGGGGCAAAGCAGGGAGAGGACAGCCAGAGGGAAAGCACATAAAGGGCCGATGGGTGGGCAGCAGAGACGATACATCACTGGCTGCCTCCTGGCACCTGCCCGCACTGACCAGCCACCGCAGCTTGCAGTGTGCAGCCAGTGCCGGCAGGAATGGGTTTCAGAGCCTTGCTGGCCAAGAGCTGGCATGTAGTGGGGCCTGTGCTGATGGACCAGCAGGAGGAGTGGCCGGCCCATGCACTGCATCTTTGCCCCGCCACCATCCTTGAACACCCGCCCCCATCGTCGGCCTCTGGACTGCACCCCCACCACTCACCACTGGTGGGCAGGTGGCTTGCAAGCAGGGATCCGGCCAGCGGCAGGTGATGGGCGGGTGAACGACAGAAAATATGAGACAATTTGCCAGTTTTTAAGAAAAAGTCGGGACATCTGCAGGATGACTTAAATACAGGACTGTCCCTTTAATAAACATACATCTGGTCACCCTATGTATGTTTATTAAAAATGAACTGAAAGATACATGCATATCACCAAATTTTACACATTTATTTTCCAATTAGACAAGTTCAATTTACAATCCATTTGGAATGTTCACTTTCAGAAGCTGGAGTTCTGGCCCATTTTGATGTGTCTGTACAAAACAAATCCTTTAAATTCCTCCATACAACATTCCAGTATTCTTTTATCACACACTCAGAGTCAGAGACAAAGCTGGGGAAATACAGGCCTGAAGATTTGGGACTTGTTGAGAACAGGTATAAACATTTATATGTGCCTGCCCATGCACTCTTCCCTACAGTGTCATGTGGGAGTGGAGCTACTGGAGAATCTCCACTGTGGGATAAAATAAGCATATGCAGATTATCTATGCATCTTTCTTGTGAAGTTATGAGCAGATCCAGGAAGTATCTAACCTAATCCCAGAAACTAATCAAGAAATAATCAAAGTAATGGTGAGGAAATGCTAGTTTGGTGATACTGTCTACCATTTAGTGTGCATTGGTGTATTATGTATTATTTGTTGTAAGATTAAGTAAATTTCAGGGTGCATAGAGCTCTTCTAGAGGCATTTTTTACTGTTGCTTAAATCTATATAAACAAACAGCTTAGTGTTTGATATATGAATCTGAACATTCCTTTGTTTGAATTTATACAATTTTCTAAAGATGATTCTTGTGCCTAGTGGGGGATGAAAGTTTGAATCCCTTCGTGAGAATTGAAAATCAGTATATGTGATTTAAAAATACATTCCTACTACTAACTAGTTAGATTTCTACTAAGCAAAAGCAGCATGCAGTGAAGACAGGTGAGCTGACTGAATATTGCAAAGACAAAACATTCATTTGAATTCTGCTTAGATGGTTAGTTTCACCATGTTTTATTTGTTGTTCATGGGCGCTCATGTGAATACTACTGTATTTGCATGAATATTGTGGAGTAAACACAATTTCATTATTTTGGAGAGCCTGACTCACAATATCTGAATGCTTGGAGTAAGCCATACTATACATATATATGTATTCACATCTGGGTATTTGTGTGTGTACAAGAGTCATCAGTACTCATATTTATTACTTGCTCTTCTTTATTCACTATTCATTTTCCCTTGCACATTATTTCCTAGTTTAAAAAATAAACCGGAAATAGAAATAATAGCATGTAAATTTGGTGGCCAATTACTTACCACAAATAAGTAATAGCAAGTAGTCAAAGTGAGAATAGCACACAGGTTGAAAATTGTTTGTCTAAACCATATGGCGATTGCTTAGGAATAAGAAATACATTCTCAAGAATCAGGATAGCTTACCATCAATTTATGTATAGAAGGAATATACTAAATCAATCAGATAGTGTATTCACAATAACTAATGTTATCAGTTCTAGTAACTAAGCTACCAATGATTTATTTGAAATCTCTTATTTTTTGTTGGCAGTGCCTGGGTTAAAAAACAAAAATTTTAAAAAATAGAGTAATATTTCAAACATAGCCTGTGTAGCAGCTGTTCCAATTGTGAACTGGGAGAGACTTCTGCCTAGTAATTATTATTTTTCCACTTAACAAATTAAATTTAGGTAACTGGGCTGATCACCAGTGTTTTATGCTTCAAATGTTTAGGCCAATAATGCTCAGTCTGATGTTTAATTTCTAATGTCAATGTAAAATCCACAGTATAATACATAAAAAGAAAAGGAGTACTTGTGGCACCCTAGAGACTAACAAATTTAGCCATATAAAAATAAAATTTGTTAGTCTCTAAGGTGCCACAAGTACTCCTTTTTGCGAACACAGACTAACACGGCTGCTACTCTGAAACCGGTCAATATAATACATAGAACTTTCATAGAATGAGTTAGACATGACCAATGTGAACTAGATCTTTTTACAGTCCTCTGTGTATCAGATTCCTGCACACCTAAGAGGTTTCAGAGAGGACAAAAATACCAATAATTTTTCTTTTAAAAAATAATGCAAATATACAAATATAGATACATTTAATTTAAGAACCAAAAATATCAGTTTGGCCGTGAATTAATAAAATGACAAAAGAATGACTTGATTAGTCTGTATTAGTTGCTAAAATGCCCAATCCTAGGCTCCAGGGACAATACCTCAGAGCTCATTGACTCTTAGGAATACCACATTAGTTTATTTCTGTCAATGCAGCAGATCAAATCTAGATAAACGCACAAGCAAAATGCCATTGAAGCATTAAGGAGAGAACCAGAAAGTAGAGTCTTGTGGAATTACAGAAGTGACTGAAATGCTAAGGCATTCTAGGCCTGATTTTGAGTCCCTTCCAACTAAAAATAAATAAATAACTAAAAATGTGGCCTGAAATTTTACATGGTTAGTTTCAAAACTGAGGAGAATCATTTTGGGAAATTTGAGGTTAACCAGGCAAGCCATTTACAAATTAAAGGGCTTAGAAAAATAGCAGTTTTACTTTTTGAAAATTGTGGGGTTTTAAAAATCCACTCATAACTTGAAAATGTTTTGGCCTATGTACTTACTTGTTATATATATGTGTGCAGTGAAAGCCTGAACATTTTCATGTTCAGAATCCTTATTTTTTTCTACAAATATGTATTCTGTATGTTGTATGTAAGAGCTTTCCTTTCTGGTGTGGAATTTACTGCAAGTGTGCTCTGCAGATATTGTAAGATCTGAAAACTCTGCTAGCTAACCCTGTTGTCCGAGGAGTCCACAAACACAGTCTGTGCCTGTGCTATAGATATTAAAACTCCATATTGACTGTTTTGGTGGCTAGATGGTAAATTTTGTAGCAGTCCATGTGGAACTTCTAAACTGCACAGTGGTTATCTTCACACTCTAAGCTCTGCAATAACCTTTATCAGTCTTCAAAACTCCTCAATCAACCATGATCATATAAAAAAATCTGCCAAATAATAAATGCTTAGGGGCAGATAGGGTTCATGGTCTTGGCTGAGGCTCCTGGGAATTACTATAATTTAAATAAAAAATAATAGCAATTCTATATAGCCACTAGTCACCAATCTGGTCATTAAAGAATATAAATGCTTTGCAATTACCTTGGAGAGCTATATGACAGGTTTCAGAGTAACAGCCGTGTTAGTCTGTATTCGCAAAAAGAAAAGGAGTACTTGTGGCACCTTAGAGACTGACCAATTTATTAGAGCATAAGCTTTCGTGAGCTACAGCTCACTTCATCAGATGCATATCGTGGAAACTGCAGCAGACTTTATATATACACAGAGAATATGAACCAATACCTCCTCCCACCCCACTGTCCTGCTGGTAATAGCTTAATGGTAATGGGCTATCACCAGCAGGAGAGTGAATTTGTGTGGGGGGGTGGAGGGTGAGAAAACCTGGATTTGTGCTGGAAATGGCCCACCTGATGATCACTTTAGATAAGCTATTACCAGCAGGACAGTGGGGTGGGAGGAGGTATTGGTTCATATTCTCTGTGTATATATAAAGTCTGCTGCAGTTTCCACGATATGCATCTGATGAAGTGAGCTGTAGCTCACGAAAGCTTATGCTCTAATAAATTGGTCAGTCTCTAAGGTGCCACAAGTACTCCTTTTCTTCTTGGAGAGCTAGGAGCTCGACAGGGGCCACATTTCAGCCACATCTTAAATTTTTTTCATACAAATGACTGATCAACTATAAAAAAATACCTTGTAGAATATACATTAGAATATAAATTTAGGTCCAGCCTAGAGATGCTTTCAATAGTATTCCAGCAAACATGTTAATTTCTACTTGCCTTTTATTTTATCTTTATCTCTATAGTGTGCCAATATGTTATTTCATTTAAATATACTTGAACTAGGAATATGAAATCTTAGAATCAGATTCTAATCTGACTTCAACTGAGTTTCTCTGGATTTACACTGGAGTAACTGAGATATGAATCAGGCCCTAAGATGGAGCAGGTATAGACAGGCATCTCAGGGAGAGAAACTGAACTCTTATAATAAATACATCCACCTTTATACTGAACAAAAATGTGCTGCCTGAATTCCAGCAATAAACATAATATACCAATGCATATTCATATGTAGTTTTAATGTTTTATTTCTGCATAAAACATAATAAATTTAGAATAACTAAGAGATCAACCATTCACATAGGTTTTCCAAAATATTTTGGAAAACCTTTCTCACATTTATCATTTGCAGTCTGATACTGTACCTCACTTACTTTTCACACACCAATACAAAACCACCTACAGAACTACTTCCAATATAATTAATTAAAGCCACACACATGAACTGATGACTAATCTGAATAGTCAGAGTCCCAGAGTACTTATAAGTTATTCAGGATGAGAGTAGGGATATGTAGACTGTAAGGTAGAATGGAAGTAGTTAAGGATGAGAATAAGAGCTGAGTGTAAATGTGGTGCCCAATGACTTTCCCCTTATTCCCTTGCTTTCTAGGGTTTGTGTTGTTGGAAAATGCAGCCAAGCAGCAACCTTGACTCAATTTTAAAATGTTTTGTTTCAGAATACAAATGGTATGTCTTTATATTTTGTTATTTCTTCTTCAAATTCTTGTTTCTTAATTTCCATTTTACATTTACTTTTCAAAGTCTTTGTTCATTCTGTTAGTATCACTTTGGTTATACTTTCATTTTCAGAAGACAAGTTTTTGGCCTGCATGATTTATTCAACTGTGCAATTTTATTCCTTTCCTTTCTGCCTTTTTACATTTTTGTTCTTGGTATTTCTACTTTCTGTAAATTCTCATATGGCATTTAGAAGTAGCCTTCATGTTGACTTGATGGATTACAATTAACTAATTTTTCGGACTGTTTCAGTCTACCTCTCTTTTAAAACCCTTTATTGACTATACTAATGTATCATTGTGTATCAGTAATATATTTATAGCTATTGTTTTTTTACCAGCACTATGTTATGCATGTGGCTTTCACCAACTGGCACATGAGCTGTAACACTGTATGTCACTCAAGTTATTTTTTCTATATTTCTGGGCAGACCTGATCTTCTTCAGGAGGCAGATGAGATTAAACATAAGAGCAGGGAAAGGACAGGGAGTATTTCACTGATATTTTTATGCAGCAAGTGGGGAAGTGTTCCCACAAGCCATTCATCATCTATGAAGGGAATGTTCACACCTACCAGGATTTGGACAGGAGGAGTAACAGGGTAGCTCAGGTCTTCCTGCAACAGGAAGCTCTAAAAAAGAGGGACATGTTGAGTAATGAACCTGATTTCATTTCTGTGTTGTTAAGATGGGCAGTGTGGTGGCTTTCCTCAACTTCAATATCCACGCCAGGTGTCTCCTGCACTATGTTTACAACTGTAGCACAAAATCATTACAATAGAAGCAGGTAATTCCTGTGTAATTTGTGAGTTGTTAATTTTCACACTTCTTTACTGGTTTATGCATAAAAAAAAAAAGGCAGAGCAGCTTTGGGTTGCATTATAAAAAGACATCACAGGACCAGGGTGATTACAATTCAGTTGCAACTTCACCTTGCTAGATCTTCCAATTCTTTATCCAAAAAAAGGTGGATTTTAAATTTGCAGAAGTCTACATACATTAAATTAGACCTTGCCTAGACTGGGGATTTGCCCCAATTACAACCATTCGTAAAGCTGGACCAGTGGAGCCCCTCATGTAAACAGGCAAAACTTCTATTTCTACCATTGGAACTTATCCCAGGGATTCAAGCAGCAATTAACTCTCACACTGTAAACAATAGCTTTCCCTGCCTGTGCTAAGGGCTGTGCCAGGACTGCTCTACTGACAGCTAGTCGCTGTAATTGGGGGTCCTTAGCTCACTGACAGGGGAACTTTTATACACCCTGTATAATACCGTGACCGATATCCACACTAAGACAGAAAACTGTCAGCTTCTGCATATCACCAAATACTCTGACTCCTAATACTACCTCTCAGTGTTGGCTTCCTTCTTCTCTTATGAATTAATTGGCTTCCAGTTCAAACATAAACTCACCTGTAACTGCTTGTGCTGAGTCAGGTACTGACTCAGAACACTCTGTCACTCAAATCACCACCACTGTTCATTAACTGGGGCCTTAATTAAAAGACAGGCAGTTGTCAGAGAGTGCCAATTAACTGAGTAGATAATACAGCTGAGGGACTGACCGGGTAGAAGTAATGCCCCCCTCTCTGTCCCAAAGCTGGGACTATATAAGTAGACAGGAAGGAACTGGTAGGGAAAAGAGTAGGGGGCTAGAAAGAAGGGAGTACTAGCTATACTGCCCTTCCTAGAAGCAAGTAGGGAAGTGGGTAACTGACTGTAAACATTGTGTAAATAACACTGTGGCATGCTGAAGGGATATAATGAAGCACCATAGTTAAGATCATTTGGAGTTGTGGTGGCCAGTGACTAAGGCTGGAAAAGACTCTCAGGGGACAACCTTGTGATACCACCTGATGCATTAAATACTCTGTCCCCCCACAAACCTTCCAAATTAATTAATCTTTCCTCCCAAACCTCAGTACCGGTTATTCTCTCCAAATGAGCCTCTTCAGGTTCTGATGCTATTGCTCCCCACCTTGGTGTTCATGGCTCCTGCTTTTCCCCCAGCTCCTTTGCTCCCTTATTCCCCTCCTGGTGAGTTCCATCAGACCATCTGGCTGGGTTTTGCAATCCAGGGTCATCTAGGTCATCTCTACCACTGAAGTGGATTGACTGTGTAAAGATCTAGGGTATACAGTTCTAAGGTGGATGATCTGGGCCTCAATTATAACTATTTAAATATGTTCTATTGTTTCTTTAACCTAACAGATTGTGTGGGCTCCTTGGAAGAGCTCAGACATTGGCCCAAGTACTGGAGACAAAGGAGCAACTAGGCCAGCCCACTAGCTGACATGTCTGACTGTGTGGTCCCAATGTAGAAGAGGGGTCAAGCAAAAAAGGGAGAAGAGCATGTAAATCGAGATAGCAGCTGTCCCAAACTCAAGCCTGAGCAGATGGGTCTTCAGTAAGCCCAGATGTCCAGGCACCAAAGAAAAGGGAGTAACCAACTAGTCCAGACTAGTGGACCAAAGGGGCTTTTTGTATTAGAGAATAAGGAGAAAGTATCTTAACCTGGCCCTACAATAAAGAAACCTATCGGATGAGATACTAAATGGTAGCTGATGCATCATGAACTGGAGTGGAATGCAGAAAGGTAGGTGGCCCAGCAAGCAGGAATGTGGAGTGTTTCAGGAAAGGGTGGATTAGACTAGTACCATGCCTCTGAGTGAAACTCGTACCAGCAGTCCCAGCTTCCAGACAAAACTCAGAAACTATGCTGATGGGCACAATATAGGAATCTGAAGAGTAAAGAATAGACCCATGGAATAGGCCTGGTTCCATGTAGAAACCAGACCAGGTCAGCCTAACAAACTAGACAGAGAACTCTGTGGGACAGCACTAGTCTACAAGAAGCTTACACAGCATCTATGCGCCGATCAGAATGAATAAGGGTAGAATAGAGCTCGCCTGTAACACCAAAGACTAAGTGACTGAAACTAGAAAGGACTTGGGAATGTTTTCTGAATGAGCTAAACTTCAGAAACCTACTGTGTCTGACATGTTCTACTGTTGTTGCACTGGACACTTTTGTAGGAGTGTTCTAACACAATTTTACCACTGCATCCAATGAAGTGAGCTGTAGCTCACGAAAGTTTATGCTCAGATAAATTGGTTAGTCTCTAAGGTGCCACAAGTACTCCTTTTCTTTTTGCGAATACAGACTAACACGGCTGTTACTCTGAAATTTTACCACTGGAGACCATGTGATAGAGAGGAGCCATGAGTAATTATATATATATATTTATATGAACTCCTCCCCATCTTGACCACCAAATGGCTCATAATTGTGTTTGATCACATCTATGTGTGCTGGGTTGCTACACATCTAAAAACTAGAAATGAAGAAGAGAACAGAGCTGGTTGAACAAAGTAGGGAAGCATGCACTCCTAATACTTATCACCAGTATTAGCAGTGAGGAAGACTGATGGTGCCCTCACTATAGGGAATCCCATTCCATATGTAACCACAATGCCCTTTTGTGGTCAGTCTCCTGACCTCAAAATTAAAATGAGAAATGTGTTAGGGCTCAATCCTGCAAAGTGCTGAGCAGCACTATGACCTGGTTCAGGAAATCACTTGCTTAATTTCAAGCATGTTCATAATCCCTCAGATGACAATAGGATACTCGGAATACTTAAAATTATTCACATGATTAAGTGCTTTGCTGAACTGGGGCCTAGAGCTGAAAACTGCATCTCATCACATTGGGTATGTTAAGAAGCTAAAAGCCATTCTGCTGCTTCCCCAACTTCTTGAATACAAATTTTCAGATTTGTAATGTCTGTTACTGTAGTATCTAAGTCTCATAAATTGCAGAGTTGGTCATGAATTATCACTTCTGTTTTCATCTGTTCTCTAAAATAATGTGATAGGACCAATGATCAAAGTTTCAGAATGTTTCTCTTTGGCTGTTCATAGGCAGAAGATGAAAGAAATCTCCAAGTGCACATTACTGCAGGAAATAGCCTAAGATGTCTGGAAAGAATTTCTGATGAGGTTTGGCCAACTTAAAAATTTGAATTCCATGGCTCCACAAAAGGAAATATTATTTTGGTCAGCTACACAAATAAAACAGGTGCAGGGGCTTGTCTTAGCATCTTCTCAAAGGCAAAAAGACACATTCCCTCTAGACTGCCAAACTTTCTCCTTTCCCAAAGGCACAAATAGTAAAGAAAAGAGGGGGTTACATGCAGGTCACACTTATTATGGCTATAGCATAGCTATGACAAAGTTTGATTTACGAAAAAAACTTCCCACAACCATTCCAAGGCAAATTCTCATCTTATTCACACCAGTGTAATCCCATTGAAGTCAACAGGATTTCACTGATGTCACTGAGAGATGAATTTGGACTAAAATATGCAAAAATATCCTTGTTCTGTAGAAGTGCCTATGCACAAGATCCGCTCAAGGTGATTTTCACATGGAGTACATGCTACTTTATTTGATAAAAGCCTGATACCCAGTGTAAGATTAAATAATGAGCAGAGCAGACTTTTGGTTGGTGCACAGGTTTGGAAATCTGGAGATATAGGTCTAGAGCTACCTTATACACTGATTTGTTGTTTGACTTTTGATAAAATCACTTAATTATTTTGTGCCTTATTTCCCCCTGCTCCAAAGAAAATAACAACCACCACCAGACCCAGAAGGTCCTCAAACTCTTTGAGAAAAAAGAGAAAAATGTAAATCTCAAAATATTTTCCACATAAAATCTCATATACTAGGGTACCGGTTGTCTTTTTCAAAGCAGTGCAGGGGATATAGCCACACATCTTCCATTAACAATAATGCATTGAAAAATCTCAACCACTATTCTTATCGGCATAAAGACCGATATGAAACACAAAACTAAAGTGCAATCAAATACTTCAAAAAATGTGATAGTAAAGAATCAGCTCCATTGATACCAGAACTAGATTAATGATTTCCAGGATGATGTGCTCTGTTTTTAATTTGGGATGCCATAAAAGCCTTCCCACCATCAGAATAATAGAATATATAATAGTTTGGCTCTTTAAGCAATTTTAACTTTGTGGGACCAAGGATGAAGACAGGAAAGCCTAAACCAAACAACTATACCCAACTGACTTGCACTACTTTTGGGATATATGGAAATGTAATTTGAAATTATTGTGAGAATCTTAAATATTTAAGATTTGTGTTCCAGTAATGAATAGCACACCATTTAGAAATGGACAGCAAGTCTGTGTTTTCTTTTTGAAGCAGAATCAATATTCTTCCTCTAATCATAGCTTTAACAAATATTGTGAGTAAGAATACTCACAAACTCTGGATTTCTTTTCTTTGTTGTCTAGCTTTATCTTGAATGTTGTTTGCCAAGAAATGAAGACTTTCTTCATTATCTGACAGCAGTGAGGCTTTCCCTCACTAACATCATGTTAGTATACTGGGGGCCTGGTCAAATAACAATCTCAGTAGGAGACTTTCCATTAACTTAAATGGGGTTTGGATGAGGCCTTTTGTTAAATTCCCTGAAGTTGAACAGGTTTTTCTTGAAGTGATTTTTTAAAAATTAGTTTTTGCATTCTTTTGAATTGCTGAAATATGATGTCTGGAAACAGGAACCTGCGAAGGATGAACTTGGATGGTGTTTAAAAGTGCACACAGGTGAGGAACAATAATTGTTTCCATCTCTGAATGTATTCATTTCTATATTGCCTTATGAAAAGAAAACCCAGACACAGGAACAGTTCATATACTATTTTGTGAGCAGATTTTGAGCATCTTTCTTCACACTTTGTAACACCTCATGTACAAATGCCTAGAGCTGTGTGAATAACTGCTATTTCAGGTCAGTGACAAAAGCCTTATTGCTCCAGGTTTTTAGGAAAGAGGGAAGTAATGCTATGCTCCCCCCTTCCATTCACTTGTTTCTCCTCATCTGAAAATAACTATAAACTAGTCTAGTTATAGATTAATAGGATGGGAAGAGTGGGTCTGGTATTTCTAAGGTGCTTTAATATAATACTTTATGCTTTAATCTCTTTACTATAAAGGCAGTCTTTTTTGTTCCCAGGCTGTACAGGTGAAGCTGGCCGTCTCGTTGGCCAAGTGACAGTCCCATTTGCTGGTAATGCTGGAAATAAAGAAGCCTCAGTAAAGAAACTGCTAAGAAAGGAGATGTGAACTTCGATTCAGGGGATCTCATGGTGATAGACCAGGATGACTTTATCTACTTCAGTGACAGGATGGGAGACATTTCCAGGTTTATTACTGAGATTATAATAAGATCAGTGAATTACTACTGGATGCAATTTCACATACAGCATTTGGTTATTGGGTTTCATAACACAATTTAGAACTTGCTGAATATCAGTTTTGCTTTGTCCGAAGCATTTAGGGCCTGATCCAAAGCCCACTGAAGTCAACAAGAGTCTTTCTGTGGGCTTGGAATCCCATAATGGCTGTCTGTGCTATATAGTTTAAAGGGTGGAAATAAAAAAATATTGTAGCACAAACAAGAAGGTAACAAGATGTGATTTCTGTTGAATGGTTTGTTTTATTATTACTTCCTCCTTCCAAACCAACCACACCCAGTTTGTCTGTTTTGTCTACTGTTTCTTCTGGTCTCTCATCTAGATTATTAGCTCTCAGGGACAGGAACTGTCTTCTTCATTATAAATTACACCAAGCACAATCAGGCCCTGCTCCTTGATACTGTAACACAAGTATACCCACAATATGTCATCAGTGGGAGTGACCATGGGATTTTTATTGTGATTTTTGAGTGAGTGCCATTAGTACGATCAATGTTTTACAAAGGAGAGACGAAAACTGTACCTGGACCCAGCAGATTAGAATTGAGGTTAGAGAGAATTTTTCAGGAACATAACATGTAGTGGCCAGAAGATGTTTATATTTCCATGCAATGTGGTTTGGTTTTTTAGGCTGGGATATGACTGTCTTATTACAGTGGATTGGGTTTAGTGCTCAATCATGAGGTCATGGTTAGCTCTAGGTTTCCCCCTATATTAAATAATATTTGGGCATTCCCCTCCCACATCTGCCTCAGAAGGACTTCATCCACCTCTCCCCATCTTCTCCTCAGGCAGCATTCTACTGTTTTTGAGCCACTCTGACCCTACCCCAAGGTTATATCATGTGAATTTCAAATAGACCCAGTTAACCAATGTATATGTGTGATTTTCAGAGGTAGAAGAGAGTTAAAGAGGACCAGGAGAGGCCAGAACCTGATCATCTGTTGCATGGGCCCTGAGTCTTTTGAGGTGCAGTAAAATAGCAGCCTTAGGACAAAATTACAATCCCTAAACTTTTGAAGTTCAGGGGTTGCTCCCTGCCAGTGCTTCCTAAAGCACAAGTTCCCCCAAAGGGGCAAAAAGGCATGGATTAGGATGGACATGGAAAGGAGTGTGTATGACAGGTCACTATTATAGTACCTGGTGTAACTGCAACATGAAGAAGCTATAAGCTTAGCTATGATGAGCAATTAAACAGTTTCTGTTGGGGGATTATGAGCACCTGGGTGGTAATCACTGTGTTAATAATGTAATGGGGGATATAAATGGAAGGAACAGGAAGCAAGAGGAAGCTCAGAAGGAGAGATTAGGCTGAGGACTGAAGGCTGTTATACCTTTTAACGAAGGACTAAATACACATGTGGTGAAAAGGTAACAACCTGGTGTGTATTTGTAACTGTGAGGCCACATACACTGGCCAGGCAGTGCAACACACTGTGTAGTGACAGGCAGAGCCATCCCTAGAATATGGCAAATTGGGGTATCCGCCTTGGGACCTGTGCTTTGGGGGGCCCTGTGGGAGGGCAAGCAGGGTGAGGTGACGACTGGGGGAGGCGGGCAGGAGAAGAGGAGCCCCCTCCCAGAACTGCCCCCTCCCCCCAGCAGGCCCTGCCGATCAACGTCTTCCTCCCAGTGCCTACTGCAGATCAAATGCTTCATGCACAGCATCAGGAGGCATTGGGGAGGGGAGACGAACGTGGGTGCAGCATGTTTGTGGGAGGGGGTGGAACTGGACAGGGAAGAGATTGAGTGGGAAGAGGTGGGGCCTTGGGGGAAGGGCTGTTGTAGGGGCAGGGTCTGGGCAGAGCCAGGGGGTACTTAGAAACTCAGCATCTACGTCCCAGGGCCTGCACCCTTTCCCTGCCGAGATGGCCCTGGTGATGGGGCCCTGTGCCAGGAAGTACGCTACAGCCCATCAAGGGATGTAAGAGTCAGAATTCTGTCCCATGTGGCATTGAGCTCTGGAAGGCTTTCTACGGTTCTGCACTGCCCCCAACAGGAATTGGGTTTTAAAGGCAGAAATGATCCCCAAATTAAGATAAGAGCAGGATGAGACTACAACACAGGGAGGGACTAGAGAAGGGAAAGATGAGGGAGAAGATAAACTGATCAGTTGTAGGGAGAGGGGTAACTATTAAAAGGGAAGGAAAGAAGTTAGGGAAGGACTTAAGAATTGAGGAAAGCTTTTTCACTCACTGAAGGGAAACATACGAGGTAAATCATCTTTTAAAAGCTGTTAGAGTAGCCTTGTGCTTAGAGTGATCAGATAGCAAGTGTGAAAAATCAGGATGGGGGTGGAGAGGATAAGAGGTGCTTATATAAGACAGCCCCTCAATAGTGGGACTTTTCCTATAAAATCAGGACAGCTGGTCACCCTACTTGTGCTACTTTGTAACATGAGTAGATGTGCTGGTCCAGAGAATCCTTTAGAACAGCAGTGCCCTCTACCGGGAGAAGTCTTTTGAACAGATATTTGTTTGAGGAAAAAGATGAGGTGCTCACATACTGAAGTATAAAAACCTAGATAAGATTAGATGAATAGTGTCTGTTTGCCATTGTAAAGTGAACTGATCTCACTTTTAAAAGTTTTGGAAGTTAACATTTTCAAGGAAGGCGATTTAGTGTCTGAGCATGAATTGAGTTTATTCTATATTTATTAAAGAGAATTCAGACTAGAGGGATAGTGAGAAGGTTCATAACCACTAAATATTTTAGAAATAAGGGTATTTCTTTAATTTTCTATCTTAAGTACCTCTGGCTTTTGAACAATGTTGAAGCTAGACCACAAGTTACTTTGGGTAATCAGTTAGAATCAACCCCAGCTTGGTAGTGATTGAAAGTTGTTGTCTGGCAGCTTGTCAGTTGCCTGTGTGAAGTGTTGTGGTTTGTCTCTGTGGTTCCTATAATATAAGCTGTCAGTGGAGTGAACTAATTGGCAAACTTATTAGCAGTCTCAGCAAAGAGGCCGAAGACTTAATGGGCATGGAGAAATAGGGGAGGGGAAGGAAAGGAGAGGGAGTTAATCATTATGGATTAAAAGAGTTCAAGTTTTTCCTGAAAGTCTGTCTGAGAATGAAGACTAACGGAAAGCCTTGACTAAATTTTAAAAAGCCACAAATCAAAAGTTTTCAAACTTTTCCCTTAGCGTAGACCACATCTTAGATTATTCCACCTCTCCCCTTCATTTGCTACTGTATACAGTCCTTCTCCATGAATTTGTGATTACAACTGCCCTGAAGAATCTACCACAATTGTTTACATAGAAAAGTAACATTAGGAAAGTGTTTACTGTATTTGTAATGTCTTTAACAAAACTTAGCAGATAGAAATAGGACTGCCAGTGCCAGACACTCAGTCAGCTCTCTGCAGACTACCAGCAAGTACTCTGTAACCCACAGTTTGAACTTCTGCATTGGAAACATATCGGCTTGTCTGGATTTTTAAATAAAGATGAAAGAAAGTTTACTTCTAAATATCTAATTCTTATACTCATTGCATTATTATTGTAATCAGGCACACCGAGCAGGTAATCAGCTCTCCCCTTCAAACTGAAGCCATTTTATAACAGACATTCATTTTATTCAGTAATTACTTTTATTTACTTATCTGTAATCTGAGTTGAATAATGTGCCATATCTGAATTATGTTTTGTTTTTTTAGGAAGGCACGTAAAGTACTACAACTTCCAAGCACTGGAGAGGACATCTAGTGAATGAAGGATTCAATCCAGAAGTTATATATTTTTTTTTAATTTCTTGGATGGGATATATTGCTTTGAGAAAAGATCTGCAAAAAGGTGGCTTCTGGTCAAATATGGCTGTAAGTGGTACATCCATGACATTCTGAATGTTGCAGAAAGGTACTGTATACTCTCACATTCTTTACATAAAAAGAATATAAATTGTTTTTGAAGAGTCTCAAATCAAAGCCAGTATGGGCATAAAAACTAAATTACCCTCTTGCTGGCAGAGTTGGTCCCTGAAGAATAAGAATGAAAAATGGTTTGTGTGGAAGCTGCACTACTGCTATCCATTGTTATTTTTAGCTGTCCGTACATGTTTTATATGGCATGAGAACTTTTCACCCATTTGAATACCTATTTTTGTATTACTAGTAATAGTGGATTTGGCCTTACTGAGCTGAGTCTTTTATTTCCTCCTTAACAGGGCAGCTTCATGTTGCTACTAGAATTCAAGAGGGATAATTTCATATTGCCAGTGTTAAAACTCTACACAGCTAACATCAGAAAAGTATAAAAAGAATGATCTAAACATACTGAACTGTTGTTAAATAACGCAATTCTGGCAGAAGCCAGATATTCTGCAAATGTAACTGGTATTTTATGTGATGAACAAGTTACTATGTTTTCTATTAGAAACATTCTTTAAATGAAAAGAATCTTCATATTGTATATCTGAGAGCAACAAAAGTATGACTGGAAGACCTTGGTCATGGAACAGAAGACAGATAATTAGAAAAGATGAATGAGAATGTTTCTTTAGGAATTGTCCCTATAAACATCAAATGAGTGATGTAAAGTCTGATGTATTTCTCTGGCTGCTCAAGCTTTTGAGGTTAGCTGACCCAGTTTAGTTGCCTTAGATTTTTCTTTAAAGGGGCACTGACATCTTAAAAGAATCTTGTCTGAATCTTTTTTAAACCTACTGTTATGACTAATACAACTATAACTGAAAGATTAAAGTCTTTTCCAGTTGGTTTACTTTGTACAGTCAAAGTACCATAAAATGTACAAAGGCATGGCTTCCCCCAGTTAGTCAGTTTTCCCTGTTGCTTGTCTCAGAGCAACAAATTAGAGTGAAACCATGTACAGAAAACAAAAGCCCCCCAACAAAATTTACAAAAAGTGCATTTTCTTTTTCATGACTAGATTTTAGGTTCACCTGTGGCTGGCAAGATGCTTGGGAGTTAATGGAACTAGGAAGAGGTGCTGTCCTAGCCCTCTACCTGCTCCCCAGGCCCATGATGGGAGTCAGTCCTTCACTCCTCTTGGCGTGTGTAGGAGCTCCTTGTTCTGCTCAACTTGGCTTCTCCTCTGTACTCAGTCTTAGAAGACTTGTCACCTCTGACTCAGTGGGTACCCATTACCTTAAGAGGCAACTACTAAGCTTCCACAAGCCTTTAGCTTGTTGGAGGCACACAACCGGCTGTGGGTCTTGGGCTTTGCATTAGCATGCCCAACCCTGAGTTGGTCATCACATGTTCCTCTGAGATTGTCCCACAGATTTAGAAGTCTGAGTCCTAAGTGAGCCAACACAATCTCAAAAGTTCCACAGTGTGCTAGAGTAGACCTGTTGGGGACTAAAGACTATTAGGGACCACCCTTGAATCCCTACAATCCTGATGAGTCTTATGGGAGGAGGAGGTGGCTCTCAGCACTCAAAAGTGGAGGGAAGAGGTGTGTGGAGGTAATGCCCAGTAAAACTAAGGATAGGGGCAATGATCTTAAGGCTTGTAGGGGATTCTCACTTTCCATATACTTTATGGTGTCTTTGAAAAGTGGAGGAATGGTCCACTAATCTTCCTAACTCTCTTCCTTGTGTACCCTATTCCTGAGTCCTATAAAATTTGCAGCATCAGGGCTATCTTTCTACAAATCTCAGGGGTAGACAGTATTCTTTTACAAAATGCATGAGTTTCCAGGTCATGACATGGGGTTAGCAGAGCACTGAACTGGTTACACTATGTAAAATATTTGGCACTTTCCTGTAGTAAGTATCAAAACCCTAAATAATACACATAATGTTCACAAGTTTTATATACATACCACACAACTATAAATCAGCACCACTAGGCACAGAAATCAGTATTGACTAGATAGTTTGGGAGCTCCCCAAAGGCAAATGGTGAAAGCCTATACAAAATCTGGTAAATTTGTGTAATCTTCATTAAGTAAATTATGAGGGTGGGGGTTGTACACAGGTTATCAGCAATGCTTGTCTGTCTTCCTTCCCTCATTGGTTTTCTTTTCACCTTCTCTGCTTCTGTTAGACAAAGAAAAATAATCAAGACTATTCAATCCTGCATCAACCCACCCCTGGACAGAAGCCAGATGGAATGGCTGTGCAAGACTATATTCCATCTACAAAAGCTATTCATTTATTCACTGTTCTGTTTATCATCCAGAAACAAATAGGTGTAAACTCACATGTTTATTTTAATAAGTCACTGTGAACACTATTACAAGACAGAATGAATGTTACAAGACTAGAAAAGAATGTTTGAAAAGAAGTTAGATTGTAATGAAACAATCAACTTTCAGGAGTAACAGTAAGATTTGGTACATTTCTAGTGTTGCCACCATGGTTTTCCAATTTCATGCAGATATATTTCAAGGCCTATGGACAAAAAACTCCACACTTATAAGTTAGGCTACTGTAGTGTAATTTTTTATATTTTGTAAGTGTGGCAAAAGCTTCTGATGAAGTGTTTGCAGGTACCATTTCAAAAGTTATTGTACTAGATGCTTTTTATGCAGAATATTACATATTAAAACATGCAGAAGGAACTGGTAACAGAATTACAAGGCAATTAGCGAATTCAATAGGAGGACATCTTTTCTTATTTTACATACATTTTAAACCACCAAGTTTAAAAGTTAAGTTACCCAAGGTTTAAAACAATTTACCATACAAAGAGTAAGCTTCCAATTTATGCTTTGGGGGTGTTTGATCATTTCAGACATAGTGCATGATCCTGCAACCACAAATGGGTATAGTGCTCAATGTCAGACATAGTCTCATTAAAGATTAAGAGATATGGTGTGACAACAAGAAGAGTCAATGCCAAAGTCAAGGGGAACAGAGACGGTAATAAGCGCTATGCCTATTAACACCTATTATCAAGTCCCTATTTTGGATCATCAAAAGCAGAATTTAGATAGTAAGCTTTGAGGTATCTCTTTGTTCTTTTGTACAGTGCCTAATGCAGTAGAGTCCTGACTCATGCTAGGGCGCCTAGGCACTACAGTAATACAAAGAAATACTTATTACTACAGTAGAACCTCAGAATTACAAACACCAAAGTTACAAACTGACTGGTCAACCACACACCTCATTTGGAACCAGCAGTATGCAATCAGGCAACAGAGACCCAAAAAAGCCAATACGGTACAGTACAGTGTTAAATGTAAACTACTAAAAAACTAAAGGGAAAGTTTAAAAAATTTGACAAAGTAAGGAAACGGTTTCTGTGCTTATTGCATTTAAGATGGTTAAAAGCAGCAGTGGGTTTTTTTTTTTTTTTTTGGCATAGTAAAGTTTCAAAGCTGCATGAAGTCAATGTTCAGTTGTAAACTTAAAAAAAAAAAAGACCACCATAATGTTTTGTTCAGAGTTATGAACATTCCAGAGTAAAACCACCTCCATTCCCGGGATGTTCGTAACTCTGAGGTTCTACTGTACTATTAATTATTAATTTGTTGGAAAGTATTCACTGAATGGGAATTCAGAAAAAGAGTGACCAGGATATATAAGAGCTGCTTTGAAAAATTTTTTAAATGTGCACACAAAATAAATTAGGTTAAGAAATTGTCCTTTAACAATGCTATCAATAATTTAGATCACCTCAGTTAACGTAAGGTGACTTAATGCAGAACATTACTGTTGTTCCCTTAACTAGCCAGTAAGCTTTAACACATGGAGTTTCACAAATGACATTCATATTTTAACTATTTATGTATTTATTTCTATTTAAAATATATTTTAAAGGCTGAAGCACTAGGAGCATCACTCTGTATCATAATAAAAGTTAACTTATCAGATAATAAGTACCAGCAGCAAAGTATATCCCATCTTACTCCATCCAAAACTATTTTCTGAGGCCTCCCTAAAGGCCCTAAAAAGACAGAGCTCTTGCAGCATGCAAAAATCTAAGCTACTCCAGACACAAGGGAAATGCAAATTCCAAAGCCCATGAGCCTTTTCGCTTTCAGAGGGCAAGCAAGTATATTAATAGTTTGAGGTGAAAACTACATGAATACTTTTTAAATGAAAAGAAATTACTTCCTTTCAATTATCCACAGTCTCTGACATTTACTTACAAAAACCTTAATTTGTTTCAAGTTTTTGGGCCTATCTTGGGCTCTAATCCCAACATTTTCCAAAGGCAGGTGCCTAAATTTGGACACCTAAAACACGTGGAGGCACATTTTCAGAAAGGCTGAATACCTCTATGTCCATTTAGCTTCCATATGGATTTGAATGCCTAATTTTAGGCATACACATTTGAAAATGTTAAATTAAGTGCTTTTAAAAATCATAATGCACACAACCCATAAAATACAATGAAAAAAACAAATGTTTGCCAGTAACTATCTAAATTATATTTATGCACAAAAACTATGTGTAATGACAGTTAAGATGGCACCCCCTCTACCCTGATACTAAGGTAATCAGAGAAGTATAAATGCTTAACATAAGAATATCCATACTGGGTCAGACCAATGGTCCATCTAGCCCAATAGCCTGTCTGACAGCGGCCGGTGCCAGATTGCCCTGTTCTGTTCATTCAAGGGAATTTCCTGAGATACAGCATGAATCTCTACATATTTTTTATTTGTGACTCAAAATGTGATTTTTTTTTTTTAAATTTACATGCAAGTAAAAGATGCAGCCTCCTTTAGAAAGAGATGTATTTCCACCTTGTGGACTTAGTTTTCTTTAACTCCACTTATGAAATCAAACTGGCTAAACAGTTTCATAAACTTGTTTATCTGCTCTTGATTAATCAACATAATGCTGAATGGTCATCCATAACTTTACATAAGCTATGTCCTACATAAATAAGTCTGGGGATCTCCAATAAACTCCAGCTTTCTTTTCATGCTCTGTGAAAAGGTAAGACATTCCCCCCCTCCCCGCCCCCCAAACAAACCTCTGCCATAATGTGAAATGATATTTTAATGCTTTTGGATGTTTCTGCAACAGCTGATAGAAGTAAAGCTTCACCCCTCTAAGTAAGAAGGCAATAAATGTGGTGAGTTTCCCTGGGACTGAATACTTTAGTTTTTGTAAATTAGGTATGTTCTCTTTAACAGCATCCTCCTCCCCAACCCACATGCTAGATTTACTGTTTGAGCATCTTAACCATTATCTTTTGGCCAAGACTGAGAAGAAGGGTTTAAAACAAGAAAACTCTTGGCATATTGACTCTTCCCCAACAGTCCTTGAAACTTCCACCTCTAATACCAGCTAAAACTCAGTCTTCAGACCAATGGTAATAATTGGGCTACAAGTTTACCCTAATTATGAACTCCACTGTTAAAAGTGAGTGAAAGTTCATAAAATATCACAATAACCTATAACAAATGTTGATGGGAAAACATACAAAAGGGAGAGAGGTCTGGATTGCTACAGACAAAGAAGCCTACTTATATAATTTAAGGATTATGCTAAAATCATGTCTGGTGAACAAGATAAATGAGGGACCAGAAATCAATGGACCAAAATTGGTGTGTCAAAAATTAGGCCTAATTGGTGAACAAAATAATGAGGGGATGGGCTATTCAGCCCATCACTCCCCTTGGCTTAGCTTGCCAGGATTGTATATTTTTGCAACATTGCTGTGAGCCTATGACCAGAAAGGCAGATAATAGTAGTGTCCAAAACAGCCCAGTGCTGGTACAAGTTTGCCAGGTCTTTGATTGGCTGATAAGAACATGTGCCATGCCTATGTTTCTTTAGCAGTGAGGCTGCAAGTCAACAAAGACAGAAGCTGCTTTTCACTCCCCCTTTTGTGTATATTTGTCTTTTAGGAAACAGAATCAGACTTTAACAGCAGCAGCAATTACAACAGCTCCAGCTCAGTTCAACTAACAACTTCCTTTTCCCCAAAAGGACAGTTACTACCAACTTTTATACCATCTGAAAGACTGTCAAATGGGGGTTCCTACTAGAAGATCTCCAGCTAAAGGGGAAAGGGAACAAGAGATGTCGTTAAAATGAAAGCCTTATTTAATATTTCACATTTCAAATGCTTTACCTCTTTTTCCTTCTTTTCTCTGTCTTTAATAAAAAGTTAAAAGGATTTGTAATGATGAGTTTGCCATGGTACTAAACAGGCCCTGTGTACCAAACCCTAACCTAAACCTTGTTTAACATTATTGAATGGTGGACAGCGACAGAGTCATGTTAACATGGGGCCCATTTATTCCATCTAAATTAATAGAACAGCTTCCCCGCCCATTGCCCCAATAAAACCTTTTCCAAAGTAGGATTAAAGAAACTTTTTTCAGAGATATTCAGCCAGGCATTTTGCCCCTCTTTAAATGAAATGCACATTATCAGAAGCAAAATAAAAAGTTGCATATGGAACTATCTAAAAGAGGAGCCATTATTTGCCTGATGGCAAACTTGAGTTATTTGCATACTCTAAACCACTTCAAATAATTTGCATCCATAAATTGGAAGCATGCAAGGTTTTATTTCCTTTCAGTAGATCTTGTCTATGAGAAGACTGCTCTCATATCTCTGCTTTAGGGTATGGTAAAAGGGAATGGCAAAGAAGAACTTGATTGAAAGAGACTAAGCATGTTGTGAAATTTCTGCTAAGACGTGCCCTATCATGCTTATTGAGAATCATTGTAAAAAAGTTAGATGAAAACAATCATTTACCTTTCAGTAATAAAAGGTGCTGTACTATGTATGCATGCAAAAGTTTTATCTGGTCTGTGAAGCACAGGCAGATTCATACTAGATGCCACTCACACTTTAATAATTTTATAATTATAGTTTGTAGCATGCTAATGCTCTGCATAGATAGCTATTGAGTAAAATTTCCCAAAGTGCCTTAACTTATTAAGGTGCTTTTGAAATATTTACCCATTGTCTCAGGCAAATTTTCCCTTTAGAAATCTTGAAGCCATACAGAAATGAAGTGATAACGTACAAAGTGTGTACAATTGGGCATTGGTACATGCTTAAAAGGATGGTCTTGATCCACAAAAATTGGATCTAGATTTTGAAAGTCCAAGAGTGCAAACCCAGGGATTTGGTTCATCCTATTCTCGAGACAGAGACTAGCTGTGAAATTTGGATCCAGCTCCTGGTTTCATTTCTGATCCCTCCAAAGTTTGGGGCATTCACAGCTGACATGTTGGCCTGGGCTTATTTCTAACACTCGGTCACATTAAATGAGACCAAATGCAGGGTACTGTTATAATACAAGCCCAGAAACTGTGTAATCTAACTGTTATTATATAATGCATCTTTTTAAATTTAAATTTTGAAAAAAAGTGTGTTTTGCTTCACTTTTTAAAGACAGAGTTCAGAGTAGAAGGTGAATGAGAAACCAAAATTCCCTTTCACAACAATTTATAGGAATTTTCTTTAAAGTTCTTAGGGATGTTATATGATGTAGCCTGAAAGCCAATGCTGGATCCTATAGCAATTGTTATGTTAGGTCTCTATTTACTTCTATCTTCACTGGTCCTTGTGATCATCCTATCCAGCATGTCACTTTCCAATAAGGTGCTGGTCATCAGTGACAATTTAAAAAGAAATATATTTTTGAGATGTGATACAAGAGAACGAATTATTCCTCTCCTGCCTGTTTATAAATCCTGCTTAAACCCACTACTCTGCCTGGAGGTAGATACAGCCGGTCAGAGTCACTATTAGTGAGACTGGGACTAGCTGGACAAGGAGATTGGGGGCACATCTACACTACAGCAACACTGCTATAGCTCTGTAGTATAGACACTACAGTGATTAAGGGGTTTTTCTATCACTGTAGTAACTCTAACTCTCAAAGAGGCAGTAGTTAGGTTGATAAAAGATTTATCCCATCGACATAGCTGTGTCAAGAGTGGGGATTAGGTTGACCTAACTACCTCACAGAGAGTGTGACATTTTCACAGATGTGAGCAACGTAGCTTGAGGGAATGGGGCAGAAGAAATCAAGCTTGAGGAGAACAGGCAGACTTCTCTCAAGAGCCTAGAATGGAACACAAGATTTATGGATCTCAGTTTCTCTGCTATCAGCAAGTATCTGTGAAACCCACTGCCAAGACCCGTGGATCACCTTCCCCTTATTGCTGGTCAACATATAGGGTGACAATCTACTCTATCACTTACTTAGTGAGCTCAAGTGCCAGAGGTGTGTGCAGTGGATATAAAGGTTCCAACCCTGCTGATGACCCATGGGGGTTCAATATAATGCAACATGACGGAATTTGGGGGTTTTGTTTTCAGTTTGCTTTTTTAAAAACCCAAGAAGTTACACAGGAAAGCTATATTAAAAGAACATTAAGGTTGCAAAGTCAAGCACTCAAAAGTTAGGAAATGCTAGAATTAAGGTTGCCTGTGCAACTTTTATTCAGGCCTCTAATGTATATGCATGCATTATGATAACAGACTTTATTTCCATTATCACATACTATTTATTCTAGAGATTCCTGCCTCATTCAGTGCACGGGCCTATTTGGTCTCCATATACCAGACAATTCCCCCAAAAGGGCACTGTCTACAAAAGCAAAAGGGCCACCCCTTCTGCAGAGGGGGAGGGCCAGAAAAGAACATTGAAATCAACTGATTCTGGGGGACAACAAAGTTAAAAAAATAGGAAGGGAGTGCACATCAAGGATTCAAAGACAGGGTTTCAGAAGGGGATGCAGAGCAGAGAACCCCAGACAATGCCCATTACTCCTCAAAGGACTCCAAGGAGCCAGCAGATGCTGCCCAGAGGAGCTCTGTCTAGAGATGTGATGAAGGAATGGAAACAGGATTCACAGTTACAAAGCACCTCCCTCACTGAGCTTCCTCCTCCTGGTCTGGTGGATAACCATGTTGGGCGGTGCCAGGAGGAGATCCTGCAATTTCGTGGGGCCATGGATGGAGTGTGTGAGACTAAGCAAGTGACGTGGCAGTGCAACCAGAACCTGAGTAAGAGGCTGCAGCCTAGCGCACTCTGCATAGACATGCTCCAGGGTCTCCATCATGCCACAGAAGTGACAGGTTTGGGGGGACTCCACAAATCACACTAGCCGCACATGCAGCAAGGAGCCAACTAATATCCCTAGTGTTCGATGGAACCAGAGTGGGTTAGAGGTTGATCCACCAAGGCCATCATCCTCCACGGGTGGCAGCAGGTCCTCCACTTAATATTGAGACAGGACATGAGGGCAAGGAAATGGATAGTATAGAGCAGGAGCATGTAGAGATGTTCTCTGGGTGCAGTTCAGCATTGGACAGGCTGGATGGCATTCAGCAGTCTTGGGTTGTTCATGGGACGGGCCTGTGGGCTCATGGGGCAGGGGCTCAATGAGAAAAACAAGAGGGCCTGGTGTGCGGGTTGGGCAGAGAGCATTCTTCTGCATGAAATGGTCAAGGAAAGCAAAAGAAACAGGGGGCAAGATTACCCTCCCCTCCAGAAGCACACAACAGGAGACACACAGGGTAGGCAGCCCCATGCACTGGGTGAGCACTGTGGGATCCACCAGTCACTTGGATTGTAGTCCAGGTGGTATCAGAGTCTGGTCATACCAGACAGGATCATCCTCCAATGCACCAAAGGGGACTCCACCAGTGACACATGAAGATGGCATTTGTGTAGCAGGGATTCAAAGGGGAGATCTTCTTCCTCTGTGGCAGATACAAATTTGGTCACTTAGACTAGCTTCCAGGTCCTCAGGAGGTCCTGGTAAAAGACTGGCAGCTGAGAGAGGTCTCTGTGAAGACCTCTCAGGTGGAGATAAAATAGCTGCTAGCTGTCTCAGAGAGAGGGGAGGAAGGTATTCACCATCCCACTCCCTGCTGGGCTACCTGCACTCTAAAGGGGTCTCTACAGGGTCTGAAGCAGAAGGTGTGGACCCCTGGCTGCAGATGCAGACCAGGCCCTGTCCACCTTCCCACAATGGGAGGCTCGGGACACCCACAGAGATTGAGTGCAGCCCCAGTTAGGAAAACCTCTGAGTTCTTTAACTAGAGGTTGGCAAGGGGTCCAACTCAGGGTGTTGAACTGGTGCCAAGCCATAGACATAACCACATGACTGAGCATCAATGCCCTCCCTCACAGGGGAAGGCACCAGAGCAGCCCCATCCACCTCTGCAAGCAGTCAGCTACTCTAGCCTCTAAATCACTCCAATTCTCCAGCAGGAAGGGAATCTGTGGCAGAAATGTATATGCACAGGTTGAACAGTGGACCTGCACCCTGCCACATGGCATGGAGGATAGGTGGGCGGGAACCCCCATCACCCATCCCTGACTATCATGCAAGAGCTCTTGATCCAGTTGACCACAAGTGGAGGAGGCTGCTTAATAGATGGCTTGGCAAGCCTCCATCTGTGTCTGTCTTGCCTTGGACCATGAGGAGCATGTCATAAGCATTACTGGCGCAGGCAGGTCTAGGCCTGCCCCTATCTAAAGACCCACCCCACAGCTAAGGGGAAGGATCCACTAAGCCCAGGCTACAATGGAGTTCTTGGGACAACAAATGGGGGGACAACAAACAAACAAAATACCCTAGAAATGGGAGTGAGGTCAAAGATGAGGGATTGGAGCAGGGGGGAGTGCGGGTGGGGGGGGGGAGAAGAGAGAGAGAGGAGAGAAAGAAAGAGAGAAAGACATCTAGCAGAGAACCCCAGACAACACTGCTCCTCAAAAGGTGTCTAAGGAGTCAGTGGACACCACTCAGAGGAACCCTGCCCAAAGATGTAATAAAATGTGGGACCAGAAATAGATCCCAGAGTCTCTGAGCATGTCCCTGTCTAGCTTCCTCTTTCAAGTATGACAGATGGCCCTCTTGATCAATGTCAGGAAGAGGTTGACAAGGAGGTTCTGTGACTGTGGGGCTGCGGATGGGGAGTGTATAGATCAAGAAGTGCAGGGAGAAGTAGTCAGAACCTCAGTAAGAGGTACATGCCTATGCATACTAACCAACAAAGGAGCTGTCAGCTGATATCCCTGGTGGGCTATGGAACCAGAGTGGAGTATAAAGTGGCCCACCAGGGTTCCTCATCCTCCTCAGGTGGCAACAGGTCCTGCCACTTGGTGTTGGGGTGGGACACAAAGATGAGTAAATAGATGGTGTGAAGCACAAGTGCATTCAGAGGTTTCTTGAGAGCAGTTCAGAGGTGGGCTTGCTGGATGTTGTTCAGCTGACTTAGGTTGCATGTTAGGGATGGCTGGGGAGGCTTGCTGGGCAGGGGACTGGTGGTGAGTGCTGGAGAGCCAGGGGTGAGCGACAGGTGGAGATCACCCTCCCACTAGGCCCACTCAAGGAAATCAAGAGAAGCAGGAGGCAGAACTGCCCTCACCTCCTGGAGCACACAATGGGAAATGCATGGGTTGGACAAACCCATGCACTGGCCAATCTCCACAGGGTCCACCCAGTCCCTGCTGTAATAGGCCAGGAGGTTTCCCAGTCTGATGGTACCAGCCAAGACCAACCTCTTGTGCATCAAAGGGGGCTCTACCACTTGCACACTAAGTTGTGGATTATGTAACGGGGGTTCTGCTAGCATGTTCTCCCCCTTGGTGTCTATTATGGACTGGTCACTGAGACTAGCTTCCAGGTCCTGAGGAGGTTCTGATAAAAGAACAGCAGCTCAGAGAGGTCTTGGGGGAGGCCTGTTGGGTGGAGATAAAAGCTGCTGGTCATTTCAGAGCCCTTGGTGGTGGCACAGGAAGGCGTGCCCCAGCATGCTCCATGCTGGATTACCCGTAGTTTAGGAGAGCTTCTGTAGGCCCTGGAGGTGGAAGGCATGGACCAGGCTGTGGATACAGAACAGACCATGTCTTCCCCCACCTAGGGGGCGGCTCAGGAAACCTACAACCCTGGGTCTTCTTCTAAAACATTGCCTGAACTTTGCAGTTTGACACAAAGATCCAGTTTTAGTGGAGAGATGCTATCACCTTTCAAAGTGGTGAAATAGCAAGAGAAAAAACACACCACCAGCATTTTTATACTTTCATATAACAACTGTGGCAGGGAGGATAAGATCTACAAGGTGAACAAAGTTCTTGTTTCTAGAGTTCAGTCCAGCAATCCAGAACTGAAAATGCAATCTCATACAATAGGGATAAAGTAACACAGACCGTGCAAGTTATAGCCAGCCAAACTAAAGACTGAGTATAAGGATCAAATATATGGGTTTTAAAATGAGATCAGACCTCAGATTTCTGGACAAGGTGAAGCCCAGATCCCATATAAAATATCCTAGTAAAGAGAGAGATTAATACCAGACAGACATAAGTATGTTTTGGAAAGTTCTCATTTTCAAATGCTGGTAATCGTTTGACTATTAAGTCTTATCCCATTCTTAAATTGTTTTATACTGTATATTCTACAGTGGTCTCCACTGAAAAGTCAACATTTACTACATTTTCAGAGAATCCATAGTTAGAGCCCAATCCTGGAAGTTCTCTAATTGATGTCAATGAGAGGTTCAATTGCTCAGCAGGACAAGGATTAATAAAAGCACCTCCAAGGATCAGGGTCTTATTTTTCTATAATCAAAATAGCACATAACTACTGTATCTCAAATACAACAGTGTAGTAGTATTTGTGTGGTAAATTTATTTTAATGGAAACTTCTGTATACCCAAACCATATTTTAAAGAACATATTAAAGGAACTGTTATTTAAATTACAAGCCGTTACATGCTGAATAACAGACTAGTAACTGAAGATATGGCCACAGCAGACCACTGTGGAATAAACTTGGGGGATGGTGGAAAGGGAAGAGTTTGCAGAGAGGCTGAGTGCCTTTCTTTATCTCCTTGCAGAAAATATGACCTTTTGCAGGATGAGGCCCTAGATGATTAAGTAACGGAATTGCAAACCTTTTGAGCTAATTAGAATCACTATTAATTGTTAGTGGTAGTAATAGTCAGCCAACCAGGCACCATACCTCTATAAATGATATTTATGGTTATTGAGGTGGAGTTTCTTATCTCACTTTTTCTTAGCTTCTTTGCAGATTATCTTGGTTTACAGATGGCCTGAGACAGAAGAAACATGAAGGAAGATGGCTAGAGCACTTATGACAAAGATCCCAGACTGATCAACAGTGGGAAGGGGTTATCCACCTTGATGTCAGTAGAGTTGCAATCATCTGCTGACCTGTCAGAACTACGGATAATTTGTTGAATTCCCATTGCCTCCACACTGATGTAGTGTCAAGTATTCCAGGGTGTTAGAGGTCAGCGTGTTTTGCAGATAAATTTGCGCAGATTAACATGGAGCTCTTGGCTTCAATGGACACAGCACTAGGTATGGAAATAAAAAAACATAGGTCAGCTCATCTTGACTTTTGCTCATGAATAGTGAGGTTCTCTGGAAGTGTGTGTGTGTGTGGGGGGGGGGGGGGCAAGACTTTGAGCCCCTGCCTACAAGCTGAGGAAACTGGGGGCGGCTGGGTGCTCAACACTTCTGAAAAAAATCAGGCTCTTTATTTAAGTACCTAAATATGGACTTAGAAACATAATGAGGCACCCTTTAAAAAAAAATCTTGGCTACTGTACTTAGGTGTTTCCTTAAAAATTATACATCTTGGCATAAGTTACAGTATGCAACAAGATAACTTACATAGAGATATAATTAAATTTATTATAGTAAGTCCAACTGAAATTCTTTGGCAAGAAACTCATTTGTGAAATTGGCGGTCACAGCTTGTAATATAATTCTGATTCTTCATAAATGTCTGTACTTGCCTTAGTATTAACAACTATTACCTACATTTCTTTGGTCCCTTCATGACCAAGCTAGAGCTTGAAGATATTTAAATAAGATTTCCGTCTTCCAATTCCCAAGTCTACCAGTTGATCAGACAGACATCACAGGCTGATGATCATATAGAAAAAGACAGCAAAACTAACCAAAATATAGTTTGCGTGTAAATGTTCATGAAATGCAATTAGCAACACTTTGAACTTATGTTTTCTGTGTGTAGCACATTGGAGACATCAACTAAACATACCACTTAATCCCACAATAAATTAGAAGCATCAAGGTGATATTTCTATTTAACTACATGAAGTTTATCAATAAAGGTGGCTGCATGTGATGTATCAATACATACTTGTGATTGGGTATCTACCCTACACTGGCATGAGGAGGATTAGCTGGAGCTAGAAAGCATGATTAAGGTTCCTGGCCACACCTGGAAGGTGGGTCAACACCAGTTACTGATGAATCCCATCTTGAGGAGGAACCAGGGTTAGCCCTGAATCATAGAATATCAGGGTTGGAAGGGACCTCAGGAGGTCATCTAATCCAACGCCCTGCTCAAAGCAGGACCGATCCCCAATTAAATAATCCCAGCCAGGGCTTTGTCAAGCCTGACCTTAAAAACTTCTAAGGAAGGAGATTCCACCACCTCTCTAGGTAACGCATTCCAGTGTTTCACCACCCTCCTAGTGAAAAAGTTTTTCCTAATATCCAATCTAAACCTCCCCCACTGCAACTTGAGACCATTACTCCTTGTTCTGTCATCTGCTATCACTGAGAACAGTCTAGAGCCATCCTCTTTGGAACCCCCTTTCAGGTAGTTGAAAGCGGCTATCAAATCCCCCCTCATTCTTCTCTTCCGTAGACTAAACATCCCCAGTTCCCTCAGCCTCTCCTCATAACTCATGTGTTCTAGTCCCCTAATCATTTTTGTTGCCCTCCGCTGGACTCTTTCCAATTTTTCCACATCCTTCTTGTAGTGTGGGGCCCAAAACTGGACACAGTACTCCAGATGAGGCCTCACCAGTGTCGAATAGAGGGGAACAATCACGTCCCTCGATCTGCTGGCAATGCCCCTACTTATACATCCCAAAATGCCATTGGCCTTGGCAACAAGGGCACACTGTTGACTCATATCCAGCTTCTTGTCCACTGTAACCCCTAGGCCTGTAGTTCCCAGGATCCTCCTTCTTTCCTTTTTTAAAGATGGGCACTACATTAGCCTTTTTCCAGTCGTCTGGGACTTCCCCGGTTCGCCATGAGTTTTCAAAGATAATGGCCAATAGTTCTGCAATCACATCCGCCAACTCCTTTAGCACTCTCGGATGTAGTGCTTCCGGCCCCATAGACTTGTGCTCGTCCAACTTTTCTAAATAGTCCCGGACCACTTCTTTCTCCACAGAGGGCTGGTCACCTCCTCCCCATGCTGTGCTGCCCAGTGCAGTAGTCTGGGAGCTGACCTTGTTCGTGAAGACAGAGGCAAAAAAAGCATTGAGTACATTAGCTTTTTCCACATCTTCTGTCACTAGGTTGCCTCCCTCATTCAGTAAGGGGCCCACACTTTCCTTGACTTTCTTCTTGTTGCTAACATACCTGAAGAAACCCTTCTTGTTACTCTTAACATCTCTTGCTAGCTGCAACTCCAGGTGTGATTTGGCCTTCCTGATTTGACTCCTGCATTCCCGAGCAATATTTTTATACTCATCCTTGGTCATTTGTCCAATCTTCCGCTTCTTGGGAGCTTCTTTTTTGTATTTAAGATCAGCAAGGATTTCACTGTTAAGCCAAGCTGGTCGCCTGCCATATTTACTATTCTTTCTACACATCAGGATGGTTTGTCCCTGTAACCTCAATAAGGATTCTTTAAAATACAGCCAGCTCTCCTGGACTCCTTTCCCCCTCATGTTATTCTCCCAGAGGATCTTGCCTATCAGTTCCCTGAGGGAGTCAAAGTCTGCTGTTCTGAAGTCCAGGGTCCGTATTCTGCTGCTTTTCTTTCTTCCTTGTGTCAGGATCCTGAACTCGACCATCTCATGGTCACTGACTTCCAGGTTCCCATCCACTTTTGCTTCCCCTACTAATTCTTCCCGGTTTGTGAGCAGCAGGTCAAGAAGAGCTCTTCCCCTAGTTGGTTCCTTCAGCACTTACACCAGGAAATTGTCCCCTACAGTTTCCAAAAACTTCCTGGATTTTCTGTGCACCGCTCTATTGCTCTCCCAGCAGATATCAGGGTGATTGAAGTCTCCCATGAGAACCAGGGTGTGCGATCTAGTAACTTCTGCGAGTTGCTGGAAGAAAGCCTCGTCCACTTCATCCCCCTGGTCTGGTGGTCTATAGTAGACTCCCACCACGACATCACCCTTGTTGCTCACACTTCTAAACTTAATCCAGAGACTGTCAGGTTTTTCTGCAGTTTCATACTTGAGCTCTGAGCCATCATACTGATCTCTTACATACAGTGCAACTCTGCCACCTTTTCTGCCCTGCCTGTCCTTCCTGAACAGCTTATATCCATCCATGATAGTACTCCAGTCATGTGAGTTATCCCACCAAGTCTCTGTTATTCCAATTGCATGAAAATTCCTTGACCTTGCCAGGACTTCCAGTTCTCCCTGTTTGTTTCCCAGGCTTCGTGCATTTGTGTATAGGCACTTGAGATAACCCGCTGATCGCCCCTGGTCTACACTAGGAGTTTAGGTTGAATTTAGCAGCATTAAATCGATGTAAACCTGCACCCGTCCACATGATGAAGCCCTTTTTTTCGACTTAAAGGGCTCTTAAAATCGATTTCCTTACTCCACCCCTGACAAGTGGATTAGTGCTTAAATCGGCTTTGCCGGGTCGAATTTGGGGTATTGTGGACGCAATTAGACGGTATTGGCCTCCGGGAGCTATCCCGGAGTGCTCTATTGTGACCACTCTGGGCAGCACTCTCAACTCAGATGCACTGGCCAGGTAGACAGGAAAAGGCCTGCAAACTTTTGAATTTCAATTTCCTGTTTGCACGGTCACCAGCAGCTTGCCACTCTGGCCAGAGCTCATCAGCAGAGATGACCATGATGGAGTCCCAGAATTGCAAAAGAGCTCCAGCATGGACCGAACGGGAGGTACAGACTCTGATCACTGTATGGGGAGAGGAATCCGTGCTATCAGAACTCCATTCCAGTTTTCGAAATGCCAAAACATTTGTTAAAATTTCCCAGGGCATGAAGTACAGAGGCCATAACAGGGACCTGAAGCAATGCCACGTGAAACTTAAGGAGCTGAGGCAAGCCTACCAGAAAACCAGAGAGGCAAACAGCCGCTCCGGGTCAGAACCCCAAACATGCCGCTTCTATGATGAGCTGCATGCCATTTTAGGGGATTCAGCCACAACTACCCCAGATGTGTTGTTTGACTCCTTCAGTGGAGATGGAGGCAACACAGAAGCAGGTTTTGGGGATGAGGAAAATGATGATGATGAAGTTGTAGATAGCTCACAGCAAGTAAGCGGTGAAACCGGTTTTCCCGACAGCCAGGAACTGTTTCTCACCCTGGACCTGGAGCCAGTACCCCCCGAACCCACCCAAGCTGCCTCCCGGACCCTCCAGGCGGAGAAGGGACCTCTGGTGAGTGTACCTTTTAAAATACTATACATGGTTTAAAAGCAAGCATGTTTAATGAGTAATTTGCCCTGGCATTTGCAGCTCTCCTGGATGTACTCCCAAAGCCTTTGCAAAAGGTTTCTGGGGAGGGCAGCCTTATTCCATCCACCATGGTAGGACACTTTACCACACCAGGCCAGTAGCACGTACTCGGGAATCATTGTAGAACAAAGCATTGCAGTGTATGTTTGCTGGCATTCAAACAACATCCGTTCTTTATCTCTCTGTGTTATCCTCAGGAGAGTGATATCATTCATGGTCACCTGTTTGAAATAGGGTGCTTTTCTTAAGGGGACATTCAGAGGTGCCCCTTCCTGCTGGGCTGTTTGCCTATGGCTGAACAGAAATGTTCCCCGCTGTTAGCCACGGGGAGAGGGGAGGGGCTAGCCACGTGGCGGGGGGAGGCAAAATGCGACCTTGGAACGAAAGCACATGTGCTGTGTATGTAACATTAACAGCAAGGTTTACCATGAAAAAGTGTAGCCATCGTTCTAGAAAATGTGTCTTTTTAAATACCACTGTCTCTTTTTTTTCCCCTCCACCAGCTGCATGTGTTTCAAGGATCACAGGATCTTCTCCTTCTCAGAGGCTAGTGAAGATTAGAAGGTGAAAAAAATGCACTCGTGATGAAATGTTCTCTGAGCTCATGCTGTCCTCCCACACTAACAGAGCACAGATGAATGCAAGGAGGCAGACAATGTCAGAGTGCAGGAAAGCACAAAATGACAGGGAGGAGAGGTGGCGGGCTGAAGAGAGTAAGTGGTGGGCTGAAGAGAGGGCTGAAGCTGAAAGGTGGCGGCAGCATGATGAGAGGAGGCAGGATTCAATGCTGAGGCTGCTGGAGGATCAAACCAATATGCTCCAGCGTATGACTGAGCTGCAGGAAAGGCAGCAGGAGCACAGACCGCCACTACAGCCCCTGTGTAACCAACTGCCCTCCTCCCCAAGTTCCATAGCCTCCTCACCCAGACGCCCAAGAACACAGTGGGGGGGCCTCCGGCCACCCGGCCACTCCACCCCAGAGGATTGCCCAAGCAACAGAAGGCTGGCATTCAATAAGTTTAAAACTTTTAAAGTGCTGTGTGGCCTAGTCCTTCCCTCCTCCACCACCCCTCCTGGTGCTTCTCTCCTCCACCACCTCTCCTGGGCTACCTTGGTAGTTATCCCCCTATTTGTGTGATGAATTAATAAAGAATGCATGAATGTGAAGCAACAATGACTTTATTGCCTCTGCAAGCGGTGATCGAAGGGAGGAGGGGAGGGTGGTTAGCTTACAGGGAAGTAGAGTGAACCAAGGGGTTGGGGGTTTCATCAAGGAGAAACAAACAGAACTTTCACACCGTAGCCTGGCCAGTCATGAAACTGGTTTTCAAAGCTTCTCTGATGCGCACCGCACCCTCCTGTGCTCTTCTAACCGCCCTGGTGTCTGGCTGTGCGAAACCAGCAGCCAGGCGATTTGCCTCAACCTCCCACCCTGCCATAAACGTCTCCCCCTTACTCTCACAGATATTGTGGAGTGCACAGCAAGCAGTAATAACAGTGGGAATATTGGTTTCGCTGAGGTCTAAGCGAGTCAGTAAACTGCGCCAGCGCGCTTTTAAATGTCCAAATGTACATTCTACCACCATTCTGCACTTGCTCAGCCTGTAGTTGAACAGCTCCTGACTACTGTCCAAGCTGCCTGTGTATGGCTTCATGAACCATGCATTAATGGGTACACTGGGTCCCCAAGGATAACCATAGGCATTTCAACATCCCCAACGGTTATTTTCTGGTCTGGGAACAAAGTCCCTTCCTGCAACTGTTGAAACAGACCAGAGTTCCTGAAGATGTGAGCGTCATGTACCTTTCCCGGCCATCCCATGTTGATGTTGATGAGACGTCCCTTGCGATCCACCAGTGCTTGCAGCACTATTGAAAAGTACCCCTTGTGGTTTACATACTCGCTGGCTTGGTGCTCTGGTGCCAAGATAGGGATATGGGTTCCGTCTATGGCCCCACCACAGTTAGGGCATCCCACTGCAGCAAAGCCATCCACTCTGACCTGCACATTTCCCAGGGTCACTACCCTTGATATCAGCAGATCTTTGATTGCGTTGGCTACTTGCATCACAGCAGCCCCCACAGTAGATTTGCCCACTCCAAATTGATTCCCGACTGACCGGTAGCTGTCTGGCATTGCAAACTTCCACAGGGCTATTGCCACTCTCTTCTCAACTGTGAGGGCTGCTCTCATCTTGGTATTCTTGCGCTTCAGGGCAGGGGAAAGCAAGTCACAAAGTTCCATGAAAGTGCCCTTACGCATGCGAAAGTTTCACAACCACTGAGAATTGTCCCAGAACTGCAACACTATGTGGTCCCACCAGTCTGTGCTTGTTTCCCGAGCCCAGAATCGGCGTTCCACCACATGAACCTGCCCCATTAGCACCATGATGCCCACATTGCCAGGGCCCGTGCTTTGAGCGAAGTCTGTGTCCATGTCCTCATCACTCACGTCACTGCGCTGACATAGCCTACTCGCCGGGTATCGCTTTGCCAGGTTCTGGTGCTGCATATACTGCTGGATAATGCCTGTGGTGTTTAATGTGCTCCAAATTGCCAAAGTGATCTGAGCGGGCTCCATACTTGCCGTGGTATGGCGTCTGCACAGAAAAAAGGCGCGGAACGATTGTCTGCCATTGCCCTGATGGAGGGAGGGGCGACTGTCGACATGGCTTACAGGGTTGGCTTACAGGGAATTAAAATCAACAAAGGGGGTGGCTTTGCGAGAAACTGAATGGCCCCCTCAAGGATAGAACTCAAAACTGGGTTTAGCAGGCCGTTGATTTCACAGAAGGAGGGAGGGAGGAGAAAATGAATACAAAACAAACCTGGTCTATTTTTTGTTTTGAGCCACTTCATCTATCTTTATACATCTTGCTGGCAGCAGACTGTGCAGTATCACCGCTAGCCATCATCATCTCCTGGGTGCTCGGCAGGAGACGGTGCAGTATGATGACTAGCCATCATCTTCTGCTAGCTGGAGGTTAAAAGACAGTGCACTGCCGGTAGGACTCAATCGCCACGAGACGAAACAAGGGAAATGACCTGCTGAGTCACTCCCATGTTTGCCCAGGCACCCAGTTAAAAGAGCACCCAGGACTACGTAGATGACGGCTACCAGTCATACTGCACTGCCTGCTGCCAAAAGGCAATAAACTGCTGCTGTGTAGCAATGCAGTACCATGTCTGCCAGGACCCAGGAGACATATGGTGATGGTTAGCTGAGCGGGCTCCATGCTTGCCATGGTATGGCAACGGGTAACTCAAGAAAAAAGGCACAAAATGATTGTCTGCCCTTGCTTTCACAGAGGGAGTGACGGAGGGAGGGAGGGAACGGGGGCCTGATGATGTGTACCCAGAACCACCCGCGACAATGTTTTAGCCCCATCAGGCACTGGGATTTCTACCCAGAATTCAAATGGGCGGCGGAGACTGCAGCAACTGTGGGATAGCCACCCACAGTGCAACGCTCCAGAAGTCGACGGTTGCCTCGGAGCTATGGACACACTCCGCTGACTACATGCACTTAGAGCATTTGTGTGGGAACACACAATCAACTGTATAAAAACGCTTTCTACAAAACTGACTTCTATAAATTCGACCTAATTTTGTAGTGTAGACATACCCTTAGTTTAAAGAGAGGAAGTTTGTAGCAGATGGGGTTTGGGCTGGGCAATGGAAGATTAGAAGAAAGGGCGAATGGACACAAGGGGCGGGGAGTAGAAGCAGAATCTGATGATGCTAATTTAAGATCCCTAACCAAAGAAATAAGATTAGGTGCTGTTAACCCTTGTGAAAGTGGTTGACTGGACTAAAAGAAAAATAGAGGGTAAGAGCTAAAAGGCTGTGAGATAGTAATCCTTTAGTTCAGTGGTTCTTAACCTTTACTGCAGCCTGCCCCCCCCCCCGGTTCTCAAAATATGTTCTTGCACCCCTTATCAAAAATTGTTGAAGTAGGTTAGTTCTTTAAATCTGTTTGTATATTACAGTAATTGTTAAATGTGTAATATTAATACATACATAGGTCTGATGAAACAAAGTAGTTGTACTTACATGCCTGTGCTTAATTTGTGTTTTTGATGATTTACCTTCTAAAAAAATCTGGCATATGCACCCCCGGTTAAGAACCACTGCTTTAGTTTAATGTTAAAACTGATAAACTGCTAAAGAATAAAATGCTAGGGAAAGTTGCCAGCTCTAAAGTATTCCCCTGAAATAAAAGGGTGTAAGGTATGGTGTGCCATTAGAGCTGAGCAATGATGAGATTATCTTCTCCTATGATTTTGGTTAAGTGTTAGTAAGTCAGTAAAACAAAGAGGAGAAAGCAAGCCATCCACAGCTGTACTGACAACACTTAAGGGAGGGACTCTGCCTGAGAAAGTAACAATAGGATTTCAGTTATTCAGAAGCCAAGACATATATTCCCCCTCCCTTAAGGTGTTGTAAGTGCCATTGGTATGGCCACATAGCAACAGTTTGTAAATGGAAAACAAGATGTAAGTGTGGGGAAGAGCATTTCTATGAAAATGTTGTTATACCAATAACATAAAAACCAGCAGGATCTTATTAAAGGGACAAGGCAAAATGCCACATTTATTGTAAATATAATAAAGAAATATAAAACTCACACTGTCCTATCGTTACTTATTCCTTACTTAACGATATATATATATAGTTCATTCATTCATTCATACCAGTTCTGCATAGGGGTTTATAGTTACCAGCCTAGAAGTTGCTCGTGACAGAGTACTGGCCAGGTAACCGGTACACGAGAGTGGAGCCGAGTCCGTGTCAGATGCGCATCCGATGCTCCTGAAGGGTAGTGGCAGAACTGGAGACTCAAAGTTCTCAGTGTCCATTTTTATAGGAATTTCTTCCTATGCCAGTCCGTGGAATTTGCTTTGTCATATTGTTAGTCATGACTGCTCCAGGACGGCTGTCAGGTGCTCATCAGCGTTCTTCATCCTTTGAATTGGTCGGGTGGATCCCAGTTTGCCCTCTGGTGGGGTTCTCTGGTTGTCTCCACCTGGCGTCTTCTTCAGCCAATTGATGTTAAATTCCTAGGCTGGCACTTCCCTGATTATTCAAAACCCACCATTCATTCACATACATTCCTTACTCTAATAAAAACACATTTCTCATTTCACCGAGTGTTGTTATTTTATTTGAGACTCCCTGTCTCTTAACATTCCTTCGGTATTGACTTTCTTTTATCATACAAAGGTGTTATTTATTTGAGACTCCCCATTTTTTAACATTCCTGATCCAAACTATAGAGGGTGGGAGTCTCTATGTGACATTTCTATGAGTGCCGCTCCAATTCGCGGTTCTTCATGGGTGTTACAAACGAGCATGTCAATCTCCATTACAAAGTATCCTTTGCAAAGTAGAGCCAATTGAACATAACCATTTGAGAGAGTAACGTTAATTGATTGGTTTACATTTATAAGCGTCAATCTCAATTACAATCAATGGAAAGTGCTGATACAGAGAAAGCAGAGTCAATTAAGCCGTTTAGTTTTACAAGCGTCAATCTTAATAACAAGTGAGAGAAAGTATAAATTTAGAGTCAATATGAGCGGTTTGGTTTTACAAGAGTCCATCTTAATAACAAGTGAGAGAAAGTATCAATTTAGAGAAAGCAAAGCCAATTGAGTGGTTTGCAAGGTCCGGTTTGCAAGCTTTAATACAGAATTGTAAATCAATATTGCAGATTTACAATTATGTCAAATAGAAGAATTATAAATGCAGATTTAATTGCAGATTTACAATTATGTCAAATAGAAGAATTATAAATGCAGATTTAATAAATATTATAAATCAATATTGCAGGTTTACAATTTATTATGAACAGAATCACAAATATTGGAATATGCCTACATAATCCCCCTTTTGACACTAAGATATACAGATAATCGTCAGTGTCACCTATTATGTAGCCTGTTCAAGAGGAGGTACTGTGAGGCTATTTGACTCTGCGATTCTAATCGAGTGTACATTCTTTTTATCCAAAACCCCATGCCACACATTCTGATTATGCAGATAAAATTTAATAATAAAACTATTATCAAGGGATGTAGCATTACTGATACCAGTGGTGGTTGGGGACCATCCAGAGAATATATCATACCAGTGATAAGTTGTTATTTGTTTCTCTGCTGTGGCAATTCTTAACATGTCCCCATTGGTATGTATAATATGAATAGTTTGATTTCCCACCTGATCATTTGTTTGTTCTAGAAAATGTGTCACTTCTTTACTTCTTATTAGACTATCAGTAAGGTCATGCCATTGAATTCCAAGGTCAATGGAGAATTCAGCCAACTCCGCATTTAATGTTAGCTGAGACTTTTTTGGCTGTGGTAAATGGTATGTGTGGCTTTTAGTGAATATAGCACTTACATTGCACTTACATTCATCTACTGGAGGACTGCTAACACTCCCATCTTCCCAGAATACTTCCTCCCAAGAATTAATACACACACATTGTCCATTATACAATACTTTGGTCTCATTATCCAATTCGTCCCATATACATGATCGTAATGAGGTGTCTTTACTACAAGGTTCTGGAGCAACAGGCAAGGTGAGGCACACCCACTGTTGAGGAGTCCATTCGGTACAACCTCTAGTGTCCAATAGCTTCCCTCCCTCCCCAGCCCACTGGCTCGAGGTTTGGGGTAGCCAGAAGGATCCCATGTGTAATATGGGAAGTGGGCTAACCTTCCATACCTTTGCCTCCAGGGACCGTCGGTGTGCAATTTTGACAACAATTTCCCCTATTAACAAGTCTGGTTTTACACTACTGGAAACGTACTGCATCCAGTCATATTAATAAGTGTCAAATAAAGATCTCTTTCTTTGTTTTACCAAATGCATCAAAACCTTAATATTTCCCTATATGACCCAGAACATTTCATGTTCCAACGTGACTAGGGCAAGTATCTGCATTTCAGTGCATCCCATGGCTATGGCCGTGTGGTTTCCTATGTCTAAACTTTTCTTGTGCATAAGCCATGTAGTAGTATTGAGCCATTGCCAGAGATTCCACTGTGCTTTAAGTTGCCCAGACCAATTTGGACCAAGTCTACATTGGCATGTACTTGTTTTTGTATCAGGTTGTCCTGTAGTTGAGCCAGGGAGTTTAATTTGTTTTTAATAGTTTTCAAATCTACTGAGTTGGCAAGTCCTGCTCCTGCTCCGAACCCGCCTAGCATGGTATCCATAATGTCTCTTTTAGTTCTGGGGTGAGGGGTATCTGGAGGGGACAGCTTATGTGTCTTTATCCAGGCTAATAGTATGGGGAGAGAAAAAGGCATACTTGGGCTCTACTTTTGATACATTTAGTCGTGTCCAATCCATATCAATTCTTACTTTTACCAGCAGGGGGCTCACCAAGGCTTTTACCGGGGTAGTCTGGGTTTTAAATAATGCTGGTTTTGCCATTTGTACCGGGGTGTTTCTTATAAACACATATTCTTTTTCCCAAGTCCATTCACACCCATCTGGGAATGTCATTGCATGTGTGTGACTTGGGCAGTAGACTACAATTACGGTTACAAGGTCCTCTGATTTTATAAACCCCTCCCATATATAAGGGAGCGAGGGGTAGTCTGAAAGTATGGTGATATCTCCCACATATCCTGCCGTCCGTACCCCCACCATCCAATATTTTTTCCTTCCTGCGGTGACTGAGATATTTACTTGTAGCCCCAGTTCTCCTTCTCCAATATATACATGTGTTTCCCCTAAAGTTGTTAATGTGAGATTAGTTTTTAAATCAACCCATCTTAAGTGAATGTCTGTCTCTTGTGGTGGAAGCCATGGTCTTTTGTTGGCTTGTGCATGTATTAGTAAGGCAGTGAGAATTGATTTACCTTGTCCCATGTATCCCGGAGCATGGATATCATTGTTATTGATGGACATGGAAGCGCCTGAGTGTTGTGTTCACCACTGTAAGTAGGGTTAACGCTTTGATCCAGACCGGGGGCTGCCGAGTCTGTTGCAGCTCTGGTTTCCATCTCATTGGAGGCATTGTTTTGCCCTTTTGATAAGGATCAGAGCTGGCGGTTTTAAGCAGCAGTCTTTCGTGCCTGCAGGAATTAAAATAAACGCACCACGTCTGCAGATCCTGGTTCACAACTGTTATCAGGGTGTTGTGTCTGAAAATACAATTACAGTGTGAGAGGATTAAGTCATGAGAACAGCTTGAGTTGTGAAAGGTGAACCCATTTTAATTTCCCATTCTTGTCTATGCGATAAATGAGAGGGCTGAGGCGATCAACTATGGAGTAGGGTCCAGTCCACTTCGACTTTAGTGTGTGATCCCTTTTGCCCAGCCTTAAGTACATTACCTGATCCCCTGGCTCCCATAATAGTGAGTCCCCAGGTTTTTTGTTTTCCATTCTTGTATTCATGAGCTCAATGGCTTGGCTCACCCTATGCTGTAAGGTGGCTTTATCTTCCTGCAGCTACTTTAGCCACTGCCAGTGCTCATGAGCTCCGAGCGGATCATTTATCTCCGTATCTGATGTTTGCTCAGGGTTACTGACCAGCCGCATTGCCTACCCGAAGAGGATTTGGTAAGGCTGTATTTTAGTTCTCAGCCTGTTGCTGCTGCGGATAGCTGCCAGTATTAGTGGAAGCTTCTCAGGCCAGTCTTTACCGGTGCGGTCCACAACTTTCCTGAGAGCTTCTTTAATAGTGCTGTTCATTCGTTCCACTTGTCCTGAGGACTGGGGTCTGTATGGAACATGGAGTTTGTGTGACACCCCCAAGGCTTTAAGCATTAGGGTAAATATGTTTCCCACGAATGATCCTTCGTTGTCTGAGTCAATAATTTCAGGAGTCCCATATCTGCAAACTACTTCAGAGAATAGTTTCTTAGCTGCTATATGAGCGCTATTGTCCCTAGTAGGGAAAGCTTCGACCCATCCTGAGAACGAATCTATGATTACTAGCAAGTACTGGAATCCTTCTTTACTTCGTGGTAATTTGTCAATGAAATCTATTTGGATCCTATGCCAGGGACCCAGCCTTCTTTGATGTAGCAGTTGAGACTGGTATGGGGGTTGGGCTTTATCTCTGGCGCACTGAACACAGTTCCTGACCCATGTTTCTATATCATCTCTCATCCCCCTCCATTCTGCCACTTGCTTCAACCTTCCCAGAGTCCCCTCCACTCTTTCGTGCATGAATTGGTGAGCTATATTCACTAGTTCCTGCCTTTCAGTTCTTCCTGGGACGTGGACTGATCCCAATACCTTCTGTTCCTGCCTTCGGGTTACTGCTGCTATCCCTTCATAGTCTCTGGCTATAGCATCGGCACGGTTATTCCAGATGGTTTCAGCTGCTGAGCCTTTCCCATGTGCCTTTACATGTTTGATTTTTAACTGATTGGGATGAGAGGTAACCCAGGCATAAATCCATTTCCATTCCTCTATATACGCTATTTCTTTACCATCCGCGGCTTTCCAGCCGTTCTTTTGCCAATCAAACATCCAATATTGCACTCCATTCACGCAATAGTTGCTGTCAGCATAGATGTATACAGTTTTGGGGCATTTTTCTGCTGCATACTGTTTTAAAACTTGATATATTGCATGGAGTTCGGCATGTTGTGCCGAGCCCTGATCTAAATACCCTGTTAACACCTCTTCTTCTAAATTTATGGCTGCATATCTGATTCTCTTTTTACCATGGATCACCATGGAACTGCCATCGGTGAACCAAATGTATCTTTCCCGACCCACTGTATCTAGTTCTTCAAGGGGGGGCGCTTGGGCTTGCATGATTCTCTGTTCTAGTGTAACTAGTGGACATTCATGCTTAGTCCACCTTTCGATAAGAGCATGAGTCAGCATTTCAGGTTTAGCTACTGTGTCAGCCCGAACTCCTCTGTTTACCAGGGTTAGGGTCCATTGTGCCATCCTGGTATTAGATACCCTGCCTCCTATCAACTTTCCAGACAGGATGTATTTCAGAGGTGTATGTGTGCTCTGTATTGTAATTGGGGCACTGCCGGTAAGCGGCTCAAAGGATTGAACAGCCAATACTGCTGTCAGGCACTCCCCTTCGCAAGTGTCGAAATTTAATTCAGCTCCCTGCAATTTCTTAGATTCGTATGTTACGGGTATCAATTTCTAGTTCTCACTTTGTTGTAAGAGGGTAGCTGCCATGGCCACTTCATTAGCTGCTAACCGGATGACAAATGGTTTTGATTCATCCGGGAAGCGCAAAGCAGGGGCGGTTAGGGCTTTTTGTTTTAAGGTGTTTAAAGCGGTATCCTGGTCTGGACCTCATTCCCATTGTGTCTTTTTCTTAAGCAATTTCCATAAAGGAAGGGTGATCTCTGCATATTTATAGATATGGGGCCTTAAAAAGTTGAATCCCCCTAGCAAAACCCTTAAGGAGTGTACATCGGTAGGAGCTGGCATTTCAATTAATGCCCTCACCTTCCTTTGATCTACCTGCCTTCCCTCTTGACCAATGATAATCCCTAGGTAACTGACCTGAGTTTGCACCAATTGTGCTTTTTCCAGGCTTACCTTGAATCCGGTGTCCTGGATTAGTGTGAGGACATCCTCTCTAAGCCTTTGTACCTGCCTCTGGAGCTCCCCGAAAACCAAAATATCATCCACATAGGAAAAAACGAGTAGTCGATCTGCTGGACTTAATTGATCCAGCATATCTACCACATGTCTGTGGGCAATAGCTGGAGAGTCTTGGAATCCTTTGGGTAAGCGTTGAAATGTGTATTGCTGATCCCTTATGGTGAAGGCAAACCGGTCCTGTGAATCAGGGTGTAAGGGTATTGCAAAGAAACAGTTAGCCAGATCTATAACTGAAAAGTACCTGGAGGTGGCTTGTACTTTTTGGATAACTTGTGTCATATCTGCCAGGATGGAAGCCATGGGTATGCTTCCTTTGTTGATCCTCCTGTAGTCAATAGTTAGTAGCCAGGACTGTCCGTCTGCCTTTATGACTGGCCACACAGGGGCATTAAAGGGAGAGTTAGTTTTCCTGATAACGCCCTGTTCTTCCAGGTCCTTGATGATCTGGATCAATTGTGCTTCAGCTTCTTTGGGGTACCTGTATTGTTTCTGGGGCGGTATTAGTTCCCCTATAATTTTGACACAAGCATTGATTTTACCACAATCTGTTTTCTTCTGGGTCCAGACCACGGGAAACTTTGCACGCCACTCCTCTTTCTGTTGGGCAGTGAGGGCTGCAATTGATTGGTCTCCTCTTTTGGAAACCACGTTGTTTTGGCTCTCTGTTGATAAAAAAAGGGGGGAGGGCTTCCAGCCTCCACAGGGCACTCCAGGGTAAATTGATTAGGATATTGTTTTTAAACAACCAGTCTGTTCCTAGAATTACATCGTTAGTCATGTATTTTGTTTGAATTAAGTTCCCAGTTGTGCTATAGCATTGCACTGAGAATGGGAAACCTTGTACTGTGAAAGGGACTTGTGTCCATTCTTGTCCCATACTGGGTTTCCCCTGAAATGACTGCAGGATTACCTCCTGCCCCTTCCTGCCATTGTGGGGGGTTGCCTTACTTAAGGACACTGAGGCTCCGGTATCAATCAGGGCTAGGGTAGGAGCTTGGTCTCCCTGCTGAATGTATATGTGGGGTCTTCCTCCTGGATCTCATGTTAACTTTCCTATGAATCTCCACTGCTGTGCTCCTATACCAGGTGGGGATTCGACATTCAGCGGGCTTCCCTAGAAGTATTCTTGATTCTCTGCAGGGGGAGGAGGCAAATCCATCGGAGGAGCGCTTGGGGTGGTTACCCCAGATACCCTCCTCTGCTGGCTTTGCAGTCTTAGGATTTCCCTCATGATATCAGCCATAGGAGCCTTGTCCCATTTTTCCTGATCCCCTCCCAGCTGCATTAACAATCTCCACATCATTCGACGCATATCTGGATTGAGCTTATCGGGACATCCCGAGGTGGTCTATTCTCCTCAGTTATTTGAGCTCGGTGTATTTCTGGATATAACCTCCCTCCTGCATGATAATTTCCCCGTCCTCGAGACCTCCCTCTCCAGGAACCTCCACGGGGTGCTAAAATTCCCTTTTCCCCACTTTCATTTGAATAGGTGACTGTTGGCTCCATGGCAGCCACATATGCCATTCTTTCTTTTTTTATGTTAGGTTTTGGTCCTGCATGTGTGGTAATTTGCTGCACCATCCCCCTTAATTCTTCTAAAGTAGCAGGATGGCCATCCTGCCAAACAGCCAGTTTCCCTGAATAATATGGTGGTAGTGACGCGGCACAATCTCTCAGGGAGGAGATGGGGAATGGTAAGGTATATAAATTGGCAATGCCAGCCACGGTTACTAGACCAGCCATCACCTGCATTAATGCCCATCGAGTAAGATAGTTTTCTGGGTCTTCATTGGGATCCTGGGCTGAAGCTACAGCTTGGGCTATAAAATTTCTCCTGCCTATTTGTTCCCTGAAAATCGCCATTAGGGATAATTCATTGGTAGCTTCTTCTACCCTAATGCAGTCCAGTGTGGCTCTTATTTCTGGAGCTGCGCATATCCCCATAAGCTGGTAGATCTCTGTAGTGGTTAATCTCTCCCTCCCAGCTAATAGGAAGGCATCGGTACACCACCAGGAAAAGGATTCCCTATTTAGTGTACCTAGGTGGTCAGCCATTGCTTTTAGGTCTGCTGCTGACACCGGGATAGTTGTGATTTGTTCATTACCCCTTCCCTCAGCGTCCACCCTGGGGGTAGTAATGGTGTGCCGTTCTAAAGCAGCCACTGGGGCTGAAGGACTTTCCTTTAGGTCTTCCAAAATATCTTTCTCCCAAATTCCTTGGGGGTCCCAGGCTTCCCCCCTGCAATCTGATTTTAGATTAAGGTTGGCAGGCTAACAGCCGCGATTTGAGGGGTGGCAAAGCCCAATTTCAATTTAAGCTGTTTGATAATAGATTCACAACAACTGTGGTTTACTGGAGTTCTGCCTTGTTCTAATGTTAGCTTTTTAACCATCCCTTGTAGGACCTGATTCTCTTTAATTAGGGCTTGGTTTTCTTTTTCTATTTGTTTAAATGCAGTAGTTTGCTCTGTCAGGAATCTTTCTTTACTTTTGTATTCCTGCAGTGCCTCTTATTATTTCCATCTGGCTTTGTGAGTTTATTGCCACCACTTTCCAATTTTCTATCCCTTTTTCCAATTGGGTTAGTTTTTCCTGCAGAGAAATTTTATTTTCTTTACAGGTAGTTAGGCGGAGGTAACTGTTATTACATGCCTCCCATAATAGCCAAATAGCTGCTGCGTCTCGTTTGGCAGCACTAGAAGGTTTGTACATGAGGATGTATTGAGCCAATCTATCCTCTAGGTCTGATATAGTACAGACATCTACAAGGACTTGTTCAGTCCATGGATTATGTCCATATCTTTGGAGGACTTGTTTGAAAGGTGTAATTTCTCTAATGAAAGCTGAGGCTGGAGCTCCCTCCGGTTTCATTCCTCCCTCCATACTGCTTTACGCTGTTTTTTCTTTAACATTCTAACAAATTTTTAATTTTTCTATCACTCCTGATTTTATTCAGTGCTTAATCTATGCTTGTTCTTCCCTGCTACCTTCTCGGAGGCCAGCAGGTCCCCTGCTACCTTCTCAGAGGCCAGCAGGTCCCCTGCTACCTTCTCAGAGGCCAGCAGGTCCCCTGCTACCTTCTCAGAGGCCAGCAGGTCCCCTGCTACCTTCTCAGAGGCCAGCAGGTCCCCTGCTACCTTCTCAGAGGCCAGCAGGTCCCCTGCTACCTTCTCAGAGGCCAGCAGGTCCCCTGCTACCTTCTCAGAGGCCAGCAGGTCCCCTGCTACCTTCTCAGAGGCCAGCAGGTCCCCTGCTACCTTCTCAGAGGCCAGCAGGTCCCCTGCTACCTTCTCAGAGGCCAGCAGGTCCCCTGCTACCTTCTCAGAGGCCAGCAGGTCCCCTGCTACCTTCTCAGAGGCCAGCAGGTCCCCTGCTACCTTCTCAGAGGCCAGCAGGTCCCCTGCTACCTTCTCAGAGGCCAGCAGGTCCCCTGCTACCTTCTCAGAGGCCAGCAGGTCCCCTGCTACCTTCTCAGAGGCCAGCAGGTCCCCTGCTACCTTCTCAGAGGCCAGCAGGTCCCCTGCTACCTTCTCAGAGGCCAGCAGGTCCCCTGCTACCTTCTCAGAGGCCAGCAGGTCCCCTGCTACCTTCTCAGAGGCCAGCAGGTCCCCTGCTACCTTCTCAGAGGCCAGCAGGTCCCCTGCTACCTTCTCAGAGGCCAGCAGGTCCCCTGCTACCTTCTCAGAGGCCAGCAGGTCCCCTGCTACCTTCTCAGAGGCCAGCAGGTCCCCTGCTACCTTCTCAGAGGCCAGCAGGTCCCCTGCTACCTTCTCAGAGGCCAGCAGGTCCCCTGCTACCTTCTCAGAGGCCAGCAGGTCCCCTGCTACCTTCTCAGAGGCCAGCAGGTCCCCTGCTACCTTCTCAGAGGCCAGCAGGTCCCCTGCTACCTTCTCAGAGGCCAGCAGGTCCCCTGCTACCTTCTCAGAGGCCAGCAGGTCCCCTGCTACCTTCTCAGAGGCCAGCAGGTCCCCTGCTACCTTCTCAGAGGCCAGCAGGTCCCCTGCTACCTTCTCAGAGGCCAGCAGGTCCCCTGCTACCTTCTCAGAGGCCAGCAGGTCCCCTGCTACCTTCTCAGAGGCCAGCAGGTCCCCTGCTACCTTCTCAGAGGCCAGCAGGTCCCCTGCTACCTTCTCAGAGGCCAGCAGGTCCCCTGCTACCTTCTCAGAGGCCAGCAGGTCCCCTGCTACCTTCTCAGAGGCCAGCAGGTCCCCTGCTACCTTCTCAGAGGCCAGCAGGTCCCCTGCTACCTTCTCAGAGGCCAGCAGGTCCCCTGCTACCTTCTCAGAGGCCAGCAGGTCCCCTGCTACCTTCTCAGAGGCCAGCAGGTCCCCTGCTACCTTCTCAGAGGCCAGCAGGTCCCCTGCTACCTTCTCAGAGGCCAGCAGGTCCCCTGCTACCTTCTCAGAGGCCAGCAGGTCCCCTGCTACCTTCTCAGAGGCCAGCAGGTCCCCTGCTACCTTCTCAGAGGCCAGCAGGTCCCCTGCTACCTTCTCAGAGGCCAGCAGGTCCCCTGCTACCTTCTCAGAGGCCAGCAGGTCCCCTGCTACCTTCTCAGAGGCCAGCAGGTCCCCTGCTACCTTCTCAGAGGCCAGCAGGTCCCCTGCTACCTTCTCAGAGGCCAGCAGGTCCCCTGCTACCTTCTCAGAGGCCAGCAGGTCCCCTGCTACCTTCTCAGAGGCCAGCAGGTCCCCTGCTACCTTCTCAGAGGCCAGCAGGTCCCCTGCTACCTTCTCAGAGGCCAGCAGGTCCCCTGCTACCTTCTCAGAGGCCAGCAGGTCCCCTGCTACCTTCTCAGAGGCCAGCAGGTCCCCTGCTACCTTCTCAGAGGCCAGCAGGTCCCCTGCTACCTTCTCAGAGGCCAGCAGGTCCCCTGCTACCTTCTCAGAGGCCAGCAGGTCCCCTGCTACCTTCTCAGAGGCCAGCAGGTCCCCTGCTACCTTCTCAGAGGCCAGCAGGTCCCCTGCTACCTTCTCAGAGGCCAGCAGGTCCCCTGCTACCTTCTCAGAGGCCAGCAGGTCCCCTGCTACCTTCTCAGAGGCCAGCAGGTCCCCTGCTACCTTCTCAGAGGCCAGCAGGTCCCCTGCTACCTTCTCAGAGGCCAGCAGGTCCCCTGCTACCTTCTCAGAGGCCAGCAGGTCCCCTGCTACCTTCTCAGAGGCCAGCAGGTCCCCTGCTACCTTCTCAGAGGCCAGCAGGTCCCCTGCTACCTTCTCAGAGGCCAGCAGGTCCCCTGCTACCTTCTCAGAGGCCAGCAGGTCCCCTGCTACCTTCTCAGAGGCCAGCAGGTCCCCTGCTACCTTCTCAGAGGCCAGCAGGTCCCCTGCTACCTTCTCAGAGGCCAGCAGGTCCCCTGCTACCTTCTCAGAGGCCAGCAGGTCCCCTGCTACCTTCTCAGAGGCCAGCAGGTCCCCTGCTACCTTCTCAGAGGCCAGCAGGTCCCCTGCTACCTTCTCAGAGGCCAGCAGGTCCCCTGCTACCTTCTCAGAGGCCAGCAGGTCCCCTGCTACCTTCTCAGAGGCCAGCAGGTCCCCTGCTACCTTCTCAGAGGCCAGCAGGTCCCCTGCTACCTTCTCAGAGGCCAGCAGGTCCCCTGCTACCTTCTCAGAGGCCAGCAGGTCCCCTGCTACCTTCTCAGAGGCCAGCAGGTCCCCTGCTACCTTCTCAGAGGCCAGCAGGTCCCCTGCTACCTTCTCAGAGGCCAGCAGGTCCCCTGCTACCTTCTCAGAGGCCAGCAGGTCCCCTGCTACCTTCTCAGAGGCCAGCAGGTCCCCTGCTACCTTCTCAGAGGCCAGCAGGTCCCCTGCTACCTTCTCAGAGGCCAGCAGGTCCCCTGCTACCTTCTCAGAGGCCAGCAGGTCCCCTGCTACCTTCTCAGAGGCCAGCAGGTCCCCTGCTACCTTCTCAGAGGCCAGCAGGTCCCCTGCTACCTTCTCAGAGGCCAGCAGGTCCCCTGCTACCTTCTCAGAGGCCAGCAGGTCCCCTGCTACCTTCTCAGAGGCCAGCAGGTCCCCTGCTACCTTCTCAGAGGCCAGCAGGTCCCCTGCTACCTTCTCAGAGGCCAGCAGGTCCCCTGCTACCTTCTCAGAGGCCAGCAGGTCCCCTGCTACCTTCTCAGAGGCCAGCAGGTCCCCTGCTACCTTCTCAGAGGCCAGCAGGTCCCCTGCTACCTTCTCAGAGGCCAGCAGGTCCCCTGCTACCTTCTCAGAGGCCAGCAGGTCCCCTGCTACCTTCTCAGAGGCCAGCAGGTCCCCTGCTACCTTCTCAGAGGCCAGCAGGTCCCCTGCTACCTTCTCAGAGGCCAGCAGGTCCCCTGCTACCTTCTCAGAGGCCAGCAGGTCCCCTGCTACCTTCTCAGAGGCCAGCAGGTCCCCTGCTACCTTCTCAGAGGCCAGCAGGTCCCCTGCTACCTTCTCAGAGGCCAGCAGGTCCCCTGCTACCTTCTCAGAGGCCAGCAGGTCCCCTGCTACCTTCTCAGAGGCCAGCAGGTCCCCTGCTACCTTCTCAGAGGCCAGCAGGTCCCCTGCTACCTTCTCAGAGGCCAGCAGGTCCCCTGCTACCTTCTCAGAGGCCAGCAGGTCCCCTGCTACCTTCTCAGAGGCCAGCAGGTCTGGTTAACCTAATAGAAATGCCTAGCTCACTAGAGCTGGCGGTGTGCACACCAATATTTACAATAACTGAGGTCTTTTGCCAATATTCCCCCTTTCACAATTCTCCACCAAAATGTTATACCAACAACATAAAAACCAGCAGGATCTTATTAAAGAGACAAGGCAAAATGCCACATTTATTGTAAATATAATAAAGAAATATAAAACTCACACTGTCCTATCGTTACTTATTCCTTAAGTGTGTGTATATATATATATTCATTCATTCATTCATACCAGTTCTGCATAGGGGTTTATAGCTACCAGCCTAGAAGTTGTTCGTGACAGAGTACTGGCCAGGTAACCTGTACACGAGAGTGGAGCTGAGTTTGTGTCAGATGTGCATCCGATGCTCCTAAAGGGTAGTGGCAGAACTGGAGACTCAAAGTTCTCAGTGTCCATTTTTATAGGAATTTCTTCCTATGCCAGTCCGTGGAATTTGCTTTGTCATATTGTTAGTCATGACTGCTCCAGGACGGCTGTCAGGTGCTCATCAGCTTTCTTCATCCTTTGAATTGGTCGGGTGGATCCCAGTTTGCCCTCCGGTGGGGCTCTCTGGTGGTCTCCACCTGACGTCTTCTTCGGCCAATTGATGTTAAATTCCTAGGCTGGTACTTCCCTGATTATTCAAAACCCACCATTCATTCACATACGTTCCTTACTTTAATAAAAAACACATTTCTCATTTCACCGAGTGTTATTTTATTTGAGACTCCCCGTTTTTTAACATTCCTGATCCACGCTATAGAGGGTGGGAGTCTCTAGGTGACATTTCTATGAGTGTCGCTCCAATTCGCGGTTCTTCATGGGTGTTACAAACGAGCATGTCAATCTCCATTACAAAGTATCCGTTTGCAAAGTAGAGCCAATTGAACATAACCATTTGAGAGAGTAACGTTAATTGATTGGTTTACATTTATAAGCGTCAATCTCAATTACAATCAATGGAAAGTGCCAATACAGAGAAAGCAGAGTCAATTAAGCTGTTTAGTTTTACAAGCGTCCATCTTAATAATAAGTGAGATAAAGTATCAATTTAGAGAAAGCAAAGCCAATTGAGCTGTTTGCAAGGTACGGTTTGCAAGCTTTAATACAGAATTGTAAATCAATATTGCAGATTTACAATTTATTATGAACAGAATCACAAATATTGGAATATGCCTACAATGTTATAGAAGGGACACGTCAAACGTAGCAATTGTGGTGGTAATCACAGTGTAGCATGTAGAAAATATATTGCAGCAAGGCAAGCTAAAGAGATACAAAAGAAAAATTAACGTATCTTATACAGAAGCCATAAGGAGATTCTCAAAGCATCAGGTGGGGAAGGAAGAGAATCAGCGCAGGAAACGGAACTGCAGACAACCTCATTCTGCAAAGAATATGATAAACTGTGGAAGGTCTAGGTGGTGATATAGAATAGAGAAAAAAATTATTGCATTAATGATAGAAGTGACAAACTACATCACAAACTGGGGGAGGGAGAGAATCAAAAAAGGAAAATTCTAGCAAAGGACAGTGAAAAAATACTTTTATTAGCAACTTGTCAATGGAGCATATTCATGCAATTTTGAATGAAGTTGAATGATTAAATATGACTAGCATGGGGACCTCAGTCTTTTGCTGAAATAGTACATGTTGAAGGACTAAAAGAAAATATCCTGGAAATGAAAGCTAAAACCAAATAGCCTATGTATCCAGGAAATAGGGCTTGCTGAAAAGCTTGCATGTCAAATTTCAGGGTATTTTGCCATTAGGTAAGACTAAAAACTAGGAAGAGGAGGTGGTGTTTGTACTTCCATAAGGGAAAGATTAAACTACCTAGCAGAGAATGAAGAGGTAATCCTAGACTACAATGGTGTTGCAATCCGAATGCAGAAAAGTTGTATTTCTTTAAGGATGTATAGTATCTCTAACCCATGTGGGAAATTAGAAAGTTCAGAGCTACAAGAAAGAGGGAAGAATGTTAGAAGGCCATATGCTGTGTGTTGACCCAAATAGTCATAAGTTGTGGGGAAGTAAGAGAATTGATAGAACTGGTGCATGCTTAGAAAGGTTCACTGATCAAAACAATCCAATGGTTTTAAACAGGGATACCCTGTCACAGGATATTCACTCACTGTGGGTAGCACTACCTCCTAGCTGCTCTGGGGATTAGCTCTTCCAAGTCCAACACTTCCCCTGTTGTCTCTCCACAGGTTTCCTCTTTCACTTTACAGCCCCTCTCTTGCTCCAAGAGCTACAGCTACCTCTTTATCTTCCAGCTAGGTCACTATGTAGTTTCCCCTTCTAGCACATAGTCTCACTGGACACATTGGGCAGGCAATGCCTCTGTCGGTGGCTGGTAGGGTACCTGGGCCCACCTGCTACTCGAGATTCTAGCCAGGGAACCTAGAACACTCAGCTGAGATCTGTTCAGTCCCCAACCTTGCTATTCACTCCCTGGGTTACTACCTACTCATCTCCCACAAGCTTTCTTCTCCCACCATTCTCTTTCCAGGGTAAACCCTTCCCTAAGGGCCAGGATCCTACTCTTTCCTAGATTCCCTCCCCAATACACAATAAAGTAATTGCAGACTCTCCCTTTTTTTTTTTTTAAGCCAGCTTCCTGGTTTTATCCTAGCCCACCCCATACCTACTCAGGTGACCTTCATTCTTCAATCAGGGGTTGCTCTACCAGCCTAATCCTCTCATGTGAGGCCTATCACACTAATTGGCCCTTTCTGTGCTTCCTTAACCCATTCAGGATTTAATACAGCAGATGGTAGTTTTTTCTGCTTAGACCTGGGAATTATAGTAGCAGATATTGCAAATAAATGCAACTGGGAAATATATAAGGAGGAAGCAATGTTTAATTTGTGCCAAGGCTGAGCCCCAGCATCTCTAGGCCTGGCAGTTTATAGCTCCAGCACCTCTGGGCTTGCTGCATCAATTATGAATGTAAAAAAATTGCTTGAGCCCCAGCACCTCTTTATTACAAAATTAAGCACTGGGAAGAAGGAATGGGGAGTGAACATTTCCCTATACTTATTACTTTTCAAGTCTGAAGGTAATTAAAAATTACCTGCCTGGAATTTGAAGAAAGCTAATTGGGAGCTATTTACAAGTAAATGTACTGAATTTGTGAATAGTCATTGTGTGAGTGACAACATAGAGAATTTCAATGATAATGTAACAAAGGGATTAATAGCAGCAGCTGCTATAGCCATACCTAGGATATTGAAGTACTCCAAAACTATAAACTCACTTTCATGGTTGAATGAGAAGTGCAAAATGGCAGTTAAAGAAAGGAACAAAGCCTATAAAAAAAGAAGATAGTGAGGCTCTAATGAAGTATAAAAGAAGTAAGGTAATAACACAAAGAATTATAAAAAAAATCAAAGAGTTGGAGGAAGTACTGTGGGTGGATAAACAAAGATACCAAGACATCAGCAATATATGGCCAAATTAGAAGAATGAAGGCAAAGATAATATAAACATCACCGGCCACTGACAGTACCAGGAGGTGTGAGCCGGTACGACATCGTGCATCAACTAGGGGAAAGGGACTGAGAGACTTTTTCCATTGGAGCATATGAACTGGAACCATAAACTCACTGAACATTAAATCCCACCAAATGAGGGTAAATCCATCCTCATTGTATCCACTCATTATACTCCACACCTGAACATAGCCATTATATGAACAACATACCCTCATATCTCAATGTCTGTACTTTGACCTGTTAAACTTTTACCCCCAATCGGCGAGATTGCAGATTATGTATTCCTTACACCACCCGTTCCTAAACCGAATTTCACCCCCCTTGATAATCTGTACCTTATTCCTTGATAACCAGAAACTTCTATGCTTAAACTCTGTACCGTTTTCTTTTTACTTCAACATCTTAATAAAATTATTAAATGTCTAAAAGCATATCTGACTATGTAGCTGTCATGACAGCCAAACTAGTAGCAATAATGCTAGCACTAAATTGGATCTGGGCTGTATACCCAGCAGTAGCAATCATTTTTTCAAATTCAATCCCAGGCCTTATAGCAATAAAAAGGTGACTCAGTATGTAGAAGTGATTTAATCAGTGAAGTTATATTTTTAATAACAGAGTTAGTACAGATGCGGATACATATAGCATTAGCTTGGATCCCAGCACATACTGAGATAACAATAACAGAAAACAAAATAGCAGACAAATTAGCTAAAAATGCTGTAAGTAATGGAAAGATTGACACAGAAATACCCATTGAGTAAACAGGAATTCAAAAGACTAGTTCAGAAAAATTTAAAAGATGAATGACAATAAATTTGGACTAATGGAAAAAGATTTTTTTGAATTGTGCCCTATATTTGAGGATTATGATATACTTCAGGGCCTGGAAAGGACTAATGAAATGTTTTTGTTTAGACTGCTAAATGGCCATTGTGGCTTAAACAAAAATCTTTTTCAAATAAAAAGACAAAGGTGGACTAAGTGCACAGTGGAAGAAAACAATTGATCACCTTTTATTGGTATAAAAAGGCTTTGATAAAGAAAGAGAAAAGCTTTCTGAGCAATTCAAACATCTTCAGGTAAAAAAAAAATATATTAAGTGATTTAGTAAAAACGTTGGGGGAAATGAAGTATTATTAAAAAGGTGCTGATACATTACCTGAAAGACACAGGGCTGAGTGAGAGGATATAAGGCTATAGACTATTCAGTCAAGTCTGCTTCACCATAAAAAAAGAGAAAAAGAAAAGATGGGGCCTGTAGGGAGAGAGGTAGGAATTTTGCAAGTCACTCTCTGGGATCAGAGGGAGCCCTAGCCCTACAAGAAGGGTGAACTTAGAGGTTGTAGGAGAATCCTGCTTACAGGCTTGATGGTAGGAAGAAGTCTAGGGAGGTGGGAGCAAGGCATTTGAGGCTTGAACCTTATCTTAAGGCCCCCTACATTGGAATCCAATGTACATAATGGCCCTGGGTTTGTCTACTAGGCACCAGTGAGGTGGTGTGAACCCTCTGAGGAGGGGATGGGTGACTAGAAGCTCTGAGGAAAGAGCACATGAACCACTAGGCCTGGCATCAAGGCTGGTGGAGTGGACAGAGGGATTGGACATGTGTTAGCCTCTGTTACCCCAAAAACGGGTGTGACTAAACTGTGACTAGGCCAAAAGGCTGCATTATAGAAAGAGAAACCACTGGAGCGACTGTTGGCAGGGAGCACCAGAGGGGGGAAAGAGCTGCTATGCCATGCCTAGCCATGAGGGGCTGTGCCAGTGGTGAGGAAACTCTTTAACAGTGTCTCATTTACATTTCATACAAGAGGGTACAATATAATTCAATTTACCTTAAGCATCTGATTTTCAGAGGTGCTGAGCATGCGCAGTTCCAAATGGAGTCAATGGGAGTTGCAACAACTCAAACGTCTGAAAATCAAGCACTAAACAACTTTACTGTATGCATTATGGGCTATGCCATAATGTAAAGTACTGCAAGAAGTGCAGCTGCAATAAAAATAAGTGGATTTGATTTAGAGGAATCTCACAGGAAGGAGTGCAGGGTAGGGGAGGAGAGGTGAAGGAGCAATGTGACCAACATGCTGAGCATAATGTAACCAGGAGTTCCTATGCTCTAGCAGTTCCCATTAGTCTTCAAAAACCAAGATGCCTCAAAATATATAATTATACAATAAAAAGTTACTTTCCCAGCAGCCCAGACAGATTTTCAGCAGAATCTAGGGAGTTGCATATGTGGGGAAGGTGTAGCAGATGTCTGGAGAATGGGTCTTGCTACATCTTCCTTTTCCCGCTGTTCACAGTGTTACCACTGATAGAAGCTATTGTATCAAGGTGACAGATGAAGTGGCCTAGGACATATGCGGTGCCACCCATGGTAGCCACATTTGGCATACTTCTGTATCTCAGTACTACCCAAATCTCCTTTTCCCTCTGGCTCTTTGATGGCTTCAGTGTAGCCCTCTTCCCTGTTACTTTCAGTGCAGCAACAAAGAAAAAGAGGAGGCAGCTGAAAAGTCAGGCATAGTAGCCTAGGTCAGGGGTAGGCAACCTATGGCATGCGTGCCAAAGGCAGCACACGAGCTGATTTTCAGTGGCACTCACACTGCCCAGGTCCTGGCTACCGGTCTGGGGGGGCTCTGCATTTTAATTTAATTTTAAATGAAGCTGCTTAAACATTTTAAAAACCTTATTTACTTTACATAAAACAATAGTTTAGTAATATTTTATAGACTTATAGAAAGAGACCTTCTAAAAACATTAAAATGTATTACTGGCACGCAAAACCTTAAATTAGAGTGAATAAATGAAGACTCGGCACACCACTTTTGAAAGGTTGCCGACCCCGGCCTAGGTCGTCTTCATCGAGGTCAATGGGAGTTTTGTCTGACTTCAATGAAGCCAAGATTTCACACACAGTGTCTCATGGTGGGTACTCTAATGAGTGTACACTTCTGAAAATTTGGCTGCATTCAAAATACAAAAGGACAAAAAGAATATGCGTGGACAAGCAGTTCTACATTTATGTGATTCCCACCCCGACCCCCACCTTTGCTACATCTTCCAAACAAAAAGGAAAATCACTACCAAAACAGCTAATTTAACTGTCATTCTGGATACCAACTTGAAAGAGTTGAAGGTAAACTGAACTCCTTATAGAATACGTTCAAGGGCAATGAGGTGCTCAAAAAGAAGGTCTGCTAGCTTAAAGATGATGCAAAAACAAACAAGTGAGGCACAATATGACAGAAGTTCAATTTAAAGTTAGGACATAAAAGCTTGCAGTCTGAGAACAGAGGCAAACTAAAAACCAGCTGGGATCTTAGGCCTGCCTGAGGGATAGAAGGTAAAACACCATGTTCTAACCCTCTGGAGGATAGCTCTAACTGCACTTTCGCTTAGAAATTCAATATGATGAAAAGATTCAGTGCCTGCTCATGAGATTGGTAACCACTCCAAGAACCCCAGATTATCAACATTTTCTATAATTTATTTTTTTTTTGTGATCTCCAACAAGTTTCCAAAAAGCAAAGGGAGAAGAAGCTGCAAGTGCTAAGCACTGCAGGTAATTTCTTAGGGCTAGATTCTGTCACCCTTACCCATGTCATGGAGTAACTTATTCCTTTAGCAGCTGGTGTGACTATGTGAGAAGCAAGACATGCTTCAGTTTGAGGAATAGTGGTAGAACCTGGCCCCAAATCAGTAATGACTTGAGACAAACCACTTCAGACATATCTCTGATATCTGTACTTTAGTTCATATCAAGTTATGGACAAAAGGCAAGATCATGGCCCAAGTTGTGCAGGGGAGTAAGTGGGCACATAGTGTGCCCTTGTTCCCTGGCATGGGCCACTTATATTGTGAACTGCTGATGCAGAACTGCTATGCTCTCCCGCTATGTATATGGGTGGGCGAGGGCAGAAAACGGGTCTGACCCTCCAATGTTCCAACCAGCATTGCTGGGCTGAGGGACTGTGGAGGGGTGTACTGCCTCTTTAAGGAATAATCTGCAGCTTGTGGCCAAGATGGCCTGGGAAAAAACAAAAGCACTATCTCACGTGGAGTCTGGGCTACATACAAATGAAGTTGAGCAAGAATGAGGGGGCCAGAAGTCATGCTGTTAGTTGTAAGCCACAGGTAAGTACTTTGACTTACCTGGGGCTAGAGGGTGTTTTTTTTATTACTACAAGTTTGGTTGCTCTTTACTAAGAGCCTTGTGAACTGGGTTAACTAGCTCCCCTTCCTGATCTGACACCTCAGGGAAAGAGAGAAAACCACCCTGTCTCCTTAGATCAATAGGAGAACTAGGAACTCTGCTAGCTGAGGTTGATTTGGAGGCCTTTTTAAGGGGGACACTTTGTTTGGATTTAGCCTCCCCCTTCATGGATCCTGTACAGGGATAAATGCTGCACCAGGTATACAGCTAAGGGAATATGCCCCAACCCGTGCAGTAGGAGAAACTGAGAGGTAGTGTCTGACTCTAATTTTCATTCTGCTTCCTGGGCTGCTCCCAACATACTGCCTCTTGGTTAAGGCTCCTGGAAATCTATGCTTTAGTCCTGAAGACCAAATTCATCCCTGGTGTAAGTCAATACAAGTCCATAGATGTTTTAATCATATGGAGATTATTTATACCTTGCTTTAATAAAATCTTCTCTGAAGTATTTAACCATCTTTATAAAGAAATTTGCTGCATTGAATAGCAATGTTCTGCTCTATTAATTTTGTGTAGTGTTGGCTTTTAAAAGTTTCTTGGTCTTAAAGCAATATAACAAACTATGGACAAGCATTGTGAAACCAGACATGTTCCTCCCTAGCAATCTCATATAACTCCCATTTAACATCTGTCTTCCATTAGATGATACATTCTTCTCTAATGACAGTTCTTCAGTTTTGTTGTTAATCTTATAAACCAATAGTTCTCATAAGGCAATTTCTGCTATAAAAGATGAGTGTTAATACAAGACCTTTTTCACCATCTAATGTTCAGTTTCTGCACAGCCAGGAAGAATTTCAGTCCATTTTGTATAAAAGCCTGTAGTCTGATATAATGATTCAGACAGTAACTTACAATTCTATACTAATTTTAACAGTACTATCCTAATTCTCTCAAATTTGCAGAAGTCCAGTAACTCCTTAGATTTTTAAGTTGTTGCAATTCCATTTTAGACTAACCAGTAAACTATGCCGTAATGTTAATATATTTGACTATTGTCTGATCAACACATTTAATTCATGCTTCCATGCTTCTGAGAGACTGAAATGCACAAATAGGACAATGACAGGCCAAATAACAGCATAAAATTCTGCTACCAGATGATGATGCAGGCTGATTTTATTGTAAGGATTATTAAAAAATTCAGGTGTAGAGTAGGAATGTGAATAACCTGAAATCACATGAAAACTTGGTAGCTCACCAAGGTAAACCCATCTTGAAAGGATGCAGATATACCTAGCATGCTCTCCTGATACAAATCTATAGAGGAAACACTAACCATTTATCATTCCTTCAGCTAAAGGACTTTGCTTATTAGCTTTTGTTTTAAATTCTAGCACTGATCCAGATGGTTGTGTCAAGGATAAATTGTTACATTGTTCCACAATTTGTGCCCTGAGCCAAACATAACTGCTAAACTTCAATAATGGGTCAGCTTTCTCATTTGTGTTTCTAGGAAGAATTGCACACTTCATTTTTAGCACTTTTAAATGTATTTTCAGTGTATAAATGATTCAGTAGATCCAAGATAACAAGTCAAGTGTGCCAGACACTTGCATAACAATCATGTTGACTGATTGCTTGGAAATGATCTGCCCCCTATCATGGTATTATCAGAACACTTCACAAACATTAATGAATTCTGACTTGGAAGCTCTAAGGTATCTTGTCTTACAAACTTCTAATCTTACTTGTCTTACTAGTAGACCTGTCAAACTTGGAATCTCTCTTCTGCAGGAAATTGACACTTCAATTTATTTTTGTCCTAAATCAGAATGAAGAATTGAATATATGGACCAATACCAGAGGGGGGTGAAACACACACACATACCCCTTATCAGTGGATTTCACTGACATTTGCTACCAAATGAATTGTGAGACTCAGGAATCTTGGGTTCAAATCCAGGCTTTTGAGAAGTGTGTTCTAGTTAGCACAGACTCCTCTGTTCTTTCCCTCCTCCAGCTGGTCCCTATCACCATCCCATATCTCACCCTTAGTCCACCCTGCCCCTAGTCTCCCATTATTGGGACCTATCTGTCTCTGTCTCCCTTCCTCACCACATTGGGTAACCCTAAAAAAAAAAAATACTATCTGCTTCATAAAATGCCTTTGTCCTACTACCTAATCCACAACTCAAGAAATGACCATTTTTTTACCTGCCTCTTTAGGGAGCTTTAAAATCAATATAAACCATTATGATAAAGGGAATTCAAAGGATTGAAATATTATTCCATTACACAAGGCTGCTGCATTTGGTCCCAAGTATAGCAATCTATCTGCTTAATGGTTGGTGAGTCTTCTTTCATCTGAACAGTAAACAGTATGAGGCATATAGGAGAATATGTTTAAACTTTTAGCTGCCCAAGAATTATTACCTCCAGAGTTACACAATAAGATTTACTGACAGCTAATCCAACAAATATCTAAATAATGTTAAGAAGTTTTATGCATACCTGAGTGTAACCAGCTATTTTAATTGATCACTTTATGGAAAGATTTAAAAGTTAAAAATTAACACAGACAACATGGAAAGTTGCTCCGCTCACAAAGAAATGAAAATATCAGTCATTAGAAGTACTTACCCACAGTAGGATAGTTTGATAGGTCACAGTATATCAACAATTTCAATATTAAGCTGAAAGTTTTAGCAGATGTGAAAAAAGATATGCACTTCACCTTAATGGAACTACGATTAATCTATTTCACTACTAAATGCAGAGGTAAAGATCTAGTCTCATTGCTAGACTATAGATAGAAGCAGCCACAGTCATCTATCCTTGACTGGTGGGATTAATGAGAAGAAGCAAGTCAGCTTTGGGAAGGGGACTCCATACATTTAATGTGTGTGTTCATCATTCACCTCAACTGTGAATGTCAGTGTTTCTCAAGTCAGATCCAAGAGTCTCAAGTATAGCACCCTGAAAATAAGGAACATACAATTAGTGACCATCTGTGAAAAGTATGGTTGAAGTGACTTGCCTACCATCACAGGGCAAAAGCAGGGATAGAATCTGTTCTCCAGGGCAGCACTCAACTGCCTTCACCATGAGATTATCCTTTCTCTTCCTCTGATCCCCTGCCTCGCTTGCTACATACCTTCCAATTTCTGCAAAAAAATGAAGTACGGGTCCCACAGACAAATCTCTTTGGCTACATGCCTCGGATTCATCCCCAGAAAAAGAAAATGAATGATTTTTTTTTTTTTTTTTGCAGAAGTAGAGAATGAATACAGGAGTCTGTTTAGAAGATTACAGTACCACTCTTCTATCACCTTTAACAAAAATAATTTTTGAAAGTTTTTGGCTGTGAAATTTACAGAACTTTCCATTTGAAAGCTGCTCATCTTTTCCACCATTGTTAGATTGTTCTTCTTGCATTGGTCTGTAGTAACATTTGTATAAAAATACTGGGTAGAAGCTTGAACATATATCTTAAATTGTTCCTTTTTCCATTAAATTGGAAACATTACATTTGTCCAGAAGGGACCATTTTACATTTTTTTACTTTGCTTTCTTTTTAAGAAGAAGAAGAATGTTCCCACTCTCTTTAACTTTCATTCAGTTTTTCTGTCATTTTACAATCCCAATCTCATTACCAGAATTTTTACTTTCCCATTCAAATTGAAATTAAAGAAATCAAAAAGAAAATACAAAAGTGAAGTAACATGCTAAGCTCTCATGGAGTCTACTCTACAAGCAACTCTGAGAACAAAATTCCTGGTGAACTCTGCACGCAGCAAAAGTACTTAGAAATTTAAAGATGTACTACCACTAACAAAACTAATCATATCATTCATAACTTTACACATTGCACTGTATATTTTTTTTCAAATTTTTTTTCAATTTTTTTCAAATGCACGATATTTCCCCAGATGTCCTGTCCTCAACCTGACAAGTTTTTCTTCCCCAACCTTCCCCTCTTCCAACTTTTTCTATTTTTGACAACACTCTAATAGCCACCATAACCAAGCACACAACCTCTGTGATTATTTTTTTTTTGTGTGGACCCCTCTCTTACCATCTCAGCCACATGCAGAAAGTGGCCAATCCTTTTCCATAACAGTGTTGCCAACTCGCTCAATTTAATGTGAGTAATGCAATTTTAGTCCCTACGGGAACAGTTCTTTCTCCCTCCCCTCCAGACCCAAGAGGTGTTAGGTGGGGAAGGGATAGGGAGGAGGGAGCAGCCAACACCATTTTCACAAGAGGATGAAGGATGCATAAAAACCCAGCACCTTGCAACACCAAGCCTAGGAAGTAGAAGAGGGGAGTTAAGAACCCATGGAGCTCCCCCGCCGACAACTGTGGTCAAGAAGAGAAAAGGACCTCGTTGCAGCTGCCCACTGAGGACAGAGAGAGGAATGAAGTATCCATGGAGCTTGTCAAGGTTCCTCCCCCACTCTGAACTCTAGGGTACAGATGTGGGGACCTGCATGAAAACCTCCTAAGCTTACTTTTACCAGCTTAGGTTAAAACTTCCCCAAGGTACAAATTAATTTTATCCTTTGTCCTTGGAATAACCACTGCCACCACCAAACTCTAACTGGGTTTACTGGGAAATGTAGTTTGGACACATCTTTCCCCCCCAAATCCTCCCAACCCTTGCACCCCACTTTCTGGGAAAGGTTTGGTAAAAATCCTCACCAATTTGCATAGGTGACCACAGACCCAAACCCTTGGATCTGAGAACAATGAAAAAGCATTCAGTTTTCTTACAAGAAGACTTTTAACAGAAATAGAAGTAGACAGAAGTAAAGGAATCACCCCTGTAAAATCAGGATGGTAGATACCTTACAGGGCAATTAGATTCAAAACATAGAGAACCCCTCTAGGCAAAACCTTAAGTTACAAAAAAGACACACAGACAGAAATAGTCATTCTATTCAGCACAATTCTTTTCTCAGCCATTTAAAGAAATCATAATCTAACGCATACCTAGCTAGATTACTTACTAAAAGTTCTAAGACTCCATTCCTGTTCTATCCCCGGCAAAGCAGCATACCAACAGACACACAGATCCTTTGTTTCTCTCCCTCCTCCCAGCTTTTGAAAGTATCTTGTCTCCTCATTGGTCATTTTGGTCAGGTGCCAGCGAGGTTACCTTTAGCTTCTTAACCCTTTACAGGTGAGAGGATTTTTCCTCTGGCCAGGAGGGATTTTAAAGGGGTTTCCCCTTCCATTTACATTTATGACAGAGCTGTAAGAGGAGCAGAGGTGCGCTGAGAGATAAGGCAAAGAAGAGCTAGGAGGATGGGTTGATGGACTCTCTGATATTCCCAGTATTCTGTATTATCCAGGGCCTGAAGAACATGGCAGGGTCCTGGTTTACAGGATTACAGTTTGGTTTAGTATTGTGTCTGTGGGTTGCCTCTGAATCTCCCTGTGTATTTTTCCAATACCTCTTTGGTCATGGAAATGCTTTCCTCAGAAATTGTCATGCTGTCCCTGGCCACTGCTACAATCTCCTGGGAGAGCTCCCTGACTTCTTCCTTCTCCACCCACAAATGCTGCCTCCCATCTCTTTGCCATTTTGTTTTTTCTTTGGGACACTGTCATAAGATTTGAACATTTTATCCTGAGTTTTCTGTTTTTTGCCTTCTCATATTGTCCAGCTGCTTGGCCATTGATAAGGCCCTATCCTTGAGGGTCTTGCTGTTGTAGGTACCCTGACTGTGGGAGTATGAAAAAACACAGTTGGTTGTTCATATTCCAGACTTGGAAATGCTTCTAGCTCACATCCACCTAAAATGGCAGCTGCCATGGGGTACCCATAACAGAAGCTAGCATGCCCATATAGCATGATGCAAATAAATTGTAAAGATAGGTTCTCACATGCTGAAGCTCCTGCCAGATGATTTGCCTCTTGGGTCCTGGTATGGATGTTTGGCTGGGACTCAGGCTCTGTTGCTGCAAGGGAGGAATCAGGGTGGCCTTCTATATGGCTGGCATCAGGATCTTGAGTCCCAAAAAGATCCTGGCTGTCAGGGGATAGCTCCTCACTGGCCTCCTCATTCTCATCCTCTGAGTCTTGCTGATCATGCTCAGAGGCTGGGGGTATTGAGCGAAGAGAGGGGGCAGCAGGTACCACAACCTTTCTGGGTTCCATGGTTGTGTAGTTGTGCAAATTCTGTCCAGTTCTTCAAAAAACGGACAGGTTACATGTCCCGTGCAGGATTTTTTTTCTTGCCGTCCCTGATTTTAATGTAGATCCTCCTGAGCTACTTGCTCAATATTCGGTACTGGTTGGCATCCCAGTCATGTCCCCTCACGGACATCTGCTTTGCAATGTCCAAAATCAGATCTTTATTTCAATGATTGGCCACAACAGCTTCCTGCACCAATGTTTCACCCAAGATGGTGATGAGATCTAGGGCCTCAGCATGGCTCCAAGCTGCCTGAGGTGTGATGTGATGCCTCTGTAGCAGTTTCCCATCATTGCTGATATACTGGAATCCAGGAGCAAATAGGCAAAATCTGGCCTTGTGCCAGTTTGAAATAGAGAGGAGACATCCTGTCACCTTAACAGCAGAGCAGTGGAGGTCACACAGGTAAACAGACAGGTCAGTAATGGTTGCCTGCAAAGCATTATTAGATAGTTGTTGGAGGACTGCCAAAGTGGTTCTCAGCAGCATTGCGTACACATGAACAGTAGACCAAGCGAATTTGTTTCACAACAAACATAGTGCACTTGGCAAGATGACTCCAGGGTTCATGAGAAATGCAAAGTTAATGCGCTCAGATGGACTTTTGTGTGTATGCAAGTGTTTTCAAACCAGATTAACTCAACTTAATCTGATGTAAACCCCTAGGGTAAACAAGCCCTTAGTTAAAGTAATTTATTCTGAATGTAACTTTTTGCAGTTCACTTTCCACATCTTTATAGCAGCATATTCAATATTTACTTTTAAATTCTTTTAAAGAGTTAAAAACAATATTATATTTAGCATTGTGTTTTATGAGAAGGAAGCAGATATACAGTACAATATGTCTGTTTACAGAACAGTTAGCTATACTAACTCTATTCTTTTGTGTGGCTTTTTAGATTCTTTATATAGAAAACTCTCTAAAGTAAATACAAAAAGCTGTGATGATGGAAGAAGTCACTTTAACATGGGCTTTTGTTTATATTAAGACAGTAGTACATCAATTTATAATGCAGCTAAAAAGGTAAGTAAGAACCATCTTTGAAAGATGAAGGAATAAACAAGAGCTACAAAACTTTAACCAACATGACTACCTCTGTATTAGTGCAAGTGCATTATATAATAATGGCTTATGTGATTTATTATATTGGTCAGAATTTGTTTCTAAGCTTAGGTAGAAATGGATTTTCAGGTAGCCACAACTGCCAAAAGTTGCCATTCCGATCTGATAGGAATTGGGTACCTACCACTTTATTTGTGTGTTTGAAAATCTCCCTCTCTTATTCTTTTAGCTAATAATAAAACAATGCCTATTCTTAATGTATTTTCAGTGCATGTCCTACCATGAGGTGTAATATACACAGTTTTGGACAATTCCAGTTTTTGCAACAATGTTTGAATTTTCCTGCCAGTATTCAGATAACTTGGAACACAACCATGACATGTGAAGAACACATTTTATATTTACATAACTTTGACATTTAAATCTGCAATTTGATTGGTAAGTAGCTATTTCTGGAAGGCTATTTGTGTTAGAGGAGATTCATCTGTGTTTAATTTTAAAAAAATGCAGTCCCAACTGCATTCCAATTCTTCTTCACAATTTATTTCCAAATCTGATATATCATTTGTTGCTAAGATAATAAATCTGATGCTTCCCCCCACCCTTCATTATATTAATACCTAAGACACAGATTCTAGCTTACATGAATTCTTGAGTCCCCTTGCCCTCAGTTTCTGTGGGCATGGAAAGGAACCTCAGCAAGGCTGAGGCTGTGAAAGTGATCCATGCCCTTTTTATAACAGTCAAGTTTTCTTCCAACGAACAGTGAACAGTCTTCTCAGCAGAGCTAAGCAAATAACTGATTGTTTAGTTCACTGGCAATTCTGAAAAAATAAAAAAGTTGTATTTCAATTTATTTCAAAAATGAATGTTTGAAATTTCTGGTTTTAAAGGCCTAGTTTGGCATGTTGTTATTAAAGAATAAAAAATTTTGAGATAAATTTAAAAGGTGTTTTAAATATAAGGGTAGGTTAAGAGCATTTAAAAGAGTTAAATAAAAGAAAGTGGTTAAAAAAGAACACATGGCAAAAAAGGGAATTTACTAACTCAGAGACTGTTTAGTAAGCACATAGTAAAATGTATAAAGGGAGGTTAATAGAAAAGCATTTAAAATGTTAAATATAAGGGTAGGTTAAGAAAAGAGCATTTAAAAATAATTAAATAAAAGAGAAACATATAAAAATAGGTTAAAAGTGAGAACAGGGCAAGAAAAGGGAAAAGAAAGCCCCTTTGCAAAGCAAAGATAGACACACATAGTTAAGTCAGAGAGAGAGAGAGATCTTGCCCTATCAACTATTCCTGGGGAAAGAGGGAGCTTCCAAGGTTCACAGCCCCTCAGGCTAGTTATCTCCACCTTTGGATCAGACCAATCAGATGCTGTTCTACAGTTGTGTCATAGAATACATTTTCCTGAACCAATCCTATTTTCCTGAACCAGGTCAAGATTTTTTAAACAAGAGCCATCTCCCATTCCTCCCTATCCCTAGGAACAGTTGGTAGGGCAAGATCTCTCTCTCTGACTTAACCGTGTGCTGTCTATCCTTTCCCTTTGCAAAGAGGCTTTCTTTTCTCTTTTCTTGCCCTGTTCTTACTTTTAACCTATCTTTATATGTTTCTCTTTTATTTAACTCTTTTAAATGCTCTTTTCTTAACCAACCTTTATATTTTTACCACGTGCTTACTAAACAGTCTCTGCTTTTAGTAAATTCCCTTTTTTGCCATGTGTGTTTTTTTACCTCTTTGTATTTTTCTCTTTTATTTAACTCTTTTAAATGCTCTTAACCTACCCTTATATTTAATACACCTTTTAAATCTCAATTTTTTTATTCTTTAATAACATGCCAAACTAGTCCTTTAAAATCACCTCTCCTTACTAAACCTAACCAAACAACCTTTCTTTCCTCTAAACTTTACCAAAGCCTTCTTTTTTAATCTTTAAGCTCTCTCACTGTATCCTTTCTACCTTTTTCTCTAAACAAGCAACCAAATATATCCAAGCACAAGCACGCAACATACTCCCTATTCAAAAATAAAAAATAATCAAAAATTTTTTTTCAAAAATGGTTGATGGCACCAAACCTTGACACCAACTGAAATGGGGATGGAGGACAGGACATAAGCCCTAAATGGGTACTGGAAACCTATTAAAAAATACAGGGTGATGAATGCTATTGAGGTATACACTACTCATGGGTATGTATTAAAAAGCGACCTTCACTCCAGAGTTAAAGTTATAAACCAAAGCACTATTTTAAAAACTCACACAGTGGGTAAATAAATATTGTAACATTAACTATAGTGTTTTTCATACAAATATATTTTCTCCAACCACCGTACAACTGTGGAGTTCAGTATTCAAACATGGACAGTGGAGAGTGCAAATTAGTAGTCACATCTTACGATACAAATGGGAATTCATACTGGCCCTTAATCAGAGCCTGATTTTTTCACTGCTCTTGTATAGTCATTGACACGTGTGCAAAGTGGATATAAAATGCCATATTGAGAGAGAATTCTTAGGACCTGAAAAATGTATCCCATAGTCCAACAATTAGGTCCCTTCACTGGGGTGAATAATATTTGTGCAGCTACAACTCTTCAGGCCACATAGCCTCCCTACAATCAAATATTTAGGCTGTTACCTACAGATGAGCTCCACAAAAAGAATAAAACCATTGTAAATGGTATTGGCCTAGAGAGCTTCTTTCTTAGAGAGAGAGATTGGTGAGGGGAGAAGGGGTGCAGGTAGGAGAGCAAAATTACAGAAGTGACTGTCTGTATAAAGTTTGGTTTAAGTGACTTGTCCAACATCACAGAGGAACTCAGTGTTGGCAGAGAGAAGGAAGAATTGAAGTCTCCAGGAAGGCATTCAACTGCCCTAACCACAAGACTATACCTTCTCTTCCTGCAATCCCCTGCCTCACTCAGTACAAACCTTCCATAGCCCCTACCCCACAAACCCCTCTGACACACCACCTGAGTCAGCCCGAATTCCATCTAGTTGGTCCCTCTCTGAACTATGCCCCACTAACATATTTACACACACATACTCCATACCATCCACTTCCTCACTGTTTTGTGTCCTCCTACCAACACCAGGTGGCGGGACCTGCTGCACCCAGCAGAGGATGGGAGCCCCAGTGGGCCAGCCTGTACTTCACCCTAACATGCCATGAGCATAGGTGTGTGGTTGGCATCATTTATAGAGTCCCCTGACACTTGTCCCTTCTGTGGCAAGAGGGAGACGCTGGCACACATCTACATAAAGTGCCAGCCTGCAACCCTTCTTCTGGCTCCTCCAAAACCTCCTGCTGAGGTTCTGGGTTTATTATTCTGCATACCTCCTTATATTTGCACACCATATCCATGGCCCCACAAACTCGTGAGACCTCTGTCAACCTCCTCCTGACACTGGCCAAGATGGCCATTCACAAGACCAGGAGGAGGAAGCTTGATCGCGCAGGGGTGTGTGTGTGTGTTCTATCACTGTGGGGTCTATTTCCAGTCTTTTGCTGTATCACTTCTCCAGGAAGAGTTCTTTTGAGCGGTGTCACTGGGTCCTTAGACTCCTTTGAGGAGCAGTGGGTGCTGTTCAAGATTCTCTTCTCTGTGTCCCCATCCAGGACCCTGTTTCTCAACTAATGACCCACTCTCCTATTCCTTTTTTTGCATTTGTTGTCCCCTGACTTAAGTTGTGGCCTGGGTTCTGTTGTTCCTCCCCCTTGGTTGAGGGGGTGGGCCTTTAGTTTTGGGTGTGTCTGTCCCAGTACCTGCAGTAGATACAAACCTTCCAACTTTTGCAATAAATGAGGTGTGGGTCCTACCCACAATAGACTGCTTCACTACACAACCCCAGTTCATCCTCAGAGCACATCTGTCCTATGCACTTGAATGAGGTAGGGGTCTTGTAGAAAAACAGTATGTGATCTGTACCTACCATGTAATTGTATCATAATGTATATACACAAGGGGCTGAATTAAGGTTGCATAGCAAATGTTCATTCTGGCATTTCCTAACTTGAGAGTGCTTGACTATCCACCTTTTTAATCCTTAGCTTTGTATTTCCTAATTTTTATGGTTTAGTTTATTGATGAGAACAATCTTAATTAACATTAAATGAAGAATTTTTGTTTTGAGAATTTCATTAGTTTTTTTAATAGAAAGAAAATCTTTTATATGTGTGCTATTTAAATAATAAAGCACTTACACATTTTAGGTCTTCAATGTATAGTCTGTTGCCTTCATCTTTGTAAAGCTCCACATTTCACCATAGCGCTGTGTTGAACAATATATTGAAAATAATTACATTTAACTATTCAAACATAACATGTTTGTGTTTAATGCAACTTCAATTTACTGCAACTTCTAATGTTTTCTAGGGGGGATTTGGTTTTGTTTTGTTTAGTTTTCAATTGTGTAACAGAAAACTAAGTAGGGATGAAAAATGTATAATGTCCTGCTTTTTTAAAAAAGTTAAATATTCAGAAAGCCCTCTTTTCATGAGCAGTATATATAAACAATACACACCCACACAGGAAAAGCAGTTGTAATGTGTTGTCTTATTTTAATGTAAACCTTTGTGAGGAAAGTTATCAACAATTACCCTTTAAAACCCTTACCGCAGTACAACCCTAAAGGAGCATAGAAGGACCTTATCCAAATCCAGTGTGCTTTCATTATTGTTCCTCCCGGGACCCTGCTTTGCACCAAAGTTATGGTGGTCTGAGGAAAACCAGTTACCAAAGGCAGCTGTCACCATGACAACTAGTGCAGTAGTGACTCTTCCCAAGTATGCACATAAACTGGAGGAAAGGAGTACTTGTGGCACCATTGGTTAGTCTCTAAGGTGCCACAAGTACTCCTTTTCTTTTTGTGAATACAGACTAACACGGCTGTTATACTGATAAACTGGAGGGAGGGAATTATGAGTGGCTGGCTATTTCTGATGTTACTACTTAGGTAACAGCAGAGGGCAGCAAATCATGAGTGCTGTATGGAAAAAATCAGGCTTTTCCAGTGTTCCTGAAAAACCAACACCTGTCAAACACAAAGTACACATTGGAGATCATTGCATACCCATTAGTGATGAATCTTTGGTTTAAATTCCTTGTGGCATGTTTATATATAAAGGGTTCCAAAAAAAAAAAAAAAAAAAGCGAGACACAGAGATACAGACCCTGTAAAATAGAAAACTCTGATGAAAACTTAACTGTGGCCTTCCTACTGCGAGACCATAATAGAGTTTTGCATCTGTTTTGCCCCAACTTCACCCAGTTCTATGTGGGCATGTCTACACAGTGACAGAAGACCTGTGGCATAGCTGCAGCTGGCCCAGGTCAGCTGAGTTGGGCTTGTAGGGCTCATGCTGCACAGCTAAAAACCACTGTGTGGATATTGACTTGGGAGCCTGAGTTAGAGGATCTGGCCCAGCTGTGAGTTTTTTATGCCTTGTAGACATACCCCGTGAATCCATAAGGTACAACCCAAGCCAAGCCAATACATACTATTTTCCATACTCAAGTCTTAATGTAGCATTTGGGTGTGCTAATTAGGCACAACATTTGAAAATGGGTGTCAATTTATTTCTATGTTTGTTAATACAGTTTTCTTATCTAAAGCTGTACTAAGATGCAGTTTGTAGGAAAAGTTTTATACATAACTAAGTTCTAGATAATTGCTGGAGCAGCCTATTAACTTCCTTCCCTGATGAGAAAGGAAAGGGTGGGGGGGAAGGAGAGTAGCTGAATAGGTTGCAGGGAGAGAGACAGACTGGCTGAGGGATAGATAGGACGGAAGGAAGAGCATGTGGATTTCTGAGAGTGAGAATGAGTGCAGCAGAGTTGCAGAGATGGAAGGGACAGTGGCTGAGTGAGATATGGCAGGTAGGGTGGAAGAGTGAGTGCCTGTATGTATGAGTGGCTGGCAGGGAGATAGAAATAGAGTGGCTATAATATTTTGATGTTTTCTGCCTTACAACAATTTCTGCAGATGCCTTGAAAAATGGACTATGTGTGGTACTACCACTGAAAAGAAAAGACTATGACTGCAGAGCTACATATGCACTCAAAGCCTGCACAACCCTATTCTTTTTTTTAATTAAAAAGGGAAACTGGTAGAGCAGCTGTGGTTTTGGAAGAGAGAGGTGAGGCTCTGGACTGCAGGCTGCTGACAACCCAGGTTCTGGTTGTGTTGTGTAAAAGTTATGTAATGTTGAAATAAAACCAAGTATTCAATACAAGCTCTCCTCCATGCCTAGTGAGAAGAGCAGCACACCACAGGGTGGATTGCAGGCTGTGAGAGTAACTGGGATGCAGAGAGGGAGAAAAGAAGAGCAAGAAGGCTGGCAGAGGTGTTGCAGCGAGCGAGATAGGGTGGCTGAATGGACTTGTAGGCAGTGTGGATGGGTTGTTGTTCAGAAAGAGAGAGATCATAGCTGTAGTTACACACCAGTTGTAGGGGTTACAGAGTGGGAGAGAAACTGTCTGGTTAAGACGTTCCAAGGAAGGCAGGATGAAGGGAAGGAGAGTAGCTGTCAGGAAACAGAAAGCTGGGCTCGTGAAGAAGCCCTTCTGCCAGTGAGCAGAAATTGCGTATGCTCTGGGTTTCCGTGGCCACATCTGTAGGGTGTTCTCCAGCATAGGAAACCCAACCCTTTTCAGGTATGTGGCTTCTGACCCTATTTATTTTATTTTTTTTAATAGGCATCAGGTTTAATACAAACAAGGGGAAATACTTTTTCCACACAATAGCATGTTAAACTGTGAAACTCATTGCCATGGGATGGTGATGGCCAAAAGTATAACTGGGTTCAGTGAAGAAAGAGACAAAGGATAGGTCCATCAATGGCTATTAGCCAAAATGGTCAGAGATGCAACTCCATGCCCAAGGCAACCCTAAACTTCTGACTGTCAGGAAGGGAAGACAGGTGGATTACCTAGTTCTGTACACTCCCCCTGAAGCTCTGGTACTGGCCACTGTTGGAGACAGGATGCTGGGCTAGATGGACCATTGGTCTGACCCCATATGGCAGCCTATGTTTTTATGTTCTCAAGTTACACACAAATGGCAGGGAAGGGGGCAAACCACAGAATCCGCCCTGCAGCTTCAGGAGCTTCTAGCCTGGCAGGAGGCAATGAACAAAGCCTGCAGGCCCAATGTGCACAATACCCTAAAAGGCAGAACTAGAGTCTAACATGATCAGTCTGCGGGCCATAAAGATCTTCATTGCCCAGAGAAGAGGGCAAAAACAGCAGCCGGCACATTTTCCCACCAGTAGCAGTTACCATGTAAGTATGGCCTTCTTTGCATACCCAGCAGAATTTGCTACCCTAGTGGTCCAGCACTGACATGTAAGTACAATATTAATATTTAAATTTATTACATGGTAAAAATGAGAAATTAAGGAATTTATTAATATTTCAGTTGATTAATTTTATTACATGGTAAGACTGAGATCCCCATCCCTATTTTTGCAAACACGGCAGGTGGCTCATCCCCTTGGGATAACTGTTACCCCTTCTCCCCATCCCAGATGTTCTCCCTGTGCAGAGATTTTGGCTTCTGCCATGATCTACAGCATCTCATCCCTGGGCTTATCCCAAGCTCCTACTCCTCCTCCCTGATTTTGCCCCTCAGCCCCTCTCCTGCCACTACTTACAGCTGCTTGACCATCTGGCCAGTAAATTTCCACCCCCTTCTCAGACCCTGACCAGTCGCCCCCGATTTGCCACCTTTTAAACCTTGTGAAGAGCAGGCAGCAGTCTGAGTCCAAGGAAGGGCAGAGTGAGGGCAGCAGCATCAGTAGATGTTACTGAGCCTCCTCAGTACAACCTAGATAGGAAATTCTGCCAGGGAGCTGTATGCCTCCTCCCCTTGATGGAGGGAGGGAAAGGCAACCACTCTGCTTCCCTGGGGAGTCTGAGAATAAATGAGTTTGGTGGAGAGGTGTGCCTCAGATCAGATGAAGGTTGGAGCAATCAGGGGCTGGGGGAGCCTCTGGGTTGAGAGGAGGCAGATGACTGCAGTAAGGTGTTTGAAGGAGATAGAGGGGGAGCTGCCATGTTTGAAGAGACTTGGGTGAGGTACTGGGGAGCCACTGGATTTGTTGGGGACTTAGTATTGACAGCCCCAAGTGTTCAAAATCAGGTGACTGACATCCAGATAATAACATTATTAAATAATACAGGTTTGGGTTCTTTTGATCTATCTTCTGGTTTTCTAAACTTCGGGTGCACTTGGGTCACATTTTCAAGCTTCTCTCCCCAACCAGGAGGACCAGAAATTTGATTGTCACATACAAATCCCATCTCTGTTGGCTCCCAAGATCTGTTGGTTTTTTTAGGGGGTGGGAGAGGGGGAAGAGAGAAGGTTGTGAGATACCTTTCCCAACAACCCAGTACCCTTTGTGATGTATAGTGTACCTGTGGGATCACTGGTTCGGGGGTTGAGATATGTATGTGTAGCTGGGCTCTAGGGCTGTGGGCTTGGGAGAGGAAGGGGGCACTGGGCTGAAGCAAATAGAGGGGCCAGCACTATGACTGCATGTCCCAGGAAAGAGCTACAGCCAGAAGGTTCCTGGTAACGTGGGACATATGGTAACACTAGTCACCTTTGTCTCACTTGAGTGAGAGCTGTAGGCAGCCTAACCCCGCTGCTCGCCCCGTCTGCTCTGCAAGGGGTCCCGACTCCCAGTTCTACTCACTAGCTCCAGCAATGGCTTTGGCCGGGGCCAAGTAGCGTGCCCGGCTAGCCAGCGAGCTCCTGAGCCGGGGGCGGAAGAGGGCGGCTCCCTTTCCTGTGTTATATACAAGAGCCGTCCCCCAATGCTGCTCCCGGCGGGGCGAAGCAGCAGAGGGTATAGCAAGGAGCGCAGCACCGAGGCTCCCCACCACCTTTTCCGCAAGTCCCTGTCTGACCTTAGCCCCAGGCAGGAGGTCGCGCTCGTCAGGGAGCCCCGGGGGAGTGTAGGGGAGAAGCTTGTTCCACTCAGTGGGTCTTGGGGCCGGGGGCCCGCACTCACCTTGCTCTGCCTGCTGAACGCTGGGGACCCTAGTCCCGCTCCGCTCCTTGGGGGGCCGCGGGCTCGTTGTGCTCGCTGGGTGCCGTAGGCGCGGCGCGTTCCCCTCCTTTTGCTGTGAGGACAGGGCGCTCTTGCCACCTCTGCTCGCCGAGCCTCTGAAGTGCAGCGCGGGGAGCTTGCCTCGCTCTGCCTAGAGACTGACCGAGGGTGTTGGCTCGCTCCGCTTGGTGGGACCCCGGGGGCAGGAGCTCTTGGCTCGCGTTGGTCAGTGGGTCCTGCTGCGGGGATGCCCATCTTCCACCTGTTGCCTTGTTCTGAGCTTCTTTGAGGCGCTCGTGCGCGTCTCTTCCTGCCCCGGGTTCCCCCGGCTTGCTCATTGGGGGAAAGCTGCCGGAGTTCCTGAGCTTCCTTTCGGACTCTCCCATCTGGACTCTGACCCGTCTCTCCAGACTCAGGGGCGCCAGTAAAGCACCCCAGTACTGCTGGGTGAGGCGCTTACAGCTGTTGCTTGTTGTCCGCAGCTTGTTTGCTCCGGCTGTTCCGATGTTACCCTATTGGGTAACGGGCGCCGCAGCTGGGATCGTCTCCCTGCATCTCATCCAGAAACTCCTCTTCCCCTACTTCTGGCACGACCTTAAATACCTGCTGAAAGTGATAAAATATGGGCTGACCATGGAGATCTACAGGCTGCGAGGGAAGATTTTCACGGTGCTGGACAGGTTTGTGAAACAAGCTGAAAGGCAGCCCCACAAGCCATTCATCGTCTATGAAGGAGATGTTCACACCTACCAGGACGTGGACAGGAGGAGTAACAGGGTAGCTCAGGTCTTCCTGCAACAGGGAGCGCTGAAAAAGGGGGATACCGTGGCCCTGCTGATGAGCAATGAACCTGACTTCATTCATGTGTGGTTTGGAGTGGCCAAGCTGGGCTGTGTGGTGGCTTTCCTCAACTTCAACGTCCGCTCCAGGTCCCTTCTGCATTCTATCCGGAACTGTGAGCCCAAGATACTCATTGTGGGAGCAGGTACAGTATATACTTGTTTTGTATACTCATGCTTTAACCTCATACACTGCATTTCTCCCCACCTCCTTTCTTTGGAGACCTGGTTTAGACAGATAATGTAATGTTTGTATTAAAGTAGCACCAAGAGGCTCACAAATCATGAGTGGGTCCCTTTTGTGCGGTAGGCTTATGAGGATATAGTTCCTAACCCAAGCAGCTGACAGTCTTAAAAAGTTTTGTGTTATTTGTGTGGTATAGATGAGATGAGACCGCTACAGACTTACAGTAGACAACTAACATTTAGGAGATGGCATGTAATAACCAGGGGTAGCTCACTTTGTTAGCTTCCAAATTATGGGTGGATTTTTGTTGAGTGTTCAGAGGAGATAGAACTCCTTTTTCGACCTGCATGTATTGTACAATGTAATTAGTTTTTATGAGAGAGGGCCCCAAACCAAAACCACATATCCAAAACCAGAGCTTGATTGGTAAACAGCTTCAGCATCCAAATCCAGGTGCTAATTTTTGCAAACGGCTCTTTATCTTTATTAAAAAACTAAGCAAAATCTCAGACTGGAACATTTCTGATCTTTGGGGTTGGAGTGTGTGTGTTTCAAAATTTACACTCTAAATATGCAGCTTTGTCCCATCTCTAAAATTATTACCTCTACCTGCACTCTGTGCCTTGTTTCTGGTTTTCTACGTATTGCTGTGCCTTTACTAGGCTGCGAGAGGGATTTTGTACCCTTTTCACCTGATTGGTGGAATTTCCTTCTTCATGCTATCTACAGTGGTGATTTTCTATTTTTAAAAGTAATCCTAAAACTTCCCCCTGATTATTTTTAGTTTCATTGGATGTTTTGTACTACTGTTCGTATGGGTGTTTGAAAAATATGAGTGGAGAAGAGTGTTATTTACGCAAGCTACTGAAATGAGAACCAGCAATGCAAATTCAGCAGGATCACAAAACACATAATGACTACAGTAGGTGGCAGATAGTTTTCCTATCCCATTCAAAAATTTTCCTGCTCCTCATTGTGATGAAACTAAATCTTTTCAAAGTTTTAAGAGTGAGACCCCCCAGAATAGCCAAAAGCTTGGTGATTACGATGCCCACCTGTGATGAGGGAGACCCTGCAAATGAGGCCAAGTAGGAGCTTGATCTCCTACATTCCAACTGAGGGCTGTAACCACCAGACTTTGACTATTCTAATGTGAGGGCTCTTTCAGTCTCTCTTGTTGGGGCTGTTTCACTTTGTATAAATAACTAAGTGAGTGGGGGGCACGGGATGAGACTGACTGCATAGCCTGGTGGAAGACTCTCACCTGGGAGGTGGGAGAAAATGGGTCTGAAAGTTTCAGTTAACAGTTTCTGACCCCCCCCCCCCCACCAAAAAAAAGTTAGGTTGAAAAATTCCCAACCATCTCTAATAATGACCTATTGAGTTTACATTTTTCTTGTTCCCTGCTTACCTTATTCAATATATATATAAAATATCTCAATGTAATAGTTTAAAACAGTTAATCCTGCTGGATTGATGGTATTTAGTGTTAGAGTGGAAGGAGGAAATTCGCTTCTGTGAAACTTCTGCTCACTTACGAGATCCTGCCACCCTTACCTATATTGAAACTATAAGGACAAAGTGAGTAGTAAGGTACTACTTAAGATGAGTAAGGGCAGTGGAATCTGATCCTTAAAAGAGCCAAATCATGCAGTCCTACCTAGGCTAAATGAGAGTTTTTGACAAAAACTGTAAATTGTATCCCTTACTGCAGGAAGTTGTATGGACGCAGTAAGTGTTAACAGCATAGATGTAGTACCAGAGTCACCCCAGCTAGCACAGGAAAGTGAACATGGAACTTCCTGGCACCTGTAATGGTAGCTGAACCCTTCCAAGGGTTTAACCGTTGACAGTACATGCAGTATTTCCAGCTCTGGAGTTGCTTGGGGCTTTCCACTGAGAGAGGGTTGCTTTGTCAGTGGCCCCTGACAACTCAGGCTGCTCAGGGGGATGTGCAGAATTGTATCCCCTAGCTGTTCTGATTAGGGCTCCTTTTTGACCAGTGTTTCCCACTTTTTTTTCCCCCTAGCTTCACTGACTGCCTAGGAGCCTCCTGGCAGAGGGGAAATTTCTGTTGCTTTCTGCCACTGCTGTGTGCCCTTGTGGAAGTTTTGTCGCTATGGCTCCTGAACCCTGGTTTATGCTGGCAGAAGTCAAGATAAACTAGGAATGAATTTAGATCATAGTCTATGAATGCCCTGGAGAAGGGGAATGAGTGAGATATTTTCAGGAGCTTGTGAATTCAGAACAGCTACTATGACATACAAGCAGCAGAATCCTTAATCAGCTTTTAAAGGGGAAATTGTTTTCTTGATAAAATAAATGTGAATTATTATCTAATACCTAACTTGATTATTTAAACTAAATGATAAAAATAAGAATTATGAGACATCCAGAGCAGCACGGAGTTAAAGACATGCAGTGTGGACTCTTATGGACTGTTCCAAGATGGGATTTGGCTCTCCATTTTGATTGCTTGCTTTTTCCCTTTCCTGGAAACTCACTGGGTCCCCTACCTGAGTCCGTGCCTCCTTCAGATACATCCCAGTGTTTGATCAGTAGTATATGCTAAGTATTTGTAGTTCCTGTACACATTCTAGAATCTTTTGCATGGTCTTCAGTGCATTTCAAGGGAGGCATGGCAGCCAACATAGATTCTTAGCTACATCTGATGACTCCTACAAGCTTTTGCCATAGGTTCTGGAACCATTTTTATAGTGGGGGAGCTGAAAGCCATTGGAACCAAATCCTGTGTATAATGGAAATCACTTCAAACCAAGGGTGCTGCCATACTTCCAGCACCTATGGCTTTTGCTGAACACAATTTAGCAGGAACAGAGAGCCTTTTTGACAGGGAACTAAGTATATGGAGGGAATGCATCTAAAAATGGGGAGTTTGGGACTGGCCTTTTATTGTTCAAAGGATCATTGGTGGCTACCTGGATTGTCACAGCTTATTTAGCATATGCATCAGAGTGCCCTTCAAATATTTTGTCAGCAATATTTCATAAAACTTTTTGAATGAACTGACTAAGATTTTGCTCAGTACACGTTGATCTCATAATCTGATTTCTGTCAGTTATTACTGAGGGTTCATATTTGCCTGCCAATAAATAATTGCATTATTTCCTTGCTCAGAAAAATAGAGAAAACCTTTTGTATGACTAGCAATGCAGGATGGTAGTTTAGAACCAAAAGGTGTATTGTCTATTATTCGAATGTCACAATTAACAATTATTTATGTATTCAGGTTGTTTGCATCATGTCACAAACCTGCTCAATTGTTCGTAGGGAAGCAGGAGAAGGAACAGGGCGTGGGGGAGATCTCCACCTTCAATAACGCATGAATTTTCCCAGGGAAGCCATGTAGTTAATGTATGTTTGTTCAGAATGTATTGTGTAAACAACACACAGGACTGCTATTTACTCTATTATAGTTAAAGATTAGGTATAATAACAACTCATTGCAAAACAAACCCTAAAAGTTTCTTAGTATGTTGCTAAGAAAAATAGAGAGAGCTTAAGTTCACAACCTGTGACTTGCTTTACCATCTGCTTATGTACATGTACCAGGAACCACCAGAAATGATGTATTGCATTTCTTCCAAGAGAGCTGTTTATTCCGGACATATGGGTAATACAAGTGTAAAATGAGCATCAGGTTTTTAAAAAACATCTGGTGGAGAAATTCAGTGTGCATTAAACAATACATCAACATTGGACATAGTCTTGGATCTTTTTACATTGGTATAAGTGCTCTTTGGAAATATATTAGTACAACGGAGAGTTTATCTTCAGCTCACATTGTTCATGCATGATGCAGAATTAATCTAAGGCTTCCGGCTCTTTTAATATTAGGAAAATATTTAGCTATTTCTGATTCTTTTTTTCCTTCAGGAAATTGCTTATGGTTTTTTTGCTGTGCTCTCCTATCTAACCTGGAATCTCTTTCAAGATAACAAATGGCTACAAACAGTTCAGATACTGTTCCAAATTTTTAATACCAGAGTGCAACTGAAAAGTCTTTTGTAGAACCAACTCACAGTATTAATATTCAATACTAGGTGAAAAAAACAAACCCGTACACAGAAACAGAAACTTTAGGTTAACTGAGTAATTTTAGAAGTGGAAACAGTAAATCAAGGATATTTTCAGTCTGGGCTTGATCTTAATTAATTGGAATAACATAAATATGTGCTTCAGTCTAGGAAGTGGGAACCACTGCCTTTCTGCCATTCTTGAATCCTAAATGACAGTTTAAATTGGACTGTAACTATGATATTTTTCCCCTTAGAAAGGATTGCCTGATTAGACCATAGGGTAGTCTTATGACCACAGCCCCCTTCTTGCTTGACTTGTCTGCAGTTTAAATATAATTGACATTTCTCAAATACATTAAGAACTCAGTGTAAATTTATTTCTAAGACTACTGCACTGAAAAATAAAAAATCAGAATTATACCTGAAATTCTGAATGACCATAAAATCAGTGACCAATTTCTTAGTGTTCTTTATGCTCAGTAAGAACATAAGAATGGCCATACTGGGTCAGACCAAAGGTCTATCCAGCCCAGTATTCTGTCTACCGACAGTGACCAATGCCAGGTGCCCCAGAAGGAGTGAACCTAACAGGTAATGATCTAGTGATCTCTCTCCTCCCATCCATCTCCACCCTCTGACAAACAGAGGCTAGGGACAGCATTCCTTGCTCATCCTGGCTAATAGCCATTAATGGACTTAACCTCCATGAATTTATCCAGTTCTCTTTTAAACCCTGTTATAGTCCTAGCCTTCCCAACTTCCTCGGGCAAGGAGTTCCACAGGTTGACTGTGCGCTGAGTGAAGAAGAGCTTCCTTTTATTTTTTTTTTTAAACCTGCTACCCATTAATTTCATTTGGTGGCCCCTAGTTCATATATTGTGGGAACAAGTAAATAACTTTACCTTATTCACTTTCTCCACACCACTCATGATTTTATATACTTCTGTCACATCCCCCCCTTAGTCTCCTCTTTTCCAAGGTGAAAAGTCCTAGCCTCTTTAATCTCCCCTCATATGGGACCTGTTCCAAACCCCTAATCATTATAGTTGCCCTTTTCTGAACCTTTTCTAATGCCAGTATATCTTTTTTTGAGATGAGTATTGTATGCAGTATTCAAGATGTGGGTGTACCATGGATTTATATAAGGGCAATAAGATATTCTCCGTCTTATTCTCTATCCCTTTTTTAATGATTCCTAACATCCCGGTCGCTTTTTTGACTGCCGCTGCACCCTGCGTGGATGTCTTCAGAGAGCTATCCACGATGATGCCAAGATCTTTCTCCTGATTAGTTGTAGCTAAATTAGTAGTCATAAACACAGGAAAAATAGTTTTCTGTAAATAAGCCAATGCTGCTTTGGCACCAATTCCATAAAATTGCAAACATTTCTGGGGATGAGAAACACAAGAGACAATAAATCATGGTAGTGGCTCATTTTTTACTTGTAGTCTGTGTATGTTTGGAGAATGGTGACATCTGTTGCTGCTTTCTGCCATGCCATTTGCAAGGGGATAATTTTGGATTAAGCAGACCACTAGAAACACTGCAGTTGTGTCACTAGTGTAGACACTTACTTCAGCGACGGAAGGGGTTCTCTGCTCTCCGAGGCAGTAGCTAAGTCAATAGAAGATTCTTTCACAGATCTCGCTATGCCTATACCAGAGCTTAGGTCTACATAAGTACATTGCACAGGGCATGAAATTTTTCAGTCTTGAGCAATATAGTTAAGCTGGCCTAGCTTTGCAATGTAGACCAGCCCAAGTATCCATAACTAAACTGCAATGCATGAAGGCAGATTACCTTGCCAGATGAAATCTGGAGAGAAACATTAACTACACTTCTCATCTGAAACTTGACTGTAAACTACCCAAGACTGGGTGTGGCCAAGAGATGGTAGTTATTGCTAGTGGGTTTTCATGGAGTGCTGGCTAAAATTTAAAGCATGGGAGTGACAGCAACTGTATGTACCATTGTTTGTCCTTTTCTACATGAAGTCCACCCGACCCACAGGGCACCAGCACCTGATTATATTCCCTTACTCTCACAGAGGTGAATCGGGCTCCTTGTATTTTGCTAACATAACTCTAAAACATTGAAAAACTTGCTTTAAGTTTAGCTTTCTGTAAATACATTATAAAATAGGTAACAATGTTGTTTTTATTTTTTAAGATATGCTTGGGACATTAGAGGAGATTCTTCCTAGCCTCCAAAAAGATATTGGTGTTTGGGTAATGACAAAAGACTGCACTCTGCCAAGTGTTAATACCCTTTTAGACAAACTGGAAACTGCATCTGAAGACTGTGTACCAGTTAACCTCCGCTCTGCAAACAACCTCAAATCCTCTGTACTCTACATTTTTACTTCAGGAACTACAGGTACAGCTCTTTTTTTCCCATGTTTCCATCATTTCCTGAAACTGTTTATGAAACCATCAGTTAATGTGTCTGTATCAGACACTCTAAATGTCTCACTTCAGCCTACAGGAGAAGGTATCAGAAGCTCAAGAAAGGCATTGGTCGTTTCCAAGGCTGTTGGCATAGGGGATCCCGCAGAGGTAGCTCCTTTTTCCCTGCCCAGCCGAATTGCTTAAATCCTGGGGCAGGGCATTATGCCCTTTTATTAAATAGCTACTATTACTGGTGCCTGCTAGTCAACACTGCAAACATAATACTAATATTTTGTGATTCTGTAACACAGCTGTAGAGCTAATGTGTACACCTAGAACTTTACAACATCCTTTTAGAACAAGTTACTATGCACTTATTATGAAGTGGGTCTTCATTAAGCTGCTTTGAATGCAGGTCACCAAAGAGACCGAAAATAGGATTAAGTTACTAGCCTTTTAGTTTAGAAACAGATGGCTGGTTTCATTACCATTGCTCCAGTGGCTAAGAAGTTAAGACTTTTAAAAAAAACTCTGATCAGTGGCATAAAAAGCAGCATCATGATGTTAGGTTAAACAGATTGGTGTTTCTTATTCAACTGAAAACTAACTTGTGGTTTCAGTCATGAGATGTTTTAAAAATAACTTGCATCTTACAACTTGTTTTCCCTGCCCAAGCATAATTATTTTATTGATTTTTATTTGCCTCCATAGAACCATATGTTAGTTTATTTTAGAACTAAATTCTGTTTGTTTTTTAAAGTAATTAAAAAAACCAGAACTGTTGCAAACATTATTCAGAGATTAACTATGTTTGAAATAGTGATGAAAAAATATAGCAGAGCTTGCTACTGTGGATAGAAATTTTGTTCTGAATACTCTTAGTTAAATCATGTTATAGACTTCCCTAGGTAGTCTGTAACCTAGTTCTCAGTGTCATTTAAGGCCTCCATATGAAGCTGAGGTGGAAAGATGCAATGCCCAGAATTAATCTAATATAGTTTAGTTACTTACAGAGGTAAGAAAATTTGAGTGATTGTATGTAGCCTATGCACACTGAAACTTTTATCTCTTTTAAGTACAGTGTGATTGCAAGAAGAGCAGTTATTTAGCATGAATAAAAGTTTAGAGGGAATTGAATCATTATGTTTAAAATCATGTCTTGTGCAATCTGATTCATCTAGTACAAACAAATCCAGCCAGTAAGAGTGAAGGCTGATTCCTAAAGGAAGGAATCTTTCCTTCACATAAAGCACTGCACAGTGAGCTATTGGTAGGTACAGTATGGTTGGCAGGTTTGTGTGCCTCTGGAATGTCAAGTAGAGGCCACAGTCAGAGCCAGACAGGAGGAAATACTCAATGAACCATTGATCTGATCAGTATGGAACGTCTTTTTTTTGTCCTGCGGGTGTATAATTAATCGATCATCCTTGGAAACGATATGTACTTGTGAGTGGCTCTCACCCCAAATACAGCTGTATAAACGTGCTCAGATTACTTAATATAAACTCCTAATTGGTTTTTAATTTTGTATATTTAAGATCAATTTTGCAGTCTTTGCTTGTCTTTCTGAGTTTGGAGCACCATCAGCTGTCGTTGTTTAATGTGAGAACAACATTCATCCAGGAGCACAAGAAAGAGAAAAAAGTTTTTAGAACTCTTTTTCAGAAGGCAAATATCTTACTGCTTCCCACATCTTCTAAGGAGCTAGCTTTTGGGATTGGGGGTGTCAAGCAGAGGCAGGGAAGCCCTTGAATCTTACTGGAGAGAGATGCCATGAAATCAGTGTCAGGTGATGATAGTAAAGAATCCTAGAAAGAGCTAATTTCTTCTAACACTGAACAAGGATTAGAAATAAGGAAAATGATGTTGGTTTATAAAGCTTCTGCTTCAGCTTCACTGTAGTGCTTGTGTCTAGAACTTCCCCAGTCTGCCTCCGAGCAGGATCCCTCGTACGGTTTCAAAGAAACTCTACATGTCCACACATAGATTGCTGTGTGTGAAAAACCAAAATGAAATGGAGCAAAGCATGACAGCTGTGATTTCGTAGATTTCCACCATAACGTCAACCATCCATCCATGAAACTCTCTCTAGAGTACTACCACACCAGCATCAAATTCCTGGACACCACTATCAGCTTCAGCAATGAAACCCTACAGACAACTATACATAGGAAACCCATCGATCGCCACACTTATCTTCACACATGTAGTAACCATCCCCAAACACACCAAGAAATCTTATCTACCAGGCACTCGGATATCATAGAATGTGCACTGAGGACAGAGTCCAGGTACAAACCTTAACACACTTAAAATCACCTTCACCACACAAGGAAACTCCATCAGAAAAGTAGATCACATGATGGAATGGGCTACCGAAATAATCTGACAGAACCTGCTTTAATATGGGGAGGGGAAACAAACCTCCCACTGTACAACCCTAGTCACCTAATACCCAGCACTAAAACCCACACAGGGAATCATGAAACTTGCACCCCAGACTTGATGGGGACCACATCCTCAAATAAATCTTTCCCAGACTCCCTCTTCTGGCCTTCAAAGAGCCCCCTAGCCTCGCCAAGCTTGTCATCAGAAGCGAGCGAGCTCCCCATACACTAGGACATACCAGCTCAAAGCAGTACCATCCCCCACTATAACACCAGATGTGAAACCTGCAGATATGTCCTCACTGTTATGAGGATCAGTACCCCCCACAACACACCTTTCAAGCAGTGGCATAGCCAGGCGGAGAAAACAGGGGGAGCGTAGATTTAAAAAGGTGCCACCCGCTAGTACTCCCCCAGCAGCGCTGAAGGACCCCCCCCACCACTGGAGCGAGTGAAGTACTGCTGAAGACCCAGAGCACCGCCGGGAGAGTAAAAATTAAAAAGGCGCCAAAGAATTAAAAAGACTCTACTTCCGCTTGGTGGGGGAGCGGCCGCTGCCCCGCTCCCCGCCTAGCTATGCAACTGCTCTCAAGATCCATGGTTTCTACCCATGCCTATCATACCAATGTGGTGAACCTTATCCAGTGCACCAACTGCCCTAATAACTACGTGGGGAAAAACCGGACAATCACTGCGCTCTCAAAGGAACTCGCATAGAAAAATGATAAAAGACAAAAACTTGGATGAACACTATTCACAAAATGATCACTGCATATCTGACCTCTGAATCCTCGTCCTCTAAGGAAAGGGAACTTAAATTCATAACTCTGCTAGACACCAAAAATCATGGACTTAATAAAGACACTGGATCTGTTCTACCCTTGTATTTAGCTTGACACTCTGGGCATGTCTACACTTAAAACGCTGCATTGACGCCACTGTAGTGCTTTAATGAAGATGCTTTTAGTCAATGAAAGAGAACTCTCCTCTTCCACTTTGTTAATCCACTTCCCTGAGAGGCAGTAGCTATGTTGATGGGAGAAGTTTTCCCACTGACCTAGTGCTGTCTACACAGGGGGCTAGGTTGGTGTAACTACATCACTCAGGGGTGTGGATTTTTCACACTGCTGAGCAACATAGTTATATGGATATAGGACCCGAACTCTGGTTACCTCTCCCGGACCTGAAGCAGAGCTCTGCGTAAGCTTGAAAACTTGTCTGTCACCAGAAGTTGGTCCAATAAAAGATATTACTTCACCTACCTTGTCTATTTTATCTATACATCAGGCCTGGAGCTCCTTCATATTGCTTCACATCCTGGTCCATCTGTTGTTGAATCAGATGACCCAGTGTGCAGTGAGTTGATGCAGCTATGACTTGCTTGCATACCCCTTACTTCTATAGGACCAACAGACCTAGTGCCACATTAAACTTGCAAACAAGTTCTTAGATGTCTGTTTAGCTAAGTGGCTAGCAGAAAAATTGGCTCTAGAATATAGAAAGGTAGGTAATATTAGTGTTGTTGAAGTTCGTAACAGACTGGATACTCATGTACTCAACAAAAGTGAATGTTGACCTCTCTGTAATGTATAGTTTTATGTCTTTACAGGTCTACCAAAAGCTGCAGTTATTAGTCATCTGCAGATCCTAAAAGGAGCTGCTGGATTATGGGCATTTGGTGCTACTGCAGATGACACTGTTTATATAACTCTCCCTCTTTACCACAGTGCAGCTTCTGTCCTTGGCATTGCTGGATGTATTAAATTGGGTAGGCTCACTTTATTTTATAGCGTTGTTGATTGAAGAGGGGATTAATTTAGAACTGCATTAAAACACAGTGCAGAATCGTTATCAGTGGAGTTAATTAGACTTGGCTTGTATCTTCCTTTCTAAATCAAAAAACAAATGAATCTGGAAATAATTGTAACCAGTTTTGTGATTCCATTGACTAGGTTTTTTTTTTGTTTGTTTGTTCTTTTTAAGAAACTGCAGTAAGGTCCATATTGTCCACTTTTATTTTAGAAAATTAAGTAAAATTCTGTTCATCCACGGTTTTGTTTTTGGCATTAGGGTAACAGGCCCTTAAATGAAATTGGCCTCAGAACCCCTGTTGCAGTCCAGGTGTGCCTGTGTTGGTGTAATGAGGCGGGTGGGGCTGCCCTGGGAGTTAAAAATGAGAGTTCAGAGGCTTGAGAAGGGAATTCGGAACTCAAACCCTGAGGGGAAGCTTAGAAGGAGAGTTCAGAACCCAGAATTTAAAAGGGGAGAGTGTCTAGAGTCCTGAGAGTAAAGAGCTCAGAGGAAGGACAGGGCTGGGCTGAGAGCTTCAGCGAGGAGATGCCCGTGAAGGATGAAATGGTGTGAGTTCCCAGTTTAGGCAGTGAACCCAGAATAATAGGCTGGTGAAGGCAGTTGGGGTCACCTGCAAACTTCTCCAGGCTAGAGAGCCATAACCAGGGAGGGCTGAAGGCTGCGAGCAGTAGAGGGAGATGCTGAGCCAGACAGCTGAAGACGGAAGACCAGAGAGGGCTGAAGGCTGGGGAACAAGGGAGCGACAACCTTGCCGATATCTCCAGGCAAGAGCCGGAACCCTATCCGGGAAGAAAATAGGGTAGATAAACATCTGAGGTGAGGCGAGGTGCGGGGTGAGATGCCAGAGTTGTACCTGGGAGCTGGGCTGAAGCAAGATGAGGGATGTCTGAGCCACACTTAGTGTTGGATTGTTGGACCTAATCTGCTGTTTGGACTGCACTGAGGGATTCTGGTTTATGGTAGCGGGACTTTTGGTAATAAAATAATGCCCCTTGCCCTCTCCCCACAGGGCTATTTATACATTTCAAATGCTGTATTGAGTTTATTTGAGGAATCAAGAGGGGAAAGTGAGGCAATGGGCCACTTGCAGGGCTTCCTTGGGGCCAAGAGGAGACCACACATTTATAGGATAACAACCCTAAACACAAGCTGTTCTTTTTAAAGTCTTAAACTTGCTATAGGCTTACAGTTAAGCAGATCCATAACTTTGTAGAATTGGACTGTTCTCATGTGTAAAGTTATGCACGTGTTTAACTGTCTGCAGGCTGTGTAAACACACCAGCATAAATATTGCTGGAGCTCTGTGACTCCCCCACTGACACATTTCACTGTAATGGACAAGGTCTGTGAATTTAGACCTGTCCGTAAAACAAACACATGAGAATGTCGTTTGTATTTGAATCAAAGTTCTTACCTTTACATGACTCTGTGGTACCTGAAGCAGCATTCTTGTCAAGTTCACAAAACCAGTGTTTCCTGTTTTTATTTTCTTAATAAGGTGCAACTTGCGTCTTAAGAAAGAAATTCTCAGCTAGTCAATTCTGGAGTGACTGCAAAAAGTATAATGTGACTGTTATCCAGTATATTGGAGAGCTTTGTCGTTATCTTTGCAACCAGCCTGTGGTAAGTGGAATTAAAATGATGGTTATCCTACCATTTGGTTATTCACTAAACTTTATTTGCATGCTAGCAGTTGTAGCTGTATTTACATTAAAAGGGAAATGTGAAAAGTAATTTTAAAAGAAAAAAATCTGTCCCCTCCACCCCTCTTTCCGTGCAAGGTTGCTGCTGCGTCTGTGACTGCCAATAGATTGGTTCTGGGCAAACTGAACTGGCACCAAGGAGTTGATACCATATTTAAAGATGTAGGGGAAAAAATTGAATCAGTTTTATTTTATTTGGAAAAGAAAATATTCATGCTCAAACTTTAGCCAAGGGTAAGTCTAGAGTACCTATGTTAACATTAATGCATTTTCAAAATCTTGGTTCTTGTGATCAACTTAAATAGACACTGTCAAGTTTTGTAGGCCTACTTTCGGCCCTACTAGCTTTATTTTGGCTTGTGGAACATGCATGCACATAGGCCATCCCTCTGCTCTGTTCTTGAAGGTTTTATAGGGGTCAATACAGTTCAAAGGATCAAGAGAAAATTGTTTCAAGTTCCTATTAGTTTGCCCTTTAGAATTTTCAGCCTTAACTGTGCAGAACAATGTGTCTACCCCTTCTAGAAGTACACATGGAGGGAAGAGGGAGCCTTTCCCTCTTCCTGTCCTTATGCCACACTTGGGCAAAATGGGAGTTCCTGATTTCTGTGGCTGCAAAGTCCCTAGGGGGAGGTGTCCCCATCTGCAATAACTTCCACAAAGGGGAAGAACCATGAATTGGCTAGCAGAGTGAACACACTGCTCCCAGGTCTGGAAGGCCTCATATCTGACCTCCAACTGGGCAGACTAGTGACTATCCACAATCCAGCCATGTATCTTTAGCATGTTGGTCACTAACCAAAACTTCCAGCTATGTAGAAACCGAAAAACTTGGCATAATTAAGTCCTCAGCAGTGTCTTAGGTATAAGGAATATATAGATATTCTGTCCAAAAAATCAAGTACACTTGACATAATATAGGAAACAATTTGTTACCATCCACTAGAGATATTAGGTTTGCACTCTGTGTACATAAGTCTTATTAGCTCTCATAAATTACATACGTAGGTTAAAAGCTGATATAGCATTTTAGTTGGAAGCTGCATTCAGTGGTGGTATTAAAACCGGGGCATTAAATTATGCATGTCTTAAAAGAACTTTCTGATTTGCTTAAACAGAGAGCAAAATAAGGAAGATTCGAATATTTAAAATAAAAATGCATGTTCGAGTCAGGGATTTTGACTGAGATGTACACACAAGTGCATGTGTACTCCTGAAAATATGGGCCTGATTCTTTAATTCAGTGTGTAAAAGCAATTTGAGCAAAATTGAAAAGTTTTGCTACATTAGGGAAGTTGGGTAAACTCTGGTGCCAGTGGTCACAAGCATTTAGTGGGATTGCACTGGTTGTAAAGTAGCCCAGAATCTGACCCTTTACATTAACGAACAGAACCTATGTTTTAGGTTTTTATAAAATTGTATCTAGCATATGACATAGTAAAGAGTTCTGTAAATACACCTCTATATAATAGATCTGGCTTCATTATTTGATGTATGGATAATAAAGTTGGGGATGGATTCTTCCTTACTTGTACCTGTAAAGTGCTATCCAAGCACAACCGCAGTATTTTATATCCTTTTTCCACAGGTGTAAATGAATATATAAGGTGCCTGGCAATGGAGAATCAGACACTTAAGGCTCTTCTGTATTCAGAATAATTTGTATAAATTAATTCTTCTTAAGTCCTTCAGGGTAGGTCTAGACTGTGTTTGGGAGCAACCCACAGATGTGTTTTATTGGGGCTAAAAATAGCTGTGTAAAGATGGTGTTTTGATGATGTGGCTTGGGCTCACAAGCCACACCTCCCAGGCTTGAGACCCTGAGCTTCAGTCCAAACTGGAACGCCTACACAGCTGCTATTTTTAGCCTGCAGGCATGAACCCTGCCAACTCGAGTCTGAGTCTGTGGACTTGGGTTGGGAGGCTCACTCAGATGCACTGTAGACATATCCTTGTAGTGTGGAGACCAGGTGCTTAGATTGTGGTACAGAAATAGCATACCTGTGGCATGTGGATCTGTCGCATTTTATCTTGAGAGCAAATAAGTGAAAGTGTCTCACAGCTAAGACTTTATCATGACTCCATGTCTGTGGATTTGGATTTTTTTTCTTTAGACATACAAACTTTCTTTGACTAGAGCAGCTATCTAACTAGTGTCAAACTATCACTTCTGCCTGAATCACAGTCTACTTTAGTCCTAACTTTAGGATGCTTGTTTTGATACAGTATCGCTGTCTAAGGCCCCATCTGCAGTGGACTAAGAACAAAGTTTGCAGAACTAATTATAAACACCATTTATAACTGGTTCAGATTAATTGAATTTAATCATAGTTTGACTGGACAGGGAAAAACAGAGTGAATCTAAGCTATAAAATAATTTCTAAAATCAATTTATAACATTACTTGGTTTCTGTCCTTAACTATGCAGGGAAACTGTGTGTCAAACTGAGTTTAAAATAAATATAACCATCCTAGTTCTTGGTCTTTGTAGATGGAGCCTAAAATTGTTTCTGCTGATATTGACGACTGCCACCTTTATGCTTGTTGTGAGCTGCAGATAATCCTATTGTGACAGTTGTTAATAACTCCTAAGGACCAAAACATACACAATTTTAAGTTGAGTTTTTTGTTTTGTTTTTAAAATGACCATTGTTTACCATAGTGGTGGCTTGTTACCATGAACAGTTTTTATTTATTAAATGTTTAGTATTCAGTTATCTAAATAGATAAATACTCTCTTTACTTAATGGAACAAAGACACTTGCAATTAGTGGTTTTGCTTTATTTAACAGGACTTTCAAAACAACCCAGGGGAGTTTGGCAGCCAACGCCCAGGAAAATGTAGCGGGAGCTGAATGCATGACTGCCTTCTGTGCCTTTGAAAATCTCCTCCTTGCATGCAATAATTATTTTAAATTATTCTCGGGACTCCAAAAATATATACAATTAGTAAATTTCCCTGTCATTTTGTGGATTTTGTTTAGCAACTTAGATTTTAAGAAAATATGGTGAGATATTTATTAATAGTAATACCTCCAAATTAACATGAAAACTCCTTTCTAATCCAATCCTCTGTCAGTGCTCTTTCAAAATAATCAGCACTGACTTCAACAGTGGGTTCTGTTAACAGGAGATGAATGTGAGCCAAGATTATTTTTCAGCACTATTAACAATTTACTTTTAGAGCCCAATCCAGTGACCACTGAAGTTACTGGAAAGATTCTCATTAACGTCAATGGACATTGGATCAGACATTTTAGTTTTCACGTAGCTTTGCTACAATCCCTAGCAAAGGCTATAGTAACTCAAAATAGTAACCTTTGGGGGTCTAATGTAACCTCTGAATAGTGCAGGAGTGTTGGCCTATAAATTGACTCTGCTTCACTTCTAATGAAGACATTTAAGTCACGGCAGTCAAAATCTGAAGAAATGTCTACACTGTGTTTGAAAACCCATGGTAGCAAGTCTAAGAGTCTGGGTCTATGGACTCAGGTTGGTGCTAAAAACAACTGTGCAGACATTCAGGCTTGGGCTCTAAAGCCCAGGGAGGGGGCTGGTCTTCAGAGCTCAAGCTCCAGCCTGAGCCATAATGTCTACACTGCTGTTTTTAGCACCTATAGACCGGGGCTCTGACACTTGCGGCCCCAGGTTTTAAAATGAAGTGTGCACATGTTACGAGAGCCAGATTTTGGTTCATGCTCTGACTGCACTTCAGTGGTACAAAGCAGCCCTAAAGCTAGTGGAGCCAACCTCTTAAAGATTCCTCCTTACACATGTGAATCTTTGAGTGGTGTAGATTATACTGGAATTGGAAAAGGTTCAGAAAAGGGCAACAAAAATTATTAGGAGTATGGAATGGCTGCCATATGAGGAGAGATTAATAAGAGTGGGATTTTTCAGCTTGGAAAAGAGACAACTATGTGGGATATGATGGAGGTCTATAAAATAATGACTGTGGAGAAAGTAAATAAGGAAGTTTTGTTTACTCCTTCTCATAACACAAGAACTACAGGTCACCAAATGAAATTAATAGGCAGTAGATTTAAAACAAACAAAAGAACATATTTTTTTCACACAATGCACAGTCAACCTGTGGAACTCCTTGCTAGAGGATGTTGTGAAGGCCAAGACTATAACAGAGTTTAAAAAAAAAACTAAAGTTCATGGAGGATCAGTCCATCAGTGGCTATTAGCCAGGATGGGCAGGGATGGAGTCCCTAGCCTTTGTTGGATCACTTGATGATTATCTGCCCTGTTCATTCCCCCTGGGGCACCTGGCATTGGCCACTGTTGGAAGACAGCATACTGGGCTAGATGGACCTTTGGTCTGACCCAGTATGGCCATTATGTTCTTATGCTAGAACCACTGTTCTAGCTCCAACCCCGCTCCTCCCTCCTGTATGCCAGCACAGAGGATGTTCCTGGGGAAAAAGAGGCATGGTCTGTGAGTCCTCTGGCCAGTGCTCCCCAGCTGTCAGAATGGGATCAGATGGAAATGGTAGTTTCTTATATTCACTTCACACAAATGCAAATTATTGCACAGGATGCAGTACACTGAAGAATTGGGCCCAGGACTATACTGGAAGTCAAACATACCAAGAAGGTGACCATGTATAAGCTGGTTCCTCTACAGCATGCTTTTCTGTTTCTCCCTCACCCCCCTCCTTACTTGGTTTACAAGTTCAGCAACTATCCTCTCAGACAGTTAAGTTTCCCCTCTTTCCATCCCTTAGTTGCTTGACTTTGCTGAAGAGTGCTGCTTGATTTTATTTCATTTTCCTTTACACCTCCTGTGTAATGGTAGGTTTAGTTTCATAGCCTAAAACACAGGCACAGCCAAGTCTTTTCTTATGATGGATAATTTAAGGAATTACAAGCTCCATGGAGCCTTAGTTTTTTTAAATTTTAATTTTAGTTACAAAGTTTCTTTCTTCATATGGAATTTGACACAACAATAACTACTACACTGAGGAGAGATTACACATTCTAGGGCTGAGTTTCCCCTCTCTGTACCAACATGAACTCACACTTCCATTAAATAGCTCCTACTAACATGGGCATACATGTCTAATTCCTTGGCACAGGCACATCCTAAACTCTTCCTACCAATGTACCATTTACTTAATTTGCTGGTCAGATAAAGAAAATCCTAACACTTATCTTCAAAGAGTTAACCTTCTAAACTGAATCCGTTCTAAAGTTTATTAGATTGTAGTTGGAAGAAAATCTGTAATAGTTTGCCATGTTAGAACTGGAGGAGAAACATGTTTATACAAATAAATAGTATGAGTAAAAACCTGTTATTCCATGTAGAGATACATTCATTAATATTTTCCAAGTGAGTGAAATTGTTTACTGTGTAATCTTTAGTTTCACTAACGAGTACTTAAAAAAAAAAAAAAATCTTGGCACCAATAGAAATCTGGCTTGCACAAGGAAAAAAATTCTGTGCTGGTATGTGGGTTAAAGGGACAAGGTTGTCATTGCTGTACATGAAAGACCTCCTAATTAAAACATCTATCACATCTGGAAGTACAATATTCTTTAAAACCAATACTAAATTAAAAATAACCATAGCTGGGTGAAAATCTTTGAAATTTGCAGTTACAGGAGATGGCCTATAGGTACCAATGGGACCTATAGTAAATGAGGAGCTTTTCCTCTTCACTTGCTCATAGGTATAACTTGGAACCCCAAGAATCCAATCTTGGGGTATGTCTACACTACGGAATAAGGTCGAATTTATAGAAGTCAGTTTTTTAGAAATCGGTTTTATATATTCGAGTGTGTGTGTCCCCACAGAAAATGCTCTAAGTGCATTAACTCGGTGGAGTGCTTCCACAGTACCAAGACTAGAGTCAACTTCCGGAGCGTTGCACTGTGGGTAGCTATCCCACAGTTCCCGCAGTGTCCGCTGCCCATTGGAATTCTGGGTTGAGATCCCAATGCCTGATGGGGCTAAAACATTGTCGCGGGTGGTTCTGGGTACATATCGTCAGGCCCCCGTTCCCTCCCTCCGTGAAAGCAAGGGCAGACAATCGTTTCGCGCCTTTTTTCCTGAGTTACCTGTGCAGACGCCATACCACTGCAGGCATGGAGCCCGCTCAGGTAACCATCACCCTATGTCTCCTGCGTGTGGCAGACGCGGTACGGCATTGCTACACAGTAGCAGCAACCCCTTGCCTTGTGGCAGCAGACGGTACAGTACGACTGGTAGCCGTCATCGTCATGTCCGAGGTGCTCCTGGCCACGTCGGCTGGGAGCGCCTGGACAAACATGGGCGCAGGGACTAAATTTGGAGTGACTTGACTAGGTCATTCTCTTTAGTCCTACAGTCAGTCCTATTGAACCGTCTTATGGTGAGCAGGCAGGCGATACGGACTGCTAGCAGTCGTACTGTACCATCTTCTGCCAGGCAGGCAAGAGATGAGGATGGCTAGTAGTCGTACTGTACCATCTTCTGCCGAGCAGCCATGAGATGTGGATGGCATGCAGTCCTTCTGCACCATCTGCTGCCAGCCAAAGCTGTAAAAGATAGATGGAGTGGGTCAAAACAAGAAATAGACCAGATTTGTGTTGTACTCATTTGCCTCCTCCCCTGTCTAGGGGACTCATTCCTCTAGGTCACACTGCAGTCACTCATAGAGAAGGTGCAGCGAGGTAAATCTAGCCATGTATCAATCAGAGGCCAGGCTAACCTCCTTGTTCCAATAAGAACGATAACTTAGGTGCACCATTTCTTATTGGAACCCTCCGTGAAGTCCTGCCTGAAATACTCCTTGATGGACAGGCACCCCCTTTGTTGATTTTAGCTCCCTGAAGCCAACCCTGTAAGCCATGTCGTCAGTCGCCCCTCCCTCCGTCAGAGCAACGGCAGACAATCGCTCTGCGCCTTTTTTCTGTGCAGACGCCATACCAAGGTAAGCATGGAGGCCGCTCAGCTCACTTTGGCAATTAGGAGCACATTAAACACCACACGCATTATCCAGCAGTATATGCAGCACCAGAACCTGGCAAAGCGATACCGGGCGAGGAGGCGACGTCAGCGCGGTCACATGAGTGATCAGGACATGGACACAGATTTCTCTGAAAGCATGGGCCCTGCCAATGCATGCATCATGGTGCTAATGGGACAGGTTCATGCTGTGGAACGCCGATTCTGGGCTCGGGAAACAAGCACAGACTGGTGGGACCGCATAGTGTAGCAGGTCTGGGACGATTCCCAGTGGCTGCGAAACTTTCGCATGCGTAAGGGCACTTTCATGGAACTTTGTGACTTGCTTTCCCCTGCCCTGAGGCGCATGAATACCAAGATGAGAGCAGCCCTCACAGTTGAGAAGCGAGTGGCGATAGCCCTGTGGAAACTTGCAACACCAGACAGCTACCGGTCAGTTGGGAATCAATTTGGAGTGGGCAAATCTACTGTGGGGGCTGCTGTGATGCAAGTAGCCCACGCAATCAAAGATCTGCTGATATCAAGCGTAGTGACCCTGGGAAATGTGCAGGTCATAGTGGATGGCTTTGCTGCAATGGGCTCACCTAACTGTGGTGGGGCTATAGACGGAACCCATATCCCTATCTTGGCACCGGAGCACCAAGCCGCTGAGTACATAAACCGCAAGGGGTACTTTTCGATAGTGCTGCAAGCTCTGGTGGATCACAAGGGACGTTTCACCAACATCAACGTGGGATGGCCGGGAAAGGTGCATGACGCTCGCATCTTCAGGAACTCTGGTCTGTTTCAAAAGCTGCAGGAAGGGACTTTATTCCCAGACCAGAAAATAACTGTTGGGGATGTTGAAATGCCTATATGTATCCTTGGGGACCCAGCCTACCCCTTAATGCCATGGCTCATGAAGCTGTACACAGGCAGCCTGGACAGTAGTCAGGAGCTGTTCAACTACAGGCTGAGCAAGTGCAGAATGGTGGTAGAATGTGCATTTGGACGTTTAAAGGCACGCTTGTGCACTTTACTGACTCGCTTAGACCTCAGCGAAACCAATATTCCCACTGTTATTACTGCTTGCTGTGTGCTCCACAATATCTGTGAGAGTAAGGGGGAGACGTTTATGGGGGGGTGGGAGGTTGAGGCAAATAGCCTGGCTGCTGGTTACGTGCAGCCAGACACCAGGGCGGTTAGAAGAGCACAGGTGGGCGCGGTACGCATCAGAGAAGCTTTGAAAACCAGTTTCATGACTGGCCAGGCTACGGTGTGAAAGTCCTGTTTGTTTCTCCTTGATGAAACCCTCCGCCCCTTGGTTCACTCTACTTCCCTGTAAGCTAACCACCCGCCCCTCCTCCCTTTAATCACCGCTTGCAGAGGCAATAAAGTCATTGTTGCTTCACATTCATGCGTTCTTTATTCATTCATCACACAAATAGGGGGATGACTACCAAGGTAGCCCAGGAGGGGTGGTGGAGGAGGGAAGGAAAATGCCACACAGCACTTTAAGCACAGCACTTTAAAAGTTCACAACTTTAAAATTTATTGAATGACAGCCTTCTTTTTTTTGGGCAATCCTCTGTGGTGGAGTGGCTGGTTGGCCGGAGGCCCCCCCCACCGCATTCTTGGGCATCTGGGTGTGGAGGCTATGGAACTTGGGGAGGAGGGCGGTTGGTTACAGAGGGGCTGCAGTGGCAGTCTGTGCTCCAGCTGCCTTTGCTGCAGCTCAACCATGCACTGGAGCATACTGGTTTGGTCCTGCAGCAGCCTCAGCATTGAATCCTGCCTCCTCTCATCACGCTGCCGCCACATTTGAGCTTCAGCCCTCTCTTCAGCCCGCCACTTACTCTCTTCAGCCCTCCACCTCTTCTCCCGGTCATTTTGTGCTTTCCTGCACTCTGACATTATTTGCCTCCACGCATTCGTCTGTGCTCTGTCAGTGTGGGAAGACAGCATGAGCTCGGAGAACATTTCATCGCGAGTGCGTTTTTTTTTCTTTCTAAGCTTCACTAGCCTCTGAGAAGGAGAAGATCCTGTGATCATTGAAACACATGCAGCTGGTGGAGGAAAAAAAAAGGGACAGCGGTATTTAAAAAGACATTTTATAAAACAGTGGCTACACTCTTTCAGGGTAAACCTTGCTGTTAACATTACATACATAGCACATGTGCTCTTGTTACAAGGTTGCATTTTGCCTCCTCCCACTGCGTGGCTACCCCCTCAACCTTCCCCCCTCCCTGTGGCTAACAGCGGGGAACATTTCTGTTTAGCCACAGGCAAACAGCCCAGCAGGAATGGGCTCTTCTGAGTGTCCCCTGAAGAAAAGCACTCTATTTCAACCAGGTGACCATGAATTATATCTCACTCTCCTGAGGATAACACAGAGAGATAAAGAACGGATGTTGTTTGAATGCCAGCAAACATACACTGCAATGCTTTGTTCTACAATGATTCCCGAGTACGTGTTACTGGCCTGGAGTGGTAAAGTGTCCTACCATGAAGGACGCAATAAGGCTGCCCTCCCCGGAAACCTTTTGCAAAGGCTTTAGGAGTACATCTAGGAGAACCGCAAATGCCAGGGCAAAGTAATCCTTTCACATGCTTGCTTTTAAACCATGTATAGTATTTTAAAAGGTACACTCACCAGAGGTCCCTTCTCCACCTGCTGGGTCCAGGAGGCAGCCTTGGGTGGGTTCGGGGGGTACTGGCTCCAGGTCCAGGGTGAGAAACAGTTCCTGGCTGTCGGGAAAACCGGTTTCTGCGCTTGCTTGCTGTGAGCTATCTACAACCTCCTCCTCCTCCTCATCTTCTTCATCCCCAAAACCTGCTTCCGTATTGCCTCCATCTCCATTGAAGGAGTCAAACAACACGGCTGGGGTAGTGGTGGCTGAACCCCCTAAAATGGCATGCAGCTCCTCATAGAAGCGGCATGTTTGGGGCTCTGACCCAGAGCGGCTATTCGCCTCTCTGGTTTTCTGGTAGGCTTGCCTCAGCTCCTTCAGTTTCACGCGGCACTGCTTCGGGTCCCTGTTATGGCCTCTGTCCTTCATGCCCTGGGAGATTTTGACAAAGGTTTTGGCATTTCGAAAACTGGAACGGAGTTCTGATAGCACGGATTCCTCTCCCCAAACAGCGATCAGATCCTGTACCTCCCGTTCGGTCCATGCTGGAGCTCTTTTGCGATTCTGGGACTCCATCATGGTCACCTGTGCTGATGAGCTCTGCATGGTCACCTGCAGCTTGCCACGCTGGCCAAACAGGAAATGAGATTCAAAAGTTCGCGGTTCTTTTCCTGTCTACCTGGCCAGTGCATCTGAGTTGAGTCTGCTGTCCAGAGCGGTCATAATGGAGCACTCTGGGATAGCTCCCGGAGGCCAATACCATCGAATTGTGTCCACAGTACCCCAAATTCGAGCCGGCAACGTCGATTTAAGCGCTAATCCACTTGTCAGGGGTGGAGTAAGGAAATCGATTTTAAGAGCCCTTTAAGTCGAAATAAAGGGCTTCATTGTGTGGACGGGTGCAGGTTTACATCGATTTAACGCTGCTAAATTCGACCTAAAGTCCTAGTGTAGACCAGGGCTTGGGGACTCACTGTCTGTCCTGGCATCTGAGGCTGCTGAAAGCAATTTGGTTTGAGTAGTAGTAGGAACCCCTGTGACTGAGATGTGTACAGGCAGGACTCCTCATTGATCTCCATCCCGTGAAGCTGTTGTCATGCTGTTCTGCACTAAATATTTGAAGATTTCAGTAGTGGCAGATGACATAACAAGAAGCAATGGTCTCAAGTTACAGTGGGGGAGGTCTAGGTTGGATATTAGGAAACACTATTTCACTGGGAGGGTGGTGAAGCACTGGAATAGGTTACCTAGGGAGGTGGTGGAATTTCCATCCTTAAAGGTTTTTAAGGCCTGTCTTGACAAAGCCTTGGCTGGGATGACTTAGTTGGTGTTGGTCCTGCTTTGAGCAGGGGGTTGGACTAGATGACCTCCTGAGGTCTCTTCCAACCCTAATATTCTATTTGTTTTTTCTTGGTGTCTTTTCTCTAGCATTGACTCTTGTGAACAAACCTTTTCTCCGCTCCAGCCTCTTGACTTGCTGCCTTCTTCTCACACATCTGCAACAACTTTTGCAATGAGAGCTTTCCTGTGCCCTATTCTGCATGCAGTGCTTTAGCAACCTGCAGACGTGTGAAAGGCCACCTGTTACAAGAATGCCTCAGTCACCAGATTTCCCTTCTCCACTCAAGGGAGCCTGAAATGTGCAACTTTTGCTAGAGCTCCTAATCAATTGTTGTCTATGCAGCTTTGTTGTTCCAAGCTCCTCTCTCAGCCTCTTTATCTCCTCAATAGAAGTGTACTTTAGTAAATGCAGCAGAGAGCTAGAGAGTGGCATCTGTATTAATGTACTAATATAGATACTTTAATGAAAAAAGTTAGTCATAAAACTAATAAGTGTTCTTGCTGTCAGGCTCCATTGAAAGCCTCTTTGTTGAAAGGGTTAAGTGCTTTGACAAATCTCATAATGGAGTATGGTATCGGGTCAGCTACTGCCTCCCAATTCTCCTGTAGGGTCTGAAATTACCTTTACAGACCAGCACCGTAGTGCAAGCCTCTCTCTGTAGATACAGGTTCTGAGACTCACTGCTGCTAGGATTTTTTTGCGGGGCCATGTAGACATACTGTCAGCATCCAGGGTCATTAGCCATACCTTTCTTCTAATTAGACTGTTGTGAAGTAGAGATGTAGATGAAAACTTAGCCAGTATCTATAGGTCTCATTTTTAAGTACTGAATACTTCAAACCCCAACATTTTTTTAAATTTAGATTTCTTGTAGGGATTTAACCCAGGAGAAAGTGCCAGTGGATAATGGAATGACCTCTTTTACCTAGCAACAGATGCCCCATCAGTACAAGAGTTCCCCAAGTCAGAATATCATTTAAACAACATCAAGGCTGAGAAAAACCTGAAAGTTCATTATATAGGCTTTGCATACTCTTTAAGCTTTAGACATGGGGAGAACTGTCTAGGACAGAAGGGAAAGGCAAGTAAGTTTTAATGCTGATAGGATCAGCATTCATTTCCCTGCTGGAAATTCAAATGTTAAAATGGAGAACAGTGGACAGTGGACAGACATCTTTGAGCTAACACTCCTTGCCACAGTATGGAGAGCGATCCCTGTAAAAGAAGGGAGCTTCACAGACTCTGAAGAAGAGGGAAAGAATGGGTGGACAGCATTTCCTCATTCTGTGCAACTCCACTTGCTATGAAGGTATGTCATGGTCCTATGTTAGACAAGGTAATAACACAAGAACAGGAATGAATGCATCACTCTTGTCCAGTAGTGCTGCAACAGTTTTTATAGTGGGGGTGCTGAAGGTGGAAACCATGTATTTGGGTTGTTGTTACCTTTACAGTAAGGAGTGCGACCACATTCCTAGTTCCAGCACCTATGCTTTCATCTGCAAGTTTAGTAGAGGTTTGGCAAGTATCTTGCAGTTTAAAGTTTTGAGGGTTGTTGGGTGTTTATATATAAAATGTGAGTGATTACAACATAGCAGGGCCTTGAGAATTGGTGAGTATCACAGTTACAGGGCTTGTTGCACCTCTGTCACTTTTCTGGTCTCTGTGTACACTCCCTCAGATCTTGGGTAAAGGCAGGAGACCTATCTCAGGGGAGTTTTACAGACTGTTTTCAACAGTCAAGATGCCTTTCCTTTTTATCCCTCTGTATGTTTCTCTCTCAGTACAAAACTCTTTTCCTAATTGCACCTTATGGTGAAGTGGGACAACCCTTGCAGATTATCTCCTTGTGGTTCCCTGGCTCTGTTCTTTCCCCACCTGGCACCCAGCAGAAGAGCTGGGAATGGGAGTGGTTGGTACTCTATCTATTATTCTTTGCAGATGTAATGGCCCCTATAGGATTGTTACAGCCCTGAGACTGCTTAGTTGCACCAGGACCAGAATTTACAAGACAGCTTAAAGTCATCTTCGCTTCCCTCCCGCTCATCATTTCCTGAACCCAAAGTAGGAAGGTAGAACAGAGAATCCAGTCTCTTGGGATTTTTAATGCAGATGTTAAGTAAGATTTTATATTACTACAGTCATGTAGTTCCTTCCACACTCATTTAATATCCTGTTGATTATAGATGACAGTCTCATTTATCAGTGACCTATCAGCTTACTTAGAATAAAAAGGACATTATGAAAGAAAGAATGGCTGAGGAAGATTCCAGCTGTCTGGGTATCTAGCAATAATAAAGCAGATCTGGACTTGTTAGCTAATTACTACAAAAATGTAGCAAACATTCATAAAGGAGAAACCTGTTTCCAGAATTTCAGTTGCACTAAGTACCAGTAAATGTCATATGATTAAAGGAACTTGGCCAAAGGCTCTCAAGAGACATCCAGCTATTTGGTATTCATACATGCTTTCTTGTGTATTATTACTTTAAAAAATTTAATATATTAAGGCCAGAACGGACCATTATGATAATCTGTTCTGCCCTCCTGTATAACACAGGCCATAGAACTTTCCCCACGTAATTCCTAGAGCATATCTTTTAAGGAAAAAAAAATCCCTTTTTGATTTAAAAATTGTCAGTGATGGAGAATCCATCACAACCCTTGCTAAATTATTCTAATGGTTAATTACTCTCGGTGTTAAAAATTTACACCTTATTTCCATTCACCTCTCTCTGTTTTTAGGCTGCATTTAAAACAGAACTTGTAACTTTATATTTATATTTAAAAATAAAGTTACGAGTTCAAATCCATGTTTCTCTCAAATCACTGTTCAGGGAAACATTTGGATTTAAATATTTGGATTTAAAATATTCTAATGTTTGATCAGTTCACAAATACCATCTTTATAACCCTCAGGGAACCATTAATCACAGTTGTAATTAACCAAAGCTAATCTTTGATTATATCTGAATATCAGAATCATGAATACTTTACTTTTTATAGAACCCTCTGAGGATCTTTAAGCCTTTAAAAATGTTTCTATTGTTACCTAGTTTATTCAGAACTTTAAAGCAGTTCCATATGAATCTGAACTATGTGACAATACAGTCCTATCACCATTGCACTTTTCCTCCTTCTCTCCTATTTTTTGTGTGTGTTTGTTTCACTCATTTGTTGCATTTTTGCCTTGAATTATATTTTAGGCTTTCTGCCACAGGGACTACATCTATTTATGTGTCTTTATTAGATCGAGACTGTGGCATCTAGGTGCTGCCCATAATACCTGTAATTAATAACTTTAGGAATGTTAATCTATTCAGCCTCTCACAATACCCTATGAGATGGAGTAATATTACCACATTTTATAGGTGAATAAATAGAGGTATAGACTGGTACAGAATACCTTGCCCTATGGTCAGAAGTCAATGGCTGGACCAGGAACAGAACCCAGAACGCTCAACTTCTAGTTCTGTACTTTTACCTCTAGAGTATACTCCCTTTCTAAAAATTTAATTTGAACAGAATATCATAAGAACCAGGTACTCATGTACTAACAGGAAAATATGGTCTAATTGTAGTTCTGTATCTTTGATCTATAATCATTTTTCTCTTAATATGATACAAAATCTTTAGAAGGAATACAGATACTAAGAGTAATTTTACAGAATGCTGGGAGATAATTTTCCAAACCATGGGCCCATTTCTACAAGCCTTTCTCAGCAGAAGAGTCCTACTGAAGCCAGGCTCGGGACTGAGTTTTAAGTTACTATTGAAAAATATCATTAGATTTAAGAGCACAGTTAGAGAATAAAATCTTTTAAGGCAATAGCTTTATACATTAAGAATATACTCAGCAGACAGTAACATCTGATGGTGTAGCACACAATTTAAAACATTAATGGATATAGTGTGGATATGCATGATTTCTATAAAGCTACCTTGTAAATATAAAAATGTAAATCTCATGTGATCTGTCCTTCATTTTAAGATTCACAGACATAATTTTTTTTTTTTTTTAGCAAGTACAAGGGATGATGATTATTAGCATCACTAATAGGGTCAGGAGTTAACATTAATCAATTGGTAATTTACAATGTTTTTGACATGGTATGAAAGCAAAAGTAAACAACTTGCATTAACACTTCTTTAGTTGTACGAACAGAAGACTTCCTGATATTTCAATTGGAAACATTGGGATGAAATTGAAGAGGCCAGATACACTGATTTATAGCATTTGAGGATCCAGACTGACTTCAGTCTAGATTTTTGGAACTATGCTGGTTTACACCAGTTGAAGATTAGTCCCAAGGGTTTGTGTATGTTTGTATGCGGTGGAATTCTGGAAACTCCCAAAAATTCTGGAATTCTGTACATAGGTTCAGGGCTAGTTTTAGGGTCAGGCAACCCAGGTCACTGCCTGGGGTAATGGGTTTGGGGGGCACCAGGCTCAGGATGCTGTAAGTTATTCAGAAATTTAACAAATGGAGGTGGCACCATTTGGTCTAGGGCTGGTCCTGCATGGGTTGGGGAAAGAGAGGGTGAAAACAAAAACACCCCTGTGCTGGAGCATATTGTGGGATTGTAGCATAAACCTTCTGTGACCAGCTATTTCCTTCTGTGAACAGGAATAGCCTTTTGGCCCTTCACCCTCTGATCAGGAGCTCTCACCCATTGGATCTGTTAGTGGGGATCCAATGGCCTATGCCTACCCTAATCCAGCACTTCCTGCTACACTGGCCAATTCAGAGCTGACATGAAGTCAACTTCATTAGCATGCAGGAGTTCTCCAGTAGCTCCACCTGCACTCCTTGTCCACAGAATGTCTCCAGGAAACTTTTTTAAGAGGGCCCATCATGCACTTGACTAAATTACAAGCCTTGTAACTTCAACAATTAAATCTAATTCAATCATTGAAGTGTGGGAAGCTGGACTGCAGGAATGGTTGAATGGATTCTTTTAGGACAGCCCCCACTTTTAGGAAAGGTCACTCTCCAGCATTGGGCTTTGGTACCTCCATGTGACTCCTTTGTCCCTTTGCAGGAAGTGCTAGATACTTCAGAAAAACATTTCCTGAAATCTAGCAGCCCTGTCTTTTACTGTTGATGGCCTTAAAGTTGCAGCCAAAAAGGGCTGGTCTATACTACCATGGTAAATTGATTTAACTTACGTTATTCACGTAACTGAAGTTGCGTAACTGAAGTTGACGTAGTTAGAGCCACTTACTGTGGTGGCTATGCTGCACTGTCAATGGGAGAGTGTCTCTTGTCAATTTCCCTTATGCTTCTCAAGGAGGTGGAGTACACAAATGGATGGGAGAGTGCTCTCCCAGCAATTTAGCGTGCCAGACCCACTAAATCAACACTTGCTGCATCAATTGCAGCAGTGTCAATCTACCAGTAAGTGTAGACATGCCCAAAGAGACATTGGGCCAGATCCCCAGCAGTATCTGTGTTTCTTCTCCTCCCGAGAACGTGCCTGTGAAGGAAAGATCCTGTGGGGCCTAGGTGCACTGAATTTAGGGCCATAATGGAGCAGTGCAAAGCCACCATAATGAGGCTGAGGATTGAGATTATTGATTCTGGATGTGCACTGGTGGAAATAACAGAGCCTGGTTCCTTGTGAAATTGTTCTTCAGCATACCATCAACAACTTTGTCTTTGTTCCTGAAAAGTATAAATGGAAACAGTTACCTATATCTTAACTTGATCTCTAAAGAGCTTCAATTTCCCTTGGTTTATGAATAAGCCATTCAATCTATGTATACTTTTTTACGCTCTCTCTTCTGTTCATTGTTGAACAAATTATCTCAGTGAAAGGAGTTCTTTGTTTTGTTTTCAGTGGGGTGTTACCAGAATTCTTTACTTTTGAATGACTGAGAAATCAATGACCTCAGCAAAGGGTAACTGTAGTTCAGCAACTGACACACTAATGTCAGTGTAGCAATGAAATGGAAAGAAAAATAACCAATTCTAAAATAGTTGCTACTTTTAAATCAAATGGACTTATCTATTTCAATTTTATAGCACTCAGAGGGTGAATAGTTTTCTAGAAGCAAAATGAATCACAAAGCTTTTCTACTGAAATTCAAGATGGCATTTAAACACATTTTTTCAAAGTATAGTGGTAGTCAGAAGCTCTTCAATATTTGGTAAATTTAAAATACATGTAAAACCTCATTGTAGCTCTCAGATGTATGAAGATCTACATTATGATACGTGATATGACATCCAAATTTTACTAAGTCAGGCACTTATTGCATCACTGCTGTATTTAGACACTATTGTTACTGGTAACACCTTCCATCAGGTCCATCATGCTGAATAATGAATCACATGTTGAAACAAGATCACAGAGCTGCAGGGGTAGGAAAAGAGCAAAGTTGTGTGTGACTTTATAGAATCAGTGGTTACATAATTCTTACTGCAAATTGAGGTCACTGAGCAGTAGGCGAAGGTAAAAACATGGATGTGGTAAAAGCCAGCTGCATGGAACAGGGATTGTAACAGGATGATGGATGCTTTAGATACTTGCATGGTAAGAGATACCAACATGTACAAAATGTGGATTTATTTCTGGTTCACTGAAGTGGGGTTCCCAAAACTAATAAAGACTTTGCTCTTCCCTCATAATGAGTTATCCATTCTTAAAGTGAATGGGGGGAGGAGGGGGTAGGAGAAGAAAAATGTGCACTTTTGACACACACACACACAGTGTAATATAACTTCCACAGTTCAAAAAAAAAATACACATTTCAAGTGAACTCTGAACTGAAATACTCATTTTCTCTACCATAGTGTTCTGAGATCTAACAATGGAGCTCCAAATAATATGCATGGCAAGAGCTTGAAATTGCCTCCCTGTTTTCTAAAGCAGCCACTGTTAGTAGGGTTGTCTGACCTCAGTTCATCACTTATCAAGAATGCAGCAATGCATTAGATTTTGATTTATTTGTCTATAAATAGTATTAAAGGTGAGGTAAGATTAAGGCAGTCTTACGCTTCCCCATGATTGAAATCTTATTTTTAATTGCTTATAACATTGCCAAGCTTCAACAGTCTGGGCTGAAATTTTACATGCTATATATCTGCCTCAGCCTGACTTTAATTTCAGCCAAAACACTTCAGCCATTTCCAAGATCAAAGCTGGGGAGGGAATACATTGTTTGACCCCTAATAAAAAAAAAAGTCTGGTGACCTTTTTCTTTGAACAGTGGTAGGGCTCCCATGCTTTGAAGCAGTGAGTTGAAATTTAGTTGGAGTGTGATCTTTTGCTGTGCCCATGAAAATGTGCCCGAATTTGATGAGTTTACAGGTCTTTGGAAAAAATTGCAGTTTGCACATGCTTAGAGGAGTTAAAATCGAAGAAGACTCTGTTCTCACCGAACATGCTTGAGCTTCTTACAGCTCCTAGAGCTGATCAGACTCTGCAGGCATCATCCCTACAGAGCAACTGAGCATGCTCCAGCTCAGGGCCATGAGGTAAAGCTGGGCTTTCCCCGAACTGGATGCTCCAAGCCATGGTCGGGCTTGCACTGAAACTGAGGGCCAGGAGCTTGATCTCTCCTGTGCTCACAATGACTCTTCTACTGGCACCCAGCAGTGTGGATGAGGGATTTGCTGTTTCCAAAAAAACAGTACACCCCAGTTTACTAGATCCACTGGATCACTGCTCCATGTAACATATAGCACTTAGATATGTTTATAGTGAAATCAAGTAAAAGTTTATTTAATGATAAACAAATAAAGGGGAAGGGTCCCAGAGCCCAAGTTCCAGCCCAAGTCTGAATGTTTGCGCAGCAGGGTTTATCTCTGCAGCCCGAATCCCACAAGCCTGAGTCAGCTGACCCAGGCCAGTCACAGTCACGTCACAGATCTTTTATTCTAGTGCAGACATACCCCAAGTCTCCAATACATTCTTTGTATGCCTTTCTTTGTTGCAGTTTCACTCTAGACTTATTAGCAGATAGACAGTACTATGTATTTGATAGTTGTCTCTCATAAAATCCTATATTTAATTCATGCTCTCAGCTCACTTGCAGGGATTCAGTATTGCCAAACCCACACATTCAGAAAATGAGTTCAGCTTTAAAATCATGAGATTTTTAAAAATAAAAAATGTTGGGTTCTTTTTATTTGCCTTCTAATGTTTGCACCTTTGGAATACACTTGGATCACATTTCCAAGCTTTTCCCTGCAACCATAATCACTAGAAATTTTTTCTAAATGAAAGCTGAGATTCTCATGTAATCAACTGAATCCAGGATCTGGTGCTTTAAGAGAAATGCCTAATATTGTGATTCTCCTGATAAAATTATGAGAGCTAGCAATACTAGAGATTGCAGTGAATAAGGAGGCTAAAATAGTCCAAGAAACATTGAACAAAATTTTGAGATTTAAAAAAAAAGGTTGCAAGTAGGGCTATCAAGCGATTAAAAAATTAATTGTGATTAATGGTGTGATTAAACAATAATAGAATACCATTTATTTAAATACTTTTGGATGTCTTCTACACTTTCAAATATATTGATTTCAATTATAACAGAATACAAAGTATACAGTGCTCTATTTATATTTGTTTTGATTACAAGTACTTGCACTGTAAAAACCCCCAAAAGAAATCGTATTTATCAATTCACCTAAGACAAGTAATGTAGTGCAACGTCTTTATCATGAAAGTTGAACTTACAAATGTAGAATGATGTACAAAAATCTCTGTATTCAAAAATAAAACAATCTAAAATTTTAGAGCCTGCAAGTCCACTCTGTCCTATTTCTTGTTCAGCGAATTGATCAGACAAACAAGTTTGTTTACATTTGCAGGAGATAATGCTGCCCGCTTCTTGTTTACAATGTCACCTGCAAGTAAGAACAGGCATTCTTATGGCACTGTTGTAGTCAGAGTCCCAAGATATTTACATTCCAGATGCACTAAAGATTCATGTGTCTCTTCATCTTCAACCACCATTCCAGAGGACATGCGTCCATGCTGATGATGGGTTCTGCTTGATAACAATCTAAAGCAGTGCGGACCGACGCATGTTGGTTTTTATTATCTGAGTCAGATGCCACCAGCAGAAGGTTGATTTTCTCTTTTGGTGGTTCGGATTCTGTAGTTTCTGCATTGGAGTGTTGCTCTTTTAAGACTTCTGAAAGCATTCTCCACACCTCGTCCCTCTCAGATTTTCGAAGGCACTTCAGATTCTTCAACTTTGGGTCAAGTGCTGTAGCTATCTTTAGAAAACTCACATTGGTATCTTCTTTGCGTTTTGTGAAATCTGCAGTGAAAGTGTTCTTAAAATGAACAACATGTGCTGGGTCATCATCCGAGACTGCTATAATATGAAATATATGGCAGAATGAGGGTAAAACAGAGCAGGGGACAGTTCTCCCCCTAGGAGTTCAGTCACAGATTTAATTAATGCATTATTTTTTTAACAAGCGTTATCGGCATGGAGGCATGTCCTCTGGAATGGTGGCCGAAGCATGCAGGGGCATATGGATGTTTAGCATATCTGGCACATAAATACCTGGCAATGCCAGCTACAAAAGTGCCATGGCAATGCCAGTTCTCACTTTCTGGTGACATTGTAAATAAGAAGAGGACAGCATTATCTCCTGTAAATGTGAACAAACTTGTTTGTCTTAGTGATTAGCTGAACAAGAAGTAGGACTGAGTGCAGTTGTAGAACATAAGAATGACCATACTGGGTCAGCCCAAAGCTCCATCTAGCCCAGTATCCTGTCTTCCAACAGTGGCCAATGCCAGGTGCCCCGGAGGGAATGAACAGAGCAGGTAATCATCAAGTGATCCGTTCCCAGTCGCCCATTCCCAGCTTCTGGCAAAGAGAGGCTAGGAACACCATCTCTGCCCATCCTGGCTAATAGCCTAGGCTCTGAAGTTTAAATTGTTTTGGTTTTGAGTGCAGTTATGTAACAAAATAAAATCTACATTTGTAAGGTACTTGTATGAGGTGAATTAAAAATATTTATTTTGTTTATCATTTTTACAGTGTGAATATTTGAATCAAATAATATATATTGATTTCAATTACAACACAGAATACAATATATATGAAAGTATATAAAAACATTCAAAATATTTAATAAATTTCAATTGGTATTCTATTGTTTAACAGTGCGATTGAACTGCGGTTAATCATGATTAATTTTTTTGAGTTAATTGCGCGAGTTAACTGCAATTAATCAACAGCCCTAGTTGCAAGTCTTAATATTGAAGATGCTATAGGAGATGGATCATATGCTCTAATCAGGACAGGAATGCTCATAATTTGTAATTGCCTGAGACGCAACCAAGATTTCATGAAAGTTATAATGCATTTGAAAGGACAAGGAGGTAACTGATAACCTCTCCTGATGTAAATCTGTTACAAAAGCAATTCCTGCTTTTCCCTGTTCATTTTACTAACCTCTCCCCAACATCAATTTTTAATTTAAAGTTGTTCTAGAGAGAAGAATGTTCGGTTAATTTTTCTAAAACCTGCATATATTCATATTCTCTAATCCAAGTATCCTTTTTTAAATATTCATTTAAGCAACATTTTAACCGTTGCAATCAATTTACATGCATATATTTATGACACTGGTTCAGTGTTTGCTGAACTACAGCTGTATCTTAGATATAGTTCACAACATTAGAAATGCACTGTAATTTACTTTAACTTATTAGTTTCTCTTTTGCTTTCTGTTGGATGTCTGAAAGTTTGTACATATTTTTTTTGGTAACATCTGCTACAATCAAACACATGCATTATAATATTTTATTCTTTAAAATCTTCTTTAATTTCTCTTTTCATAGAAAGAAGGAGAAAAAGATCACAAAGTTCGCTTGGCAGTTGGAAATGGAGTAAGGAGTGATGTATGGAGAGAATTTTTAGGCCGATTTGGTGACATCAAAATGTGTGAGTTTTATGGGGCTACTGAAGGAAACATTTCTTTCATGAACCACACTGGGAAAATAGGATCTGTGGGACGTACTAATTTCTTTTATAAGGTAACTATTTAATATTTTATTTTAGAAGGAGGGTTGGGGATAAATGTGATTCTTAATTCAGTAACTAGATCAGAAGAAGTGAGGCTAAAGTCAGTGGGAATGGAGCATGCAAAATCAAGTCCTAAGTCTTTTGATCTAGTTACTGCAGGTTTAACTGACACTGTTCAATGCTCCCAAAATCATGTGTATATAGTGCTCTCACCTGTGCTAATGGCAGCACCAGTGGGATTTTTTTTCCCTTAAAATTTCCTAGCATAGACAAATGAGTGAAACTCCATCATCCTGAAAGTTTCAAGAAAGTTCTGTTCAGTTCTGCATTCTAAATCTTTGTTACTAGGCAAGAGCCTAGATTACAATTATTTAATGCATCACAGATTTATAACCAGTGAAATATATGTACAAGATTGAAGACTGGGAGGTATACCTGCATGCTCTCTCTGCTCATCAGGAGTCTGTAGATGCTTGTATGTCTCAAGTCCATCTACTTCCCAGTCTTCAAACTTTTATTTTCTGGGTCAGAGCCTGGTGTGGAATTGGAGATCAAGTACTCTCCACTCCATGTTACCCTATCTAGACCCAGGGATATTTTGCCAGGAGCTCCTTTCTGCTGTATCTTGCTGTGTGGCTTCAACTACTCAACTGTGGAAGAACAATATCTACAGGCAGCATGCTTCCTGGGGGTGCCTGCAGTACTGCCAACCCCAAGCTTTCAAAAGTCATGAGATTATTTTTAAAAACCATACATTTCTATTTTTCTGAAACTTTAAGGTGTGCTTGCTTCATGTTTTGAAGCTTTCCACAACCATGAGGACGCAACTTTTTTCATAAAGAAAGCTGGACTTTTCATGCAATCCGATTCCAACACCTGGGGCACTACGAAAAACACCAAAGATCATGAGACTTGATAAAATCATGAGAGATAGTAACACTGGGGCAGTCCATAGGAACAGGCCCTTGGTTTAGAGACTTGCACGATTAAGAATACAGTTCTCCATGGAGTTAGTAGGACAGTAATATTCAGGGCTAGGGTTTCAAAGAATACACTTATCATACACTAATGTACAAATATTCAGCTTAAAATAATAAATCTGAGTAATAATAATAATAAAGATAAACTACTATATCATCTATAATATCTTTATTATGGGTAAAGTGACTAGTGCAATGAAATTTACAATAATGCATGACTAACTCAGTGTGGCCATTTTACCTCAAGTTGGTTTTCCATACTTCTAAATTTAAAAGATAAAAAGGACACTAATATATTAGCTTGACTGGAACAAAAGAATGATATACAGGAATGCTAAGAAATATTTCCTGTCCCCAGTCACATGGCCAAGTCAGAGTTACAAAAAGTTCATACCCCGTCACATGGCAAAAATCAAAATCCACCGAGTCTGTAACATTTATTTTGTTACTTTAGATTAAAACTGGAAAGATAAATCAAATTTACTTTTCACTATTTACTGCATGGTGCATGTGTTGGCATTTCACTCAGCTTAGACAATAAAATATGTGATTGGGAAGAGGGAGGGTCGCTCACATCACCTGTATCATCCCTTCCCTGCAAAATAGGAGGTGAGGAGGAGTTCTGGAAGTAAGTGGAGAGTGCCTTTACAGTTGTATGCTGAGGTCAGCATAGAACTTGATCATCCAAGCCCACACGGGGCTCCCCAACCCCATTTTAAAAGGATCCTGAAAAGTTCAATTTGGGTGGATCTCTTGAACTCTACACTATGCTCACAGGCTTAGTGGCACGCAGCCATTCTGTACTAAGCCTCTTAACATTGTTAAAACCAGTGGAACTTAACCAGGCTTGGTGATGGTGGGATATTTTGATAAAAAACATCTCTAGTATAGACAGGCCTGGAGGGTGAATTCCTGGGTGACTTTTATAGAAGAACCTAAAACTGCTTCTACAGAAGGATATTGCAACAAAGGTGAGATGCCAGAATTAATTAGCCTTTAAACATCTGTTAAAATCTGTGGGCCATATTGTAACGGCCCAGTGCAACAATACACTGTATGTAATCAGTCGCTATAGTATATGGAGAGAAACGGCAAAAAAAAGTTATCCATGTAAATAGTTCAGATATTTTTTTAAAAAGACTTAATCTAAGGGTATGTCTTCACTACCCGCTGGATCGGCGGGCAGCAATCGATCTAGCAGGAATCGATTTATCGCGTTTAGTCTAGGTGTGATAAATTGACCCCCAAGCACTCTCTCGTCAACTCCTGTACTCCAGTGCCACGAGAGGCGCAGGTGGAGTTGACAGGGGAGTGGCAGCAGTCGACTCACCACGGTGAAGACACCATGGTAAGTCGATCTGAGTACGTCGACTTCAGCTACGTTATTCATGTAGCGTAAGTTGCGTAACTTATATCGATATTTCCCCCCCCCCCAGGGCTAAGTGAATGGATGAAACTATTATGAATTGGTTTGGACCCTAAGTGTAGCTCCTGAGACAGGCTGCTGCTGATCATGTTGGTAGCACTTTTAAAATTTGGCTGCCCTGGCCTCCTGGAGTACTATCAGCGTGACTCTTACACATCTTACTTTCACGTTGGATCTGTTCCCATTTATTGGGTGTTTTTGTGTGGTGACAAGCTGTAAAATTATAAAGGAGTATAGTCATCTCATAGTTTGAAAGTTGTGAGCAAACAGCTTAATAAGTGGTTTTTTGTGAGGCTAAGTGACATTTGAGAAAGCTTCTGAATCTGGACAGACATGTTTATTGCTATCACTACCTCTTTAAAGTCTGAATAAATTCATTTGAAGCTAAGGTCAACTGAGTAAAGCTGTATCAATTACACCACAGATCAGTGTAATGTTAATATTTAACTTTTTGATGGTTAAAGTCAATGCATTGTAAAGCAGACTTGAGTAAAGAAAAGTAAAAACTGCAAGATGGGTACTGAAGGTTTAGTCTTTCTGTTTCCCTTTATTAACTGTTAGGACTTTTGTATAGAGATGAAACCATAGGATTTTATAGAATTTACTCTAAAACCCTATGGAATTTAATAGAAAATTAGATCATTTGTCTCTAGTTTTTTGATCCTGGATAGATATTCTATAGCAGGGATAAAATTTTCTATTAAATTCCATTGCTAAATTTCTCTACAGAAAGACGGTCCTTTTTATAATAAATTCTGTTAGACTTTCCCATACAGTTCAGTAGGGGAAAAGGTGGAGGGGTTCTTTCTTTATATTGCGTGAGAGATTCTTCCACTCTCATTGGGTTCTTGTTTTTAATTTTATTTTTTGTAAACCCTTTCCTTCACCCTCCCTCAAGACCTAGTGTCACAACAACCATCTCCCAGTTAGAAAACGACAGTAGATGGATCTTCCTGTGGCTCCTGTTAACATCATTCCTTTAAATGGCTGGAGAGATTTGTCTCTAAGAAACTTGCATCCAAGGGTTTAGATAATTAAGTGATAGGTGTCTTCTTCAGAATTTCTACTCACTAGGCAGCCAATTTAACCTTGTACTATTATTGAGGCCCAGTCCTGCTCTTCTTGAAATCAAGAGCAGCACACCCATAGTATGGAATTTTAAAAAGCAACTAAATATTTAGCAGCATAAATCCCATTGATTTAGAATGAGACTTGTGTTCCTAAGTCACTTTGGCACATTTGAAAATTCCATCTGTAATCTTTGGTTGGTTCAGGATCAGGCCCAGAGTTGTTATATTTCCCTCTGTGCCCTTCCATCCCCAACCCCCCAAGTCTTTAAACCATGTAAGGTGTGGAATGTTGTTTTATATTTGTTTCATACATTAATAAAATGGTACTTTTTATATACCCAGAAAGGAAGATTGATACTTTTTCTTGAATATAAAGTAAAGGTGCTATTTGTTCTCCTCTGTGGTTTAGTCATACGACTTGAATTAGCCACAATACACTAGAAATAAGGATACTGCTGCAATCCACATTTTAAAAATTCTGTTAATTTTATTTATTTATTTTTGCAACTGGATAGTGAATGTCTACAGACATTTCTGCTGTAAATTCTAACCGGTTGGCATTACTGTGCCCTATCAAAGTATCTATCTAATTTGATAATATAACTGTGAAATCATCTTCCCTCACCCTTTCTCAAAAATGAAAATGTGAAGAATGCAAGACCTCTCATGAACAGGAAATGGCCGCTCTGCAATTATTCTGCCTTCAAAATTAGTTTATATTGTCTTTTTAAAATACTGCTCAAACTCTTTCTTCTCCAGAAAATAAACCTGCATTAAGGGCTAGATTCACAAAGAAAATTAGGTGTCATGATACTGAATGTTGATGGATAAATTAATTAAAAAAGTCAGAGTACAACAGCTTCAACGGGAGAAACCAAGGGAGCCCCACATCAGAATATCCTAGACGAGGGCATTCACCTGAAAGGTGGCAGATCCCTGTTCAACCCTTTTTCAGCCTCAAATGGAGGGGAGACTTAACTGGAGATATCCCAGATGACTACCCTAACCACTGGGCTAAAAGTTGTGAGGGACTTTCTCTCCCCCATCTCCCTTATTTTGTATGAGATTGCCTATTAGGGGCCTGATCTAGTAGCTGAGGTCGGAGCTTGCTTTCTAGATCAGGCCCCGCAGGTGAATTAGGTGGAGGAACACCTATCTACCTACTCCTGGTTTGTGAATTTATGAGGACTTAGGCATTTGGATGCTTGCCGTGCAGTTGCAGTGCTTATGCTCAGAGGTAGAAATGTCGGTGCCCAGGAAACTTTACTGCAAAAATTTAGGTGCTGAGCGATTTTTACGTTCAGGCCTACAGGGTTCAGGGGCAGCTGACCAGGGTTTTGTGAATACCTGTGGGACCTGATTCTGGGATTTAGGTTCCTGCAGTGGCAGGCGCCTAAGTCCTTTTGTGAATCTAGTCACTAGTGCAGAGGCACAGGATCTTTGATTTAACTACACTGGCTGCACTTGAATACTTCAGTATTTTCCAGGTGTTTTGTTGGGTCCCATATGGAAGACAAACCTATCTGACACCTCAAGAGAATGACTGGGGAGGAATTCTGAAGGGATATTCTTGCACATGCTTCCTCTTCCAGAACTCTCTCCCCTGGATTTTTCTACAGTGGGACGATCCAGTCCAAAATATGTACACTTGTCTCCACCCCCTCACCTCCCAAGCCTCTCCAAAATGATGCTCCCTTTCTCTTTGAAGGGAATATTTCTTGTGGAGCCACATTGCATGTTTGATTTTTCCCTGTGATGTATAAAATACTAAGACAAAGCAAGAATCTACAAACTAAGGGCCTGACCCTACATCCCTTACCCATATAAGCAGGCCTACTGAAGTCATCTTAAAATGGTCATTCCCTCACTTCTCTTTCTGCCACATTCCTGTTCATAACAGCGGATAGCTCCCCACTCTGTTATGGCACTGGTACTATTCACCTGAGTAAGAGTCTTTGGTTAGACTTCTCTCAGCAATGGATGAAAAAAAGCAAAGGGTAGGAGAGGGCAAGAAGGAATGAATGTTACAAAAGTAAAAGGTCACTAGATATGGTTTTTGTTACTTTACACTCTTTCCTCTGGATTTAAAAAAAAGTATGGGGGCAGTGTCTGAACTGCAGGGGAATGAACATTCACACTGCTCCTTTGTTTTGGTGTTTCTGATTGCACTGCAGTTGAATACTGATTGATACAAATAGTTTCTGAATCATAATACCCTGGGCCAGTTTCCTTGTATACTGAGGGGTTTCCTAAAAACAAATAAACAAACAAAACCCTTACAAATCACTGACTGGCAAACACTATATTTCAGAAGCGTAGATGATGCCATGGTTTTATTCCACTTTGAGTGTCACTGGTTGGACATCTCAAAGCGTGACAAGAAGAGCGGCTATGACTTTGAAAAGTGTGTCAGATGTGACAGATTGGAAGCTAGCTGAAAATCATTTGAGGAAAAACATGTTTGTGGTGTACACAAGGGGCCTCATTGAATCCTAATGGTTATTACACACCTTTCTGCTAATACGGTTGTGCTGGTGGGAGCAGACAGACATAACTTTAAGTGATACATAAAATCCAAGTAGGGTAACTGAATACACACATGCTACTTCTCTCTCCCATGAATGGGAAGAAGAGAGCTTCTCAGATACTCTCTGAGATCTCATTCCCTAAATTGGAATAGGACAAGGAGAGAGAAGTTGAGGATGGGAAAAGAAAATCACGTGTGAGCACGTTTGCAATGGGCCTCCTGTCTTACCCCCACCACACCCAGGAATTTCTCTTTCTGACTTCTACCTGTTGGAGGCTCTAGTGTCTTTTCTCACTTCGTTGCCTTTCCATTCACACTGAATCTGGTGCAAAACAATATTAATAGAGAATAGGTAGAGATTTTTTAGGAAATCCCTCAGTATTCAAGGCTTTTCCCTTTTAAGGCTCTTCCTCCCAGATTGCTATGCCTTACAGGTGTGGTGGGGTAAGACTGCCTGAGCTCAAAGCGGGTTTGCACACCCCATCACAATAGGATATAAAACCTCATGGTTGCAAGCATAAACCAGCCACTTTGTGGGGATAGAGGGAGAAATAGGAAAACATATCCCCTATGGACACTTTATCTCATAGCTGTCCACGGTAAGTTTCCCTGCATCTTCTTCTGATGCAGCTAGTACTGGCCATTATCGGGCAGTACACAGAACTATATGGTTCACCAGTCTGATTCAGTATGGCAGTTCCTATATTTGTATGTTGAAGTGATGAGTGTGGAACAGTATCTAAAGATTAAATACAGACAGATGAGACAGCAGATGCTAAAGCTGGCAAGACTGGTACAGGCTCCCAAGATAATGAAAGCGAATTTTCTGTCACTAACTGCCTTCTCCTAAAGCAAGGAGGCAAAGACTAATGTGTGATTGATGTTCCACTTGCCAAATTATAGGTGATGCAAAAGATACAATGCTAGCAACCAGAAAAGCTAGTGAGAAGACAGAAGTAAATGAATTAATATTGATAGTGATGATCTTCTGTCAGCCAAATCATATTTTATTATATTTTCAGTTGTGTGAAGAAAAGGGTGAATGCTGTAGTAGTGTGTCATGTATCCAAAGAGCCACTGGATGTGAGATGCTAACTGGAAAGTGGTGTTCTTGTCTAGGAATAATTTAGTTTATTTGTACTGTGTAATCTCTAGGTACAGTGGGTCCTGTTGATATATTTGAAGGCACAGTTACTCAGTCCATCTGTATAAACAGATTTTTCAAAAACAAGGATGTCTATATGTCTCAGGTGAATAGAATTAATGCAGTAGAAAATGGGAGCCTATATCTGCTAAGGAAACAAAATTTGCAGAAGCCTCTGAACAGGAATGCACACAGCAGCTTCAGACCTTTTATGCATATATGATTTGTGTGATGCATAAGGAGTTAGGCATGAGACTTCCATTAATATTGATCAAAGATGCATGGAAAAGACACTCCACATTACCCTTAAAATGTACCCCAGGCTACAAGAGAGAAAATGCAACAGGAGTGAGGGGAAAGAGAACTCATACATCATAAAAAGTGGTAACAGGGAGTACAAATACTATCTACCTAAAAATCAGCTTCTAAATATTTGTATTCAGAACTTTGCATGTAACATTTTTTTTGCCAGTGTTTTAGTTTAAAAAAAAAATTGTAAAGGCCTGAATCTTTATCCAGGACTCATTCTGTGTAATACCTTGTTTTGTTGTTCTCCTAGAAATCAGTAGGACTGCTTGCATGATAAGGCATTACTCTACATGAGAATGGATGACAGAATCAGGTGCTAAATTAATAATTTAACCTTTTATTCTGATGGAAAGCTTGACTGTGGCAATCAATCAAAAAACATTGTAGCATTTTGTTGAGGCTTATTGCCTTTCTTTCACAGAACAAACTATTTCAGAACTGACCCAATTCTAGTGGAGTTCGTTTTTTGTTTGTAATCTTAAAATTTAAAATAACAGAACAGGTACTTTTTAACATGACAAGAAAACTTCATGTCAAGTTTTAGCTGAAGCAGATATTTATAAGCCTCTGGAAATCAATATTAACAGCACAAATGCTTAATGCGTTTATCAACAGTGTTACTAGAAGCTTCTATGATCTTTGCCTGTTCAGCAAAGGTTAAAACATGTCTGAAGATTAGTACCACTCCTGCTCTTTTAACAGTGAGGTTATTCACATAGCTTTTGACAAGCATGGTCTAATACTGCCACTATATTCCAAAATATCTTACTGTACCAGTATTTTCTGGGTTAGCACCGAATATGTTCTTTGCAAGGCTTTTTTTTTTTTTTTTAAATAGTTGGTCCTGTCACTGGCTAGCCAAATCACGAAGAGAAACAATTTAGCCCAAACAGGGTTAAATAGTGTTCAAACTCTGTTTTCATACATGGTTCAGAGTTCATCATAGATAAGGCCTTGTCGTTATGAAACATAGTTAATGTATAAAGAAAAGGAGGACTTGTGACACCTTAGAGACTAACCAATTTATTTGAGCATAAGCTTTCGTGAGCTACAGCTCAGTTCATCGGATGCATACCTAAATTCAGTGATATTATAGGACCCCAATCCTGGAGGCAAAACTGCCAGTGATAGCAATGCACAAAGACTGCAGGATCAGCTGGAGGGTTCCCCAGTCACCAGTTCCACAGCTAGGCAGAAAGCAACCAGAACAACAAGCCCTGTGTGCATGTTGCTCCCCTGCCGGTGGAAGTACTTCACACGGCTCCGTTGCTCCAGTTCATTGAAAGCTTCGCTGCCCGGTGGTTAAACTAGTCTGCAGGGAAGAGGAGGGGGGCAACTGTGCTAGGGAAGGAAAGTAGTTAAGTCTTTGAATTTGTTTGGATGGTGGATCCTGAATCTTAAGGCTTGTATACAAAGGAAAGCTATTGCAAAATAAAATTAGGGTGTGAACTAAAAATACAATAGCTATTCTGCACTAGTTCCCCATGTGGACACACTTACTCCACACAAAGTGGATTAACCTAAACCAAATGAAAGCACAGTTTAGGCTGTGTCTACCCCGAGGGAGACAGAAGTGTGATTCTCAGCGCAGGTACACACGCTCATCAAGCTAGCATGAATATAAATAATTCTGCAGCCCTGGTAGCACAGGCAGCGGTGGCACAGCTTAGCTACCCGTTTCAGGTGGGCTTGTACTTGGCATGGCTAGGTTGTGTCTCTGCTGATGTTCCCTGTGCTATCATGGCTACTGCTTTAGTACTATTTATACTCGTACTAACTCTCTTCGACCTCGCACGAGGATGTGTAAGTGAGCTGGGAACCTTAGTATAATATAACCTTAGTATAAGGCAGCCTTAGTAAGGAACAAGCATTCACATTGGGAACTCATGTGGAATAGCTATTCTGGGCTATTTCCCTGTGCAGACAAGTGTACAAATGTAGCAGTTTGTTTTATAAACATCTACCAGGGTATTCAGCAGTAGATTTCCTGTAAAATTTCCAGCTGACAAACCAAACCAAAGGCAAAAGCTGATGCATATTTTTACTGGTCCACTGTGAGTTTAAAATATAATAATTTTTAAACAATTTTAAAAATGTATTTGAATTGAAATATTGTATTTAAAAAAGCAACGGTGTGACATTATGATGATACTGTTAGCTAGAAAAAAAGATGGTCCTGTAGTTAGGGTATTAGCTTAGCACCTAGAAGACCCAGGTTCAATATCTTGCTTTGCCCCATGCTTTCTGTGTGACTGTGGGCAAGTCACTTGGCCTCTCTGTGCCTCAGATCACCCGTTTTATAGATGGGGATAATAGCACTTCCCTACCTCACAGGGGTATTGTGAAGATAAATGCATTAAAGATTGTGAGGTGCTCAGATACTATGGTAATTTGGCCATATAAGTACTTTAAATAGCTAAATAATATCAGAGCAACATAATCACAGGGAAGTGGTGATACAGAGTATGGTCAGATTGCAATTTATCTGGTTGAAAGGTTCATGTGTTGTATAATATTTATTTATCCAGTAAAACAGTTAAATTAGATGAATGATCCACTGCATTACACTGTGTAGAATAATACAGTAATGTTTGCCTACAGCCCTTCTTTCCCCATAATTTGAAATAGCCAAGATGAAACAAATTTAGGTCTGTACCCACAGCAGTATGATGCAGTGCCACTTGCTTTGCCAAGGTGACTCCAATTCACAAACTTTAATGCAGAAGGAAAGCAGCTTGCATGTAGACAGGTTTACAGTATTACAGATGCTGATGAGTAGGTTCAGTAAATCTCAGTTCATGTGTCCAGTCTTTAGATCCTTGGGCTGATACACAGTAGCGCACTGAAAGAGGTACTCTCCTTTAGACCAGGTGTTTAAACAAAGGTTCTTTTGCTCTGGGTCGTAGTGAGATCCAAAGATGCATTTTGGATGCAAAGATGCATCTTTGGTCAGGGAAATCAGGTAATCTCAACATTTCCTCTGTCAGTGAAACAGATTTGCTCAAACAAGGTTGTACTTGAGTGCCTGATGACAGTTGAATTCTCATATGCAGTCAGTTGCTTTGCTACCAAAATCCATCCCTTTACATTATAAAGCATTTTCAATATGTCTAATTCAAAAAGTAAAGTTTATAACTAAGTCCCAGTCTCATTCAATTTCATATTACAAAAGGTGTGAATAATGTGTAGCTGCATTCACTAATCCAGCATCCAACCACCACAGACTTGATTCTTTCTAAATTGTCCCCTGTGCTAATTAGTGGTTGCTATAAAAAATCAGGCATCAGTGACAACAAAATGAATAGTGGTCTGATCAGGTTAAGGGATGATAAAATCATATACTATTCAGTCAAATTAACTGAAGTCAAATGAGCATTTTATGTTTTAGCATCTTATCATTACATGAGACATCTTCCTAATCCCATTTCCCTAATTACATTGTATTTCTTGCTGGTGAAAAAAAGTGCTGTGTGATTTTAAAATATATATTTGCAATTAGTTTCTCCCACACTGGTCCTGTCAGTACTTCTTCTGCAAAGATTTCCAGAAATCCTTTGTTAGTCCTACTTTTACAAGAACTACTGATGCACTTCTTTAGGAGAAAGAAGATGAGGAGAGTAAGGAGGCAGGCTAATTGAATGCACAGAAAGATAAGTGAATATCTGATAAGAAATGCACCCTGTCCATATAATGACAAAGACTCTGGGTCAAGTTATCATTTACATGAAAACCACTTTACACTACTTGCAAAGGGCCCTTAGGCCAGGTCTACACAACAAATCTGTATCAGTATATCTGTTATCCAGGGGGTGTGAAAAATCCGCACCCTTGAGCGACATAGCTATACCAACCTAACTCCCTGTGTAGACAGTGCTGCATTGATGAGAGAGCTTCTCCTGCTGACATAGCTACAGCCTTTGGGGAGGTGGATTAATTGTTGACAAAGGAGCATCTTTACTAAAGTGCTACAGTGGTGCAGTTGCACTAGTGTGAAAACAAGCCCTTAGTGTAAATGAGAATCAGGTCCTGAGTATTTAGTGGAAAACAGCGTACCTGGGTTTTTAATGTTGGGAAGAATATGGGGCCCAGTCCTGCAGCCATGGCCAGATTCTGTCTAGTCTTATGCAAGAGGTCCCAAGAACCTTTCACCCCAGCTTCAACTCTGGTGTGCAGCCTATGTAGGGGGTCAATCAGAATAGCAATGTCTGTGATCGGGGGAATATAGAAACTTCTGTCCCTATGCTCTCAGGAGTGGACAGTACCCAAAAGGAGGATGTGAGGCCCACTGAACAGGACTGGTGCCCAGCAGGGAGAAGCTGCAGTCCATAAAGAAGTATAGTAGTGGAAATGCTCCCCTCCCTGTTGACGTTTAGGGAAGTAGAATGCTCCCAGTCTTCTTGTTCAGGTAGTGCAGCTTTACCAAAATGAGGCTTTTCCTAAGAGCCATACTGTAGTGCTGAGTGAGCTTGAAAGTTTTTAGGATCCTAAGGACTGCTGCTTTTGGTTCATCTACAATCCTTTTCTAACATTTTAATCTGCTCTTGACAATACTTCCACAGTCTACAACTTCAAGCATTCTCACGAGCAAGCAATGCTAAAAACTGTGGGCCAGAGCCTCATCTGGAATAAATTGGCATAACTCCAGTGAAATAAATGGAGCTACAGTCATTTACACCAGCTAAGGATCTGGTTCCAGGAGTAGTTTTTGTAGCAGGCACCACTATCAAATACTATAGCTAAAGTTGCAGATCTGATTCTATTATTATGACATCCTGGTGCTGATTCTGGTACACTGCTCCAATGGTATATAGGGGCCACAGTTGTACCACAGGATGCTGTAATGGAAATAAGTGAGATTACATATGTGTTCTAGAGATATTTTTAATGTTACAGAGTTATTAAAATCAGATGTTGCTTTTCTTCAGTGAATAGTATAAGTTTATCTTGTGCACTTTGTATTTACATAAAACTGGATTCTACATTTAGGTAAAAAAGATTTGAATGCTATACATAAAATTGTTTCATTGCTTACTTCTGCTGCCACCAGATGTCGCTGTGTTTATAAATAAGTGATGGTTCATCTGTTCTCTTCTCTTTTCAGCTTTTTTTCCCCTTTGACTTAATCAAGTATGATTTTAAAAAAGATGAACCGATTAGAAATAGGCATGGTTGGTGTGAGAAGGTTAAGAAAGGTAAGCATTCATTATAACAGGATATGTCCACCCTATAAATAACTTGCAGGTGTTTTTTTTTTTTTTAAATGAACTGTATTGTTGTGTTACAAGTGATAAAGCACCAACATCAGCTAATAATAACCTATAACAATCTGCCTACAAAATCAGTAGGTTTAATGACCTGAAGTGGTACATTTTTAAACATGTGAGGCTTTAGAAGCACAATCTGTTTAATGGTAGACTGCCTAAGGACAAAAGCACGAATAGGGAAAAGATGGTCTTTCTTTTCTGCTTGAAATTTCAAAATTTATCAGAATGAAAACCTTTTTAAGTGTCAGAATTTTCCAGACAATGAAATTCTGAGTTTTGACAAGTTCTAACTGTATCTGGGAAAATAGTGGTTCTGAAAAGATATTAGGCTTCACAGTGGACAAGCAACTCCATGTGAGCTCTCAGTGCGATGCTGTGGCAAAAACGGCTAATGCAATCCTTGGCTATATAAGTAGGGGAGCAGTGAGTAGGTTTAGGGAGATGATTTTTACCTCTGTATAAGTGATTGATGAGACAGATACTGTATACAGTTCAGATTTCCATATTTTAAAAAGCATATTGTAAAATTGGAGAAGATACAAAAAATAATTAAAGGGCTGGAAAAAATGCCTTACTGTGAAAGACTAAAAGAGCTCATTCTGTTTAGCTTATCAGAAAGATTGAGAGACTACCTGATACATGTATAAGGAGACTACCTTTCTGGAAGTTATGTGTTAACCAAACAAAAGTTATAGGACTCAATACAGGGGTAATTGGGTAAAATTAATGGTCTATGATATAAAAGAGGTTAGAGTAGATGCGCCTGTAGTACCTTCTGGCCTTAAACTTTATGAATCTAAGAAAAGCAAGGCAAAACCCTGTTATGTAGTCTTTTTATGCTTTCTCCAGGATTTGGTCCTAAACTCCTTGTAACGTTTTCTATCCCTTTTGGGTATATTTTTTATTGGAGTACTTTTCTCTGCTAGAACAATGTAACCCTCTGGTTTTACTGTTCAGAAAACGCTTTAATAAATGTGAGACCCTACAATTAAAACTTGTGTGTATGGGTAACCCTAGAATGCTCAGGGACACAACCAACCCTTCCAGGAATGCGCTGTATACTTTCTGTTTCGAACTAGTAGTCCATAGAAGTATTCTACCCATGCATTCTATGTGCAACAAGCAGACTTATTTCCTCCTCTCCTAACTTGTCTGTTATTTTCTGAAAATAGATTTGGTTAACTTTTATAAGTTAATTGGCAAAGAAAAAAAACTGATTCTGTATAAATATAATCCACTTTTCTGGCTTCAATGGAAACTGCTGTGGAGCTCAGTACTCTTGAAAATCAGGCTATTTAAATATGGATTTAATACCTAGCTTTAGACATACATTTTTTGCAAATCTTAGGTACTTTATTTTGAGTATTAAAAGGAAACTAATGCTGACAATTATAATTCACTAAGAAATGTGAGATCTAATCTTTCTTGGCAGGTGCACTTTAGTAAGTGATATCTCTAAAACAGAGCAGAGTCTGATCCTCCACTGCCTTGCATCTTGTGTAGTGATATTTATCCTGTAAACAGTTAATGGGGATAAGAGGGAAGGTCCTCTCCTGGAACAGTAACTGGTTAAAATATACAAAACAAAGGGTAGGAATAAATGGTCAGTTTTCCGAATGGACAGAGGTAAATAGTGGTGTCCACCAGGGGTCTGGCTGGTGCCAGTGCTGTTCACCATATTCATAAATGACCTGGAAAAGGGGGCAAACAGTGAGGTGGCAAAACTTGCAGATGATAGAAAACTACTCAAGATAGTTAAGTCCCAAGCAGACTGCGAAGAGTTTCAAACGGATCTCACACAAACTGGGTGACTGGGCAACAAAATGGCAGATTAAATTCAGTGTTGATAAATGCAAAGTAATGCACATTGGAAAACATAATCCCAACTATAGATATAAAATGATGGGGTCTAAATTAACTGCTACCACTCAAGAAAGAGATCTTGGAGTCATTGTGCATAATTCTCTGAAAACATCCATTCAATGTCCAGCAGCAGTCAAAAAAGCAAACAGAATGTTGGGAATCATTAGGAAAGGGGTTGATGATAACACAGAAAATACCATATTGTCTCTATATAAATCTATGGTATGCCCACATCTTGAATTCTGCGTGCAGATCTGGTTGCCCCATCTCAAAAAAGATATATTGGAATTGGAAAAGGTAAACAAAAATGATTAGGGGTGTGGAAAAGCTTCCATATGAGGAGAGATTAAGCAGACTGGGACTTTTCAGCTTGGAAAAGAGATGACTAAGGTGGGGGAAATATGATAGAGGTCTCTAAAATCATGACTGGTGTGGCGAAAGTAAATAAGAAAGTGTTATTTACTCTTCCTCATAACACAAGAACTAGGGGGCCACCAAATTAAATTAACAGGCAGGAGGTTTAAAACGAACAAAAGGAAGTATTTCTTCCACAGGTTGACAGTGCATTGTATGAACTCTTCGCCAGAGGATGTTGTGAAAGCCAAGACTATACCAGAGCTCAAAAAAGAACTAGATAAGTCCATGGAGAATAAGTCTATCAAAGGCTATTAGCCAGGATGGACAGGGGTGCAAAATCATGCTCGGAAGTGTCCCTAGCCTCTGTTTGCCAGAGGCTGGGAATGGGCAACAGGGGACAGAGCACCTGATTAACTGTTCTGTTCATTCCCTCTGAAGCACCTGGCATTGGTCACTGTCGGAAGACAGGATACTGGGCTAGATGACCATTGTTCTGATCCAGTACGGCCATTCTTATGATCTTATGTAATGTAAAACACTATCTTTCCTATTTGGCAGCAGTTTATATGCACCTTGGACAACTGCAAAGGACTACAGAAGGTGCAAGGCAGTAGAGCAGAAGACACACTATTGTTTGTTGGTCTCATAGGCTAATTCCACCATGTCGAGTTGGGTATCTAGTATCTTAATATTGTAAATGTAGGATATGTACTCAATTAACATTAATGTAAACATTAACATGAACTATCCTGTGATATCTTACATCACTATTCACCTTAACTTTTCTCTGTAGGTGAGGCTGGTCTTCTCATTTCCAAAGTGAATGCAAAGAATCCCTTCTTTGGTTATGCTGGGAGTAAGAAACATACAGAAAAGAAATTACTCTGCGAGGTGTTTAAGAAGGGAGACATTTATTTCAATACAGGGGATCTGATGGTTCAAGACCAAGAGAATTTTCTTTACTTTTTGGATAGGATTGGGGATACCTACAGGTACAATCACTATGTCCTTATTAAAAAGCATTAGTGCATGGGATAGGATAATATTGCTTGACCTGTTTTGCTCCTCTCCTCGCTCCCAAGTGTCTCTGGTTCATATCCATTCTTGAAGTATATAACAGTGCTAGTGTTTAATTTTGTGAGCAGCATGCAACCATACCTAACTTCATTTTGTGGCAGGTTTTCATTCAACGTTCCTCATGATCCTTCTCATGAGCATTCTAGCAAATGGTGGGCAAGGAGACTTGGCACACTGAAGTAGAGAAGTGGGGAAATGTATCAAACAAAATAGATGTCTACATTTGGTAGATTTAGCTGGATATAAATGTTGAAAATAATTTATTTCAGATTAGTATAGGATTTACTTGTTTTCATTATTTATTTATTTTTAAATGCAGCTGTTTTAGCAAAGCTTACTCTTATGGTGATCAGAGCATCACATTAACTGGACATGCTAGAACAAATGTAGGGTATATTTAGACCAATGTACTCATAATTCCTATAAAAGGTAATATTACTATTATTAATTTGTATTATTATAGTGCCTAGGAGCCCCAATCTTGGATCATGACCCCACTGTGCTAGGTCCTGTACAAACACAATGGAGTCAAGGCCCATGACTGTGGCTACTAGGCACAATAATAAGATAAATTATTATTATTATTATTTTATTATTAATAATAATATTAATGTTAGCTTCCCCCAAAGAGCTCATAATATCCATCAGGAGTACAATATGCCCATATGTTTTCATGAGGGTACAGTGTTTTGTTCTCCACTCCCGACTCCATTTAGATGGAAAGGAGAGAATGTTGCAACTACTGAAGTTTCTGATGTCATTGGTATGTTGGACTTCATACAGGAAGCCAATGTATATGGTGTTCCTGTGCCAGGTAAGAACCTTTTATTTCTAGAGGTTTTTCATTAAATTCATGCTTCTATTCCTCATAACTTTTATTTTTGCTTTACAAAGTTATACAATCACTTTTAATTAACTTGGCTATTTAATATTCAGCTCTCTAAAAAGCTCTTAAGAAGAGCTCAGATAACAAAAGATTGTGGATCAGCCATTTAACCCTGTACTTTGATTTATGTGGAATATAAGAGAGACAACTTGATGTTGTATTGTTGTTATAAAGGTTATTTTGCCATGAATTTGAGACTACTGCATAACTTGAATTAATCCTCTGAGCATCATTAATATGGCATCTGGGAAACCCAAACATTTGTATGGAAAAATAGAAACATTTCAACAGAGTGAGGAAGCAAAGAACTTTTAATCATTTAAATTAAAAAAAAAGTCACATTAAACTAAGCATTTGAGCTAGTTTGCTTTCATCTTTTAACGCAGTCCAGTAAACTAGTGCTGAGGGAGAATTTCCCTGGGAACCTAAAAAGAAATGAATGAAATATGTAAAACAGTATGATGATAATAAACAAAAAAAAAAGTTTGCCGAAAATGGTCTGGGCCTGATTTCCATTCATGCTACAGCCTCTTTACACCCCACTGGGAAGTTAAAGAGGTTTGAAAGTAGGTGCAAGTTTAATTTACTCACACTTTAAAGCCCCTTTACTCTGAAAGAGCAATGTAAAGGAGCCTTACTGTAACTGAGAATCAGGACTACTCTGTCTACAGTGGTCTCCATTGTATGTTCAACACTGGCCAACAAATAGTATAATTTTTACCCAAATTTTAAAAAAAAGGAATAATTGCAATATCTCACATGCCACTGTGGGACAACTTTTGGCAAATACTGAATTTTTAATGGCAGCCGCCCTCTGTGTATTAAAAGTAAGAGACCACATAATTGCAAGGTGATATAAAAAGGTTTATTGTTATGAGTTTAGGGTGGCTGCTTTACTCCAGAGTGGCAGAGGCACTCATCTGGAATAGCTTGCATAACCTGTGAGTGGATAATAAGGCTAAGATTTTATCACAGATATTTTTAGTAAGTTACGGACAGGTCATGGCCAAAAGAAAAATTCAAGGAAGCCTTGACCTATCCCTGACTTTTACTAAAAATATCTGGGACAAAATGGGGAGCTGCGGGTCCCAGCACTGCTTGAAGTGGGGCAGCTGTGCAGGGGGTAAGAGCAGCTTGCAGCAGGTGGGGGGCGTAGGGTACTCCTGCTGCCTGCAGCTCTGGGGGGTCCCCCCATTGCCCGTGGTGGCCAGGAGCTGTGGGGTGCACCTGCCTCCCATGGGAGCAGGGAGCTGTGGGTACCCCTGCTGCCATTAGAGGCAGCAGGGGTACCCTGCAGCTCCCTGCCCCCCACAGGCGGCAGACTGAAGTCACAGAGGTCACTGGAAGTCATGGATTCCATGACCTCCATGACTAAATTGTAGCCTTGCTAATAAGTAATGCAGTCATCCTAAACAGAAAAAATATTACAGAAAGTTCTAGAAACCTAAGCTATCTAGTTATAACTTTTCTTTTCTGCCAGTACTTAAGTTATTCTCAGACATTCCTATAATAATTTCCCCTATAAAATTTGTGACAAAATATACGATATGGTGATGAAGTATAAGGAATTCATTTGAGACTGCCTACATAACTCACTTATGGTTCTGGTACATAAGAGTAATGTAGTCATTCCACATTTATTCCAGTAAAGCTTTTGTCATTTTGTGTGTTCACGTGTATATTTTATCGTTTGATTGAAACATAAATACTACATACATTCTTAATCAGACAAATTTTCAGTATATTAATATATGATTTTTAAAGTCAGGTTACACTAAGATTGAAAATTTCCAGATTATGTAGCATATAACTAATTTTAAACTTTTTTTCACAGATCATGAAGGAAAAGTGGGAATGGTCTCTGTTACTTTGAAGCCTAATAAGTCATTAGATTTAGAACAAATGTATGAACAAGTTGTGACATATCTACCAGGCTATGCTTGCCCACTATTTTTAAGACTCCAGGTAATTTACATTTATTGTGCAGGACACACAAATATCACATGTGAACAGAACACTGACAAAGATCATAAAAGGCAATATGGTGGGTTGAAGAGAAGGTATCTGATGGTGTATTGCACAGATTGACCGTATGACCAGTCCTATTTACCATCTTCATTTATGATCTAAAAGGGGAAATTATACAGCATAGTAATGGAATTTGCACATTATGCTAAACTGGGAGGAGTCATGTACAGCTGTGAGGACGGAGATAATACAAAGAGATTTACAGAGATTAGAAACATGGACAGGGAATAACAAATTATATTCAGATTAATAAATGGTACCTAATGCATCTGGGAAAATAACCTGAAATCTATATAGTTAATGGAAGGGAGAGAGCTGGGAAGAAGTAATGCTGAAAGAGAAGGGGTGATAGTAGACAGCGAACTAGACGTGCATTTGCAGTGTGACATAGCCACAAAAATGCCAAGGTATCCTGTATTGGAGCAGAGTTAACAAACCTTCTCTATATAGCTCTGATGCTCCTGCACCTGGAATAGTATATTTAATTCTGAGCACATATTACCAGAGAGATTTTGACAAATTGAAGGGAGTTGAAAGGAACATAATATTATCAGGAGGCTGGAGGAAAGGTTAAGAGCAAACTGTGTATTGTTTGTGTAAGCAACAGTAAAGGTGCAAGAGGTAATGCTACAAATTTCTGAAGGGTGTTAATAGCAAGGGAAGAGAGGAATGATGTATTGTTATAAATTGGAGTAGCTGGATGAAACTAGAAAAGCAAACCAGGCTAAATAGGGAGGAAAAAATTTCCTGACAGACAGATATGAGGTTCTGACTAACCTACCATTCCCATTTCCCTCCCCCTTATCCCCCCCTTCCCTCGCCAGGAAGGAGTGATTTTAAAAATTAGACTAGGCAGAACATTACAAAGTATTTAGTAGAGAGCAATCCTGCATAGCAAGTGGATGGACTTGATCAGGGTTTCTCAAACTGGGGGTTGGGACCCCTCAGGGGGTCATGAGGTTATTACATGGGGGGGTCGCGTGCTGTCAGCCTCTATCTCAAACCCCGCTTTGCCTCCAGCATTTATAATCGTGTTAAATACGTAAAAAAGTGTTTTTAATTTATAAGGGGGGGGTCGCACACAGAGGCTTGCTATGTGAAAGGGGTCACGAGTACAAAAGTTTGAGAACCACTGGACTGGATGATCCAATATGACTCTTCCATCTTCCGTTTCTGGATATTAGTATGGGAACTTATTGGGGGAATTCAGAGATGCTCATTTACATTATAAATAGAGGCTCTTGATTGTGACAGTCTGTACTTTGTGAACATCTTCCTAAATTTTGTCTTTATAAATGTTCACAAACGCAGAGTAGTTAAGAAGCTGGGCTATTTCAGTCAAATGTGGGCTCTCCTATAAAGCCTTTGATTTGATACTACAGTTGCAAGATCCAAAATATAGTTTGCAACATTCTTCCCTCTTGTTTCAAACTCTTGCCCCATGCCAGCATGCGGGTTCTGTGGCTCAGTCCCTGAAGAGGGAGAGTAAGAGAATAAATTAGAGAGACATATATGTTTGTGTGTAGAAGAATATTTAATAGAGGGACAAGGAAACTCGAAATGTGGCCCAGCCTAGGCAACAATAAAAGGGCTAAGACCCAGATTGAATAGGAGGGAGGGTTAACTGTTGTCACCATGGAGCTGTCAGTCAGCAAGAAACGATTTTGCTCTGCTCCTTGTGGTTTTGGAACATAAGCAGGAAATTTCACGCTAGTCTTGATTGGGCCTCAGTTACTTAAGGGATGGACTGCAAATTTGTCATCACTGGGTAAACCAACCTTACACTTAAGTCAAGAAGGTAGGTGTCCATGCAGACAAGAGAAAAAGCATTAAATATTTCCACTTAACCTTAAATAATTTTCTTTCTCCCCTAGGAAACAATGGAAATGACAGGAACTTTCAAACAACAAAAATTTCGGTTGGTGAGGGAAGGGTTTAATCTATCTGCAATCACTGATCCACTTTATTTTTTATACAGTTCTAAAAAATCTTATGTTCCATTAACCAAAGAACTTCATGACAAGATCTTATCTGGGCAACTGAAACTTTAATTAGTGTTAAATTAACAGATTTGATAACTACTTTGTAAGAAGCAACAAAGGCACTAAGTAATATTTCTATGTAGTTTGTATTCTTGATATTTTGCAGCCATATCTTTTTGGATTCAGAAGTTTCACTACACCTTTCAGTTTTGATCGTCACTGAACACTAATAATTTTCTATCTCCTGAAACACCAAATATACTTTATATTACTTATGAAACATGTTTAAAATGTATCTTCTTTGTGATTTGGGGTATGAACGTCTTGAACCTATTTTCTATATCAGACATGAATGAGTGATAGTTACAGAAAAATAATAATATACACAAATAAATTATATTGGAAAAATATACTACTGTTAGTATTGTTGCTTGAGACTAACATCTATTTTACTGTACTTAATAGTTTTCCTTTAAATTTCATAAAGCCAAATGATTATTTATAAAATGTTAAAATTAAAAAGGAACTGAAGAAAGGTACGGAAAAAACCACAAACTATAATTTTCCTGCTCTATGAAAACATTGACTTAAGCTGCTTAGTTTCAATACATGGAAGGCATACAGCATACATTGTTCTTATCTCCTTCCCACATGGCATCTGGATCTTGGTTCTGTCCTCATCTGATTCCTAATCCACTTACCTTCTGCAGCATATTTAAATTCCTTGTCCACATGCAAGATGCAAGTTTACTGCTCTAAGGGCCCAGGCCAAAGCCGTTGAAGGCAATGGTGATCTCTCTGGCTTTTTCCATTCACTTCCATACATGGGGGAACCATCCCTCTTCCTGACCTTGTTTTCCATAATCCAATCTTAAACGCACACATGCCTAAAGCCTACAGATCATAATGCTCCCTCAAAGCAACATCAACAAGATAAATAAGAAGAGAGTTGGACATCAAAAAATCCTCTTAACAAAACATGGAACTAACGAAAGGTGTGGTAGCTTCACTGCTCAGCAGCATGCCTTTTTGTTGCCATCTATTCCCTTCCTTCATTTGTACCTTGTCTCTTTAGACTGTAAACTTCTGAGGGCAGGGTATACTGTCTGGTAAAGCAACTAGCACACTTGTGGCACTGGATAAAAATATCCATGCATTGATGTGCATAGTCCTGGTCTGTTGGGTAGTGTCACTCAGATGTAGTTAGGACAAATGGATTGGAAGTCATTGCCAGCTGAGGGCAAAAATTGTTCTTAGAACATTAAAAAAAATGTATAAAACAAGAATATTAGTTCTTTAAAAGATTCATCTTAATTAACCAGTGGGTGCCTTGTTTTCTTAATGACTGATTCGGATTATTATTTGAAGGTATTTTAAAATTCTAGACATACATGCTAAAACACTGTTCTTAAGAGTTTTAAAATAAAGTGTAAAAGTTAAAATAAACTGTATTTGTGTCAGTCTGATTTAGGATTAATGACAAAGTTTTGTTTTGGGATTGGTTACATTATGCGCCTCACAGAGGACAGATGGCGGATTTAAAAAATATATTAGGTTAGATTGTCTCCTCTCCTGAACCTTCCTGTTATGCCAAATTTCTCCAATTAGTCCGTCAATCAGGTGTGATATTTACAGACTTTTACAAAAATTGAGTCTTCTACTCCTCATTGTTCAAAATATAGTGATGCTGCTGCTGCTATTCAGCATTGTACACAACATCTCTTTATCTGGTATGATTGCAGCACAAAGACCACCTGAAAGTCGTAGTCTAAAATGGATTGCTTACAATTTACATCTTCTTCTTTTATTTTTAACTTTAGAAGTCTGTTGAAGTCGTGTTATTAATGTTTATACTAGAATGTACAGTACAAATACTGTTTGAGATCAGAATGTTCACTGCTATTGGCCTTTAACTAAATATTGGTCTAATCTTTGCCTTTCTGCAGTCCTTTTTCAGATTACAAATTTGATTTGGACCTTAAAAAAATAAAAGGTCCTACCATTGCGCTATTTGAATGTACACTACCTTGCATGCTCCAACAACTCTCAGGGCTGATTTATGCTTGACATAAAGAAGGCTGCTTTAACTTAGGCTGGCTAGCAACAGCCTTCCAGGGGCTATCTGTTAGCTGGGATCACTAGAGAACAACAGAATTCCAGCAAAAGTCATGCCATTACATGAACCAATTTGCCATGTAGAAGATCTTATTGGCTCAACAAAAGCCTAGATTGTGGTTCTGGCTACTCAGCCAGGCAGAGGAGTGGCTGAATTAACTGTGCCCAGAGAGTGACTCCAGGCAGAAGTGGTAGGGCATGTTCTGGGAGCGCTATATTACCCTTTGCCCCCAACAAACAAATGAGCAGGTATTGGGCACAGCCATGGTGGAGCTGGCTGGGTACAAGAAAGGAGGGCTATAGCAAAGTACTCCTGACCCTACCCTACAGCAAGAGGCCTCTCTGAGATGCAAAACCACCCTGAGTTTCTCCTAGGATGGTGCAATTTACACATCCCCCTTATTCTGGCCAGGTTTACACAAGAAACTTTTACCAGGATAATATCGGTTAGAGGCCTGATTCTTAACAACATTTTTGTAACAGCAAGAGCTTTAGAGTAAATGCATTTATCCTGTCAAAAATGTCCTTTTGCCAGTTTAGTTTGTTTGGGGAACTGCATTATTTTGCCACAATGAACTACGTCTCCACAGGGAAGTGGGGCTGCTGGTATAGCTGTCCCAGTGTAACTATATTGGGAAAGTCGTTCTAGTGTAGACCTGCTGTCTAGAATCAGCCTAATGACTCAATCTAAGCCAAAAGGAAAAAAATCTTAAATTCAGTGTTGAGTACAGACAATATTTTAAGCACATTTTGCAATAGGGTGATTGACTGCCTTGATGCATATTATCTGAATTCTGATATTGAAAGAGTTCTGATTAATTCTGCTCTTTAATTCAAAATGACCTGCTGTGTGCAGATACCCACAATTTTCAAAAGGGTGAGTGATCCTTCAAACACAACTCTCAGTGTTTACTGTATGCAAGGAAACACGTTTGTTTTTAAAGTGTTAAAGAAAATGGCTTACGTAAGTTTTCCATTTGATATATGGCCAGATAATAGATTTTGGTAGATAGCTGTATTTCATAATGGAACTTATGTATTTGTGACCAAAGCTAATGAGATTACTGTGTGTATAATAGAAACGTAAGTGGCCAAACTATTTGTATTGGTTTCCAGATCAGACACCCTATTTCACTGATGCAGGAGATGTTTATAATCAGTTGCAAACTCTCACTGTGGTGACATTTTTTATGTTTACATCAGTCAAGTCAACAGTTTACACAAAGTATACATTCAAAACACAGATCTGAGTTATGAAAGTGGAGCATTTTTTGTCCTATTAAATGAACAGATGACAGATGTTTAAGAAAAATACATTTTTTCTAATTGCAGTTACTCAGCCTAAGTAAACGTATTTGTTAGTGAGGCTGAGGATGTTTTTGTATAGTTTCGGGTTTTCATTCCAATTGGTAGGCGATGGATAGCTGAGGCTACAACTGGCCATTTTTTGAGTTGGCTACAAGATTCTACTTTTGCATTAAAAGGCCTTTTACCCTTTTATTCACAGTGGTGAGCATTTATTCAGGTGAGTAGTCCCACTGAAACCAGTGGGGCTACTTGTGTGGATGACTGCTCACCAGTGTGAGTAAATGGGTCATCATTTAAGCAGGATTACCTTTAAGCAGGAGATCGCACCCATTTGGACCTATGCACAAGACAAATTCTAGCTAAATAGACAGGCCTTGACCTGATCCCTAAAGATTAAAAAAATCATAACAGGGTCACAAGACCTGCAAAACTCCAAAATTGAGGACCTTCCACCAAAATTGCTGTTCCACAAGGTTTCCAACACTCATTCCAACATTAATTTGAGCTCTGTGACTGACCTCAATCATCATGAAGATATAGGGGAGGAGAGGTTGTCTATAAAGACTGAGGCCAGATAGAGATTTATACAATATATTAAAAACAGTATGTGCAACAATGAAGAAACTAGTACAGTGTAATATGTTTGGGGTATCTAGCGCTACTGAGCACTGTATTGAAGTCATCAAGAAAAGTCACAAGGCGGAACACATTACGATAATCCAACTGTCATAAGCATAAGGGTAGCCTAAAATTCCTCCTTATTTGTAAGGGGTTAAGAAGCTCAAATAACCTGGTTGGCACCTGACCAAAGGAACCAATGGGGACAAAGATACTTGCAAATCTGGGTGGGGGGAGAGGCTTTGTTTTGGGTTCGTTTCTGTGTTCATTCACTCTTGGGACTAAGAGGGACTGGACATCAATCCATGTCCTCCAAACCATTCTGAACCAGTCTCTCATATTACAGAAATTGTAAGTACAGCCAGGCAAGGCGTATTTATCTTTGTTTTCTCAACTTGTGAATTTTCCCTTTGCTGGAGGGAGGTTTATCCCTGTTTTGTTGTAACTTTGAAACTAAGGCTAGAGGGGGTTCCTCTGTGTTTTGTGCATCTTTTGTTACCCTGAAAAGTTATCTTCCAACCTGATTTTACAGAGGGGATTTTTACCTTTTCTTTTTTTTTTTAAATAAAATTATTCTTTCAAGAAATGATTGATTTTTTTTTTCAATATCCAAAGATCCAGGGATTTGGGTTTGTGTTCACTTTGTAACCAATTGGTTTGGATATTATTCTCAAGCCTCCCCAGGAAAGGGGGTGTAAGGGCTTTGGGGGATATTTTGGGGGAACAGGAACTCCAAGTGGTCCTTTCCCTGATTCTTTGTCTAAATCACTTGGTGCTGGCAGCATACTGTTCAAGTACAAGGTGGAATTTGTGTCTTGGGAAAGTTTTTAACCTAGGCTGGTAAAAATAAGCTGAGGGGGTCTTGCATGCCAGTCCCCACATCTTTACCCCAGAGTTCAGAGTGGGAAAAGAACCCTGACACCAACCTTGAAGATACAAAGTCATGCACCATCACTGTGAGGTCCACATCTGAAAGAAAAGGTCATGCACAGTATATAACAGAGTAGGAAATGGTTTTCCCAACCTGCACAAATTCGAGATTTTGAAAAATTTTCCCATCCCAACTTGGGAAGAAAAAACAAAATTTCAAAAATTTTCATGAACTGAAAATGCGTGGAATAAAAAAGAGTTTATAACTATACATTCAATTAAATTTCTAAATAAAAAATCATTTTGGCCCAGAAGATAAAACTCTTTGGTTTTGTAAGTGTAAAAAGTCTCATTATGACAATTTTAAAAAAATGTTGAACAGGAAATTAACCAAAATCACTCCTTTCCCACAAATGGCTACCTTTCGCACCCCCCCCCCAAAAAAACCCCAACAAAACCAAAAACAAACCCCTCTTCCCCACCCCAAAAAACCCACACACAATTTTAATAGAATCATAGAAATATAGGGCTGGAAGCAACCTTGAAACCTTGTGAAGTCCAGCCTCCTATGTTGAGGATGGAACAAGTAAATCTAGACCATCTCTGACAAGTGATTGTACAACCTGTGCTTGAAAAGCCTTCAATGCTGGGGATTCCACCGCCTCTCTGGGTAACTACTGCAGTGCTTAACTACCCTTAGAGTAGAAAGTTTTTCCTAATATCTAACCTAAAGCTCCCTTACAGCAGATTAAGCCCATTACTTCTAGTCTACTTTCAGTGGGCCTGGAGAACAATTGATCACCATCTTCTTTATAACAGTCCTTAACATACTTGAAGACTTATGATCAGGTCCCCCCTTTGTTTTCTTTTTCTCAAAACTAAACATGCCCTTTAACCTTTCCTCCCAGATTAGATTGTCTAAATTTATCATTTTTGTTGCTTTCCTCCAGACTCTTTCCAGTTTGTCCATATCTTTCCTAAAGTGCCCAGAATTGGACACAATACTTCAGCTGAGGCCTCACCACTGCCAAAGAGAGATGGACAATTACCTCCTGTATCTGACATACAACACTTCTCTGAATACACACATAATGATATTAGTCAATTTTGCAACTGTATCACATTGATGACTCTCATTCAATTTGTGATCTACTATAGTCCTCAGATCCTTTTCAGTAGTGCTACCACTTAGTCCCCATTTAGTAGCTGTGCATTTAATTTTTCCTTCCTAAGTACTTTGTACTTGTCTTTATTGAATTTCATCGTATTGGTTTCAGACCAATTCTCTAATTTGTTACGGTCATTTTATATTCTAATCCTGTCCTCCAAAGTGCTTACAACCCCTCCTACCTGCTTGTCATCTCCAAATTTTACAAGCATACTCTCCACTCTATTATCCAAGTCATTAATTATTATCCTGTGTCCCCCCACTAGATACACTTTGCCAATTTGATGGCAAACTCATTGAGTACAGTTTTTCAAACAATTGTTCCCCTACCTAATAGTAATTTCATCTAGACCCCATTTTCCTAGTTTGCTTATGTGAATGTTGTAAGGGATTGTGTCAAAAGCCTTATTAAAATCAAGGTATATCATGTCTACTGTTTCTGCTTTATCTACTATGGTGGTAACCAGGTCAAAGAAGGAAATTAGGGTGATTTGGCATGATTTGTTCTTGATATATCCATGCTGGCTATTTCTTATAACCTTATTATTTTCTAGGTGGCGTCCAGAACTGGGGACAGTACTCCAGCTGAGGCCTTACCTGTGCCAAATAGAGCAGGACAATTATGTCCCACATCTTACATACCACACTCCTGTTAAATTACCCCCAAAAGACATTAGCCTTTTTTGCAACTGCATCACATTGTTGACTCGTATTCAATCTGTGATTCACTATAATCCCCAGATCCTTTTCAGCACTACTACTGCCTAGCCCCATTTTTGTAGTTGTGCATTTAATTTTTCCTTCCTAGGTGTAGTATTTCATACTTGTTACTAAATTTCATCTGGTGGATTTCAGACCAATTCACCGATTGGTCAAGGTCATTTGGAATTCTAATCCTGTCTTCCAAAGTGCTTGCCACCCCTCCCCCTCCCATCTTGGTGTCATCCACAGTTTTTATAAGCATACTCTCCACTCAGTTAGCCATGTCATTAATGAAAATATTGATTAGTACCAGCCACAGAACAGGACCCCTGCAGAACCTCACTAAATACTACATCTCCATTTAACAGCAAACCATTGATAACCACTTTTTGAGAATGGTCTCTCAACCAGTTATGTACCCATTTCATAGTAATTTCATCTAGACCACATTTTTCTTGTTTGCTTATGATGGTAGATTGTGCATGACATCTTTAATCTGAAGACAAACGGAAAGATAGCATTGCTTTATAAAAATATTTGTAATTCTACATTTTGCTAGCAACAAGGCCAGTGGTATAAATTTAGCTGATTCTTTTTCCATTAGAGTAATGATCAAGGCTAGGAGATAATCCGATAGGTGACCTGTTAGTACATTAAAGCATGGTAATAATGTTTTGTTTCTGAGATCATATACATCTAGAAAGTCATATTTCATCATAAAATGAACCCCCCCACCTTTTTTTAACGTGGTGCCTCTGCCCCTTTTTCCATTGTGAAGGGCATTATCTAATTTGTCTGAGGAGAAGGTTTCACATGTCATATGAAAATATCTGTAATCTGTCATTAATGGAATGTTTTTGTTGGGATATTCATGTTCAAGATAATAGGGCTGACTCACCACTGCTTCACTGCCATTTTACATCAGCAGAACTGCATTAGACTGGAGAATCAGACCCTGTTACGCTATTCTGGTACAAACTTGAAAGAGTCTGAGTCTGGAGACTGTAGCCATTCCAGTTTGTGTGTATTTGTTATTTCAAAGACCTTTCTGCTTCTTGTATGATATTTAAAAATGACATGTATTTAGCAAAATGTTAATCTTTCTGGTTTTATCATTTGTATGTAAGTCAAAGTATTACAGAAATAAGCAAGTAACAGTATTAGGATATACCATAACATTAAATGAAAGCTTGGTCTTAAGTCATTGATCACAAGTTTTAATTTTCCTGATTGTTTTAGAACAATGAGAAAAGCATTAATTGTAAGGAACATAATAAAACACCCAATGTATTCATGTGACTATCACGTTGTGGGGTGCTTCAGAGTTTTGCTTTCTTTTCTAAATTCCAAAAAATGTATTTTACTATTCCGCTTGAACTAATTTCTGAGGATTATTGGACACGAGAAGGATTTTAGCCAGTCATCACCCAGAAAAGTCAAATGCTATTATCTCATGAACAGTATTGAAGTTTTTATTGACACTGCTGTTCTCACTCAGTTGAATTCAATGGAATTATACCAGGAGTGGTTTTGGCCCTACATATCCAGTCATATCTCTCCATATTCACAAAAATTCCATTCAATTATTTACTTTTTAGACCTGGCCTCATTTTATAACCTATCCTTGAACAATTAGTCATACAAGCCTTGCCCCCCAATAGTGGCATCACTGAAAAGGCCAAGAAAGCTGCAGCACAAAACTTTCAGAAAAGCAAGAAACAATTTTATTTTTATTTCTTGAGGTGTGTTGATTCTTCTTTTGCCCTGAATAAGAAATAGTGTTCATTGGGCCAAAAGAAATCTGATGAATCATAGAATCATAGAATATCAGGGTTGGAAGGGACCCCAGAAGGTCATCTAGTCCAACCCCCTGCTCAAAGCAGGACCAATTCCCAGTTAAATCATCCCAGCCAGGGCTTTGTCAAGCCTGACCTTAATGAGGTTCAACAAGGACAAGTGCAGAGTCCTGCACTTAGGACGGAAGAATCCAATGCACCGCTACAGACTAGGGACCGAATGGCTCGGCAGCAGTTCTGCAGAAAACGACCTAGGGGTTACAGTGGACGAGAAGCTGGATATGAGTCAACAGTGTGCCCTTGTTGCCAAGAAGGCCAATGGCATTTTGGGATGTATAAGTAGGGGCATTGCCAGCAGGTCGAGGGACGTGATCGTTCCCCTCTATTCGACACTGGTGAGGCCTCATCTGAAGTTCTGTGTCCAGTTTTGGGCCCCACACTACAAGAAGGATGTAGAAAAATTGGAAAGAGTCCAGCGGACGGCAACAAAAATGATTAGGGGACTGGAACACATGAGTTATGAGGAGAGGCTGAGGGAACTGGGGATGTTTAGTCTGCAGAAGAGAAGAATGAGGGAGGATTTGATAGCTGCTTTCAACTACCTGAAAGGGGGTTCCAAAGAGGATGGCTCTAGACTGTTCTCAGTGGTAGCAGATGACAGAATGAGGAGTAATGGTTTCAAGTTGCAGTGGGGGAGATTTAGGTTGGATATTAGGAAAAACTTTTTCACTAGGAGGGTGGTGAAACACTGGAATGCGTTACCTAGGGAGGTGGTGGAATCTCCTTCCTTAGAAGTTTTTAAGGTCAGGCTTGACAAAGCCCTGGCTGCGATGATTTAATTGGGGATCGGTCCTGCTTTGAGCAGGGGGTTGGACTAGATGACCTCCTGAGGTCCCTTCCAACCCTGATACTCTATGATTGATTCATTGCATTGGCGCATACTCACGATAAATAACTTCTAAATGTTTCAGTTGCACTTGGATGCTTAATTGCAGAAGGAGATGGCTGCCACTCAGACCTCACTACCGTGAACATAATCTGTTACTTACACAGGTGTTTCAGACCTGCATGGAATATAAGGCCACAGATTCTGTTCTCTCAGGGTGATCTACTCCTACAATTTCAAATTTTCTCTGTGCTAGGCATCTTAATTCCTTTGCATTCTGTTTCTCCATTAAAAATAAAAGTAAATCCTGTGGAAGAATCTGGCATGGAGTAAATCTTAATTTAATGCACACTCACTCATGGATCAAGGATTTCATGAATTAAATAGGTCAGTCTCAGGAGTAATAAAAACCTCATTCTTTGAATAGCTGATAATGCAGACATTTGTCAGGCAGATGTAAGAGGAATCGAGTTAAAAAACCTTTAAAGGAGCATTTGAGTTTGTAAATTACATCTGCAGGATAAAATATTAAGAACTGGCAAATTAAGAAGTATAGAGTAATTGTCTTTAATTTTAAAAATAGATACAAATGAGAATGGTCCCTGACAGTGGAGGAGCAGAAAGGAGAAATCTCTTTTCTTCTGAGCTCCATTTTTAATTTCCATAGTTTCTACAACGTTCATATTTGTTGATGTTCATTATTCTCCATGACATATCAATTACAGCTGGAACCACTCTTTTTGATTTAGTTACTGTATGCCAAAAGGAAAAACAAAGGAACAAATTCTGATACTACTCTGATGGCCATGGTATACAAACAACAGAATAAAACAAAATTCCTTTTGACAACAATGGGAGTTTTGGTTGATTGAGGGCTACGAAATTTGGTTCAAAGTGACTTTTTATTATCAAAGTCTAAAAGCCAACTTATTGGGCTTTATCAAATCTGCCATGCCAGGCTTCACATGTCATTTCCCCCTGTAGTTCCAGACAAGTCTGCTTTTTTGAAGTCCTATATTCTTCTGCTCTCACTCCTACCTTTCCTTAGGATCATGAAGTCTATCTCACTTCATGATCACTTTCACCCAAATTGTCTTCCACCTTCAGATTAGCAACCAAATCCTCCCTGTTGGCTAGAATCAAACCTAAAATGGCTGTTCCCTGGGTTACTTCCTCCACTTTCTGAAACAGAAAGTTGTCCCTAGTACATTCCAAGAATTTGTTGGAAATGTTGTGTTTTGCTGTATTACTTTTCCAGCAGATGTCTGTGTAGCTAAAGTCCCCAACTGCTACAGGGTGTTGTGTTTTGAATATTTCTGTTATTTGTTCTAGAAATGCCTCCTCCTCCTCCTCTTCCTGATTTGATGGCCTATAGTAGACCCCTATCCTGATGTCACCCATATTTTCCAACTTTTATCTTTCCCCAGTGACTTTCAACTGGTCTTTCTCTCACCTTCTTCTGGACCTGAGAACAAGTTATATATTCTTGATGTATAATGCAACAGCTCCTCCCTTTCTTCCCTGCCTATTCTTCCTCAACAAGTTATAGCTCTCTATACCAATATTCTAGTCATGAGATTTATCCTCCCAAGTCACTGTGATGCCAATTAAATCATAATTCAACTTATGTACTAATACATCCAGTTCATTTCCTATATTCCTTGCATTTGTGTGTAGACATCTAAGATGCTGAACAGATTCCTCCACTGATTTTCCTATTGTTGTTCGTAATTTTCCATGCTTCCCCCCTGCCACCCCAAAACATCTAACTCTCTGTTAAGGTTGCTTTTTTTATGCTTACCTGGTAGCAATTGTCACTGCCCCTTTTAAAGCTAGTTTAAAGCTCTACTCACCAGGTTGGCAGGTTGATGCACAATTTATGTTCTTCCTCTTCTTGGTCAGGCAGACCCCATCTCTTCCCAGCAGTCCTCCTTCTCAGAACAGCATGTTCAGTTCCTAGGGTGATAATCTGAAGGTACAGACTAGAGACCAAGGACACTGTTCTTCCTTCCTACACTGGGACAGGAATGGAAGAAGATTGGATGGAAGTGGTGTTCTTAGCCACTGCTCCCTACATTCTGGCACAGTCAGGAGCCTGCCCAGTCCCTGATGTAAGTAGCTCTCAGTCTCAGTACAATGTCTCTGGCTAAGCCCAGACCCTTCCCTGGCCTACCCGTTTCCTCCCAATATGGAGGGACTTTGAGCATGGTTAGCCTTAGAGTCCTCTTGCTATCTCTACATCAATGGGCAAGGCCTCATGCTCAGAGAATATTCTCAGGGAGCAACTCCTGCACCCTTTAATACCTGCACCCTTAAGTGATCTCATTGGCAATCAACTATCATAAACATTTCAGATAGTCAAACCTTCCACTAGAAAATCACATTGCTATATATCAGATTTAATCATTTCCCCCCATCCTTTAACTTGCCTCAAACATTATATTTGTAAGCTCATCATATGACAAATGCTTTTAAAAGACAATGGTCTCCCAGTACTTTCTGCCAGCATATTGTATGTAATCACAGGAATATGCATCTCATGATAGTACAGATTTACATGAATATCTAGATATTCATTAAAAACTATCAGAATACCCACATATTTGGGGGGGGGGATCTCTATTCTCCCGGGCCTGACTCTGAACAGAGAGTTCAGATGGCCCCATTAACAAGGAGGGATTTCACTGGGGGCTCTGCACAGGGATCTGCTACATGAGGTTCATTGAAGGGTCAGGACCTTCTTTTTCCACTGCACTTGTTCATCTGATTTACAGCCCACAGGAAGAAGCAATATTTGGTTCTCACACCTTAAAGAACTATAATGTAAATACACAACTCACAGCATTAGGAGAGACAAGGTGATGCTGGGAAGATGGAAGGATATGATAATCCCACTTTTCACATGCAGTTAAGTATTCAGTATCTGAATAAGAAGTCAGCACCAGTTGAGAATTCAGAGACATAAAATTATAAACCTTTTTATAATCAATTGATAAGCAATAAATAATTTAATAGAAATGACTACTTTCTATATAATAAATATCCACTTCTGGATTCTAGCTTTAGGGCTGCAATATAATGAGCACCTCAATTTAAGGCTGGCAGCAGTATATTTCCTGCTCATTGTATTTTATTTATTTATTTCAATTTCTTTGACCTGTCTACCAATGGCTCTAGGCACTTTATACAGTTAAAACATACAACATCAGACTAAATCTACAAAATACATGATGCACACTGCATAATATTATGCCAATATCCATGCTGGAAGAAATAATTATAACAAAAATAATCCCACACAAACACTCTATTACTTTAAAAAAAAGGAATACTTGTGGCACCTTAGAGACTAACAAATATATTTGAGCATAAGCTTTCGTGAGCTACATTTATGCTCAGATAAATTTGTTAGTCTCTAAGGTGCCACAAGTCCTCCTTTTCTTTTTGCGAATACAGACTAACACGGCTGCTACTCTGAAATCTATTACTTTAGTGATTTCTTCCCATGTCTTAAAGGTTAAGAAATTCTGGTTCTGAAGGTCCAAAGTGGGGACCTTCCACAATCCAGGAAAGGTCACATTAGTCTCACCAAGCAGAGATTACCTTTTTTTTCTCTTTGCCACAGTCACTACCTAATCATCTAGCAATAATCCCAGATCTAATGACTCCCCCTCTTTACACAACATAGGTAACATGAAGGAACCACAAGGGAAGAGTGGTATCTGCATAATTATGTTTACTAAATATATGTATAACAAGCAAAGCCTAGCTACATGCACTCCTGCTCTGATAGGGTTCAGGTGGCTTCTTTATCAATTTGACCTTTAGTACATTCTACAGAGGTAACAGATCTAGGAGCAAAAGCAACAGCCTTTCAGGTTGTTGACTTAAAGGCTTGGCCACTGAAATGTACTCTCTCTCTCTAGACAAAAGGTCGGCTCTCAACCAAGAGAACTGGTTTGTCACAGGAGAGGTCACCTATCAATGAAGTTACTTGGTAGGATTCTGTGGTCTCCTGTTGAGGCTGACCAAGGAGTCACCTGACAAAGGAGATTGGAAGGCTATAAAGGGCAGAAGCTGCTCTGTTTGGTCTTTCTCTTCAGACATGTCACACCAGCTTAAATGAGGGAAGTTGCTGCAGGAGCTGGATGAAGTCAGGGGAAGGAGTGGACCCTGCCTGCCTGAATACAGATGATTCTCTAAGGACAACCAAAGGAAAGATGAACTAGAATAAGGGGAAATGCATGCAGGGTTTATAATTTTTAATAGATCTGTGTAATTCTCATGTGATCAAAGAAGTAGCAATAATGATTTAGAATTCTGTGGAACGTGTCTGTATGTTATTGGCTATACCTACCATGTAGCCCCTTGCACAAGGCTTACATCTTCAGTGGGATTCTAGCAGTGGGTGTATTTAAGCTACAGGAGTCTGAGGAATCACTACTGGTTCCAAGGGGCAGGGGACAGTGAGGTCTCAGCTCCCAGGCAGGAGTGTTAGGTAGAGCTCTGCATTCCAAGAGTGCCCTTGAGGACCCTAGGACTTGGATGGTGCCTGGGCTTTGTTACGACTCCAGAGGCTTAAAACACCCAGGGATCCAGAGACTGGATTCTCACAAAGTGATCTGGTGGGCTGTCACCAAAGGTAGCCACACTGGGTCTGTGACCACCTCCATTGCCCTCTTGTTTAATTTTTCAAACAACCACCTTCATGCTTTTTCACATGTTGCCCTTCCTGCTTAACTATCTCATTATGATCCTTCAAAACCCTCCTTAAAACTCTCCATTGCCATGAAGCCTACAAAAAACTTGACAATGGCTAGGTTGCTGGTGTGCAGCAGAGACCATTGCATATCATGCTGACCAATATTGTCTCATTATTTCCTTGTACTTCCCCATAACTCTATCTGTATCCATCTGTTGTCTCTTGTCTTATACATAGAGTGAGTCTTTGCCCCAAAGAGCTTAATCTTTTTGTTCTGTGTTTCCTCTCATAATGGAGTCCTGCTCCATGACACTACAATAAGCACTACAATAAAAGAAATAAATAATAAATAATAATGTAGGTATTCTGTTGCGGTCTCTTACTTCTTTCTTAGGGCTTATTCAACAACAGCCAGTTCCCTCCCCTGGTACTGAGAATCCATTCAGCAAATTGATGGTTTTCAAATACATAATATGAAAATTAAATTCCCACAGAAAATTAGAAGCTTCTAAGGTAAATATGGGCAGACACAGCTCTAACCTTTATATATGAATCTGGGAGTGACGGGTAAGTAAAGATGTTGACTTTAGATATTGAATACTAAAACTGGAAACAATTAAAGTGCGGAGGACAAGCTGCTATAATTTTTAGAAATGGCACATCACAGATTAAGATCAACGAAAACTGATTAATTCAAATAGGATAAATAGGATTCACACAGATTATTGAACTTGTCACCTTTTTCATTTGGAGAACTGGAATTGATTCAAGCTAACTGACTGACCCATAAAATTGTTTAGTTCAAATGCTTCTACTTAATAGTATTAAGTGACTGGCTGTAGTCATTAACTGTATCAGCAGAACAGTAAGCCTAGATAAGCAATTAAAAAATAAATCCTGAACAACTGGCTAGTTGGCAGGCGTGACTACATGTTCTTCACAGACTTTGAAACTCATCTCAAAATGTGTATTTCTAATATAACAAAAATAATAACTTGTAATTAACTTCAAAACATCCCAGTAAGGAACATTCTATTATGTTTACTGTACAGCTATGTAACCTGAGAATGGAGAGTTTAAGTCACTTGGCAAATGTCAGATAGTAGATCAGTGGCAGAACCAGAAATCAAAGTCAAGGGTGCCTGCTTCTAAGTCCCTTGCTCTAAGAAAATATTTGCAGATGACATTAGTTCTAAAGGGTTGATCCTAAGTATGCTAAATGATTGATACATTTTAGATATGCTACATTGATATGTTGGCTTTATGTTCTCTTAACATAGCGGAATTGTGTTCATACTTTTGCACTGAACCTTAAATGTATGCTAGGAGAAAATCTTTATCTAAATTAAGCCATGTAGATCACAGAGAGGCAGCTGCGGTTTCCACTAAACTAGACCATTCTTTCTTTCCCTGCTAATCCATGTGATTCATTACTTTAATCATTATGGGCCTGATTCTTCCACTCTTTACCACAGGGAGTGGTGTCTACTCATATGAGCAATCCTATTGATTTCAGTGGGACTACTTATGTAAGTACTAACTCAACATAAGTAAGGATGGCAGAAATGGGCCGTTATTAGTCATATTGTGGTCTAAGTTCTGACCTCATTAGTGTCTGTGCAAACTTGCTGAATTTAGTGGGAGAAAATTAGGACAGAGTCAATGTATGTTTTGGACCGGTATCTTGATACACTTTTAAGACTCTTTTGGTATAACTTCTGCTTACAGAGAATCAGAACATCAGTTTGAATGTCTGCTCCTGTAACGTAGAATTTTCACTAAAAACAGCTGCTGAATGGGGTCTTCATTAATCAGTTAAGGCTGTTTTAGTGTCTGCCAAATGTGACAATTTACCATCAACAGGGAAAAATACAAAATTGAAGGACTACATTTGCTAGCAACTGTATTTTTTTAATCAAGCATAAGATTTATTCTCTGCTAAATTTGCAGTCAAGTTAGTTCTTGAGCATTATGATAATTGTATATCACACAGTCACAGATTTCCAACATGTGTATTTTAGAGAGGCATTCAGTAAAGTCTGTGAACTGTTTTGAACTGGATGACCATCGGAAACTTATCAGACTGTATTTTGCATTAAAATGTATTAACCTATCATATATGTCCATCATGACACGATGAAAAACTGTCCTGAATCTAAATCAAAGTCAAAGCTCAGGCTGCAAAGCATTTTTTTTTTTAAAAGAAAGAATTAAAACACAGGCAGTCTTCAGGCCATATCAATGGCATATTTATTATATATGCACACATAATATTACAGTCTCCATACTGTTAAAGCCTTAAACATGCAGCAAATCCTCGCTGAAGTACACACTGCAGATAAAGGACAATTTTTGTTTAAGTATCAGATTGTTTCATACTTTCCATTTCACTATGTAATGATAAATCTTATCTTTACTGGCTGGTAATCAGATCTAATGCCAGCAGCACTCCATAGGATGTGTTCACTCCATAAAATACCTTTATCCATTTGAGGTAATTACCAAATAGGAATAGTCTCAAAGAATTATCAGGTTTTGTAAAGGATTATAAAGTTATAAAACTGACTTTTAGGCACTACCAACAAGTGCTAGACACAGGCCAACACGAGCTCAGGGCAGTCAGCCCTGGCAGCAATTCCACATTATGACACAAACAGCTCCCTGCCCCCATTCTCTACGTTGGGTGCACGGAGCATGCTCACCCGAACTGAGCATGCTCAGTAACCTTCGCTGTTGCCACTGCCCTCTCTCTGCCCTTACTTCTACTTGTGATTTGCTGCCTCCTCTTTGGAGGAGTTAAAGAGGATGGGGGTGGGGGGGCAAATCACAGCGTGTGTGTGTGTCAGTCAGTAGCTGAGCAGGAAGCAGAAATTTACTGGCCGCGGGGCTCAAGCTACTGTAGGTAGCTGCAGGAGAGGGGCTGAAGGGGAAAATCGGGGGTGGGGGCCGGGTTTAAGCCCGGGGGGAGACGCTGCCGGACCCTATGGAGGGACAGAACCCCCGTTTGGGGGGGAGAGGGGAACAGTGGCCCCGTGGGATTGAGCCGCGTGCTGTGCTCGCAAATCTAGGGGCGTGGGGGGTGCAGAGGCGTGTTTCGTTCTCCTCACAGGAGGCTGCATGTCAGGCGGTGGGGCGGTTCCTGGGGCCGGGTTCTTAAAGGCCCAGGCCTCCCAGTGCCTAGACTGTCAATGCTCAGACACCGCAGCTGCAGGGCTAGGTTACTGCTACAGCCAGGAGACGGAATGCTGTGAAATATTGTATAGACACCCCCCCACCCCCGGAAACTCTGTACCTCACATTTGAATATGTAAAAGAGTCTTCTATCAGTTTCTATGTCTATATGAAATCACTGCAGCTCCTTTCTCTTATATAACATGCTGAGTTGCTAACTCCCTCCCAGAGCCCATGTCTGGACCCGCTCCTGTACCCCAATCCCCTGCCCCAGGTCAGAGCCTGCATCCCTCACTCAAACGCTGCACAGCCTGCAACCCTCCTGCACCCCAACTCCATCCCAGAGCCTGCACCCCAAAAAGGGTCAGATTAACCTTTTGTGGGCCCAGTGCTAAACATATTTGTGGGCCCCCACAGAGTCCTCAGAGCGAGGAGTTGGCCGGGGGCAATGGGAGACGGGTCATGGCACAGCAGGGACAGCCCCGCTCCCCACAGCCCAGTACAAGGGCACTGTTTACAAACTGGGAATTGCCAGATGCACACTGGCCAGCCCGGCCCTGCGCTGCCATCATGCGACCCCCCCTGCCCAGCATCCCTCTGACTCCCTACACCCAGTGCCACGCCACTCAGAGACCCCCACAAACCCCCATCCCCAGTGCCCTCCCACAGACCACTATGCCCAGCACAGCCCCCCCCAGAACTCCCCCATAGCTCCTCTCACTGCCCAGTGCCCCCCTAGCTGATCACCCCCCACAGCCCTCCCACAACTGCACAGCACCCTGCACCTCCCTGCCCAGAGCCTCCCCCACAGATCCCCTCACTGCCCAGTGCCCCCCACCGCCACAACTGCACAGTGTCCCGCCCAGACCCCCCACACTTCCCAGCACCCAACACACACAGATCTTCCCACCCCCCACTGCCCAGCACCCCCGCACACCCACTAGAAACCTACTCTCCCACACCCTGACCCCCAGCCACAATAGCTGGCCCTGATGGGAGGTGACTGTGTCCGCTAGGCTGAGCTGGCAGCGCAGCCAGAGCTGGTCCTGGGGCAGGATAACTCCGGCCCCTTGGGAGGGTGCAATCAGCCAAGCTGGAGCAGGAGCAGAGCCTACCTGGGCCAGGTTCCCTCAGGTCCCATATGCCTGGCAGGACCCACCCAGCTGAGCCCCACCGCACTGTCCCCTGTGACTGGCTGAGACTGGCCCAGCCTCTGCACCAGTCCCAGGTGGCTCTTCCCCTGGGAAGGAAGGTGGGGCCCCACAGGTCCCAGGCAGCAGAGACAGCTCAGAGCTGGAGCAATGCTGGGGAGCGGGGCAGGTTTCTGGGACGTGACTCCTGAGATCTCACCCAGCCCACCCACACCCATTGGCCCTGTGGCCAGCAGCCCTGCCGAGCCCGCATAGTGGTCCCCAGCTGCTAGGTGATGAGCCTCCTACAGGCGAGTGGAACCTGCTGGCTGAGAGCTGCTCACATAGCAAGGCCTGTGTGCTAGACTTCCCCAGGTGAGGGGCCAGACCTGGCTATGTGCCATTCGCACCATTGTAAACCTGGTACTGACCCCAAATCCACTCCCACAGCAATGCTCTTTTGGACCTTTTCTGGATGCCACCAAAAATATAAAAATATGCTGCCCTGGTGCTACTTTACTGCTACACGAGACCTGATGCAGTGAAATAATTTCCCTACATTCCATCAAACTCTGCATCACACATTCTGAGTATTTAAAAGAGTCTCATCACTATTTGTCTACGTGAAGTCTCATAACTTCACAAATTTTAGGATTGCCTTTTGCTGCATTTATCTCGCAAGTGACTCCAGCCCTTACAATCCCATGTTCACATGTCATTGCTTGTGTGTAGAAGCTGATTCACAAATATTCAGTAAGTGTATCATATGCTGTCATCTTACATCCTTCCCAAGAGCAAAAATCTTTTGCACAAATCGCAGTGTGTGTGTGGGGGAGGGGCGGAGGTGAGCAGGGGGCAGAAATTTACTGGAAATTTTGCAACAATGAAGGCTTGGGGTCATGAGCAGCAGCTGCAGAAATTTTGGATGCGCAAGTCCACATTTCTGCATCTGTGTGCAAAACTCACCAAATTAAAAGCTGTACTTATAATGGAGAAGAAAAAATAATTGCACTATGGGGATCTGCAACACCAGATTCTTATTGGTCAGTGAGTGGTCTCTCTCCTAAACCAAGGTGGAATGGATTTCTTTAATGTAAGTAGTCACAACATATTGTTAAAGATCATTTCATGCTCAACGCCCTCAATTATGTCACAGATAATACCTGTCTTCTTGGGAACCAGGGCACAGTATCCACTCTGTCTGACTCATGAAAGGACGCTCCCCCACCAAAACTGATCAGAGAAAAAACTTGCACAGAGCAGTGAATGGCGGTGTAAGACACACCTAGATCCCTGGTGACAAGTTCAGGCAGCTCCCCTATCCTCACCTGCATTAAAGATGTGACAGACTCATCTCAATTAGCATACAGAATGGAGAACAGAGGCCACTCCCCTATCCTCATCTGCATGAAAGATGGAACAACCAGACATCACATTAGCATATAGAATGGGAAAAAAGAGAACCGCACAGTACTCTGGGACCAAAAAAGCAGGGAACAATGGCATCATGGGAGATCTTTGCTCCAGATGTTAATGAACCTATGCTGCACACACCCAGCTCAGCAGTTAAACCAATTCTAGTAGCGAAACTTTGATTGATATCCAAAATACTGAAGCAGCCCAATTTCATTGTTAACCCCCTGAAGGAACACCAGCCATAGTTAAAAGTGATCAGCTCCTATTGTCTAGCCTAAAGAAATTCCTTGAGTCATCAGTGTACCCATAAACAAATCTAGTGTCCTCCCTTGAACCATTGTATTTTCTCTACAAAACCATCTACTCACCCTCCAGTAAGTTTTCTGATGCGTGCATAGACCCAAATTCTGCCTCATTTCCACTGGGGTTTCATCTACTCCTGACTGATACAAGACTCTGAGCTATCACCATTGCCTGGGAAGCCTCACAAGTTCAAGCTTCTGGAGTGGGTGAGATCCCTCATTTTCCCTCTCTGTTTCCTTTTCTACCTCAGGTATTAACCTTTAATAATGTAACTTATTTTGTTTAGGCTCTCCTTGAGTAGTTATCACTATTAGTCCATAAATAACTTTACTCTTGTGTTTGCATCTTCCACATTTATTCTGCAGCAATGCTTCTTTTACCTAAGCTACAGATCCTTCTTTTAATAACCTTTTATGTACTTGAAAACTGTTATCATGACCCCTTTAGTCTTCTCTTCTCCAAACAAAACAAACCCATTTTTTTCCAATCTTTCCTCATAGGTCGTGTTTTCTAGACCTTTAATCATTTTTGTTGCTCTTCTCTGGACTTCCTCCAGTTTGTCCACATCTTTCCTGAAATGTGGCACCCAGAACGGAACACAGTACTCCACCTGAGGCCTAATCATCATGGAGTACAGCGGAAGAATTACATCCCCTGTCTTACTTGCAACACTCCTCCTAATACATCTCAGAATTCTGTTTGCTTTTTTTAGTAACAGTCTTACACTGTTGACTCATATTTAGCTTGTGATACACTATAACAACCAGACTCCTTTCCACAGTACTTCTTCCTAGGCAGCCATTTTCCATTTTTGTATGTGTGCAATTAATTGTTCCTTCCTAAGTGGAGTACTTTGCATTTGTCCTTATTGAATTTCATCCCATTTACATCAGACCATGTCTCCAGTTTGTTCAGATAATTTTGAATTTCAATCCTATCCTCCAAAGAATTTGCAATTCCTCCCAGCTTGATATACTTCCATTTCATTCTTAATCCCCTGCATACCTGTTATGGGTACATTCTACTCCCTTCTATTTACTGTAATAGTCCTAAATACAGGAATTTAGGAGCAAAACATTGAAAATAAAAACGTCTCTGCCTTTTAATTTTCAAATCTGCTTCTTCATATCCCTTTAAATATCCCTTCTATTGGGCCTTTCCTGACATTTCGTAGGAATACCTGCAACATTTTACCACTATTACAATTGTCTCAACAACATAAGTCAGTGCATCCACAACTATCCCAACATCTTTTTGCACAAAGAGCCTTATGCAGATAAATCCTCAAGCTAGATTGCTACGAAGGCTGCACATATAATTGGTGATCTCATTAGTGGTGTTTGGATTTCAATGATAATATCTTGAGATTAGTAGCAATTACTTCCTAGTAATGTACCAAGATGATATACCTTTCTGTATCTTTTAAATACCTTTATGTCTATATAAACCTTTATGTTTAAGTAAACAAGCATTCTGCTTTCTTTATCCTGTTAACTCTTTCTTCATGACAGTCTAACTAGCGAGGCACTTATATTACACTCATCAGTATTCAGAGTAACAGCCGTGTTAGTCTGTATTCGCAAAAAAGGAGTACTTGTGGCACCTTAGAGACTAACCAATTTATTTGAGCATGAGCTTTCGTGAGCTACAGCTCACTTCATCGGATGCATACCGTGGAAACTGCAGCAGACTTTATATACACACAGAGAATATGAAACAATACCTCCTCCCACCCCACTGTCCTGCTTGTAATAGCTTATCTAAAGTGATCATCAAGTTGGGCCATTTCCAGCACAAATCCAGGTTTTCTCACCCTCCACCCCCGCCCCCACACACAAATTCACTCTCCTGCTGGTAATAGCCCATCCAAAGTGACAACTCTCTACACAATGTGCATGATAATCAAGTTGGGCCATTTCCTGCACAAATCCAGGTTCTCTCACCCCCTCACCCCCCTCCAAAAAACACACACACAAACTCACTATCCTGCTGGTAATAGCTCATCCAAAGTGACCACTCTCCCTACAATGTGCATGATAATCAAGGTGGGCCATGTCCAGCACAAATCCAGGCTCTCTCACCCCCCACCCTTTTTTTCCCAGGGACACACACACACAAACTCACTCTCCTGATCCCTGGACACTACAGTGCTAATAAACAATGGTCACATAAACACCACCCTATACCGGAAACCTACTGACTGCTATTCCTACCTACATGCCTCTGTCACTTTCACAGGCCTTGGGAGGCAGGTCAGTCCTTGCCCACAGACAACCCGCCAGCCTGAAGCATATTCTCACCAGCAACTACACACCGCACCATAGTAACTCTAACTTAGAAATGAATCCATGCAACAAACCTCGACGCCAACTCCACCCACATATCTACACCAGCGACACCATCACAAGACCTAACCAGATCAGCCACACCATCACTGGTTCATTCACCTGCACATCCACCAATGTAATATACGCCATCATATGCCAGCAATGCCCCTCTGCTATGTACATCGGCCGAACTGGACAGTCCCTACATAAAAGGATAAATGGACACAAATCAGATATTAGGAATGGCAATATACAAAAACCTGTAGGAGAACACTTCAACCTCCCTGAACACACAATAGCAGATTTAATGGTAGCCATCCTGCAGCTAAAAAAACTTCAGGACCAGACTTCAACGAGAAACTGCTGAGCTTCAGTTCATTTGCAAATTTGACATTATCAGCTCAGGATTAAACAAAGACTGTGAATGGCTAGCCAACTAGAAAAGGAGTTTCTCCTCCCTTGGTGTACACACCTCAACTGCTAGAAGAGGGCCTCATCCTCCCTGATTGAACTAACCTCGTTATCCCTAGCCTGATTCTTGCTTGTATATTTATACCTGCCTCTGGGAATTTCCACTACATGCATCTGATGAAGTGGCAGGCAAAATGGTGGGGAGCCTAGGTGGAACATGGCTGAGATCCTGAGGAAGAGGACGAAAGGGATAGGGCCATAGGTGGTGCAGCCAGTGGACAGGGTGGTAGGGGCCCAACAATTGCTCTGGCTCAGGGCCCCGAGAAACCTTAATCATCCTCCGTGCTCCATCTTCTATGATCAACAGAGGGGACATTGTTCCATTCTGCAAAAGGAAGAAAGGTTACCCTACAACTCTTTGAAAGATATCATGACAGTCTATTGGGTGGACATCTAGGAATATTCCAAATGAGGAATATGCTGACATCAAAATACTATTGGCCAGGGATGACAAAAGACATTGCCAATTGGGTATGTAAAGTAATGAAACTAAATCCTGAAGAACGCTATTTACAATTGAAATAGAAGTTCAAAATGTATAAAAGAAATATAAAAATATATTTGGTGTGCAAATGTGAACTCTGTTCCCTTGCAATACTATTTCCATGACGAAATGTTAATATCATCATATTGTTCTATCAAAACCAGGTTGCACGATGTCTGACTTGCCAGAAAGAGAGAAAGGAATTAAATTGAAAAGCATAAAGGTGAATTTTGGAATCAGACACATTGTTGTTTATCATTATCCATTGTTATTTCTGCGATACAATGAGGCTTTGATTTTGAAATGAGTCCAATGCATACAAGTGGCACAGCATACTGCAGCAATTACCGCTATTGTGTCTTTGCACTGGCTGGGGATATTTCTTCAGCTTTACTCTTGGATGGTTTTCCATAACCCATTCCTGTACTTCTTTTTGTTTGTTTGGTTTTTCTTCTGTATTTAAAAGTGGGTTTTACATTCTCTGCTTACGACATATGGGTGGAAGCCTTTCCACTTAGAAGTAAGTCAGCATCTGAAGTGGCAAAGGGCATGTACAAAATGATTGTTCGACGTGGATGCCCAAAGCGGATACTGACAGATCTTGGTCCGGAATTCAATAATAAGGTAATGACTGGTTTTTTTCTGGTTATTTGTACTATGTAGTCAAACTAACTCTCAGGTCACCCATTGATCTCAAACAATCACCATACTTTTTTTTTTTAAATAAACTGCTGTTGGTCACCGTCAGTGTTTCTATAAAATTATTTTTCGGTGTCTTCATATCTAACAAAGAAATGCGCAACGACTTGTTTCCAAAACAAATATTAAAAGATGGGCTATTCCTGTTGCTAATTACACATAAAAGTACAGCAAATACACAAAGGAACATTCCTTAACACAAGTCTATATGTAAGTTTATGGTGTAACTTATTTTCTTTCAGTTTAACCTGTATATTTGTGAAAGATTGAGAATAGAACGTAGCTTCACCAGCCCGTACCACGCATAAACCAATGGCTTGGCTGAAAACGCTAATAAATCCATAAAAAGGTAAGTGAAGGGGTGGGAATATTACAGTATTAATGGTAAGTAGAGTGTGCTATGCAAGAAGATGTAACTCACAAAAAAATCTTCAAAAGCAATGTGTTACATGGAAAGTCTTTTTCATTATGTATTACACCTTTTTGATTATGTTTGATCTGTTTCAGTCAAGACCGCACATATGACTTTCTTTTTTTAAACAAACCAATCAATCAATGAGCATTTGTTACAGAGCACTGCTGAAGATGGTTGATGACAATGGGAGTAATTGGGATGAATTACTTGACCCTATTTTGTTTTCTTTGCAAACTAAAGTACACGCAACAACAAAAATTTCACCCTTTTGACTAATGTTTTGTGCTGACCTAGTGTTTCAAGAAGAAGTCTCAGAGAATTACACGGTAAGTGTATGTTATTACCAGCACCTTTCATGTATACATGGCATTCAGTGTGTCTTCATTTTACAAATACAATCCCTTCTCCATTTGTTTACAAAGATCCCAGATATGAATATGTTTGGGGAAGATTTCTGCAAAGAGTACAGCATAAATATGAAATCGAGACATGATCCTGACATTGCACTGGCCCTAAATAACATTTCTAAAGCACAAGAAAAACGACAAAGACATTATGCTAAAAGAAAGAATTCTAAATATGGGGAAATAACATTTGATGTTGGGGACTCTGTTCTGTTACTGAATGCTAGAAAGAGAACAAGAAAAGGAGGAGTACTGGAACCTAGGTATATTGGACCATACAAAATTACGGCTGTTGAGGGTAAGAGAGTGAAATTACAAACCATCTTAGGGAAACGGTTAGGAACCATGTACAGTATGGCACACTTAAAACCATTTAAAGAGCCACCAACATTAGCTGCTGCAGGCACATCAGAGGGAAAAATCGGAACTGAAATTGCAGTTAGTGACACTGAACCAGAAACACCCACAGAAGACTTTAGAAAAGTGGATGGCACTGTATCCCATGACAGCACAGTGAAAAACATAGAGGTCACAGCAATGGAAGAAGAGAAGTATGTAGGGCAAGATGTTTCAAACAATGATTCAAGTGATGCTGATGACAATTTTGATGACATGCTTTGGAGGAGGTGGAAGACAAGCAATGGATTCTGAAAGGTAACTGGTTACCACACCTTTCTTAGCCCTGGTCTACACTAGGACTTTAGGTCGAATTTAGCAACGTTAAATCGATTTAAACCTGCACCCGTCCACACAGTGAAGCCCTTTATTTCGACTTAAAGGGCTCTTAAAATCGATTTCCTTACTCCACCCCTGACAAGTGGATTAGCACTTAAATCGACGTTCCCAGCTCGAATTTGGGGTACTGTGGACACAATTCGATGGTATTGGCCTCCGGGAGCTATCCCAGAGTGCTCCATTCTGACCGCTCTGGACAGCACTCTCAACTCAGATGCACTGGCCAGGTAGACAGGAAAAGAACCGCAAACTTTTGAATCTCATTTCCTGTTTGGCCAGCGTGGCAAGCTGCAGGTGACCATGCAGAGCTCATCAGCACAGGTGACCATGATGGAGTCCCAGAATCGCAAAAGAGCTCCAGCATGGACCGAACGGGAGGTACGGGATCTGATCGCTGTTTGGGGAGAGGAATCCGTGCTATCAGAACTCCGTTCCAGTTTTCGAAATGCCAAAACCTTTGTGAAAATCTCCCAGGGCATGAAGGACAGAGGCCATAACAGGGACCCGAAGCAGTGCCGCGTGAAACTGAAGGAGCTGAGGCAAGCCTACCAGAAAACCAGAGAGGCGAACAGCCGCTCTGGGTCAGAGCCCCAAACATGCCGCTCCTATGATGAGCTGCATGCCATTTTAGGGGGTTCAGCCACCACTACCCCAGCCGTGTTGTTTGACTCCTTCAATGGAGATGGAGGCAATACGGAAGCAGGTTTTGGGGACGAAGAAGATGATGATGAGGAGGAGGTTGTAGATAGCTCACAGCAAGCAAGCGGAGAAACCGGTTTTCCCGACAGCCAGGAACTGTTTCTCACCCTAGACCTGGAGCCAGTACCCCCCGAACCCACCCAAGGCTGCCTCCTGGACCCAGCAGGCGGAGAAGGGACCTCTGGTGAGTGTACCTTTTAAAATGCTATACATGGTTTAAAAGCAAGCATGTGAAAGGATTACTTTGCCCTGGCATTTGCGGTTCTCCTAGATGTAGTCCTAAAGCCTTTGCAAAAGGTTTCTGGGGAGGGCAGCCTTATTTCGTCCTTCATGGTAGGACACTTTATCACTCCAGGCCAGTAACACATACTCGGGAATCACTGTAGAACAAAGCATTGCAGTGTATGTTTGCTGGCATTCAACCAAAATCTGTTCTTTATCTCTCTGTGTTATCCTCAGGAGAGTGAGATATAATTCATGGTCACCTGGTTGAAATAGGGTGCTTTTCTTCAGGGACACTCAGTATAGCCCATTCCTGCTGGGCTGTTTGCCTGTGGCTGAACAGAAATGTTCGCCGCTGTTAGCCACAGGGAGGGGGGAAGGTTGAGGGGGTAGTCACGCGGTGGGAGGAGGCAAAATGCGACCTTGTAACGAAAGCACATGTGCTATGTATGTAATGTTAACAGCAAGGTTTACCCTGAAAGAGTGTAGCGACTGTTTTATAAAATGTGTCTTTTTAAATACCGCTGTCCCTTTTTTTTTCTCCACCAGCTGCATGTGTTTCAATGATCACAGGATCTTCTCCTTCCCAGAGGCTAGTGAAGCTTAGAAAGAAAAAAAAACGCACTCGCGATGAAATGTTCTCCGAGCTCATGCTGTCCTCCCACACTGACAGAGCACAGACGAATGCGTGGAGGCAAATAATGTCAGAGTGCAGGAAAGCACAAAATGACCGGGAGGAGAGGTGGAGGGCTGAAGAGAGTAAGTGGCGGGCTGAAGAGAGTAAGTGGCGGGCTGAAGACAGGGCTGAAGCTCAAATGTGGCGGCAGCGTGATGAGAGGAGGCAGGATTCAATGCTGAGGCTGCTGCAGGACCAAACCAGAATGCTCCAGTGTATGGTTGAGCTGCAGCAAAGGCAGCTGGAGCACAGACTGCCACTGCTGCCCCTCTGTAACCAACCGCCCTCCTCCCCAAGTTCCATAGCCTCCACACCCAGACGCCCAAGAACGCGGTGGGGGGGCCTCCGGCCAACCAGCCACTCCACCACAGAGGATTGCCCAAAAAAAAGAAGGCTGTCATTCAATAAATTTTAAAGTTGTAAACTTTTAAAGTGCTGTGCTTAAAGTGCTGTGTGGCATTTTCCTTCCCTCCTCCACCACCCCTCCTGGGATACCTTGGTAGTCATCTCCCTATTTGTGTGATGAATGAATAACGAATGCATGACTGTGAAGCAGCAATGACTTTATTGCCTCTGCAAGCGGTGATTAAAGGGAGGAGGGGAGGGTGGTTAGCTTACAGGGAAGTAGAGTGAACCAAGGGACGGGGGGTTTCATCAAGGAGAAACAAACAGAACTTTCACACTGTAGCCTGGCCAGTCATGAAACTGGTTTTCAAAGCTTCTCTGATGCGTACCGCGCCCTCCTGTGCTCTTCTAACCGCCCTGGTGTCTGGCTGCGCGTAACCAGCAGCTAGGCGATTTGCCTCAGCCTCCCACCCCGCCATAAACGTCTCCCCCTTACTCTCACAGATATTGTGGAGCACACAGAAAGCAGTAATAACAGTGGGAATATTGGTTTCGCTGAGGTCTAAGCGAGTCAGTAAACTGCGCCAGCGCGCCTTTAAACGTCCAAATGCACATTCTACCACCATTCTGCACTTGCTCAGCTTGTAGTTGAACAGCTCCTGACCACTGTCCAGGCTGCCTGTGTACGGCTTCATGAGCCATGGCATTAAGGGGTAGGCTGGGTCCCCAAGGATACATATAGGCATTTCAACATCCCCAACAGTTATTTTCTGGTCTGGGAAGAAAGTCCCTTCCTGCAGCTTTTGAAACAGACCAGAGTTCCTGAAGATGCGAGCGTCATGCACCTTTCCCGGCCATCCCACGTTGATGTTGGTGAAACGTCCCTTGTGATCCACCAGAGCTTGCAGCACTATCGAAAAGTACCCCTTGCGGTTTATGTACTCGCCGGCTTGGTGCTCTGGTGCCAAGATAGGGATATGGGTTCCGTCTATAGCCCCACCACAGTTAGGGAATCCCATTGCAGCAAAGCCATCCACTATGACCTGCACATTTCCCAGGGTCACTACCCTTGATATCAGCAGATCTTTGATTGCGTGAGCTACTTGCATCACAGCAGCCCCCACAGTAGATTTGCCCACTCCAAATTGATTCCCAACTGACCGGTAGCTGTCTGGCGTTGCAAGCTTCCACAGGGCTATCGCCACTCGCTTCTCAACTGTGAGGGCTGCTCTCATCCTGGTATTCATGCGCTTCAGGGCAGGGGAAAGCAAGTCACAAAGTTCCATGAAAGTGCCCTTACGCATGCGAAAGTTTCGCAGCCACTGGGAATCGTCCCAGACCTGCAACACTATGCCGTCCCACCAGTCTGTGCTTGTTTCCCGAGCCCAGAATCGGCGTTCCACAGCATGAACCTGCCCCATTAGCACCATGATGCATGCATTGGCAGGGCCCATGCTTTCAGAGAAATCTGTGTCCATGTCCTGATCACTCACGGGACCGCGCTGACGTCGCCTCCTCGCCCGGTATCGCGTTGCCATGTTCTGGTGCTGCATATACTGCTGGATAATGCGTGTGGTGGTTGATGTGCTCCTAATTGCCAAAATGAGCTCAGCGGCCTCCATGCTTGCCTTGGTATGGCGTCCGCACAGAAAAAGGCGCGGAACGATTGTCTGCCGTTGCTCTAACGGAGGGAGGGGCGACTGACGACACGGCTTACAGGGTTGGCTTCAGGGAGCTAAAATCAACAAAGGGTGTGCCTGTACATCAAGGAGTATTTCAGGCAGGACTGCACGGAGGGTTCCAATAAGAAATGGTGCACCAAAGTTATCGTTGTTATTGGAACAAGGAGGTTAGCCTGGCCTCTGATTGATACATGGCTAGATTAACCTCGCTGCGCCTTCTCTGTGAGTGACTGCAGTGTGATCTAGACAGGGGAGGAGGAAAATGAGTACAAAACAAATCTGGTCTATTTCTTGTTCTGACCCACTCCATCTATCCTTTACATCTTTGGCTGGCAGCAGACGGTGCAGAAGGACTGCATGCCATCCACATCTCATGGCTGCTTGGCAGAAGATGGTACAGTACGACTGCTAGCCATCTTCATCTCTTGCCTGCCTGGCATAAGATGGTACAATACGACTGCTAGCAATCCTCATCTCTTGCCTGCCTGGCAGAAGATGGTACAGTACGACTGCTTGCAGTCCGTATCGCCTGCCCGCTCACCATAAGACGGTTCAATAGGACTGCAGGACTAAAGAGAATGACCTGGTCAAGTCACTCCAAATTTAGTCCCTGCGCCCATGTCTGCCCAGGCGCTCCCAGCCGACGTGGCCAGGAGCACCTCGGACACGACGAGGACGACTACCAGTCGTATTGCACCGTCTGCTGCCAGAAGGCAATGGGTTGCTGCTACTGTGCAGCAAAGCCGTACCGCGTCTGCCAGCACCCAGGAGACATAGGGTGACGGTTACCTGAGCGGGCTCCATGCTTGCCGTGGTATGGCGTCTGCACAGGTAACTCAGGAAAAAAGGCGCGAAATGATTGTCTGCCCTTGCTTTCATGGGGGGAGGGAGGGTGGGAACGGGGTCCTGACGATATGTACCCAGAACCACCCGCGACAATGTTTTAGCCCCATCAGGCATTGGGATATCAACCCAGAATTCCAATGGGCAGCGGAGACTGCGGGAACTGTGGGATAGCTACCCACAGTGCAACGCTCCGGAAGTCGACGCTTGCCTCGGTACTGTGGAAGCGCTCCGCCGAGTTAATGCACTTAGAGCATTTTCTGTGGGGACACACACACTCGAATATATAAAACCGATTTCAAAAAAACCGACTTCTATAAATTCGACCTAATTTCGTAGTGTAGACATACTCTTAAACAGATTAACATACTTCAGAAATGGAACTGTTAAAGGTTTTCATGTACAAAGTGGCGGCATTCACAGTAGTAAAACAGAGAAAAAGGAAACTGTATTACCATGCATGTAATATGTGTTAATATTTTTTTCTAGTCAAATTTATAATGATCACCAAACACACAGAGAGACTGGAGGCCAAAGTGAGAAACATAAAAGTGTATGGCTCTTCCTTTCATTGCCTGAAACCGAGAAGCTGGATAAGTGATGAGGTATATTTAAGTACCACTAAACATGTATTTGTTAATGGGATTGATTCATCAAATATTATTGAAATTGTGCCTTTTCTTTCATCATGTGTTGTAGGAGTCAGGTAATTACTTTCTACCATATACTGTGGACTCATGAGGCACATGTGAAGATAACAGGAAGAGTGGAATTATGTCACATAGCAGACAGTTATCTTAATACCCCTAAAGTGGGATATCTCACAGGTTTGGTTCTGTAATGATGACTATGAATCAATAATATCTTTAAGTACACAAAAATTTGAATGGGGTGAATGGTTGTTATTGATTGACCAGTTGAATTAAATTTGTAGTTTTATATACAGGTGCGGTAAAAATTTGAGAAAATATGACTCACAAAAAAGAAAAAGATATGTTCAAACCAGTGACTGGATTAAAATATTGACATTAAAAAATAAATTAACATTGACATTAATTAATAAATCAAGATTTGCATTTTCAGTGTTGGTTGTAACATATTCATCATTTCATATATTTATTTTTAAGAAAGCGTGGAGGACAACTGCATATACCGCAACCTTGTCAACTGTGAAAAGGAAAGTGAGGATTGCACGATGGCAAGAAACATAGGATTGTATGAGAAATAAATGCCATAAAAATTCCACATCAGTAAACATTTTCATCATGCTGACAGGCATATATGTTAGGTAATGCTGACATATGGAAGGAATAGCATGAGTGAATGCAAAGTATGTGCATCCGATGAAGTGAGCTGTAGCTCACAAAAGCTTATGCTCAAATAAATTTGTTAGTCTCTAAGGTGCTACAAGTACTCCTTTTCTTTTTGCGGATACAGACTAACACGGCTGCTACTCTGAAACCTGTTATTATAACTTTTGTGATTAAATTTAATCAACGGTTACTTATCAAAGCTCAAGTGTGATTCTTGCGAGAGGTGGGCATCTATACCATGCATTACAGAAGGAACCAATCAAGACTACCTGACTGATGAGAAGAAAGAGTACAACTGCAAAAAATGTGCATAGTTCCCTTCTTTACCAAAAAAAACAAAACACAACAAAAAACCCATTATATTTAAATGCCTCTTGTTCAAACATAATGCAACCAAAATATTTTTTATTTATATATCAGATTATAATAAATGTTTTTTATTTGAAAAAAATTATTCTCGGTATTTGTGTCCATGTGTACAATGCAAATTATAAAAGCAGCAAGGAGGAAGCAAATTGTGAGTGTTTTCGACCAAAACCCCCATCCCTCCTGATTCGCAACCATCCCTGGACCAGTGATAGGTGCATGGGCAGCCAAGTAATTGGAAATAACCAAGGATGAAGCCAGTGAAAAAAATCAAAGGGGCCACTCTGGTATTACCTTGGGCTCATGGGCATGCTCCGAAACCCCAAACCTTGCCTCCCTTTTCACGCACCTCTCAATCATCAAATACATCAACTGTGCACGTTAGCAAGGAGGGAGGGAATTGTGAGTCTTTTCGACCACAAAACCCCATCCCTCCTGATTCACAACCCCTGGACCAGGCAGTACAATCAATTTGGCACATTAGCAAGGAGGAAGCAAACCGTGAGCGTTTTCGACCAAACCCCCATCCCTCCTGATTTGCAACCCTGGCAGGCGGTAGCAAGTCCTGAGCAGTAGCCAAGATGGTCACGTTTGCGTGGCGGAGACTGCACCTAGTTGCAAAAGGGGAAGGTTGCTATCTGCGTCGTCCTCTCAGTGCTAATGGTGGGGCCCGGCGCTGCAGTACGAGGCCCCGATCCTGCACTCGGATCTGAGGCGTGGACGCCAGGGCAGCCCAGCTGAGGTGAGCGCGGCGCCGCCCCAGGGGACCCTCTGGGGCCGTGCAGCGGCAGGGCCCGGTCCTCGGGCGCTCATCCAGCCCCGTGCAGAGGGCCTGCCTCAGCAGCGGGGCGGCGCGGCCAGGCCGGGGCCTCGGCTCCTCCTAGCAGGCGGGGAGCGAGCCGGGCTGAGGGTGAAGAGCCCTTGAGCCGGGGGAAACGCCGCTGGGCTGGGAGCGGGGCACCTGGGCTGGGCCTCATGGTGAGGAGGCGGAGCAGGAGCCGGGATTTGGGGCCGCCCGTCTGCCTGGGGGCGGGAGCGGGAGCGGCTGGCGGAGCAGCAGTTGCGGCAGCTTGGGCCGCAGGGAGGCGCCTGAGCGGCTGCCCCTGAACATGGCGGCGGCTGCTCCTCCCGCGGGCGGCGGGGGCTGCTGCCCGGCCGGGTCTGGCGGCGGCTCGGTGCCCGTGCTCTTCTGCTTCTCGGTCTTCGCCCGGCCCTCGACCGTGCCGCACGGCGCCGGCTACGAGCTGCTGATCCAGAAGTTCCTGAGCCTCTACGGGGACCAGCTCGACATGCACCGCAAGTTCGTGGTGCAGCTCTTCGCCGAGGAGTGGAGCCAGTACATCGACCTGCCCAAGGGCTTCCTGGTCAGCGAGCGCTGCAAGGTGCGCCTGGTGCCGCTGCAGATACAGGTGAGAGCGACCCCAGGGCCAGCTCCCGTCCCACAGCTTCCCGCCCTCCCTGTGCCTGCCTCGCTCGGAGTTATGGGCTCCCTGAAGCACATGGGGGTGACTCACACTCCTTCGCTCCTCTGAAGCGCACGCCTCGCACCCTGTCTGCATGAGTGCGCTCCCGGCATCTCTCAGCCTGCAGGGGCCCTGCCTTGGTTTCCCCTCACCCCCCATTCCTTTAAACTAAGACTTTCCCAGCGCGCTTCAGGTCTCCTTAAGACACACCCCCCGGGGGTGCTGAAGTGGTTTCCCTTATATACAGGCTTCACAGTTTTTTTTCAATGGCATCCAGCATCCTCATTGTAAAAACTGTTCCAGTGCCACAGCCCCCAGCCACCTCTCTCTCAGGCACACACCCCTTTTCACACCCACTGCCTGCTTCCCTCTAAAGTCCACACAGGCTGTTGAAACCCCCTCCTGTAGCCACCCTCTCTTATGTAACCTGTTCTAAAATTTCTGTTGGAAAATGAATGTTGAAGGAATATAACCCCAATTTCTCTTTACATGCGCATGTAGAATTCTATGTTTACAGTTGTGACCAGAGTTTAGAGAGAGGATTTATTAGTTATCACTTTTATTATTTCCCAAATAGTTAAATGATAAATACAGTTATCCTCAAGAAATCTCAGAGCTTCCACATGTTGCAATAAATGTCTTCGTTTTAAATATGACGCAATATAGAAGACAGATTATAAAAAGGATTGCATAGCAGTGTCTGTGAGTGCCATGTTTTCTGACTAGCGTTGTAATTGCAATGTCTGAGGGAAACTTCAGTGCAGAGTAAAGAACGGACCAGGCAAAATCTAAATCTGTGAGGAAGCAATACAGCAAACCTACATTTCATATTATATGGATACATTTATCTTATTAAGCCCGTAACCTAATGCACTTCACAGAAACACATGTATCTTACAGCCACGCTTGAATCTTGGTTTTATTGTCATTGAATCAGACCATATTTTCCCCAAAGGTGGTACAGTACATAAAACAGTAAACATTTGTCATTTGAAATAGACAACCTGTGCTTTCTTTTCTTTTCTTTTCTTTTCTTTTCTTTTCTTTTCTTTTCTTTTCTTTTCTTTTCTTTTCTTTTCTTTTCTTTTCTTTTCTTTTCTTTCAACTTAATTTGTGCTAAGGTGGAGTTGAGGTTGGGGTCAGGGTTCAACATTGAAAACAAAGATTAATCTTTAATTACAAATTTTATTGTGCCAGAGCTTTGTACCATGCATTATATGTCCCCAGTTTTATATTCAGTCCTGCTTCTGATAAATTATAGGATAGTAACTCACTGGCTTCATAGCAGACTGCTAGACAGATATAGTACGTGTTTTTCATAGTAAGATATCTTCATGCATACCAGAGATTTATGCCAGTCGTGCTGTAATGACTGCATTCAGAACAAAATTGCATCACTTTTCTCTTTTTCCAGTGTAGGGAGTTTTAAAAGTCAACCATTTTTCAGTAATGAAAATTGAATTTTATATGGAGAGGAATGTTCACGTTTTAGCTGCAGTCAATTAATTTTTCTCTGTCAGGCAGAAATTCTGGATGAGTTGGAAATGCAATGTAAAAAATGAATAATTTTTATTATTTGGAATATGGCTATTCTTTGTATCACCAGAAAATACTTTTTGGGATGTTATTCATAAATTAGCCTTAATAGAGTCCTGTGCCCTAGCAGGTTATCAGGTCAGACTCCCTCTTTCTCAGTGACTCTCAAACTTTCCAGATTTCTGTACCTCTGTCAGGAGTCTGATTTGTCTTGTGTACCCCCAAGTTTCACCTCACTTAAAGACTACTTGCTTACAAAGTCATACATAAAAATACAAATAGTGTCACAATACACTATTACTGAAAAATGGCATACTTATTTTTACCATATAATTATAAAATAAGTGAATTGGAATATAAATATTTTACTTAATTTCAGTGTATAGTATATAGAGCAGTATAAACAAGTTATTGTCTGTATGACATTTTAGTTTGTACTGACTTTGTTAATGCTTTTTTATGTAGCCTGCTGTAAAACTAGGCAATTATCGAGATGAGTTGATGTACCCCCAGGGGTACATGCACCCCTGGTTGACAACCACTGCTTTACGACTAAATACTGTTCCCTACACCCAGAATGTTATGTATTTTTTGTTATTTCCTTTGCTCATGTGTCAAAGACCCCTCTTAGTATCTGTTCCTTTGTTTACCAAGTCTCCCAAGGAAGTGATGGAAACCTCATCATTTGGTATAGTCAGAACTAGGCAAGAAAACATACTATGTGGAACAAACATTAACAGAAGGAATGTCTAGAGGTCTGAATTATTTTCCATCCTCAAATTTACTGTGTGTTTGGGGATAGAAAAAGACTTCAGTCATCTAGCCATTGTTAATTTAAAGTGACATTATACTGCTGAGTTGGAAACATGAAAAGATGAGGTCCCCTCCATGAAACTGACCAGTGAGGCCTTTCTGAGTTGAGTTAAAGACAAAATAGGCAGCTAAATTGTGACAAGAAAACTACAGGATTTTAAGATTAGTTTAAATAATTTAAAGTGTCATTAATGACACAGATAAGACTCCTTCCACCGCAAGTACAGGCCTCACTTCTGCAAAGACTTCTGCTGGTTGTTCCCTATGTTGAAACCATTGACTTCAGTGGGATCCCCCACACTCACTTCTTAGCAGGGCCAGGGCATATCTTTTATCTTGAACTTGACATCCCTGCACACATCTCTTTGAAGAACTGGGCCATAATTTTTATCTTGACCTTGAAAAGTCAGTATTGTGATATCTGGTAATACATTCTTGTTAAACCTCATATACATATTACTCCATTTTAGTCTAATACAGACTTGCCAAACGCTGTCATTGTGTGGATCACATTTTAGTACAGCAGCAGTCTCGTGGGCAGCCTGCCCTCTCATTGGTGATGCCATTACATCTCTGAGGTTTTTCATGTAATTGTTTAGATGAAAAGGTAAAATTAGAGCAGATTAGATACATTATTAGATACATCTTTAATGTATCTTAGCTGTTTCTGAATGTAATTTAGCAGCTGGTAATGAGGTGGAAAGATCACCATGTGACCAGCCAGCTCACCTTGAACCAGCAGCCAGTGTTCCCAGATCTCAGGTTGGGAACCTCTGGTCTAATACAGTCATAATTGCATGTTTCGGATTAACTGGGAAATGTTAGTCAAAGAAAAAAGTCCTTCATCTGCACGAGTGTGATAGGGAGGGCGGTTGCACTAGATACCTAATTTTTTTTAATAAAATGATTTAAAAAAACCCAATAACAACAAATTGCTGACCCCTTAACTTGTATAGTTTTATCATACGCATAGCCTAATCATCAGCCATTCAGATATCTCCTTCCATAAACTCATTGTAATTGTGATAGATATTTAGACATCGGGAAAGGAAGAGAAATTTGATTACTGTACCAGTTAATGCTCAGAAAGGGACAGCACTGCCTGGTTTCTTCTACTGAAATATTCAATTCCTTCCTCCATCCCTCCGAAGTTCAGAAGGGTTGTAACCTCGCTCTGTATTAATTTTGTCTCTGTATGGTCTTTTCTGAAAGCTACTTTACACACTTCAGATTAGGATATGTCTATCAGGGAAACTTGCATTTACTTACACTGGTATACATACACTGATGTAAATTCTTAATGTAGACATGCTGCATTGTTGCAATACAGGGTGTCAGCCAGTCAAATTCTTAATTGTCTACCAGTAGTTATACACAAGGCTGCAAGTCTTACAGAAGTCATGGATTCTGTGACTTTCCATGACTTCTGTAGTGGCTGGTGCTGGCTCAGGGACTGCCCGACTCAGGCAGCCCCTGGGCCAGCAGCAGCAGTTTGGGTGTGTGAGGTCAGGGCTAGAGGCAGAGGGTTGGGAGTGTGGGAGGATGTTTACCTCGGGGTGGGGTGCTCCCACTGTCATGGCCCTGCAGCTCCTAGGTGGCAGAGGGGTTGAGGGGGGGGAGGTCAATGCTGCCTGCACCTGCAGGCCCCACCCCCACAACTCCTATTAGCTGTGCTTCCTGGCCAATGGGAGCTGCAGCAGCTGGCGCTTGTGCCTCTCCGCCACCTAGGAGCTGCAGGGACGTGGAGCTGGGTTGCTCTGCCAGCCCTGCCTGCTCTGCCTGCTCTGCCAGCCTTCCCCTCTCCAGCTTCAATTTTATCTTTTAATTCCCTGTCTGTAAAATGGAGCTACTACTTTCCTATTTCACAGGGAAGTTGTCAAGGTAAATTCAATAATGTTTCTGTGTGGTGAGTATAATAGAAAAGCCTGTGAGGAAATTAATAATGCTGTATTCAGTGAAGAATTTGCATGGTGTGCAGTAAACAAAGCTTGGGACCACACATTGTATGAAGAGGATAAAATGAAATACTGAACAACTGCCTCATTCCCTGAGCACTGTCCATTATATGCACTGATGGATGTGGGGGTCCTGGAAGGTGAAATAGTGTGACTATACAGTTAAAGACTCCATCATACTGTCTATGCACAAGCAACCTTCATTCTGCATTTCCTAGCTTTTGGATGTTTGACTTTCCAGTTTTATAAATGGTAATAACAGAAACAAAGTATGTATAACAGAACATTGTCATGAGTAATGTCTTCTGCTGGCAAAATGTTTTGGTTTTTGTCTTAACATTTATGTGGAAACCATTATTTTGTAACATTATTCTCTTTCATAACCAAATCAAGTACTCTATACGTCACAGTGCTTTACAGTATCTCAAAAATAGACTTAAAAACTCATTATTATAGTGACCTATGCGAAATTAGCATATCACCTTAGTGCAGCCCTTAGTGTCCATTACACTACTGGTGCTATTAAAAGCCTCAGAGGACAAAGAGTAAATTGACGTGTAAAACAAGCTATCATCTTGCTCCTAGAGGTGATCCTTCCAACTCTGGATTCCAATGCAAGTGGCCAAATTTACACTGCTGCTAATCATGAAATACATGTTCAGTTGTTTGAAGGCTCCAGCCACCATACTGTCAAGTTTTATCAGCACTAAAATACGCTCTTTTAAAAGCTGAACTGTAAGGGAAAAAATGCCAAACAAATAAACCAATAAACCTTTTTAATTCTTGATTCCATCTCCCTCTCCTGATCCCCTTTAGGAATATCAGGCCCTTGCTGCTGTCTTGGTGGAGATGGTCCCCAGCAAGATCTTGAAAAGACCTTATGTCACATGACACTGTAACCTGATGCAGCTCTCTCTGCCCATCTAGAATAGCCACCTCTAGAGCCCTGCCTAGAATAGGATTTAAAATGGTTAGATTACCAAATTACACACACCTTTAAATCCTAGTCTAGACAAAACCTAAGTATTAGGGAGTAGTTGGTTTTTCAGATTGATTCAAGCTTTGGCCTCCGAGGGTATGTCTCCACTGCAATAAAACAGCCCTGACTGGCCTGGGTCAGCTGTCTTGGGCCAACCGTGGGCATTTTATTGCAGCTTAGACATACCATAAGACTGCTGTTTGTACAAAATGTTATGGTCACTGTGGACTGCACTAAGACGGCACATTAATTTCACAAAGGTCACCATATATTCCATTTCAAAATCAACTTTAGGGAATCCTTATACATTTAGAATATTACCATTAAGAATCAGTATATCTACCCCTTTTATGGAGGAAACTGGGGAGGGGGAAGGTATGATGAGTGTGGCCTCTGAGGTACTGCCCCAGTAACATCACCATTCCTCTTACAAACATCTGGCCAAGATTCTCCAGCAAAGAGAAGGAATTGAGGACCAAACAGCCTTGATATTTCATATTTGAAAGATGAAATAGAAAAATATTTAGAAAAAGCTTGAAGCCATTTTTAGAATCATAAAGAAGCAGAAAGGATGCCTACAAGTTTTGTAAAGGTGAACAGCAAAGCAAACCCAAAAGTAAACTATCTGAAAGGTGAAAGGACCACACAAACAGGAGACATTGACTATACTGTGGAACCAAAGAAAATGAGTTCATACAAAGTATATAGAAAGAGAATTTTATTTTAAACTTTCAGTTATACCGCTTTTAAGTTTTACTTTGTAACATTAGTAGGTAAAACAGTTTTGTGAGAAGTTTGTTTAAGTAATGTCCCTTTAGTTGTGGCTGCAGAATTGGATGTATTTTTGTCAAAAGGTTAAATCCGGTGACTGGCAGTTATATTTTAAAGTATACAAGTCTTGTTGTGTATTTAAACTTTTCTGAGTGCATCTCTCACTTGATAAAACTGTGGATTCCTGTTGGTTACTGCAACACTGCTGCATGTCTGGGTCAATATTTAATTGATTGCCACATGTTAGTTTTAAAAACAAATGAACAAAATAAAATAAAATTCTTAAAGGTCCTTTTTCCCCCCTAATTTTCTTGTTCTTCAGTATGCATTCAACCCATATGCTGATAGTTTTAAAAAAACTATTTTTCATTCCAGAAATCTCCTCCTTTTTTTTTTTACTAATCATTTAAAAATTTAATTGAATTAAAACGGTGATGTTAAATCTGTATTTTTGTTTTCAGATAACTACATTGGGCAACCTGACACCTTCAAGCACTGTATTCTTCTGTTGTGATATGCAAGAAAGATTCAGACCTGCTATCAAATATTTTGGTGATATCATCAGTGTAGGACAACGTTTGGTAGGTTTACTGATTTTCCCCCTCCCCCTGCACTACAAAAATATTTGCAAATTATCATCAATGCACAGATACTACCAGTGACTGGTGTCTTATACAGTCCAGATTTAAATATTGTACGTTCACTCCTCTCATGCTTAAATAACTTTTTTATTCTTGTGGATTTTTTTTTCCTTGCAGCTCCAGGGTGCACGGATTTTAGGAATTCCAGTCATTGTGACAGAACAGTATCCCAAAGGCCTTGGAAGCACCGTGCAAGAAATTGATTTAACAGGAGTTAAACTTGTGCTTCCAAAAACAAAATTTTCTATGGTATTGCCAGAAGTAGAAGCTGCATTAGCAGATATTCCTGGAGTCCGCAGTGTTGTCTTGTTTGGAGTAGAAGTATGTACTTGTTTGTTATAGTACTGTATTATTACTATAGTATGGTTGAAAACGTGTTTATATATTGATGTCTTTGCGCAAATCAGTGTTATAGTCCAGATACCACTTAAAGGTTAAGTTGTGATCATTTCAGTTGTTCAGAGCGGATAATCTCATAAGATACTTAGATATAAATCGAGTTTACAAGGCCAGATCCTGCAATTATGCAGTTTGCATTCAGAACTCCCATTGAATTAATTATTAATTTAATGTTTGGGAAAATTATAGGATTGATCCCTAATTTAATCTTGTACTGTAGTTCCAGGTAATCCTGTAAATACTTTTATAATGCTGGTATTTTTCTGACAGACTCACGTGTGCATCCAGCAAACAGCATTGGAATTGGTTGGCAGAGGTCTGGAAGTTCACATTGTAGCAGATGCTACCTCATCAAGAAGTATGATGGACAGAATGTTTGCCCTTGAGGTAACATGCATAATTTAGGCAGACTTTCTTCTACATCTTGGTTCTATGTTTGGTTCTCTTATTGTTACAAACCATTGAGAAAGTCACAAGCATTACAGCAAGTGACTAACTCAGTGAGAGGTGTTAGTCATGTAGTCATCCACAGAATAGGTCACCATGCAACAGGAGGGCCAGGATTTTTTAAAAAACGTAAACATTTTGGTGACGTGTCTATATGCAGAGCACAGGGTTGGGGACATCAGGTCAGAATTTGGGAGCTTATCATGAAATGTTGGATATTTTAAAAAACTACTGACTTTTCGTGGCCCCTTGGGTGACCTCGTAAGACAGAATTCTCTATGAAACTGTATAAAAATACTATACAACTTTTTATAGTTCAGAATGGTATTTTGCTCGGCATGCTACTGCCGTTAAACACTTCACTTCAAAGTATAAAGGGGCTCCAGTTCTGAAGTGCCTTCTAATGTGCAAAAAAAATAAAATAAAAAAGGCAGCAAATTCAGTAAAACTCCTACTTGCCTCTAAGGAGCTAAAAAGATTTAAAGTCCAGATTTTTAAAAAGTTTCATCATCACAATTAGAAAAATTCTGGTAGTCCAACTGAATATGTTACAAATGTTGCAGAAGTGACAGTACATAAAGCTAGAAAATTTTAAAAGTGCAGCTACATTTCATACACAACTTCATGGTGGTTTTATTGAAAACAATGTACTCTAACTAGCTTGCAAGCTTCACTGTTGTGTTAAAAATCCAGGATGGAAAAGAGAACTGTATCTGCACTGAACATGGGAATTTTTGCTCTGGATTTTAGCAGAATAGTTGAAAATTAAACTCTTAAAACGAACAATAATTCCATAACTTTGTGCCAGTCACCTAGAAGGTGTGCAACTCCTTTTTTTATTCTATGTCTCCTAGAACCTCAGAGCTTAAGTAAAGTCAGCAGTATTGAGCATTTGATAAAAATGCAGTATCTTTTTGATTAAGTGCGAGCTTAATGAAATCTGCCACATAATGCATATGATGCACAAGGACTACTATCAGAAAAATAAGTCACAGACTCATCTGGAAACTAATGCAGTATTACTATTACTTAATATGTACGGCAACAGAAAAAACCAAAATTTTGGTGGTTTTGCTGTTTCTGTACATTTGCTTAGAACAAACAGCACATATCTTTCATGCGCGCATGCACACACAAATCACAGTTCTGTGTATTGTGATAGATTTTGAATCGCCCTGGACAAGTCCTGGATTTTGTTCAGTCAGAATAGATCCATTATAATTATAAAAAAGTAGATAGCTGCACTCACTCAAAGCTCCTAGAAGGGCACTTCAGACAAATTAATTGGTTCTAGATAACTTTTCTTTATTTGAGGAGTTTGGGGTAAATGTCAGTGGTTCTCAAAATGTAGTTCAGAGAGCACTTCCTGGCTCTTTGTGGAGAGCCTACAGGTTACATGTTACTGGCTCCACTTCCAGCCACCTCTACAAGCTTCTAGTTTCCTTTGTGCAACGAAGAGCCTATATTAGGGCTGCTGCTTAATATTATAGGGGAGAGGAATTGAATGCTGTCTTCAGGGACCATGGCTGGGGAAATGGGGACCAGGAAACAGGAAGGCATATACAGGAATGTTGTATGATCAAGGGACTGATTGTCTTAAGATGTGTTCCATGATTTCAGAACATTTGATAACCTCTGGTTTAGGCTAAATACACCATAAGAAGAAATATTTAAAGCCTTCAATTTTTTTCCCTTTCACTGGATTTACAGGTTAAATTTACCTATCCCATGGGGTGGTGTAGATTTAATTCATTAATATGTGTTACTTCAGATATGCTCGCAAGTCTTTGAGATCCTCTAGTAGAGGGTACTGTAGAACTACAAGCTATTATGTAGACACTTTAACACAATTTGATTCTAAATTATTGGTGTACAGTGCATTTAAAATTTTCAAATTAGACCCATGTACACGTCAGAATGATTGTACTCTGTATAATGAGACACATTCTGGCACAAAACAGGAATAGGTCTTCACTCTATCCAATGTTAGTGTCAGCCTTTTTTTCTGCTGCCCTCAGCCCTGTCTTCATTGCTCTACTCTGTGCAGATTACTCCTTCCACATGATGGGGTGACTGCCCTGTAATGTTTAGATTCTGATCAAGGAGAATCCTGCATGAAACGTGAGTGTAGTCAAAGCTGAAGAAGACAACTTTCATCCTGTGGTCTCCTCTTTTGTTGTTACTTTTTAGATATATACAAATCTATGTAGCCCCATTTAGAATTCAGTCCTGCATGTTGAGATTTTTTTTTGCCATCATGAAGAAAGCTCTAAAAGACATTTGTTTTACAATAAGTTAGATTTTTGTTATGCTTGAACAAGTATAAGTAATCAGTTAAGCAGCAAAATTTTTGAATGCTAACTCAAGCTATCTTGAGGCTCCTGTTAGTTTCCTCAGTTGCTGACATAAGTGGTAGTGTGAACAAGCCCTAAGGCTATGTCTACACTATAGCTTATGTCAGCAAAACTTATGTTATTCAGGGGTGTGAATAAACCACCACCTGAGTGACATAAATTACACCAACATAAGCGATGGTGTGGACAGCGCTATGTCAGTGGGAGAGCCTGTGGAAATGGTTTTATCATGCCAGTGGGAGAACTCTCTCCTGTCGGCATACAGTGTCTTCACTGGACACGCTGCAGCAGCGAAGCTGCAGCGCTGTACATGTAGATGTGCCCAAGTCTTTTCCTAAGACATTTAATAGCCCATTCTGTGGAAAAACAGTTTTGCCTCTTGGGCTGAAGAGGTTAATGGTTTCCTAAAGCAGATCTGCAAAGCTAATGCAAAGCTAGGTCATTTACACTTTTACTAGCCATTATAGAGAAGAGGCATATACCTTTGCGTATGCTACTTTCAGAACCATTTAAGCCCACAAGATAGTGACCATTATGTCTCACCTCTTCACAGGGTGAATTTTACCCTCAGCGTTTTCTTCTCTTAAATGTATTTCTTTAACAGCCCACTCTCTGTTTGTTTTAATGACACATGCATTACTGACATGAACACAGATTTCAGCTATACTTCTGAAATGTATTTCTGGTAGTGCTTTATCATTTGCATTTTTTGGATAAGGATTTTTGTTTTTGCTTTTAAGTGTGAGTGAGTCTCTTGTTTTTCCCTAACCAGTTTTCATTCCATTCCAGCTCCGATTTGTAACTCTCTCCTAATAGTTAGTGCTCTGATAATCATTTTGGGAATTCTAACGGGAGCCTCAAGTCCACATGTTTGGTACTTAAATTCGGCTATTTCATTTGCTGCTTGTATCTGTTTAAGTATATGACCCAGGGAAAATGTATCTGTTGTTGTTAGATAATGAACATTTCCACCGAGAAATACTCTATGAAACGTTACCGGCAATATATTTTAAAATCTTTAACTGAAAAATATGTGTGACCTTCATGTGGATTACTTATTCACTACAGTGCTGGAGAATGCACTTCTTTTTTGCAATTTAAGATTAAAACCTACAGCCATGCTCTCGTGCAGAAAGTGTTAACTTGAAGGAAACAATCTGCATTTGTTTGTTGTTTTACAAACTACATGCTTACTGTATAAGGTAAGACACTTAGCTAAAAATAGTGATTTTCCCCTGTACAAAGATTACGACAATAATGTGGGGGATATGAATATAGGGATGCGTATCCCACAACTGCCTAAACTAGCTACCAAGGGGTAAAGATCCCAACCCCTCATAACAGGTTAGGGTACTTTTTTCCTCCACTGCTCACAATAGAGACCAAGCCTGGAAAGTCCACTTCCTTTGCATTTCCTCTCCTACCCACTGTCCCCTCCATGGGGATAGTGGGCATGGGAGGTAGACAGGACCCAGAATAGGGATCTACAATATCAGTGAGGCAGGGATCTGATGTAGTCACCAAACAGCTGAATAACTCTTTGCTGTGGAGCTTTGGCCTAGCAGAGGGAGCCAGCCTCTCTCCAGGATACATTAGAATATCCTGCTGTTACAGACAGCAATTGTAGCCTTCCAGGGTTTGCATGCACTGCAAGATGTTTGGAGCTAGACAGAACATTACTGAATTTAATTGTATTTGTATGAAATAACTTAAAATATAGGTGGTTTCTTTTAATCCTAACAATTTTAACTTTTATCTTGAGAACATTTTATAGTCTTTCAGAAGAGTTCTTTGTGTAAATGTCCCATTACAGGCTAAGTATAATCTTTGCATTGTTAATAAAAATTATTGCTGTCTGACTAATATGAGTGAATTACAGTCAACAGCTAAGGCTTGTAAAAGAGTCTTCCTCTCTTACTTTCACAAGACTGCTGGTTCCAGGGCACTGTATAATCTCATGAACAGGGTATTGGATGGTATCTAACAACCTCTGAAAAAGGAAATTCAGCGTCAGTAGCAGCTAACTTATTTTCTTTATAATAATGCGTCTTACCTACATAGCATCTTTTATCTGAGGATCTCAAATTTTTAAACACTGGATGAGATAAGCTTTTCAAAACTGCTGTGTTGTGGGAGGAGTATAATCCTCACTTTATGTATGGAAAAACATTCACGTAGAGGGAAGTGACATGCTTAAATTCACATAGAAGATCTGAACTGGAGAAAGAAACCCTTCTGAGTACCATGCCTTTTCTTTAATCCAAGACTGTCCTTCCCCTTAATATTCCATAACAAAATGGAATTGACTTTTTCCTCCCCGCACCGCTCTTAATTCTCACTGGCCTCCTGGTTTTATCCTTCCCATCCGTAAATACTGGGGGCAAAACAGCACAGGTTTTATTGTTTGTTTAGTGAATATTTTAAAAGTGTTCTCTATTTGGTATACTGTATGTGCTTATCCACAGTTGCAAGGGTGTCACCTTTTCCTGTCTCTGTTCTTTTCTCTTTTAGCGTCTTGCTCGCACTGGAATAATAGTTACCACTAGTGAGGCCATCTTGCTGCAGCTGGTAGCTGATAAAGACCATCCAAAATTCAAAGAAATTCAAAACATCATTAAGGCAAGTGCTCCAGAATCAGGGCTCCTTTCCAAAGTATAAAGAGGGCTTTTTGAAAGAGCAGCACATTGTCATCTTTAAGGAAGAACTAAAGTTGTAAGCAGACATGCGTGCACACTCTCACACTAACTTCAGTAGAACTATAAAACTAAAAGTTGGCGTATTTGTGCTTGCCTTAGCAAAATTTGTCTGGGTGCCAGTGTGTTCTGTTTAATCACAGCTGTCAAAGACCTTGAGTACCATCAGATGCTTTTATTGTCAGATGCTCTATTATTTATTTAAAAAAAAAAACTTAACAGAGGTGCCTGTTAGTCTGTACTATATCCACTGATTGTTACACTTCTCCAAAAAGTGCACATTTCTGTGAAATCTCTTGATTGTTCACTTTGTAAAAGAGTACTGTGATATTTTGCTTCACTTTTGTATTGATTGAGGTAAATGTGATGTGATAATATGCTTTAACTTTGTGCATAAATTAAACTATTTTAATAGAGAATTTCAGTAGTATAAAATAGATGGACTACATGTTTACATTCTTTGTCTTTTAGAATAAAAGCTAAATGCTTGTCTTATTCAGTAGACAAACCAAGTAGCTCAAGCAACAATCTAGGCTTAATTATTTTGTGTAGCTGAAGTGGACTACGTTGATTCTTGATTATTCCAGACTTTTGACTCCCTAATCCTGTTTTAATGTTCTGTACTTCAACTACAAGTTCCAGATGGAAGCAATCATTGGGTCACTGCTCCTTTCAAAATTATAAAGAAATCTGTCAATTTGTTAATGAGATGATCTAAAAGATTGGTTTACAGTAATTCACAGCTAGTGGGAGACTACCAGCATTTAAAATTGGAAAAAAAAATCTTAAACTCTTTCAGTTTCGATTACTGAAGGCTAATTATTTCTAGAAATGTCCTCAGATTTTTTTAATCCTTTTATGACTAGATTTAATAAACTCCATCTGGTTTCTGCATTAAGCCAAGCAAGCCCTGAAAAAACTTTTCAGGTGTGTTGCAAACTTCTGCAGCACTGATGTTGGAATTTGATTGGAATCTAGCCTAAAAGCGTAATTTAAAAAGGAACATCTGTAATTTGTTGCTATATATTTTGTAGCTGGAACTAAACTTTAACACGATTGTTCTTCTTGAAGGCACTGTCTTCATGTTCAAATGGGTTAAAATTTGTTATATAACGTTTACAACAAGAATGTAACTTTAGAACCTTTGGTTTTTTGTTGTTGGTTTTTGTTTTTTTTTTAGGAGATGAAAAAATTATTGAACACTGATCTTTTAGGTATAAAATACTGATCTTTTAGGAATAAAAATTACAGTAAATGTATTGTTTGAAATGATTTATTTTCCCCACAAGATGGCTCTAAAAGAATTGTATAACCTTTATATGTTTAAAGCAAATAAAATGTTAACATTTACTGTCTCTCTTACTCTTGTGGTATTTGTGGAATGGAGAATCCTAAAAGCTATTATTTACCATAGCTCTTACTCTAGCTTTTGCTGCCTGTGAAATTCCCATAGATGTCATGGAAATTTGGTGCCAAGATTAAGGGCAGAGTATGGCCCAATTTGCTTATGTTTTTGAGAGAACTTACTTTGTGCTCTAAAATTTGAAGAATGATCACCACGCTTGTGGCTCGGGGCAGGAAAGGAAGAGTTTAAGAAGCCATTGTCCCACATCACTGACCTATTTTTACCCTTTTTTGAGGGGGAGGCGAGGGAAGAGGCTGCTATGTTAATCATGCTGTCTAGCAGAGTAAAGTCCACTTATATAAATCAACAACTGTGCACAAAAGTGCTATAAATATCTCATGAAATATTATTCTGTTTCTTCAATATTTATACATTTATATTAGCTGCAATAGTGAGGAGGGGGAAATTTCCAACAATATCTTTTATGCATATACATTTTTGGAGTTGATTGAGTGTTAGTAAAATCAAACCATTGGAGCCACACTGCCAGGTTAAGCCATAGGGACCCGAGAGCCTGAGCAGTGTCTCCTCAACCTCCAGCAGATCCCAGAGAACCATAAGGTTTGTGGACTGGATCCATTGTTTGTACTGCCAGGGTTTGGGGAAAACTAAACCCTGTCCCCTTCCCACAGATAGGGAAAAATATTGGAGGAAACACTATGAGAACTCCACAGAGATTTCCCTTCAATGGGTCCATCCCAATGATTTTACCACAAGAGAGGTCAATCAGGAATAATAAAAGAAAACACTATAGAGGATCCTTATAAACTTATTCATATTACCAATGATGCCTATTTGTACCTAGTATATACTTGCTGAATTTATAGATTTTGCCTTTAAAAATGTTAATTTTTTTAAAAAACCCACTTATGTTTTTTCCTAAGTTTAAAAAAAACACCCCAAAGCATACTGAGAGATAGTGTCATATAAATGAGTGCTTGCATGTGAAGTGAGGCACAAGGTGAATCAAATTGCTGTCTTTCACTTGAGACTTGTTAATCAGCACAATTGGATTGTCTGGTATGTTTAGTGAGATTCTAAAACTGATTAAAAATTAATTATCCAATTTTGTGCCTAGGGGAACAAAAATGAGAAGAAAATTTTGCCCTAATTTCTTCATGCTTTTACTCAACTGCACTATTCTGTTCTCCATGCATCTGTGGATTGTTGGTTGACATTAATGGACATATTTGTAGAGTAAAATTTCAAAGGTGAGAGTAGGAAAGGAAGTCAAAGTGCTTTATTTTCAGAGGTGCTGAGCTTCTGCAGTTACCTTTGATCTCAACACTCCAAAAATCGGGCTCTACACCTCTGGCAGGGATGCACAACGAAAATGTCACCTTTGATTTTAGTTTTAAAAGCTTGATAAACTGTATGGTTTTTAAATGTTACTTCCTCCCTTCTTTCAAATGCAATGTTTTATTGCCATTCATTTATCTTCTCTCCTCCCCAAATGATTTGTCAGATTATTTTTGTAACTGAAATCTTCCAGCCCAAGCTGTTTACTGCTGTTCACAAAATGATACTTGCCCAGCTATTTAATCTAAGATATTTCTAGCACAGCTATCAGTGTGAAATGGAAGAGTCAAGCCATGAGAGGAAATCACCTACTTGAAAAGACTGAACTGTGTCATAAGGCTAAAGCATAGTCATGGAACTATAAAAGCTAATCACAGTCCAGGCTTTTTAAAGCTCACTTCATAATTTTCTAATGGTCCTTGTATTAGATATGTAAAAATAACACACGATCCTTTAGCCTAATCTTTTTCTTTAAAACAAGTCTATACTGACCTAATACTGCTATCTTCTGAAATAAAAAGTTCCCACAATCTAAGTAGTCATAAAAAGTTACGGCTTTACCTAAATAAATGACCATGAACCAATTGGAGTGTGTGGCTACACAAAACTACCTTCCTAACCTGTTCCTTTATCTGGCTGGATAATACCATTATTCTAAGCATTACATAAACTGTACATCTGAGCCAATGTATAGGATTGTAGTAAGTGGCCTTACTGGTGGACAGACCTGGAAATCTGAATAATATATATGAAAACATTTCATAGTAATGTGGTCCCTACCCTGATGAGCTTACACACCAATACATATTCAATAAATCTGCTACCATAACGATTCTCAAGGCTTGATTTGATCCCTTGGGCAGAGTGTGTAGTGTGTACCCCCTATGTCTGATGCAAATTCACCACTAGGTGCGTACACCACAGACTGTGTGAGCAGCTTTAAACTCCAGTTAACTGGCTTCATGCAGACAACAGAGTTTGCAGGTGGGCTTTCTGCTACAAAATTCCCATAGCTTGTGTTTTGCTGGCAGAAGAGAACGTCACCCAAAAAAACTGAATTAGTGATTTCAATGAGATTTAGGTTCCCACATACCGTTTGAGGATCTGGGTCTTTAGTGTATTGTATGGTCTCAGCCAGTAACATTGGGCAACAGTCATCTTGCTTCTTTCTCCCATTTACTAGCAGGAAGTAAAGGAAATACTCTTATCAATATAACTATTGTAATATCAATACAAGTATATTTATATGCACGTTTTGTTTCCAAAGCTCATCTTTTTGTTCTTTTAGGGATGTTGAAGAATCACAACTTTTTCAATATTCTCCTACCCTCACCACTTGATATCTACATTTAATAAAAAATGGAGAAGATACTTGTTAAATTTGGTAGAGCTAAAATTATCCCTATCAACTGGAGTTTGGATCAGAAGTGTATAACCTTCCATTCCTGCATTCTGAATAATCTGTTGTGAGTTAGTCTCACTGGCAGCAGGATATATCTGTCTGCTCATAAGAAGGAAGCAAGCAAACTGAGTAGAACTGAAAAAATAGTTTGTTATACTCAACTGCAGTAGATTGTGAACAAATCTAATGCCCTGGGTTTCATACAAACCCATCCCAGTCTAATTCAAAATCAGTTAATGTTTTGTTTCAGAACTGTGCAAACTAGTCATGATGACCAATTTGTCTGAAGAATTTAGCCCTCGTTTTCATAAACGAGCTTTGATTTTTACTACTGTATTTAGTGTTTGAAATTATTCTGCAACTAGGTTTTATAATCGGTTTCATACATTTATTTTGGCCTATGGATGAACTGCCTGGAGTCTTGTAGCTTGCTTCTGCTCCATTCCCTTATGTGGCGGTTGTTGTGCCCTTTATGGAGTGACTGGAGGAAGCGTACGCAACAGTTCACCCAGCATGGGGTTGGTGTCTCGCTAACTGACAGCTGAGTCAGCAAAGGTTCCAAACAGACACCCCCTTGAGGAAATGATTGATAGCTCTGAAATAAAGCTATTAGCCCCTGCAGATGGTTTCAGTGGGGCTTGAACCTCTGGCCTAGCAAAGTGGGAGCAGAAAAAAAAAGACTGCATAGACAACAGGAGAAAGGGCAGTTTTGTCCTTGTAGTAGGGGGTTCATTTGTTGACACACTGGTCAGTTCCTGTAACCCTGTATAAAGCTGCTGAAGTTCTGCTGACTCACTGTGGTCGGTTTTGCTTATAAACTCCACCCAGATGAAGGTAGTTGGGTTCTAGGGCTTAAAGGAAATGGGATAAAGAAGGTCCTGGAGACAATCCTTAGGGACAGTGAGGCTCAGTGGAGGAAATTTTAGGCTGAGGTTTATGTTCTGTTTTTTGTTTTTGTTACCAACAAGCTAAACCCTTAGAAGGATGAGTTTGTATGCTATCTTAGAATCTTTTTGCTGCTTTGAGGATGGAGTTGCGATTCTGCCCATTAACAGTACTCCAATTCCTGGTCCTCTCCCCATGTGGCAGTTTTGATGTGTTAATGCAGACCCGGTTCGAAATAACCTCTACAAAGCCTGAGTGGTGGTGCAGGATAAGTGGAAGAACAGTTGTAGTGGTCAAGGAATTAATCAACAACTCCGCAGGTCCCTAATGCAGAGATGCTGTGGAATCTCTCTGCACCTTTTCTAAACTTCTGGCTATCCTCAAGATCAGTGAGGCAGACCCTGCCTATGCAAGAGTAGGGCTTTGTTGTGGAACAGGAGATCAAGATGTAGCCCATGCTCTTTACTCTCCTCAAGATAGTGAGGATGCTAAACAAGGCTATACTTGACACTGATCCTTCTTGAGCCCTAACATACCCCACCCCAACTTAATGCATTACTGTGTACGGTAATAATCTGTGCACCGTTTTTAGGGCACATGACATATCCAAACTAATTTGAGTTCATTTTAAAAGTAAGCTTTTGTTAGAATACTGTAACAAATGCTTTTCTCTAGTCCAAATATACACTACTAAATAGACTGCATTCCCTTCATCCTTTCCAAAAAAGCAATTTTTTTCTGGAAAAATCTGTTCTTTATGAAAAATATCTTATTGCTCATGATTAAGGTTTTGTCATGGTTATTTTTAGTAAAAGTCACAAACAGGTCACAGGCAATAAACAAAAATTCATGGAAGCAGTTACCAGTCTGTGGGTTTTGCTGCTTCAGCTCCATGGTTTCCCCCTCTGCCCACGGTAGCTGGGAGCTGCAGGGTGACCATATTTCCAAAGAGAAAATGGGACACCCCCAACCCCTTGCCCGAGGCGTTCCTCCTCCCTCCGTGCGAGGCTGTCACCCGTTACTGAAACCCTGAGGAGGGCCCCCTCAGGAGTCTGTCACCTGTTGCTGGAACTTTGCAGGGGGGCCCCTGTTACTTGTTGCTTCTGTCACCTGTCACTGAAACCCTGCCAGGCCCCGCTGGCTGCCAGCTCCAGAGTCTGGCAGCTCCTGGGGCTGAAGCAGAGAATGTAACGGAGTTTTCTGGAAGTCATGAGTTCCATGACAAATGTAGCCTTATTCATGATTCCATCCTCCTCTAGATGATGAGTGATTTGTTTCTCTTAATATGTCTGCCATTATTTAACCAATGATGTAAGTCAAACTTTTAGGAAGTAAGAGTCAGGATCATTCTTTTTTTCTTTTTTTCTATGACCATGGTCTCATTATTTTAAGGATACAGTAAAAAAAATTTCAATACACTGTAATTTCATAGTCTTTCAGTTAATCATGAGTTGCTAATGCTACAGACTTGCTCAGAAAGGCAATGGAAACTATGGAGGGTAAAAACTTACCCACTTGATAAACTTTGATGTTACCCAGAACTGTACTTAGCCTATGGATAAATACCACTCTGAGAATTTTCCACAGTACTTACTGCCGTGGCAGCAACAGCAGGACTCAGTGATCAGAGGCATTTGTTTCACACCTTATGATAAAGTACAGAGGATAAACTATTCTAGATGTGCACAACAGATGTCTCACACAGGTTCAGAACATCTGTTCTGAAAAAAGGGTTCTGACAATCTTGTACAGACCCAACAAGAAAGCTCTATTTTATGTGTTCATGGTTAGTGTTCTTATAATAAAATCTTCAGGACATGGGAGTTTGATGAAGTTAAAGACTGACCTTTCTGGAATCTCAAGAGCAGCTTCTGTAAATTTAAGAGGAGGCTATTATAGATGGAGGCTCCAGTGTCTCACAGGACTGTGCTATTTATAAAGATAAAGATGGGTGATTGCTCTGCCTTTTGATTACTGGCTGGAATTGTATAACCTACCTTTTCATAGGCAATAAAGAGCTATTGGAAAAGGGCTGCTACAAATAGCTGGAATTTATGAAGTATTAATATTCAAATCAGCTTAACTGACTTGCTAACACAGCCAAGGTTGGCAGCCCTCTTGCCACTGACAGTATTTGGCTTTGCTTTAATGAAACCTTTTCATTTGCTCAGGAGAAAGACACAGCAAACAAATGAAGAGAACAGTTAATAGAGGATATATGGCAAAGTGTTAATGAAAAATAAGTAACTTCTCTTTTTATTCAGTATTCCGCTTTTGTAGTAGAATATCTAAGATGCTGGATCATTTACAAACATATCCGTCTCTACATAGTGAAGTGTTACAACAGTTGGTTAGATCACAGTATTCCATGTCTTTGTCATTCTTTTATTAGGACCTTTTAAAATAACACTTTTGTTCCCTTTTTAAATAAAACTTTTTAGAAAATTTTTCATTAATTTTTTAATTGTCCAAGGAGAAGGATTCCCCTACCCTTTCTGACACTAAATAATGATATTAATTGCTCAGCTAAAAGGGGTAACAGTATTACCCCTGTTCTTTAAATAATCACTGGATGGGCTCTGTGTACTCTGCCACAATAAAACATGTACAGTCTAAAGCGTGTGGGAAAGGGTTTTAGACTCGGTGTTCAGTTTTTAAAAAGACATCTAGTGCTAAAACAGGACTTTTGAAGCTAAAGCTTTAACTAAATGCTAAAATATGAACTGTACAAGAGTATGAATGTTGAATTATATACTATTCTATTCTATTCTTCGGGGTGAATCCTGAGCCTACTGAAGTCAATGGAAGCTTTGCCATTAACTTTAACAGGGGCAGGATTTCACCCCATATGTGTAAACATTGCTTAAGTAGATATTTCAGGATTTAAAGCGTAGCAGCCCTAAGGGTGCCTGACAGTGAGAAACAGTGCACGACCCCAAAAGAAAACTGCAAAGGTGACTCTGACTCCCAATGAATCTAGATTCTGTCTTAGATGGAGTGCCAATGCAAGGAACAAAATACAGGGTAAAGACTAATATGCAGTGGCATCAACACAAAATAGAGTCCTAATGCATCATCGCTGTAAATGTTATCACTAGAGTTGTGGAAGTAATGCAAAAGATAAAGTCCAATCAATTTTTTAATTAATTGGCTCATCTCTCTTTTGTGTGCACTTGTCGAGAACAGTAAAGTGGCCAGATTTTACTGGCAAACTTATTAAAATCAAATTTCATATTGTATGAAGCAGTAATTGTGGAAACCAAATTTAAAATTTGCACATAGAAGTATTAATGTCAGAAGTGCTTGCCCATTCATCCAGGCAGGAAATAGATACAAAGACATATGACTTATGTGACCAATCACATTGCAAATTGATTTCTGAATATTCACAATCCAGTCACAGGATAAAAAAAAATATTAGGATACATATTTCTAAATCAACTAAGGGAGATAGACTCCTAAGTCCAATTGTAAGGCAATAATAATAATAATAACTAATAGTTGCTTCATAGCACTCTCCATACATTGATCTCAAAGTGCTTTTGTAAAGGTGGCAGGTACCATTTCCCCCATTTTAGAGATGGGGAAACTGAGCCACAGAAAGGCACTCCTAATTCTCATCGGTGCTTTTGAAAATGGTAACAGTCAAATGTGAACAACAAATATGTTTAGGGTAATATAGAAGTTGAGTGTGGGATTTCCAAAGTACTCAGCATTGGCCTAACTGTGCTCCCATTGAAGTCAGTGATAAAACCCCCATTGACTTCAAAAGAAGAGGAGTTAGGTCCACGCTGAATGCTTTTGAAAATCCCATCCTAAAGTGCAGATTATGACCCCTTTACTCACAACAGTGAAGTACAACAGTACATTTCATTATGACAGAAGTATCCCTTGTATGGTGTAGCAGAATATACACAAAGCCACAAAAACTAACTGAAATAAAATGAGAAAAAAGAACCCAACAAAGATCCACTTATAATTTCAGATCTATGCTATACTCACACATTTAATTGACTTGATTAGGATCACAATATTTAAAGGGCCGCAGTGAGTTAATAAGACCACATACACTTTGAGTTTTAACTCAGCATAATCTTCTAATCTTACTTAGAGACTAATCAGTAACCACGTGAATGAAAGAACAGGAATGTTGTGTATATACATTGAGAGAGAGACAGAGAGAAGGTACTTTGGCATATTACAAGCATTGCAAGGTATGTAGGCAAAACAATAGCTAAGCCACATATTACTTCCCATATACTACTACATTTTGATTCAGAGAATGATGTTTCACAGGGTCTATTTAAGTCCACACTAAAGGTAATGACAGGTTTCAGAGGAACAGCCGTGTTAGTCTGTATTCGCAAAAAGAAAAGGAGTACTTGTGGCACCTTAGAGACTAACCAATTTATTTGAGCATGAGCTTTCGTGAGCTACAGCTCACTTCATCAGATGTTTACCGTGGAAACTGCAGCAGACTTTATATACACACAGAAATCATGAAACAATACCTCCTCCTACCCCACTGTCCTGCTGGTAATAGCTTATCTAAAGGTAATGCTTTCCTGCCATTATGATTCTGCTAGAAAGGGTAGCAATGGATCTTCCTTACAAAGGAGGAGAAAGTCAAACCGATTAGATATGGAAACCCAATTAATATGATTGATTCATTAATATAGGAGGCATGATTACTGACCATTCTGACATCCTTTTTAGTCAGTGTTCTTAAAACTGACCTTTTCAGGAAGGCCTAGGTTTGGAATCACATCCTGTTCTCTGTGAATACTTTAGGCTACAGTATGACTTTAAACACAAGTGGTGAGATTTACAGTGTGCTGTAAGGAAGAAGCTTTGGACCCATCATCAGGCAATAGCTAGCCCCAAAGGAGGCCTTCCACATAAACTCTGCAGAAACTCTGAAGAAAGTGGCTGCCTCCTGAGATAAGGAGACATAGAGGGAGACTCTTCAAGACTTAAGGCTGATAGTAGTAGGATTTTCTCACAAGGATAGCCTTTAAATGTGCTATACATTAATAGCATCTGTAATAACTTGATTATCTACTACGCCTTCTATAATCCTTTAAAATATAATTAGTCCTCTCTCCAATGTAGAAAGAAGGTGTGGAAGGCAGGAAGTTTTATTATTCTTATTTATTTATATTATTGGCTTAGTTCAGCATATCCTCTTGCTTTAAAAAAACCAAAACTGCCTAACCACCCACACTCTCTGGGAAAATGACAATGGGTCAGGGGATGTTAGGTTATGTTAATAAGATACTTGTATGCTTAGATGGAATAGAACAGGAGAGGAGAGGAAACTTGGGTGCCAAGGCAATATGCTGCATTTTTTAGAGGTTTTGAATCCCAGATTTCAAGGGTGATGAGGTTCTCTCTGGTTAATTTATGACCAGCAGATGTAGTCTAGAAGAATTTAACTTTTCAACTTTGTAAACAAACACTCCATGTATGTGTATTCCTAACTGTTGTCCTTGCCCCTGGCGCTGGTGAATGCACTTGGCATGCCCCTCAGCACATTGCTAGCTGCCAGACCCTTCTCCAGACACCTGGCTCTTCTCCATACCTAACTGCTAATACCTGTTCCTTGCACCCTGTTCTGACCTGTCTCCTAGCTCAGGGATGCACTGCAAATACAGTATCTAACAAACTATGCCACAAATCTCTCTCTTTTTCCCCCCCTGCACCCCTAACACCACCTTCAATCTGTGACAAACAATGTACCTGAGGAGCATGTGCTTTTTTGAGAAAAGAAGAGAGGGACTGGATGTTTGTATTTGCATTAACATAAAATCACTCTTATAACCACCGCAAAGGAGGAACTTCCATTATCATTTGGAAATGAAACCTGTTATGTATATTAAATCACACTTAGATGGGGATACTCATACTCCATTCCTTAAATATATTGAGTACAGTGATAGCACAGTATAGGGTTCAGTTTACAAAACTTCAAGCAGAGTGAGGTGACAGGACCTGTCTGCTAGAGCTGATAAGAAATTTTTTGACTAAATGTCTTTCACTGGCAAAGTGTTGATTTGACAATACTGAAACTTTTTTGAAACTTTCCTCAGGAAAGAGGGAGAGACTCGTACCTCAGAATAGCCAAAATCCAGGGTAGAGACTCAAACCGAGATCTCCTACTTTCCATGTGAGTGCCCTGACCATTGGGTTATTGGCTGTTCTGAAGTGAGGTATTTTTTTGTTTGTTTGCCCCACAAACAAATCTTGATGAAGCAAAATGGCATCGTCTTCAAGAAGAACACATAACTACTCCACTGAATTAAAATAGGCTGCTTCTCTAGTTCCACGTATTAGCATGCCCATTTATAGATTAGCATGGACAACTGACTAGTCCAGCTATTTCTGAAAATCTAGCCTCTTTGCATATAATGCCTTTGAGATGGGGCAAAACTGGTCTGCAATAAAAGAACTGCAAGTAACAGTATTAAAATCCACCCCCTCCTTAGTGAGTGCACAGAAAAACAAGGAACCCAACTTCTCCCATGTACACACAAAAGCAGGGAGTGTGCATTTATGCTGTCCTTTTTCTTCCTGTCTACATGACACTCTCCTCTTGTGTGTCAGCAGGGGCCTGAGAGTGAGGGGAATCTTGCTTTCTGAAGCCAAGTTTGAAAACTGACAGTTTCTGCCCTTATTTCAGATTTAAAATCAATGATGTCAGATCTGGATCACACTGTAGGTGTTTGGGCCAATCTGTAGTTCTAACTACTATTTAAAGACAAATCAATTAACACAGAAACCATAAATAAAATTATATTAAATAAATCAGAGAATATTTTAGTGTATTCATAGACATTTCTGTAGCACTCATCCACGTAAGAATCTGGGAGGGGAAAAATACTTTATACTCAATCTTAGAGCTCCCTCTGCTGATTGATGCTACAGTGGTTCCATTATAAAGTATAAAGGGCCTGTTTAAGCAGATTGCACCCATTCTTGTATATAGTTTCACTGTACTCCACTGAATTCCTGTGGAGAAATGTTTGCATTAATGTTTTAAAATGTGTTTTAAAACTCTCTAGGTTGTTCCTGTGGGACAGAAGTCCCCTTCATCATACTCCAGAATGGAGACTCAAGGATAACATGTTAACCGTTGTCTATAAACATTATAGTGCACCAACTTCTATCTGAGTTTTCTGCCTGTCTGTTTTGGGTTATTATGAAGTATTTTCATTAGATGTCTGGGTAATACCAACAATCAGTCTGGGCAGTGGTACTGGAACTAAGGATGCTGGGGGTGCTGCCAAACCCGCTAGCTTGAAGTAGTAATAACAAACACCAAATACATGGTTTCTATGGTTTCCATCATCAGCACCCCACTATAAAAATTGTTCCAGCACCCTTGAAGTAATGCATAGAATTTCATTTTTCCTAAACAGCTCACAAGTTCACTCTATAAGGACACTCCTGCCTTGTTTCTTTTGTGAATTATAAATATGTGAGCAGCAGGTAGTGCCTGTAGTGGGAATATACTATCTAAGTGTTCTTTTCCCTCAGGTGTTTTTTGGGAATTGTAATGCAGTCTAGTGAGGCCCTTGGGTCATACTAAATGCTGTGAACTATACATGAGTTTTGAGTATTGCTCAGAGAATGAAAGTACTTCACAATACCCTATTGTATGGCAGTACCATCACCCTCTGTTTGTATGAGTTAGAGACCTTTAACGATACATACACACATGAACAACTGGTGGTGCTGGGGTACTAATGTAGCACTCATTGATTCACTTGTACTCATGCTATAATTCACAAAATGCTCTGGTTTTTGGTCTCTTCCCTCATGAGTGAACTAATTATGGTCAAAGAAGTGATACCCTTTTCCTATATTGGCTATTCAACAGTATTTTTAATCTCTGGTAACTCTGTAATTTTTCATATAGCAACAGATGAACCATATAGTGAAAAATGTAGAAATGTTTTTTTCAGCCTAGGAGCTTCTTTCTATGTCTTGGAATCTTTTTTATTTTTTATTTTTTTTGCTGGTGTAACCAAGAAAATGACCGTCAGATGGAATTTTATTCAGATTGGTTCTCATGGATGCATGAGCAAAATTTTCAAATGGCAAATGCCTATATGTGCGATATGCAAATAGTAAAGTCATTGCATTTGGTAGGTTATACTTCTGAAAACCCTTTTTTTAGGGAATTGTTATTCCTAATTCTTAATTTAGCTGAGATGGAGATGGAGGAAATAGTACTGACTGAAATGAGGAAGGCTTTTTTAAAAAAAATATTTTGTGTGAATTTAGTGTTCCTGAAAATGAGACTAGTAACATTGGCTTCGATCAGACACAGTGTAAGCAACTGCTATGAAATCTTTCCTGTGTAGCTCTGTTAATATACCTCAGGCCTGGCTTGTGGTGTCTCTACTCACTCCATTTCTGGATCTCTCTTAAGCAAAGACTTCCAACTGTCTTGTATGGTGCCAAATTCTGTGGAAGTTTTCTGATATGCACAAATGGGCCAAATAGAGATTTATTTTAAAAAGTGATTCAGGTGTTGAACAGTTTGGGATCAATAAAATAACAGTATTTATGTGTTGAAACGATTTCCAACTTCCCTACTTAATAAGCAAAGCTAAACAATCTAACTAATGTAATAGACTCATTTTTAAAAAAAAGTATATAAATAAACCTATGTGAAATACTTGGATAGTTGAAATGCAAACTGATTTTTATTATTACTAATATCCCATGGGACTGAGCTGAGAGGAGCCAGACTGAGGCAGGGATTTGATGTAATAAACTCTTCTACTGGGAAAACTGTAACTCCTTTAATGCTGTTTCTGCAAAGTACCAGGCTTTTTAAACAATTCTGTGTTCTGCACCCCTTTCTGCCCTGTGTAGTCCCATACCCCTTAACTAGATATATGTGTGGAATAAAACACAGGCAGCTTCTCATTTCAGAATCAGCATGTGCCAGTCAAGACTACAGAGAATGAAATCACAGCAAAAGTATTTTTCATATGCTAATTGAATAGTGACCTCAATTACTTCTTTAAACCATTGTTTTGGAATTGCCTTAAATGGAGGACAATACAATTAGCTTTAGGTACAATCTTAAAAGTTTATTGGAATCTTTAAGGGATTTTTACAAAAGCACTGAGAACTGGCTTTTCACTGTTCCCACTGAAGTCAATCAAAGCAGAGTTAGGCCAAAGCAGAGCACTTTTGAAAATCTTACCCTCACTCTGTTGTTGTTTTTTGTGGTCGGAATCTCTTCTCCAACCCTGCTATGAGCCCTAAGAACCCATTGTTACTTGAGCTGTTTTCTTTTCACCCATATAACTAACCTCTTTGCAGTGGCTTCTTCAGATCAGAGGGAGGAATGTGTGAGATTGCCAATTGCACCTTGATTTTTAGCCCAACTGGAATGACCACGACATCATACCCTTACAAACACATTTATTTATTTATTTGGCCAATAATTCCTTTTCCAGCTGAAACCAGGAAACACAGAAACCAGGAAACACTAAACATTTTTGAATCTTGAAAGTTTGGATGAAATTTTCTTCAGATCTGTTCTTATCTGAACTTGTTCATGTACCCACAATATAATGCAACCTCACAATTTTACAGACTGAAAATAAAATAAAATTGGGGGCCTGTCATAAACATACAGCTAAGGGTAGCATAAAATCTCTCCTTTACCTGTAAGGAGTTAATCAGTTCCATTAACCTAGTTGGCATCTGACCAGAAGGACCAAAGGGGAAAGAAGATACTTTCAAATCTGGGGGCGGGGGCAAGTGGGGGAGTTTTGTTTGTGCTCTTTGTTTTAGTTCTCTCTTGGGACAGAGAGGGGCTAGGGTAGGAAAAAAACATTTCCTAAAACCCTGCCTGAAATAAGCATCTAAGATTACAAAAATTGTAAGAAGAAAAGGAGTACTTGTGGCACCTTAGAGACTAACCAATTTATTTGAGCATGAGCTTTCGTGAGCTACAGCTCACTTCATCGGATGCATCCGATGAAGTGAGCTGTAGCTCACGAAAGCTCATGCTCAAATAAATTGGTTAGTCTCTAAGGTGCCACAAGTACTCCTTTTCTTTTTGCGAATACAGACTAACACGGCTGTTACTCTAAAAATTGTAAGTAAAGCCAGGAAAGGCGTTAGATTATGTTTTGTTTTAGCTTGTGAATTTTCCCTGTGCTAAGAAGGAGGTTTATTCCTGTTTTTTGTAACTTTGAAGTTTTGCCAAGAGGGGAATCCTCTGTTGTTTTAAATCTTATTACCCTGTAAAATTACCTTCCATCCTGATTTTACAGAGGTGCTTCTTTTATGTTTTTCTTTATAATAAAACTCTACTTTTAAGAACCTGATTGGTTTTTAGTGTCCTAAAAACCCAACGGTCTGATCTATGCTCACCTTCTTTACCTATTTGGTTGGTATATTATTCTCAAGCCTCCCCAGGAAAGGGGGTGAAGGGGCTTGGGGGGGGGGTGAATATTTTGGAGGAAACAGGAACTCCAAGTGGTTCTTTTCCTGAATCTTTGTCTAACTCACTTGATGGTGGCAGCAGTACTGTCCCAGGACAAGGAAGGATTTGTGCCTTGGGGAAGTTTTTAACCTAAGATGGTAGAAATAAGCATAGGGGATCTTTCATGCGGGTCCCCACATCTGTACCCCAGAGTTCAGAGTGGGGAGTGAACCCTGAAAGGGCCAAATTCTACATTCACACAAGTCTAAAGCGGGAGTAACTCCATTAAAATCAGTGGATTTACACTGGAGAAAATGAGAGCAGAATTTGGCACAGAACAGTTTATCTCCTGCAAGTTAGTATGGCAAGAAGATAGAGAAAAGGGGCACAAAAGTCAGGCCACGTCATGATCACGCTCCTGGGATAAGTCCATCACCAGAGTGATGCCAGAGTCCACCACTCCAAAAAACTTGATTCAAGAAGTTTGTCTGAACACTACACTCTGCTTACAGTATTTACTTTAAAGGTCAGCTATTGTTTGCAGTACCCTCTTACCATCTTTAGCATGAAGCTCCTTTAACTGGACAGCAGGGAATCAAAAATTCAAAATACATGTGTGGCAGGGTAGGGGGTGCCTTTCTTCCCCTTCAGTTCTCTTGGCTGGGCAAAGCGGGTGGGGCCAGCTGACTGGCTGCCGGGTCCCTAACTCCTTGCCTTCTTAAGCTATGTCCAGCTTTTCAGAACCCTTACTGTCATGTTAACTATCCTTCCCTTTTTTGTAGATTAGGAGTTCTGCCACTTATGATGTTATGGATTTAACCGATTGCTCGTTTTTAGGGGTCAGGAAGGAATTTTTCCCATTGGGCCAAACTGGCATGTAGTTGGGTGGGTTTTGTTCCCTTCCTTGCAGTTTCCTGGTTGCACAGATGGGTTAGAAGCAAGATTTGAAGCTCATATAATGCTGTTATGATTGTTGACTTGTTGCAACCTGCAGCTGGCATCCAGTACAGGTCAAAGCTTAAAGGGCAAACTCCCACAGGTAAATGAGACCTGGGATCGTGTAGCTAGACTTTGCACTCCCTGGGGGTAGGAGGGTCTTCCCACCCAGTTTTCTGGCCTCTGTCATTCTACACCCCCTTACCTAGGATGGTTGAGGGTGTAGTGTTTTCACAGCTGAGCTGAGTCCATGGGAAGGTTCTACCCCAAGTTATTGTTTGGTTCATGGTCGGAGCCCTGTAACCCACACTGGAACCAATTAAATGCCTGGTCTATGAGAGCAGGGGGAGGGCAATGTAGTGCCCCTCCCCAGGTATAATTAATCAAGTTGGGGCCTGCTGTTTTGACCAGCTTGTGTTGGTCAATGACCCTATCACATAAACAGGAAGAATGAGACAAACAATGCAGCAGCATCCTTGAGCCAATCATGTCAAGTTTACTAATCTTTAGCCTACTACTCCTTTTGGTACTGGCTAGTGATAGACTAATACCCCAGATCTAAATGCACATGATCTTTGAGGAAGTCCAAATCCAAACTTCAAGTTTGGGCCCTATATATACACTGGGACAAATTATAACCCTAGATTTGAAAACACCTATACCACGAGGTAATGTAGATCTTGATCCAAACTTCCCGGCTTGGATCGATCTTTGGTGCCTGTCCATTGGAATTAAACTGCTAGACACGGCTGCTCTAATGTTTTCCAAGCAGATCGTTTAGTCAAGATTTCTGTTGCTTATGTATTGTTCTTTAACAGAGCACCTCCATAACACAGTTTTGTATATTGGTTATTTGGACACAATACTTTCCCTAGCAACTGTAGTCAGTTCTTTTGATATACATTTAATTTATTAATTAATCCATTGTAACATTGTGGTGTAAGACATTTTTCTTTGCTATGACTCTTAAAGCTTCAGTTTCCATAGCAACTACTGGATGTATAACTTTTTAATAGAGAGCACTTATTTCAGACATTTTTGTACAGCTTTCCACAAGACAAGCAGTTGATTTGTTTGTTTTGATTTTTGGCTTCCTGTATAAATGACACACTATAAAAGTGGATTCAACACCATCTTGGCTGCTAAAGCAATAATATATGGTATTTGCATAGTTTCCCTCTTCCAGCTTAGAAGAGGCTAGAAAGTAGGCAAGAGTGACCTAGTTATAAATGGTAGTATAATAAGTAAAAAAGGAAAGTAATACTACAGGCCACTCCCTCCTGCTTGCAATAATCTCTACCTGACTCCCACCTGAATAGCTCCATAAATAGATCTTGGGAGACAGGCCAGTCCTTGCTTACAGACAGCCCCCCAACCCGAAGCAAATACTCACCAGCAATCACACACCACACAACAGAATCACTAACCCAGGAACCTACCCTTGCAACAAAGCCCGTTGCCAACTGTGTCCACATATCTATTCAGGGGACACCATCATAGGGCCTAATCACACCAGCCATGCTATCAGAGGCTCGTTCACTTGCACACTACCAATGTGATATATTACATCATGTGCCAGCAATGCCCCTCTGCCATGTACATTGGCCAAACTGGACAGTCTCTGCGTAAAAGAATGAATGGGACACAAATCAGACGTCAAGAATTATAACATTCAAAAACCAGTTGGAGAACACTTCAATCTCTTTGGTCACTTGATTACAGACCTAAAAGTGGCAATTCTTCAACAAAAAAACTTCAAAACCCGACTCCAACGAGAGACTGCTGAATTGGAAATAATTTGCAAATTGGATACAATTAATTTAGGCTTGAATAAAGACTGGGGGTGGATGGGTCATTACACAAAGTAAAACTATTTCCCCATGTTTATCTCCCCCCCGGCTGCTGTTCCTCAGACGTTCTTGTCAACTGCTGGAAATGGCCCACCTTGAGTATCACTACAAAAGGTTCTTCCCACCACCCGCCCGCTCTCCTGCTGGTAATAGCTCACCTTACCCGATCACTCTCCTTACAATGTGTATGGTAACACCCATTGTTTCATGTTCTCTGTGTATATAAATCTCCCCACTGTATTTTCCACTGAATGCATCCAATGAAGTGAGCTGTAACTCACGAAAGCTTATGCTCAAATAAATTTGTTAGTCTCTAAGGTGCCACAAGTCCTCCTTTTCTTTTTGCGGATACAGACTAACACGGCTGCTACTCTGAAACCTGTCATAAATAGAAGTATCTGTCATATTAATGCTGCCTTTCAAATGGCAATAGAAAGGAGGGGATTTGCGAATTTATTTAGATCAGCTGGCTTTGCTAGACACTTCACTCTGAACAACATTGTCTAGTATTGTTTTTTTTTCTTTTCTCCTTCCTTGTTAGACTAGTGTAGCAATTATCACACAATGAATTAACCAGCAGGTGGTAGCAGTGTTTAACAAATACAGAACTAGTCTATAACTGATGGTGCAGCATAAATGTGCTTGTTATTTGACAGAACACAGATAATGCATGTTCACTGCCTGTAAGAGATTACTTCCATGGGGCAAATATTGCCATGTTTACACTTGCTGAGTAGTGACTTACTTTGTGAGATCACTGGCACTACTCACAAGTAAGAGACTGCTTCGCCTAAGTAAGGCTATCTTTACACTGCATGCTTCTTTCAGTGGTATGTAGAGTATGTACTTGGGTTGCCCCCCCCCCCCCACATGGGATTAAGTAGCAGTGTTGATGATGAGGCATGGCTTAGGTGAGTAGAGTACAGACACACCTGAAGGGTGTCTATATATACCCAAGTACATACCCTACATTGCTCTATACTCACCCAAGCTGTACCTTCCTATATACACTGGTATTTTTAGCCATGGAGTGTCTCACTGCCTCCCAGTTGCTAGAGACACTGCAGAAAAAGACTTAAGCAGTGGGGAAAGGCTCTGCCAGCTCCCTGGTGCTGGAGCATTTACTCATTGGAGGGAAAGATTCCAGCAGCTCCCCAGTGCTTGAGCCTTTCCCAGCTGTAGGTCAAGATTCTGGCAGTGGGGAAAAGGCTCTGCCAGCTCAGTCTTTCCCTGCTGCCTCCTCCCTGCCAGAGTCTTTCCTTGCTACAGTGAAAGGATCTGGCAGCCAGGAGCTGCTGAAGCCTTTCCTCTGCCTCACCCCTGCCAGAGACTTTCACTGAGATGTGTAGTTACATGCTGCAGTGCGGACCCAGCTTGCTTTTTACTGTGGCATGAAGCTACACATACTCTATGTGCCACTGTTGTGTAGTGTAACCCTATCCTAAAGTGGCAGAATGTGGCTTGGTGTTTTTAGCTTTGGATGAATTATTGGCTGAAATTGAACTAAATTCAGATTTAGCAGAGTCACTCACTGTTGTTGTTTTTTTAAAATTGTATTTTTAATTCTTTCCACACCCCAACTTTTCCTTCTAACCTAGAGAGAGACTCCATTTGCTAAACCTGGATCTGATTTTAGAGATGTCCAAAGTTTGGTGGAGTTTATATTAGAGGTTTTGCTTTAGACCCATCTCTACTTTATTCCTGTCCTCTGGCTTTAATGAGTTTCCTTCATTGTACTCTTAAAGTGCACAGTAGGTGGAAGCACCATTTCCACCAATTTATTTACATTATTTTACACATCTGAGATTAATAATTAAGTGATTAAAAATAAGAACTTTAGGTTAGTGTGGCATGAAAGTAAATTTGGATTTGAAATGAAGGACGACATTTGTATTGAAGGAAGGTTTAAAGGTGTGAACCATGTGGTCCCAATTGATAATGTCCAACATGGCCAGGTTTAGTTCAAAAGGATGCCCAAGTGGGCCAATTTCCTGTCAAAAAAGAAAAGCAGGGGGCATACCAACACTGTGATGGAATAAAAAGTAATGTTTTAATAGGTGATCGTGTGTGTGTTAAATAAACAAAAAAGTAGTCTCATGCAGCACTGGATAATCCCGACATTAATGATCCAATGAGAATATTAATTAAAATATAAATCATGCTTAAATTACTGGAGTATGTAATCAGGTTTCACCAAGTCTTAATTGGAGGACAGAACCTAGATCTCCCCTAAATCTAAGGGTTTTAAAAGGTTGCATTTAGTACTTCTCAGCTGGATTGTTTCATCAATCAGCAACATCCTTGTAAATATTAGCAAGACAATTTAGCATAGTGGCCATAGCAACAAAGCATATTGGCCATAGTGTAAACTTCATGATACAGTGGTCAAAAGTTTCTTTAGTTCTGAAACACTGATTCCAGCTGTATCTTCCATTTTAATATCTCTCACAAGTAGAATATTTCAACAATGGGGAAGATGACAATTGTAGTATAATGAGTGTAGGATATAGAAAGTCAAGTTATAATATTCCCCATCCTGTAAAAAAGTGATGATATGCAGAACTTTTTCTTCCCTCCCCTACTCCCCCAATCAGCAGTATCTGTTCCTTTTCTAATTTAAGCACTAGAAATAGGAAATAAGAAGAGAGGAAACTTATCCGAGAAGAAGTAAGGCAGAAAAAGTTGTTAGAGTGAGTAGAGAATGATTTAATAACTTAATAGCAGCTAAAAACAACTGTAAACTAATACAGCCAAATGATAAAACATGCAAGTGGAAATATTGGGGATTGGTAGTCAGGAGAGTTGACCAGAACCTGATGACAAATGAGAAGATGTTTCTGCTGCTTGTTGGTTGCTTGTCAGTAAATATTGTCTCTGAAATATGCTGGCTTTTTGATGAAATAGCCACTTGCTTTCAAAACAGTTCTTTTGGCTATGATAAGCTTGCCTGCTGTGGTGTTCCTGGTGATTTTGTTTGTCCATGGCTGAGGCCTTGCCTATACAGGGGAACTGACAGGCATAGCTAGGCAGAATAGCTATTCCACTAAAACTATTCCAGTATAACTCCCCTGTGTTTACACTCTATTCTGGAATAAAAGTAACTTTATTCTGGAATAATTGCAAAGTAGTTATTCCACTATAGTTATGCCAGTCTATTTCCCCATATATTTTCCCCTGACTGGGCATGTGCTACTTCTGTCAATGCATGAAAACTGTCATTAGCATTCTACAGTCATCAGGAAACTGAGATCCAGTGTTGTCCTTGGTCCCTCAAAGGTAGCTGTGATGTATGGCCTTGGCACAGATGCTATGGCTGTTACCTGAGCAAGTTGTCAAGCACTTGTTTGGAATCTAACATTCTCTCCCAGTTATAACTTGTATTATTTCTTTTGGTTTCCTGATGATCATAAATATAAAGGGAAGGGTAACCACCTTTCTGTATACAGAGGCAAAACCCTTTCACCTGTAAAGGGTTAAGAAGCTAGGATAACCTCGCTGGCACCTGACCAAAATGACCAATGAGGAGACAAGTTACTTTCAAAGCTGGAGGACGGAGGGACAAAGGATCTCTCTGTCTGTGTGATGCTTTTGCCGGGAACAGATCAGGAATGCTCTTCATAACTCCTCAGAACTTCTGTTAAGTTAGTAAGTAATCTAGCTAGAAATGTGTTAGATTTCCTTTTGTTAAATGGCTGGTAAAATAGGTTGTGCTGAATGGAATGTATATTCCTGTTTTTGAAACTTAAGGTTTTGCCTAGAGGGATTCTCTATGTTTTGAATCTGATTACCTTGTAAGGTATTTACCATCCTGATTTTACAGAGGTGATTCTTTTACTTTTTCTTTAATTAAAATATCTGATTGCTTTTTCATTGTTCTTAAGATCCAAGGGTTTGGGTCTGTGTTCACCTATGCAAATTGGTGAGGATTTTTATCAAGCCTTCCCCAGGAAAGGGGGAGTAGGGCTTGCGGGGATATTTTGGGGGGAAGATGTCTCCAGGTGGGCTCTTTCTCTGTTCTTTGTTTTACACGCTTGGTGGTGGCAGCATAGGGTTCAAGGACAAGGCAAAGTTTGTACCTTGAGGAAGTTTTTAACCTAAGCTGGTAAGAATAAGCTTAGGGAGTCTTTCATGCAGGTCCCCACATCTGTACCCTAGAGTTCAGAGTGGGGAAGGAACCTTGACACTGATGTATAGTTATTTTGTAAGTACTTCATAGTCAATTGTTTTTTGGTTAAAGAAGCTTCTTAGTTGCTGGCACCAAGGTTTTGTCCTTCTGCCTTAAGTCTCTGAACAGCTGATTCTAACAAAGCTTCGTGAAGTGGGTCATGATAGTCTAACGTTGCTAAGTATGAACCTCTTGAACCACCCAAAGCTTTTTAAAAATTCAGATTATATGCTATTTGACTGAATTTACTGCCAACCATTTGACTGCTCATAATAAGAGTTCAATATGGCATATTTGAAGTACTATATTAAAGACAGTTGCTGAAATGAGACATTCATGAATTATTGGTTTTTGCCTGTTGTTAACTCATTTGGAATCCCATAGAAAGTGGCTTCAGATTTGCAATGTATTGTTACATGCAACAGCTCAACTGCTTCCTGTTTCCTGAATTTTTCAAATTTCTTATTTAAATTCCTTTCTCTTTGAGCAAAACTGTCATGCCTCACCTGAAGAGGATATTTCAGGCTCTGATCTTACACTCTCAACACACAGGTGTACACTATGGGTAATGCCAAACACTTCTCACCTTATACTGCACGGTATGGTGAAACTCATTATTTAAATTGCAATCGCACCTACAGGGCCCAATCAGGAATGATGGCTGTACAAATGAGTAAAAAAAAACCTGTCCCTACCTCAGAGCGCTCATAATCTAGGACTATGATAAGATGTAATAGGTGAATAGTCACATGGTGCCATTAGAGAAAGGTGCTCCTATATAAATGTGTAGCATAGTGGGCATAGTCATCAACAGTGATGTAGTGGTGGGAGTCTGCTATAGACCACCGGACCAGGGGGATGAGGTAGATGAGGCTTTCTTCCGGCAGCTCACGGAAGCTACTAGATCGCATGTCCTGATTCTCATGGGTGACTTTAATTTTCCTGATATCTGCTGGGAGAGCAATACAGCAGTGCATAGACAATCCAGGAAGTTTTTGGAAAGCGTAGGGGACAATTTCCTGGTGCAAGTGCTAGAGGAGCCAACTAGGGGGGGCGCTTTTCTTGACCTGCTGCTCACAAACCGGGTAGAATTAGTGGGGGAAGCAAAAGTGGATGGGAATCTGGGAGGCAGTGACCATGAGTTGGTTGAGTTCAGGATCCTGACGCAGGGAAGAAAGGTAAGCAGCAGGATACGGACCCTGGACTTCAGGAAAGCAGACTTCGACTCCCTCAGGGAACGGATGGCCAGGATCCCCTGGGGGACTAACTTGAAGGGGAAAGGAGTCCAGGAGAGCTGGCTGTATTTCAAGGAATCCCTGTTGAGGTTACAGGGACAAACCATCCCGATGAGTCGAAAGAATAGTAAATATGGCAGGCGACCAGCTTGGCTTAATGGTGAAATCCTAGCGGATCTTAAACATAAAAAAGAAGCTTACAAGAAGTGGAAGGTTGGACATATGACCAGGGAAGAGTATAAAAATATTGCTTGGGCATCTAGGAATGATATCAGGAGGGCCAAATCGCACCTGGAGCTGCAGCTAGCAAGAGATGTCAATAGTAACAAGAAGGGTTTCTTCAGGTATGTTGGCAACAAGAAGAAAGCCAAGGAACGTGTGGGCCCCTTACTGAATGAGGGAGGCAACCTAGTGACAGAGGATGTGGAAAAAGCTAATGTACTCAATGCTTTTTTTGCCTCTGTCTTCACTAACTAGGTCAGCTCCCAGACTGCTGCGCTGGGCATCACAAAATGGGGAAGAGATGGCCAGCCCTCTGTGGAGATAGAGGTGGTTAGGGACTATTTAGAAAAGCTGGACGTGCACAAGTCCATGGGGCCGGACGAGTTGCATCCGAGAGTGCTGAAGGAATTGGCGGCTGTGATTGCAGAGCCATTGGCCATTATCTTTGAAAACTCGTGGCGAACGGGGGAAGTCCCGGATGACTGGAAAAAGGCTAATGTAGTGCCAATCTTTAAAAAAGGGAAGAAGGAGGATCCTGGGAACTACAGGCCAGTCAGCCTCACCTCAGTCCCTGGAAAAATCATGGAGCAGGTCCTCAAAGAATCAATCCTGATGCACTTGCATGAGAGGAAAGTGATCAGGAACAGCCAGCATGGATTCACCAAGGGAAGGTCATGCCTGACTAATCTAATCGCCTTTTATGATGAGATTACTGGTTCTGTGGATGAAGGGAAAGCAGTGGATGTATTGTTTCTTGACTTTAGCAAAGCTTTTGACACGGTCTCCCACAGTATTCTTGTCAGCAAGTTAAGGAAGTATGGGCTGGATGAATGCACTATAAGGTGGGTAGAAAGCTGGCTAGATTGTCGGGCTCAACGGGTAGTGATCAATGGCTCCATGTCTAGTTGGCAGCCAGTGTCAAGTGGAGTGCCCCAGGGGTCGGTCCTGGGGCCGGTTTTGTTCAATATCTTCATAAATGATCTGGAGGATGGTGTGGATTGCACTCTCAGCAAATTTGCGGATGATACTAAACTGGGAGGAGTGGTAGATACGCTGGAGGGGAGGGATAGGATACAGAAGGACCTAGACAAATTGGAGGATTGGGCCAAAAGAAATCTGATGAGGTTCAATAAGGATAAGTGCAGGGTCCTGCACTTAGGACGGAAGAATCCAATGCACCGCTACAGTGCGTTACCTAGGGAGGTGGTAGAATCTCCTTCCTTAGAGGTTTTTAAGGTCAGGCTTGACAAAGCCCTGGCTGGGATGATTTAACTGGGAATTGGTCCTGCTTCGAGCAGGGGGTTGGACTAGATGACCTTCTGGGGTCCCTTCCAACCCTGATATTCTATGATTCTATGATCAGCCTAATCAATTCCATTTAGGGCTCTTACCTCTAATCACAGCTTTACTTACTTATAAAGCTCCATTGAGGGCTCACTTCAGAGCCCACTGAAGTCCATGGAAAGACTTCTATTGACTTCAAAAAGGTTTGGATCAGGGCCTGAGACAATATTTTTTTTATAAATTGGCGTCATGAATACTGGAAACCTCCTCTTTGTCATAATAAGAGCATGCACACACTCTGAATCACGGGTGGGAAAGGTAATGGCAATTTGTCTTGCTATTTGATTTATACTTGTTTCCTACTAGTTTCTGAGCACATGCCATTGGTTTTCCTTGTAACTCTCTTTTAATGCTGCAGGGAGAAGCACGGCTTGGACTTGTTTAGGAACAATAATCCCAGTATGATTTTAAGCTTGAAAATGTCTGGGCTTTTTCTGGTGGTCATTCATCACTCTATCAAACTCCTGTAAGGTTTGGTCAGTTTGGATTTCTCATTTGAGGCTGTAAATGCTGTTTCTGGAATGAACAGCCCTTGAGTCACATTTATTTTAAACTCTTCTTGTAAGTGCACTTGCATTGTCATTTATTTCAGACTCTCTGCTTTCACTATTTATAGGTAACGTTGAAAGCATGGCTGCTATAAGAAACTCCTTACTAGGCTTATATTTCACATTTAAGATGCCCCTTTTTTTGTATTCACTTTTTAAAAACTTTTTATAGTTTTTAAAGTCAATTCCGTGCTTTGCACTATGGTTTCTGCAAAATGGCTTCCAACGGTTTATGGTTTGTTCCAACTTTGACTAATTCTGCCCATAAATGAATTCCACTCACAACCAAAAGTAATTGCCAGCATTTCTTTTTCAATCTCAGCAGAGTTCTCTTGTGTTTTTAGTCAGTCAGAGTTTTGGAAGCATTTATCACTGAGAACTCATCTTGTAGCAGGACAGCCCTTGGTATCAACTGAGATCATAGGTTCTGTGTTAATCTCAAAATATTTCATCACTCTGACAACTTCTAATTCCCAGAAGCATTTCTCCTGCCAATTACCCCAATGCCATTCTGTGATGTCCTCAAGAAGCATTCTGAGTGGAGCTTCAATTGTGCCAAAATAAGGATAAATAATGATACTTTAGCAGACCATGATTTTTTTAAGATCTTCTTGTTTTGTGGTATGTGGGGGATGTCTTTCATTTTGTACAATTGCTTCTACTTTTCTTGGGTCTAACTGAACTCTTTGTCACTGGGTTGGTATCATACATAACTAATATCATTTAATTCAATTACACTTGTTTCTGAGCAGTTTAACATTTTGGGGTTTTTTTTGTACACTGGGAAACATGATCTAGTCTGTCTTTTGTGGTGTTCATCAATTCCAACCAAATCACTAGTTCATCAACAATTATTTCCACAGGCACTATAGCCTCTAGGGGTAACATATGTCCCCTCTAGCTCTTGTACTAGGTCCATAAAAACACATTATGGTGGATCAAATGTTATTCTAATGGAGTGTGTCCCTAGTAAATAAAGCTAAAATAGCACTGATCTATAGCCAGAGTGGTATAGGGATTGGGACCCAGACCTCATAGCAGATATATCTCTTGCTCCTGTGTCAATCAGCTGCTGAATCCACAGCAGTGTCTCTAATTCCTGTATTTATAACCTCCTCCCTCCCATGCTCTGTTTGAGCCCTACTCAAACAGAGGAGGAGGAAGGCCTACCTTAAACTTCTAGGCCAGTGCTCAGCACACGAACTTGGGCCTCCCACATACCAGCCAAAATTCCCCTCTTCTGGGCAGAGGGGGAGAAGGGATTTGAACAGGGATCTCCAGAGTGGTGCTGGAACACTTTTAATAGTGGGGGTGCTGAAAGCCAGCCCCCTTACCCCTATCCGTGCTCTCCCCCGCCCCCAGAGCTGGAACAGGAGCAGGGCTGTGTCTCTTCAAGGGCGGGGGGGGGGACTTAGACAGAGGTAAGGGGGCCAAGACTGGGGCTACAGCTGGGGGTGGGCATGGGTCCAGGAGCGGAGCCCCCGGCATGGGGCAGGCAGCTGGGACCCTGCATGGGGGGCCGGGAACGGAGACCTGAGTAAAACCTGGAGGTGCTGCAGCACCCACTGCACCCTAGTTCCCACGCCCATAGATCTCCCATCTCTTAGACCAGTGGTTAGAGCACTCTCCTATGGGATATTCTGAGGTGGGGCTCTCTGTCTCTCCTGTTGAAGCTGTTATAGTAAAAAAGTAAGAGCTTCAGAATTAAGAAGATCTGACTCCTATTGCTCCCCAGTTGCTAGGTAACTTGTTTACAATAAAAAACAACATCCACTGGCCTTGTGTTGAGATGGTGATTTGTGTAGATTGCAGTTGCATCTCCTACAAAGTAGGCAAAACATTCAGACTTAATGTTCAGCCAAAGATCTTACTCATTGACACAAGCCAAAACACAAGTTGAACCACTGAAGCAGAGAGTATGTAATGAAAAGGAAAATGCATAAAGTGATATCTTAAGTCACTGAAGGGAAAGAATCTTCTCTCTCTCTTACAGACAACTACTGATGGTCTCAAGTGTTGATTATGACACTGCTACCTTTCTACCACTTTCCATCTCCACTTAATAGTGCTTGGGGGTAGTTTTCAGATCAAGAGCATGGCACAGTGGCTTGCTGTATCCCTCAGACCAAGGTAAAAGTGCTGCAAGTACTTCCACACATTAAGCAAAACTGACAAAATAGGCTTTGTGCAGCTGTGCAAAAAGATAGAAAATCTGTTTTCACACTGTAGTTCCATGCATATTTATCTCTTGAACCTGTTTCCCCCTCCCCCTCCAACACTAAAGTGTAAACAAAAATTGAGTGGCATGGTAAGGTGCATGTGATGGGGAGAGGAGAGATCAAGTCAAGTTTCCAAGATTTTGCCTTGATTTTTCTAAAAAGACAGCTCCTCTCCCAATGGGATTTCAAAGTACTTGAGGAAACTACCCCCAGGATTAATTGTGCTGGCAGGGTGTGTTTAGTGAGGCAGGAGTCTCAATTCTATAACTCATTTCCATCCTCGATGCAAATAAACCAGAACCTGCTTACCTTCAGGTAATGCTGTGATGCCATTTTGAGAGGGGTGTTTGTGTGCTTAGGGGGTAGTTAATGGTAGTATTAATGGGTTATTTGTCCACTGCAATTTCTTTTCTTAAGTTTTTGTATTTTGTTGTTGTTCATACTCCTCAAACGTATAGACACATTAAAAAGTGCCAAGTAAATAGTAAACTGATCTTACTGCCCTACAGGGTCCCGCTGTATAGGGCTGCACATCTCACCCCCCTGACTGGCACTGCGGACTGCACAATGAGGTGACCTTGGTATGGTAGCACGTGTGATATCAGTTTTTAGTGAAGAACAAAATCAAGAGAAAGTATTTAAAAGAATTTTAAATGCAACAAGAATCAGCGTGCAGTACAAATGCTAATGTACTTTTGACTATAGTGTTGAAAGACCATCCTTCCTCCATTTAAAAGAATAATGGTGCTGAAGGGGAAGAAAAAAAATCACATTTCAAATAGAAAATAAAAACTGTTGCAGTTTTCCTCATTAGTATAGTGACTTAATTGTACATAACAATGAGAGTCTCCTCCCATCCTCCACTGAGGAACGAGCCAGGATGAACTTTTAGGCAGGAAAAGCCTGTAACAGGCATGTCCTAGCAAGCAGCAAAGTCAATCTACCTAGTCATTTTACCCTCCTTTTCTTCCTCTCCCCCCCCCCCCCCCCAGGAAGTATCTGTTGTTCATATGTAGCTCCTGCCCCAGATGCTGGCACCCATTTGGGTTTGCTGACTGGCTGTAGTTTCCTTCTTATTTTTCCGTGACATGTGAACACCTCAGGTGAAATCCTGGCCCCATTGAAGTCAATGGGACATTGATTTGGTTGTTGGGGGAGGCAAAATTTCACCTCTTTTATGTTTGAACAAATTGTATGCAGCATGGAGGGAAGAGAAGGAGTCACTCAGGGATTCAAATCAAGGTGAAATGAATCAAAACTGGCAGATGTTGGGAGGTCTCCCATGTGTGGGATTCTGGTCTTGTGTGAGGAATGAGGAGGAGGAAAGGGAAAATGGTGAGTGTTATACATTTAATTTAACAAAAAACACACACAAGAACCCCTCCCTGCTTGCTAAATACCATGTTATTCAGAGCCAGCATTATTGTACCTGTGCTCCATCCTATGCTATAGTACTAATTTAGTTGACAAGAGAGTGGTGTATTGCAACAAATGAAGCAAAAATGGCAGAGACTATAAATGGTCCAAAGCCAAAGTCCGAACAGTGGTGATGAAACAGAACAGTGTGCGTGGACTGCCTTTATCAGGCCTCAGTGTCTTTTGTTGTGAGGAGCTTGCCAAAGAAAATTGAGCTGATCCACATTAATCCCTCTGGAGCTTGCAGGATCAGTGTCAAGGCCAGAGAGAATGTGTTTCATCCTGTTTCATAATCTGAGGTTCTAGATGACGGAGAATCAAATCGGTCTGTCATGGCTAGTAATAATGATCTGGTAATAACTGGATGTCCTACTGATGAGGTCATTAATTTCTTGTTTAAAAAAAAACATGCTGCGAGAAACACTATCACATGCTGTGTTATGAACCTTGACCAAACTCTCCACACTTGTCAATAATGACCGACTCAGTTATCACCCAGACTTTACCTTCCCTTTTGTGGGGAGCATGGCAGTGAATAGAGCTGGAGTATAATATTTGTCCATGGATTTATTTGATGAATTTCATATTTTTCAGATAAATAATGAATCTTCATAAAATAATTGGTTTATGGCTGGGAGAATATACAAAGATTCACAAATACTTCATTTAATAAAAATACAAGATAGTTGTTTGGTTCTTGTTACATTATTCTCCCAGTTCTAGCCATAAGCCAACTCCAGCAGCATATGATCACCTCAGATATTTTGAGCCCTGTTCCCTCAGAACTTCACTAGGTTGCTGCACAAAAGCACAGTTAATCTTAGTGGTTGATTAGCTGCTTGGATAAAGGTTAAAAGTCTACTAGATATGTCAATAGCTTCTGACTCCATCAGTAGGAGATGCTATTAATTCCACTGAGGAATCTTGCAGGGTTGACTGAATTCCTCTAAAGTGACTTCACCCTTTTGTTTGAAAGATCACACAGAGTGATTAGCAGCACTATTCTTTCTCCAAGAGGGCCCTCAGCTGTGGCATCCTACAGTATACATCCCTGTCACTCTCTTATTCAATGTGCATGTGAAACTGCTAGAGGAAATTAAGTCTGGGCTACAATGACTAACAAATACCAGTTAGTTCTTTCTCTTTCTCAGCACTCCCAGATGGAACAGTTCCCCTGATTTCCCAATCTCTGGTGGAGACAGGAAACTGAACAAAAGCCAGATGGCTTAGGCTCAGCCAGGATAAAATGGAGATGATGCTGATCATGGCTAGTAGGGACAAACCAATTGAAGAACGGGCAAAGAGCCTGGGTCAAATCCTGGGAGCATGGGATTTTTGCCATTGATTTCGATGGAGCCAGGATTTTACCCCTTGACTATAATGTTGAGGATGCTTCCCTGCAAATTGTTAAAGGGGTTTGCAGTCTTCAGGACTTGCTAGAACTCCCTTTGCACTTAGACTCAGATAGCAGCACTGGCCAGAAGCGTATTTCTTGAATCTTTAGCTCAATGGTTCCCAAATTAGAGGTGCCGCTTGTTCAGGGAAAGCCTCTGGCAGGCCAAGCCGGTTTGTTTACCTGCTGCATCTGCAGGTTCGGCTGATCACAGCTCCTACTGGCCGCGGTTCACTGCTCCGGGCCAATGGGGGCTGTGGGAAGGGCGGCCAGCACTTCCCTCGGCCCATGCTGCTTCCCGCAGTCCCCATTGGCCGAGAACAGCGAACTGTGGTCAGTGGGAGCTGCGATTGGCTGAACCTGCAGATGTGGCAGGTAAACAAACTGGCCCGGCCCGCCAGGGGCTTTCCCTGAACAAGCAGTGCCCCTAGTTTGGGAACCACTGCTTTAGCTGATCAAGAAATAGCACCCATTCCTCTAAGCTGCAGACCTTATTCTAGTCATCCATGCCTCTCTAATCTTGAGAGAGACTACTGTAAAGAGCCATGCCCAGGGATAACTTTGGAGGCTGTTTGGAAGCTCTAGTAAGTGCACTGCCATTTCATTTGCAGGTAACAATTGACACATAGGAGACTTTCTATGAGGCATTAAATAGTAGAGCTGGTCAAAAAGACTTGGATTTTTTTCCTGAAAAAAAATTAACAAACTTTTTTTTATTTTTACTTGAATCAATATTTTTGTTTCAGTTTGGCTTTTGGAAACAAAACATTTTAGAAATTTGAACTTTTATATCTCAAACAGAAATTATGGGCTTGATTCAGAAACTACTGTGTGAGGGTCTATGACTATGTCAGACTAGATAATCATAATGGTCCTTTTTGGCCTTAAAATCTATAAATCCATTAATTTATAAATATTTTGTTTGGTATTCTGCCCTATATCAGTATATTCAGACACCACTGATAAACAGGTTATAATATTTCTAATAATAATAATTTGCAAATTATTTACACATGAAGGTGAAAGGCATTTCTGGAAGCCCAAGTTTACTCCCTGCAGCTGTTTACATTCCCCCTAACTCTAGTGTGTGCCTCAAATATGTGATTTCCCTGTATGGGGCAAGGTGGTGAGTGAGAAGAAAGGAAATGAGATGCATGCCATGTGTCACATGCAGGCTGACTGCTTAAACATCCAGAGCAGATCTAAAGATGCCATGCAACTCTACGAATTGAAATCTCAGTTCTGAAGATGAATTTTTTCCTTGTATTTCTCTACTTCATTTCTGTAGATACATTTAGCTTCTCTATTGAAGGTATTTGTTGCTGGAGATATTTACTCAGCAATTTTATATAAGCATGGCTTATTTCTCCTCTTGTGAACAATGGTTATAAATTAGAAGTAACCCCAATGAAATAGTGGAATTACAATTGTTTAAAAGCAGTGTAAGTGAGAGTAATACCAGGCCTCTGATATTTAAGTAAAAGCCCAATAAATATAATTATTCTGAATATTTAAGCTGAAAGTTTAGAAAATATAATACATTACCTGTCCGTCGTTGAGAATGGATTGTTGCTTTTATTTTTCTTTAAGGATTAGTGTTATAAGAGAGGCAGCATGGAAAAGTGGGTAAGGCACAGGATTGGAACTTGATTGACCAGGACTCTATTCCTGCCTCTGCCACTGTCTCTGCTGTGTGACATTAGGTACCTGTTTGTAACTGTTTCCCCCTCCCCTTTTTTAATGACTTGCCTATTTAGATTGTTAGATCTTCAGAGTGAGGACTGTCTCTTACAATATGGCTGTTCAGTGTCTAGCATAATGGGGCCATAATCTTGGGTGAGGCTTCTAGATGCTATTGAAACATTAATAGTAATAATAATAAAATTAAAAATAAGAAATTTACCTTGTAAGGTAAAATTTGTGACGTGGCAGTTTTTCTTAAACCTGATAACACAGAAGATAATTTTTGAACTCCCCAGTTCCAGAGGAGAATATATTTGTCTCTGGAAAAGTTGTGTATTGGGCTTACCTATTTTTGCTTACTATTTTAGGTATATGAAATATGCAACATACACACTAGTACTACATAATTTAGGGTTCTGTCATCTGTGTCTAAATGTCTAGACCAGGTATCCTGTTCAGTAAGCCAGCTGTTACAGTTTACCAACCGCTATATAAACATTTGGAGCTTGGATCAGTTTCAAAAATATTAATGCCATGTGCTTTTCTGGTCTAGAAAATCACTCTGTAGCACCTTACCTACTGTGTGTAAATTATAAAATAGAATATTTAATCTCTAAACTAAAACAGCTTTAGTTACTGCTAGAATTTGATTTATTTCTTTGTAAATGCATAACTACCCATTAAATGTGTTATGAACAGCATGGATTGTTTATCAGTTTTATTTTGTAGTTAGCGCACAGCGTTAAGATTCAGGACTCCTGGGTTCTATTCCTGGTTCTTCCATTGATTTGTTGTGTGATTCCATGTATAAGTCATTTTTTCCCTTTCCATGGTAGTTTAACGAGATGTAAAATTGGTATATTTATACTTAATGCCCTTGCAAGTGTGCTGTGAGTCTTAATGTCTGTAAAGTGTCTTACAGTCACAGAGATTAAGGCCAGAAGGGACCACTAGATCATCTCATCTGACCTCCTGTATATCGCAGGCCACCACCACCTGCACACTAAACCCCAAAACCGAAATCAGACCAAAATATTACAGCTCACAGGGGACACCAGCGGAGAGGCCGGGGGCTAGCCTCCTGGCCGGGAGCTCAGGGGCCAGGGAGGACGGTCCCGTGGGCCGGATGTGGCCCATGGGTCGTAGTTTGCCCACCTCTGTTTTAGAGGAAGACAAAACCCCCCAAATCTGTAAGACCCCACAGGTCTAGAACACAGGCCTGCAGAGGTACCAGCCAGTTAACTGCTCCAGGTTGCCACCCAGTGACAACTATAACCAGCCTGTGCTCCACTTCCCATGACCTGCTGTGGACAAAGACCATAGGCTATTGTTTGTCAGGTAGTAGCTCCCTGCCCTATATTAACCGAAGGGGCATTCCAGGAAGTGGCCATGTAATGGTGTGGCTCTTCTGTAGCTTTCATGACTGTTCCTGTTCTGTGCTCTTGAACATGTATCTTGGCCTTGGGTTGTTTTGGACTTCACCTCCTGACTTGGACCCTGAAACCTGACTTGGACTCTGACCCTCAGTATCGACTATGGCCTGGAACTGATTATGAACTCATCAGCTTCTCCTAGCCTTAGGTTTGCCCTGGTCCATGACTGCCCTTGTTGGGATCCTGATTACCCCAAGTCACTGCAAATCTGACCTGGGAGAAAATTCCTTCCTGACACCGCATATGGTGATCAGTTAGATCCTAAGTATGTGAACAAGAACCAGCCAACCAAACACCTGGGAAAAAGAATACTTGGTGCCACCTGAAAGCCTTGGCCCTCCCTGCCCAATGTCTCATTTCTAGCCATGGCCATCCTTGATGCTTCAGAGGAAGCAGGTTTAAAACAAACAAACAAAAAACCTTCCCAGAATACATTGGGGATAGGTCAGGGGGCAAGGAGAAATCCCTTCCTGATGCCTGCTAGTGACCATTACGCATGAGCTTTAGGAACATAAGACAGAACTCAGAAGTAAGTCCCAGGGCTGTTGAGCACTGTACCCTGATATCAGAAACAACCCTATCATACAATCACTCATAAATTTGCCTAGCTGTCTCCTAAAACTAGTTAAGTTGTTTGCTACCGCAATTCCTATTGAAAGGCTGTTCCAGAACCTCACCTTTCTGATGGTTAGAAACCTTCTGTTTCCAACCTGAACATGTTCATAGGCAGTTAATAGCCATTTGTTCTTGTGTCAACATTAATAGCTCTTTACCCTCCTTGTTGTTTACACTCTTAATGTATGTACAGAGAGCAATCATATCCCTGCTCAGCCTTCTTTTTGCTCTATTAAACTAGCCAAACTCTTCCAGTCTCATAAAATAGGCCCTACATTCCTGTGATCATCCTAGTAGCTCTTCTCTGTTCCAGTTTGAATTAATCTTTCTTAAACATGGGTGACCAGAGTTGTATGCAATATTCCAAGGGTGCGGTGTGCGTTAACAGTGCCTTGTACAATGGCATTTTTGGTGATTTTTTCCCCCCCAAGACCCACCCACCCTTTGTAGCATGTTGTAACCCTGAAACAAACATGAAAAATTAAAGATCAGCCCACCCCCTAATAATCACATAATTTATGGATGGCCACAAACACATACACAAGTAAATATACCCTTGTGAGTAGACCTGTTGAACTCTGTGGTGGAGAGTGGTCTCATAAAGCTTCTCATGAATAAATGCTTGCAGGATTAGGCCTTAGGTTTGGGGTTAAATTAGCTTCATAGTTAACTGTTTCTTCCCCGAATTACATATAGGGATGGCTGTGTTGTATGTCTGAAAGCTGCTGAATAAGGGCTAGATTGTGACATTTAGCTACAGCCCTGCATTGGGGAAGCTCTGCACTGCCATATGGGATCATCTACTAGAGTTCCCCAGTTGCACTCAGGGAAGAGTAATTGCAACACCCTTTTTATAGAGGCAGGGCAGTAATCGCAGCTGCTCTTGAGTTAGGACAAGATTTAACAACTTAGTTTGTTTACAGATGCCAGCGCATATACTGGAAATCTGTGAGATTAAAATATATTTTGGGGTTAAGATTTGGGGTGGGGCCAGTGTGTTGTCATAAAGATGATGGGACAGGTCTGGGCAGTACAGCTAATCCTACAAACACTATATAGTGGACTCAGTGTAGAAGTGAGGGAGGCATTCAGTCTCTGACTCAGCCCAGAGACAATGAGCTCCTTCTCTCAACTCCAAACTGTCTGTCCAGCCACAACTCCCCTAACTCTCACATGCCAAGCTCAGCTCAGCATTCACACCTCCAAAAGGCCTGCTTAGCCCCCATATGTTCCCAGAGCCCCATCTCTCCTCATCAGGGTATGTGTCGACAATAGCTAGTCAGTTTAGGATATAGCTGCTTACTTTCTGTTTTTCATCAAGATTTTCTAATGTTTTGGGTTTTATTTTTTTAAATTTTCAAAATATTACCTGTTAGTCAAAGGAAGGTTGGCAGAGTGGGAAAACAGAAGTATATGATTAATCTGAGCTGTCCCATGAGGTAATCTTGGCAAAATTCAGTTAGGTTATGGGGAATAATTAACTTCTTATGTGATTTAATTTTTAAAAGTTTGAAACTGGCCTTTGTCTGTGATGTTATCACTGTGTGTGTGTGTGTGTAGGGGGGGGGGAGGGTTGGAATTGGTGGGAACTGCAGTTGTCTAGCTAGGGAAACCTAAAGAAATTATAGGAAAACGGGGAAGTGGCCAAAAGGGATCATTTAATTGTTTCCTCTGTAAGGTAGTAAAGATTTCACTAAAATAGTTATAGGAAAATCAGTTCTCCTCTGAGAAGTTACTGTGCTAAATCTAAAGACAATATTCAGTCAATAAAATGTGACACAGTGGGTTTGATTCCTGCTAAAACTGCAAATATCTACACAGCCTTAACTATGGAGTTGCTGTTGATGCCATCATTATATGTATATAATATACAGTTCAAGTAAATTCAGAACATCACCCCAAAAACACAAGAAAAAATTCTTTGGTTTAATTCAGTTTGTTTTGCAACATTATTTAACTACTTCTACAGGGCAGCTATTCTTTCCAAGCCTCACTGAATTAAAAATAGTACTCACCATAACTACAGTAAATATGCCACTTTTGCATGACCAAAGTAACACTTACTTATGGGTTACATCTTAACAGCCAAATTATATCTTGGTGTAAGTGGGTGCAACTTCATTGACTTCAATGGAATTATTCTTTCTTATAGTGGGACTGAACTTTGCCCTTGATTTTATAAATATATACCTATCAAGTATGAATTCCCATGACATCCCTTTTGTTTCCTTCCTTGCTTTTGCAGAAAGCACTGTAGCTTAGCACATTGAATTACTTTTCTATTGCTATTGAAACACATTAAAATATATTATTCAGTTTGGTCTGACAGATGTGAAAGCTTCCGTCAGCTAGCTCTTGGTTCAACGTATGGAATATCTGTGCATGCGCCATAGCCTGTTCATCTATCTAGTCTCTCTGGGTATGTCAACACAGCTATTAAAATCCCACAGCTGGCCTGTGCTAGCTGATTCAGGCGCATGGGGCTCAGGCTAAGGGGTTATTTAATTGCAGAGAATACAGAACTCTGGGACACGAGCTTTGGGAGTCCGAGCTCTGGGATACTCCTCCTTGTGGGAGGGTCCAACAACATTTGCCTATCACTCTGTTTTTAGTGCCTTATCCTACTCCATTTGAAGTCAGTGAAAGTCTTGACTTTACAGGGTGCTGGATTGAGCCCAAAGGACTCACTCGTACAAAGGAGTTTGTTCTTGTGGATTTACATGGAGTCCTATTGATATCAGCAAGACTCTGTGTGGGCATAAGAGCCAACCCACATGGAATCCTTTGTAGGATCAGTGCCTCGAATGGTGAACACATGATTTGTTCATTTGATGCTTTGTTGGTTTTTTAACATCTTAAAACAAAAATGTGTATACACTGGGTAACACGTTTAGTGACAGAACTATTAGTTTCACAGCTCAGAGTATAAACATTCATATTCATACAAAAATCAGCATTATCATAATAGGTGATAAATTTGATGCAGTGCCTCTGACTGGGTTTTTTAAAGCAGTAATTCACACTAATATGTTTTAATACACTGTTTTTACAGTTCCCATTGCCAGGTCCCTGGCAATGTCTAAATACCTAGTTTGTACTGTTGGAAACAAATACAAGTGGAGAAAGTCAGACTTAATCCTTAAAAATGGAACTATCTTGAAAGCTCTTTAGATCCTTTCCCTCTAATATCTAAGTCTCTTAAATCAGGAAGTGCAGTACTACACCCTGTACTTATCAGACATCTGTTTCAGCTAAATGCTATGCATTTTTATTTGTTTCCTGTGTTGGTTCTGTGATGATTATTGGATCTAAAAGTTTGCCCTAAGCAACTGAGAAAAGTATGTGAAAGTTCATAACATGTCACAATAACCTATGACTTTTTGCCTGCTTGAAAAATCACCATGGAAAATAGGTCATGTTATGAACAGGTGCAAGAAAACCAGACACAAACTGAATTAGTCCAAACAAAAATGGCCTACTGATATAGCTCAAGGACTATGGTGAGATCATACTTGGTAAACAAGAAAATGTGAGAACAAAGTTACCTATGCCAAGCTTGACCTTGTGGAAATGGATTTAATTGGAGAACAAAATAAGGATAAAATTGCCACTCACTTTTACTCTGTTTTGGAGGTCTTAAAAAGAGACTTGGAGGGGGAGGAAAGAATAATCCCCATTGCCCAGCTCATCTTCTGACTGCCCAACACTGTAACTAATCTGGACTCATCTCAGCTTCCTCAACCTCATTTCAGAATGAGCAGACCATGCTAAGGGACTTCCTTCCCAAAAGGAAGGCTGGCTGGCCTTGCTCTCATTTTATGAACTTTGTTTTCACCTATCAGTACTGAAAGTCATTACATTAGCACAGTGGATCTCAAACTAGGGCCGCTGCTTGTTCAGGGAAAGCCCCTGGCAGACCGGACCAGTTTGTTTACCTGCCGCATCTGCAGATTCGGCTTATCATGGCTCCCACTGGCTGCGGTTCACTGCTCCGGGCCAATGGGGGCTGCGGGAAGCGGCGTGGGCTGAGGGATGTGCTGGCCACCCTTTCTGCAGTCCCCATTGGCCTGGAGTGGTGAACAGCGGCCAGGGGAGCTGCGATTGCCCGAACCTGCAGACACAGCCGGTAAATAAACCAGCCCGGCCTGCCAGGGGCTTTCCCTGAACAAGCGGCGGCCCTAGTTTGAGAACCACTGCATTGAGAACCACTGCATCCAGTCCTCAGCCCATCAGTGGGGTTAGCTAATTGCCCACATCACACAGACAAATAAGATCCTGTTTGTTTTCCCAGCCCTTGTTGTGTCACTTTCTTCTCTTTCCCCTCCTCTCCTATCTCTCATTTCATTGCATCCTGAAATCAATTAGACAAGGCAGGTTTGGATGAACATAGTATAAGGAGAAAGTATCCAACCAGATGGCATATCTGACCAGTATGTGAATCAGGGTCCAACCAGCAGGTGTCATGGTTGACTTGCCAGCCAAAGCATGTGCTTGTAACTAACTAGGGGTCCAGTATTTCAAAAACACCAACAAAAACTCTGTTTCATCCAACTTGTCTGTCCTGTCTCTCCACCTTATAGAATCACAGGACTGGCAGGGACCTTGAGAGGTCATCTAGTCCAGTCCCCTGAACTCATGGTAGGACTAAGTATTATCTAGACCATCCCTGATGGGTGGTTTGCTCTTAGAAATCTCCAATGATGGAGATTCCTCAACCTCTCTGGGCAATTTATTCCAGTGCCTAACCAACCTGACAGGAAGTTTTTCCTAATGTCCAGCTGAAACCACCTTTGCTGCAATTTAAGCCCATTGCTGCTTGTCCTATCCTCAGAGGTTAAGGAGAACAATTTTTCTGCCTCCTCCTTATAACAACCTTTTATGTACTTGAAAACTGTCGTTATGTCCCCTCTCAGTCTCCTCTTCTCCAGATTAAACAAACCCAATTTTTTCAATCTTTCCTCATAGCTCATGTTTTCTAGACCGTTAATCATTTTTTGTTGCTCTTCTCTGGACTTTCTCCAATTTGTCCACATCTTTCCTGAATGTGCCATCCAGAACTGGACACAATACTCCAGTTGAGGCCTAATCAGCGTGAAGTAGAGCAGAAGAATTACTACTTGTGTCTTGCTTACCACACTCTTGCTTATACATCCCAGAATGATGTTTTCTTTTTTGCAACAATGTTAGACTGTTGACTCATATTTAGCTTGTGATCTACTATGACTGCCAGATTCCTCTCCGTAGTATTCCTTCCTAAGTAGTCATTTCCCATTTTGTGTGTGCCCAATGATTGTTCCTTCCTAAGTGGAGTACTTTGCATTTGTCCTTATTGAATTTCATCCTATTTACTTCAGACCCTTTCTCGACTATCTTGGTAGTTTAGTTATTAAGACTTTTTTCTTCCACATAGAATCATAGAATAATAGAATATCAGGGTTGGAAGGGACCCCAGAAGGTCATCTAATCCAACCCCCTGCTCGAAGCAGGACCAATTCCCAGTTAAATCATCCCAGCCAGGGCTTTGTCAAGCCTGACCTTAAAAACCTCTAAGGAAGGAGATTCTACCACCTCCCTAGGTAACGCATTCCAGTGTTTCACCACCCTCTTAGTGAAAAAGTTTTTCCTAATATCCAATCTAAACCTCCCCCACTGCAACTTGAGTAAGGTACATCAGTAAGGTGCAACTATTTGTTGTCATTTGCTCACACTGTGTCTTAAGAACATGTCTCTATAGATTTGGATTTAACAAATCCAGGAGAAACCTTTTCCCATAAACAATGTTGCTGGCATCTGATTTGTAGCACAGGGTCTGTAAGGAGGTGGTGTGGTTCCCCGGTGCCCTGGAGAGGGACAAGCTCCACCAGACACCAGAGTGGGCGGAGCCAGAGCACTCCAAGCCCACCCCCAGAGGGTCAGAGGCCGGACAGGAAGTATAAGAGCCCAACCTCAGAGCTCTCTCGAGAGGCAGCTGCTGGAGAGGCCAGATGCCTCCGGCCCAGCTCCCACTGGGGAGACTACAACAACCAGCGGTGGACCTGGAGACTGGCCCGACTGGCCAGTACTCATCACGGATCAGCGTGTGGGAGAGTCGTGGAGCCTACCCCTTGCCAGCTACCCCGAGGATCCAATGGTGATCAACCCGCCTGAGGACGCCATCTTGACTCAGGTACCTCCAGAGGGGGAGTTGGGAAGTAGCCTGGGGGCAGCCGATCAGAGTCTGGCTGCAGCACTGCCGGAACCCATGTTAGTTTGTTGCAGCTAAGATCTCCACTGACACAGCAGCGGGCCTTTGGCTGCTGCTAGGGCCCCAGGCTGGGACACAGTGGTGTGGGAGGTCCTGCGTCCCCCCCACCCAACGTGTGGGTGGCAGTCTCCCCTCTCTCAGGCCCTCAGAGCCTGAAGCCTGGGTGTACTAGTTACCTACGTTTGCTCAGCCCCGGCCTGAGCTGTGACTCTGCTGCTCTGCCCTGACTCAAGGCCTAGGCCTGTTGACTATATAAACTGCTGCTCAGCCCCTGCCTAAGGACCTGAGCCCTGAACTCATCACTGCCCTGCCCTGACCCAGGGCCTGCTAATTAACTGCTAATTGTTCCCTGTGTTTGCTCAGCCCCCTGCCAGACGGCTTGAGCCAGGACTCCTACGGCCCAACCAATTCCCCAAGGGGCCGTGCAAGGACTAAAGGAGGCGGTGTGATTCCCCGTCGCCCCGGAGAGGGATGAAGCCCAACGAACCCTCTCTACAGGGTCATAGACAATTTGTTGTTTGGGGAAGTTAGAAGTAAAGAAAAAATAGCTATTGAATATCACTTTAATGAGTAGTTTTGTACCATGACTAAATTTGTCCACTTTTATTCAAGTGAGATAAATGAGCTTCTGGTCCAAACTCAGTGTTGCCTTTATTTATTAAGCCCCTACTTCAGGGGAGTGGGGCTAAAGCCCCCCTTTCAGGACCCCAGTAGTCTATGCCCATGTAGTAGCATCTCCTGCATTCTCATAGCCCAATAGAAAATTTACAATCCTTTGTTGTAAACAACTGTGAATCAGAGCCTTAAAATCTCTTGCCTGAATGTACAGCTGAACAAAATTCAGAATTTCAGCTCCCTGGAATTAGAGTATTTCAATTTTTTGTTTTTTTTGGTCCCAAATCAAGATGAAAAGTTTGATATTTTGAAATCTTTCACTGAACAAAATATTCTGATTTTTTTTTTATTTGTCTCTGATTCCTGAAAGACCTCAAAAAGCTTTTGTCTAAAAGTTCAGGTAATTTTTGTTTTGCTCTGGAGTTAATAATCTTTACACAACATACACAATATGAAGGAATGACATCGCACAATGGAGTCCAAAGAACCATCTTTACTCAATACATAAACATGAAAGGCCTAGCTACAAGTACGTAGGTGAGGCAGTGTTCTAGTGGCTTGTGAAATATGGAAGATAGTGAGGACAACAAGAGGGCTCACAATTTAAAAGGATACTAATGTAAGGGGACTGTTGCCCCCTTACTAACATCCAGTGGGGGTGTTTTGGTTGGCTAGCTCCCAGTACTAAAAGGGGATGGGTCTATGGGAAATCAGGACCCTGAGACTGAGTCCCCAGGAACAATGGGGAGAGGCCAATGCTCCAGTTCAGCCTGAATGACAGGGCAAGCAGGCTAATCAGGGAGTCAGGAGGCCAGGGAGCTCCCATCTTCCGTTTGAGCTGGATTGGCCTAGGTCAGACAGAGTGGGGCCCAGCTAAGGAGAAAGCAGGGGCCCAAGCAGAGCTGCGGAGCAGAGCTGTGCCAGATCCAGAGGGACCAGAAAAGCAGCCCAGAGAGAGCGCAGACCCTGTCCTGGGAGCAGAGCTGCAGCCCCAAAGCCAGAGGCACAGGCCAGAGAGAGCAGACTTGCCCTGGGATCAGAGCTGCAGCAGCCAGAGCCAGAGGGGCCAGAGAAGCAGCCCAGGGAGCTGGAGGCAGAGCAGCAGCAGCAGCAGTGCAGAGACAGAGTGGTGGAGCTGGGGCTGGAGCAGTCCGGAGCTGGGTGCGGTGAGCAGCTAGGGAGAGTGCGGGGGACCCTGGGCAGCAAGCCCAGCTCAGGGAGACGCCTCAGCTGAGGGGCTCTGCAGGCCAGGCTTGGATTGTAACCCCGACAGGGCGAGGGCGACACTTGGAAGAAGGGTCCTACCACTTAGAGCCTGAGAGTGTGTGGCCACCACCAGAGTAAGTGTCCAACCCACAGCATCCATGCAGCCAGGGCCTGAGAAGAAGGCCTGGGACATACAAGGAACAGACTGTGAACTGCCCTGACGTTCCAGAGACACTGTTTGTGATGTTCCCTGCCACAGAGCGGGTTGATGTGTTTCCTTTAACCTTTCCCATGTTTCCTTATTCTTTTTAAAATTAATTGTTGATTAAATAACTTGTATTTGCTTTAAATTGAATGTAATGGTCAGTGGGTCAGAGAAGTGCCCAGTGTGGAGAGAGTACCCCGGAGTGGGGACACCCTAGCACCTGTCCTAGGTGACCACAGCAGGGTTGGGGGTCAAGCCCCCAGGAATCCTGGGCCCAGCCTTTTTGGGGTTACGAGTGTAAGCAGTGTCAGGATGAGCTCCACCCTGACATCTGGTGGTGAGGTGTGGCAAGTTGTGGAAAAGAACTTCAGGGGCCGATCTCATTTGCATAGGCACACCCACCATGCCTAGAATGAGACCATAGCTGCCCAAATGGTCACTTTGGCTGCTGTGGGATCCCCAGTGTCTCTGTTATTGGGGCAGGAAGAATAAATTGTTATTACCCTGATTATGGGAACTGTGCTTGGAACTGTATGTGGCCTTTTGTTATGATGGAGGGATTCACCATCATCTAAGTAGCACTCGCTAGGCAAGGGTCATGGGTTCCAAAACTGTGTGAATGGAGAGAGGCTGGGGACAAGTATTAATACTTGGTGGCATGGGCCCTTTGGGGAGGGCCTTACATGCTGATTGCACTTCCTCCTCTCTCCACTGTGGAATATCAGAGCTAATTTTGATTTCATTAGAAGTCTAGTTATAGGCTGCTGAGCTCACTTTGGGCTGACAGTGCACCAGCACTGGGGCTCCCCTACTATAAGCTGAATTCACCTAAGAGCTGAAATCACTGAGTGTTGTGTTAAGTAGTGGGGGAGCCTGAAGATATATTGTGGAGCAGTTTGCGGGACGGCTGGTGAAGCAGTTCGACGCGGAGCAGTGTGTGGATGGCAGGAGCTGCTTGTGGGCCGTGGAGCTGAGTGAAGGAGTTTGTGGGGCGGCTGGCGGAGCGGAGCGCAGCTGAGCGAAGGAGTTCGTGGGGCGGCTGGTGGAGTGGAGTGCAGCTGCGTGAAGGAGTTTTATGGGGCGGCTGGCGGAGCGGAGCGCCGCTATGGAGCTATGGGGCGGTCAGCTTCAGATCACGTAAGGTGCCTCTTACCCCCGTCCCATTTCCACCCAGGTTGGGAGGTAAAGCTCCGCCGATAAACTTTCGAACTCTGGGGCTGCCCTGACCAGGGACAGAGACTTTTGGGGCATTGGACTTTTGGGACTTTGGGTGATTTGGGGTTGCTGGACTCAAGAACCAAAGGGAAAAGGGCATGCCCCAATTTGCCTGGGGTGGGGTTGTTTTTGCTCATGGGTTGTGTTATGAATCCTGTTGGTGGTGTTTCCCCAACATAATGCCACATTGTTTCTCTCTGTTATGAAAAGACTTTTGCTACACTCAGACTATGTGCTTGCGAGAGGGGAAGTATTGCCTCTTGGAGGCGCCCAGCGGGGGTGGTATATATTTGTCCCAGGTCACTGGGTGGGGGCTCGAGCCGGTTTGCATTGTGTTATTGGAATGGAACCCCTAGATATTGAACCCGGCCCTTGTTGCTGCCAACTCTGACGGGCAGAAGGGTTACACGAGGACTCTGCCAGACAGGAGAGTGCAAGAGGAGTCCTCAAGGGCAGGGAGACCACTGGGTAAAGGAAGTGGGAGCGAGGACTCAGATCCTTTCGCTAGCCCACTTCACCAGGGTAGTGCAGAAGCCAGGAAAGTTCCCCACAATAGCGGGACTATTCCCCCGCTTACACTATGCAACTCCTATATATCACAGTAATTAATGTTGAGAGTGGAAGCAGGTGTGCTCTGAGTTACTAAGCTTATGTACCAGTAAAATTAAATATGTTGCCAGTCACCTACCCCGGTATATTTCAAAATAGTGAGCTGTTAAAGATCTTTCTTTAGTGACTTGCTGTGTGACTGACAGAATATTTATTATATATTAAGGGCTAGAGAAGATTTTTATATAAAATAGATTAGGAGCATGTGAATAATAATATAAATGGATGGAGACAGCTCCCATTTAAACACTCCCACATCTTCAGTGGCAGTTGGATCACATCTTTACAGTAAGTTATAAGAAAGTGATGCTGTAGGTCAACCAGAAGTTATAAATTTGATTCAAGAATCACTTGGTGAAATTCTATGGCCACAAGAGGCCAGATTTGATAGTTATAATGGTCCCTTCTGGTCTTAAAATATCTAAGAATGAATCTATGAACACAATTGGCAAGCCACTCTAACAATCTCTCCTTTCACCTATAATTTTGCTCTTTCAGCCCCCAACCATCTATAGCTAACTTTCCTACCTGCCAATAACTATTCTTCTATTTCAAAATATTTTCCCTCAGAGTGTTTATGATCCTCTAGTCTTTTAAAAAAAACATATAACTATTTGAGAAATTAAAAGGGGCACATAATGTTTCACTGAATCACTGAAGTGTAGGGCTGGAAGGGACCTTGAGAGGGGGCCTAGTGAATCTTCCTGTGGAGTGGAAGGACCAAGTATACCTACACCACCCAGAGGGTTGTTTTTCTAACCTGCTCCTAAAAACCTCCAATGATGGGGATTCCATAACCTCCCATGCAAGTGTATTCCAGTTCTAGTTAAAAAGTTTGCCCTAATACCTCACCTAGATCTCCCTTGCTGCAAATTTAGCCCACTACTTCTTGGCTTACCTTCAGCAGATATGGAGAACAATTGATCACCTGCTACTCTATAACATTTCTTATAATATTTGAAAACTGTTATGCTTCCTCAGTCTTCTTTTCTCAAGACTAAACATGCCCAGTTTTTTTTAACCTTTCCTCATTGGTTAGGTTTTCTAAACCTTTTGTCCTTTTTGTTGCTCTCTTCTGGACTCTCCACAGTTTGTCCATATCTATTTTCCTATGTCCAGAACTGGACACCGAACTCCAGCTGAGGCCTTACCAGTACTGAGTAGAGCGTGACAATTACTTCCCATGTCTTACATACCACACTCCTTTTAATACACCCCAGAAAGTTATTAGCCCCCCCCTTTTTCTTTGTTTCGCAACTGCATCATGTTGTTGACTAATATTCAATTTGTGATCCACTATAACCCCCAGATCATCTTCAGCAGTACTACTGACTAGGAAGTTATTTCCCATTGTGTAGTTGTGCATTTGATTTTTCCTTTGCACTTGACTTTATTGCTTTTCATCTTGTTGATTTCAGACCATTCTCTAATTTGTCAAGGTCATTTTGAATTCTAATCCTGTCCTCCAAACCCCTTGCAACCTCTCTCTGCTTGGTGTCATCTGAAAATTTTATAAGCATACTCTCCACTCCATTATCCATGTCCTTAATGAAAATGTTGAATAGTAACACATGCAGAACAGACTCCTGCCTGACTCCACTTAGATACATCCTCCCAATTTAACAGTAAACCTTTGATAACTACTCTGAGTATGGTCTTTCAACCAGTAGTGCACCCACCTTATAGTAATTTCCTCTCGACCACATTTCCCTAGTTTGTTGGCTTGTTCAGAGCAAGATATCTAACAGTATTCCCACTTCCTCTCACTTGTTTCCAATTACAGAAAAGTGTCAAGGGAGTCATGGGGTTTTTGCAAAGAATTTCCCCTAACCTATGCTTATGCTCATTCAAAATTCACAGACATGATTACACCATTAATTTTGTGCTTAATTTTCATACAACTGCATTCCATAGCATGTAGCACCATATGACTGTAATATTAAGTTTATTATACCTGGAATATGTCCATTGTCATCATGGCACTGTAGTGGTTTCAAAATTCTTAAAATGGAGAGTAAAGTTTGGGAAGGACTGGCAATCTTGTTTCTAGCTGCAATAAACATTGTTAAAAGAGAAGATTATAATGGATAATAGAAGGAAAATTTCAGATTTTGCATATTCTACTGGACCAAAGACAATACTTCAGCTACGAGGTATATTACATACTAGTCAGGTTACAATTAGTTCTCATCATGAGGAAAAAATATTGGACCCCATGATTGCTATAAAAACTGCTACGATAAATGTTTTGCTCTCATTGTGACTCTACTTATAGCAGTCCAAATAGTAAAAATAAAAAAATCTGAACAAGTAAATAATGTTAAAAAATATTGTTGAGTAGGGCTATCTTTAAAAAGTGTTGCTAAATGAAAATAAAGACAAGACTGGGATACCCCTTTTCAGTGGTTGGGTACTATTTTTTTCCCTATCAATGAAAATTTTTATATAAATGCAAGATTCCTAAAGGAGAATATAAAAAAATCCTCATGCGGGGCAGAGAAAGTTTATCATATATAAGATGGAGTTGCTTGCAGAAAACAGTTACACATTAAAACAAGTATCTGAAAGTATAATCACATATTTGCACTGGAAAGCAACCATTTTGCATGGACAACTGCAACACATTTACCTCTTTCATCTCTACTTGCACATTTTGTGAATGCAATTAGTGCACCTGTTTGGTTCTTTTTAAAATTAGTTTCTTAATTACTTAGTCTCCTGTAAAATTTGGAGGAAAAAGCAGGGTGTGTGTGTATGCTTGCATGTGTCAATGTCCTTACTTAGATCCACTTCCACTGAAGTTTTTGACTTCTGCAAAACTCAGTGAGTGTTTGTCTGAGTAAAGACCTCAGGATTTCATCGTATATCAATAAAATGATGGAAAAAAGGAGTCTACTGGCAATTGTTGGAAGCAGACCAGAACTGGCAGTGTGACTACTCCCATCCCGCCTTGATTGATAGTTCTCCCTGCGGCAAGCTATAAACAGGGAGAGACCCACTCTAAGGGATCTGCAGGCCTTCCCTGTGAAGGATTATACTTACCCACCTCTGTGAAGAGCTTTTAGATCTATGCGGGAAAAAGCACTATACAAATTCTTGAGAATAATATTTCATTATATGAGGACACATCCCCTGCCATGGATTAGTTCTCCCATGTATAAATAATGTGGCATAAAGCTTTCCCTCTGTCCATTTGTTTTTCCATGAAATGTTTACAAGGCATCTACATGTGCAGTAATCTTTATTCCTTGCCTTAAACTCCCTGGGTGAAATCCTGGCTCTGTTGAAGTCAATTGGAGTTTTGCCATAAACTTCAGGGGGGTGAGGATATCACCTTCTGACAGTTGCCTCTTAGATTAAAAACAGAGGAAAAGTTTTAATTCTGCAACATTTTATAGTTAGTTTTTCATCTAGCATTTGTAGTGTCAGAAATGGGACCTCTGATTTATTTTCCATCAGTTTAATAAGAACTTGTTTATTGGATGCCACTGACTCTCAGGACAGTGTATTTAATAAAGAAGAACAAAATCTGTTACAAATCTATCCTGATTGTTGTCATGATCCGTACCCCTGGAAGGTGCTTCCTCCTTTCATTTAATAGGGAAAGAGTGACAGAGACTGTAGACATTTTTATCCAAAAGTCTGAAAAAAGGCATGCAAATTACTGGACATCCTCTTGTCTTAACCTTACTATCAGGTTTCCTCGGAGCCGACCTTTCATAAATATCTGCACAAAATCTAAAAGAAACGTATAGGGAAATATAAATCTTGGTCAGTAATCCCTTAGGTAGAGTAAGCAGTAGTTGCTAAAGAGAGCTCTTTGTCACCCTAAGACTTCCTTCAATTTAACTTGGAAGGCTCCCTGGAAAATTGTTTGAGTTGTTTTTTCCCCCCCACCCAGGGGTTTCTATGGAGTCTACATTTACCAATAATGTGTCATCACAATGGCAAAGAATGATTTTAAAACCTGACTGTGGACTGGCAACAAACTTTGGGTCTTTGTTGAAATGACCAGAATTTTTTTTTCATAATGTCAGTTGGCACCTAGAGTCTGATTTTTCAAAAGTGCATCCTCATTTTAGCACATACAAGTTGGATGAATGCCAAAGTGCAAACAAACGTTTGACATTTTTGACTTTTTCCTTCCCCCAACCCATTCCGTGAAATGTCTGGAAGAGATCCACTTGAGTAATAGTAACTCTGTGGCATCATATGTAGTCTATGCTCATAGATGGAGGCTAAAATCATGAAACCGTAATTTGCCCTATGAAAGGTTCTTGTTCACAATTGTTTGATCATTTATTTATAGGTGGTACAAACTAATTTGATTTTCCTATTGCAGCTGGATCTCTCTAGATCAGAGATGTCTACATTTAAATTTTAAAGCAAAGAGTCATTTTCTTGTAGGCAATACCTTCTTTGTTTGCTTGCAGAAATTACTAGAATGTACAAAAATACCACTCTGAACTATCCACTGACAGGAGAGGGCTAAACATCTTAATAGGAGTTTCTGAGGGTTCTTGGTGGATAATAGCTTGTGTTTTAAAAAGTGACAGAATATTTGAGGAAGACAGGTTAAAAGTGATGTACACATATGTCTGGTCAGTAGTGCTCAACAGACTTGGCTGAGAATTCGATAATCCACCCAGTTTCTGAGACATGAAGCACCCAAACTACTGTTCCCATGAGACATTGTAGTGGGCCAGATGGACATAGATTAATGTTGACTTGATCCAAAATGAAATGTTTCATTTAGATTTTCCAGATGGAAAATCGAAAAATTTAGGTAAAATAAACACTTTCCCTTGGAAGTATAATGGTAACAATTCTTTTTCCAGGGTATGATTTACTGTGGTGTTAGCCACTAAATATGGTCCTGGAAAATATATTTGTAGCACTGACAATTTAATGCTATACTAGACTTGCACATAATGGACATAATCAAGAATTATTCTTTCTTCTCAGAGAGCAGTGTGATGGAAGAAATAAGTACAGTACTGAAAGTCAGGAGGGCCCAAGTTCTATTCCTGATGCTACCACTGACTCACTATGTGGCTTCACATTGCTGCTTTGTCTCAGTCCCCCTTTCAATAAAATAACCACAGTAACGTATCTTCCTACCTCAAAAGATTCTTGTGAAGATTATTTAGTTCAATGTAGCATACAGACATTAACATGTTTGAATTTCTAAATATTATTCTTGCTTACTTTTCTTCCCATAGGTAAGATAGCTGTTCTAGCATTCGAATGTATAGTTCATATGAAACATTATGATCTAAAAACACATTCTATTCATGTGGTTCATTTTAAAGGACTCTGCAAGTGGGAGCAATATTAGAATCACACCTAAGTTTTCTCATTCTTGAAGAGACTTCAAAAGGAACAATCCAGTATTAGATCAACACAGGAAACTGTGGTAGTCAGGGCCAGTACATGCATATCTCTCACAAATTGGTGTTCCTTGTGCATACACAGGTATATCTTCAGGATTGTCTTCACTGCAAAGTTAAATCAGGTTATAACACAAATGTTGCTCCTAACGAGCGTGGTGAAGCTTTTAACTCAACTTGGCTGGCTCATTAGAGGTTTTAGGCTGAAACTTCGGTTAGCACAACTCATCAGCTACTAACACTCTGTAATGTGTATGTAAGCTAGCTCCACTTGAGAGTCATTAGTCCTTCAATCAATTTCCACATTTTCCCCCATGTACTCAGAAAGGGCAGATAAGTTCTCTCCCAATAAATTGTGGAAGAATTCACAGAGCACTTCAGTTTATTGCAGAGCAAAGAACCATAGGATATGCCAAACAACACTCAACTGCCATTGACTCTTTTTTCAAAAGTGTGGTTACTCTCAGGGCATGTCTACGCTACAAAGTTAAGTTGATTTTATGTAAGTCGACACTGAGCCTCCAATTTAAGCAAGTCGATCTTGCATGTCCCCACGATGCTCATTGTGTCAGCGGAGTGCATCCTCACTAGCAGGGCTTGTACAGAGCACTACATTGATTGCATTCGAGCATATTGATTGAGCATAGATGCACAGAGCACTACATTGTGGGTAGCTATCCCACAGTGCATGGAGCTGAGTGGAATTTTGGATTGGGCTTGTAATGCTTTATGGGACCAAAACATTTGTGCGAGCGGTTATGGGAACATGGTGTTAGCCTCCCATGATGCACTTACCTCCCTTTCTCCCTCCCTGAAATCAACGGCAAAGAAACCAAGGCTTTTTGGTGCCTTTTTTCCTAAGCCTGGGTTACACTGCAGACATCGTAGCACGGCAAGCAGGGACCCTGCTCAGCTATACACTGTTGTGAGCATTATTATGGTGAGCTCCTTTATTTTCACGCAGCATTGCTGTGTGTCCAGACCCGCCATCAGAAATTCCAGGCGCCAGAGCCGTCTCTGGGGAGGGGCGAGGCAGAAGTGACGAATCTGTTTGCGGCCTTGAGTCTCCATGATCAGCTGTGCTGACGAGTTCCCCACACTGATCAAAAAGGAAATGAAAATTCAAAAGTTCCCAGAGGAGCTGTTTCCTGTGTACCTGGCTGATGTGCAATGGAGTTGAAAGTGCTCTCCAGAGTGGTCACAGTGGAGCACAGTGGGACACCTTCTGGAGGCCAATTCATTCAAATTACACAACACAGTGTCTACACTATGCCTATGCTGACCTGTGGTTGTCTAATCAAGCGCTACGCCTCTCACCGAGGTGGAATACAGAAGTCAATTTACTGGTCACTTAAATCAGCAGAAGGTACTCGATAGTGTAGACACATACATTATTAAATCAACCTACTGTGGTTTATGTTGATCTGAGTTTGTAGTGTAGATCAGGCCTCAGTCAAGCAAGGCTAATTCAAGAGGAGTAACTGCAGCATAACTCTGCATAACATTCAGTGGGACTTATATGCATTAAACCAACCATGCAGGATAGAGCTCTTGTTGCATATAGTAGAACACAGTTACTTGCCAAATGGTTTTATATATACGAGGTTGGATTTTTCTACTACTTCTAGTTTTAACAGTATTATATTAGATGAGAAAGTCACACTTTAAACAGACTATACTGTTATGACCTATATATTTTCCTTTTCACTTCATTTAAACAGGAATCTTTCAATTTTTTGCAATGAGATTTGGCTCAAGCCCTAAAAGTTTGAGATGAAATCCTAGCCCCACGGAAGTAAATGAGTTTTGTGATTGACTTCAGTGGGGCCAGAATTTTGCCCTTACTGTTTTAGCCAAATTATTTCCCTGGAACTAGGTTGTAATGTCACAGATAACTTAAAACTTCAGTGACAACTACAGCTGGGTGAATTTTTGTCAGCTAATAGAAATTTCACCCCAAAATGCATTTTTTCAGGTCTCCAAAACTATTCACAAATTTGGGTCAAATTCGGTTAACAGTTCAGGGCAAAAGAACCTAGAAAAAAATTGAAATGTTTCATTTTGACAATTTTGAAACTTTTTGTTTTGACTTTTTTATTTCAGAATAGCATTTCATTCTCAAATTTGGCCAATGAAAAACAAACACAAACATACACAAAGAATGAAAAACACTGAAAACTGCTGAATCTAAATGACAAACTTGTGAAAAAAATTGTTTAGAGTCAACCTGACTCGAAACTGGAAAAAAATAAACCATTCATTTTGAATGAACCTAAAATGTTTGTCAATTTAAAAAAAATTTTTTTTGTTCACCCAAAGACTGGTTTAAGTTTCTAATGGAACTGGACCTCCCCCCGCCCCCTTGTTTTATCCTTGAAATGAAAAATCCATTATTTGCTCAGCTCTATTAGCAACCCATCTTTTCCTTACTGTATAAATATTTGTAAATTCCTTTTTCTTTCTTTTTTATAAACTAGAATGGGTCAAAACATTTAATGAACTTCAAAAGTATTAGCTGAAAGTAATTACACAGACTTGACTCTTCAGTTAATAAAATACAGTACATAATTTTATTTTAATATTACTTTCATGTTACTAAGAGTTTTTGAAATTCGCATGAATATTAAAATGCGTAGTACTGCCAGGTACTATGCAGAGAGTGTGTGCGTGTGCGAGCAGGGCAGGAATTGTTTTTCCCATCCTCCAAGAAGTTTAAAGATTTTGAAAACTCTTCCTATCTTGAATCTGAATGAATAGATAAAATCTCAAATGTTCATAAACCTAAAAATCAGAAAAAAATGTGGATTGGGTCAATTGAAACATGTTTCAATTTTGACTTTTTTAAATTTTTACTATAAATTAACTTACATTTTGAAATAAAGTCAATTAGAAACTTTCCATTTTAACACTTGTCAAAATGGGACAATTCAATTTTTTCCAAAAATTTTTTTCTAAAAAAGGAAATTAGTCAAAATCAGCCATTCCACACACAAACAGATTTGGATTTGATGGATCAACCTTTTCCAATGGAAAAAATTTCACTGAGAAATTCCTGACCAGTTTTAGTATATATATTTGTGTGATATGGATGTAGATATGGAGATAAATGAAGTGTCTCGATACTTCGTGTTACTCTTAGATCCTTCTTAATGATCCTCCTATAATAAAGTTGTCCATCTACATAATCACATCTGCCCTGGCTCAGATAAACCACTGAAGAGCTTAATAGCTATAGCTGAAGGAACAATCCTAAAAAAAATAATCAAGTTCTGTGCTCTTTACACATGCTGTTAATCAGCGTGCACAGGAGCTGACCCAGAATGTGTAATTCTGATGCTCCAAATAACAGCATTTCTATCATTACTTAAGGATTAGAATGACATTTCTTATCAATATATTTTTCTTCATAAAAATAATGTTCTTCTGATCCTGCTGCCATTTAAGTCACAGAGGGATTTTTTTTTGCCATTGATTTCAATGGAACTGAATCTGGATCAATATGACTAACACTTTGATGCATTTGTTAATAAAACATTTTCATATCTGCAGCTTTATTTACTCATTTATCTTCTTTAAAATGTCAAATAAAGAGGACATTTAGGTAGATAATACCTCAGAGTCTGCTTGTCTTTCATTCTTGTGGTTTTTCAGGGTCAGCTTTATTACACGCTGTTTGGCTGGGAACTTGGGTTTAGGACTGGTTGGAAATTTTGTTGATAAAACATTTGTTCATCAGAAAATATCAATTGGAGAGCACCCTCTGCTGAAATAGTCAAGGCTCTGGTGGTTAGGGCATGTGCCTGAGCTGTGGGTTACCCATCTTAAAGTCCCTGCTCTGCCTGTGTAAGACACGGGAATTGAATGTGGGTTTGTCAAGGTTCCTCCCCCACTCTGAACTCTAGGGTACAGATGTGGGGACCTGCATGAAAAACCTCCTAAGCTTATCTTTACAAGCTTAGGTCAAAACTTCCCCAAGGTACAAAATATTCCACCCGTTGTCCTTGGATTGGCCGCTACCACCACCAAACTAATACTGGTTACTGGGGAAGAGCTGTTTGGACGCGTCTTTCCCCCACAAAATACTTCCCAAAACCTTGCACCCCACTTCCTGGACAAGGTTTGGTAAAAAGCCTCACCAATTTGCCTAGGTGACTACAGACCCAGACCCTTGGATCTTAAGAACAATGAACAATCCTCCCAACACTCACACCCCCCCTTTCCTGGGAAATGTTGGATAAAAAGCCTCACCAATTTGCATAGGTGACCACAGACCCAAACCCTTGGATCTGAGAACAATGAAAAAGCATTCAGTTTTCTTACAAGAAGACTTTTAATAAAAATAGAAGTAAATAGAAATAAAGAAATCCCCCCTGTAAAATCAGGATGGTAGATATCTTACAGGGTAATTAGATTCAAAAACATAGAGAACCCCTCTAGGCAAAACCTTAAGTTACAAAAAAGATACACAGACAGAAATAGTTATTCTATTCAGCACAATTCTTTTCTCAGCCATTTAAAGAAATCATAATCTAACACATACCTAGCTAGATTACTTACTAAAAGTTCTAAGACTCCATTCCTGGTCTATCCCCGGCAGAAAACCCCAGCGTATAGACAGACGCACAGACCCTTTGTTTCTCTCCCTCCTCCCAACTTTTGAAAGTATCTTGTCTCCTCATTGGTCATTTTGGTCAGGTGCCAGCGAGGTTACCTTTAGCTTCTTAACCCTTTACAGGTGAGAGGAGCTTTCCCCTGGCCAGGAGGGATTTCAAAGGGGTTTACCCTTCCCTTTATATTTATGACAGGGTTGAACCTCGGTCTCCTAAACAACTTGTGCATGCCTTGGCTACACAATCACTGGCTACAGAATCTACTTGTGCTGAAACTGGTTCACTTTGTATAAATAATTAAATAGTCATTGGCCACAGAATGAGGGAGAATCTGAATCTATAGCCCAGTGCTTAGGAGACACACCTATTTAGGAGATTGAGGTTCAAGTCCCTGTTCTAATGAATATTTTTTTATTTTTACAGAATGAAATATCTCCAACAGGAGAACCTGAGACAGAACTGCCCCCAAATAGCCAAGAGCCTGGTAGTTTGGGCACTCACCTAGGATTGTGGAAACCTTCATTCAAGTCCTTGGTCTGAGTTAGGTAGAGCGGAGACTTGAAACTAGGTCTCCTATATCGTATGTAAGTGGTATGTGTCCTAACCACAAGGCTATTTGCTATTCTGGAGTAAGTCTCTCTTGCTTTCATTTTTTCTTTGAAAGGCTTCAGTTTTGTCCTGATGGGGAATGGGAACATTTTTGAAACCTTGAAAATGTTGTGGGAAAGGACAACTTCCTGCACAGCTCTATGTGAGATTAACTGTAATATAGATGCCCACTCCCTCAACCCCATCCACCCAGAGAAAGTGACAGCCTTTGAAATGAGAGTTCTCTTGGTAGATTGGCGTTTGAAAAAGTATTCGGTTAGCTTTGTGTTTCTTATGGGGGAAACCATATGAAGAGCTCAGTCCTGCCTCCTACTGTAGTTGGTGGGAGTTTTGCATTTGACATTGTGGGAGTTGTACTGGGCTTTGATTGCACAGAAAGTACCCATCCACAATCAAATCAAAGTTTGTCTCTTGTATCAAAATAGCATGAGCATTAGTGCATGAGGCTGCTACTGCCATTTCAGTAGTATACAGATCAATACCTTCAGGGTATCTCTGCACTGCAGCTGGGAGATGTGATTCCCAGCGCGGGTAGGCAGGTCTGTGCTAGCTCACTAAAAAATAGCAGTGTGGACTTTGCAGCATAGGCAACAATTTAGGTTAGCCACCCAAGTCACCCTGGCTGACCCACTGGGTCTCAGCTCAGGCGGCTAGCCATAATGAGCAGTCCACACTGCTACTTTTTAGTGTGTTAGCCTGATCTGAGCTAGCACAAGAGTGTCTACCCACGCTGGGAATCACACCTCCCAGCTGCAGTGTGGGCACACCCTTAGTGCCCAATTGCTTTCTTGTTATGCAAAAAAAAAAACAAAAAAAACACCCTCCCATTGACTTCAGTGGAAGTTTTTCTTACTTAAGGAGTACAGAGTTGGCTACTTAGTTGAAAACTGAAGAAGTACTAATGGCTTCCATATGTCATTGCATAAACCTTATTCATGTGGTTTTGATTTAAAGGATTATAAAACAGAAAACAAAAAATATTCTGTGTAACTTTTTTTTTCAGGAAGAGAAATGCTACAAAGATCATGGATGAGAACAACTGTATTTTAATTGGATGTGTAACAATTGTTCAAATCCTGGAAATAATTTCTACAAAACAATCTCTTGTTCTTCTTGTTCTATCTATTTGTCTTACATACTGTTTCCATTCTCTTGTCTTCACCTTTTTTATTTCCCAGAGCACTGTGGGATGTTATGTCAGCAGTTCTTGACTTCATGCTGTGAATGCTGAATTAAGTTGTTCTGTTTGGTTTTAATATAACCATTCCAGTTCTGTTCATACCCATTGTCACCTTGCCATGCACTCAAGGACCTTGGCTGGTAAGAAAGCACCATAAATCTAAAATAAACTGCAAATGTGCGAAACAGTAAGAGAAGGTAAACTATTTACCCCACATACAGAATTGTGGATTCAGTGCACATAATTTTCATTCCCATGTTTTCTGCAGGAGTGCTAGAGGCATGGACATAAATCCTGAAGAGGGATTTGGGTTCCCAAGGTGAGCAAAGACTCAAAAAAACCCAAACAAACAAACAACCCCCCCCATAGCCATTCAAACTACTAACAAAATTAAAAATATTTTAGGGCAGTGGTTCTCAAACTAGGGCCGCTGCTTGTTCAGGGAAAGCCCCTGGCAGGCCGGACCGGTTTGTTTACCTGCCACGTAGAATCATAGAATCATAGAATATCAGGGTTGGAAGGGACCCCAGAAGGTCATCTAGTCCAACCCCCTGCTCAAAGCAGGACCAATTCCCAGTTAAATCATCCCAGCCAGGGCTTTGTCAAGCCTGACCTTAAAAACCTCTAAGGAAGGAGATTCTACCACCTCCCTAGGTAACGCATTCCAGTGTTTCACCACCCTCTTAGTGAAAAAGTTTTTCCTAATATCCAATCTAAACCTCCCCCACTGCAACTTGAGACCATTACTCCTCGTTCTGTCATCTGCTACCATTGAGAACAGTCTAGAGCCATCCTCTTTGGAACCCCCTTTCAGGTAGTTGAAAGCAGCTATCAAATCCCCCCTCATTCTTCTCTTCTGCAGGCTAAACAATCCCAGCTCCCTCAGTCTCTCCTCATAACTCATGTGTTCCAGTCCCCTAATCATTTTTGTTGCCCTTCGCTGGACTCTCTCCAATTTATCCACATCCTTCTTGAAGTGTGGGGCCCAAAACTGGACACAGTACTCCAGATGAGGCCTCACCAATGTCGAATAGAGGGGAACGATCACGTCCCTCGATCTGCTCGCTATGCCCCTACTTATACATCCCAAAATGCCATTGGCCTTCTTGGCAACAAGGGCACACTGCTGACTCATATCCAGCTTCTCATCCACTGTCACCCCTAGGTCCTTTTCCGCAGAACTGCTGCCTAGCCATTAGGTCCCTAGTCTGTAGCTGTGCATTGGGTTCTTCCGTCCTAAGTGCAGGACCCTGCACTTATCCTTATTGAACCTCATCAGATTTCTTTTGGCCCAATCCTCCAATTTGTCTAGGTCCTTCTGTATCCTATCCCTCCCCTCCAGCGTATCTACCACTCCTCCCAGTTTAGTATCATCCGCAAATTTGCTGAGAGTGCAATCCACACCATCCTCCAGATCATTTATGAAGATATTGAACAAAACCACCGGCCCCAGGACCGACCCTTGGGGCACTCCACTTGATACCGGCTGCCAACTAGACATGGAGCCATTGATCACTACCCGTTGAGCCCGACAATCTAGCCAGCTTTCTACCCACCTTATAGTGCATTCATCCAGCCCATACTTCCTTAATTTGCTGACAAGAATACTGTGGGAGACCGTGTCAAAAGCTTTGCTAAAGTCAAGAAACAATACATCCACTGCTTTCCCTTCATCCACAGAACCAGTAATCTCATCATAAAAGGTGATTAGATTAGTCAGGCATGACCTTCCCTTGGTGAATCCATGCTGGCTGTTCCTGATCACTTTCCTCTCATGCAAGTGCTTCAGGATTGATTCTTTGAGGACCTGCTCCATGATTTTTCCAGGGACTGAGGTGAGGCTGACTGGCCTGTAGTTCCCAGGATCCTCCTTCTTCCCTTTTTTAAAGATTGGCACTACATTAGCCTTTTTCCAGTCATCCGGGACTTCCCCGGTTCGCCACGAGTTTTCAAAGATAATGGCCAATGGCTCTGCAATCACAGCTGCCAATTCCTTCAGCACTCTCGGATGCAACTCGTCCGGCCCCATGGACTTGGGACATCCGCAGGTTTGGCCCCATGGACGTCTGCAGGTTTGGCCAATCGCGGCTCCCACTGACTGCAGTTCGCCACTCCAAGCCAATGGGGGCTGCGGGAAATGGAGCGGGCCGAGAACCATTGTCTTAGGGCAGTTGGAGTACTGATGTGTACCACTATTTGTTGTGGGGACATATCCAGATATGATATATTCAGATATCCAAGGGTTGATGTTCAAAGTTGGCTTATCCAAGCTTTTAGCTTTGTATCCAGAATTTGGGGCATGTTAGAATTTATATTCTGAAAACTCAGATTTGCCTCACTAGACATCATTTGGGTTCCCAAATGAGGTGCCTGTGCAAATGGTGTGAGTACAAATGGTTTTTGCAAGTTTGTGTGTTTTTACCTGGGTGTGGACTGAATAAATATTGCAAAACTTAGCCCATAATGTGCAGCACTGATTTTTCTTCCTCAGTTTAACTAAACTCACAGAATTGTTTGTTTGTTGAAGAAGTGTGAGGAAAAACATGACTTTATGTAGCCTCTCAATGAGTAGTGGTGGTACTAATGATATATGGGACAGTCAGTACTTTATTTTGCTATGCAGAAGAGTTGGGTTTAGAAGGTATATGTGGGATGGTGAGCCTACACTGGGGAACAAGTGTATCACAGAAGTGTGGAGCCCCATTTTTGGGTATATGGGAACTTAATTATGCTGTTTTCCTTGATGGCTGAACCTTAACTGCAACATGTATTCTTGGAAGAAGATGATCTACCATTTGGGCTGTGCAAGGGTGACCACTGAGAAGAAGGCAAGTTACAATGAAAATAGGAGGAGGAATACAAATACAATTTGTTGTTGAAGTTAGTTTCCCATCTAGAAACTTAGAGTCAATATTCAGGAGTTCCTGATTTGAGAGGAACAATGGGACTCAATTTTTAGGCCAGTAGGAACTGTATCAACTGGCATATCATTGTTATCACCTCCTAGCGGCTGAAGCATCTCAACAGAGAGGAAGACACTTAGCAATACTATGATAAAAATAGCTGAAATGAAAGAGTACGTGTAGTGTTCAGAGTCCTGAATTAGGTGGTGAAAAATTCTCCATTGACACATGCCTTTGGTTGAGACTGTATTAGAGAGAGCAAAGACTCTGATGTTTTTCACCCTGCCATGGGGTGTATGTTCCCTGTGCTGGCCCAGCAACTGAAAGGGTAACACAGGCACTGCTGTCCACTGCTGACTGGAAGCCTCACAGCAGCTGAGAGGATAAAACAATTGGGAAGCAGAGGAGTAGGGTGCAGCCAGAGAAGTGAGCAGGTTGGAGAAAGGAGCTCCTGCCAACAAGCTACTAAAGAGTTGCCCAGAGACAACAGCCTAGGAGGGGACAGACTAGAGAGTGTGCAGCTATCCAAAGGAATATAGGAAGGAACTTGGGGAACTGTCAGGGTTGAAGAATCCCGATCCTTCTTCTCTAGTTTGAGGGCCCTGAGCTGGAACCCATTGGAGTGGGTGGGCCTGGGTTCTCTGCTTAACCCTCTGACAGAGTTGGGAGTGAAAAAAGGGTTTCCAGATTCCTGGGCACCAGGAATAGATTGACAGCCCTGCTAGGCTATGTGAGTGAAGGGGCTGTGCCACACTTGACTAGAGGGGGTGTTGTTGCACTGATGCACTGCCTCACACACCCCTATGCTAAAACAGGCACACATGTACTGAGCTAATACAAAATATAGATTAGTAAAAATAACATTCTATTCCTTTGTATATTGCATGTTGTAATTAGATAGGATTTGTATGGAAAACACCAGCTATAACTATATTTTATATTTTGCTTGGCAAAAAATATTTTGTTGTGTGTCTTGATAGGTCAGAAATTTGTAATTTAAAGAAAATGTTTGTATTGCTCTACTAACCATGCAATGCTAGAGCTGAAAGACACAAATGAACCACTGCAAAGCAATGGAATATGAAATAATATTCTATTTTTCAAAAGGCAAATTATTAGACTAACTTCCTGAAATAAATAATTACAGAATCAAGTGGCACTGCCATCTTTAAATCTAGTCAATTAAAAAAAAATTTTGTTTTAAAGTCAAAAGTAGTTTCAGAGATCCCATTTGCCCATGAGTACACTGATTTATTTTTAAAATGATTTTCACTCTACATATTCTTATTAAAAAAAATTCCTCTACTGCTGTGTTAAAAACCAATGCAAACAGCAGAGGTAACTGACTACACATCCAGTCCTGTTAAACACACAAAGTAAACAAATGGTTGGGAAAAATAAAAAAAATCCCTCTGGTTTTGAAGAAATTTTATCGTGTTTCTTGCAAAGCCTTAGAGACTACTGTTGGTTGATGACTTTGAGATTCTGGCCTCTGAGGTTCATATTTTGGTATTTAGCTGTTACAGCTGTGTCTCTTGGATGACTACTTTAGAATGGCTGAGTGATAAGCATATGAAGGTCAAGGCAGGGGTTGGTTGTGGAGGACCAGTTGGTCTGGGACCCAGCAGTTCCTGTTGTGGTGGGGACAAGATGTTAATATCAATTTTTGGAAGTGATTTGTCCTGCTGTCTCTAGAGAATAGTGTTTTGGCTGGCATCTCAGAGTCCTTGGATGAACTGGTCAAGTTCCACTCTGTAGTGATATTGGAGTCACCAAGATTGACTGATTTGAACATCCAGTTTCATGATGAATCTTCAGAGTTGTAAGATTCCATGACCATTTTAGCCTGTTAAAATTTAAGTTCAGACTCTAATACAAGAAACATATTATACTTTTTATTTTACATGTGTAACTATTTCTGGTCTCATTATCCTTACTCGGTATCTCTTAAATCTTTGATAATACACTTATAGTGAGACAATCATAAGTTTATTTCAGTGCTGTGATGTTATAAAGTGCCTGGGCTTGAGTTGTGCCAGTCAAGCTGTGTGTACACTGTCTCTTCAGGGACAGCTTACCTGATAATATCTGTGAGTGTCCAGTGATGGGGGCTGGATAGTGCAGGAAGCTCTTTGAGGAATCTGACGTTAGTGTGTGTCTCAGTAGCTTGCACAGAGGAAGCGAGGTCTGCAGAGACCTGGAAGTCCGTGCTTGTGTGTGAGGCCAGAGGCTGCTGGTTTCAGGGAGCTGATCTACAGCAGGCACAGACAAAACTGCTTCACACCTCACAACCCTGGGTATACTTGGGAGAGCATCAGAGAGGAATGGCATGTGATCATATCTCTTTCATGATATGAATGACCCGGATTAATCTGGATTTATGTAGTTGTCATTTAGAACACTAAAAACCAGAAAAAAACACTAAAAAAAACCACTAAAAACATTAAAAACACTAAAAACCAGGCTGCTGGTTTCAGGGAGCTGGTTTCAGGGAGCTGATCTACAGCAGGCACAGACAAAACTGCTTCACACCTCACAACCCTGGGTATACTTGGGAGAGCATCAGAGAGGAATGGCATGTGATCATATCTCTTTCATGATATGAATGACCCGGATTAATCTGGATTTATGTAGTTGTCATTTAGAACACTAAAAACCAGAAATATTTTAGGTATAACAATTTCATCTAAATTCTATCAATTCCTGTGGAAAGAGGTAGTCAAGAGGTGCTCTGAGTAGCATTCCACTGTGTAATAACTGTATGACTGCATATGATCAATGTATCTAAATACTCTTCCCAGTAGTCCATATTATATGTGTTATGATATAGTGGAGCAATGTATTATACCAGTAAATGTTCAAAAGTGAGGTAATAATTTTCTCCTGTTTCATGTAATGACAAAAATCTAATAGAAAAACTATTGAGTACTATGCCTTGAAACGTATATACGAAGTCATATATACCTATTTGTGTTTTCATGTATATTTTTCTGATTATTTTAAATGCAAAGAAAGACAATGTATTGCAGAGTAGAAGACTGTACATAGACAGTAAGTCTACTCATTGTAACATGTCTCTTTTTCAACATAATTGAGAATAAGGAGAATTCTATTAAGTTCTCTGAATCAGATATTCATTATGGCACTCATCACACAAAACCTAAACTCCAAATAGGAAAGGAAAAAAAGAAGAGTCAACATATAACATGGGTGCTGTTCACTGTTAGTACTCAGAGTCATATGGAGATAAGGAGAAACCAGGAAAATCTAATTGTGAGCTGTGAAATATTTACAGATACACGTCAACTATAGTTCATCAGACACAGAAGGAAAAAAAGAAAGCAGCATCATCCCAGTAACTTGTAAGATATTCCATTGGCAGCTTTGCTGTGTCCATTGACAATTTTGCCTTCTTAACAGTGGTCCCATTTTCAACTCCTTTGTAATAAAATGACATCACTAGCCTCATATTAAATGTCTTGTGTTACAGTAATATGGACTTCAATGAAGTAAATCCAGTTTACATCAGCTGAGAATTTGGCCCATATTACCTGTTAAGGTGTCTGAGTGCAGTAATATTAAATAGAGTTCGTTTGCTGGCTGTTTTCTGTATATGCAAGGGTACTCATGAAGGGTAATGACTAGTGTTTATACTTGCTTGAATTCTGCTGATGAACAATATTACTACTTAACTTCCTTTTGAAACCAAAATTATTTCAATAAATTTATAAAACTACCACCTATCTAAGGCTGTTGATGTGATTCACCTCCTTTCCCCTGTGTGTGATGAGGGCATGTAAGCGCATAGAAGTCAGTCAGGGGAGTAAAAAGTTAATATTAGGTGTATGTTTAGCCATCCAAGTTGGAGCCAAGTGGCTTGGAGTTTATTTAGTTTAATTTAATAGGTAAGACCTCACTGAATAAACAATGTAGTGTAGCTCTAAAGAAAACACAGAGCCATCAAATCAAGATGTTACATTAGTACAAAAAGCTCTCCCTCTTCTTTACCCCATTCTGTCACTTTTAACCTCGGGTCATCTTTGACTCCTCTCTCTCCTTTGCCCTGCACACTCAGTCTAACCGAAGTCCCCCCAAAAATAAAGGTCTTCTGTCACACCCAGAAGCAGGAAGTATCTGAAATCTCTCAAGAGAGCCTGTTCCTGTTGGATTTCGAGACAAATTTTCCAGACAGAAGAGGTACTGATAGTCGAGATAGCAAAAAGAAAAGGAGTACTTGTGGCACCTTAGAGACTAACCAATTTATTTGAGCATAAGCTTTCGTGAGCTACAGCTCACTTCATTGGATGCATACTGTGGAAACTGCAGAAGACATTGTATACACAGAGACCATGAAACAATACCTCCTCCCACCCCACTCTCCTGCTGGTAATATCTTATCTAAAGTGATCACTCTTCTTACAATGTGTATGATAATCAAGGTGGGCCATTTCCAGCACAAATCCAGGTTTTCTTATCCTCCCCCCCCCCCCCCCACACACACAAACTCACTCTCCTGCTAGTTATAGCCCATCCAAAGTGACCACTCTCTTTACAATGTGTATGATAATCAAGGTGGGCCATTTCCAGCACAAATCCAAGTTTAACCAGAACGTCTGGGGGGGAGGGGGTAGGAATAAACAAGGGGAAATAGGCTACCTTGCATAATGACTTAGCCACTCCCAGTCTCTATTTAAGCCTAAATTAATAGTATCCAATTTGCAAATGAATTCCAATTCAGCAGTTTCTCGCTGGAGTCTGGATTTGAAGTTTTTTTTGTTGTAATAGCGCAACTTTCATGTCTGTAATCGCGTGACCAGAGAGACTGAAGTGTTCTCCGACTGGTTTATGAATGTTATAATTCTTGACATCTGATTTGTGTCCATTTATTTTTTTACGTAGAGACTGTCCAGTTTGACCAATGTACATGGCAGAGGGGTGTAACCCTTCTGCCCGTCAGAGTTGGCAGCAACAAGGGCCGGGTTCAATATCTAGGGGTTCCATTCCAATAACACAATGCAAACCGGCTCGAGCCCCCACCCAGTGACCTGGGACAAATATATACCACCCCCGCTGGGCGCCTCCAAGAGGCAATACTTCCCCTCTCGCAAGCACATAGTCTGAGTGTAGCAAAAGTCTTTTAATAACAGAGAGAAACAATGTGGCATTATGTTGGGGAAACACCACCAACCGGATTCATAACACAACCCATGAGCAAAAACAACCCCACCCCAGGCAAATTGGGGCATGCCCTTTTCCCTTTGGTTCTTGAGTCCAGCAACCCCAAAAGTCCAATGCCCCAAAAGTCTCTGTCCCTGGTCAGGGCAGCCCCAGAGTTCGAAAGTTTATCGGCGGAGCTTTACCTCCCAACCTGGGTGGAAATGGGACGGGGGTAAGAGGCACCTTACGTGATCTGAAGCTGACCGCCCCATAGCTCCATAGTGGCGCTCCGCTCCGCCAGCCGCCCCACAAAACTCCTTCGCACAGCTGCACTCCGCTCCACCAGCCGCCCCACGAACTCCTTCGCTCAGCTGCGCTCCGCTCCGCCAGCCGCCCCACGAACTCCTTCGCTCAGCTGCGCTCCGCTCCGCCAGCCGCCCCACGAACTCCTTCACTCAGCTCCACGGCCCACAAGCAGCTCCTGCCATCCACACACTGCTCCGCGTCGAACTGCTTCACCAGCCGTCCCGCAAACTGCTCCACAATATATCTTCAGGCTCCCCCACTACTTAACACAACACTCAGTGATTTCAGCTCTTAGGTGAATTCAGCTTATAGTAGGGGAGCCCCAGTGCTGGTGCACTGTCAGCCCAAAGTGAGCTCAGCAGCCTATAACTAGACTTCTAATGAAATCAAAATTAGCTCTGATATTCCACAGTGGAGAGAGGAGGAAGTACAATCAGCATGTAAGGCCCTCACCAAGGGGCCCATGCCACCAAGTATTAATACTTGTCCCCAGCCTCTCTCCATTCACACAGTTTTGGAACCCATGACCCTTGCCTAGCGAGTGCTACTTAGATGATGGTGAATCCCTCCATCGTAACAAAAGGCCACGTACAGTTCCAAGCACAGTTCCCATAATCAGGGTAATAACAATTTATTCTTCCTGCCCCAATAACAGAGACACTGGGGATCCCACAGCAGCCAAAGTGACCATTTGGGCAGCTATGGTCTCATTCTAGGCGTGGTGGGTGTGCCTATGCAAATGAGATCTGCCCCTGAAGTTCTTTTCCACAACTTGCCACACCTCACCACCAGATGTCAGGGTGGAGCTCATCCTGACACTGCTTACATCCTCCCCCCAGCCGAGACTTTGTCGTCCCGACAAATCACACTCCCTTTATACCAACTCATTGGTTTCCTCCAAAGGGCCTCAGGAAGCCCACTTTAGCTTCCACAAGCCTGTGTGCTAAATGTATTGGCTCCTCACTAGTCACCCCAGGTGCATCATAAGTTAACCGTTTCACTGGTCTTATCACCCTGTCTCGTCTATTGAGAATCTCTGTTGCCGAAGTAAGGGGAACATCCTCTTGAGTGACGGATGGAGAGGCTTCCCTGGAGGGTCCCTCGGCTACTGGCGTAGGCCCCTGCACTCCTAGTTCTAACGCTGGAGGGTCCAAGGTGCCCAGGACATCCTCTACCTGTCTGTCCCCATTGTCCAATACCCTGTGTGTGTCATCACAGGGGGGTCTCATCAGCAGCACCGGGGTATCAGAAAGGGGCCTAAATAGTTCCGCCATTGGGTTTAGGGCGGAAGAGGGAAAACTCTCGTTTGGTTCAGCTGATCGAGACTGAAATCTTGTCTCCATCCCAGGATACACCAGGGTTGTGTCTTCCTCCTCAGACTCACTCTCAGATGTGCAGAATAGGGGTAAGTTAGCTGCAGGGGGCCCACTGTCTGTGTTGGATGGCGGCTTTGGTCTAGCACCTCTGTTCTGCCCGGCGGCCCTGCCGTGGCCCATCTCACAAGGGGTGCTTACCAATTCCCCCACAGGGAGCAAAAGGTTTCTATGCACCGTCTTTATTTGCCCTGGACCGTCTTCAGGTTTGATCTTGTAGACCGGCAGATCTCCCAGCTTTTCCATCACCAGGTAAGGTATTGCCTTCCATCTGTCAGCTATCTTGTGTTTGCCAGCAATACCCAAATTTCGCAGCAGGACTCTGTCCCCCGGCTGGAGCTCCTGCGAACGCACTCTAGCATCATATCGATGTTTGTTGCGGTCTGCGTTCTTCCGAGCCGCAGCGGTAGCTAAGCGATAAGCATCCCGCAGCTTTTCTCTTAGTCGGGATACATATTGCTGATGAGTTTCATAGCTATCTCCATCCTCTGATACACCAAAGCACAAGTCTATGGGTAATCTTGGTTCTCGCCCAAACATCAAGAGATATGGGGTGACTCCCGTAGCATCGTTCTTTGTGGCATTGTAGGCATGCACCAGAAATGCGACATGCTGGCTCCAGGTTGCCTTCTGCTCTGGTCGCAAAGTTCCCAACATATCTAATAGGGTTCGATTGAACCTCTCTGGCTGAGGATCACCTTGGGGGTGATAAGGCGTTGTCCTAGACTTTTTAATTCCTGCTATCTTCAGCACCTCCTTCAGAAGGTGACTCTCAAAATCCCGCCCCTGATCAGAGTGTATCCGAGCCGGGAATCCATAGACTGAGAAATATTTGTCCCACAATACTCGAGCAATGGTGGTGGCCCTCTGATCACGTGTGGGATATGCTTGTGCATACCGTGTAAAATGGTCAGTCACTACTAGAATGTTTCCAACATTCCTCTTGTCTACCTCTACAGACAAGAAATCAATGCATACCAACTCCAAAGGTTTGTTGCTGGTGATGTTCTTGAGATATGCAGCCCTCGTGGGCAGAGTTTTCCTTTGAACACATCGAGCGCAAGTCTCACATTTCCTGCGAACATCTTCAGCCATTCGGGGCCAATAGAACCTACTACGAATAAGTTCCAGGGTCCTCTCCATCCCTAAATGCCCAAAGTCATCATGCAGGGCCCTCATGGCCAGGGCTCTGTACTTTTTTGGCAGTACTAGTTGTGCTTGTTGTTTTTGTAAAGGGTCAGTGGTCATTCGGTGTAGCACTCCCTGAATCAGTTTTAGTTTGGTCCATTCTCTCAATAGTAGTTTACCCTCCGGGTTAGGTGGGACAACCGCAGTTGGGCTTCGCCCCTCCCTTTTGGCAAGTAGTGTATCACGAATGTCAATATCTTGCCGCTGGGCTTCTTGCCAGTCAGCCGCATTGAGCATGGGCAAAGGAGATTGGTCTAATGCAATATAGTTCACCGAAGCAGAAGGCATGCATTCAGGGGGCAGGCCCAAAGCTTCTGCAACACATCCCTGAAAGTCTTCACGGGCCTCTGGCTCTCGGCGACTCACACTGCAAATAGCTCTCACTCCATCTGTGGGTATCACAGCAACTTCTGGAGCCTGCGGACGCCTGGACAATGCATCTGCATCTACATTGCTTCTCCCTGATCGGTACTGAATGCTGAACTCATAGCTAGCCAAGGCGGCCACCCATCTCTGCCCTGTAGCATCCAGCTTAGCACTTGTTAACACATAAGTCAGTGGATTGTTGTCTGTCCACACCTGGAACTGAGCACCATACAAGTAGTCTCGAAATTTCTCAGTGATGGCCCATTTCAAGGCCAAAAACTCCAGCTTGTGGGTGGGATAGCGAGTTTCACTATCAGACAATCCTCGGCTGGCAAAGGCTACAGGTTTACATTTGCCTTCCACTTCCTGGTACAGGACTGCTCCCAGACCCTCCAAACTGGCATCAGTATGCAGGATAAATGGTTTGCTTGGGTCAGCAAAAACTAGGACTGGAGCATGAGTTAGGCAAGTAATGATTTCTTGAAAAGCCCTTTCACATCTCTCATCCCACCGTGGCCCAAATGGTGCAAAGGGGCCATTGTGTCTCTGCACAGGAGGCTTTGGGGACCTCCCCTTATTCTTGGACTTAGATTTGTTCTTGCTGGACTGATGTCCCCTGGTAAGATCATTCAGAGGCTTTACAATCGTAGCATAGTTTTTCACAAATCTGCGGTAGTAGCCACTAAATCCAAGGAAGGTCTTGAGTTCTCTGTAGTTACTTGGACGTGGCCATGTAGTGAGTGCTTCTATTTTATCAGGATCAGTACTCACACCTTCTTGGGACACAATGTGACCCACATACTTCACTGAGGTTCTGCAGAACTGGCATTTGTCAATTGAAAGCTTCAGACCATAATCCTCCAACCTATCAAGCACTTTAAGAAGTCTTTCTTCATGCTCCTCTAAGGTTCTTCCAAACACAATCAGGTCATCCAAAGAAACTAACACTTGCAGTAAATTCATGTCTCCCACAACTTTCTCCATGAGACGTTGAAAGGTGGCAGGTGCTCCAGAAATCCCTTGGGGCATGCGTTCGAACTGATAAAACCCTAATGGGCAGATGAAGGCTGTCTTCTCCTTATCTTCTTCTCCCAGAGGGATCTGGTAGTATCCACTTCGAAGATCCAACACAGAGAACCACTGGCTTCCCAGCAAACAGTCTAAGGCGTCTTGCACTCGAGGCATAGTGTACTGGTCGACCACCGTACGGCTGTTTAGGGTGCGGTAGTCAATACACATCCGGATTTTCCCATTCTTTTTGCGGACTACCACAATGGGTGAGGTGTATGGGCTGCGGGACTCTGTAATGATGCCATTCGCAGCCAGCTCCTGAAGATGATGTCGCACATCTTCCATCTCAGAGAGAGCAATCTTCCTAGATCTCTCCCTGAAAGGTCGAGAGTCATGTAGTCTGATATTGTGCTCTACTCCTTTTGCACATCCCACATCCCACTCATGCAGTGAGAACACCTTGGATCTTTCACAAAGTTTCTTCCTCAGGCGATCTTTCCAGTCCTCGGACACTGGTGAATCTCCAAAGTCAAACTTTGCTGGGTCTATTGCCGGAACTGGAGTTTCATACTGGGGTTTTACAATCGACTCAGGCTCAAAGAGGTCTGCTATCTTTTGTCCTTGCTTCACAAAAATATCACAACTCGTTTCATTAGCAATCAGTATAGTCACCCTTTCCTGGGCTTCAGCAGGTAGGGTTATGACTCCACTGGGGACCAGCACTCCTTCAGGGAGCTCTCCTCCCATCGGCTGCTCTATCATTGCTAACGTCCCTTTACTGCCTTTCAGACTGGTACTCATGACAAGCACTTCTTGCTCCGTCCTTGCAGGCACTACTAAGGGGGTTGTGCCCGCGTACTTCAGTGCCCCAAGCGGTAGCTCAGATGTGTCCCTTTTAGCGCTCTCAATTTTCCTATAGGCTTCAGCACAAAGCGTATGGATCATCAGGGTATTCAGGTACTGGTCTCCAGCCCGCCTTCTGCAGTAATCCGCGAGTACCTTGAAGAGACTGGAGTTGGTCCCTATCAGCACAGACACATCAGAAGTCCCTTTAGGGTCAGGGCATATTAAGGCAACTGTGTCTACCTCTTCTCTTACCCCAGCAACCTCCTCTGGGAATTCCAGGTGCACTATGACATACCCTTGATAGGGGTATTCATCCATGCTGAGGCCACATAGGCCAAGGCCAGTCAGTGGCTGTATAGGCAGGTGCCTAAGCATCTGTTGGTAGAATGACTGAAATATAATAGTCACTTGAGATCCAGTGTCAAGCACTGCTTTACACTCCACCCCTTCGATCCTCACCATGACCTCTGCTCGAGGCCCTATCAGTCCTGCAGGGATCCCAGCTGGAAAGTCTTTTCTGGGGGAATCTTCAAATCCTGCAGACCTGGGGGGTCCCCGTCCCCAGACCCTCTGGCAGCTACCGGATCTCTCCCAACTGATCCTCAGCTTTCCATACACTAAGGAGGGGTTTTCTTCATTACGGCACTTGGCAGCACTGTGTCCATCCTGACCACATCGGTAGCAGAAGAATTGACCTTTCCCCCTTCGCCTGGGGGGGATGGTGGCTCTAAGTGCGGGCTTCTCAATCGCCACAGTTTGAGGCTTCTTATTCCTAGAAGTCTTAACTCGGTCAACGGTACTTTGCAGCTCAGCTATCCGTTCCGTCAGGACCTGCATTTGTTGGGCAAGTTCCTCTCTGGTGCTCACCATCAGTACACTGGCCATTTGCAGTGGTGTTGTGCTGGCTGGCTCCGATGTTTGGGCTTCCCAAAACTCACTGGCAGTCTGCCTTTCTTCCTCCTCTCGGACCTCTTTTATCAGCTGGGAGTAACTTGGGGGATGTTCCCGTCGTTCTCTTAGCCGGAGATGAAGTAGAATCGGGTTCTGATACTGAGTTCCTCTTACAATTTGAGCCAGTCTGGTCTGATCCATCTGCTCAGCAGTCACTGCTCCCCTCATGACAGCTCTTTGAAGCAGTCTCTCCAGTCTCTGTATGTAGGCTGAAGCCTTCTCGCCCTTTTGTTGTCGGGAATTAAGGAACTTACAGTAGCTGTCTTCAGGGCCCTCTACGCTCCCAAAGTTGTGTTCAAGGGCCTCTAGGCAGTCCTTCACACTGACCCCAGGGTCAATGAGCTTCAGGGTGCGAATCACATCTAATGCTGGGCCGCCAAGGCTCTCTATAAGGCATCTTCGCTTTTCTGCATCTGGTACGGCCCACTCTTGCAGCATTTCAGTGGTATGCTCTAACCAGGGTTCAAACTCCTCCTCCCCAGCAAATAATCTTAACTTACGACAAGAGTCTGACTCAGCATGGGGCAGCACAACCTTTTCCAATATTGGCCCCAGAGCTTTTGTCCAATCATCAGCCGAGGCTGCAGCCTCCGAGCTAGAAGCTGCTGAGCCAGGGCCCAACAAACCTGACATATTAGCCATTATACAAACAGTAATTTCCTCAAAATATAAGCACAAACAAAAAAAAATATAAATTGTTTCCCAATGTAGTGGATCACTCAACAGGTGCTTGCGAGGGGTACTGACCCAGGCGATCCCGGACGAGCCCCCAAAAATGTAACCCTTCTGCCCGTCAGAGTTGGCAGCAACAAGGGCCGGGTTCAATATCTAGGGGTTCCATTCCAATAACACAATGCAAACCGGCTCGAGCCCCCACCCAGTGACCTGGGACAAATATATACCACCCCCGCTGGGCGCCTCCAAGAGGCAATACTTCCCCTCTCGCAAGCACATAGTCTGAGTGTAGCAAAAGTCTTTTAATAACAGAGAGAAACAATGTGGCATTATGTTGGGGAAACACCACCAACCGGATTCATAACACAACCCATGAGCAAAAACAACCCCACCCCAGGCAAATTGGGGCATGCCCTTTTCCCTTTGGTTCTTGAGTCCAGCAACCCCAAAAGTCCAATGCCCCAAAAGTCTCTGTCCCTGGTCAGGGCAGCCCCAGAGTTCGAAAGTTTATCGGCGGAGCTTTACTTCCCAACCTGGGTGGAAATGGGACGGGGGTAAGAGGCACCTTACGTGATCTGAAGCTGACCGCCCCATAGCGGCGCTCCGCTCCGCTCCGCCAGCCGCCCCACAAAACTCCTTCGCGCAGCTGCACTCCGCTCCACCAGCCGCCCCACGAACTCCTTCGCTCAGCTGCGCTCCGCTCCGCCAGCCGCCCCACGAACTCCTTCGCTCAGCTGCGCTCCGCCAGCCGCCCCACGAACTCCTTCACTCAGCTCCACGGCCCACAAGCAGCTCCTGCCATCCACACACTGCTCCGCGTCGAACTGCTTCACCAGCCGTCCCGCAAACTGCTCCACAATATCAGGCTCCCCCACTACTTAACACAACACTCAGTGATTTCAGCTCTTAGGTGAATTCAGCTTATAGTAGGGGAGCCCCAGTGCTGGTGCACTGTCAGCCCAAAGTGAGCTCAGCAGCCTATAACTAGACTTCTAATAAAATCAAAATTAGCTCTGATATTCCACAGTGGAGAGAGGAGGAAGTGCAATCAGCATGTAAGGCCCTCCCCAAAGGGCCCATGCCACCAAGTATTAATACTTGTCCCCAGCCTCTCTCCATTCACACAGTTTTGGAACCCATGACCCTTGCCTAGCGAGTGCTACTTAGATGATGGTGAATCCCTCCATCATAACAAAAGGCCACATACAGTTCCAAGCACAGTTCCCATAATCAGGGTAATAACAATTTATTCTTCCTGCCCCAATAACAGAGACACTGGGGATCCCACAGCAGCCAAAGTGACCATTTGGGCAGCTATGGTCTCATTCTAGGCATGGTGGGTGTGCCTATGCAAATGAGATCGGCCCCTGAAGTTCTTTTCCACAACTTGCCACACCTCACCACCAGATGTCAGGGTGGAGCTCATCCTGACACTGCTTACAGGGGCATTGCTGGCACATGATGGCATATATCACATTGGTGTATGTGCAGGTGAACGAGCCTCTGATAGTGTTGCTGATGTTATTAGGCCCTGTGATGATGTCCCCTGAATAGATATGTGGGCACAGTTGGCAACGGGCTTTGTTGCAAGGATAGGTTCCTGGGTTAGTGGTTCTGTTGTGTGGTATGTGGTTGTTGGTGAGTATTTGCTTCAGGTTGGGGGGCTGTCTGTAGGCAAGGACTGGCCTGTCTCCCAAGATTTGTGAGAGTGTTGGGTCATCCTTCAGGATAGGTTGTAGATCGTTAATAATGCGTTGGAGGGGTTTTAGTTGGGGGCTGAAGGTGACGGCTAGTGGCATTCTGTTATTTTCTTTGTTAGGCCTGTCCTGTAGTAGGTGACTTCTGGGAACTCTTCTGGCTCTATCAATCTGTTTCTTCACTTCCGCAGGTGGGTATTGTAGTTGTAAGAATGCTTGATAGAGATCTTGTAGGTGTTTGTCTCTGTCTGAGGGGTTGGAGCAAATGCGGTTGTATCGCAGAGCTTGGCTGTAGACAATGGATCGTGTGGTGTGGTCAGGGTGAAAGCTAGAGGCATGTAGGTAGGAATAGCGGTCAGTAGGTTTCCGGTATAGGGTGGTGTTTATGTGACCATTGTTTATTAGCACTGTAGTGTCCAGGAAGTGGATCTCTTGTGTGGACCGGACCAGGCTGAGGTTGATGATGGGATGGAAATTGTTGAAATCATGGTGGAATTCCTCAAGGGCTTCTTTTCCATGGGTCCAGATGATGAAGATGTCATCAATATAGCGCAAGTAGAGTAGGGGCATTAGGGGACGAGAGCTGAGGAAGCGTTGTTCTAAATCAGCCATAAAAATGTTGGCATACTGTGGGGCCATGCGGGTACCCATAGCAGTGCCGCTGATCTGAAGGTATACATTGTCCCCAAATGTAAAATAGTTATGGGTAAGGACAAAGTCACAAAGTTCAGCCACCAGGCCAACACTCTCACAAATTTGTGAGAGTGTTCAGCCAACACTCTCACAAATCTTGGGAGACAGGCCAGTCCTTGCCTACAGACCGCCCCCCAACCTGAAGCAAATACTCACCAACAACCACATACCACACAACAGAACCACTAACCCAGGAACCTATCCTTGCAACAAAGCCCGTTGCCAACTGTGCCCACATATCTATTCAGGGGACACCATTACAGGGCTTAATAACATCAGCAACACTATCAGAGGCTCGTTCACCTGCACATACACCAATGTGATATATGCCATCATGTGCTAGCAATGCCCCTCTGCCATGTACATTGGTCAAACTGGACAGTCTCTATGTAAAAAAATAAATGGACACAAATCAGATGTCAAGAATTATAACATTCATAAACCAGTCGGAGAACACTTCAGTCTCTCTGGTCACGCGATTACAGTCAAATCCAGACTCCAGCGAGAAACTGCTGAATTGGAATTCATTTGCAAATTGGATACTATTAATTTAGGCTTAAATAGAAACTGGGAGTGGCTAAGTCATTATGCAAGGTAGCCTATTTCCCCTTGTTTTTTCCTACCCCCCCCCGACGTTCTGGTTAAACTTGGATTTGTGCTGGAAATGGCCCACCTTGATTATCATGCACATTGTAAAGAGAGTGGTCACTTTGGATGGGCTATTACCACCAGTAGAGTGAGTTTGTGTGTGTGTGGGGGGGGGGCGGAGGATGAGAAAACCTGGATTTGTGCTGGAAATGGCCCACCTTGATTTTCATACACATTGTAAGGAGAGTGGTCACTTTGGATAAGCTATTACCAACAGGAGAGTGAGTTTGTGTGTGTGGTTTTTGGAAAAAGGGGGCGGGGTGAGAAAATCAAGGTGGGCCATTTCCAGCACAAATCCAGGTTTTCTCACCCTCCGCCCCCCCCCCCACACAAACTCACTCTCCTGCTGGTAATAGCCCATCCAAAGTGACCACTCTCTTTACAACAAGAGAGTGGTCACTTTGGATGGGCTATTACCAGCAGGAGAGTGAGTTTGTGTGTGTGTGTGTGGGGGGGGGGGGGCGCAGGGTGAGAAAACCTGGATTTGTGCTGGAAATGGCCCACCTTGATTATCATACACATTGTAAGGAGAGTGATCACTTTAGATAAGCTATTACCAGCAGGAGAGTGGGGTGGGAGGGGGTATTGTTTCATGGTCTCTGTGTATATAATGTCTTCTGCAGTTTCCACAGTATGCATCTGATGAAGTGAGCTGTAGCTCACAAAAGCTTATGCTCAAATAAATTGGTTAGTCTCTAAGGTGCCACAAGTACTCCTTTTCTTTTTGCGAATACAAACTAACACGGCTGTTACTCTGAAAATAGTCCAGATAAGCATCCAAATGGTCAGGTACTTATCCAAACTTAGCACTAACTCGCTAAACAGTTTGAGGTCCACCCATCACTATTTAGTACCATCTCCTCCCCAAAAGATAGTTTCTTATATCTGGATTGTTTTTATTATACTACATATATTTTATGATGCAATTAGAATAATATATAGATATACTGTAGAATATGTATTTCACTGTTAGTATAGGGTCTGGAGTGGGTCACCACTGCAAGTATAATACATTACTGTAGTATGAATGACAAACTACTGTGAGTCTGTTTGAGTGTGTAGATATAGTTATGCCACAAAATCAATCTAAAAAGGGGGGGGGGAATAACTTGGATCAACATTTAAAAAATCTTAGTCACTATGCTGACTCAAAAAAACCAAACCAAAACAAAAAAAAACAACACCCCAACCCCACTACCCTTTCAGCATTCATTTTTCATTTAGAGACCTTAGTGGCAGAACATTGATCATACTGTGCCACAGACCTTGAGAAATATCACTTAAAGAAGAAGGATTTGCTTAAAGAATGCTCTGTGTTAACAGAGATGGTAGTAATAATGTATGAAGTGTAACATACACACATTGCATGGTTTCCAGCTGTTTGGCTTCACAGTCACCCTGTGTGCTGAGAAAGAATAAATGAGTCCTTGGATAATGTAACAAAAAGTTATGGAACCAATCATTTATTCTTTTGGAAGCAGTGTGGACAGCCTCATTTCACCACTTTGGGCCAAATTTTACTATGAGATCTGCAAGGTAAATCCTAGATATGCAATATGATCAAGGAATTTTGGGGCTGAATTTGAGATGTTTATGGAAACCCATGAGATTTTCATATACTAGAAATAGTATTCTATGGTGGATCTGCAACTGTTCCATGTTTAAAACTGATACATCTCCAAAAGGGCGTGTAATTTGGTCAAGAATGAGGGATTTTAAGCCCAAAATAACAAAAATCTGACACTTTCATTCTGCCACTGATTTAAATGAAGGCAAGTCCACCTGAAACACCCTTGTTCCAAATTCAACTCTTTTGAAGCAAAGTGCATTAAATAAATTTTTTGTCAGATACCTATGTACTAGAAAGGCAGCTGCATTTTTTCCAAATTATTCCCTTTGATTTTAGCTGATCTTTTTATGAAGATCTGTCTGTCAGCAAGGTTTCCAATCTGTACTTGTTACAAATGGGTTCAGTGTTTAACAAATACCTAGGATCACATATGGGTCTTTAATTTAACATTTTGGGGGATCAAATTTTCACACTATCTTGATTTTTTTTGTACTATCACTTATAAGAGTAGGTGCATGTAAACAAATGTAATCCCTTGTACATGCATATTGAGTCCCAAAGTAGTCCAACTGTAAATTAATCGACATGCCAAACGAAACTAAGCAGGCAGATAACACTTTGCATATGCACAGACAGAATACAATGCTATATAAATACTTAAAATAGAAACTGAAAGCTGGGTTGAGACTCCTTAAAAATTTGGCCCATAATGCTCTGGTTGCCTAATTGTTTGTTTGCAGTGATATCCCTAACCATTATAAATCCAATACCATTTTAAAATGAGAAACTAGACGGTTGAGAATAAAATCAAATGTATAGTCTGATAAAGACGTCTGAGATATTGCAGTTTACTGAGAGAAGCTATTCTAGGAAATAGCAGTGGGATTCCAGTGTAAATATGCAAGTGCTATAAAGTGTTGAAAGACCTTGGAAATGACCAAATTGGACCTGTGGTATGTTAGCATAGATGGAAGTCATACTGGTGAACCTGCATTAAAGCCTGTTTTTTTGGCCATAAACACAAGGAAAATTTACAAACAAGAACTTCCTTTGTTAATCTTCTGGTACTTTTCGCCAAGAAATTTTAGAATTTGTAAGATAAAAACTAAGACATGATTTAAGAGCTTAAGTATCTTTCAGTCTGTTCTACAGACTGCAGCTTGAGATATGAATGTGGTTGCCAACCCACCGAAAAGTAATGAAAATGAAGTCATGAAAATTAATTATTCTATTGTGCTTCATTTTAACAAGTGGTATGTAGGTTGGAACAAGATACAAACACTATAATTGTATCTATTTATGCTATGAAGATAATTTGTTTGCTAATCCATAATTTATTTTCCATCTGTTTTAATTCATTTCATCCTGTCACTTAAAAAAAATTGAATAAATATCTATATAAGACAGGGTCTGAATGAGCTCTCCCCTGCCATTTGTTGATGAATTTGGGGGAAAGACCTCAGGAGCAGACCATATTTGCAGAGACACACCTACTTTGCCTAGGTGATCAGCAGACAGACTTGCTTTGCCAAAGTGATCAGTTTTGGCTGGTTTGGGTTAAAATTAATGTTAATCTTGGATGCTGGGGGAATGAAATGTTATCTTTATTGTATGACCACAGAACAGCAGAACTACCACTTAATATGGCGCTAATGAAGGGCCTAAATTGAACATCATTCTCTAAACAGGAGGTGAGGATAGGTAGTTCTACCTTGTGGCATAGACCCTGTTTAAATAGTTTTAGATACTACAAGACCTGGTCCCTCCAGCATATAATGACAGAGCTGATCAGACTCAATTTAGAGGCCTTGTTTCTGCTCAACGATCGCTAGACCTGAAGTCACTGATACTCTGGTCTAGGGGACTGAACCTTAGGCTTTGGCTACACTTGCAGATGAAGAGCGCTGAGAGTTAAACCGGCCCTCGGAGATAGCAGCAGGGAAAGCGCTGCTATGTGTTCACGCTTGCTCCTTGTGACTGTGGACCATGTCCACTTTAGCAGCTCTTGCAACACTACAGAGAACAGTGCATTGTGGTAGCTATCCCAGTGTGCAAGTGGCTGCAGAATGCTTTGGAAAGGGTTTGCAATGCCTCATGGGGCAGACACAGCATCACATGATGCAAGCTTCCCAATCCCATTGTTCCATGGGCATCCTACTAGATTGCCAGCTGCTTTTCAAATGAAGGGGTAGGGAGTGTGATGGGGAGTATTGTGTGTATGTGGGGGGAGAGACAATGTGTTTTGGGGGACAGAGTGTGTCAGCATGCCATCTTGTAAGTTCAGACAGCGGCAGGGGGAAACCCGACATCAGCCCCCACCCCCAACCTCTCTCTCTCACACACTCACAAATGTCTGCCTCTGCAGCAGGAGCATTCCGCAGTAAAGGTTTGCTTTGTGTCCCGGAGCAGATAAGCATGCCGGCTGTCAGAAACGGAGCTTTGAAAGGGGATATCCGCATGCCTGCAGCCAAGTTCAAAACAATGACCAGAGTGGCCACTTGACTTCAGGGGATTATGGGATGTTTCCAGAGGCCAATCACAGCACAGTAATGCAACACGTCGTCCACTCTGACACCCCAGCACTCCAGCCAGGGCGCAGCAAGCTTTATGCTTCTTGTGGAGGTGGATTACCAGAAAAGCTCCAGCTGCGGAGTCCAGTCGCTCTAAGTGCCTTGCCAATGTGGACACCTCAGGAGTTATGGTGCCCAGGGCTGATTTAATGCACTCCAACTTGCAAGTGTAGCCAAACCCTTAGATTTGGTGTGAGAGCAGTGTTGTAGTTAATTATAATGCAGAATCAGTGAGGTTCCCAGTACATGATAAAATCACTAAGAACCGAATGACTAAGAAATAAGCTAAGTCGTGACACCTAGGAATGTGCCAAAGCAGCTAGAGACAAAGGCAGCGGTGAGCAATAGCAGAGACAACAGCAAGAGCAGTGGCAGCAATGGAGGCATTTCCTGACCCGTTTCTTTCCTTCAAGGGCAGGAGGCAAACTCATGTGAACATTCCCTTGAATTCTGGGAGTTTGCTGACTTTGGACAAACATCTGTGAGAGGGATGCAGCAGAGGGAAAAGGGAGTGGCATGTTAAAAGGAAATGTATCTGTCAGACTTCCACACCACAAGGTGGGAAACTAAGGCAAAGGACTACTGCCCAAAATACTGTGAGGGTGGATGTATAGTGACTCTTTGCATGCTTTTGAATCCTTGTGTGGTCTTGTTCCAAATTAATGCTGAATTTCCTCTCCCCTTTAGTAAAGGTTTTCTTTTTTTATACACAGACTCAGTGCTTGTGGCAAAATGGAAATTGGACCCCCTGTGTCTACCACAGTCCAGGTTCTAAGTATCAGATCAGCCTTCCTCTCCTCTTTTGTGTGTCTGATCCATAACTCTGGAAACTTCCCAAATACCATGATCAGCCTTAAATGTCTGTTATCACATGAGCTAATATTCCAAAGACAAAAATAATCAGCAAATATTCAAATAATTACATAAAGAAAATAGTTTTTGGGCATATTTCTGCCCCTTTTGTGTTCACTAGCCATGAACATTTATACATCTGAGTCTTACTAGCATGAAGTTTTATTTACAGACAAAATTTAAACTTTCCATAATATTTGTTCCACAAGCCCAATTATAACAGAAGCTAGCTCATGTGACTTTGTGACCGCCTAGAACTAAAATTATCATTGACTTTAGAGGGGCCAGTATTTTTGAACATTGAACAGCCAACCATAGAGTAACTGGCAGTCTTGAAGAAAAATTAACAAATTTTGAATCCTGAAAAGACTGTTCCATTTGTAGATATTCTGAGAACAGAAAAAGCAGCAAAATATATAAACCATTATCTTAACTAGTTTCTCAGATCTAGCAATAATGTTATTCTTGCCAGCGTATCCCCCTTACATCATGGGTATTATGTTAACTTATTTCCAGGGCTAGAAAATCACTCTTGTTCCCAGTGAGGGGTTAAAACTTCTGCTATGATCTAAAAGAAATATGTTTACTATCTCTTTCAGAATGTTGATGCCCAAGCTTTTCAAAACAAAAGCATCCATTTATCTTTCTTTATTTGCTATACATTTTGTTTTAGACCTCCTTTGTTGTCACTTTTAATTAATATATTGCTTGTCACTTTAAAACTTACGTCCCTTACTAGCATGCTCCAACATTCTCTCTACCTGGAAAACATGGATAGAATTTATTTGCTGTAGTTTCACAGTGACTTCTGCCTCATCTGTCACTACACAAATGCAGAAGTACGTGACAATGACAAATAATGAGAGGTAAATAGTTAAATAAAAATTTCCAAAGCTGTAAAAAGGTTTGGTTTAGCACCGGAGGAAGGAGTGGAGGTTCAGGACAGCAGAAGAGAAGTTGGTTCCTTATTTTTTCAGGAGTGGGAGAACCAGTTTGAACTATGATATCAGAAAAGAAATGCTGTTTGGTAGTATAAAACGTTACATCATAGATTCAAAGGCCAGAAGGGACCATTCTGATCATCTAGTCTGACCTCCTGTATAATACAGGCCACAGAACTTCTCCAAAATAATTCCTAGAGCATCTCTTTTAGAAAAACATCCCGTCTAGATTTAAAAATTGTGAGTGGTGAAGAATCTGCCATGACCCTTGGCAAATTGTTCCAATGATTATTTACATGCACTGTTAAAAATTTACACCATCACTGGTGGACTGAGTTTATAAATTAATTTCCAAGGCCCTGGTATACCTAAATTACGTGGGAAGCCTGTCCTCCCCCACCCCACCCCCACCCCCGGAATTTATGTAGCAGCACTGCACTGAACCCTGAGGTAACCTGGGAATGATGCAGCAATGGTAACTGGTGATAAAAATCATTTGATTATTGAAATACACCACAAACTGAAACTATAGAACCATCGCTTTGAGTCAGAGGAATACAATTCCTGCAAGCATTACTAGCTATGCAGCAAGGGAAGGCAGCTGCCATTAAGAACTCATAAACCCTGAAGGAATGGTGCTCCATTCCTGAACATTTTAGGAATTCCAGAAAGCAGCCACTTCCTGTTGCAAGCTTATGCCTGTTCTCACCCCCATCGCCACCACCATCTGAGACAGTGTTTCAATCCCTTTTGCTCCCTTACCTCTGAATCACTAAGGAGCTCCCCCTTTGCTGCCTTGTTTTAGCCTTTAAAAGCACTAAATCAGGCACAGGAAAACTACTGAAGTCTCCCTTATGGGAAAAACATAGTATGATGCACAAATGTAGAGAACTTGGCAAAAGGGAGAAATGGAGGAGCTGGAAGATGGCAGGAAAATGGCCTTTTTGTGGTTCAGGCAGCACAAACAGATGTATGTGACACCTTAGCAAAATGGAAGCATCTTTATGTGGCTACATAACTGTATTATACACAATCCCTGTTCATGTTTTTATTCTTCTGGGCAAGAGCTTTTGAACTGCCTTATACAATGGATTGAGTGCTTAATAGTTAAGGTTAAAATGGTTAATGATATGATGGCAGTGTTCTGTATGTTTGAGCCTGCCTAATGTATTTAAATTGTTACTGGACTAGCATCTGGGGACAGAGGGGCTCTATACATACCTTATCCTGTTCAAGCTTTGTCCAGTTCAGCCAAAGTTAAGTGTCATTATGTTCAATGTCTTTGTGGTTTTATAGGTGGTAAGGGGATAGATGCATTGAAGGGTTGAGCTACTTTCGGCCTTTTTTTTTTTTTTGGTTATTCTTCTTTTGCTCATTATGTAGAGTTAATCTCTGTGGGTCTCAGCTATTTGGGACACATGCATTTAGCAACTCCCCTACATTTATGCTGTTAGTATAGGTCTCAGGAGAGCACAACTGGAACACATCACTTCTATTACTGTTTATGATCAGGCTAAGATTTTTTATCTTTCCAGCTTTTACTTTGAATGTTACTGAAAGCATTAAGGGCCTGTTCTTGCCTCTCTTCTCGCCTCAAGTAGTCCTCCCTCATGTGAGTATCTCCAGTAACTTAGAGACTTCTCGAGTAGGTAATGTCTTTACAGGATTGGGTCTTTGATTTTTATCAGCAATTGTACCTCTTTACAGTGCAAGAGGTGTTCTATTGTACAGATGTTTAGTGAAGTCACTCCTGTAGGCATGGCAATAGGAAGCAATAATTTCACAGTACAGTCTTCTTTTGGTTCTGTATCTTACAGAAGGATATAATGGGATGGATTGTTCAAAGAGAGTGTGCTTACAGTTCCATACTGAAGGTATGGTGCTGTAAGCAGGTAGAATTGGGGCAGCCACAAACCACAAACGTTTCATCAAGTGAGGGAATTTTCTCTTGACTTAGTGTGCACAGGATCTCTCTCTCTCTCAAATAAAAAGCACTTATATTAAACACAGACTCAAACAGAAAAAAATCAGGCTCTGTCTACAATCCAACAACCTAGCCACTGTGCATCGTCACCTACCTTCTCAAACTGTCTCCCAGACAGTGCTTAGAGTTTCCTAGCTTCCTTCTGCAGCATTAATTGTCACTGCCGGGCTCTAGACGCTGCCTAATTAGGCCCTCAGTCTCCAGCCGTATTCTGCTACTTCACCCAAAACACCTGTGTGACATATGAGCGGTGAGTAACCCAAGGCTTGCTAGAATTCAAATGGGACTGCTGCATGCTGTCACAGAGACAATCAGGACAGGCTTAATGCCTTCAAGACATTCTCCAGTATTAAGTGAGTTCATTAAGTAGCTTGTTCAGTAAAGAAACTGTATTCATAAGTTTAAATTGTTTAAATATTTTTTACTGCTTGTGAACTCTTTTCTTAAGTGAGACTGAATTGAATTTTGTTGTTTTGAGTCTTGTCCCTGTTAAGATTCTTCAGAAGTTAGCCAATCTGTATTCTTATCCGTGTTGCTTTTCTGGACAAAATTTGGAAAAGTATGGGCAAGTTTTGACTTCTGTCATTTTCTGAAGGCCATAAGACCATTGCATGTGTAATGTGAAGGAAATTAACTATATATCCCTAACATCTGTTTTATTACCATTGTAATATTACGTGTGTACTGGAAGAACATGCCATTCATACACCACCTCTTTCTGTAGCTGCGCTGAATTCCAAGGCCATGAGGATGGGAATAGCAGTGATGTTATTAATGCCTAACAATAATATGAAATAATGTTTACCAAAGTACATGCATAATGAGGTAATGGGGTTTTGTCTCAACATTCTCCTTTCGCTATAATCTTTAGAACTAGACTATCTGTGGTTTGACAACTAGACTTTTATTTAATGTTGTTCTGTTGTATCTATGTCCTTGAATCTTAGCTGACAGGGAGGGAGCGATACACTGAATGGGTTCAATGAAGCATACAAATGCCAGAGTAAAACCAGCTGTTCCTTTAGGCTAAATGAACTGGAGATACAGTTATGTGACTTTCTCCCTCTGCCACCCTATAGAATTCTGTGTTTCTAATGCCCAAGAGCAGGTGCTGAATTAATCATCATCTTCTAAATCAATTCTCTTTAACTGGCTCAATGCTCTGTACAAAGGATATTCTAAACTACATAGCTGAAGTAGACACTGAACCAGTCCAACTGCAGATTGTTAGGTACATAAACAACTGCAAAAAGCTAGGCTGTTCTCTGGTAATTCAGGGTTAAATCCTGAAAATGCTTGCTCTCAAGTAGCTTTACTCGTATAAAGTAGTCCTATTTTTGCAGGATTGAGCCCCTCATATTTTATATCCTGTATTCTTTCCTACCAATAGGTGATATTTAACAGTTGTGAGGGAGTTTGACCACAGTTCTCTTCTCTCTCTATCTTCCTGATTAATTTTAATAAATAGAATATAGAAAACTTTGAAATACTTGCTAAAGACATGTTTATTTTTAAACTGACTTTAACACATTCACTGAAACAAAGTACCGTAGGTTTTCTGAGCTATTTGGATGTATTTTCTAATCCAAATGTGGTGCTGATAATATGTCCTGTTTTGAGGGCTTAAGTGGGGCATAGGCATTCTACCCAGAACTGGATTTCACCCCAAACAAGTATAGCCAGTAGCTGATATTTAAATGAATAACTAGAGGCATTTTTCATCCCATTCCTGTACATCTATGAATTGGCATCATAAATGTCTTGTGGAAATAGTAATATATTATTGAACTGACTCTCTGTATTTCTCTGCAGAGCTATGTGATATCAAATGTCATTAAAATTGTTAAAAAGGAATGATCATTCAGTGTGGTTTAAGTAAGAGAACTAGTTTGAAAACTGAGCTGTGACGTGGATGTAGGCAATGAATTTATTAATGATTTTTATTAAGTTTGCACTGTTCTGCATTTTTTGCTTTGCTTCTGCATTGAGCAAAATAAACGCTCTATCAGATGTAATATCTAGTGGAGCTCCCAGGAGTGACCTTAAAATAGTAACTAAGTTTGGAAGACAGGACATTGCTTCTGCCTCTTAATAGGGTGGCCAGACCATTGAATGTACAATTCAAGAGATGCAATGAGAGCTTTAGTGTCCATTATAGTTTAAAAAATAAATCTAAACTGATTCTGGTGGTTGTCAACTCTCTTGACTTTATCGTGAGTGTTGTGATATTTGATGTTCTTCCTGAAACCCTAGCTCCTGGAGTCATGTGATTAGGTTGGAATCTCAGATTTCATTTGTAAATTTCTAGCCTTCATGTTTGCAGAGGAAAGCTATCATGTGTGAAACACTGTTAGATGTAAAAACAATAATAATGTAATTAGTTTTGCACTATTTTTACAACAAATAACCTGGCAACTATATTACAATATATCCTATTTTTCTGCATTCTGAAATGTTTTCTTTCAGATCTACAATCTCAAATATATCATAGTACAAAAAACCCTTTTTAAAAAACATATTGTCAATCCAGTGTGTGGCTATACCATGAGAGGACAATGTTCTCATCTCTATGGAGGACAGTGTGGCCCTTGTCCATATTACTGACACAACTGTTTAAAAACTGTCCGGAACAAGAGTTGAGTGAAAATAAGTACTTCATGAGGCGATTTTATAACTTGGCGTGAGAATGCTGAGGAATTTAACAAACTTCAGAAACCTCTAAATCAGAAAAAAATAAACCTTCCATATTCAATCTAGTCATAAAGAACAATGGATATCTTCACTGCCTTTGATGTACTCACTATTCAGACTTTTTCTTTGCCATAGCTGTCCAAATTGTTGGGAACTACCATGAAATCTTGATATATATATATATATATTTATATATTTATAAAGGTTTTGGGGAATATTTTAAATTCCCCCAATATTGGGCTTTTGAATAATTATACTTCTCCACTTTACAGCTCCGTGAGCTGTCTAGTTTCTCCAGCACTGATCAGCTCAGCACAATTGAAGCTCATGAGAACCTTCTTTCTTGTCAAACTCCTAAATTCTGCAGTAATGGAGCTTATCTGCTGCAGAACTCTTAAACTCCAGAGGAACAAGGATACACTAGAACTCCATAGAAACACAGTATCATGCAGTACAGTCCCAGAACACCCAAACAGCTTTTAGTCAACTGGGAGTTCCCAGTTAATTGAGTTTGGTTGCAATAAGAAGTTGTGGGAACTTCTTATCAGGATATGACCTGATTCTTTGTTTACCTTCTGTTTAATCTCTACTATAATTTGTGCTTGAATTTATATATGGTTCATCATAGCCTTTGCAGACCTTAGAAGCTGAGGGGTTTATAAAGTGTGCGCTTGGCCTTTTGACATAATAAATCTTTCACATGGTAAAAAATATCCTGACCAGGATGACTTGTTTCTCTCCATCACTCCTCCTTTGCACACAAATTAAAAGTGGCCTCTTGACAAACTCAGTGTGTTTGCCTGATTTTGAATGTTGACTGTTTAGTCACAACAGACCTCATAATTCCTAAGTACATGATAGAATAAAGACCCCCCCCCTTTTCTTAGTGTATGTGTAAGATCTAATGCTCAGAAGTCTTCTGAGGGTGATCAGCAGGTCCCTTTGCCCATTCCAAATCTTCCACAGGTGGCTGAGGGACCTGGTCTTCCTTTTGGGATCTAAAAGAGGCTGAAGAGAAGGCCACTCCCTCCTTTTAGATCTTCAGTTGGTACCTGGCAGGGCTGCAACCCAACCACATCCTCAATACCACAATATTATGCTGTAAGTGGACTTGCACCATAGGCCTCCAAGAAAGCAGGATCAAGGACTGGACTTGGCTACTACTTCTAAAAGACTTTAGAAAGTACCAGACAAATGGGATCCCAGCCCCCCAGAAACTCATAGAGGAGAATAGGATAGGAGGTTTAGATCAGGGTTCTTACATAAACATATCAGAACTTCAAGAATGATTTCAGTTTGGTTCATTCCTACGGCTGAAAATAATAATAATGTAATTAGTTTTGCACTATTTTTACAACAAATAACCTGGCAACTATATTACAATATATCCTATTGGTGGCTGGTGTATTTTACAGAAAATATAGAAGTTCACCCCTCCCTGATGTCCTGTAATGTTGTAGAATCTATTATGAAAAGCATTCTAATCCATAAGATAAATAATTTTTAGTTCTGTAAACAACATTGTGAATAAGAACATGTGGATGAAATAAATGGTGTTAAAACTCTGTCCTCACCAGGTCATATCATTATGAAATATGTATTCTGTCATTTATAGCAATAAAAGGATTTATTGCCAAAGAATTGTTTGTTTCACACACATTAAAATTTTATATAAAAAATCACAAAAATTGGCTTAACAGTACAAATAACATTTGCAAACACTGTGCAGCTGTTAATGTCAGTTTATCATTGTGATTTTTGTATTTTGTTCACTTACGTGGCAGCTGGAGATTTGCTCTCAGTGGGCCTGATCCAATGTCTATGGAGGTCAGTCGGAGTCTTTCCATAGTACTTCTCTCTCAAAGGACTTTGGATCAGGCTCTGTGCCCTTTCCAAGCAAAATAACATAGGAACTACCCTCTCCCCACACTTGGGTTACAGAGCCTTCAGGATATATCCTCCTAGGCTGGGGCTGGAATAGTCTGTCCTCCACGGCAGGAAGGCTGGAGGATTTGCAGTATAAAAAGAAATATCTTCAATGCAGCTATTTTAAAAATGTTGGAGAGAGTGGGTTGCAACCTTGCTGCTGTTGGGGAGCGCGCTCCTTCCTCTTTCATCCTCTGGTCCCTTTCTAGGGAGGGGAAAATATCTCTCTCCTTTGCTGAGTTCCAGTTCAGAATCTGTTTTATTTAATACACCATCTGAATGATTGGAACACAGTACAGAGCAATTCTCTAACTGAGACATGACTAGTTCTGCTCTTACTGCTGCTACATCCATTCATAGAATCATAGAATATCAGGGTTGGAAGGGACCTCAGGAGGTCATCTAGTCCAACCCCCTGCTCAAAAGCAGGACCAATCCCCAATTAAATCATCCCAGCCAGGGCTTTGTCAAGCCTGACCTTAAAAACTTCTAAGGAAGGAGATTCCACCACCTCCCTAGGCAACGCATTCCAGTGTTTCACCACCCTCCTAGTGAAAAAGTTTTTCCTAATATCCAACCTAAACCTCCCCCACTGCAACTTGAGACCATTACTCCTTGTCCTGTCCTCTTCTACCACTGAGAATAGTCTAGAACCATCCACTCTGGAACCACCTCTCAGGTAGTTGAAAGCAGCTATCAAATCCCCCCTCATGCTTCTCTTCTGCAGACTAAACAATCCCAGTTCCCTCAGCCTCTCCTCATAAGTCATGTGTTCCAGACCCCTAATCATTTTTGTTGCCCTTCGCTGGACTCTTTCCAATTTTTCCACATCCTTCTTGCAGTGTGGGGCCCAAAACTGGACACAGTACTCCAGATGAGGCCTCACCAATGTCGAATAGAGGGGAACGATCACGTCCCTCGATCTGCTCGCTTTGCCCCTACTTATACATCCCAAAATGCCATTGGCCTTCTTGGCAACAAGGGCACACTGCTGACTCATATCCAGCTTCTCATCCACTGTCACCCCTAGGTCCTTTTCCGCAGAACTGCTGCCTAGCCATTCGGTCCCTAGTCTGTAGCTGTGCATTGGGTTCTTCCGTCCTAAGTGCAGGACCCTGCACTTATCCTTATTGAACCTCATCAGATTTCTTTTGGCCCAATCCTCCAATTTGTCTAGGTCCCTCTGTATCCTATCCCTGCCCTCCAGCGTATCTACCACTCCTCCCAGTTTAGTATCATCCGCAAATTTGCTGAGAGTGCAATCCACACCATCCTCCAGATCATTTATGAAGATATTGAACAAAACCAGCCCCAGGACCGACCCCTGCGGCACTCCACTTGACACCAGCTGCCAACTAGACATAGAGCCATTGATCACTACCCGTTCAGCCCGACAATCTAGCCAACTTTCTACCCACCTTATAGTGCATTCATCCAGCCCGTACTTCTTTAACTTGCTGACAAGAATACTGTGGGAGACCGTGTCAAAAGCTTTGCTAAAGTCAAGAAACAATACATCCACTGCTTTCCCTTCATCCACAGAACCAGTAATCTCATCATAGAAGGCGATTAGATTAGTCAGGCATGACCTTCCCTTGGTGAATCCATGCTGACTGTTCCTGATCACTTTCCTCTCACGATGTGCTTCAGGATTGATTCTTTGAGGACCTGCTCCATGATTTTTCTGGGGACTGAAGTGAGGCTGAGTGGCCTGTAGTTCCCAGGATCCTCCTTCTTCCCTTTTTTAAAGATCGGCTCTACATTAGCCTTTTTCCAGTCATCTTGGACTTCCCCCGTTCGCCACGAGTTTTCAAAGATAATGGCCAATGGCTCTGCAATCACAGCCGCCAGTTCCTTCAGCACTCTCGGATGCAACTCTTCCGGCCCCATGGACTTGTGCACGTCCAGCTTTTCTAAATAGTCCCTAACCACCTCTTTCTCCACAGAGGGCTGGCCATCTATTCCCCATGTTGTGATGCCCAGCGCAGCAGTCTGGGAGCTGACCTAGTTAGTGAAGACAGAGGCAAAAAAAGCATTGAGTACATTAGCTTTTTCCACATCCTCTGTCACTAGGTTGCCTCCCTCATTCATTAAGGGGCCCACACTTTCCTTGGCTTTCTTCTTGTTGCAACATACCTGAAGAAACCCTTCTTGTTACTCTTAACATCTTTCGCTAGCTGCAGCTCCAGGTGCGATTTGGCCCTCCTGATTTCATTCCTACATGCCTGAGCAATATTTTTATACTCTTCCCTGGTCATTTGTCCAACCTTCCACTTCTTGTAAGCTTCTTTTTTATGTTTAAGATCCGCTAGGATTTCACCATTAAGCCAAGCTGGTTGCCTGCCATATTTACTATTCTTTCGAGACATTGGGATGGTTTGTCCCTGTAACCTCAACAGGGATTCCTTGAAATACAGCCAGCTCTCCTCGACTCCTTTCCCCTTCAAGTTAGTCCCCCAGGGGATCCTACCCATCCGTTCCCTGAGGGAGTCGAAGTCTGCTTTCCTGAAGTCCAAGGTCCGTATCCTGCTGCTTACCTTTCTTCCCTGTGTCAGGATCCTGAACTCAACCAACTCATGGTCACTGCCTCCCAGATTCCCATCCACTTTTGCTTCCCCTACTAATTCTTCCCGGTTTGTGAGCAGCAGGTCAAGAAAAGCGCCCCCCCTAGTTGGCTCCTCTAGCACTTGCACCAGGAAATTGTCCCCTACGCTTTCCAAAAACTTCCTGGATTATCTATGCACCGCTGTATTGCTCTCCCAGCAGATATCAGGAAAATTAAAGTCACCCATGAGAACCAGGGCTGCCCTCTGGCATCTTTTCTGTTACCATGTTGCAAGTAGCAGACTTGTATATCTCGGCTTGGTCAAATCAGAGCCGAAGGATGTTTGGTGCTAAGCTGCTAAAGGTATGTCTACACTGTATTTTAAAATCTGTGGCAGCTTGTGCTCCAGCACTAAAAACAGCAGTGTAGACGTTTGGGCTTGGGGTCTGAGGCCACAGTGCAAATCCCCAAAGCCCAAGTCTGTAGACCTCAGCTCTAAGAGTTGCTGCTGTGGGTTTTAAAACACGGTGTAGATAGACCATATCTGACTAGCCATCAGAAAGCATCAGTCTCTCACTTTGTGCTGCCTGTTTTATTCAATTTATTTATTTAGGTCATCAGTGAACACAAACAATATGGCTCAAAAAGCAGTGTCAAAACTGCAAGGCAAACCTGAAACAGTCTTTGGTTAATAGCATTCTACGAATACTCTTAAGAGTGTATTCCAGGGCTCAGAGAATTTCAAAGCTATTTAGCATTGCCAGGTAGTAATATGTAGCAAAATGAATGTAAACAGTGTTTTCTGAATAATTGTTCTTTAGGCTAGTGATGATGAAATGCAGCAATCCACTTAAAAGGAAGAGGGTCACGGCCCCCTGTTCCTGTAGCACAGACACTAGTCTTCAGGGAAATTCTCCTTGGCTAGCTACTTGTGCGCCTTTCCACTCACTTCAGTGGGAATTGGATGGGGCCTCATGTGAACTAAAATCTTGTAAAAATGTGCTATGGTAGCAGTACAATTACACTGATGGTTACCACTTGCAATATCAATTGCACACAGTAGTTAATAGGGAGAAATAACTACATATTGTTGAACTACATATTGCCTGTACCATTAAAATGGAGTAGATGTTAAAAAATCTTCAATTTGTATGTCAGTCACACTGCAGAATATAGTCTATGAGGTAAGAAAACTCTTCACTCATTTAAGGGGACTCTTACACATTGGTAATACTCAAGAGATTTTTTTCTGTTTATGTGCCAGTACTATCACTAGGAGATATGGGAAGTGTGAATTTCCCCCCTCTTCAAATAAAGCATGGGTTTTGGATGAGATACTGCTGATTGATGTATCCCATACAACTTCGTGCAGAACATCCCATCATATCTTTTAAAAATGACCTTTAGTTTGTATTTAAATTGCTGCAAGAAATCCTTCTTACTTCATAGGTACAGATGTATTTCAGAATTTCACTAGAAGTAGAAACTTTAAGATCCTAGGACAAGATAAGCTCCTAAAAGAATACAATAATTAACAGATGCCAAAACTAAAAGCTGTTGTGTCTATAAAAATAGTGTGAGGTCTTCAGTCAGGTTCATCTGGTTGCAAAAAATACAGATTCTAGGCTGCAGGTCATTTACAGAGAATGAAGAGCAGCATTTAATTATTGCTGGTTTAGCAAGACGAAGGAAATGGGAACATAAGATTATCTTTGGCACAAATTGCAATTTATAACTATTGAGCATCAATATTCACAGTTAGTACCTACTGCTTTATTTTAGAAGAATGAAATGTATTATATCAATCTTCTATTATCAGAGGCAAATTTTCAAAACAGATTCTCAACTAAGCATACAAGATTTGGCCTGATCGTGATAAATGCTGTGGCCTTTATTCTGACTTCAGTGGGAGGTAAGGTCACAGAGCACCACTCAGAAGACCTTTAGCTTATCACAGAACTTGCCTCTTTTTTGTGTGCAAACCTATTTATAAACATATGATCCCATCCTGTAAAATGCTGAGTGGCCTGAACTAACATTGACTACCCATAAATCCCCAAAATCTGATATGATGCTCATAGGAAGTCAGCTAATTAATGATGTATCAAATAGCAAAATAAGCAAATAGGCTTAGTTGGTGCTTTATTCTGAGTTGTGTATATTTATATATATATCAAATATTGTATTTAGCAGAGACACTTGAGTTAGTTTCTCTGTGTAAGCTTGGAAGCTTGTCTCTCTCACCGGCAGAAGTTGGCCCAATAAAAGATATTACCTCACCCACCTTGTCTCTTTAGTTGTATACTTAGGCTTTGATCCTGCAACTTGTGTACAATCAGACCGCTGAGCAGAATCCACAGCAGGACTGATGGCTTAGATTGAAAGCTCTTTCTAGCAGGGATCATGTATTTGCATATGTTTGTACAGCACCTAGCACAATGAATCCTGATTTTGATGGTCTATCTGGTTGATATACTAATGTAAATATTTAATAGGTGCATGGAACATGGTTGGCTGCAGTCAGAAAATGGAAAAATGTTATGGGCAGCATCTCTTTTTAACTCTTGAAAAGGAAAATAAGGAGCTGTATTTCATCTCTTGGTATTTGCTGATGAAAAGCTGAAAGAACTAAATAACGAAGAATTTTCCCTCTTGTTTGAGAAGCTGTGAAAATACACAATTTTAAATAATTAAGCAATCAAATAAACCCAGCAAATTGAATCAAATTTTTCCCTCCGTTTCATGTACACTGCTCCCATATTAGTCACTTGGAATTGCACAGATGTAATTAGGGTAAAATTTACTTTGCTTACTTATACACAGTTCCTTATTCTGTCACCACTCTAGTTACACACTGCTAACTAGTTTACCTTTGTAGGGCTGTCAGCTTTTAATGTATAAACATCAAAGCTTTTGCCGAGATTTTCCAAAGTGCAGTTTTTCTTGCAAAGATGTGCAAAAGTAACAGGGAAATTGGGCATGTTTGTGTATTGTGAGCAGACTTCATATCTTCACAGAGATAGAATCATAGAGTACCAGGGTTGGAAGGGACCTCAGGAGGTCATCTAGTCCAACCCCCTGCTCAAAGCAGGACCAATCCCCAATTAAATCATCCCAGCCAGGGCTTTGTCAAGCCTGACCTTAAAAACTTCTAAGGAAGGAGATTCCACCACCTCTCTAGGTAACGCATTCCAGTGTTTCACCACCCTCCTAGTGAAAAGTTTTTCCTAATATCCAACCTAAATCTCCCCCACTGCAACTTGAGACCATTACTTCTTGTTCTGTCATCTGCTACCACTGAGAACCGTCTAGAGCCATCCTCTTTGGAACCCCGTTTCAGGTAGTTGAAAGCAGCTATCAAATCCCCCTTCATTCTTCTCTTCTGCAGACTAAACATCCCCATTTC